>NW_025110849.1:1265175-2530350 GCF_015476425.1 Leptopilina heterotoma
CTTTTAAATATATTTATATCATTCAAAAATTCCACTATTAAAAGAAATTCCTTTTTCTCTGTTCACTGATCATATATATAATTGAACAAATATTTTAAAAACTCTGGTTCACCGGACTTAAAATTTTATCCAACTGATATACTTTATTTACGTTTTAATCTCACTCTATTTTTTATTAATCACTTTAAATATCAATTTTAATTGCGTCAAATAATATTAAAGAAATGAACTTAAAATCTCGATTCAAAGAAAATGTGAATAACTTCAGAAACTTTATGAAAAATATATTTTATATATAATAAAAGAACCTCAATTCCCAAAAAAAAAAACAAAGTCAATATACACAACTTTGTTGCGGGAGGACTCAAGTCAAACTCATCGTAAAAACAGTCTTAATCATGGACGCACCTTAAAATTTCATAAAAAATGTTAATAGTGGGGAGGCTGTTGCACACAGCTCATTGAACTTAGTTTGTTGCCAGGCAATCTTTTCGCAAGCTTGCACATTCCAAAAGTTGGCTAACGCGAGTTCAATGATTTTAGTCCACTATACCTTTAATGTGTATGTTTCTTTACTGAGTATTTTCAACAATCACATTTAGAGTTTTTCATTGAGAAATAACTCTTTCAAAATTAATAAATTTCATTTTGAAATATGTGTTCCGTCCATGACTTTCATAATAATTCTTTCAAAATTGACATATCCAAATAATAATTAAACCAAGGAAGTTTAATGAGAGTTACTAATTTAATAGAATTGAAATTAATAATCTTGTAACGATGATAGGTTGTTTTGTCTGCCCTTTTAGTGTTTGTTGTATATGTGTACTTAACCTAATTACAAGATTCCCAATTTTAATAAAGCTATGTAATATAATAATTTTTAATTAATAAAAAGAATTAAAAATAGTTACGAAGTCATACGTAACAAATATCCCCTTTTTCTGGCTGACGTCCCTTGGCAGCTTTATGTTGAACATATAATTTTGTGAGATTTACATATAATCCTTCTTTCAATGGTTTTACAATATTTAAGTTGTTGGTTTTGCTGAAAATAATGGTTTTTAAACAGAGGCAAACTTTTAGTTGTAATTTTATCTCAAAAATTCGTTTCCTCTTTTTTTTGTTTTAGGAAGATTTTTAAATAAATGAAGTTTGCTTTTGTTTTAATAATAATAATAATAATAATAATAATAGTCGGAAATTTTTTTGTTGTTTAGGGGCAAGTATTTTTGTATTTTAAATTATTAAGATCGAGCATGGTAAAAAAAAATGCGCTTGAATATGTGATTTTAAACTTGCTTTTTTTCAATTGAGTTACTGAAAACCTAAAACTTACTTTGATTACTGATATATTATTGCATTTTTTACCAGGCTAGATTTTATTTGTCTTGTTTCGGTGTACAATGATGTTTCTTTCTACGATAAAAAATTTAAATAATTTAAATGGTGATGTCTGATTTTTTTTAAATGTTAAAAAAAATTATTATAAATTATTATTCATGCTACAATTATTTCGGATTTTAAACGTAGAATACATAGAATAGATCTTTTTGTAATGAAATGATTTCATAATGTAAAAAACTGAATTTACTGTATCAATTTGTTTAAATTTTAGCACAATTTTTAAATCGTCTTTTTGTTTATAAAGAATTGTTCATTTCTAAAGGATATTTTGTTCTTTTTAAAGAAATGTGTTGCATCGATTACAAAGTTTTATTTGTTATTTGATCTATTCTTCTTGTATTTTAGACGAAAACAAAGTTACAAGTTATTTCATGCTTTTTTTAAGAATTACTATTGTTTATATTAAATAATCTGAACTTTGGTACATCTACATGAAATGACTTTTACAAAACCACCTGTGTCACTAATTTCTTGATTTGGTATAATAACAATGATAGATTTTAAATTTATATTAAATTTTATTTAAAAAAATTTCTTTTTAAAACAAAAAAATATATTTTATTAATTAAACTTACATTCATGAAATTTTAAATACATTTATAAAGAACGAAAATCTAAACATGCCTCGATGATTTGTGTCGGTTCCGAATATTGCAAAATTTTAAAGAAATAATGTTAATTTTTATTGGCTGACATTGTTTCTTTAATATAAGTTTTGCAGGAAATCATTTAAAAAAAATGACAAGCAATAATTAATAAAATTTATGCATACATGGTGCATAAAAAAATGAAAATTTCTGATTTTCTACCCCTATACCCCCCTTTTTATGCGCTGTCGTCCCTTGACAGCTTCATAGGTTGACTAATAGAAAAACTTCTTAAATAGAGGCAAATTTTAATTAAGCTTTGCTAAATGGTTTTATCTGTAACTTTCCTTTTTAGGAGGATTTTATTGTAAATAAAAATAATTTGCTTTTATTTAATTTTTCTTACAGTGTACGTGATACATTTTATAAGACGAATTTGCTTTCGATAAATGTAAATTAAGGACTTTTTTTTCTTTTTTATAAAAAATGATTTTGTTACAAATTTATGTATTTAATTATGTTGTAATATTTAAACATTTCTTTTTTTATTTTAAAATTTTAAATATAATTTGAGTTTTCGAAATTTGAGTTTAATAAAGTGCTGAGATTGCTTTTATTGTTTTATGTGTTATAACTTTGCTTCTTAGACATTGTGTATATTTTGATAATTTATTTCGTTAAAATATTATTTTTAAATTTATCAGCTATAATTTTTAGAGAACGAGAAATAATAAGAAATATATATTTTCCATTTAAATTACATAAAAGTGAATGAGACATTTTAATTGTCTATTCAGGCATTTCTTTCAATGTTTATATCCTACTGACCTAGTCACCTGAAGTGTAACCTGATACGGTGTCGCGTAACCAAGTTCGTACACCTAATTTTAAGCATTTTCTCTAAATTTTATTTCAATTTTTTTTATTTTTGTATTTATGAATAGTACTGCGATAGAACCTTTCAATAAAATCAATTCAGGAGTTAACGTTATTTACAATTGTAAATAATAATTGAGTGTTAAAAGTATTAAAGCGTGGATCTTAAAAAAATTAGACTTTGCAAAAATTTCAAATTGAAATCCTTGAAAATCCAAATTTCTGTTATACTTTTCGACGATAACTCTGCAGAATTATTTTTAAAAAAAATTTAATTTAAAAAAATTGAACTATTTAAAAAAAATTTTATTTCCATTTTTACTTAAAGGATTTTTAATGATTAGAATTTTTTTTTTAAATTTAACTATAAACTCTAGATTTAAGAAAAAAAATCTTGTCTTTTTTTAAAATAAATTTTAAAAGAAGTCACTTTAGAAAAGGTTCATTGCTAAAATTGAGTAAAATGGAAGATGGAAATGATGAAAGTAATTTGAAAGATTCACAATGGAAATATTTTTGGAATATAAAATAAAAATTCTGTTACTAGGTTGTCTTTAATTATTGTGAGTCATTAAATTTATAAGAGATTCGGACTTAAGACTTTTTTTTTAAATTTCCATTTCTAAAAGAAAATAGTTAAGTAGAGTGGGATAAAAAATTCCAAAAAAATACCATCTGAGTTTTATACATACAACAGTTATTAAATCGATCTGTAATCCATTTAGCATGTAAATTAAGAAAATTATTTTTTTTACTTATTTCAAGTATTGTGACAAGAAAGAACATTTTTTTTATAAGAATGTGACTTATTTTATTTGTTTTTCTTAGTGTGAAAAATAACTTTGAGCAAACTTTACGCCAATTATTTTTGAATCAGTTCTATGATGGTTAAATAATTCTATGATGATGATCTATGATTTCTATGATGGTTTTTTAAATACATCATATACGGCCCTGGCCTTTCGTTTTTGAACACGTGCTTGACTTGCTCTTATTTTTTTATTTGTTGTTTACGTTACTTTGAACAGTTTTTTACATTTTTTGAAGTTGAGTTTTCTTGGTTGTTTTATTGGTCTCTCTTTGTTTTTTTATTTTTCTGATTTTTATGAGATTTCTCCACGTTTTTGTGAAAGTGACTCTCATAGTATTGAACATAACCTGAAAGTGATCGGATTATCAAATTGTGCTTTTAACTGTGTCTTTGAATTGAATTGAGGGTTGTAAAAATGGCTGATAAAGATGCTGGTACTGATAAGACATCTAGAAAATCCTCTAGAAAAGGATCGTGTTCTACCTCAGATATGGAAACCTTACTAAGCAAAGTTGCTCTTGATTTTGAGTCTAGACTATCTAAGGTGGTTGATCATATGAATGCCAGCTCTATGGAAACTACTGCTGATTTAAAATTGCAGTTCTCACAGGTCATTAACACTGTGAACTCTAGTGCTCAGAAATTTGATGTAATGGCAGAGAAACTTGATAAGGCTATCACAAGGATGGACAAAATTGACGCTAAACTTGATAACATAGACATTAGAGTTAATGATTTGGAAGGTAAATTTGAAGCAATAGACTCCAATTTAAGTCAAATGTCCTCAACTAACACCTCAATTCATAATTGCATGGAAGAGCTTGAACTTAGATTATCTAAGAAAAATAATCTAATTCTTTTTGGATTTCCTGAACCTTCAAGTAGTTCTCCTGTTAATGTGGAAGGTGGTTTGTCAGCTAAGGTGGAAATCTGTAAAGCATCTGTCATTAATTTATTTTCGTCATTCATGTCGATTGATCTGCTCTCAAACTTAAAAATTCACCGCTTTGGTAATTTGCAGAAACATCAACAATCTATTCCGAGACCACTGAAAATAATCTGCCCCTCAATGGAAACTGCACAATTAATCCAACGAGAGTTCATCAAGGCGAAAAGGGACCCCAACAACAGGACTCAACTGGAGAAACTCTGGATATCATACGACAGAACAAAGTTACAAAGGAACTTTCCGAAATGAAGTTACTGCTCGCCAATCGTCTTCAAGAGGGAGAGACCAACCTCAAACTAATATTTCGTCGCGGGACTCCAGTCATTGTGAAAAATCAGAATCCCCTCCCCAACAATTCTCTTCTCCCGTCGAAAAGCCAAGACAAGTAACTATGACATCGCGAGAGCTCTCATTGAGTATGCGCAATATATCTCTGTGTTATCAAAATGTCAGAGGTATGCGAACTAAACTTAACACCCTGCGCAATTCTGTTCATGTATTTTCTTTTGATGTTATAGTTTTTACAGAAACATGACTAACTAAAAATATTGAAACGTCTGAGATGGGTTTTCTTAATTATAATGTGTATATATTTGATAGAGATGTTTCTACAAGTGACAGTTTGCGTGGTGGAGGTGTAATGATTGCAGTTGGAAGCAATATAAAGAGTAATTTGATTCCCTCGATCAGCTGTTCGATTGAACATTTGTTTGTGAGAATTCAGGCTTGTTCCCTGGTTTATGTCATCGGTGTATTTTATATTCCACCAAATGCTTCATTAGAATTATATAGTGAAGTGTGTAGATGTATAGAGGATGTCTATGAACGATTCCCCTCTTGTGATTTATGCATTCTTGGTGATTTTAATGTTCCCTACATCAAATGGAATATTAATAACAATAGTGAGCCAATTTGTGAAGCAAAGCCTGGTTCTTTGCGCACACATATTAATATTTCTTCTCTTTTCTCTGACACTTTAAATTTTGTTGATTTACGTCAAATTAATTTTTTTCCAAATCATTATGGTTCTTTATTGGATTTGATTTTTTGTAATTTTACTGATTATACATTGAAGTTTTCTTATACAGATTCATTACTACCAATTGATAAATATCATCCACCATTATTTTTGACATTGAAATTAATTGAAAGTAGTAATGATTGTTGTTCATCTATTGTTAATATATCCAAAATGGATTTTAAAAATTGTAATATTGCTGGCATCTGTGGTTACTTGAACTCTGTTGATTGGAAATCAATATTTGACCTTGGTGATATTAATTGTGCAACAGAGATTTTTTATGAATATTTATACACAGCGTTTAACATGTATGTACCAGTTAAGTCATTTTCACCTTCAACTTATCCAATATGGTTTACTAGTGAATTAAAACAACTAATTAAAAAAAAATTAGCACATTTGGTTTATAAAGATAGTAATTCTCATTTGGATTATATTCAATTTTCTGACTTAAGGACACAGTGTAAATTATTATCTAAAAAATGTTATAAAAATTATATTTTGAAAACAGAAAATACCATATTGGAAAATCCTAAGAAATTCTGGAACTTTGTTAATTCTAGACGTAAGGGTAAAAGTGGTCTGCCTGATATTATGCATTATAACTTTGAAGTCGCTGAAAATTCTAAGGATATAGCTGATTTGTTTGCAAATTATTTTAGTTCTGTATATGATACACTTGAAGTGTCTAAATTTGATTGTAAATCGGTTGTTAAGGATGCAGTTACAATTCATGATTTCACGTTTAGTAAGGAGGAAATTTTTGAAAAGATTAAAAATCTTAATGTATCTAAAGGACCTGGATCAGATGGTGTTCCTCCTGCCCTCGTAAAATCGTGCTGCTGCTCACTTGTTGAACCTTTATTTTTATTATTCAATAAATCCTTATCATCTGGAGTTTTTCCTTCGCTTTGGAAGCAGGGAATAATAGTACCGGTTTTTAAGGATGGAGACAGCTCTGAGGTAAAAAATTATCGGCCAATCACTATTTTAAATGTTTTTGCTAAAATATTTGAAAGTTTACTATCTGAAGTCATTTCTGCGTCAACTTATAATATTATTATTCCTGAGCAGCACGGTTTTGTCAGGGCAAAGTCTGTTAATACTAATTTAGCTATTTTTTCTGATTTCATTATTAATAACTTAGAAAATGGATTGCAAATTGACGCAGTGTATACAGATTTTTCCAAAGCGTTTGATAAGGTAGACCATTCTATTCTTGTGACCAAATTAGCTCATATGGGATTCTATGGTAACATACTTTCCTTAATTAAATCTTATTTATCTAATAGATCTCTTACAGTTCGTGTTGCTCAAACTCTATCAAAACATTTTTTTGCCACATCTGGTGTACCGCAGGGTTCTGTGTTTGGACCATTATTATTTACACTTTTTATGAATGATATTGGAGATGTATTTCAACATTGTCTGTTTTTATTATTTGCTGATGATTTAAAATTTTATAAAATTATTAAAAATCATCTAGACTTTATTGACGTGCAATCTGATTTGAATTGTCTACAAGAATGGTGTACGAAGAATAATCTTTTGCTCAATCAAAAAAAATGTTCTGTTATCTCTTTCTCGAAGAAATCTATAATTTTGAGACATCGATATAATATTGATTCAACTGAACTTAATAGAGTGGGTCGGGTGCGTGATCTGGGTGTAATCATGTCTGAATCTTTTTCTTTTGCTTATCATATCGATTGTACAGTAAACACAGCTGTCAAAACACTTGGTTTCATCATAAGAAACGCATCCGATTTCAGAAATGCTTCGACAATAAAACTTTTATATTTTTCACTAGTTCGGTCATTGGTAGAATTTGCTTCTCTAACATGGTCTCCATATTACAATGTGGATTGGGTCAGAATTGAAAGGGTACAGAACAGGTTTTTGAGATTTGCAGCACGGAGACTGAGACTCCCCTATGATTACTTTGGTCATGACTATACCAATTTGCGTGAGATTTTGAATATACCAACAATTAAATCCAGATTCTTATACATTGATTTATTGTTTTTATATAATATTCTTAATGGGAAGATTGATTGTCCTTCGATTTTATCAAGCATTAAATTCGCAGTTCCAATTAGGTCTACAAGACATTGCTCTTTTTTTAACTTAAAAATTCATAGAACAAATTATGGTCTAAATGCTGTTTTTTATAGGCTGTGTAAAGAGGGAAATGATGTTGTAAAGAATTATGATATTGACTTTTTTAATACTTCCGAATTTAGCTTTAAGTTACAGTTGCGGAGAATTCTCTTCTCAAATTATTGTTAGCCAGGTCGTTACAATGATATAAATCTAAATGATTAAATGTATTGGACAATTGTTCTGATTATAATTTTAATGTAAGGGCATCAGCCTGTATATTCCTAAATAAATAAATAAATAAATAATGTAATGTTTTTTAGAATAAATGAACTTTGTAAAATTTAATTAAACATGATAATAAATTTTTGAAAATATGTTTGATATATTTTGTATTTATACTATAGTTTTTTTTTTTATTATTTATTAAATTGAAAGTAATTTTGATTAAAAATAGAAAACGTTAGTAGGTTGATTTATTCTTTATTATTGTTTTAGTTGCATAGTTATTTTTAGTTTTTTTTTTAAATCGATTAGTTCTTTTCTTAGTTTGAGAAGGACAATATTTCATCTAATTTTAAATAATAGTATAGAATATTAGAGTGGGCTTCTTTTATTGTAATTGAGTCATTAGAAAATGTTGTTAATATTAGTAGTTCAATGTTACATTGTGAGTTTTAATTAATGTTAATCATATATGTTTACTGCTTTCTTTTTAACTTCTAGAATTGTTTTCTCTATTGCTATTTTGTGTTAAATATTACTTTTAAAATGCTATATGCGGACATTTACATTTAACAAAAATTCAAAAACACAATTTGTTAGAGCTTAAATGTCATTTAATTTTATTAGTAAGTCAGTTGGAATTTCGATGGTTATTTAAGAAAATTATAGTATTCCATATTTTTATAAGAGGGTAAAATAACGGAAGGTGTGGCAATTTTGATTTTAAGAGTTACAATGATCTAGTTTTATCCTTTTTTTTAATATTATTGTTTTTATGAAGTTTAATTCATGCCTATTTATAGAAACAAGCAAATTATTTACAAGTAATTTTATTTATTTTGTTTATTTTTGATACGATGATTGTTTCTCAGAATTTAATAAATATGTATGTATCCCTCATAGTATTCATAAAATTCTATTTAAATTCTACATCCCATTTAATCAAATACTATTTATAATAAGTTATAGTGTATTTTTTCCTTGTACTATGTTACTATGTATTGTATGTCATATGTACCCATATTTTGAATTAAATGATTTACCCGTGTTTATTATATAGTTCCTTTATGATATTTGGAGCCACAAAAAAATAAAGCTTTTCTACACTTAACCAATACCTAACCTATTGAAACCAAATTTTGTTTCTAGTATTTTTGGTGTTTTGCTTCGTAATGTTGTATTTTCTTCAAAATAATGCACATTTAACTTGTGCTTTAAATACCCTTTTAAGTTTGTTCTTCCTTTTTGAATTTTATCAACCAATTTTCTTTTAGTGCCTTCTTTTACTTCTAATTTTGGTTTTGATAAATTAATTTGCAAATTTACGCAAATTTTGCTGAGTGGCACCGTTCAATGTCCTCGTCGTCTCTTTCTTTTCCGTGTTACATATATCTGATTTAACTGTGGAAATATGTATGTCTCGTTTTCTTATTTCTTTCTGTTTAATTGTTTTGAATAAGCATCTTGTAGAAAAATCCTTTGCAATTTCTGAATTCTCTTGATTAACAGTTTTTTTAGAAGAAATAATATTATTCATTGTAAAAACTTCCTTCTTATATAATGTTTCACTTAGAGTGTTATTGTATTCATTTAAAGTTTGACCACTAAATTCTTCTTTTCTTTCTTCTTGTTCATTTTTCATACCTTTTCTTAGTTTTATAATAGGACCGTCGGAATTCACATGTTCTAATATTGAATGCGAATTATCTACGATTGGGATATTTTCGTTGTTGACCTGTATAATATCAGAAAATTCTTCACTTTTCTCGATAATTTTTTCGTTGATTTTTTGATCTGATTTTATCTCACTTAGTTTATAGTTCACTTTAGATTTCGAAATATCATTTTCTTGTTGTAAAACTTCATTAATAGGACAAGCATGGTTATTTAATTCATGTTCTTTCTTTAACTCCATTTTAAAGTTGGTTCCTCCCGGATCAGGATTTTGTAAAGTGTCATCCTTATTTTCTTCATCGTCTTCAAACATTTCATTATCCAATAATTCTTTCATTTCCTTTTCTGGCAGTTCTTCACTGATGCTGATATCTTCCTCATCATTGGAACTGTCCATAATAGGATTCATGTACTCCACTATTTGTTCTTCTTCCAAAGGCTTTTCTTTACTGTGAATGGATTTTTTGTCGCTGGATTCTTCACTTTCAATTGCAGGTTGTAGTTCATTTATAGAAGGTGATATGTTATGATCCCATTGTTCTGTATCCTTTACAAGGTTCATGTTTGTTAGCGATTCCCTGAATATAACTAGTGGTATTACTAAATCTTCATCCCGTTCTCTATTAAATTTACGTTTGTTTATAAAATAATGTCTTCTATAATAATCATTGTTGAAAGATGGTTCTTGTCGATTACATAATCTTCTATAAATTTTCTGTTGTTCGTTGTATCTTTTTTCTCTTTCACTGAGATGATAACTTCGGTCATCGTTGGTGTATGAGTTCTTTCTAGAATTAGTGTTATAATCTTGAAAATACTGATTTCTGTTGTTAAAATTTTCTCTTTCATTGCCCTGTGATGTCATGTCCGTATTTTGCCAATGTTCTTCTAAATCCGTGTTCCTATTTTGGTAATCAAATTCTTTATTGTCATAGATCCTTCTATTAAATTGTTCACTTTGTTGTTGGTTTCTTATTTGCCATTTTTCGCCATTTGGTTAGTAGTAATTATTCTGTGTATTTGGTTCATACATGCTGCATTGGTTATTCGCATCTTGGTAGTTGTATCGATCCTCATAATCCACGTTATCATCATAATAATCAAAACCTCGTTCATAATCACTTTTTTCCATCCTGTGCACATCAAAAAAAAAATAATTAATAATAATAATAATAAATAAAATAATAAAATAAATAATAAAAAAAAAAATTTTAAAAAAAATAAATAAATAATAATAAAATAATAAATAAATAATAAATAATAATAATAATAATAATAATAATAATAATAATAATAATAATAATAATAAATAATTAATTAATAATTATTTTGGTATTGATTTGTTTCGAAATTGTCATCTGCAAAATATGGTTCCTCTTGGATCATATACGATTCATCATAGTCATAGCATCTATAGTCTCTATGCTCCTCTCTTTCATAATCATCCTGTATGTTGTTATATCTTCTACATTCGTCTCTGAGATCTTCGTGCTCTTCGTCGGTAAATCTGTGTTGTAAATTTCTGGATTCTGGATCTCTAAAATTATTTTTATGATCCATTGCTTCAAAGCTATATCCCTCCGATTTCCATTTTTCTATGTAGCCTCTCCGTAACATTGCTTCATACACTGTACCCATTTTATGATTTTATACGATTTAAACATAAGCAATAAAAAATAATTGATTTGTTTAACTTCTATTTAAATGGAACTGTAATTTAATTTGAAGTCTTTCATATTTTTTTTACGTAATGTTGACCTATATCGGCTCATGTTACAGTATTCTGTTATTGTTTTTACGTTTATATTATTAGACTGCTTTTTGTGTTTTGGCTATTTGCTTTGTAACAAGCCATTAAGTCAACAAAAAAAACTGCTTCTTATTATAAAATTGCTTGATACTAATAAACATTTGATCAAAAGAAAAATTTTGCATTTTTTTTACTGTACTTTGTCAATCCTGGATTTACTTTTTACATTTATGTATACATCAAATTAAAAAAAATTCTCGACTCTTTTCAAAATAATAATAAACAATTACTATTTGATTAAAATTATGATTCTATAAAAAATTTGACACCACTTTTGATAGAAATAAATTTATGTATATAGTGTTCTCTTTAATGCTTTGCTGATTGTGACCAGCCTTGACTTTGCAATTGTACCCCGTTTGACTCGTCAGCAGTTTTCCTTCCTCAATCTTGGAATTATTTTATATATTATGTAATAACTAAAACTAGTTCTTCAGAGATGTACGTATCTCAATTTTATGCCAAATAATTATTTACCAATATTTAGTAAATATTTTTTTTTATATAAAAAAAATTAGTAATTGATCTTATTTTTATTTTAAACTTGAATATTTATTATAAAAAAAAATTTTATTAGGTATTTTTACAAACGTTCTTCTGTTAATAATCCTTTATTAAACAAAAAAAATTCATCCAAGAAATTAAAAAGAAAATTTTTTTTATTTTCAATTCTTTTGTAATATTCAGATAAAACCCATAACTAATCGTTCTAAATTTTCATAATTTTTAATCCTCTCACTTGTCCAAGTGGCTACACACTTCCGACAAGGTTGTTTTTTTTATTCGAGGAAATAGAACCGATTTATTAAGGAAACCAGTGCTTGCCGATCGCAAGGGTGGTTACCGTTCCCTAACTCGACGTTAGCGAGTTAAAAAAAAAATCTAACTACCCGCACTTTATTAGAAATTCAAAAATTTAGTTTTTCCTGAAATAATATAAAATATATGTAAATACTCATAATGATCAAAAATTGTTAATCATAAATGTGTTCAATATTTTGTTTTTTGTATATAATATGTGTATAAGTGCAAATATTTTTTATATAAAGAAACAATTCTATTTTTTTTTTTTTATTTTTTTCCTTTTTCTATATTTTCGAAAATAAAAGAAAATTATCCTACCGCTGCCACCATTTTTATTAGATATGAATTTTAATTATTTAATAATAATTTAATAAATCTTATTACACAAAAAATTCACTTTATTTAATTGAAAAATTACTTTTCTAAATTAAAGAAAGAATTGAAATTATATTCAAATATCCTAAGGAAACGTATTTGCACTTCGGAAATAAAATATTTTAAGTTAGTGGATACTTTTCTTAAATAGTTTTCGTGTCAACCATTCCGATTAGACGGTATTTATTCAAATATAAAGAAAAGGAAAAATATTTTGTTATAGGTGTAAGACCTTAAATGAAACACTTTTATTTGTAATTCAAGTAATGTGTATATATTATTATTAGTCAATGTTTATGTTTAATCAAAATACAAGATATTATTTTATAAATTTGTTATCAATTGTCAATTACAAAAATAAGGATATATTCCTTACACAATAATATGTGAAAACAAACTGATTGTATGAACGAGTAAAATGTGTTGTGTGTAAGACAAAGTTCAACAACTCACCAGTACAATTTTATTATGTGTAACTTAATTCCGACAAATCTGTTTACTTTCTCAGGTAGATCGTTGGGTATACACCTGTTTGAGATTACTCTCTTTCAATTTTATTTCCTTGGTCTCCTTTTTATTCAGATATTAATTCTTTTAAATATATTTATATCATTCAAAAATTCCACTATTAAAAGAAATTCCTTTTTCTCTGTTCACTGATCATATATATAATTGAACAAATATTTTAAAAACTCTGGTTCACCGGACTTAAAATTTTATCCAACTGATATACTTTATTTACGTTTTAATCTCACTCTATTTTTTATTAATCACTTTAAATATCAATTTTAATTGCGTCAAATAATATTAAAGAAATGAACTCAAAATCTCGATTCAAAGAAAATGTGAATAACTTCAGAAACTTTATGAAAAATATATTTTATATATAATAAAAGAACCTCAATTCCCAAAAAAAAAACAAAGTCAATATACACAACTTTGTTGCGGGAGGACTCAAGTCAAACTCATCGTAAAAACAGTCTTAATCATGGACGCACCTTAAAATTTCATAAAAAATGTTAATAGTGGGGAGGCTGTTGCACACAGCTCATTGAACTTAGTTTGTTGCCAGGCAATCTTTTCGCAAGCTTGCACATTCCAAAAGTTGGCTAACGCGAGTTCAATGATTTTAGTCCACTATACCTTTAATGTGTATGTTTCTTTACTGAGTATTTTCAACAATCACATTTAGAGTTTTTCATTGAGAAATAACTCTTTCAAAATTAATAAATTTCATTTTGAAATATGTGTTCCGTCCATGACTTTCGTAATAATTCTTTCAAAATTGACATATCCAAATAATAATTAAACCAAGGAAGTTTAATGAGAGTTACTAATTTAATAGAATTGAAATTAATAATCTTGTAACGATGATAGGTTGTTTTGTATGCCCTTTTAGTGTTTGTTGTATATGTGTACTTAACCTAATTACAAGATTCCCAATTTCAATGAAGCTATATAATATAATAATTTTTAATTAATAAAAAAAATTAAAAATAGTTACGAAGTCATACGTAACAATTATATCTGGATTATGGGTCCACAAAAGAATATCAAGCTCTGCTCTCTTTGAGACAACACTTCTCGCATTCCACAGAACAAATGTGAGAAATTTATGTGGAGAAACCATCTTAAGCTTGTCAAAATAAAAATATAATATGTAAAATCGTCAATATAAAGTAAAATAAATATAATTAAGATGTAACGTCAGTATCAAATTAAAATCACTATTTAAATTTTAATAAGTTGTTAAGTCAGTTTGTCAAGTGTGTAAGGTATTTATTATATAATTAATTAAATTAATTTTAAGTTGTTCAAATTTCGGCGTCGTCAACCGACATATCATTGTCTTGCAGTTCATTCTCCTCTAACAGCGGAGCGCTGATTGAGGTATGAGAAGAGTTTGTTGGGCACTCTGGATCTGGAGTACTTGATATAATTGATGTGCGGCTATTTGGGGAAGTCGAATTGGGGGGATTATCCTTTGAATTAGGGGAAGCATCCTCGTGGGTAATTTCTCCCTGCCAAACTACCTCGTAGCCCGGTCGAACAATACCGCGACCCAAAAGAAGGTCTTCCGCCTCCTCATATCCCAAGCTGTTCTCCAATCTACACCTCATTATAGCGAATTCGTATTTGTAAAAAGGACATTCTCTAGCTGAAGCCATATGTCTACCTGAGCAATTTGCGCATAAGGAAGGTTTATTTGGATCCTTACAGTCCTTTCTCTCATGGGGATCTGCACACCACTCGCAGGTGGAAAACGTTGATCTACATTGAGGCTTCAAGTGTCTAAACCTTTGACACTTGAAGCATCTCTTAGGAGGGGTGACTATAAGGGAGAGCCTAAAAACAACCCCTGAGATTGTAATTGACTGATGGATGCAAATGCCATAGAAGACGAACTCGACTACATCTGAGGGTTCCTTAGAATTCAGCGTTCTCCTTCGAATCGAGATTATGATGTCAAGAATATCTGACGAAATTCTGGAGCTGATAATTAGTGGAGAAAGATGGATGTCTACATCATGAGCAACAAACTTTCTACTGATCAAAGAAGTTGGTATAAACATTTTATAACCTTTATCCTTAATTATGGTTGAATCTAGGAGTTTTTTGGCCAAAAGCCAGTTAGAGGATGTAACTCTAAGTTGGTTAAGTCCATTAGAGACAATGATACGGTGCGAATCGCTAACCGTTGATTCGAGAAAATCGGCAAAAGCAATTCTATTGTATTTGCCGATCTTCCTGTCTTGAATGGTGGATTCTATCAAGATTGTGAAAGGAGGGGGGGATGTTTCACAGTACATAGCATCTTCTCTATATTTTCTATTATACCAAATCAATTCATTGCCAGTGTGGGAAGGAACAAGAGATTCTTCAGAGGTTATCTCTGAAGTCTCTACCAAGTTCGGATCATTGGTCAAATTCGGTAGTGTAATGTATGTACTTGTAGGGTTTGAAGTTGCCGGTGTAAGTGTTTGTGTAACATTTTGTAATTGAGGGATCTGTTGAGTGTTAATTACAGAGTGTAATGGTTGTGTTGATATTGGAGTATCAACATGAGCGGGTTGCAATTCTAGTGAGGGTGCTAGATTGGATGGATTCAAGTCTAAATTTAAAGTATTTTGTTATGTTTTCGGTAATTGTGGTTCAGTTTTAATTGTTGTTTTGAATAAGTGTTGATTAGAGATTTTAGTTATTGGTATTGTGGGTTCACTCCTCCTATGAGTTGTTATTTGATCCTTATTTGGATTTAAGTTCCCTGGTCTGCGGAGTTTCTTTTCTCCCATGCTGCTATCTAAAACAAGGATCTCACACAGTAAACGTTCCCAATTCGGCTTCAGACGCCGTAAAATTACTCAAATTACGTTATATTTAATAGATATAAGTATGTTTGTATATTTACTGACAATGGCTGCCGCTATCAAGTCAAGACTCTAGTTCGTTATAAAACGAGAATTTAAATTCATATTACTTTAAAGTTTAAATTTATATGATATAATTCAACACAAATTATAGAGTGACTAAACAGCAGCAAAGTAGTCAGATTTAGTGACAAGAAAACAAAATACAAAATAAAAACTTCCTCTGTTGTTGTTTTTTTTTTTTTAAGGAGCCTGTATAAAAATTAAAAAATAAAATAATGTTTTATGTGTATATATATCTGTGTATAGGAATATTTTATTATCTCGAAGCTCTATTTCACGAGAACCATCAAAATTTTAGAAAAATCAATTCTTCTCTATTGCTCACGTTGATTTGCAGAGAGAAAGAAATCCAAATTTTCTATTTTTCTTAATCCGCAAAGTTTTATAGTATTAAAAGTTCTTTAAAAAAATATGGAGTTCTATGTATTCTTTTAAATTGACTGGATTGACTTCTAACGATTCTAGGTAGTCAATTTAAAAGAATAGAATGTTCGACGAGTAAATATTGTAACGAAGTAAATCGTTACCCAGTGGGCACAAAGACAAAAAACGTTCTTTAAACGTCTGTAGAACGTTTAATGTCTGACAATTTACGTTCAAAGAACATCCGAATGTTCCGAAACATTTTTGGAACAGTCGGACGTTCTTAAAACATAAATTGGCAGACATTAAACGTTCTACAGACGTTTAAAGAACGTTTTTCGTCTTTGTGCCCACTGGGTACTTATATTTTAATTCTACTTTCGTTTGCAAAGTGCTATAGTGAGCGAGTTTGTCTTCGTTTCGCTATAGCTCTGTCGCCTTTTTTCTAATTTTGCTATAGTGCGATCATTCAGCGACTTGTTTCTGTTTCTCGACCGCCAGCGTAATGTTAATGCGCATGCTTGTAGTGACGTTTAGTTGTCACATGATTTTAGCGACCCTTTCCCTCTATTAAATTTAGGTTCGAAAATTGAAAAAGGATGGACTCATGGAAAATTCGTCGGGTTCAATAAAGGAAGAGTTTTCACGAAAATTCGGCGGTAATTTACCTTAGATGCAAGGTTTCATTAATCAGTCGTTGACGAATATTCGATCACCTCAGTTTGATTTGAAAACAGTTCCGGCGTTCGTTCTTAAAATTAATTTATTTAATTTTATTTATAAAGTATTTTGTTATAATTCTAAGATTTATCTGATTATAGTAATTTTATTAAGTTTTCGTTATTTTAAATAAATAATATCTATAAGTGCGATTCCATGAGAGATTTTAGTTTTTTCGGAGTAAGTAAAGCAATTGCAATGAAACTTAGGAATTTTAATCTACTCATAAAAAGAAATATTTCCACCAAATATTACGTCAAAATATTCAGTAGTTTTTGAGATGTCAAAATTTTGGAAAAATTTTGAAATCGTTATATCTTCTTTCTATCTTAACCAAATCACTTAATTCTTCTTGGAAAAAATTCAGCATAAAAAAATCAAAAAATTGTTTATATTATGTTTACAAAAAAATTTTATAAACAAAAAAGTTATTTAATAATAATTGAATAACTTTTGAACACAAGGACGAAATTGAATGAGGCAAACACTAAAAAAATCTTAGTTGCGGTTTCTATAAGATTCCGAAATAAAAATTTTGTAATGAGAATGTCTTCGTATAATATTTTTAATATTTTTGTTCACTTTTGTGCATAAACATTAGAAGTTTCTGCTACTTGGCGTGTAATTTTAGATGCGCGCGCAGACCTCTCTTTCTAATCAGCTGCTAACTTCCGGTTTTAGAGAGAGAGGTCTGCGCGCGCATCTAAAATTACACTCTAAGTAGCAGAAACTTCTAATGTTTATGCACAAAAGTGAACAAAAATATTAAAAATATTATACGAAGACATTCTCATTACAAAATTTTTATTTCGGAATCTTATAGAAACCGCAACTAAGATTTTTTTAGTGTTTGACTCATTCAATTTCGTCCTTGTGTTCAAAAGTTATTCAATTATTATTTAATAACTTTTTTGTTTATAAAATTTTTTTGTAAACATAATATAAGCAAATTTTTGATTTTTTATGCTGAATTTTTTCCAAAAAGAATTAAGTGATTTGGTTAAGACGGAAAGAAGATATAACGATTTTAAAATTTTTCCAAAACTTTGACATCTCAAAAACTACTGAATATTTTGACGTAATATTTGGTGGAAATATTTCTTTTTATGAGTAGATTAAAATTCCTAAGTTTCATTGCAATTGGTTTACTTACTCCGAAAAAACTAAAATCTCTCATGGAATTCTTTGGTTTTATTTTATTTGTGTCAATTGTAGGAATTTGTCTGTTGGATTTGGAGAGACGTTATTTCGTTGGAATCATCATTAAAGGTTTGATTTTAAATTTGAGTCCACTGGAGATCGTTGCATCGCGATTTATTCTCAGTTAATCCCCCTTTATATGAGATTAGTTGTTGTTCAAGTTTATTGAAATATTTAAGTTTGAATTTTAGCGTTTCGGGTAACGATGCATATATTTGGAATTTTTTTGTTAATTAATTTAAAGTATAAAATACCCGTTACAATATAATTATGAAATGTTTACCCAGTTAGAAACGAAAAATTAAAAAGTATTAAAAAGATTCTATTCTTTGGAATGCCATTTCTGTCCAATACTTTTCTATCCAGTGAGAGCAATATAAATAGTAACGATATCAATCCTCTTGAATACCCAGTAAGAAAGCAAAGATTAAGAAGCATTAAAAAAATTCTATCCTTTTGAATACCATTTCTGTCCTATGCTTCTGAATTCCGCGACAGTAGTATCCCAGTGGGCACAAAGACGAAAAACGTTCTTTAAACGTCTGTAGAACGTTTAATGTCTGCCAATTTATGTTTTAAGAACGTCCGACTGTTCCAAGAATGTTTCGGAACATTCGGATGTTCTTTGAACGTAAATTGTCAGACATTAAACGTTCTACAGACGTTTAAAGAACGTTTTTTGTCTTTGTGCCCACTGGGATAATAATATAATACTAATATTGTTGACATATAGAATGTTCAATTATACTTTCAAATAACTGCACTCATGACTTTATTTGATATTTTAAAAAGGAATAATTATTAAATTATCAGTTAAGAGGGTTTAAAGTGTTTAAAGGTCTCTGAAATTTTTAGGTTATGATTTATTGTCTAACAGAATAACGGCCCTGACTCGTTTAAATGACGTTAAATTGGTAAACAATCAATTTTTCAGCAAGTTTTTCTTTGAACACAAACACTTTTTACAAAATCTGCCACTGTATGTATCTTATAAATTACAAAAATCCAGAAGATTGCTTGAATGCATGCAGAAACGCGGTTCCAATGAAAACTTGAAAAGTGATGTAATGACAGGCTGTAATAATTTCGGATGGGATTGGAAAGCATTCAGAAAAAAATTTTGTCTTTGTTAACAATTACAAACAGAATTGAATTGCATTCATTTTTAGACGAAACGTGGTCCTATCATGGTATAGAAAAGTATTGGACAGAAATGGCATTCAAAAGTATTGGATAATTTCTACTACACCATACAGAGTTTGAATTATTTCAATCCTTTTCAATTCCTCGCTTCTTACTGGATATTCTTCTCAATAGACTGCTTCGAATTTCAGAAGCGCCCCAGTGGGCAAAAAACCATCATTGTTTTAAAAACGTTTCAAAAACATTTTTAGAACGTTTCATGTCTGCCAAATAACGTCCGAAAAACGTTATATGTTTCTAAAACGTTTTAAAAGCAATGGAACGTTTTTGGAACATTATTTGGCAGACATGAAACGTTCTAAAAACGTTTTTGGAACGTTTTTAAAACAATGATGGTTTTTTGCTTACTAGGGCATTAAAAGGGATACAACTTTTGACAAACAATTTGGAAAAGCCTAATCTTTCCAATTGTCTGTAGGAGCTCCTCTAGTTATTGTCTTAAAATAAAACGCAGTGACAGTTATGTTTCGCGTCGTGTGAATTTCATTGTAATTTCAGTGTCAAACTATTAAAATTAAATATTAAAATTAGTGAAAATATAGTTAAAAAACGCAAAGTGCTTACGATAAAATATGAAATGCTCTTACTGAAAGGAATTTTCATATGTTCAATGTTTAACGTCAAGTTTTGAAACCTAACCTCACTTTCTAGTGAAATCTTGAGTGGTAGTGAGTCAATTCAGTGGAATAGAAATTTCTACTGATTTGCTGTAGATTCTGATTCTTTTGAATGCGCGTTTCATATTTTTGTGAAGTCAATTCAGAATAATAGATTTTTTGAAATTTTGGTGGTTCCCGTGAAATAGAGCTCCGAGGTAAATTCGCCTATTAAGAAGAATACAACTTTTGAATTTTTTTCAATTCTACGCTTCTTACCGGGTTACTTACCTATACTTCGTGCCGCGGAGCTCCTGGAAAGAATATGGATTACAAAAATGTCTCCTGTGCCGCCATTTTGGAATATTTATTAATAAAAATTTGTAATTTTTTACTTGAATCTACAATTAATAGCTTTCTAAAACATTATAAATGTATGTCCTTTCCTTCTATTACAAAAATTCTTGAAGAAACGTATTTTTAGACATTTACAGTGGGGTATAACCCTTTAATAGGATCAATAAATCTCAAACCTTTAGATTGAAACTACTTGGTAAATTTTTATTTCACAAATTGTGTAGACATTTAGAAAAAGTTTTACTTGGCAGAACTTTTTACATCGAAAATGTTTATATTGGTATATACACACATAAATAAAATTTTTTATTGGTATATTTGGATTCCTTGCTGCTCAAAACAAATATAATATAAAATATAATAGTATAGTATGAAATACATATATTTGAATACATAAATACAAATACATATATTTGAAATTTAATCCTAAAAAATACTTCTATATTCAAAATATTTAACACTATTAGTGACAATTATTTGAATAGTGATAATTAAGGCGAAAAAGTTTTTCGAGCGAAATAAATAAGTAAGATGAAGAAAAACTTGTTGAATTGACTTTTAACTTTTCTGAATGAAATCGTCTAAAGGAAATTAATAGCGAGAGAAACCTGTTTCTCAAAAAGTAGAGGAAAAGACAAGTTTTTTCGAAGCGTATTCTTAATTGCAGGCCGCAAATTCAAGCACCAAGTTTTTTAGAAAGAAACTGAAGAACGGACTTTTAATTACTAGGATAAAAAACAGACGGATCTATTTAATGAACGAGCACTCAGTTTTTTTATCTACCTTACTCCAAACAGAATTTGCAACGAGTTTCGAGGATAACTCAAAGCTTATTTGCAAGACTTTAAATGCCAAGTCAATCGAATTTACATTCACGTTTTTTCTCCTGCTAGTTAAATAAGAAAGAGGAATAAAATTTTCTCAAAAAAGCAAATTCAACCGACTGAGGTGATAAAACCAAAGTTTGTAACCGTTTCTTATTATATGCTTCCCAAGAAGCACATTATATCATTATATCGAAATGTTTCACTGCAAGGTATAATTTTATACGTTGATAATGAGATAAAATTGAAGTAACATTACACTGTAATACTAATAATTGAGGTAATATTACATGGTAAAAACTAAGATACTTAGTGTCTTTTAAAAAAATATTTTTAAAGGGTTTTCCCTATTAAAAAAAGTAAATACACGTTTAACTACATGTATCAATAAGCAAAAATATAATACATTTTGTATATATATAAATATTTAAAAATTGTATGCACATCTAAATCTTGTTTCAAATTCGTACGTATTATAAGACTGTATTTATACGTATATTTTTACGTGTATCAACATGTTTTTTTTCATATTTCTATGTATTCCTTTGCTGTCATTTTTAACCCGTTGACTGTCGCTGACGCATATATGCGCAAAACTAAACTGGCCAAAAGTGGTTCATGACGCATATATGCGCAACTTAAAAAAGGTGATTAAAAACTTCTTAAATGTTCCTGAAACCGGTTACTCGGGGGTTTTCGAGGTCGCTGATTACGAATATGACATTCGTTTTCCAAAATTCAAAATGGCGGATCCAATATGGCGGAAAACAAAATAAAAAATTGATCAGATTGACTTGAAACGTAGTACTCGTGGGTTTTTGGGGTCGCTGATTACGAATCTGACATCAGTTTTTCGAAATTCAAAATGGCGGATCCAAGATGGCGGAATTTTTCCAAAATTTGTCGAATTTGCTTGAAACTTGTTACTCGGGGGTTTTAAGGGTCGCTGATTACGAATCTAACATTAGTTTTCCAAAATTCAAAATGGCGGATCCAATATGGCGGACGACAAAATAAAAAATTAATTATAATGTCTTGAAACTGAATACTCGGGGGTTTTTAGGGTCGCTGACTACGAATCTGTCATTATTTTTTCAGGGTATTTATCGAAATTTGATTTCACCAAAAATTATCATACTGATGTCAGATTAACCAGTTTCAAACAAATTCAATAAATTTTAAAAAATTTTCCGCCATATTGAACCAGATATTTTGAATTTCGAAAAACTGATTTCAGATTCGTAATCAGCGACCCTAAAAATCCCCAAGTATTCAGTTTCAAGACAATCTGATCAATTTTTTATTTCGTTGTCCGCCATATTGGATCCGCCATTTTGAATTTTGGAAAACTAATGTTAGATTCGTAATCAGCGACCCTTGAAACCCCCGAGTAACAAGTTTCAAGCAAATTCGACGAATTTTAAAAAAAATTCCGCCATCTTGGATCCGCCATTTTGAATTTCGAAAATCTGATGTCAGATTCGTAATCAGCGACCCCAGAAACCTTAGGGTACCAAGTTTCATAAAAATCCATTAAAAATTTTTTCAACACACTTTTGGCCCAAACAGTGAAAATCTCGTTGACAGCCAAGGGGTTAAAGAATATTTTCAATTTAAAAAGTAATATTACTTGTAGCATTACCTTAATATTATGCTTAATACTAAAGGTAATGTTACATGTAATATTACGTACCATGCAGTAAACATTTTTTTATTTTATAAAATAAAATCAGTGTAATATTACGAAAATCCAAAGTAATATCATAGTGATGCGAAGATGAAATCACATCGATACCTCAGTGTGATACATTCCAATCTTTTGGTAAAACTGAGAACAGTGCTTTCTCGAGATGACGTTTTGTACCGTCCTATCTCTAATTTGACAGATTGTGGTGTAAGCAAATAAAATAAATTACGGGACTAAAAATATTGATTACATTCAAATCAATTATTTTTTCATATTTTAAGAGTGTCTTTTTATCATAATCTATAAAAATTAATTATGAATTAATAAAATATAATTACTTAAATGCATTTATAAAACAGCTGAGACATTAACCCTACTTTTTGACAGTACGATATAAAGCATCACCTGAAGATGGCAGTTTTAAGTATTACCAGAAAATAGGACTGCATCACACTGAGTTATCGACATGTTACTTAGGAATTTGTTTACCTCATTTTTATTGATTTTCTCATATATATTTTTCTTTCTCTGTCTATTTTACATTCACTTCATACGCATATAATAGAAAAAAACCTCTCTAAGAGGAATATAATTGGTGTGTTTTCAATCCAAAATGAATTGTGTCCGCACCAGAAAATACTTTTAACTCTCCGTGGAATTGTAACAATTTTAAATGAATGGAAAGAATACGTTTCATAAATTCGTCATGATTTCTGCAAGTTGAGAATGTGGGATACGTATAGAGAAAAATCCTTTTTTTAGCTGTAGTAGAATTTTTTTCTAATCTTTGTATGATTTGTTCTGAGGGTTTACTTGATGGGATTACAAATTTTCTTTCTCAAGAGCGACATTCTCGTCGTCAAGATGATGATAGCAAGAGACAACTGTCCCCAGAGAGATTTCTTCACCGACAACTATAGAGGAAACCATTTATTTCTTCCCCGTTAGATGGTATCTACTTTTTTTCCTAATTTTTGCTACCACTTTTTGGTGAAACATTTTATTTTTAAAATTTATTTTTAATAATTACAATTTATAAAAAAATTAGAAAAATAATTGGATATACTTCCAATAATAATATAAATAATTACTAATTAGCCTATAACGTTATTCATTCTAATTCTATATTTTTAACCTTTTTTATGAATGTTGATGATTACGAAACTAATATTTTTTGAAAATGAATACTTAGCAGTAAAATTTCCAATGTGAATTTAAAGAATATATTTTGTCCGTATATACGTGTTCAGAATGACTATGTTCTATACAAGTTGACTGAAAATTGAATTTCAGAAATTTAGATAGATTAAATAATGTACAAATTAATGAATTTCAATTTAATTTAAAATTATCCTTATCCAGTTACCCAACATGCAAATACATTTGTCAAACTTGTTAAAAATCTTATTCTGTTAAAAAGAAATTTATTTAGATTAAAGTAATAGATTATTATTTAGGCTTATTTTGTAACACTATTCATATAAAATTCATTTACTGAAGATAAGAAAAAATTAACAAAATTATCAGTCTCAAATATTAATATTTAAAAATTGTTTTAATTACATTATATGTAAAACTCTATTTACTAAAAATATTTTACATAATGTCGTAAGTAGAAACTAATCATTTTCAACTAATTACTCAAATTTCAATGTTTTACTTTAGGAATTTTAAGCTCCACGCAACTCAACGTCCGCACGATGAGCGACAATCATTTCACCTCTAAAGTTGAGTCTCCAATGTGAAAGAAGGTGCGCATCGATGTTCATAGCTATAGATATACCACAGCATACTTTAGTATACCTATAGCTATGAACATCGATGCGCACCTTGTCTTATTGGAGACTCAACTTA
Source organism: Leptopilina heterotoma (assembly GCF_015476425.1). Lineage (NCBI taxonomy): Eukaryota > Metazoa > Arthropoda > Insecta > Hymenoptera > Figitidae > Leptopilina > Leptopilina heterotoma. The sequence continues at coordinate 1,290,050 of NW_025110849.1, forward strand.
ATATGGCGTGCGCATGGGACCTGATGAACAAAATAGAATTCAAAATGCTGTATTCCAATTTTACTTACACATTTAGAAAAAATTGTATACAAGATTGTACTTTTTAATATATGGGCAATTTTTTTGGTTCATTTATAGGAATAATATATTTAATTCAAACATTATTTAAGGTTTATTTTAAATTATGTATAATAAACTTTCAAATTTGAATCAAACAACATTTTTAAACATATTTTTTGTTTAAATAAAAACAGAAAATATGTTTGAATTAAACATAATTATTCAAACAAAAATTATTTTTGTATCAAAGCAGTAAATGTTTTCTACATATTGGGATTAAGCTTACAAACTAATTTCAATAAAACAAAATCAGTTAAAATTTATTTTTTTACTTGCGAAACGAGTATGTTTTCTCAGTGTAAAACTAATGACTCAAATTTAACTTTAATTTTAGTATATGGGCAATTCCACGCAAGATTTACCTATGACCTTGAGAATTCGGTTAAACATATTTTTTTCTCAATCTATACTATGGAAAAAAAAAGAAATACGTGTTTTTTTATTTTTGTTTAATCGCCCAAATTTTCGAGTTATGAATTTTCGAAATTTTGGATTTGTAACTGTAGACATATTTTCAGTAGCTTATAAGTCTGAAAATATTGAGTTTAGAAAAAACTTGTCAAGGAATGAAAGTTTTAGTTTTCTTTCAACTTTTAAGAAATGTAAAAAAAAATTTTTTTTTTAAATTTTTTATTAAAAAAAAATTTTTCTTTTTATAAACAAATTAATTTTTTTTAACTTTGGACCCCCCTTTTTTTTTTTTTTTTAAATTTATTTATACCTTATAATATACAGAAGATTTTCCAAAAAGTTTTGGAGTGGGCCGACGCGTTTAATGAGTTGTACAAAATTTTCAAAAATCACGTGCAAGGTGCTCGCGTTCTACGAAACTCCTCACAATGGAATTTTTTTACAATTTACTTCTCAAAAAATGTCTACAGACTAAAATTTTTAATCGATTCGAGTGTTTTTTGTTTTAAATAAAAGGAGAACAATTTTTTGAAGATATCTCTCCATGCAAACCTAAAAATCTTCAATTGTTTATAATTTTTTTTTAAAACAAAAAGTTAACAAATTAATTGTGTAGTTTCCTTTAAAAATGAAAGATTATTTTCTTATTTTGCTACTGCACATGTCCTAAATCAGATTCAATTAATATAACATACGACCGCCAAATAAATAGTAAAACATAAAATAATTTATCTAAACTGTTATAAACAATATTAGTTAACAAATAGTTAACTTTGGTTCCTCTCCATAAAAAAACTTTGTTCTTTCATATTCATATTGTACTTTAGGTTCATTTAATGAATACATCTCCCTTTCGTTAAAAAAACAATTTTTAATTGTTATAAACAATAATAGTTAACAAATAATGAACTTTGGTTCCTCTGCACCAAAAAGAATTTTTTTCATAGTTTTCATTGAAGTTTATTACAAAGAATATATGTTAAAAAATAGTGAACGTATGAAATAGTTTGTTCAATAACTATAAACAATTTAATTTATATAAATTTGTATTAAATGTTTTTTTTCTTTCCTTGTATTTTTGAAAATTAAAATAAAAAAATTAATTAAAATAAAATAAATGCAATTAATATATATTTTACATTAAAATGTTTATTGTTTTATTTTGACACAAACATTCTTTGTAATTAACTTCAATGAAAACTATGAAAAAAATTCTTTTTGGTGCAGAGGAACCAAAGTTCATTATTTGTTAACTATTATTGTTTATAACAATTAAAAATTGTTTTTTAACGAAAGGAAGATGTATTCATTAAATGAACCTAAAGTACAATATGAATATGAAAGAACAAAGTTTTTTTATGGAGAGGAACCAAAGTTAACTATTTGTTAACTAATATTGTTTATAACAGTTTAGATAAATTATTTTATGTTTTACTATTTATTTGGCGGTCGTATGTTATATTAATTGAATCTGATTTAGGACATGTGCAGTAGCAAAATAAGAAAATAATCTTTCATTTTTAAAGGAAACTACACAATTAATTTGTTAACTTTTTGTTTTAAAAAAAAATTATAAACAATTGAAGATTTTTAGGTTTGCATGGAGAGATATCTTCAAAAAATTGTTCTCCTTTTATTTAAAACAAAAAACACTCGAATCGATTAAAAATTTTAGTCTGTAGACATTTTTTGAGAAGTAAATTGTAAAAAAATTCCATTGTGAGGAGTTTCGTAGAACGCGAGCACCTTGCACGTGATTTTTGAAAATTTTGTACAACTCATTAAACGCGTCGGCCCACTCCAAAACTTTTTGGAAAATCTTCTGTATATTATAAGGTATAAATAAATTTAAAAAAAAAAAAAAAAGGGGGGTCCAAAGTTAAAAAAAATTAATTTGTTTATAAAAAGAAAAATTTTTTTTTAATAAAAAATTTAAAAAAAAAATTTTTTTTTACATTTCTTAAAAGTTGAAAGAAAACTAAAACTTTCATTCCTTGACAAGTTTTTTCTAAACTCAATATTTTCAGACTTATAAGCTACTGAAAATATGTCTACAGTTACAAATCCAAAATTTCGAAAATTCATAACTCGAAAATTTGGGCGATTAAACAAAAATAAAAAAACACGTATTTCTTTTTTTTTCCATAGTATAGATTGAGAAAAAAATATGTTTAACCGAATTCTCAAGGTCATAGGTAAATCTTGCGTGGAATTGCCCATATACTAAAATTAAAGTTAAATTTGAGTCATTAGTTTTACACTGAGAAAACATACTCGTTTCGCAAGTAAAAAAATAAATTTTAACTGATTTTGTTTTATTGAAATTAGTTTGTAAGCTTAATCCCAATATGTAGAAAACATTTACTGCTTTGATACAAAAATAATTTTTGTTTGAATAATTATGTTTAATTCAAACATATTTTCTGTTTTTATTTAAACAAAAAATATGTTTAAAAATGTTGTTTGATTCAAATTTGAAAGTTTATTATACATAATTTAAAATAAACCTTAAATAATGTTTGAATTAAATATATTATTCCTATAAATGAACTAAAAAATATGTTTGAATTAAACTTAACCCATTAACGCCCAAATGTACAATTTTTTGGACCAAAGTTTGACACTATATTTAAACATAAAAACTCGACAGAAAAAATTCCTCAATAGTAATTTCTTATTGGCCAAAAACCACTCTTTCGAATAGCGTTCCAAAAAATTTTACAAATTTATAAATAAACAAATTACATATATTTTTTAATAAAAAACATGAAATTTTTAGGTTCATTTTTTAGTTTTTCGAATTTTAGTATAGGGGCGAATCTCTGGAATTTTTAACCTTTAAGTCCCTCACATTATTTTCACTTAAACAGCCTAAATATAAAAACTAATGATTTTTAAATATTTACATGTTTTAAAAAAGAAAATAAGGATTACGATTTAACCATTGATATAAATTATTTTGTTTTTTTTCTATGTTTTTCTTTATTAAAGTTCACAATACCATGATTTTGCAAGTGTCACTTTCACTTTTTCTAAAGGTATTTTAACTGTTTAAATAAAGTTTTTTTGGAAAACACGTTTTTTACTGTTATAAACTATTTAAAAATATCTTAAGAATTCCATAAACAAACTTAAAAAAAATAAAAAGTAAAAATTAGAAAAGATATAATCTTCTAAAAAGTGTCCCTCAGTTTTTGTGTCGCTGGTCAAATCAAAATGGTTTTATAAAATAAACATTAAAAAACTAAATGAAAAAATTTGAAATAAGAGGCACAATTGAATTGTAATTCAAATTTTATGTGCGTGATTTTTATTTTTATTTTCAACTATATTTTAAGCAAAATAATTGTTGGATACTTGTGATACTGGTGTAGTACGGAAAATATGTCGCTGGTCAAATCATTAATTTCTCCAAAGTTTCTTATTTAATTTGCTCCAAAATTGGGGCACATATTACTTTAGATGTATTTAAAACTGTGCATATGTTTTTATTTATTCTAATTCTTATTTAATTATTTTTTTTACGTGGATATTCAAATTGTCGCTCGTCAAATATGTAGCTTGGTCAAATCAATCGTTTTCCAATCAATCTGAAGTTTCGCATTTATTTGTTCCATGTTATTTATCACGAAGTAACCAAAAATGTAATAAAAAGTGGCAAAATGAAAGAAAATCAAAGAAAAGAAAATAAAAAGCGAGAAAAAGGAAACGCGGAATGAAAAATTTATCAATGGAAGGCACTTAAGTAATATTTATTTATTATTTATTAAACGTTCATAAAACTGTTAGTGTTTTTCAAGGTTATATTAAGATCCTCGATATTTTTTCAAAACAATTCAGCCAATCAAATAATTAGAAAAGTTCATGTTACTAATTCAAATAATTATACGTAAAAAATTTTTATTAATTTTTTTTATTGTAATTTTGTCCTTATTAGTTGCATTAGACGTTTATTATATTTATTTTTATGTTTAATTATGTTTTTGTGATACTGAGAAATAACTTACTTAAGTGTAGGAGATAAAATGTTTATGTATATCTTGTTACAGATTTAGATAACCTAACATTATTTTCCTTCCAAAAATTTATATTTTAAAATAGAAGGCAACCAAATAATGGTTGTACAGTAATAAAAATGAAATTTATTTTGGTCGAAGATGTAATACTAAAAATATCAAAATTGTCCTCACAAAAATTTTTTTAAAAAAATTCAAATTCAAATGTTAAAGTTTTCAGAGATTTGCCCATAGGTATTCGTATTGGAACACATCTAAAAGTCCTAAATAACGCGTAAAAAATAAATTCCCTATCAGATAGGGGTATTAAGAAAAAAAATTTCAAAATGGCGGACACAAAATGGCGACTAAAGTGAATTTTTATTTACAATATCGTAGCCATGTGAACAAAATCGCAAAACTTGATCGATTTCTTTAAAATTTGACAGCTAAGTGTTTTTCATGTCCCTGATCACGAAAACAAAGTCAGAGTATAAAAATTCAAAATGGCGGATCCAGCATGGCGGACGAAATTTTTTAAAAATCTGTGGATTTGCTTGAAATTTTTTACTCGGGGGATTTTAAGGGCCGCTGATTACGAATCCAAAGTCAGATTTTAAAAATTTAAAATGGCGGATCCAATTTAGCGAATAAAATTCAATAGGGCGAATAAAATTGTTAAAAACTAATTGGATTCACTTAAAAATTGTTACTCGGGGGTTTTCAGGGTCGCTGATTCCGAATTTAAAGTCAGATTTAGAAAATTCTAAATCTAATCCATTTTTAGAAAAGCCATCTGCCATATTGGATCCGACATTTTGAATTTTCTGAATCTGACTTTGAATTCGTAATCAGCGACCCTGAAAACCCCCGAGTAACAATTTTCAAGTCAATCCAATTAGTTTTTAACAATTTTATTTGACCTATTGAATTTTATCCGCCATATTTGATACGCCAATTTAAATATTCAAAATCTGACTTTGGAATCGTAATCAGCGACCCTGAAAATCCACAAATTTTCAAAAATTTTCGTCCGCCATGTTGGATCCGCCATTTTGAATTTTCAAACTCTGACTTAGTTTTCGTGATCAGGGACATCAAAAACACTTAGCTGTCAAATTTTAAAGAAATGTATCAAGTTTTGCGATTTTGTTCACATGGCTACGATATTGTAAATAATAATTCACTTTAGACGCCATTTTGAAATTTTTTTTTTCTTAATACCCGTATCTGATAGGGAATCTATTTTTGACGCGTTATTTTGGACTTTTAGATGTGTTCAAATACGAATACCTGTACTAAAATTGGAAAAACTAAAAAAAGAACCTAAAAATGTCATGTTTTTTATTAAGAAAACATATGTAATTTGTTTATTTATAAATTTATAAAAATTTTTGGAACGCCATTCGAAAGAGTGGTTTTTGGCCAATAAGAAATTACTATTTTAAGTTTTATTTAAACAAAATTTGTTTGAATCAAATAAATCGTTTTCTCAGTGTATATTTAAAAATTAAAACATTATTGCACGGAAAGAAATGTACTGGTTCCGAAATAATTTAATTTTTGAAATAATTTGTCGTAAAAATCAGATTTTTTACATAAGATTTCAGAGTTCATAAAGTTTTATTACATTTTTTCTTATGAACTAAAACAAGATTCAGTGCCCTAAAAAGTATTTTAGGGGAAATAAGAGACTGAAAATTAAAAAATAGGGGACTTTCAGGGGACTATAAAAATTGTTTAAATAAAGATAAAAATATAATTTATTTATAAGAACAAAATCTTTAGTACAATTTTTAAATACTGCTTTAAGAAATTTTACTACAATAAGAAGTGCGACGATAAATATTAATTTACATTTAACTAGTCTTTAAGGGGGCAGTCTGGGTCTTTAGCACGTATTTTGAAAAATTTTTGTTTTTATAATGAAATTTATTTAAACATTTTAAAATTTTTACATATTATTACACATATATTAAACTAAATAAAAAAATCCAAACTAAATCCAAACAAAATAACAGCACTATAAATAAAAAATTTGTTCTATTTTTTTGTTCTTAAAAGCGAAAAAATGGCGACTTGAAAAAAAAATCTCGAAAATCTGGTTGACATGATATCTTTAGTCAGAACAGACGGAATCAAAAAATTCAAACGGATTATTAAAATATAGGTTAGTGGTTACAGCTGGAACAAAATAAAAAATTTTCATTGAAAAATAACAAAATGGCGGACTTTTTACTTTTTTAAACCTCATTTTGCAACTAAAATTGTTTAAAAAACGGGTTAAAAATTATTTAAAAATTATGATTTTTGTTCAGGCTGTAACCACATACCTATATTTTAATAATCTGTTTGAATTTCTTAATTCCGTCTGTTCTGACTTGAGATATCGTGTCAACCAGATTTTCGAGATTTATTTTTCAAGTCGTTATTTCTTCGTTATTAACAACAAAAAATAATGAAAGAAATTTTTTTAATTAGTTTAATATATGTGTAATAATATGTAAAAATTTTAAAATGTTTTAATAAATTTCACTATGAAAAAAAAAATTCTTCAAAATACGTGCAAAAGACCCAGACTGCCCTCTTAAGGTTCAAATATAAATTCAAAATATTTATTTTTGCAAAAATTTATTTTCTTAATTTTAATGTTCATAAAATTTCGCTTTCAGTTTAATTTTAAAACTAAGAGTCTTATTAAATACATGAATTAAATAAACAAAAAACAAGTTTTCAAACCATTTACATCCTAAAGAACATCTTTATAATCATAAATATATTGCACCAATTATTACATGTTTAAAAATAATTTAGTCTTTTATAAATAATGTATGTCATAACAAGTTTGTGACGATTATAAGAATTTAAAATACAACCAACTTCGAAACATAATTGAGACTTGACTTCAACAAAATACTAACCTTACAAATTTTAAGAATTTCATGAAAAATTTCATCGATCATAAATTTCAAGATTTGAAACTTTTAAAACGAAAGTTTCCAATTGAAAGTTTCAACGGCACTTTGCTAAATTTGGTATGAATTCATCATTAAAAGGTAAAAGAAAAAAATAGGGGAAAATTTCTAAATAGGGTACTTTTAGGGGTTAAAATTAAAAAAGGGAACTTTTAGGGAAATAAGGGAACAGACTGTGAAGCCTGATATTAGTTTTTTTAAGCTTTTAGATGTGAACAATAAGAATTTTTTTAAATAATCTATTTTTTTGCATACTTTATCGTTAGCAGGGTTGTCACAAGTCAGGGAATTTAGAAAAAAGTGCTGGAAAAATAAGAAACTAAAAATATAATATTTTTTATGGATCCACCTTTATCTTAATATGTTACCTTTATTGCGGGATGTTACCTCCATTACGTACCCATACACCGAAAATATCTAATTTGGATTAACTGCTCAACCCTGATCATATGTGTCGACAAACGAATATGTGAAGTGAGGAAAAAGTGAAAATGTAAATGGGTCATTTTATTTAAATTGTCATTTTTAGCCTTAACAAATAAAAGTTGAAGTAGTAAAATCCGAATCTGTAATTTCAACCAAATTTTTTAAACAGTTATATATATTACATTAACGAAATTCATAGTCGTCCGGCAATTAAAGTGATATATTTCACATAAGAGACGCTTTTCGTCAGAAATAGTACAATTTAAAAAAAAATTCTGCAAATGTTTCATTATATGATGATTAGTTTGTTAGAGACAAGTATTGTTTCGTTACTCTTACAATTATGAAACTCAAACGAACCATAAATTTTACTATAAGGTCACGTTTGATAAAGACAATTTTTTTTAAATTAAGCAAAATACAGAGAAAAGTGAGTTAAAATGAAAAAATGACATTTTCATTTCGCCAAGAAAATAAGAATGTGATATTAATATATTATTTTATGACTGTTCTAACAGTTAATACATTGGTAAAGTTGTGAAAAATAGTTTAGATGGCGAAAAAAAGCGTTTTTTCAGGAATTTTTTGAATGGGAAGGAAATGATTGCGGTAAACGAAATTTTTGGGTGATATTCTTCTGTATTTTAGCTTCAAGAACCAACTTTTATTTTTAAAAAATATTTAAATTCTTCTTAGTAACAACGATTTTTGTGAAGCGCACAGTCGAGCGCTGCAGTCTGTATGTTTAAATCGGTGCCGGTGATGGAGGTCGTACGATGCATCTGAAACAGTCAAGCGAAATTTTTTTTTACTTTTTTTCCCACATGCACAAAAATGGCGCTTTCTGATAGCAGACGACAGGGAGGAAAGTCATTCATTTCTTCGACTGTATGAAAATGGCGGCCGTGTTCTCCAATGGGCAAGAAAATTAGCTGTTTACATGCATTTTTCTTGCCTAAGGGAGAAAAAAGACGCCATTTTCATACAAATCGAACAAGTGAATGACTTTTACTCCCTGTCGTCTGCTATCTGAAATCGCCGCTTTTGTGCAATAGGAATAAAAAATATCGTAAGTAACACGAGAATAAAGGCTGACAATTTCTATTTGAACTAAAAAAATACCGAAGAAATTAAAAAATTCCAAATTTTTTCAAAGTTTGAAAAAAAAGTTCACTTTTTAAAAAAAAATTCACTTAAAGGTGCAAAAAAAATAGTTTAAATAACACTTTTGTCCAACTATTTTAGTTCAAATAGAAGATAATTTAATACTGAAGCGAGAACACTTTGATTTTTTTCAATCGGACAAAAATTCTTTTTGCTATCTGTTTTCTTTCGATACAGAATAGAAAAAAAATATTTTTGGACGATTTTTAGAGGTTGACTAAAATCTCAAGTGGAATTGCCCATATATATGTTATTTCAAAAAAAGAATCAGTTACGATTTTTGGAAATGAAAATTTTGAATCTTGGGCCGATTCCAGATAAAACTGCGTTAGCACAATTTTGACTCATTTTAGGTAAACCTAAAAGTGCTGAAAGACCACCGTGTGTGGTGTCTACAATCAGTAGACTCTCATGTCTCTTCTTCAGCTACCGGAAGACAGACTGCGCTATTTTCTCTCATGTTTCCCGATTCTGCAGCAATAGCCCAATCAATGCAGTTAGGGCGCACTAAGGTTTCGTATAGCCTAACATTTGGCCTAGCTCCTTATTTTCGAGAGAAAATCCTGAATTCCCAAAAAAATTTTGTTCTGTCAGATGGTTGGAGATTACTGAAGCTACTAAAACCGCAATAAAAATCATTCCTAATCTACAAAAATTTGTCGATGAAGTTACAAAAGAAAAACTTAAAATCACTTCTAAAAGTTTCCTGACTGTCAGAAATTGTCTACAAGACAAATTAGAGTAGAAGGAGGTAATGTAGTGCACTTTTCTTTCGAAGACTCCTGTGGTCGCAATTTTCAACCAATTTTGATCAATAAGGACTCGTTGGAAAGACAATGCTTCTAGCTATATTTATGGTGTACATTATTTTTTTGTAGATGTAGATGGAGCTTTTCTATATCCAAAAAACTGAAGGCACTTTTTTTCGACATTCTAAAATTTGTGGGGCACTACATTGCCCCCAACCCCGTGCACTACAATGCCCCCAAGCACTTTTTTCACGTTGACTTCAATATCTCAATAAAAACAAAATTAAACGTCAAAACAATACTAAATTTGTGTTCAGAAGTAAATTTTACATGGAAAAAGCACTTACCTGATACTTTTCTAACGAGCCTTACATTTTCTTCAAGTCACTAAAAAAACGGAAATATGGTTTCGAAATCTAGTGTTTTTGAAGTGACGCCACAACTTCTTTTAAAAGAAGTACAATAAAGCCAAAATGATATACATTACTATAATTTGATACCTTAACCCTACCATACCAAAGGCAAGTAATTCAATTCATTCGTTTAGTCAGTAAAGCCAGTGCACTACATTACCCCCCTCTACTCTACTAATAGCAAAAGTCGCACTTTTTGGGTATCTTTCTGAACAGGTTACTCCATTTTTTTAGGAGATTACCAAGGTGATTCACCTTTGATTCCTTTCTTGTAGAATGATTTAACTGCAGTTATTCGAGACATTATGGTTCATGTCGTTAAAGACGAAGTTTTAATTAAGGCTCGTTCGGTCTGTGATATTGATTTAACAGATGAATCAAATTTAATTGATCTTAGCAAATTTAAAGTTAAATGTCATGCTGTAAAAGCTGAATTAAAAAAAATTGCTGCAAATCCTAAAGAAGCTAGTCAATTCAAGACTGATTGTAGAATAATTATAATTAATATGTGTAAGCTGTTTTCAGAAAAAAACTGGGTACCTTCACAAATCTGTGATCAAATTAAAAAAGAGTTTAAAATTTTACCATCTAAAGAAGAATTCATAAATAGAACCAGGCTAAACGAAATCGAAGAATTTAAAGCGAAAAAAAGAAAATTAATTAACGAAAAAACAAGTGAACTTATTGCCATTGATGATGAAATCCTGAAACTTTGTGCGTCAGTAGACTCTTAACTTCACATTTATTACCAATCTGTGTTTTAAATTGTAAGACGATTATTATTTAGTTTTTGTATTTTTTGTAACATACTTGTTAATCCATTATAATTTATTTAATTAATTACTAAAAGGTTTTTATGAAAAGGTTTCTATATGTTTATTTAAAATTAAAAATATATAATTCATTAATATTTTCAATTACGTAGCTGTTTTTTTAACATTTATTACACCTCATTTTGTTAACTGAACGTATATATTGTGAAAATGTCAGGGAAAATAAGAAATATTGTCTGGAAGTCAGGGAAATGACAGGGAAAATGAAATTAAGATTTTTGTGACAACCCTGATGTACTTCTTTGGTGCGTTCGTTTAAATAGTCGCGGTATTTCAAGATAGTTACGATGAAATTAATGCTCTAATGTAATAAATTTTATTTACATTTTTGAAAATTAAGTTTCAGCTTGACTCCATAAATTTGTTATTGGTTTTATTATAATATAATTATTATTATTCTTTTTGTACTATTATTATTATTTCTGCCTCCTTTGAATGTTACCAACGTTAAAAAAATGAGAAGAATAATGTGTTGGTATTCGTGATTTCGTGCAGAACTTTTGATGAAAAGTTCTTTTTCGTTTTTTCGGGAGGATGCGTGACTGTAATGGCTGTAAAGGTAATTAAACAGTAAGTATTTAAAACTTAATTATTCCATTATTATTAAATATAAATTGGAAAATATGTAGTAATGATGTTATCACTCGATCGATAAATTAATAAAAACGATGAGATAGTCGATCACTCCGAGTCAGGATTTTTTTTTTATTTATTTTTATAAATTGGAAAACCCCAAATTAAAAATTTAATTTTTTAAATGAAAGTTTTTAATTATCGTCAATCTCTTATTTCTAAATATTAAACATGGTTATTCAAATCATTAGAAAAGTTATGTTATAATGTAATTCTATTTTGGAAAGTTTAAGTATTGGTATTAATATCAGAAGGTATTAAAATTACTGGAAAAAATTTAATTCTTAAAATTCATAAGAAAATTCTGAGTTTTTAGTGTCTTTTTTGTTTGTCTCATAAACTATCAAACAACCTCGAATTCTAATACAAAATCATCAAAATTTCTTTCGATTTCTGACCAGAATTAATTTTTTCATACTATTTATTTATTCCAAATTTTTTAAAGCAATTATCTTGATAAATAACAAAATTCTTCACAAAGATTCAATTATTTTTAGAAATTAAAAAAAAATATAATAATATTCATCACAAGAATTTAATTATTTTTAAGTTTTTCGTATTTCAATGATTTTCAATATTTTGTTACGTCGGTAACTTATTAATATTCTTGATTCAACTATGTAGTTTCTTAATTATATTCTTTATTTACCTATGTATATTCTTATTAATATTCTTGAATTACTTACGTATATTCTGATTAATATTCCTGATATACTTATATAATTCTTATAATATTTACATGTGTATGCGTGTATGTGTATGTCATATATCATTGCATTATATTCAGTACATTTTCTATTAATATGCATGGTTGCCACACAACCTGGAAAACCTGGAAAACCTGGAAATAGCATGGAATTTGAAAAAGTGTATGGAAAACCTGGAATTAGCATGGAATTTGATAAAATTTCTGAAATGTTTTTGTTCATTAGAGATATTAAGAAAAATTCCATTCAACATGTTATTTGTCTTTAAAAATTTTAACATGTAACTTTCCTTTTCCATGTTTTTTCTCTTTCAATTATTTCCTAGTTTAACGAAATTTGTTTTCTATTAAAAAATATGTGTAAGTGAAAATGTTTTTACTCATAATTGAGAAAATTTTTGACGTATTTTACGTCGAGTGAGGTGTCACTACACTACCCTGCCTACATTTACCAAAAATATAGCCCGCCTCTAACGCTTAAACTGCGTACTTTTAAGGAGCATATTATTCTAAATCTTGTCGCCCATCTTATTTTGTCTATTTTGTTATCGGCTCTTTTTCTAACCTGTACTCTGTACTGTGATGTGATTCTAGTATATTGGAAAAAAATTAAGTTTAATAGAAATGCAATAATAATATTTTCTAATTTTATGAATTTTTGTGGTAAGTAAATATAAAGTTTGAAATCTTACTGATGACAACATTGTTTAGTAAATTATTTTTATATAATAAACTAAGCAGAAAAATTTTTCCTTAGAAAAACATGAGTAAAGCGTGCTTTTTAAAAGAATGGCTTGAAAAGCCAGAATTTAATTTTGTCAGGGAGTCAACGAAAGGAAAAAATTACGCGTATTGTATATTATGTGATAAGCATATTTTTCTTAGCAATATGGGCAAAAGTGCTGTTGACAGTCATTCTAAAAGCAACACGCATTCATCAAAAGAAAAGGCAAGAAAACAAAGCTACAATATTCGTATATTCAGTAGTCAAAATGAACAGGTATGTGTGGAATTTTTGATTTATTTTAAAGATTTAAATATTTTTTAATATAAATAATTATACTTTTAAGTAATTAAATAAATTTGCATCATTTTAAGTATCGTATTGACAATTTACTACTTGCTGCGAATGAATAATTGAAAAATTTAAGAAAATTTTTTTTATTATTAACAATAAATAAATGCATTGAAATTTTTTACTTTTTATTCTAAAGTAATTTTTTCTTTGTTAATTTTAAATCTAAAAAAAATTTTTTAAGATTCCTTTGTTGCCAAAAGACCAGAATGTCAGTGATGAACGATTATTGAATCCCAATGATATGCCAAAAACGAGTGGAATGAACGGTTTAGATAATTATCTTATAAAGGACGACATCTCCAAAGCAGAAATTTTATGGTGCCTTGAAAGTGTATATTGTCACTTATCGTTAAAGGCTGCTGGCAATTTAACTAGAATATTCGCAAAAATGTTTCCAGATAGCGATATTGCTTCAAGGATGAAATTGGGAAGAACAAAAATTTCTTACGCTTGCGTTTTTGGTTTGTCACCATATTTTCATGAAAATATTCGAGATGAAATACTCAACAGTGATTGTTATGTCGCATATTTCGACGAAAGTCTTAACAAGGTGGCTCAAATGCAACAAATGGATATCGCCATTAGATTTTGGAGCGCAAATCGAGATGAAGTTTGCACAAATTACTTTGCTTCTGCTTTTTTAAATCGAGCGACAGCTACTGACTTGCTAGAGGCTTTCAGAAGAGAAGTAGAATTTTTGGATTTTAAAAAACTGTTGCATATCTCGATGGATGGACCAAACGTCAATTTTAAATTTTTGAAAGATATAGATGCCTATATGATGGAGAAAAACGACGTAGAAGATCCTCAACTTCTTAAGATGGGCTCGTGTGGATTACACGTCTGTAATAATGGTTTGAAAGTTGGCGTTCAAAGTACAGGATGGAATATTATTTCATTCTTGCGATCTATCTATAATATTTTTAAAGATGTGCCTTCTAGAAGAAACGACTTCATCACTTACTCCAATTGCTCGCAGTTTCCAAAAAAATTCTGTTCTTCAAGATGGCTCGAAAATGCTACAGTAGCTGAAAGAGCATTACTAATTCTACCTAATTTACGAAAATATGTAGCCGGTGTAAAGAAAGATAAAAAAGAACCTACTTCAAGCAGCTATAAGATAGTGGATGAATCTTTAAAAGATAAATTTATTGGAGCACAGTTAGCATTCTTTTCGTACGTCGCGAATATTGTTGAACCTTTTTTAACAGAATTCCAAAGTAATGATCCTCTAGCACCATTTCTTTATACAGAATTGACGATCATTATGACTACATTGATGGGCATGTTCGTGAAAAAAGAAGTCTTGGAAAAAATAGCAATGTGTATAAAGTTGACCTAGAGAATAAAGAGAACTTCGTATTTTCACGAAATATAAAAATCGGTTACTCTGCAGAAGCAGAGCTTCGCAAAATAAAAGACGCATCTGACAAAGAGAAAGCTTTGTTTAAAAACGAATGTCGAACTATGCTCATATTTTTTTGTCAGAAACTGTTAGAAAAATCGCCATTAAAGTACAAATTATGTAAGGCTATCACTTTTTGTGATCCAAACATTATTAAAATATCTGAAACTTTTTGTGTCGATCGTCTTCGAACAACTTTAGAAATATTTTTAGAAAAAAAGAGGTTATCCGCAAAGGACTGCGACAGCATCGAAAATGAATTTAAGTTATTGATAAAAAAATCAGCCGTAATTGATGCTATTAAAATGTACAACAGGAAAACTGAGAGAATAGATCACTTTTGGAAAACCATTTGGATATTAAATGATGTCTCAAAATTGTTAAAGAGTTTTATAAAAAAGGTATTGCTCATAAGCCACGGAAACGCATTTGTAGAGAGAGGATTCTCTATAAACAAAGAGTTCAAAGTTGAAAATCAATTGCCGAAATCACTTGTAGCTCAGAGAAGGATATATGATGGGATACAAGCTGTTGGAGGAATTGATAATGTAGAAATCAACCACAGGATGATCTCAAAATTCCGCAATGCAAGAGTGCAGTATGATTTGGCAGTTCAAGAGAAGAAAAAAAAGAATAGTCTTTTAGTAGAAAAGTCTTTGAAAAAAAAAAGAATTGGTGAAGAAATACAAGAGTTAAAAGAGAAAAAGAGAAAAATTCAGCTTGAAAATCGAAAAGAAATCGATGATATTGAGAATCAGATTCAAAAACTTGTTGAAAATCGAGTAGGTTAAATTTATAAAAATAGAGTATGTCAAAGTTATTTTGCCTAAATCTTTTTATATTAAATTGTTCTAAGATACTTTTTTCCAAATTTTTAACAAAAGTTTATTGCAATGTTGAAAGATATATGTTATTTAACTATTATAAGTGAATGAAATAGTTAATTTATAGAATTTAAAGCTTTTATTACTTGATCTTATAATAATTCTACAAAACTTGTGATTATAATTCTACTGTGAAAAATGTAGTTAAGATTATTCTAAAAAAAGGATTTTATATCTTTATCAGTATTACGATTGTCAAAGTTTATTATTACTAGTTGCTTTTTGTTCAAAATTTTGAACAAAGTTTTGAAGATTAAAATTATTTAATTTAAACATGACATGTGTTCTAATTATATAAATGTGTATTATTGTCTCACTTCGACATAAAAATGCCTGTGATTTTAACTGTTTAAGAGAGCATAAATTTATAACTATATATAATAATAAATATTGTTAACACTGTTTTGTAAAATACTTGTTTTTTCATCACAAATAATCCCTAAATTGTCAAACTAAATTTAAATTTCAACCTGGAATTTATCATATTTTTGACCTGGAAAACCTGGAAAAAGCCTGGAATTTTGAAATCTAGATTCTGTGGCAACCATGATATGGTATATCTTATTATATTTTTATGTAATTACAACAAATTTATAAGTTATAACAAATCCAAGAAAGAGAAGTTATATTTCAAATAATGTAAAAGGAATAACGATTAAGCATCAATTTGACAACCTTCTGCAAACTAGACCACACATAAGGAAAGAAGAATGCACTCCGAAAGAGAGAGAAACGACACATACCAGAATCAAGTCCGGTGAGACCTATCCAAATACATGGCGAATGAAGAAAACCCTATTGATATTAGTCCGGTGAGGTATCGCTGCACCTACCTGCACGTGTAGCATTTCGGCACGTGTAATATTCGTGAACCACCTTGCATTAGAAATTTGATATAAAAAGGGGTAGCATCTTCGATAGAGCAGAGAGTATTTTTCTGAACATCAACCATAACACATCGAAGTCAACTTAAGTGCAATCCCAGTATACAGTTTAGAAGTTAACTAAGCTACATCCCCAAGTATATTTATGAGACCAAGTTCGGTACAACAATTAATAAATTCACTTGTTTAACTACGAGCAATAAGTGATAACCCAAGAAGAACTAAATTGTTTTCACGTTTCAAAATCAAATATTGAAACAGTATTTCTAATTTCTAAACATCGAGATTTGCTTTGGAGGCGACAGTCTGGAAGAAGAGAAAAATCCCCAAGAATACAATACACTAAATCCCATTAGTGTAAACAACAAGGCTAATATACAACCATTAAGGACACCAACCACAGGCTCCTTTGTGTCTACTTCTTATAACCACTTCAGATCGGAAATCAAGATAACAATCACCGGTTTTCAACACCTGCAATAATCGTTATTCCAAAAGTAAGATTTTTATACTCATTGTGTTTTTGTACTATTGTCAATTCTTTTCTTTCTTGGTTGGTTTTAAATAAATATTCTCTCACAACATTATGATTATACCAATTGTTAAAAAAAGGGGAAAATTTTTTTTGTAACAATTAATAATAGCAAATGATACAATAATCGAAATTAATCAATAACATTTAAAAAAAAAAAAAAAAAGATTTTTATTAATTTAACACATTTTATGCTAATTAATAACATTATACAAGATTTAAGTCGCAAGGTGCATTCATAAATATACATCTTATATTGGTATTGATGAATAGAGGTTCGAGTCCTCTTAGCTTATAAATTTTTCTTTAATGTGCATGGTGCATTTATTAATGCAATTCTGTATTAATAAATAGAGGTTCGAGTCCTCTCAACTTATAATTTTTAAAGTTGCAAGGTGCATTCATCAAATTAAATCCTTTGTTATATTACTGAATAGGGGTTCAAGTCCTCTAGACTTATGGAATTTTTTGTCTTGTATATGAATCATTTTTGACATATTAATCTATGCTAAAACAAAATTTGTTTTGTTAATTTAATTGTGATTTGTTATTATTATTACATGTTTAAAAATATTTTATTATACTGAAGCAAGATCAAAATATTTACCACAAAGGAAAAGTGTATTTTATATTAAAGAGACAGGATTGACAATTTTACAATTATTACGTATATTATAAATTTTGATAATGATATTTTTTAATGTCTTCTTCGAATAAAAATACTACCGATTCCACACATTTAACTCGTTCTCAAATAAAAAATAATCCAGATTTAGAATTAAATTCGGGAATTCCTAATTATAAAACAAAACCATCGACAAGTACACCCAGATATTCTAAAGAAAACCCTAATCCCTTAGAATTACAGGAACAGTTTGACTCAGGCTATATTAATTCTAAACTTTTTGATACTGACGATAATTCATTCGACAGTGACAGTAACGATAGTGAAAATACCATAACTGAAAAAACCCTAGTGGATCAGAATTCAAATAAAAGTTTAAATAAGTCTTTAACTGACGAAATTAAATCAAACGATAACTCTGAAAATAATTCTCTTAATAACACTAGAGATAGTGACAATTTTGAGGAAAACATGGCTCTTCCAAATAATCAGCAAGTGTCTTTACGCGATGCTTTAGAAACAATACCAATGTTTGATGGAAAAAACATACCATTATCTGTATTTATTGAAAGTTGTTTATAAGCAAAATCTATGCTTCCTGATAATGCACAAGTACAAACAAATTTAGTAAAATTGATTAGGAGTCGAATTTCGGGTGAAGCAAGAAGAATTATAATAGGAAATAATTTCAACACAGTAGAACAGTTAACAGAAAGGTTAAAGTCAAAACTTTTACAAAAATCCTCAACAAAATCAGTTTCAAAATCAATTTAGAAACACATCACAAAATCAGTTTAGAAACATACCACAAAATCAATTCCGAACTCCATACCAAAATCAAAGACAAAATCAACAACAAAACTTTTTCCAAAATCAACAAAGAAATTTCTCTCAAGAACCAAGAACTAACAATACTACAAACTTTGCGAATAGAAATCAAAGTATAACGTGTAATTATTGCAAAAAATTAGGACACATTTCCACCAATTGTAGGAAAAAGATGTGGGATGATAGCAATAAACAACAACAAACAAATTCACAAACACAAAATCAGGGAAACTCCAAAATTCCTCTTCAGTAGGGTGCTCTGAGGAAGAATTAAGAAAAATAATTACTATGCATCCAGAAACATTAATTTAGCAAAAACTAATGCAATTCCATACATTCGAATCGATACTAAAGAGTTGAAAGTTCCAATAACAATGATGATTGACACAGGAGCAGGACCAAATTTATTAAAAATTCGCGCATTAAATCCTGATATAAAAATTGATGAAAATAAATGTCTTAAATTAACAGGAATTAACGATCACGCAGTTTATACTTTAGGACAAGTAGAAATTAATATTTTCGGGATTCCAACAATTTTTAATTTATTACCCAATGAAGTTCCAATCGAACACGACGGCATTTTAGGAACAGAATTTTTTGTCCAGAATAAAGTAAAAATTAATTATGAAGAAGGACATCTAGAAATCAATAAACAAAAATTTAATTTTGATTCAAAAAATTATTTTACAATACCACCAAGGTCCATCTGTAACATTCATGTAAAGATTTTAAATAAAAATAAAAAAGAAGGTTTTATTCCAAGATTAGAAGTAAAAAATGGTGTTTACTTAGGTGATGCAGTAGTTTCAAACATAGAAGGCATAGCTTATTTAAAGGCAATCAACACACTGAATGAATCAATTGACATTCCACTTTTTGAAATAAATTTAGAAGATTTTGATGAAATAAAACAAGAAACTCCAGTAAACAAATCTGATATTAAAAATGAAGACTCATCAATTAAACAAATAATTGATGTATTTTCAAAAAATATTAAATCAGAAAATGTTTTCAACATTACAGGCAACGATAGAGTTGAAGAAATTAAAAAATTACTTCGTCTTGAACACTTAAACAAAGAAGAACTAGAGCACATCATGAACTTAGTAAAAAATTATTCAGACAGATTTCATATACCTGGAGAATATTTAGAAGGAACAGATCTCATAAAACATAGAATCATAACGACAGATGATACACCAATTATAACCAAACAATACAGATTTCCGCCTGTTCACAAAGAAGAAATGACACGCCAAGTAAACGAATTATTAAAGCAAAAAATTATTAAAGATTCGGACTCACCGTACAATAAACCAATATGGATTGTACCAAAGAAAAATGATTCACAAGGGAATAAAAAATGGAGATTAGTTTTAGATTTCAGAAAACTTAATGAACGCACGGTAGGTCAATTTTACCCACTACCTAATATTACGGACCTACTGGATCAACTCGGAAACGCTCAATATTTTTCAGTTTTCGATTTGGCATCAGGTTTTCATCAAATCAAAATGGATCCTAGAGATTCTTATAAGACAGCATTTTCAACGCCATTTGGACACTATGAATTCGACAGAATGCCTTTCGGACTGAAAAATTCGCCAAGTACATTCCAAAAACTTATTGATCAGGTATTATTGGGTTTACAAGGATCAGAACTATTTGTTTACTTAGATGATATTGTGATTTATGCAGACACCTTGGAGGAACACGAAGAAAAATTTTCTAAACTTATCGAACGAATACGTTTTGCTAATTTAAAATTACAGCCAGACAAATGTGAATTTTTGAGATTAGAGGTAGGATACTTAGGACACATAATCGATAAAAACGGGGTAAGACCCGACCCGAAAAAAGTAGAAGCGGTAAAGAAATTTCCAAAACCAAAAAATGTAAAAAATATAAAACAATTTTTAGGATTAGCAGGTTACTATCGAAAATTTATAGACGGATTTTCGAAAATCGCTAATCCTTTAAATCAACTTTTAAGAAAAGATATTCCTTTCCTTTGGACTGATAAACAACAGACAGCTTTTGATACGTTGAAAAGTAAACTATGTGAAGAACCACTTCTGAGAAGACCCGACTTTTCGCAACCATTTATACTGACAACAGACGCTTCAGGTTTCGCAATAGGAGGGATTTTATCGCAAGGAGTGATTGGAAAAGACCAACCAGTCGCCTACACGTCAGGAACTTTAAATGAATGCGAAAGAAAATACGACACGTATGAGAAGGAAGCCTTGGCCATTATATATAGTGTACAACATTTTCGACCATACCTTTATGGTAGAAAATTTACATTAGTAACGGATCACAAACCATTAGTTTGGTTTCAAAATTCTAAAGATCCCTGCTCTAGAGTAACAAGATGGAAGTTGAAACTTGCAGAATACGATTTTAATGTGGTATACAAAACAGGCAAAACAAATGTCAATGCTGATGCCTTATCCAGAAATCCAGTTGAAGATATTATTGAAGAAAAAGTACAAGGAATAAAAGAAGAAAAAATGGAAGAAACTCAGGAAATACAAGAAAATATAATGAAATGCGTGCAAGAAAAAATTGAAAAACATATACATTGTGTAGCAAATGAAACTAAATACTACTTGAATTCGGAGATAATAAGAAATCTCCATGATATGGAAAAAATATTTAAGGACAATGAATCCTATGAAAACTCGGAAATATTAAGAATTCTTCGATCTATTAAAAAATTATTTAAGGACAGTGAATCCTACATGAATTTGGAGATAAGGAAAAGTCTCCAATCTATTTAAAGAATATTTAAGGACAAAGAATCCTATTTGAATTTGGAGATAAGAAAAAGTCTCCCACATATTGAAAAAATAATTAATGAATGAATTTACATGAATACATGTACAACATGAATTTGGAGATAAGGAAAAGTCTCCCATCTATTGAAAGAATATTTAAGGACAATGAATCCTATTTGAATTTGGAGATAAGAAAAAGTCTCCCATCTATTGAAAAAATATTAAAGGACAATGAATCCTACATGAATTTGGAGATAAGAAGAAATCTCCCATCTATTGGAAGAAATTATTGTACAAGTAAAG
The DNA here is from genome assembly GCF_015476425.1 of Leptopilina heterotoma. NCBI lineage: Eukaryota > Metazoa > Arthropoda > Insecta > Hymenoptera > Figitidae > Leptopilina > Leptopilina heterotoma. Next base: position 1,311,797 of record NW_025110849.1, read on the forward strand.
AAACTTGTAATGTCATAACAAGAAATCAAAGGAAAATACAAGAAAGTGATAATCAAGAAAATAATATACAAGAAAAGAAAAATGAAGAAATCGAAGAAATTGAAAATGAAGAAATAAAAGCACACAAAACAAAGAAACGAGTTAGACCGAGGAAACATAGCACACGTTTGAATACCTCCTTTTCCAAGAAGAGAAGGGGAAAACCGAAAAAGGTATGTAATACAAATAATAAGAGAAAAGAAAAATTTTATAATGAAGTTATTCCTGACGAAATTGAGTCAGATCCTGAGTATATTAAACAAAAATCAAAATTGAAAAAACACGAAGAAATTGACCAAGGCTACGAAAATTCGAACTCTGAAGAATCATCTGATGAAGAAGATAACTTAGTGGAAAATGAAAATTGTGAAAATTTAAATAATAAACAAGAAAAATATGTTATCGACTGTAGAGACCAACTACCAATGCGAAGAGACAATCTAACCTATTTTCTTTCAGTTGAGGGAGAGCCTCGAGATAATGGCTCCAGATCATTAGCCAAACGTGAAAAATTGTCAAATTTTGGTAAACTTCAATTAGGTTTAGCAGAAAAAATAAAGAGAGGTATATATTACCATATCGCTCTCCCTATAGAAAGTAAAATGAAAGAAAATTTATCTGATACAATAAAAAGAATTAAATCTACAATTATTTCAATGAAAAACTTATGTGAAGAATTAAAATTGAAAAGTATCAGTATTGCAAAAACAGCCCAAATAAACAATGTAACTTGGGACGAAATCCTATCGATGATAAAGTCAATTTTTGAAAAATCATTTGTGAAAGTTGTTGTATGTAATGGATATACAAAATATCCTACTAAAGAAGAATATATGCAGTTAATTGAAGAAGCACACTCAAGCTCAGTTGGAGGACATAAAGTTGTAACAGAAACATACGGAAGAATACGACAAAATTATTATTGGGAAAATATGAAAAATAATATTCAAAAATATATTCAGAGTTGTCTTCAGTGTCAACTTAAAAAATTAGTTAGAGTAAAAACGAAGGACCCTATGATTATAACAGATACACCAGGTACAGCATTTGAGAAAATTGCAATGGACATCGTTGGACCATTACCAAAAACTAAAAACGGAAGTGAAATATATTAACAATACAAGATAATTTAACTAAATATTCATTAGCAATCGCACTTCCAAATCATCAAGCAAGTACAATAGCCGATGCATTTATTAAAAGATTTATTTGTATTTTTGGGTCACCCAAAGGAGTGTTAACAGATCAGGGAGCAGACTTTTTAAGCAATTTAATGAGAAGATTAGCAAAAAGATTTAGAATACGGCAATTTAATACTACCGCTTTTCATCCCCAGTCAAACGGATCAATCGAAAGATCTCATCACGTTCTAGGAGAATATTTAAAACAATTTATCAATAAAAATGAAGAATGGGATGGTTGGTTAGAATTAGCCATGTTCTCATATAATACAAGCATTCATGAAGGCACCAAGTGCACTCTGTACGAGTTGATTTTTGGAAAATTAGCGCGATTACCATCAAGCGATCCACCACTTGAACACGAAAAATTAGAAACGTATAATCAATACTTAACAGATTTAATAACAAGGCTTCATGAAATAAGGAATATTGCTAAAGAAAATTTAATTTTAGCAAAAGAAAAATCAAAAGATTATTACGACAAAAATTGTAACCCACAAAATCTTAAACTCGGAGATGAGGTATTTTTGCTACAAGGGGGAAAAATTCATAAATTTGCTAATCAATATACAGGTCCACATAAAATATTAGAAATTTTAAATAAAGGAAACGTTAAAATACAATTTAGAAATAAACAAAAAATTGTTCACACAAACAGATTAAAGCTTTCGCGAATTAAACAAGAAGAATAATGAAATATTATACTAAATAAGTATAATCTATTTCCAGATAATGGAAACTGGAATAAAAGGAATGCTTCAACTAGTTTTATTACTTATTGTAATAAACATAACTCATGCATTCATAGGATATGACTGTGGATCTACAGAACCTAATATAACAAGACTATCATTGAAACAGGTAGGAGACTGTGACATTCAAAAAAGACCAGTAAAAACCGAACAAAGCTACGTACAATTAATACAACTAAGCGGAACTACAAAAACTAAAGTTATACAATGTAAAATCAAAGTAAGTCGTCATATTGAACTTTGTGGTATGTTTTCACACACATCAGCCGTTAGTAATGGACAAGGAAAATACATTCATGAAGTATCATGAAGTATTTGAAGCTGATAATAATGAAGGAAATAAGGAAACATTATACTCATTAGTAAGTCAGGATATAACATTTGCGTTAGCGGAAAAATCAAGAGAAATGATTTGTGGTTATGTTTATATAAGAACTGAACATCCCAAATTAATTATACTAGAAACAAGACCAGGCGGATCACCTTTAAAAATAAGAAACCATTAGTACAAAATATGGATATGTTTTCTTACGTGAATACTAAATTTATTTACATTGAACGCCATCTACGAAAAGAAATGTATGAACTATACTATGATGTGTTAACAAAGAGATGCTTATTGGAACAAGAAGTATTCCGAAATGCTTTAGTTCTTGCCACTCAAGCACCTGATTTATTTGCGTATCACCTAATGAAAAAAGAAGGTTACATGTCAGTTCTAGCAGGAGAAGTTATTCACATGATAAAATGTATACCAGTAGAAATCAATATAAGAGAAACAAAGGAATGTTATATGCAACTGCCTGTTACAAAAGATAATAAAACATATTTTTTAACACCCATAACTCACATTTTGACTAAAGTAGGAACACCATTAGAGTGTAATACATTTTTACCGTCAATGTTTATGATAGGGAATTCTTGGTTCCAAATTTTGCCTAAATTGGTAACAGTAGTACAACCAGCAATAATGAAACCAGATAAAAGAGAAACTTGGAAATATAATGTTCCCCCATACCTATCTACTAGTGGACTATATTCACAAGAAGACCTAGACAAACTAAGAAATCATATTATGTTACCGGCAGAAAAACTTATAATTTTGAACACACTTGCAAGAGGAATAATGGGTCAAACGATGCATGACACAGGACTTAAATTTTCAAATGTATTAGACGAAGAAACAATAAATAAAATTGCAGAATCTGCTTGAGGTAAAATCTGGGTAATGTTTACTAGTTTCGGAACTGTAAGCGCAGGATTTATAGGCATAATAATAGCAACAAAAATAATAAAGTTTGTCGCTGACACCTTTATTCATGGTTATGCATTATATAGTGTTTTTGGATGGTCCCTCCATCTTTTAGGATCCATATGGGATTCAGTAACTAACGTACTATTACATTTAGGAACAGCTCCTAAGACTTCACCGACACCAACAACCACAAATCTAACAACAATAAACATTCAAGAAGACGAAGAAGAAGAAGCTTCAGCACCTACAGAAGAAAATAATCTGCTAAAAGAAAAAAAAGGTAATACAAACAAAGAAGAAACAAGTCAATTGTATCCTCAATTACATCATATTTAAAATAATCCAAGTACCTTTAAATTTTAAAAAAATGGCAGCTTCCTTTTTGAATATATTAAACTCCTTAATAAAAGAGAATACAAAAGAAAGTCTCTCCATTACATCAAATTTTCAAGCACCAGCTAACGCGATTTATCAACCACAATATGTCACGGAAATAAAATATAAAAACTACATAATTTGCAGTACAAGTGATAGTCTAAATTTATCAAAAGAAAATGCAGCATTTCGATTAGTTGAAAAATTAACCAAAGGTGAAGACTCACTTTTTAAAAACGCAACAATGACATTTAAAATCAGAGTTATCCAAAATTTAAATGATTACTGTTACAGACACGATATGGGTATCCCTAAATTCGCTATTATTAAAGCAAACACGTCAGAAAAAACCACAAATTGGGTAGTAATTTGTACAGTAGGTAAAATAAAAAAATCAGCAATAGCAAATAATCCAATGACAGCAAAAGCTATATCAGCGTTAACAACTTTGGCAATTTTACACAATATAGATAATTATAATAATTCTTTAGAAGAAATAATAACAAGGTCTTTTACAAATATGACAATAGTGAACGAAAAGAAAGACTCTTTTAAAAAAAATTTCCCTTCTACTTCCAAGTTTTGTAAAAATGACGAAAAAAATGAAACAAAAGATTCCTTCACAAACACGAATCCTCCTTCCACGTCATAAACCTATGAAGAAGAAGAAAAGAAAAGTTTTAAAAAGTGTTATTTTTGCAGACATCGCAAAAATAACATTTATCATAAGTTATAAAAAATAATGCTTAATTCTGTTTCAGGAATGGAGTTTAAGAATAAAATTATCTTATTAATTTTTGCCATTTTGATAGGAATAAAAAAAGGTATATCTCAAATTATACCTGAAGAGGTCACATTCACGCAATTACCAGGATTATATTATGAACCTTTGAAAAGTATAGAGTTCCCAGTTGGTGAAGTAAAATTTATTTATCACATTAATCTCAAACTATTATTCAATAAGCTGGATAACTTAAAAAAATTTCATGAAGTTACAAGAAAAAGTTGTATGTTATTCTGTATTAATCCTAGAAATCAATTTGAACTTAAAATTAAAGAATTTAAAGAAATAATTTATGACACAAAGAAACTTATAATTGAAACAACAGAACCAGTACAAAAAACTGTCATTTTTAAGTTTTTAGAAAATAAAGAAACAAACACTAATGCTACAATGAAAACTGCAGATAAAAATATATTTACACAGCAAATTTTTATTCTGGATAATCCTAATATAAGCGATATATATAAACAATTATATTCAATTGAAAAATACATCACAACACTACAAAAAATACAAGAAATCCTAATAGCATCAATAAATAATAAATGGCATCAATCCGTACCAATAAATTTAAATTTTTTAAATTATAAAATTAATTTTAAAACTCTTTTAAAATCATTAAAAATTAAGTCTTTTAGATCAAACAAAAATTTATTCATTGTATATTCATTGCCAGAAAAAATGACTGAAAGCTTCAAAGTATATAAAATACATTCCTACCCAATGTTCTATAAAACATCCCCTATTTCTATAAAAACAGATTTTCAATTTATTGGCCTTTCAGTAAATAATAAAAAATACTTTTTACACTCAAACATAGAAGAAAAATTTATACCATTTATTAAAAATGCAGAAATAAATCCATGCTGTGAATCTAACCTTTTAATTAATTCAACATATTACAAATGCAACTTTATGAATTCAAAAAAATTCCCAATTTTAACCCCTTTCAGTCAACATAATTCATGGATTTGTGCTACACAAAAATTAAAACAATTAGATATACAATGTTTCTAAAAATCATTTACTCAAATTATAAAAGATGCTGGAATAATAATTAAATTACCAGAAGGCTGTTCAATAAAAATTAACAACGAAATTTCACCAATAGAATTAGAAGAAAAAACAAACTTACCATTGAGAGCCCCAATTGTCATTCAAAATAAAATATTAAATGTAACTTCTAATCCAGACTTTTTGAACATATTTAAAAACGACTTAGATAACTCAATTTTTCAAAATCATACTACAATTACCAATACAGAGACAATCAAAATTTAATATTACTTTTTAATAATATTTATTATATTCATAATAATAAATTTATTTACGACTTTAACATTATATTTTAAAACAAGGAAAAATTATAAATCACTAAATGCAAATATTTCACTGAAAAATTACATAAAAAATGAAACTTGCACAGAATCAATAGAAAGCAAAACAGACGAAACACAGGTATAAAAGGATGAAACAGGAATGTTATCTTATATTTTTTTTATCATTATAAAATTCTCTTGATATCTTTATTAAGTATAAAAAAAAATTTAATGGAATGGACAAAATTGTAAATGAAATACTCCAAGTGGGTACCTCGAAAGAGGGTAATCCCACCACCGATTCTGATCGGGTGCAAGCCCCGATAGTCGGTGCAGATGGCTCCAAAGATTTTGGAGGGAGCCAGATAGATAGCCAGGTGACGTGCTACAAATTAAATGTTGCAAATCAGTTCCTGGCTATTCCGGGAATTTTTAAAAGCTTGCGCCAAGGATTCAAGCGGCAAAAAAACGTCAGTCGTGAGATCCAGGATGGCGTGACGGTTTTAGAAAGTGCGTTCGATATAATCTGTAAGAATTTACGTTTTATCCCCGAGCCTTTTAAAGACCAAGAGCCGCAACATCCAACTGTGGAAGTTCCACAGCAGACAGAGAGCACTACTGCAGCTCTGGACGGTGCAAAGACATGCCCTAATAAGGCAAAAGGCGTTAATAAACGCCCCAGGGAAGGTGCAAGCCCAGATGCGAGTCCACAACGGGTGACTCAAGGCGGGAAGAGAATTAAGCGGAAGGACGCTTCACAGCTTGGTTCTGAGTCGCTAATTGGAACTAAAGAAGCGCCCTCAAATAGTCCTAGCAAGTCGTATGCTGCGACAGTCTTGAAAGACGGAGCGGACAATGGGGACGGCTTCAAAGTTGTTAGAAGCAAGAAGAAACGGGCTCCAAAAAAGAAGCTATCAGGCGATAAAAAAGAGTTTCCGAAGCCCCCTTTGAAGCTAAGGAGCACGGAAGCTGTTAAAATCACGGCAGGAGACCCAAAGTTGTATGAGGGTATCTTGCCGCTGATAAAAGCAAAGGTAAAACCTGAAGATACGGGTACCGTGATCCGGAAGATCAGGAGAACTTTTAGACAGGAAGTTCTCGTGATAGTGAAAAAGGGCGGAGAGACCTTAAAATTTGCAGATGCACTGTCTTCGGCCCTGTATGGCAAGGCCGAAGTCACGCCTCCAGTGAATAGAAGGTCTCTAGAGATTAAGGATTTGGATGAAGCCACCACAGAGGATGAGGTGACTTCAGCACTAAGAGAAAAGCTGGGTAAACCCGACCTGACGATGGAGTGTCGACTTTTGCCTCGCTACAGAGGAACTAAGGTTGCTCTAATCCGCTTGGCAGAAGCAGAAAGTGACATTTTGCTTAAACTTGTCAGAATCAAAATCGGTTGGATAAATGCTCCAATTCGCGAGCATGTTAAAGTAGCTAGGTGCCAAAAGTGCTTAGCCCACGGACACTCTACTCGAACCTGCAAAGGCCCCGACAGAAGCAAAAACTGTCGGAGATGCGGCGGAGAGGGACACCTCGCAAAGAGCTGTAAAGTTAAGCCGACGTGCCTTACTTGCTTGGACCTGGGGAAGCCAGAAACGGATCATGAGTCCGGAAAGAGAGCCTGCCCGGTTTACAGGGAAGAACTGCAAAAGATTAAAAAGGCAAATCCTTAAAATTTTTGCAGGTCAACCTGCATACAAGTAAGGATGCACAGTTGCTCCTAATGCAAACAGCAAGGGAAAATGAGGTCGATATCCTGTTCTACAGTGAGCAGTATCAAGGAAGCGACCTCGCCTCTTGGTATCAGGATCAGGCGAAGAGAGCCGCCATAAAGCTGTGCAACCCAGAAATGCGGGTTGACAAGTTTCTGGAGACGAGCAGCGGGTTCGTGTGGATAGAGGTAGCTAATATACGTATGTATAGTTGCTATTTCTCACCCAACGATCCACTGACAAACTTCGAAGCCAATATCGAAGACCTAGAAGCGAGCCTCACAGAATCCAGGCTGGATGTCATCATCACTGGCGATTTTAACGCAAAGTCGCCAGAGTGGGGTGAGACGAGACTCGACAAGAGAGGAATTCGTATTGGAGAAATGATCTCCAGAAACGACTTATTGGCTGTAAACCGAGGCAATACATGGACTTTTAGACGAGGTGCGATCGGATCAATTATAGATCTAACAATCGCATCGTCTAAACTATTTAGCTGCATAAGCGACTGGCGGGTCTCTGAGGAATATACCGCAAGTGACCACCAGGGGCCCGATTCTCGAAAGCGTATGATAATTCTCGAACGCGTAAATTGTCGAACGGTTATTATCGCATGCGAGACTGAAACTTTATTCTCGACAACCCTTCGATATAGGCTACGTGATAATTTCGGTGCACGATATTTCAACAGTGTTGCCGTTGTTTTCAAGTAAATATCATCCAATAAGAATTGCTTTAGAGGGGAAATGTAAATAGTAAACAACTATAAAGAATAATTGGGGAGAGAAGGAAGAAAAATAATATCAATAATAATAATATTAATTAATTGTTATAAAAAATGTCATCAAAGAAAGTAAGATGTGCATATACTAATGAGGAACAGAAAAAATTACTTATAGGTAAGTATTATTTTATTTAAAGTATATAAAGTAAAATAAAAACTAATTAATTAAAGAGTTCTGTTGTGTTAGAAAAAATATTTGGTGTGGAAGAAATCTCAAATTATTATTATCCATTATTAGTACAGATTTTTAATTTATTTAATGAAATGTTAATTTATTTTCCTTTATAAAGTATGCGTTCACGTAACCTCAAACTAAAAAATCTTTTTTTATTTTGTTTTTTAGTCATAGGTATTGAATATGTTTATACAATAAAAGTTTCATTTTTAAATAATAATGTACCAGACAAAATTAATATAAACTACTACCAAAGTTTTTTAAAAAGAGGTTTTTTTTTTAATGAAATGTTAATTTATTTTCCTTTATAAAGTATGCGTTCACGTAACCTCAAACTAAAAAGTCTTTTTCAATTGAAATGAAACTATTAAAAATACTATGTACATGTAATCATGTTATAAAATATTTTCTATTCTTTAAAAATATCTAGAGTTTGTGGGCAGAAATCCTGATTTGCAGAGCGGAAAGTTTTCCAACACTTTTACTACGAAAGATGCTCAAAAATTTTGGGAAGAAATAGCAACAGAATTAAATAAAGTTCCGGGCGCAGAGAAAGAATGGAAACAATGGAGAAAGGTATTTGCACTTTTAATTAACAAATTTTTTCATAATATATTACACTATATATAATATTACACTATAATATATTACACTATTAGGCGTGGCAAGATATGCGATATGCAGCCAAGGCAAAAAATAGTGCAATAAAAAAGTCCGCTAAACAAACAGGAGGTGGACCACCTACAAGTCAAATATTGACTGATACTGATCAAAATGTTTTATCATTAATATGCTCGACAGTATTAGATGGGCACGCAAATGTGCATGAACCAGATGCTGTATTTGTATGTGAACATTATTTTATTGAACTGAAAATATTAGAGTAGGATAAAAGTATTAATGTTTGATACTTTTGTTTTCGCAGATGTGGAACGATGATCCCTCACAAGAATTGGAATATTTGGAGGAGGAAAAAGAAAGCGTCATAGCAACTCTAAGACCGGAATTGCTCGAAGAACCAATTCCATCAACGTCTTTTAATGCCAAAGAAAATATACAAACTGTAGGACTACCATGCACTTCTAACTCCCTTTCTCAGACTGCAAATAAAAAAACTTTAAAACAAACGTCTGCTGCTAAGAGGTACGACACATCAATTAAACAAACAGAAAAGTTAGTTGATGTTACTCGAGACGATTGTGAATCGAGAAAACTTTATTACATTGAAAAAATTAACTTTTATAAGCAAAAACTTGTGCTTAAAGAAAGAATTGTAGTTGCAAAAGAAAAAAACGTAGTTGCCAAAGAAAGGCTGTGTTCAGCATTAGAAGGAATTTTAAAGAAATATGAATCTCAATAACTTTTATTTTTGTTACTTATCAATATATTTTAATAATGTTAGTATATATTATATAACTATATAAATATATTTTATACAGATTTAATTAATTATATCATTAAATTTTAAGAAAAAATGAGATTTAAGATTTACCAAAGAGTACAATTTGTTAAATGAGTATAGTTTAGTTAAATAATATCTTTAACCAAAACTATTACACACATTCCAAATTATATTAAAATAATTGAATATTCTGAACTCTATGAAAATAGAATTATGCTTTCGCATACTTTCAGTATGTGTTTATGTTAAGTACAACACAAGTTTTTTTAATGCACTTTAAACCATAGTTTTTACTTGAAAAAATAGAAAAATTTCAACAATTATTTCTCTCTGTGTAAAAAAATGCTTATATAAAATACTCATTACATTAGGATTAAATATTTTACTTTGTTTCTTCTTAACTTTAATCATTAATAATACACGGAGAAAAATAGTTTTTGAAATTTTTGGAACTGATTTACAAATGTGATATACATACAAATTAAGAAAACTTGTTGATTAATAAAAAAGTTTTTGATGAAATAAATAAATGTACAGTATTTCAAAATAGTGTGAACAAAATATGTTTAAGTACAATCATACCAAGATATCTTGTACATCAAAAGTTATTTTAACAACTATTAAATCAAAAACTATTTTTCTCCGTGATATTTATTAAGTATTTAGAACTAAAAGTCTGAATAATTTTAAAATTATTTGTTTTTTAGTCATAGGTATTGAATATGTTTATACAATAAAAGTTTAATTTTTAAATAATGTACCAGGCAAAATTAAAATAAACTACTACCAAAGTTTTTTAAAAAGATGTTTTTATTTAAAAAATATATCATTTGCTATGAAAAAAATCTTCTAATTAAAATGTTTCGCGCTCTTCGTCCAGCCGTTAAATCCACGTTTCTGTTTGCAACATCAATTGCGTCTCTTTCACCATTCCTTTCATTTTCATCATACATGCCAAAGTCTATATCAATTGGATCATTATTATTTACAGGCAGGGGTACATTATTATCAATACATATTGTGTAATACTGTACACGCATTGATGATTTTTGAACATTTTTCAGGCTTATAATGCAAAACTCTATGCTTCATCAGGCATCGAAATCTCATTTTTAAAACACCATTGCATCGCTCCATAAGTACTCTAGTACTCTTTTGTCGGTCATTATAATTTATCATAGGTAGGTTTTGTTGCATTCCAAGTACAGGAGTCATCATCCAAGGTCTTTGCGCATAACCAGAGTCACCTACGTAAACATAAATGATATAATTCATTATAACCTTATTAACGTTTAATTTTTAAACTATTTTTAATGTTGTCAGTAGACAAAAATTTATAGTAAGAGTACAATACCTAACAAAAAATATGAATGTCCTCGGTTGTGAATTTCTTGCATAATAGGCAAGATGTTACTATTATTCCAAATATAAGAATCATCAGTACTTCCAGGATATCTTGCGTTTACATTCATAATTCTTAAATCTGGATCACATATCTAAAAATAACAGTATATATCATAAAAATTTCAGAATTGCGTTCTACATTATTCTAACATTTTTAATATTACATTCTTACCAATTGTACATTAATGGAATGATATTGTTTCCTGTTGACGTATATGTGCTCAGGATAAACATTATCTTGAATCAATGGCGGATAAATGGCTACATGCGTACAATCTATGCATCCAATTGCCCCAGGAAAACGATGCGTTTCCCAGAATCTATTAAATAAATTTTAATAGTTTGTTAAAATCAAACTTGCTAAAATAATGGTCATACTCTAATAAATTATACTCTATTAACTTACTTATTACGAATTTCTTGCAATTCGTTTAAAGTACTTGGAAAATGTACCCAATTGTTAAAAACTTCGGGTAGATTTAAAATATTACTAACATTAGTAATACATCTGCTGACGGATGATTGACTTATAGCCATATTGACATTATTGGCTATACAATTCTGATAGCTCCCAGCTCCATAAAAACGCAATGCTGTTAAAACCTATAAACAAATAATTTTTCTGTTAAGCATTTCAATTATATTAAGAAACAAAAGATTGTTTTTAAAAATTGTAATTTTTAATTACTTGTGTACAAGGATCTAATGCAGATGCCCTTAAGCCTCCTCTTGAATTTGTTTCCACAGTGTCTATGACTGTATCTACTAATTCTTTTTTTAATCTAAACTGTTTTATAAACTTTCGATCTGTTAATTCAAAAGCATCTTGTCTCTCGTGAAATTGCCTTTCATTAAAGTCAACCACATTTTCTAGCTGATCAGCGATATGTAATTGAATAGCATTTCGCAATGCCATATCCATTATTGAAAATCTGAAAAAAAGATTTCTTTTAATTTCTCTAACCATGTAGTTATTTTAATATTAACTTCATTTGCGAAACCATAAATCGAATGCTTTTATTTAATAAAGACAATGATTGAGTAATAATGATTTTCAAAACAGTTCTTATAACCTAACATTTAAACCTTTAAAAAGGTTCATATTTTAGGTTATATATATAAAATAAAGTTTTAAATCATTTTCTTTTTGGTCTCTAATAAATCGTAATATTGTTTACAAATTAAATCCATTTTATTAACTAAAAAACAAAGGACTTTAAAACATGCCAATTATTATTGCAAAAGTATAAAAATATCAATTAACAATTCACTTATTCCAAAGTTATACTACTTCATTAACGTTAACGTAAATATTAATTTAATTTTACAATTATATATACAATAATTATAATTGTATTATATTTATTATAATTATACATACCTTTAAAGCACTTTTAATAAAGTATCATTAAAAAATGTTGAAACACATGTACCTACAATATTATTATTTCGAAGGCGACTTTACATTTCGAATGCCAAAATCCACACGAGATGAAACATTCGACAATTCTCGCATACGATATGAAATCTCGCATGCGACAATCGTTCAAGAATAGCTTTCTCCATCTCGCATGGTATGTCGCATGCGACATCTAGGGTCATCGATTCGAGAATACGGCCCACCAGTACCTTGAGTTCTCACTCTCGATGGGAGACACACGAGAAGGAAAAAGACAGGATGTTCCTAGTCGCAAAACCTCCTCGTGGAATATAAAGAGACTCGACAAGGAAAAGTTTGGCCGGTCCCTAAAGGCGCTAGCACAGCTCCTACTGCCTGCCTGCCTGCCTGCAGGTTGACATGGTAACACATAGGAGTAAGAGAGTAAGAAAATTCAAATTAAATGTTTTTTCTCTCTCACTCTTATGGCGCCTGCCTGTGCAGGCAGGCAGGCAGTGAGGTGAGAGTGTACCTTAAGAGAAGCCCTTTTAATTGAGGACTTGGGCTGAGTGAAGAGGCCGAGCAGTCTGGATAGGGAGGTGCGAGCGGTGAGGAACATGATAGTCACCGCTTGCAATGCGTCAATGCCACGCAAAGGCGCTATTCCCGTAAGAAAATCCTTGCACTGGTGGTCAGAGGAGCTAGCCTCCTTGAGGAAGGCATGCCTCAAACAAAGAAGGACATATACCCGATCTAAGGGAGATCCCTTGCTAAAAGAGGCTTTCAAGGAGGCAAAAAAGAACCTTAAGAAAGAGATCCGCAAGTCGCGACGCCGTAGCTGGAAGGACCCAATCGAGGAAGTCGATAAGGACCCATGGGGTCTGGCTTTTAAACTCGTTACTAAGAAATTAGTGACGAGGCAAGAGACTCCCGGCCTGGACAATCCCGATTGGGTCAGAAAGATAATAAATTCTTTGTTTCCTCCTGCAGAGCCATACCTTAGAAGGGACTGGAGTTTCTGCAAAGTCGAAGAGGAAGAACTCTTCACACTTAGTGAACTGCAAAAAGCAGGCAAAAGATTGAAAACAGGCAAGGCGCCTGGAATCGATGGGATAAGTAACGAGATCCTAAAGTTGGTAATCGACACTTTACCCCAGATTCTGCTTCGATGCTTCAATCTTTGCCTTGAGAGAGGAGAGTTCTTCCGCGACTGGAAGCGACAGAGGTTAGTCCTCCTAAAGAAAGGTGAAAAACCTCTACATAAAGTCTTCTCATACAGGCCTATATGCCTGCTAGATACGATGGGTAAACTTCTAGAGAATATGGTTCTGCAGAGAATGCAAAGCCACTTGGCCGAAGAGAATCGTCTATGAGATCACCAATTTGGTTTCCGTAAAGGCAAATCCACAGTTGATGCCATCCAGGCAGTTGTGGACAAAGCCAAGGCAGGAAAAAACAAATTGGGACCTGGGAAAAAGAAGAGCTTCTGCGCGTTGGTAGCAATTGACATACGCAACGCGTTTAATTCCGCAAGATGAAAAGATCTCATCGAGTCGATGGAAAAGAAAAACATGCCGCCCTACTTGGCCCTACTTGGTGTGGAGTTGGATGGAAGGTTAAACTTCCACCACCACATGGCTACGGCGTCAAATAAGGCGATCGAGTGTGCGGCTAATCTTTCACGGTTAATGCCAAATGTAGGCGGACCCCGTGAACAAAAAAGAAGACTGGTGGCGAGTGTCGCCCATGCTAAAATGCTCTACGCAGCACCAGCGTGGGCCCCATCCCTGAGGAGTAAAAGATGTGTTACCATCTGTGAAAAGATACTGTCGGCGCAGAGATCGATAACAACGCGTATCATCTCTGCATATAAGACGGTATCTACGAGTGCTGTGCAGGTCCTTGCAAGTGTCCCGCTAGCAGATCTTTTGGCGAGGGAAAGGGAAGAAATGTTTCTCTTTTTTAAAGAAAGCAGTTCCTTAGATGAGGAAACAAGACCAAGCAAGGGCCTGATCCGCAAAGAAGCGAGGCACAGGCTCATAGAAAGATGGCAAGAAAGATGGGATGGTGAGGAAAAAGGTCGATGGACTTATCGCCTTATCCCGGCACTCGCCACCTGGATAAATAGGAAACACGGTCAGGTTTCCTATTATATGACTCAGGCGCTCACAGGTCACGGGTGTTTTAACTCGTACCTGTGTCGCTTTAAATTACGCGAGGACGAGGTGTGTGCATATTGCCAGTTCCCTGAGGACAACGCGGAGCACACCCTCTTCTCATACAGAAAATGCGACTTGGAGAGGCGGGCCATGTTCGAAGGTGTAAACAGTCAAGTTACACCGGAGAACATGGTATCGCTGATGACCCAGTCAGAAGACAATTGGCGGCAAGTCGAGAACTTCATAATCTCGGTTATGTCGAGGAAGGATCTCGACGGCCGCCAAAAAGCGTAATTTAAACAGCTTTTAATTTGTTTTGTTTGTTTTTTATTAATTTATTTTGTGATTTATTTGTCCTTATAAATTATTTTAATTGTTTTGTGTTTTTTTATTCATCTTTGTACAGTTTTGTCTTTTCAACATTATATACGTGTTTACTTTTTTTTTCTTTTCTTTTTTATATCCGTTTGCGATTTTATCTTTTGACTTTTTATACTTCTTAAAAAAATTTTGTTTTTTTTTATTATTGTCGTGCTGTAAATTCCGCTTAGACTATGAAATAGTTTTAATCATCTTTTTAACTACGGACGCAGGAAAACCGCAGTGAGAAGAAGAAGGTCGCATTAGCGACAGAGTTGGAGCGCCACCCTCGAAGGCTTAAGTCTTACGACAGTTCCGAGGGAGGGTAAAGGGCTCCAGAAGAAGGGTTACGGGTTTTAGTGGGTCGGGCTGGTAGTAGGTCGCCAGTGTATTAAATTTAATTTTTTATAGATTTCATTTTCTTTTTTTTATTTCCTTCTGTTTTATTATACCAACCCCACATAACCTTGGAGCGCGGAATCCAAGGTATCTGTAGGCAGATTTTCCAAAAATTCCCTAAGCAAGAAAAAAAAAATAATAATAATAATAATTCCGTGCCCGGTTGGAACTTTTGTTCTACCTGGGTCGCATTTTTGCGCGGGGTTGCTGGTCCTCTATCGGACGCGTGCCAGGTGGCGGATAGGTTAGCTTCCTAGAAATAGGTGGTATCGAGGAAATCAAATACTCGACGCGGACCAAAACCAGCAAACAAGAAACATCCATCATGAGCGATTGTAAAAACGAGGAAGAGTACCTGCGGGGTAATGCTACGGCTAAATCCCTCACTGGTTCCGATCGTCAAGCGCTTTCGAGCGTGAGGGCGGTGGCCAGCGGCCCAAGGATGCAGGAGGGCAACAACGCGTTGGTAGTGCCACAGATCATCGTGGACAGGTCGGAGAGACGAGGGAGTACGAGCAGCGTGACGAGTCAAGCCAGCTGCATTTCTGTCTTCAGTAATGCCTCGGCAAAGGACATTGCAAGCTGCAACCAAGATCGAGATGAATGCGTTAAGCTGCGGGAGGAAGAGGCAGCGAGCATTCTAGAAATGGAGGAGGAGGTCAGCAAGATGCTGAAGTCCTGTGAAGTCCAGAAGATTGTCAATAGGACAATGAAGGATGGACTCAGAAGCTTAACATCGCTCATAAGGGACGTAAAGGAGAAGCACGCAGCAGCTGCGAAAAAGGACGAGAGTTTCTACCAGGGTTTGACCTGGTCTCAAGAAGCTAGACAAGATCGCAGAGCTAGAAGAGATCGTTGTAACGCAATCGTGTTGAGAAACGTCGTCTTAGATGCTCAGAAGCGGAAGAGAAGTGATCCTGAGCCTGCGAAGGATCCAAAAAGGAAAAAGGAGGAGAAACCAAAAAAGACTGGAGGCAAGGGGAACAAAACGGTTCCAAAGCCAGACCAGGTCAAGAAGGGAAGAGCCACAGTGATCGTTAAAGTGGCCGAAGGAAAAACTTTCGCTGAAGTGCTGGCAAAGGTTCGAAGGGAGGCTGACCTGGAGGCCAGCCAGACAAGGGTTGTGGGAGCTTTACCCACTAAAAAGGGAGACCTTCTCATTAAAATTGGAGGGTCTTCAAACAAGAAGCTGTTCACCGAGGAGGTGACAAAGGTAATCGGCGATTTGGGTAAGGTGCAGATTGCGGTCCGGCAAACTACGTTGGAAATCCGCGATATGGACGCTCTTACTGAAAAGGAAGATGTTTTGAATGCCCTGGAGCAAATCTCTACGGTGCCAGCAGGGAGCAGAAGGGTGGCGGTCCTTGGCCCAAACAAGCGAGGAGTAAAGCTCGCTGTCGTTGTCACCAGCCAAGAGGATGCAGATAAGCTGGAGAAAATAGGACACATTAAAATTGGGTTCGTGTCCTGCCAGGTCAGAAGAAGAACTACGGTCACAAGGTGCCATAGGTGCCTTGACTATGGCCATAAAGGCAGAGATTGTCAAGCAGTAGATAGGTCGGCTGCGTGCTTCAAGTGCGGAGAAGCTGGCCATAAGGCAGCAGATTGTAAGAAGAGCCCATGCTGCTTCTTATGCAAGGCGAAGTTCGGCGAGGAGGAGAGTATCCAACATGTCGCCGGATCAGGAGGATGCAAGGTCTTCAGAACTGCCCTAGAGGAAGCCAAGAAGACTTTGTCAAGGACAAGAAGGAAATAAGGCCAGAACAAGAGCGGCACGGAAGAGTCGCATCAGCGACTAAACGGGACCATATATCTACGAAGTTTAAAGACAATAGGTAGTTCCGTAGGTGAATAATAGGTCTAATATTATTGGGTTTTTAACATGGTATGGTCGATGTGAGTCCTTGATGTCTAAAATCAGAAGGCAATCAACAGAGTCCTGTATGATTCAATTTGTAACAAATTGTTTCTCTATAAAAGATTTTAATGTCTTTATAACCTTTCCAATTGAATTTATTCGGTTGTAAAGTTTATGTTAACTACCCAGCAGAAAGCTAAAAAAAATAATAATAATAATAATAATAATTGCCTTGACTACGGCCATCTAGGTAGAGATTGCCAAGGTGTAGATAGGTCAGCTGCGTGCTTCAAGTGCGGAGAAGCTGGCCATAAGGGAGCAGATTGTAAGAAGAGCCCATGCTGCTTCTTATGCCAGGCAAAGTTCGGCGAGAAGGAGAATATTCAGCATGTCGCCGGATCAGGAGGTTGCAAGGTCTTCAGAACTGCCCTCGAGGAAGCAAAGAAGACTTTGTCAAGGACAAGGAGGAAATAATGCCAGAACAAGAGCGGCAAGAGACGAAAGACGATGTTGACCGGAGGAGTCCAGTGCTCAGCTGTGTGTGAGTGTGGGGGGGAGGAAATCATTTAGTTTTCCTCCCACCCACGTTCCCACAAAGCTAGAGCGGATTAAGGCCCAGTTAAGGAGTAGGACAAGGGGACCACCATTTGCGAAGTTGAAGGCCTGACGGTAGTTCCGCAGGTGGATCAAGTGTCCCAAATTTAGACGGGAGTGGTTTTTAGTGGGTAGACCAGAACAAGAGCGGTCACCCCCACATAACCTGGAATTCATTACCCAGGTATCTGAATTCGCAGATTTTCCACTTCCGACTACAAATAATAATAATAATAATAATAATAATAATAATAATAATAATAATAATAATAATAATAATAATAATAATAATAAATAATAATAAAAATAATAATAATAATAGTAATAATAATAATGAGGGTAAACTCTGTGAAGAGATACCATAGTGCATATTATGCACTCCCTTTGCGGAAATTTCCTGCTATCTTGGAGAGACACATCGACCTCCACGTCCTAACGAACTTGTTCACGTGCCCTTGGATATCATAGACGTCGCATCAATGCTCCGGCAATGCTATAACGTCTATGTAACTAACGGAGGCGGTTCAGGGTCCATCTTGGCCAGATGGTAGTACCCTGTTTAGGCTCGATCGTTCCCTCGATACGGGCCATAGAATAAAAAAAATGAAATAGATAAAGAATCAAATGAATTACTCCAAGTGGGTACCTCTGTAGAGGGTAATCCCACCACCGATTCTGATTGGGTTGAAGCCCCGGTAGTCGGTGCAGACGGCTCTAAGGATTTTGGAGGGAGCCGAAGCAAAAATTCCGAAGATAAGGGACTTAGCCCTTCATTAGCCCAAGCAAACCAAATTCGAATCCTGAAACTCCTAGATCGTTGTCGCACGCTACATCTAGCGAGAGCAAGCCCATCGACCCAAGGAAGCGCCTTAGAGAGTATGAAGGTCCGGAGACTGATTCTACTGTGACCACTCCCAAGGGTAAGAGGGTTAAGAGCAAAGAGACCAAGGCAAACCCTACTGCTATGGAGACGGAGGTGAGTAAGGCTGCTTCGGCCAGGGTTGCTTCTTATTCGGAGGCAACTTTGGAAAATAAGCCTGAAAACGAAAAAGACTTCGAAACCGTCTCCAATAGGAAACGGGATGCCCGTAAGAGAAAGGCCTTGAAGAAAGCAGAAGAGAGGGAGAGACTTCAGAAGCGCCCCCCCAAAATTAGAACCACGGAGGCAATAAAAATTTCGGCCCGGAATCCAAAGACCTACTATGATCTTATTAAACTGGCAACAACTTCGGTAAAGCCAGAGGAAACCGGCACCGAGATTGTGAAAATTAGGAGAACTCTTAAAAAGGAGGTTCTTGTTGTGGTCAAAAAGGGGGGTGAAACTTCAAAGTTCGCTGAGAAACTTACTTCCGTACTTCACGACAAGGCCGAGGTTACGGCTCTTGTCAATAAAAAGACCCTCGAAATTCGGGAACTCGATGAAACAACTTCAGAGGCGGACGTTTTAACCGTCTTAAAGGAAAAGTTGCAAAAGCCCGAATTAGATGTGACTTGCAGAGTTCTGACACGTTTTGGTGGTACGAAAGTGGCACTAGTACGCTTAAGTGAAAAGGACAGCGAGTGTCTGGTTAAGCTAGGCAAAGTGCGTATTGGTTGGATAAACGCATCCATCCGCACGCACTTAGAAGTGACAAGATGTCAAAAGTGCCTAGACTATGGACACGTGACCCGAATTTGCAAGGGCCCCGACAGAACAAAAAACTGTCGGAGATGCGGCGATGCGGGACTTTTCGCCAAGAATTTGTAATGAATGTTAAGGGTGTGGATTGCTCGTCGGTCAGGGTTCGTTTAAATAATTTTAACATTTTAATTACAGAATCGAAACTTCAAAATATATTTACAAAACACAAATAAAAGTACAAAGAATTGAATAAACTCGTCTACGCGGAGACGAGAAAAACGACGTAAACGTAATATCGCGAATATTAACGAAGTTAGATCCGCAGGTCGCGACGCCGTAGCTGGAAGGACCTAATCGAGGAAGTCGGTAAGGACCCATGGGGTCTGGCTTTGAAATCGTAACTAAGAAATTAGTGACGAGGCAAAAGACCCCCTGCCTGGACAATCCCGATTGGGTCAGAAAGATAATAAGTTCTTTGTTTCCTCCTGCAGAGCCATACCTTAGAAGGGACTAGAGTTTTTGCAAAGTCGAAGAAGAAGCACTCTTCACACTTAGTAACCTGCAAAAAGCAGGCAAAAGATTGAAAACAGGCAAGGCGCCTGGAATCGATGGGATAAGTAACGAGATCCTAAAGTTGGTAATCGACACTCCACCCCAGATTCTGCTTCGATGCTTTAATCTTTGCCTTGAGAGAGGAGAGTTCTTCCGCGACTGGAAGCGACAGAGGTTAGTCCTCCTGAGGAAAGGTGCAAAACCTCTACATAAAGTCTCCTCATACAGGCCTATATGCCTGCTAGATACGATGGGTAAACTTCTAGAGGATATGGTTCTGCAGAGAATGCAAAGCCACTTGGCCGAAGAGAATCGTCTATGAGATCACCAATTTGGTTTCCGTAAAGGCAAGTCCACAGTTGATGCCATCCAGGCAGTTGTGGACAAAGCCAAGGCAGGAAAAAACAAATTGGGACCTGGGAAAAAGAAGAGCTTCTGCGCGTTGGTAGCAATTGACATACGCAACGCGTTTAATTCCGCAAGATGAAAAGATCTCATCGAGTCGATGGAAAAGAAAAACATGCCGCCCTACTTATTGCGGATAATGGATAATTATCTTAGCGACAGGTGGGTTATATATGAGGGAGACACCTGCACTCTCAAGGAAGAGATGCAGCGTGGGGCTCCTCAAGGCTCGAGGTTGGGTCCATTTGTATGGAATGTATCTTACGATGATTTTCTGCGAATGGATCTACCCGAAGGTGCGGTGATCATCGGCTTTGCGGACGACGCGTTGTTCGTGTGCACTGCCGAAAGTGAGGAGGCTCTTGGGACATTGGTGAACGAATGTCTGCGACTAGCAAAAAGCTGGCTGGATACCAGAGGTCTTGAAATGGCCCTGGAAAAGACCGAGGCACTGCTGGTCAGACAGACGTGGTTATGAGCTCCCACGAATCGTGATAGACGGATTCGAGGTCAAGTGGAGTAAGCAAATTAAATATCCTGGTGTGGAGTTGGATGGAAGGTTAAACTTCCACCACCACATGGCTACGGCGTCAAATAAGGCGATCGAGTGTGCGGCTAATCTTTCACGGTTAATGCCAAACGTAGGCGGACCCCGTGAACAAAAACGGAGACTGGTGGCGAGTGTCGCCCATGCTAAAATGCTCTATGCAGCACCAGCGTGGGCCCCATCCCTGAGGAGTAAAAGATGTGTGACCATCTGTGAAAAGGTACTGTCGGCGCAGAGATCGATAACAACACGTATCATCTCTGCATATAAGACGGTATCTACGAGTGCTGTGCAGGTCCTTGCAAGTGTCCCGCCAGCAGATCTTTTGGCAAGGGAAAGGGAAGAAATGTTTCTCTTTTCTAAAGAAAGAAGTTCCTTAGATGAGGAAACAAGACCAAGCAAGGGCCTGATCCGCAAAGAAGCGAGGCACAGGCTCATAGAAAGATGGCAAGAAAGATGGGATGGTGAGGAAAAAGGTCGATGGACTTATCGCCTTATCCCGGCACTCGCCACCTGGATAAATAGGAAACACGGTCAGGTTTCCTATTATATGACACAGGCGCTCACAGGTCACAAGTGTTTTAACTCGTACCTGTGTCGCTTTAAATTACGCGAGGACGAGGTGTGTGCATATTGCCAGTTCCCTGAGGACAACGCGGAGCACACCCTCTTCTCATGCAGAAAATGGGACTTGGAGAGGCGGGCCATGTTCGAAGGTGTAAACAGTCAAGTTACACCGGAGAACATGGTATCGCTGATGACCCAGTCAGAAGAGAATTGGCGGCAAGTCGAGAACTTCATAATCTCGGTTATGTCGAGGAAGGATCTCGACGGCCGCCAAAAAGCGTAATTTAAACAGCTTTTAATTTGTTTTGTTTGTTTTTTATTAATTTATTTTGTGAAGAAGGGTTACGGGTTTTAGTGGGTCGGCCTGGTAGTAGGTCGCCAGTGTATTAAATTTAATTTTTTATAGATTTATTTTTCTTTTTTTTATTTCCTTTTGTTTTATCATACCAACCCCACATAACCTTGGAGCGCGGAATCCAAGGTATCTGTAGGCAGATTTCCCAAAAGTCCCTAAGCAAAAAAAAAATTAAAAAATATAAAAAAATAATAATAATGATAATAATGATAATAATAATAATAATAATAATAATAATAATAATAATAATAATAATAATAATAATAATAATGATGATGACAATCATACACTGAGAAAACTGGAGTGTCAAATTCGGAGGTTCAAAGAGTGTATGTCTCCTTTGCTTATGAAGAAAGTAAAATAGTCCTTCTAAAATAAATTTTGAATTGGTAATGGAAATCTACTTGTATATTCTCTCCCATTATATTTGAGGGTTAATAGTTGCGCAGAAAATGTGTACGATCTGATGCGCGCGAAATTATTTTTCTGACATTTTATGTATTTAATTTAGGGGTTAAGTTGCCATATTTATTCATTTCGCGCCGGATAAGGAAGGGATTTCTCAAGATGGTTAATTTGTCCCTCTGTTATAAACTCATTTTCCCTCCAAGAGAAATGGCACGAATATCTGTCAATGGTGTATTTGAACATTTAGATTGTTATCCAATAGCTAACTCTCAAATATGAACGATTTGTCCCTCCAGATGTTCAGTCCAATACTCCAGTTTTCTCAGTGTAATAACATTTTATTTTAATTTAGTACTAAGTCAGGGTCCAAAATACTGAAAATTAAAATTAATAATTAATAAAAAATGAATGGACAAATAAAATACATTACATAAATAGGTATATACACTTACACGCTCAACCTTTTTATTCCGTATTCTCCACTTCACACCACCAACTATAAAGGGAGACCCTAAGGGATCCTTTGATTCTAGTATATGTGTCTTCAGGTAGGCAATTCGTTGTTCCATAGTACAATTCAAAGTAGCCTGCCATTCAAAAGGAATTTCCAGAAGCAAGATACAAACCCTTTTTGTCACCTTTGTGTCTTCATGGGATAATAATTCTAAATCTGGACCATACCAATCATTATATTCACCAATCTATAAACAAGAGTAATAATAATTTAAATCAAATATCTACATATTAAATTAAAATACAAAACAATGATATATACTTACTCTAATCAATGAATTTCGCACAAATTTCATCTTGCGATTAAAGAAAAAGAAGCCCTTATCAGTATTGTAGTAAGCACTAAATAAAGACTTGTGCTCTTGAACAATACAGTTTCTCTTTGAAGCTAACTCGAAAGGTAGTGAAATTTGATGGGTCCCGTATTTAATCTTAGGAATCTCTATAAATATTCTTCTGCTGCCATGCCAACTGACCATTTCCTTGTCAACCTAAATTAAATGCACTAATTAGTATTTCTTACTAGCAATTAAACATAAAAGAAATTTATTTAACAATGAAATACAACAATGAAAACAGTTAAAAAGTACTTACAATTTGAATATTGTATTTAGGAAAAGTAAAATATTTTCCTCCCAAAAAAAAGGCCTTGTGGTCCATGTGCAGACATTTGTCGTTGTATAATTAATCTAATTATTTCATTATTAGGAATACTGGACCACCACTTCATTCCTCGAAATTTCCTTGATTCGAATGATATTATAAAAGGGGAAAAATTTCCCTCTATAGGCTTCCAAATATCCATATTCTTGAAAGGCTCAGCAAGTTTCTCGATGATAGAGAAAAAGTTTGGAACATCCCTCGAGTCGAATAATAAAAAATAAGAAGAACCTACTTTCACGGATAATTCCAGTTTTTCATTAATTTCAAATTCCTCCTCATCTGCAGCACAAAAACGTTTAGCGACAGGAACCTCAAAGTCTTCTTCTAAATTTCTTTTCAGAAGTTTAGGAAGCACAACTTCTGTCACGGTACATTTTTCATTAATTTCCAATTCCTCCTCATCTGCAGCACAAAAACGTTTAGCGACAGGAACCTCAAAGTCTTCTTCTAAATCTCTTCTCAGAAGTTTAGGAAGCACCATTACTGTCACTGTACATTTTTCATTATTTGTTAAATCCTTATTTGCAGCACAAAAACGCTTAGCGACACTTCTTGTCACAATTTTAGGAAGCACCACTTCTTTCATTGTACATTCCTCATCAATTGTCATTTCCTCATCCACAACTTTGCGAGCACTACAGTTACTATTAATTCCTATACCATGCACGACTTCACGATCACTACATTCACTATCAATGACCATATCACTCAGTAAAGTTAATTGATTAGAATTCAAGAGCTCTTCAAAATCCTGAAACGCCTGTTCTAAATCAACTTCTTGTTCAAAAATTGTAACAGTCATATTTTGTTTTATTTCAAAAATATCTCGCGGAAGATAATTCACGCAAAACAGACAACACGAAACTGAATTTTAGGTACGAAAAAAGAAGCATGTCCTTTTAGACATCCCTACCATTTCTTTTTTTTCCTATCCAAACTTAAGAAACCAATTGAAAATTCGGAAAACAGTAGTACTGATGGGTGGGTTGTACCTTAGCTGATAAGGAAATCAAACAAGTTAGGGATGACAACTTCGATGCAGGTATACCTGTGAATTATGTAAAGTTGTTGCAAAAAATTCTTTCTTGGATTCCAAGAGAAATATTAGAGTTAGGAAAATTCTGAAAACAGTTTTGGCATTGACTTTCACTTTTATATTTTGCCAACTTCGATACAAATTGTAACATTAAATTTTTTTTGTATATGCTAATTATGATTCAAATGAAAAATGACAAAAAATTCGATAATTAAATAAAAAAAACTCATTTTTCCTGAATGTTATTTGTTAAGAATAGAAAAGAATGAATTGAATGTGTGCACAAACGGTCATGACATTTCCTCTACAATATATTGAGCTTTATTGAGCATGTTTCGTTTCTCTCCCATGCTCAATCTGAGGGGGGAGGTGTTACGTCCGTAACTTATTAATATTCTTGATTCAACTATGTAGTTTCTTAATTATATTCTTTATTTACCTATGTATATTCTTATTAATATTCTTGAATTACTTACGTATATTCTTATTAATATTCCTGATATACTTATATAATTCTTATAATATTTACATGTGTATGTGTATGTGTGTGTATGTGTATGTCATATATCATTGCATTATATTCAGTACATTTTCTATTAATATGGTATATCTTATTATATGTTTATGTAATTACAACAAATTTATAAGTTATAACAAATCCAAGAAAGAGAAGTTATATTTCAAATAATGTAAAAGGAATAACGATTACGCATCAATTTGACAACCTCCTGCAAACTAGACCACACATTAGGAAAGAAGAATGCACTCCGAAAGAGAGAGAAACGACACATACCAGAATCAAGTCCGGTGAGAACCTATCCAAATACATGGCGAATGAAGAAAACCCTATTGATATTAGTCCGGTGAGGTATCGCTGCACCTACCTGCACGTGTAGCATTTCGGCACGTGTAATATTCGTGAACCACCTTGCATTAGAAATTTGATATAAAAAGGGGTAGCATCTTCGATAGAGCAGAGAGTATTTTTCTGAACATCAACCATAACACATCGAAGTCAACTTAAGTGTAATCCCAGTATACAGTTTAGAAGTTAACTAAGCTACATCCCCAAGTATATTTATGAGACCAAGTTCGGTACAACAATTAATAAATTCACTTGTTTAACTACGAGCAATAAGTGATAACCCAAGAAGAACTAAATTGTTTTCACGTTTCAAAATCAAATATTGAAACAGTATTTCTAATTTCTAAACATCGAGATTTGCTTTGAAGGCGACAGTCTGGAAGAAGAGAAAAATCCCCAAGAATACAATACACTAAATTCCATTAGCGTAAACAACAAGGCTAATATACAACCATTAAGGACACCAACCACAGGCTCCTTTGTGTCTACTTCTTATAACCACTTCAGATCGGAAATCGAGATAACAATCACCAGTTTTCAACACCTGCAATAATCGTTATTCCAAAA
This sequence comes from Leptopilina heterotoma, assembly GCF_015476425.1. Taxonomy (NCBI): domain Eukaryota; kingdom Metazoa; phylum Arthropoda; class Insecta; order Hymenoptera; family Figitidae; genus Leptopilina; species Leptopilina heterotoma. Next base: position 1,337,826 of record NW_025110849.1, read on the forward strand.
GTAAGATTTTTATACTCATTGTGTTTTTGTACTATTGTCAATTCTTTTCTTTCTTGGTTGGTTTTAAATAAATATTCTCTCACAACATTTAGTAGGCTCATTGACTTATCCTCATCCCAAATTAGATTCAATTTCTGAAACTAATTTAAAACGAGGAATGTTAGGTATATTTAAAAAGGTTTCAGTTTTGACGTAACAATTTACTATTTTCATAAAATTTATCAAAACATTTAATTATTGAAAACAATTTTTGATACAATCCTACGAAAACATTCAATTATTTTTATAAATAATAAAATTTCATTTAGGAATTCAATTATTTTTACGGCAAAAATTTTAAATATTTTTAATACAATTTTAAATAAATTCCTCGAAAAATGCAATTTATTATTAATAAAAATTTTATTAAAACTTAACGAAAGAATTCAAATTTAAGCTAAGCATTTAATTACTCAATAAAATAATACATATAATTCGTTGTAATGATTCAACTCGTCACAGAAAATCATTTATTTTCAAAATTTTTTAAGTAATTGTGCAAAAGAAATCATTTATCTTGATAAACAACAAAATTCTCCTCGTAAAATCAATTATAATTTAAAGAATTTTAATTAAATTCTTTTCCAGAATTCAATTATTTTCATAAGCATAAAAATTCGTTACCATAATCCAATTCTTTTGAAAACTAATAAAATATGTTGCAGAAATTACTCTCTAAATCTGAATAAAAGTCAAAACACTTTCACGTAAAAAAATAAGTGCATATACACTTGAAATAATTAAAATTCAACTTACTCATAAGTGAATTTTCAATTTTTTTAAGTGTATATATGCACTTATTTTTTACGTGGAACAGTTTTGAATCATGAATAAGTGTATATGCACTAAATCAGATTTAGAGAGTAAATTATTATCAAATTTTTTTTATAATTCTCGTCAATAATTAAATTATATTTATAATTAGGTAGCGAAATTCTTCTCAGGAATTACAGTGCCGCTCAATAACATTTACCCACTCTACAGCAATTAAACACTTTACAAAAAGTTGTATATTTTGTTTATTATTAAAGATAAAAAGGTCAAAAAGGTCTCTTTCTAAAGCTCTTTTCCTAAGCTTTAACACTGTATAAAACAAAAATTAAAAAAATTAATTTGTTAATGTTTAAAAAATGTTATTCCAACATAAAATTTTTCAATTTTTTTCCTGAAAGCTAATGAAATTATGAAAAGACTGACACCTGATCGAAGAATTTTCGTTGACTATTCTGTCAGATACAGAAAAAATACTGGATTTTGCATGATTTTCGTAATTTTTTAATTTCTCGAAAACTAATTAACTTTTTTTAGCGTTCTTGGTCTTGTTTCAATCTCTATTCAATGTAGAATCTAAATTAATTAATGGTATTGTGATACAAGTTTTTTCAAAAAAATTTGAAACTGTGAAAGTTGGATAAAACAATTTTGAAAAACAGATTGACACTTTTTCAACAAAAAAACAATTTTTTAAAATTAAATAATTAAGTAATTTAAAAGCTTTTTTGAATTTTAGTATATTTATTAAATGAACATATTTTACATTAACCTTTTTGAGACTTTAATATTCATGATAATTTTTTGAAGTTTTTTAATCCCACTTTTACGGTTTTAAATTTTTTTGGAAGAATTTATTTCACAATAGCAGTTAATAATTTAGATTCTACATTAAATAGAGATTAAAACAAGACCAAGAGCGCTAATAAAAGTTAATTAGTTTTTGATAAATTAAAAAATTACGAAAAGCATGCAAAATCCAGTATTTTCTCTGTATTTGACAGAATAGTCAACGAAAATTCTTCGATCAGGTGTCAGTCTTTTCATAATTTCATTAGCTTTCAGGAAAAAATACGAAAAATTTTTGTCATTCTTATTTTCTACGTTTTAAGCATTTTTCCACTCATGAAAAAAGGGGCGTCCTGATACTCACGGACGGTAGTGTACATCTGAGGCCTGTGGGAAATTTGGCAACAGCTTTAGTAACAAATAAACCATAAAACTATAAAACCAAAAAAACTTAAGAAACAGAGTTCAAGGATTGACCATCTTGTCGACACCTTTTTAAAATCTTGGAATCTTTGGATCCGGGTCTTGGCTTTGTCAAGCACGTAGCATTTTTTGTTGCTTACCCTTATAGGTTAATCCTATCATAAAATTAGGAGGACTCAAACCTCGGAATTGGTAAAAACCAATATCTGTGGAACAGATGCTTGGTAATAAAACTTAGGCCCACGCGGTCCTTGCCGACTCTCTTGGGGCCCCCGATTAACCCTCTCCACGATTTTCCTCAATTTTCCCTCTTATGATATGATTGGTGAAAAATCGGTTGAAGGGAGGAATTTTGCAAATGGAAGGGATAATTTTTGCATATCCTAGGTACCGAGGTCCCTGTGTAACACTTAAAAAAGCAGTCTAAGTTGGAAGCTTGAAGGAGCTTGCCAAGTGGCAGCAGAGAAAAATCCCGGATCTAACGTGCCCTAAGATAAGTTCTCGCTGGACTTGTCCACCTATAGAAGAACCTCTGTCGCGCAAAGTCGATCTTTGAACTCATTCTCAATACAGTAATTAGGGTGTCTAGCGATTCGTAAATTTAAAATTCCCGGTTTCTTCTCGGGTTCTTGAATAATTTTCCCGGATATTCACAAAGGATTTAAAAACATATTTAAATGTTTATCAATAACATTATTTACGTAATTAAATATTGTTTTTATTAAATTACAATGATTAAAGTTATAGAATAATTTCTAAAAACTTGACATAGAATATCAAAATTTCACTTATAAAAATTTCTCAACTTTATAATATAATTGTCAATTCAAGGGAATTTAAGAAATTTATTAAATTTTACAAAGATGTCAGAGGCTGAAGTATGGAAAAATTTGAAAAAAAAATTCCGCTCGGTACAAACATTATACCCTTTGAAATACTTGTAAAATTTAATTAATTTCTCAAACCATGAATTTCTCATTATAATGTTTACATAGAATTAAACTAGAATATTTAAGCTTTATTTTGACATACGTTTCAAGAAAATCGGATGCGACGTGTTTTAAGATATTCAAAAAGGTTATCTTTCAAACTTAATTTTTTTCATAAATTCTATTATTTAAAAAAAATTTCTACCATTATAAAGTTGAGAAATTTTTGTTTTAAAACCACTAATAGTAAATAAAGTTTGGCTTCAATAAATATAAGAAATAATGATTTAAAAATTGCCTTACAATGTCAATTGTTTATAAGGAGGATCGTTTTGAAATGGAATGCCCCATATTTAGTTTTAAAAAGTAAAATCTTTGCCTTTCCTACACGGAAAGAAAATTATATTAAATTTTGTAAAAGTGCTTCTCACTTTAGGGAAAAAATGCGACAATGCGAAATTTTGGTATAAAAAATACTAAACAGTGAAAGGAATAATATGAAATTTAGTATAATAATATCAAATATCAAGAATTTTAATCTAACTTTACTAAATTTCAAATTATTTCTTTCACTGTTTAGTACATTTTTAAACAAAAATTTCGGTTTGGTGCACTTTTTCCCTAAACTGTAAAAACTTTTACAAAATATATATGATATGTGTTAATATATGTAATAAATTTTCTCTTCGTGTATCACAAAAGATTCTTAATTTCTTCTTATAAAATTTGTTACGTATTGTATACCTATAAATTGTTATATAAAAATTATGATAGTAAAAATCCTTTAACTTTTATAATATTACGTGTACTAAAGTTAGTTTTAAATAAAATTTAAGTTATTATTTTTACTACTGCTTCATACTATCAATTTACCCTTCACGATTTGAGTTGTGACCGTGTTATTATTTTACGCTTTGAAAAAAATTATAATTTTTTATATACATAATTCAAAAAATACCCTATAAATAGAACATTCCCGGGTTTTTCCCGATTTCCCGGTTCGCTAGACACCCTGGTAATTCTTGCCCGGAATCTTGTGTTTCGGTAGTGTAATTTTTAATCGTTAACAAGAAGCCAACCAACCGCTTCCTATAGGTCCAGATTTATATAACACAGGTCAACAAAAAAAGACTAACATTTTTTTTATGAGATATAGGAATGGTTTCCGATGTATTTTTGGACGCTGAACACGATCCCGACTTCCAAAATTGCCCATCACGTCAGGATTTTGAGAAAAGTGGGGGTAAAGACCCCAAAAACGCTTTTTTGAGGATTTTCAACATTTTTTTTCTCTTTAACCTGACGTGCTAGAGACTTCCACAAGGTCTTAAATTAAAGCTTGTAATGTGCACAAGACCCATATCCATAAAATAAAAAAAATTAAGATTTTTTTTTAAAAATGGGGTTGAAGAAACTAAAAAATGTGTGTTTTTGGATTGCTTTAATAGACTTCTTGCAATTGCTTGGATTCGATTGAAAATGGTTACTTAGGGTTTTTGGGGTCGCTGATTACAAATCCGATATTAGTTTTCAAACATTCAAAATGGCGAATTCGTAATCAGCGATCCCAAAAACCCTGAAGTAACAAACTTTTAAGCGAATCCAAGAAATTCTTAATTTTTATATCTGCCATCTTGGTTCCGACAATTTAAATTTTTAAAAACTAATTTTGGATTCGTAATCTACGACTCCAAAAACCCCGAGTAACAAATTTTAAGCGAATCCAAGCAATAGCATGAAGTCTATTAAAGCAATCGAAAAACCCACCTTTTTGGTGCCTTCAACCCCATTTTTTAAAAAAACTTCTAATTTTTTTTTATTTTATTGATATGGGTCTTCTAGTGCACATTACAAGCTTTAATTTAAGACCTTGTGGAAGTCTCTAGCACGTCAGGTTAAAGAGAAAAAAAATGTTGAAAATCCTCAAAAAAGCGTTTTTGGGGTCTTTACCCCCACTTTTCTCAAAATCCTGATGTGATGGGCAATTTTGGAAGTCGGGATCGTGTTCAGCGTCCAAAAATACATCGGAAACCATTCCGATATCTCATAAAAAAAAAGTTAGTCTTTTTTTGTTGACCTGTGTAATTTGTAACTAGAACGATTTCTCAAGAATAAATATTACTTTGTCCACGCATTTTTTCCTCTAATTACTTTTGAACCATATTTTACAAATAAATATCAAGCAGGTATAGCGTCTTACAGTGTGGGCTGGTACCCCCTTTGAAAGAACACTGATCCACAGAGGTTTAATTTGCCTGTTAATAGTTAGAGTTTTTAATATTCTCAACGCCACCTTCGGTGACGTAACAGAATTTTTAATGTCAGAAGTGGGATCTTTGTTCGTAACCCGCTGTGAGATTAATACTTTCTTGATGTAATTCATACAGTATCTTTATACTTGCAAAATATTACCTTTTTCCCTCTTCTAATTTCGAATTTATTTATTAATTGAATATAAATTTATTGTCAAATGTCCGTTTTTATGAAGATAGAAATATAAAATATTCTTATCCTTGCACTGAGAAAACGATTTATTTTATTTGTAGAAATTGTTAAATCAACTTAAAATACTTTTTCTACACAGTCAAACTTGTTTAAATACAGTCGAACCTGGATAAGTGGAACCTCAAGGGACCAAAGTTCTTGTTCCACTTATAGAGGTATTCCACTTATCCAGGTCATTTAAGGTCAAATTACTTGTGCAGGGACTGCAAAGAAAGTTCCACTTAAAGAGGATTCCCACTTATCAAGGGACCACTTATCCAGGTTCGACTGTATAATTAAAACATATATTTTTTGTTATTTAAAGAAATAATATATTATAACCTGTCGCCACGCCGGTTCATTTATTGAAATTATAGATTTAGAATTGGGGAAAACAATTCCGGTGGCGAAAAATTATAAAGGCGATCTTTATTATTATTTATATTAAATTTGAGCGCCTGGCTGCTCCTCTATTAATTTAAGAAAATATCAGCCATATTTAGAGTTTAATTAGAATGTTTAGAAATTAGAAATGAAATTAATAATTAATTAATTTGCCGACTAGGGGTGGGAACGAGTGGTAACTTTCATCAAATAAATAAACACTTATTTACACACAAAATCACATTTATTCTAAGAAAAGACTTTAAAACAATTCCAAATTAACATTAGACTTGCAAGGAATCCGAGAGCGAACTAGATTTAAAAATTAGACTTTATATTTAATTAATTAGGCGAATTGACAAATTGACTCACCATTTTTGTTCAAAGTAAGATAATGACTCAAAGTATTATTTTGTTCTACTTTTACTAAGCAGTTTCTTTACAAATTTTATCCTCTTTCCTTATTTTAATTCTTTTCGATTAAAAACAACATGCTCACCGTGAGGTGTGAAACGTGAAGAACGAGCGTCTGGCGGCAGCTCGGTCATCACAACTCGCTGGATACAATCTTTAAGTGGATGCAATCCTGTCGATAAAATCTAATTCTAATTAATCTAAGTGTAAGACAGGTTGCAGCCACTTCAGGCGTCGATCTAATAATTTTCACGAAACAACAACTAATCTTGGACTAGCCATTCTTTGAGCTTCGGAGTAGTGCGTAAACAATAAAATAAAATAATAAACAATATTATTTGTAACAGGGAATATTGTTCCTTGTTTCTTTCTTTTGCTGCTCTTCTGACTTAAACGCCCTCAAGTTGTGTTCCGAGTCCTTTTCACTCCGAGACTAAGGACTTATTAATGGTTGGTTAGACTCGCACTATTAAAAGCTGCATCCAACGAGCTTAAACAAAACAATAAAATTAAGGCAGAAATTATTCTTAATAACTGTTATTGTTAGGATGCGCTCTCGAACTCTTGACAGTCAAATTGATAATATATTTTGACATTGTGTGCATTCTTCGTTTACATTGTATATTATTACCCCTTTTATAATTGAACATATTATTAATAATGAAAAGGGGGCTTCACGTCCACACCACGGTCGAGGAATTTCAAAGATGTAAAATATACAGCGTTACAATATTTAATTTAACACAAGTTATGATTGATCTTGAAATATTATTAATTATTTTTTTTGTTGAATCAAACGTGAATTTTTAATCATGTCTTTAGTTTAAACCAAAACAGAATATACATTTGAATTAAATATAATATTTCAACCAAAGAATATTCTGAGTCTATCAGTTCGATTTTCTTGATATATATTGGGTCCATCCATAAAACTAATTTTAATTATACAAGTTACAAATTTAATTTTATCTCAAATATTCCGTAAATACGAGTCATTTAAAAATTTATTATTATATCTTGGCAAAAGGAAACATTATGTTATAAGGAGGAGGGTCTATAAGGCCTATTTTCGGCCCACTTCAAATTTTTATTTAAAAGCTTGAAATAAATTTTCCGCCAAAGAAAAATGATAATTATGATGATTGAAGGTTAAATGAGGGTGTTTGGAGAATATTAACCCTTAAATAATAAGGGTTTTTGAATAAAAAATGGGTAAAAAATAAGGGTAAAAAAATTTTCAATTATGAATTAATTGGCTCGAAACTTGTTACTCAGGGGTTTTTGGGGTCGCTGATTACGAATCTGGTGTTAGTTTTTCAAAATTCAAAATGGCGGATCCAATATGGCGGACGACTTTTTTAAAACATGAATTAATTCGCTTGAAAATCATTACTCGGGGGTTTTTAGGGTCGCTGATTACGAATCTAGTGTTAGTTTTTCAAAATTCAAAATGGTGTACGACTTTTTTAAAAAATGAATTAATTGTCATGAAAATCGTCACTCGGGGGTTTTTGGGTCCTGGATTACGAATCTGATGTTAGTTTTTCAAAATTAACATCATATTCGTAATCAAAAAACCCCCGAGTAATGATTTTCAAGCAAATTAATTCATATTTTAAAAAAGTCATCCGCCATATTGGATCCGCCATTTTGAATTTTGGAAAACTAATACCAGATTCTTAATCAGCGACCCCAAAAACCCCTGAGTAACGAGTTTCAAGCCAATTAATTCATAATTGAAAATTTTTTTACCCTTATTTATACCCATTTTTTATTCGAAAACCCTTATTATTTAGGGGTTAATATTCTCCAAATACCCTCATTTAACCTTCAATCATCATAATTATCATTTTTCTTTGGCGGAAAATTTATTTCAAGTTTTTAAATAAAAATTTGAAGTGGGCCGAAAATAGGCCTTATAGACCCTCCTCCTTTATGTATATGTTTAATGTGTCTCATTGTTTAATGTGTTTACCAATTATTCTCTGTTTGTCTACTTATTTTATTCAATTTCCCTGACGATCAAGTTATTTCTTTATTTCAATTATCGAAATTTAAAACTTCTCACTACGATGGCAGAAAGTGCTGCACTCGCTGTCACGGCAATGACAGAATGTTTATAAACTCAAACGATTCTGAATCAAATTCCCTTGTTCGACGGTAAAGACTCTGACCTCCGTAATTTTGTGTTAGAAATTGAAAACGCATACTCTTTACTTAGTGAAAATTATGATCAGACAAAATTCGTGAAATTAACATTTCTAAAACTAAGAGGCACCGCTCGCGAATCCGTGGAAGGTAAAAACTTTGCTGATATTCAATCCTTTATAAAACATCTTAAAGAACTTTTTGCGGCTACCACTCTCCCTTTTGCTCATTATCATTCACAATTAGGCTAAGCGAAAATGTCCAACACAGAAACAGTTAACGATTCGGAACCGTCGACGTTAGACGTAGCCCTCGAATATGCTCGCTTAGAAGAGCAATTATTTGCCGAAAGATACAACACGTGGACCGTCAATTGGGAAAGGGACCTTTATGGTCCCTCGAAACGCCGCTCTCCGTAGTGGCCATTAAAGCCCACCTATATCGCGCTATGCAGAATACCCGACAAGAGGAGCACACTTTATACACGAATGGGACGCGTATTATGCCGAAAATCCACCCTGTCAACATTTTGACAATTTCCCATACGTCGAATCTCAAGGCAACTATATGTCGTATTATCCGCAGTATTACACAAACGAACAGCCATGGGGTGCTTACACACCCCCTTTCTTTCCACAATCAGCTGTATATCCAGAAAATAAGGAAGGGGATGACGTCTATCCGTCTGTCAGCTTCACTGACCCTGCTCCCCCCTCTACTCTTTCTCAGATTACCCCATTGACGTCTATTAAACAGCAAACTGAAAATTTAAACTCAAACTGCGCTCGTCCCAATCCAACGGAGACGAGCGCTCCGTCAACGCATCAACCATTCCCCCAAACCCAGACCTACACCATAATGAAAACCTCGAGACTGCAAAACAAACCACTGAATTAATAAAATACCCGGAAGTAGTTGCAAAATCAAGTTCTTTTGCCGGACTGGCTCGTCTTCTAGTAGACACTGGATCGCAAATAAATCTTATTGTCCTACACTCTCTTGATCCGTCAACTGACGTTTATATGGACGAAAAGCTCACGGTTACGGGAATATCTTCTGCGAGTTTGAATAGCATCGGATTTGCCTTGATTTGTATATTCAAAATTCATTTATTTATTTAACAACATATAATCTTCATTCAAATTTACCTGGAGGTTAACCTCTCTTCGGATGTATTAGAGAAGGTTTGTTTGCATCCTTGACAAATATCCACACTTTTTCCATTTTCCTTTTGTGATATAAATGATAGTGCATTCCAAAAGTTTTGACGCGGCCTTGCACCTCTAAACATTTTTTCAATGCAATTTGTTGGGACACAGAATAAAGAAATAGTCAACGGCAATCATGTAAACAATTCAGCCATTTTGAAAAAGTAAATTACGTATAAAACTGAGCACGTAAATTACGGACGTAATATACTGTAAAAAACTATGTAATTTACGTCAAGTAAATTACGTACGCAACCTTGGATATAATTGGTGGAAAATCGGTTAAAGGGAGGAATTTTGGAAATGGAAGGGATAGTTTTTGCATATCCTAGGTACCGAGGTCCCTGTGTAACGCTTAAAAAAGCAGTCTAAGTTGGAAGCTTGATTTGAAGGAGCTTGCCAAGTGGCAACAGAGAAAAGTCCCAAATCTAACGTGCCCTAAGATAAGTTCTTGCTGGACTTGTCTACCTATAAAAGAACCTGTCGCGCAAAGTCGATCTTTGAACTCATTTTCAATACAGTAATTCTTGCCCGGAATCGTGTGTTTCGGTAGTGTAATTTTTAATCGTTAACAAGAAGCCAACCAACAGTGTGGGCTGGTACCCCCTTTGAAAGTACACGGATCCACAGAGGTTTAATTTGCCTCTTAATAGTTAGAGTTTTTAATATTCTCAACGCCACCTTCGGTGACGTAACAATATTTTTAAGTTTGAATAATAGAAATTCGCAACTTTTACTCACCACAACTAACAAATACATTTATTATCGTATTTATGTAATTATTTTCACTTAAGCAATTATTTAAAAAAAACTTTTGATCGGCCCTGGAAAAGACCGAGGCACTGCTGGTCACAGACGGACGTGGTTATGAGCTCCCACGAATCGTGATAGACGGATCCGAGGTCAAGTGGAGTAAGCAAATTAAATATCTTGGTGTGGAGTTGGATGGAAGGTAGAACTTCCACCACCACATGGCTACGGCGTCAAATAAGGCGATCGAGTGTGCGGCTAATCTTTCACGGTTAATGCCAAATGTAGGCGGACCCCGTGAACACAAACGGAGACTGGTGACAAGTGTCGCCCACGCTAAAATGCTCTATGCAGCACCAGCGTGGGCCCCACCCCTGAGGTGCAAAAGATGTGTGACCATCTGTGAAAAGATACTGTCGGCGCAGAGATCGATAACAACGGGTATCATCTCTGCATATAAGACTGTATCTACGAGTGCTGGGCAGGTCTTTGCAAGTGTCCCGCCAGCAGATCTTTTGGCGAGGGAAAGGGAAGGAATGTTTCTCATTTCTAAAGAAAGCAGTTCCTTGGATGAGGAAATAAGACCAAGCAAGGGCCTGATCCGCAAAGAAGCGAGGCACAGGCTCATAGAAAGATGGCAAGAAAGATGGGATGGTGAGGAAAAAGGTCGATGGACTCATCGCCTTATCCCGGCACTCGCCACCTGAATAAATAGGAAACACGGTCAGGTTTCCTATTATATGACTCAGGCGCTCACAGGTCACGGGTGTTTTAACTCGTACCTATGTCACTTTAAATTACGCGAGGACGAGGTGTGTGCATATTGCCAGTTCCCTTAGGACAACGCGGAGCACACCCTCTTCTCATGCAAGCAATGGGACTTGGAGAGGCGGGCCATGTTTGAAGGTGAAAACAGTCAAGTTACACCGGAGAACATGGTATCGCTGATGACCCAGTCAGAAGACAATTGGCGGCAAGTCAAAAACTTCATAATCTCGGTTATGTCGAGGAAGGATCTCGACGGCCGCCAAAAAGCGTAATTTAAACAGCTTTTAATTTGTTTTGTTTGTTTTTTATTAATTTATTTTGTGATTTATTTGTCCTTATAAATTATTTTAATTGTTTTGTGTTTTTTTATTCATCTTTGTACAGTTTTGTCTTTTCAACATTATATACGTGTTTACTTTTTTTTTTCTTTTCTTTTTTATATCCGTTTGCGATTTTATCTTTTGACTTTTTATACTTCTTAAAAAAATTTTGTTTTTTTTTTATTGTTGTGCTGTAAATTCCGCTTAGACTATGAAATAATTTTAATCTTTTTTTTTTAACTACGGACGTAGGAAAACCGCAGAGAGAAGAAGAAGGTCGCATTAGCGACAGAGTTGGAGCGCCACCCTCGAAGGCTAAAGTCTTACGACAGTTCCGAGGGAGGGTAAAGGGCTCCAGAAGAAGGGTTACGGGTTTTAGTGGGTCGGGCTGGTAGTAGGTCGCCAGTGTATTAAATTTAATTTTTTATAGATTTATTTTTCTTTTTAGGGTTCCGTACACCATAGGTGTACTGACGGAACCCTTATGAAATCACTCGTGTGTCCGTCCCAGCCACGCAAAATGGGCTGTCCCCCCCCCTTAACTTCTACAAATCTCAACCTGGTGAGTTGAAATTCGGTAGGGATCTTCAGTTTCAAATGCAGATTACAGGAAAAATATAGCGAACCTGATTGGTGGAGATATTTGGAAACTAGGAAGGAAAGAAATTGAATTTTTTTAAAAAAATTGCAAAAAATGACCCTGTCCCCGCCCTTAACTTTTACAAATCTCAACCTTATGAGCTGAAATTAGGTAGGGATCTTCAGTTTCAAATGCAGATTACAGGAAAAATATAGCGAACCCGATTGACGGACATATTTGCGAACTAGGAGGGAAAGAAATTGAATTTTTTCGAAAAAATTGCAAAAAATGACCCTGTCCCCCCCCCTTAACTTTTACAAATCTCAACCTTATGAGCTGAAATTCGGTAGGGATCTTCAGTTTCAAATGCAGATTACAGGAAAAATATAGCGAACCCGATTGACGGACATATTTGCGAACTAGGAGGGAAAGAAATTGAATTTTTTCGAAAAAATTGCAAAAAATGACCCTGTTCCCCCCCCTAACTTTTTACAAATCTCAACCTTATGAGCTGAAATTGGGTAGGGATCTTCAGTTTCAAGTGCAGATTACAGGAAAAATATAGCGAACCTGATTGGTGGAGATATTTGGGAACTATGTAGGAAGGAAAGAAATTGAATTTTTTAAAAAAAAATTGCAAAAAATGACCCTGTCCCCGCCCTTAACTTTTACAAATCTCAACCTTATGAGCTGAAATTCGGTAGGGATCTTCAGTTTCAAGTGCAGATTACAGGAAAAATATAGCGAACCCGATTGACGGACATATTTGCGAAGTAGGAGGGAAAGAATATCAATTTTTACGAAAAAATTAAAAAAATTACCCTGTCCCCCCCTTTAACTTTTACAAATCTTATCCTGTTGAGCTGAAATTCGGTAGGGATCTTCAGTTTTAAGTAAAGATTACAGAAAAAATATAGCGAACCTGATTGGCGGAGTTATTTGCGAAATTGAAGGGCAAGAATTTGAATTTTTCGAAAAAATTACACTGCCCCTACTTTAACTTTTATAAATTTAAACCTCGTGAGTTAAGATTCAGCTTGTATATTCTTTTTCAAGTGCAAATTATAGAAAAAATAAAGAGAATGTGATTGGCGAAGATAAGTACTATAAAAGAAAAAATATAAAGATTTATGAATAAAATAAAATAATAAAAATATTTATTCGAAATTTAAAAAAATATATTACTATTTTTTTAATTATTTTTTTCAAATTTTGTAAGAATTTTTGAAATAATTTTTTTATAAACAATGAGTTTTATTTTGGTGTACGGAACCCTCGATCTTAATGCGAGTGAAACTCGCACTTGTCCGATTTTTTTTATTTCCTTTTGTTTTATCATACCAACCCCACATAACCTTGGAGCGCGGAATCCAAGGTATCTGTAGGCAGATTTCCCAAAAGTCCCTAAGCAAAAAAAAAAAAAAAACTTTTGATCAGTTTACAAACAATAAACTTAATTATTTTATCAAAAGTGATTTAAAGAGTTAAAATTATTAAAAATAATTAAATAAATACAATAATAAATTTATTTGTTTGTTGTGGTGAGTAAAATTTGCAAATTTCTATGATTCAAACTTAAAAATATAAAAAATGCAAAATAAAAATTTTTCAAAAAATAAGTTAAAAAAATTTTTATATTAATAGTGTAAATTTCCTTCCGAAAATTTTTAATGAATTACAAGAATTTGATTTATGGAAGGTAAAAATAACATAAATAAAATTAATTTATGTCATATTTTTTGTTTATTTAAAAACAGAAACGTTTCGATGACGTGGGTTTGTCATCCTCTTCAGGCTAGTAAAACATAGTAACTTATTTTAATTTTTTACTAGCCTGAAGAGGATGACAAACCCACGCCATAGAAACGTTGCTGTTTTTAAATAAACCAAAAATTTGACATAAATTTATTTTATTTATGTTATTTTTACCTTCCATGGATCAAATTCTTGTAATTCATTAAAAAAAATTTTTCTAAAAAAATTTGGTATATATTTTTTCTGATTCTACATGAAAAAATAAACAATTTATGTTCTTAAAAAAAAATTTTTAAACGAACCATTTTTGAGTTATAAACAATTGAAAAAATGGCTAATTATTTACAAATGATCATATTATTCTTAAAAATTATCGTAAAATTTTTTTTAAAAGTGCGTTTTAAAGGTGGTAAAACTAGCTTTAAAATGATATAAGTGTGATTTACATGCGATGATGAGTCAAATTCAGAGGTTCAAAAAGTGTATGTTTCCTTTGCTTATGAAGAAAGTTAAATAGTCCTTTTAAAATAAATTTTGAATTGATAATGGAAATCTACTTGTATATTCTCTCTTATTATATCTGAGGGTTAAAAGTTGCGCAGAAAATGTGTACGATCTGATGCGCGCGAAATTATTTTTCTGGCATTTTATGTATTTAATTTAGGGGTTAGGTTGCCATATTTATTCATTTCGCGCCGGATAAGGAAGGGATTTCTCAAGATGGTTAATTTGTCCCTCTGTTAGAGAAATGTCACGAATATCTGTCAATGGTGAATTTAAACATTTAGATTGTTATCCAATAGCTAACTCTCAAATATGAACGATTTGTCCCTCCAGATGTTTAGTCCAATACTCCAGTTTTCTCAGTGTAGGCAAAAGTTATTGAGCGGCACTGTAAATTATTGTCAAAAATGTTAATAAACTTTTCGTCAAAATTTCAATTATTTAAACAAAATTTAATAAAATTCTTCGCATGAATCCAATTATTTTCATAAATTATTATTCAAATTCTGAGCATGGATTTTTAGAAATAATTAAATTTTGAAAAGGTATCAAAAATTCAAATCTTGGCAAATCTAAATTTTTCGTACTCTTAACAAATAATTGATTTAAAGAAGAATTTTAGTTAAAAATTCTAGAAAATAATAATTGAATTTAAATGATGAAAATAATTTCGAAGAAGTTAGAATAACAATATTCTTATATTAAATAATAATTTTATCTCTGGGTTATAGTTAATTGTTATTAAAACATAAATAAATCGATTGCTCCAAATCAAAGACTCGGAGTAATTGACTTCTTCCTGTTTTTATAATGATATTCTTATAAGTTATTAAACGATTTTAATATGAAATTTTTGCAAATCTTAATTTTAACGGATAATAATGCTTCGGCTAAATCCCTCACTGGTTCCGATCGTCAAGCGCCTAGTGTGGGGACGGTGGCCAGTGGCCCAAGGATGCAGGAGGGCAACAACGCGTTGGTGGTACCAAGAATTGTCTTGGAAAGAGTAGATAGACGAGGAAGTACGAGCAGCGTTACAAGTCAAGCCATCTGCATTTCTGTCTTCAGTAATGCTTCGGCTAATGATATTGCTTGCACTCAAAGAATGGAGGAAGAGGCCAGTAAGATGCTGAAGGCCTGTGATGTCCAGAAAAACGTCAATAAGGATGGACTGAAAAGCATAACAACGCTCATACAGGAGATTAAGGAGAAGCACGCATCTGCAAAAAAAAGTAGATGAGAGGTTTTACCAACAATTAGTGTGGTCAGAGGAATCAAGACAAGATCGAAGAGTTGGACGTGACCGCATAAGCGCTGTAGTGTTAAGAAATGTCGTCTTGGAAGGCCTCAAAAGAGGTCATCAATGATCGTTAAGGTGGCTAAAGGTTCGAAGTTCGCAGCAATTCTGGGGAAGATCCGCGAGGAGGTGAACCCAGAAAAAAGCAATACAATTTGTATGGAAGCTGTACCCACCAAGAAGGGGACTTCTTTATCAAACTTAGAGGTTCTTCTGATAAGGAGACCTTCACCATTGAGATGACAAGGTTGATTGGTGACATGAGTAAGGTGCAGATTGTGGATCGGCCAACTACTTTGGAGATCCGCGATCTGGATTGTCTTACAGAGCCAACAGATGTCCAGAAGGCCCTGGATAGAGTTTCGGCAATGCCAGTAGAAAGAAGAAATATAACTGTCCTGGTACCTAACAAGCGAGGTGTTAAGCTTACTATTGTGGTAACCACACAGAAAGATGCAGAGAATCTGGAACGTCTCGGCCTCATAAGGGTAGACATTTTGTCTTTTCCAGTGATGAAGAGAGTTATGATCACAAGGTGTCATAGGTGCCTTAGCTATGGCCATATAGGCAAGGATTGTAAATCGGTAGATAGGTCAGCTGCGTGCGTTAAGTGCAAAGAAGCCGACCACATGATAGCAGACTGTAATAAGAGCCCATACTGCTTCTTATGAGAAAAGAAGTTCGACGGGAAGGAAAAAACTAACCACGTCGCAGGGTCAGGAAGCTGCAAGGTCTTCAGAACTGCCTTAGAGAAAGCAAAGAAGGCTTTGTCTAGGACGCTAAGAAAGTAGGGAGAACCATGATAAAATGGCCATGTTTGCGGCAGTTGGCTTTGAAATCAACGTCGGTAACATGGTGCCTATCATGGTTTAAAACCTGGATTTGTGTAGACATATTTAATCCTTAGTTATTAAAATAATGGACGGAAGACGAGGTTGACCGAAAGAATCCAGTGCTCAGAAATGCTACACGGGCAGAAATTCTAAAACCATAAACGAACTTTCTGCCCTTATAATGTAATATACTATTTTTCGTTATTTTTTATATCGGAGTTGTTTCGAATTTAGTTTTGTTCAGTTAATATGATCCTGGGTCCTAAAATCGTTCATCACGTCAGGGTTTTAAGAAAAATAGGGGTAAAGACTCCAAAAAACGTCAGGCCAGGTTCCTTGTTATCTTTGTATGTCTGATAATCTTCTTCAATGGATGTGAAACGTCGTTGTAGGCTGATCCATTTCTTCCGAGGGGCTGCTTTCAATGAACGCCCTAGACTTATTTTCACTAAGCAAGTTTCAGTGTCCTCCTGCCCCTTCTGAATTTGTTTTAAGAACATAAGATTATGACAATCTTTGCTTACGTTGTCTGTGTGATGCAGTCCTTAAAGGGTTGCTTCATAATTCAATTCATAATTGAATGAGGTAGCGAGGTGCATATGTACTGTAAAAGTAATCTAATATGTCTAGTAACCCCGCCAATGGTTGTCCACTACCGAGCATCGTGGATGTCATGGATTTGCTGGGATTAGTGGATGCTTATCCACTTCCGGACATGACTGGCATTATGGATATGTTTGGTAGATCTTTCCATAGTGGAGGGGCGTTTCACTAAAGGACAACCAAAACAGCAAGACCAAAATGAGCGAATGTAAAAATGAGGAGTACCTGCGGCGTAATGCTTCAGCTAAATCTCTTACTGGTTCTGACCGTCAAGCGCCTAGCGCGGAGGCGGTGGCTAGTAGTCCAAGGATGCAGGAGGGCAACAACGCTTTGGTAGAGCCAAGAATAGTCTTGGACAGAGTTGATAGAAGAGAAAGTGAGAGCAGTGTGACGAGTCAGGCCGGTTGCGTTTCTGTTTTTAGCAACGCATCTGCTCTTGACATTGCAAGCTGCAATGAGGATAGAAACAAATGCATTAAGCTTCGAGAGGGAGAAGCAGAGTGCATTGTTAAGATTGCAGAAGAGGTCATCAAGATTCTGAAGACCTGCGAGATGCAGAAAAGCGTCAACAAGACCATAAAGGATGGACTGAAATGTCTAACATCGCTCATTCAGAACGTAAGAGAAAAGCACGATGAAACGAGATAATATATATTATTATATAATATAATATTATTATTATAATTATTTTATAGAAGTTGACAACTCATTTAAGAGCTGTCAACTGCCAAAATATATTAAATTCCTACATATGAACTAAATTTACGAACAGTACCGTTCTTTGTGATAATTAATTTAAAATTCTGAAAACTGAACTTTAAGAAGTTGACAACTCATTTGACAGCTGTCAACTGTAAAAGGGTATTGAATTGCAGGAAATAAACTGAAAATATCACAACAAACCTCTATACTTGTAGAAGCTGATGTAAAAGCCGTAACAATTCTCAGTTTTAAAAATTTGGCAGAATTTTGACAGATTATTTGACAACCGGTAGCTGCCAAAATATAGTTGACATCATATTCGATTTCAGAATACTAAAAACTATAAGAAAACATAATATAAAGTCAAATTTTTAACAAATTGAAAAGTCATAATACAAAGTTTGAAGAAGTGTACCAAACGGGTTAATATTTATAACATGGGCTGTTCTTATGCGTAGCTCATTTTTTCACATTTTAATTTAAATTCCGGCCGGCGAACAACTTTTCCAAAAATAAAAACCACCCTAATGCGCATGTAATGCTTAACGCGAAAAAACTACTAGATTTTTTCCAGTAATTAACCCAGAAATTAATTTAAAGATACATTCATATTATTTCTCATAGAGGTTAATACTTCACTGTAATGTCACCACGACATTACTTGTATTATTACCTTGGTTCATAATAGCATGTACAGTAGTGTTCAATGAAGCCTTTCTCGTACGAACGTGTTGCACTCATATATCGTCGGCTTGGTGGAAAACTGTACCATTTCAAGAATTCGTTATAAACTATACCATTTCAAAAGTTTGTGTTTTACCATTTCGATGAAGATCTACAAAAGCGTTGCACTAAAGAATTTGTAATGATTAATAAGCAATTATTTTAAATTATTAAAAATTTTGAATTAATACATAGAAAAGATGAACAAGAGTATATTTAAGATACCGTTTTTTAAAAAAGCATAACCTTATTTTATGTCTAGTAGCAGTGTTGACAAACTTGGAAAAAAAGCAAAATACTTTTTTTCTCGAAATGGTATGTTTTAAAACAATTTACCGAAATGGTACTGTTTATA
Organism: Leptopilina heterotoma; assembly: GCF_015476425.1. Classification (NCBI taxonomy): domain Eukaryota; kingdom Metazoa; phylum Arthropoda; class Insecta; order Hymenoptera; family Figitidae; genus Leptopilina; species Leptopilina heterotoma. The sequence continues at coordinate 1,356,605 of NW_025110849.1, forward strand.
ACGAATACCTGAAATGGTACAGTTTTCCACTAAGCCGACGATATTCCCATGAGTGTAACACGTTCGTCCGAGGAAGACTTCATTGAACACGACTGTACCATCTGATGCAATGTACAGTATTTTAATAAAGTTTTAATTAAAAGTCTAAAAATATTTCTGAAAATCACCCATTTTTTGCGGTCAAAAAGGTATGTAACCCCTTAAGCTAACTAACACAAGGATAACTCATCAAAAAATAGATATTTTAAAAAGGTCTAAATTGGAAATTATTAAAGTTATACTTTCCCTCTCTACGCGAAACAATACTGTACGTAGTGTACTGCGACACATTTTTTCGGAATTACATATTGACTTATTTACCTTATATTTACGGAATTATTCAATTTTTCTTAATTGAAGTAAGTATATCTGTTTAATTATTATAAAATAAATTTTAAGTATTTTTTACATGCTGGGACTACTTTTTTATAAATCTATTTTTGATTAACTTTATAGTATATAATAAATTTGATTTAAATAAAAGGTATTTGAAAATGAATTCTTTATTCAGTCAGGTCTCTAAACTGTAATAAGGCCTGAAATTAACCCTACCCCTGGACTTGAAACTGTAAAGTGAAAATCCAACAAATTTTTTTAATTTGTCCGCCATATTGGATCCGCCATTTTGAATTTTTAAAAACTGACTGCAGATTCGTAATCAGCGATCTTAAAAACCTCCGAGAAACAAGTTTGAGACAAATCTAATCAATTTTAAAAAAATGTATTTTACGTAAATTACATAAAATCTGACATGTTTTTTGAGGTTAGAAAAAAATCCTGACGTGATGGAGCAAATGTGACTTCGGATTCGTGTTCAGCGCATCAAAATACATAGAGGTATGGTACTGTGGACTTTCGCGCAGGGTGCTTTTCTTTTTTTGTGGGGCTGTGTTATTGTGTCCATAAATACGCTTAAAGTAACATTTTGGTATACGTAGGGTGATGTGGGGTGATGTGCAACGTTTTTTTTCGTTGGACGAAAAACATGTCAAATAATTAAATTTTTAAATATTTCAAAATTGAATGACTTAGAGGCGTTGTAATAGAATATTTCTGCATTATTAGATTTTCAGAATTTAAAATTTTTCCTACAAATTTTTCGCTTTTTCAAAAACGTGTGTTTTTGCATTTTCCAAAAAAGTTAGGGTGATGTGCAACACCAGTAAAATTCAGGTATGTAATGCATAAATATCGATGAAAATCTCTTTAATTATTAATTTTAGGCTTTTTTAATGCAAACTAATCGAAATCTGACAAAAAAAATTTACTAAGGTATAGTTGACCTCTAAAAAGTGGAGATTTCACCAAAGAAAAAAAAATTTTTTTGTTTAATTTTGTATTTATTAATAACTGAATAAGGAATATAATTAAAGGAAAATAACTAAGAATTTTTCATTCATCATGTGAATCGCAGTTATGGCACGTAAAAAGTAGTTACGTCCACCCCAAAAAAAGTGTTGCACATCACCCCAAATATGATACTTTGCGAAAAATGATTTGTACGCAATTCAATGCAATGGAAACACAAAATATAAACAGATATTTAAAAACACTTAAAAAACCAACAATAATCACATTCTTAACTATAAAATAAATTAAAACCCTTCACGAAACGACTAGAAATGTAAAGAGCGAGAAATATTTCCTTCTCGAGAAATTTATGTCAACTTACGTACAGCAAACCTAGCTGCGAGCTGTCTCGTGAGTTTTATATAAAAAACAAGCTACTGAGGACACAAACAAATGGCAATACTTGGCTCTGTTCAATATCGAACTGTTAATCAGAAATCGGCAGTGTTGCACATCTTCCATGTTTCACATCACCCTACATTATCAATAGAAATTATTTTTATTGGAAAAGAATATTTTATACAACTCAGGCGTATTATGGTCACTTTATCTACCTGTACAGGCGCGTACTAAGTTCCCCCTTATAACCCAGCGCAGTCAATAAAGAAACCATTATAGCCCTAGGGAGATAAAGGGTACATTATTGACCGCTCACAGGTCAATAAAGTAACCTTTATCTTCCTAGGGCAATAATAGTTACTTTATTGACCAGCTGGGTTATATGGGAGAACTTAGCATGCACCGGTACAGGCAGCATAGAGTAACCATAATACGCGTTTGTTGTATAAATCAAAGTATGTAACAAAGGAGGTAACTTCGTTTTTCAATATTGTGCTCGGTACATAAACTCAGACATACCTCTCTTGTTGTATAATGTACTATTATTTGAGGACAACTGGTTTTAATAAGGAAAGAATCATCGCTAAATTATTAATTCAACAAGGACAACTCGAAACTTCTGTCAGATTTATCGGCGGCTCATCACATTTTTGTACTGATTGTTAACGGGTGATTATATGTTTGATAATTGTTTTTAACTTCTGTAGTTAGGTAAGAGTTTTATTTTACTATGATTCAAATTGTACAAATCTGACCAGCTTTGGTCAGAATTTGAAAAATACAAGGCGAAATAGACGCATTCTCAACCGAAATGGACAATCAAGAATGGGAACAATTTGAAAATGCTTTTTTTCAACATTAAGCATGACTAAGCGAAAGACGGCTCAATGTATGGAGCTCTCGAGACCCGTTAATGTAAATTCAGAATCAGTCATATGTAACGCTCCACGGTAAAAGGGACCTTAGCTCCCAACAGTGAATTTTTCAGGAAAGGCGATTGAAGTAGAGCGTCTCTGATTGGTGGAGACGTTCCATTGAATTTCAGCCCCTCTACTCACTACACATTGATAGTTGTCCGTGTTACACGAACCGCACGAATTGTACGTACATGATCAGTGTAGTAGTATTGGAAACCAGAGGGGCTGATTTTCTGAACAACCACGTGTAAACAATCAACAAGCTCATTTTTAAACATTAATAACAAAAAAACCTGTAAGTAGAAATTATTTTTGACTTTTGTATACGAAAGAGCAACTTGAAAACTATAATGTGATATAAATAACTCAAAATTAATTTTTCTGTAGCTAAGGTCCCTTTCACCGTGGAGCGTCACATATTATAGAGTGGTAGTAATGTGGGAGTGTCGCATGAGCGGCTGCCTATCATAACGTTGCCTAATTTTGACGGTAGCTATGAACAAAGGAAGGGCTTCTTTGATACTTTCAACGCGATGATTCACAGGAACACAACTCTTGACACTATTACTAAATTTCACTATTTGCAATCTGCGTTAATCGGCAAGGCAATAAAATATATAAACTCGTTTGAGATTACGCAAAATAATTATGAGATTGTTATTGATTTCTTAAAAAAGCGATATCATAATTCTCGATTGATTATACAGCATCATATTTAACAGTTGTTTAATTTGACACAGGTAACTAAAGACGTAGCGGGGTCATTGTGCGCGCTTTCTGATGGATTGCAAAAGCATTCGCGTATATTCAAACAATTGCAAGAACCAGTTGCCACATGGGATACACTTTTAATTTATTTTGCTTCAACTAAATTAGATATCATTACAAAACTCCTCATTCAGAAAAGACAAAATTGGGTATTTATCAGGGAAAAAAAAGAAAAGGCAATAAAATTTTAACTCATGTGGCAACGGGAAAAAACTCGGTTGATTGTGTATTGTGTCACAAAGATCATCGGGTTTATACATACTCTGCTTCTTTATAACAAATAATATTTCCCAATGTATGCCAACAAAAAGAATCGATTTTACTAAATTATCCTTTTCTGATTATATTCATTTGTCTTATCCCGATTTCTATAAACCTCAAGCTGTGGATATCCTACTGGGCACCTCTATATTCTGGGATTGTCTAGAACCAAAACTGCGTGTTGACTGGTCCCATTGTTTAACAGGAATTATTTAATATTATAATTCGTTTCAGAATACATCGGTTTGTTCTCACAGGGGATATAGTTCAGATGTATCGCCAGATTTGGATGGAACCTAATCAACGGAGGCTCCAATGCATCTTATAGAGGTAGAGTCCGGATCAACCAATAGATACTTACCAGCTTGACACTGTAACATTTGGGATCACTGCTTCTCCATATTTAGCTACACGATGTCTTGTGCAATTGGCAGATGATAACCAGGATCTTTATCCCAACGCATCACGAGTCATCAAGGACGACTTCTATGTTGACGATGTACCAACTGGCGGGGATAGGGAAGAAGAAATGGCAGAGATAAAATGATATTAACAAAATCTTATCAACATCGGGGTTTAAACTGCAGAAGGTTCATTGAAATGCTGATCTGTCACAGCATGATCAGGAGGATCATGAAATCATGGAGATCAAAATATTGGGATTGAGATGTCAACTAAAGGAAGATTTTTTAAATATGATTCGACTTACAAGGTTAAACCAAAGATGATCACAAAGAGAATAATGTTATCAGCAATTGCACAAATTTTCAATCCATTAAGATTGATTAGATCATTTATTATGCATTCCAAGATTCTTTTACATCTCTGAAAATTAAAATTGAGTTGGGATGATCCAATTCCAGGGGATGTTGCTGAAAAATGGATTTATCATTGCAATCAACTGCAGAGTATTAAGAATTTTAATATTACACTATGTAATATTAATATGTATATGTATTGGATGGATATGTATTGATTGCTTTACCTAGGAAGATTCAAATTAATGGGTTTTCAGATGCGTCTGAAAGTGCATATGAAACGTGTATTTATAAATACACCGCGACGCGTTTGTGCACACTGGCATAGACTATGCAGAACCGTTTTTAATATTAAAATCTCGAGAAACAAGACCTGAAAGGCATATCTTTGTGTGCATGTCGGTTAAGGCTGTGCATTTGGAACTGATCTCAGACTTGTCAACAAATACATTTTTTAATGCACTTAAAAGATTCGCAGTTCGGCGCGGTAAGTCGTTTTCTTTGTCTTCAAACAATGGCAAAAATTTCATTAGAGCGAATAACGAATTACAAAAGATTGCTGACAATTCGTTGACGGAAACTGAGAGCAGATCCAAAATATCGAATTTCAATGTCTTCTGTCAATAGCAGTTAACAAAGAATTTTTGGGTCAGACCATTATATTTCAAATAAAGTCGTTGCGGCCTAATTTTTTAAAAAAAATTGATACTTTTAGAAATGAATCTGTATGATCTCTGAAGAACGAAATGAAAAGAATTATATTAAAATATTTATTACTTTTCTTAAAATATGAGTGTAAAGTGGAGAAGGTGCGAAAAAATAACACTTTTTTAGCAATTAGAAAACATTTAAAAAAGTATTGAAAAATTCTTAAAAGTGCAAAAAGATTTATTGATTCATGTTTAAAATTAGTTGATTAATTATTCTTTAATAAAAAAACTAGTAAAAATATAAAAATAATAGATAAAATATGTTTTTAAATTCGATCCGTCAAATAACCTAATTTTGACGTTTTTATCAATTAATTACGAGAAGGTGGAACTATTGAATTAAGTAAAAACTCACCGAATATAGAATATTTTTATGAACTTTCAGGATTTCTTATCACTTTTTTAATTTTTCCTTTAAATATACAAGAAATATTGAGTTGAAAGTACGCGATTTCTGAATTGTTGCGTACTTTACAACTTAATAACTCCGTTAAAGAAAAATAAAAAAATTAGCACTTTCACAACTTCTAAATCACAACGAAATCTATACACTCAAAAATTTTCTTTTTGGTCCTGGGTCTAATTTAATAAATATAAAGGTTTAAAAATTGCACACTTTTTCAGGTTAAAACTATTTATTTTCTTAAAATTGAAGTTGGGTTTTTATTGTAAATCACGTTCCGATCATAGTGTTTAAATTAAAAGCCAACTTCAATTTTAATAAAATAAATAGTTTTAACCTGAAAAAGTGTGCAATTTTTAAACCTTTATATTTATTAAATTAGACCCGGGACCAAAAAGAAAATTTTTGAGTGTATAGATTTCGTTGTGATTTAAAAGTTGTGAAAGTGCTAAATTTGTTTATTTTTCTTTAACGGAGTTATTAAGTTGTAACGTACGCAACAATTCGGAAATCGCGTACTTTCAACTCAATATTCCTTGTATATTTAAAGGAAAAATTAAAAAAGTGTTAAGAAATCCTGAAAGTTCATCAAAAATACTCTATATTCGGTGAGATTTTATTTAATTCAATAGTTCTACCTTCTCGTAATTAATTGATAAAAACGTCAAAATTAGGTTATTTGACGGATCGACTTTAAAAACATATTTTATCTATTATTTTTATATTTTTACTAGTTTTTTTATTAAAGAATAATTAATCAACTAATTTTAAACATGAATCAATAAATCTTTTTGCACTTTTAAGAATTTTTCAATACTTTTTAAAAAAGTTTCTAATTGCTAAAAAAGTGCCATTTTTTCGCACTTTCTCCACTTTACACTTATATTTTAAGAAAAGTAATAAATATTTTAATATAATTCTTTTCATTTCGTTCTTCAGAGATCATACAGATTCATTTCTAAAAGTATCAATTTTTTTAGAATGCCTTTTGTACTGCCTTCATTCAAAGCTTTCATTAGCAATATTTGCTGGAACTCTCAGGTACACTACCGACGGAAATTGTGCGAACGCTAACATCTCGAGCTATTAAAAAACACACCCGCACAGAAAGAGTGATAACTCCGTTAAAAATAAAGCTAGATGCTTTTTTTAAATTGCATTGGAAAGCTTATTAAATTTCTAATGAAATGCCCCTATTTTAAGTTGTATTGCATAAATAGGAAGAGAACGAGTGATAACTCCGTTAAAAATAAGTCTGGATGCTTTTTTTAAATTGCATTGGAAAGCTTATTAAATTTCTAATGAAATACCACTATTTTAAGTTGTATTGCATAAATAGGAAGCGAGATATCATATTATAAACACAAAAGAATAATTCTATTTTTTCGCAATTTCTTACCCTGACTTTGAGTCCTGGCAAAATTTAGAAAAGTTGGTGATAAAAATTGTTACTTTTACAGACTATTGCTTGTAACCTAAGCTTTAAATAGAGACCAAGAACAGCAAAAAATATTAACAGGTTCCCGAGATATTACAAAAAGAGTCAGACCGTGCAAAGCAGAATTTCCAATCATCGATTTCTCTAATTCGCCGTTGAGTCAATTGCGTGGCTGTGAAAAAAGTGTCGAAAATTAATTTTACCAAGTACATTCTTACTGGGATCCACTTTTTAATTTAATTTATTATATAATGATATTATATAATGATATGGCGCTTGAAAGACAAAAAGTCGACTTTCGCTATAAAAAAACGATTAATTTGTTATTGTAAAATTGGCAATTTTAAAAAAAAAGCTCCCAGCGTTACCTCAAAAAACATCTCCTTTGACAAATGCACTTTGATTTTTTTATTTGGATGATTCTGTTGCGAGTTAAAGTATACACTGCAAATTTTTGGAGGCGCCTGAGCAAAATCTCATTATCTCGCTTAATTCTTAATATTTTTTAATTAAAATTTGGAGAAATATTGTTCAAATGTTACAATATTATATGCAAAGCGATAAAATAAATTAACTTTTTGCGTATCGCCAAAAAATAAATTTTTAAAACATGCTTTTTTCACCGTGAAAACCTTACCCCCCCCCTAAGTGTTGCCAACCGTCACATAATTATAGTACACGTCACATAATTTGACTACTTGTACTCCCACACAGCACATGATATTTCCTAAATATTTCTTGAATATTTCACTGAAAGATTGAAATATTTCAGTGCTGATTACGAATTTGAAGTCTGATTTCAAAAATTCAAAATGGCGGATCCAATATGGCGGACACGTTTTTGAATTTTTGAAAACAGACTTTAAATTCGTAATCAGCGTCCCCAAAAACCCCCGAGTAACGAATTTCAAGCGAATCCGATAAACTTTTCAAAAATGTGTCCGCCATATTGGTTTTTTGAGGTTATGTCAAAATCCTGATCTGATGAGGTTAAATGGACCTCGGATTCGGATTCAGTGACCCAAAAACCATAAAATCTACATAGTGAGACCCCCAGATCAGAACTTTTTTTTTTGTGTGTGGCTGTGTTATGTGACGCAAATTCCTATAATTTTTATTTACAGTAAATTAAATAAAATTTCCTTTAACAAAATTTATTTTTGGTTTGTTTCACTGAGAAAAAAGGATATTAAAATTATTAATATATTAGATATTAAAAATGAGATACTTAAATGTATTATCTAGATTTTAACGCTTAGTATATCAGATGTTTAGATTTAATATGTAGTGTATTTTAGAGTATAACGTTTAGATACTGAACTTGACAATCTAATATATTCAAATTTAACATATGTGCGTTGCGCAGGCGCAACGTCTAAGGCGCCTACAGCGGCCTACAATAAAGCAAAAGTGAGGTTATATTATCACCCTGTTTTGATGTGCGATCATCAAAATGGAAAAACTTACGTCGTAACATTATAATAATTAATATTAATATATAATTAATATTCTTTAGTAGTATTGTTGCGAGTATATAATTCACATTTATATATGACATACGAATTAATAAATATTGACTACAATTTCATGTGTTTTTTTAGAATTTTTCTTGCAATGACTGGGAAAAATAATAATTTTTCCTGCAGTCTCTTTAAGAAAAATAATCGGAAAAAGATCAGGACTTTTGTTTTAAATTAGGACCCTGATTATTTATAAAAATTAAAAAATTGATATAATTCTATTATTATTATTATCATTTATAAATATTAATTAATAAATTATGTACTATATCTGTAAATATATTATAGAATAAATTAATAATTATTAATGCACTAATAATATAAGTATTTGGTAATAATGAATAGTAGCGCTGTTTGTCAAATTTTGGAATTTTAGGAATTTGATTATAATTATGTTTAAGAATTTCTGTCTAGTTTTGAGCTCTACTTCGTGGTTTTCAGAAACCAAAATAGGGGAGAGTAGGGCAAGACGGGGTAGCGGGTAAGACGGGGTACCGGCCTTATTTAACAAACGAATTAACCAATCGCGATTATATTTTACATAATACTGCACCGAGACGATAGTTTCTTGTTTACAAAACCTAAAAGCCATGAGAACAAATCTTTTACCTGTTTTACTAAAAAAACTGTTTTTGACGACTTTCTTGTCATTTTTTCACTTTTTTTAGGAGGTGTTTATTACTTAATAATAACAGTTAATGAACTGTATAAATTTTTTTTCTAACTGTCAAGGGTTACAGAAGAAGAGAAGCATATGTTTTTTTTCTTTGTTGAATCGTAAATTGTAGTAATTAATCGTTTTATTCAATTTCGTAGGTGCGGGCAAGATGGGGTAGGGAAGAGTGGGGCAAGACGGGGTTCACAAATTAAGCAAAAAAAAAGGGAAATAAGAGAAGTTAAGAAAACTACTAAAATCAAGACTGAATAAAATAAGAGTGACCAAAAAGAAAAAAGCTTGTCAGGTTAAATCATCAATTAGCGATGGTAAAGTGGAAAATACACCTTGTCGCTATTGTAATGGTTATTATTTAGACTCAAATGAAGGCTGGGCTGCTTTTTTTGTCTGCGGCCAATGGGCTCACTGCAGTTATGCATGAAGATAAAGATGCAACCTTTACTTGTGAAATTTGTCGACAGAAATAGGTTGCTTTCTTGAGTACCCCATCTTACCCCTACGGGTACCCCATCTTACCCGCCGATGGGGCAAGATGGGGAGATTTGCAATTTTTTCAATATTATTAATTATAAGCATTTTTAAGAAAAAGATGGCCTTTGTACGCCTTTTTTACGAAAGACTGATTCCCAAAGATGATAATTAAAAATAATAATAAAGTATATATTCGATAATTTTCGTTTTTTTGCGCTTTAAACCTTAAGTACCCCGTCTTGCCCCACTCTCCCCTAATGTTGTTTTTACCGCAATAGTTAGGTTAAATGAGAGATTTAAAAACAAGGTACATTTAACCTATAATTTGAAATGACGTTTGCGTATATCTTTAGATAGTAAAATTAAATATCCAAGATACTTGTGTTACAGTTCACTTTCATAGATATTGAATTTTAACATCCTGGATATAATAGATTAATATATTATGTCCAATTTGGACAAAAGTGAATTAAATGTTACGACGTAAGTTTTTCCATTTTGATGATCGCACATCAAAACAGGGTGATAATATAACCTCACTTTTGCTTTATTGTAGGCCGCTGTAGGCGCCTTAGACGTTGCGCTTGCGCAACGCACAGATATTAAATTTGAATATATTAGATTGTCAAGTTCAGTATCTAAACGTTATATTCTACAATACACTACATATTAAATCTAAACATCTGATATACTAAGCGTTAAAATCTAGATAATACATTTAAGTATCTCATTTTTAATATCTAATATATTAAGAATTTTAATATCCTTTTTTCTCAGTGAAACAAACCAAAAATAAATTTAGTTAAAGGAAATTTTATTTAATTTACTGTAAATAAAAATTATAGGAATTTGCGTCACATAATCAAATCGCTATAGGACATAGTACAAGTAGTCAAATTATGTGACGTGTACTATAATTATGTGACGGCTGGCAAGTCCAATATATTTAGATAGTGAAATTAAATATCCAAGATACTTGTCTTATAGTTCACTTTCATAGATATTGAATGGTAATATCTAGATAGTAAGCCTTAATATCCATTTTTCTTAGTGTTTACATACTTTTATTGTTGTATTTGAACTTTCGCGCCATGGCACAGAATTTGAGGCGCATCCATATTTGTTATATTGAAGTGTTTACATCAATTTTTAAATTATATTATTTTTTTATTATTTTTTTGATAATATTATTATTAAATTATTAACAATAATATTAAATTGTTATTATAAAAGCAAAAATAAGAAGTAAACTTAAGATATTCTCATTCTAAAAATAATATTTGAATTAAAAGTAAAAAATTTTGAAATGTACGATAATTTATGTCTCTGTACTATGATTTTACGGCCCTGGTCACATAATCTCTCTTTAAAAAGCTGGCAACACGGCCCCCCTTAAATTGTATAGCACTGAGCACTGTCGAGCGCATTCTAGAGATTCTTGTGTTAACCTTTGTGTAATATTCACGTCTAAATTTTGCGGCGAGGAAATCTATCGCTTTACTTTCAATCTGTGTTAAAATTAATCAAAATTTTACTGTATTTTATTTTTGACCGCCTTTTTAACATTTATACTATAAAAGTTTCAATATTACTACCCGAGATAAGTAGTCTTTTGAATTAAATTCGAATTCTGAATCAACCACGCCGCCCACTGCGACGCCATTAATGGATTCCAACTATAGATACAAAAACCTAACCAAAATAAGGAATATCATCTCCACGTGCTATAATTAAAAACCAAACAAATACCGGTTCATTTATTTCTATGGAAGTTCATCTGTTTCTCCAAAAGTATATCTACAAGCAACAGTAATAACACCATTGATCTTCACAAATTTTTTGCACGTGCTTGCATCCTTTTAGACCTCTCGTTTCCTTCCAGAATTCAAGTAAGGTAAAACAAAATCTGACTATTTGTCTCAAATTCAATTGTAAAACGTAGATTGCGGTACGTATTTTTTTTTCTAACAAATGCCTCAAGTCTTAATAAGTCGTGTTTAATCGTATTTATCATTTGTTTGTTTTAATTATATATATCATTTGTCTATCTATTTTTCTTCCTCATGAATAAATAGATTTCCTGTAAGATTTACCGGAGAGGAAATAAAAAATTGGAAAATTGAAAAATTGAAAATTATAATAATAGAGATAAAATAAAGTTAATATAACCTAACCTAAGAATAGAGAGGGAAGGGAAAAAAGATAATAACAATAATAAATGGGTGAGAGGAGGGAAGAGAGAGAAACGAATTCTTTTTTTTCCTTTTACTTATGTATTGGAGTTTAAACTAAAACTGTCTTAATAATAAGTGGAAAAGAATAGAGAAGGAAAAAAGAAAAAATATAACAATAAATTTTAAATTCAAAGAGATAAATAATCACAACTGATTATATTTATAGTATTAAATAATTCAATTCAATTATAACATGTCAAGCAGTTCTAATCTTTCTCCAATACATTCCGCAGTGATCGCTGGGGATGTTCCACATGCATCGTCTTCGACATCTACTTCGGAACATTCAAGCTCAAATTTTACGACCATCCAGAACCTTGGTATCTCCACCCCAGGAAAACAGTTGCAATTCACAGATAAAAAGAGAGATGTTCAACAAACCAGTTAGTCCGATAAATCAAAAAATGTCTCTTCAATGCAAAATTCCTTTAAACGGGTACGCGAATCGAAATCTCAACTGGGTTCTTAGGGTGAGTTAATCACTAACGATTACAAATCAAAAGATTCACAACTCAACAAAACCTTTTCTCACGATCCAACCTTAGCAAACAATCTAGTTGATAATGACCATATATGGCAACATTTCCCAACCCTTTCTTTATCAAATCTAAGATACAACCAATCCATGACACAACCATTTATCGTGATACTCCAATTTGATTCCAACCAAGATCGATCAGTCAACATCGGACGTTACAACCCAATTGCTCTTGCGAAAAAAATAAGAGCAATCACTCCCGGGCCTCTAACGATTTCTGCAAATGGTCAAAACAGCACCAAAATAACTTGTGCTGTCCACACTGATGCGAATAAAATTTTGGACCATTACAATCTTGGAAATCTACCATATTCTGCTTTTCCTCCAATATCTCTATTTTATAAAAAAGGTTTTATTAAAAACATTGACACCAATCTTAAACTCTCCGAAATTTACGAAAATATGGACGCTCTTTCCAAACCACTAATCCTCTCCCTTAAAAGAAGAGTTAATCAAGACAATGTCCCTACTGACGTCGTTGAAATCTCTTTTAACTCTCCTACTATTCCCAAACTAATTAATACTTTCAACTATCTCTTTTCTGTTACTCCGATGATTCCACCCCCCCCCCTCCAGAAGGTGTCATTATTGCCAACGTTTTCGCCATACAGCAGATCAATGTCGTTCTGCACACCCAGTCTGCGAATTTTGCTCCCAACACCATATAACAAATAAATGTTCCAAACGTCTTTTAAGACCCAAATGCAACAATTGTCGAGAACCATATATGGCATCCTCACATGAATGTCCACGCTATAAATTTGAGTTTGAGTTATCAAAAATATGCTACATATGCCCCTCCTACAAATAAACTCCTTCCAACTTCAACCCCTAATCAAACAACAGATGAATCCTCCAATTCCCATATTAATAAACATTTCAATCAAAATCAAAGAAAGACTTTCAACTCAATTATTGATAACATCTCTACTAAACTCTCATTTATGGAGAAATCACTTGATGAGTCAGAAAAAACAAACGACGTGTCTATGACTCAAATAAACAACGACAAAAAAATTAAATAAGCTCCATTCGAATGAACTGACAACTTGTTCAAACCTTTCTATAACCTATAAAACATATATTTTAAATATTACCAGAGCGACGACGTTTTAACAATTTTAATTAACCCTGAATCAAATATTTAAATTTTAACCAAATATTACCAACTTTTTCAATAATGCCATTTGATTGATGGAAATTCAGGACGTCACACATAGTATGTTCAATCCTATAGTCAAGGTATTGAAACATAGTCGACCTATGTGAGTCTCCCCTTCTATCCCTCCTTTTCTTTCCATTTTACATTTTCTTAAATTAATTTTACATAACTCTAATTAGCATTCTATTATTCCACTTTCTCCCCTTTTTGATTTTCCCTTTTTCCATTCTTTCTATTGATTTTTCTTTTAACCTACTTTAGATATATAAATTATTATTTATTCGTTTTTTTTAAATTTTTTCCTTACAATTATGCAACCTTTTGAACAATATGCGGCGATATTGTCGCCCCTCTCGCACTCATCGGTCTATTTTCATCTATGCTAATCCCCTGTAAATCTAGTTGGACCTTATGCTCCGTGTGGGTGATTCTACAATCATTGTTCCGTGTCATTGTTTCACTAGCATAATTTAATTAGCAAAATATAACATTTTAAAATCAACTTAATTTTCAATTTATTATAACATATATTTTCATCTAATTTATAATCGCATATTCCGATCTCTTTATTTATAAAATTTCCCTTTTCTAACGATTTTTCTTTTAAAGATATTTAAATTATTATTATTATTTTTTTTTTACTAATCGTACATTATATCCCTTCTGTATTTAATTATATAAATCCATAAACAATGCGTGACTATACCGTTATCTCTTTCGCATGCATAGGTCATCTGCATCTGTGATAAACCCCCGCAGATCTAGCATGTCCTTATGCCCAATGTGAATGACTTTTCGCTTATTGTTACGTCTTATTGTTTTGTCCAGATAATATAATAAAACGGACTTTGGAACCTTAAACTCTTTCTAACTCTAATTCTAGTTTTAACCCAATTTCCCTTTTAATTTATAATTCGTCCTTTCGCTCTGTTGACTTTATATTTAACACAAAATTTTTTCTCACAACCCATTAAATAAATTTTAAACTATATATCCTAATCTAACTTCCAATTTCCTCTCCGGTATAATTGTCCCAATTTTATTTACTTGTTTATACCATTTTATTTTTCTGTTCTTATTTTTTTTTATTTTTGTTTTTGCTTTGTTTGCTTTCCTTCCATTCCCTTGTTTTTTTTCTCCCCTTTATCTTCTCCTTTTTTGGCCTTGTTTTGCGCTTTTTTTCTTGCTTTTCTTTCTTTTCTGGCTTCCTATTTTCTTGTTTGTTTCTTCTTTTTCATTTTTTTCCTTTTTGTTTTGGCGTTTTGTTTTGCGATTTGACAACATGCTTAATCAGTCTCTTCCACTGTCATTAACATCACACCCACTAAAAATATGCTCCTGGAACCCTAGAAGCATCCTTAACAAACGAATAGAGCTTGAGACTCTCATCTTCAAACAGAATCCCGATATAATTTGCTTATCCGAAACATGGTTGACACCTGAAATTCCCTCCTGGGAGATCAAAGGTTTCATCACCTTTCGTTACGACAGACAACTAGGTCGCGGTGGCGGATCAACGATTCTATGTAGAAGAGAGTTAGTTACCTCGAGGGTTAACCTGGGAGATTGGTGGAGGGATAGTTTTGAGCTTTCGACCGTCGGCATAGAAACCACTATTGGTCGTATCATTGTTGTGTCTCTCTACATTCCCCCCAATAAACGTATTGATTTGGACAACTGGAATATATTGTTTATACAACTTTCCCAATATCCACACGTCATCATTACAGGTGATTTTAATTCACATTCACCTCTTTGGGGTCACCCTAATTATAATCATAACGGTTCCAGCCTCACTGAATCCTTGACTGATTTTGAATTCATCGTCATGAACGACGACACCCCTACATATAATAACATTCACACAGGATACTCAAGCGTTTTGGATTTGATCATTGTATCTACCTCCATTGCTAATAAATTAAACATCGACGTTCTTAATGATACCTATTCTTCAGACCATTATCCACTGATATCTATACTAAATTTTAAGCCAACCTATTCAATGTCCAATAGTACCAGGTTTAATTTATCCAGGATGAACTGGGAATTGTTCCATTCAAAAATAAACAATTTCTCAAAGGATATCTTGGCTAGGATTGAATCTGAGACTATATCTCCCGACATCCAGACTTATACTGAGTTCATAGAGGGTATCAAAGAATCCATTTTGGATTCTGGAGGTTTTAAACCATCAAATAGGGGTCGCAAAATGGGTAAATCCAAGCCAGTATGGTGGAACGACGACTGTTCCACAGCAATAGAAAAGAGATCCAACGCAAGAAGGACTTACTTTCAAAACCAAACTCAAGAGGCATTATCTCAATACCTCAAAGTAGATAATGAGATCAAAATCTTTTTACGCAACCAAAAACAAAACTCATATAAACAATTTTGTTCCACAATCAACCCTTCCATGGGTCTCAAGAAGATTTGGAGTATAATTAAAGGCTTTCAAACATCCAATACTGCCAAATCCACTAATATTTTCAATGATCTGCCCCGGGTATAGACTCCATAGGATATTCTATAATTAAAAAATTACCAACTTCTGGGCATAAACTCCTACTATTAATTTTCAATCATTTCTATAGGTTCAGTCTGTTTCCGGAGTCCTGGAGGGATAATCTGATTCTTTTTATTCCAAAACCAGAAGGCAAAGGATTCAGACCAATATCCTTATCCTCAAATATCTCCAAATTATTTGAAAGTCTCATCCACCGTAGACTTGAATATATTGCTGAAAGATCAGACTGGTTCCCTTCACAACAATTTGGATCTCGTAAAGCCAGATCATCTTCTGATTGTGCAGCAGTTGCATACACTGACATTCTCATGGGTTTTGAAAGAAACGAAAACGTCTTAGCGGTATCCCTCGATATAAAAGGCGCTTATAATTGCGTTCGCCATGATCAACTTATTTATCAATTAAAAGACCTCAACACTCCTACATGTATCCTTAATTTTATCAATTTTATGACTTTTTCGCGTAACCTATATTTTTCAGCAAACGATAACGATCCAAAGAAAACACACGTAGGCGTTCCTCAGGGTGCGGTTCTATCACCCTTCCTATATAACGTCTATACAAAGCAAATTATGCAACACTTAAATCCAAATACTAAAGCCACAATCTATGTGGATGATATATTTTTATAAACCACTAACAAGAATATCGAGGAGGGAATTGTAGAAATAAACACATCTATTAACAAGATCACAGCTTGGCTAACCGACCTGGGTCTCAATATTTCCACTCCAAAATGTTGCTTTTGTATATTTTCAAGATCCAAAATAGACGTTTCAAACTATACTGTTCAGATTAATAACCAAATTATAACATGCGAGAATGAAATGAAATTCCTGGGGATAATCTTTGATTCACAATTAACATGGAAATCCCACATCCAATCCATCACGACAAAGGCAACCAAAGCTATCAACACCCTTAAAGCCCTTAAAGCCCTTTCTAAAATCACCTGGGGCGCTTCCTCGGAAACCCTCCTTATGGCATATAAACGACTAGTAAGGGCAATTCTAAAATGGGGTGGTATGTTTTTCTCTGGGGCTGCTAAATATCTCTTAGATAAATTGGACAGATTACAATATTCTGCCTTAAGGGTAATCACAGGCTGTATGTCATCCACGCCTATTTACAGAATGAGTAGGAACTCATCGAATCTGGCGAAATTCCTCTTAAAATCAGACGAAATTATTTAACAACCAGATTTATAGTCAGAAATTGTTCATGGACAAAGAATCCCCTAAATTCAAATCTTAAAACATTAAAAACTCGTATTACTAACCAACGCAAACCTCTTAAATTAATAACAAAAACGGGTATTTATAAATCCTTTATTCTTCTACAAGACAAGATCAACTCCTGCCTCATCACAAAAAGTCCTCTTTTCTTTGATCTACCATGGGAAACAATCCACATTCCCATCCCTATCAACGATGAATTCGGACATGAATTGAAAAACTCTAACACTCCAAATGAAAAATTGGCACAATTCCTGAATGATAACTATCCTAATCATACATATATATATATATATACTGATGGATCTTGTTTTCCAGATTCCGATAAGGCAGGTGCAGGATTTTATGTTCCCCGAAACAATACCCGATACGGTGTTCCTCTCCCCGGATATATATCCTCAACCTCTGCAGAACTATCTGCTATTCACCTGTCCATTAAATACGCAATCTCCGCAAACTTCCAGAACATCGTCATTCTATCGGACTCCATGTCAGCAATTAAACAGATATCAGACAGAACCTCCTTAACACACAAGGATTCTAAGCTCCCATTCAAAATAGCCGACCTAATCATCAACTCTCCTTTCCCCCTTTCCGTTCATCTTATATGGATCCCTTCTCATAACAACATCAAAGAGAACTCTGTTGCTGATCAAATTGCAAAGCTCGCTGCATCTTTGAACATTCCTCCAAAAAAAGTAGCCTCTGCTGGGGATGTTTTCTCGTGGGGCAAAAGATTTATGTCCTCTCAATCAAGGGAGCTATGGCCCTACAAGAATCATTCTGCAGCGGCGGACAGAATTTTGTCAAAAATCAATTTCGATACTAAAAGACCATGGTATCTTGGAATGAAGATACCAAGAGCAAATACTAGTTTGATTTCTCGCCTTAGAGTTAACCATATATGTACTTTCGAACATTTCAGACGCATGAATTGGAACTTTCCCAGCGAATGTAGTTGCGGTCAGGGTGTTAGTCCCTATTTCACTTGCTAAATGAATGTCCAAACCTTGGTCCAGGCAGACAATCTTTGTTTTTTTACCTTAGATCGATTAATGATTTCTCTTCCCCCCTTGAAAACCTTGGTAAATTTATTTTTAACCCAAATAAGAAATTATCAATGGAACTACATAAATTTTTTTATCAAATTAAGGAAAATTATATCTAGACATTTGATGTATCATCAATTTATATTAAATTCAAAGCAGTATTAAATAAAAGAAACGGGATAACAGTTATTATATTTGTTTTGTCGATGAATTTTGTCTTAGCTTTTTTTGGTTTCTTTCTTTCTCTCCTTATACACAAGTTTTTCTTTTTCCTTCCTTGTTAATGGAAATCTGAACCCCTTCCACTGCAAAATAGCAAGTAATATCAACATTACTACATTGAATTCTAAGCACCAACAACAACTGGAAATTTTTGGCTTTAAATCCGGCGACAACTGCGAACAAACTTCTACAGCAATTCCACCGCCATCAACTATATCAGAAAAACCATCTACAACAAATTCCATCCGAATACCGCGCCATTCCAATTTAAATTCTAATGGCTCATGGTGTTCAATTTGTACTATTCTTCAATAAGATGCCTTTCTTGTAACATATTGCAAGAAATAAGCAATCTCGGAAGACACCTGGAGACTGATATATGTCCGGTGGTTTCATTCTAGCACTCGCAAACAACTGTTTGAATTTCCCGCAATCTAACACAGTCACTTACTTTGCTCTGCCGCGCATGTTCTTTTGTGCCTTTGCTTTACTGCTTGTTCTATGCCTATATGAACCAGCTCATCATTGTATCTTGATTCTGCTTGCAATTTTCTATAGTGAAATTTTATGTGTTTAATCTATGGCCATCTGATTTATCAACAGGCCAATTAAGAAGAAGAAGAAGAAGAAGAGCGCATTCTAGAAATTGCACGACTCGTGAATGTCAAATAACTCAAATTATTGAGTCATACATTACATAATGTAAGTTTTATAAAAGATGTCAAAATAATTGTTCAATCTTTTTATTTGGTTTTTTGCTGTCCGGGGTCAGTCGACACACGCAAGTCTCGATTCCCCTACAAATGTGTCCTTGTTGCACAAATAATTATTTTTAAACAAAATATTTAAAGCAGAATTTTCTTTCAAATAAAAGACTATTGTGAAAAATAAAATCAAAATGAGAAAAACAAAGCAACGTAATATTGATAGAGTAGAAAACAAAAAAAGATTTCTGCCGCTTGATAAATACTTCTTAATTACTAAGCTGAAAAATTTGCAATTTATGTACAAGAAATATTTAGAGTCACGTAAACTTCTTTAGTTGAAGAATCTGGAAATAAAATAAGATAATTAAAGTCTCACTTATTTGTTCTTTTTTATTAACCACTATATAAGTCTTTTACATTGCCTTATTGACTATATATTTTTGTCCATGAAACTAAAGAATAAACATCTGAAAGTAAAAAGATGTATACACCTGTTATAAAGACTATAAATTTAAAACACCAAATTATGAAAATATTTTTTAAAAATAGTTTTTTTAAACATACATTATAAATAAAATTGGAAGAAAATTAAAATTTTTAATAACTTATATCTCCCCTCACCCGGAAAAAACGAAAACACTACTTTTAAAAAAATAAAAACATTTGACATAAATAATAATTAATCTTTTAATCTCTACCTGACTTGGATCACATAAAAAAATTAAACAAAAAGTGTTAATAAGTATTTTATTAATAAATAATTAAAATTATTTTACGTACGAAAGTAAAAGGCTGTTGGTATACACTTTTACATACTCTCTAAATTTGAGTAAGTGGAAATTCTCTGTTTCGCAAAACACTCATTACAAAATAATTATCTCTCATCCACACCATTAAAAAATTGTCACCTGTACTATCATAATTTGCCATAAATTGCAAAATTACTCATAAATAAGAAATTTATTTAAAATAAATATTTTCTTTAAAAAAGAAAACCGAAATATCATATGAAAAATATATATATATATTTTTTATATTTAAATGTATCTCTTAGATAACGTTTGAAAATAAAGTAGAATATAAAAAATTTTCTACACAAATAAAACCTGAAATGTAAATTTTCTTAATTCACAGCGCTGTTTAATGGACGTCATGAGAGTGGCCCTGTAACACAGAGAATAGGAACACAGCATCCGAAGCCGCATCAAACTGTGTGCCTTGTTTTGCGTCGCGCAAAGATAACATTTGATTACGTGTTGCCATCCGTTTACTATATTAGTAGTAGTAGTATAGCTTCAAAGTGATCGTCAAGGCGGATCAAAACCACGAGAAATAATTCAATCCAATTGAAACAGTAATGTTACTTTTTTTAAATACTTAAATGAAAATTAAGCCGCTTCATCGTAGAAGAACACATAAATTTTTTATTGTCCTAATTCGAAGTTTCCTGGACACTTAAAATTCAACTTCTCAATTTGAATATTTTTAATGAATTCTGTACTGTATTATTGTGAAAACATAAACTACTATCTTCGCGGCTCTTGTTTACTGGTTGAATTTTGAGTATAGAGCAAGCAACGCGCGCTATACTTTCGGCCACTAGCAACTTTAATAATTCACCATTTTAACACTAATTATTATTAATTGGCAGTATAGTTTTTCAAAAAACTTTTTTGGACCATAATGAACAACTTTTTTACTGAAAGTTCTTTATTGCCTAAAATTCGACCTTTAAGCAAAAGCTGCGAGGTTTCCAGTTCATGTTTATCACGATAATACAGAAAAAAAAATTAAGAACAATTTTGTTTATAAAGAAAACAAAGTTTTTTTATCATTCTTAGGAGAGTAAGTTGTTAGAATTATAATTATATCCTTCCACAGTTTCGTTAATGTTGATAATATATATGATCTTGGAAAGGTAAGATTTGAATGAAATTCAAAAGTGTGCCGTTAAAAAAGCGACGTTTCGTTGGCTAAGATTTGACAACCTCAGCAGGCAGATAAAACAGATAAATTACACTTCAGTATTCTTTTAGAACCTTGGAGATTTGACTATAAATATTGACTCTGTTTTGATTGTTATTATTCTCGTTAGAAAATTTTAACTTGCTCATTCTAATGTTAATATATTTTTCAATAAAATCTAAAGAATAATTATTGTTTTTTTAGAATTGTTTTAACTTTCTTCAAGTACTCAAACTGTAATTTTTTATTGGACAATGAAATGGCTCTATCAACTAAGTTGTACACAATATTCTTTTTTTGTTGGGTTGGATGATCTGAAAAATAATTAATAAGTCTGTCGGAAGAAGTTGGTTTTTGATACCAGTCAATGATTACATGGTTATTTTCTCTAATAAGTGTTAAGTCAAGAAAATTAATGGAATTGTTTTTTTCTATTTCCATATAGTAAACTGTAATTTTTGACTGTATGAATTTGAACGTGTCAATGACAAGAGTAATATTTTCTTTTTCTACACCTGAAATTGTGCCATCTACATAATATCTATAATAAAACAGAGGTACACAATTATGTTTTTCTTTTAATATTTCAAGACAATCAGTTTCCAGATTCATCTACGACTTGGACATTTTAGATTCATCAGTTCATCTAAGACTGTGTTTACGTTTTAGTTCATTGACTTATCTCACGTATTTACTAGTTTGACTTTATAAGATGAGTAAATATATTTTCAGTTGACAGTGAATCGCTGTTTTAAGAATGTCTTTCTCTGTTCTTTTTATTCTTATAAGTGTAGAACAATTTTTTATTATATTTTGACTAAACTTTTTAATTTTTTGACATTTTAGCATGTGCTTGATGTTCTAACAAAATTTATATCATATTATGATATCATAAATGTATATCATTGTTGTTCATTTATCAAAATAGTGATTTTAGACCTTTTTAAAAAAATACTGAAGTGTGATTTATCTACTTAACAAATTTTCAGCCTGATGAGGTTGTCAAACCCTAGCCAACGAAACGTCGCTTTTTTTAACGTTACACTTTTGAATTTCATTCAAATCTTGCCTTCCCAAGATCAACAGTTTTTTCTAAATAATTTCGAAAACGGTGATAAGAAAAAATATTCATAAAAATAGCAGGGGCAATGAAAGTTCCTATAAAGACATGCATTCAAAATATTTAAATTCAAAAGTTGAATTCGAGTGTCAAGAGGAAATTGATTTTGGCCGAGAAAAATTTACGCGCCCTTATAAAATCCAGCGGCTCAATTATCGCGCTAAATTTTTAGTGGAATATATGACACTCTCTGAAGAAAGGTTTACTCTAGTTTTCTTTTAATTAAAAATTCTTGACAATTTTGTAAAAACAAAAACAATTTTTATTTAAGTGCGACTCCAAGAAAAAATGTAGTTATTTCGGAGTAAGTAAACCAATTGCAATGAAACTTAGGAATTTTAATTCACACTTAAACAAATCTAACCACAAATTAATAAAAAAAAATAATGAAGTGTTTTGGTTAAAATGGTTAGGAGGAATCTCGAAAACTACTGAATATTTTGACGTAATATTTACTAACTCCGAAATAACTAAAGTTTCCTTTGGAGTCGCACTTAACATTTTAGATGTAATGAAGATTTAAACATCATAATTTTGTATTGATATTTAAGGTACTACTACACTTGAGAATTAAAAAAAAATTTTTATTGTATGTTTTAACTCCTTAAGACTTCAAAAAACACCTAAAGTATTCATAACCAATTGTAAAAAATAAAAGTAAATTTTTCAAAATTATTCAATAAATATAAAAAGTCATTAAAAAATTAAGTAAATCTTTAAGGGGATGGTGGGGTCCAGCTTTTTGTTATGACCAGTAGAAACATTGGTGCTAATGTATGTAACAGTGTCTGACAAAAAAATAGTGGAGGGGTTTCAATTTGCAAAAGAATAATTTTAGGTAATTTCTGGATGGCCTCTAACGATGCATATAAGGTTTAAACACGTTTTTTTAAATTGCGGACACTTTATCTCTGAATCTACTGAACCGATTTTAATAAATAATAAGTCGTTTTGTTTGTTAGCATGTCCTGTGTGTGAATTCACCAGAAAATAGTCAAGAAATTAAAAAAAACATTTTTGCAGATTAGAAAAATTCTGAAAAACATAGTGTATTTTTAAACAAATTATTAAAACATCTGCTATTTTTTTATTTTGGTCGATTTTTAATTAATGGTGGTGGATTTCTATGCAAGACACATTCTTTTTTAAAAATCAGCTTGGATTTTTTGTTTCCGATTTGTCAATCTTGAGATAAACTGTCCGCAATTGGACAATTAACTTTTTGGAGTTTCGATCTGGATGCTGTCTGCAGATTATGATATTAAATAAAAATAAAAAACAAACCATTATTTTTATTCTCCAAATATGTACTAAGATAGGCAAAAAAGTTTTTTACATTTTTATAATAAAAGACCTAATAAAAAAAATTTTTAAATTTGGTCTTTTAAGAGCCTTCTAAAGTGTAGTAGTACCTTAATCTTCTTTATGCATTTTCTTTCAAACTATTCTTGTCAAATGCTCCTAAGATACCTTTCATCAGGATAAATCACATATTTCTTACCCTTAAAGGTCGAAGCACGTCATTCACAAATGCAAAGCCTGAAATAAAAAATGCACAGTCATACTTGTGTCATTTTCTATCTCATCCTTGTACTTCGCGAACCTATTGCGTGTTGACCTTAAAAGTGTTCGATGGTCTCTTAGGCTGGAGTCCCATGACAGCGTTTTGCGTTGCGTTTTGTAACTAGGCCATGAGTGTGAGAAAGATACAGATATAGGTTTTCTCTATTTGCACTCATTGCCTAGTTACAAAACGCAACGCAAAACGGTGCCATGGGACTTGACCCTTAAATTTCTGCTTATGTGCTACCTCTACACACAAACACTTTTTACTGTGTTAAATCTGCCAACGTATAAAGGGCACATTTCTTATACTTAGCTAAATCCAAAAATATTTTTTTAATTCATGCATAATAGCGGTTGCAAAATGGAAAATACAATAGTAATGTAATACAAATCATATGACAATTGGGCTTTTTGACATGGTCACAGCTCAGGTGTCTGCGCAGGCAAGAGCAACAAGAGTAAGGAAGAAAGTATTTTAAATTTACTGACTCTTACTCTTGCATCTTACAAAAGTAAGAGAGTCAGTGAATTTAAACTCATTCTGCTGTACAAAGTTAAAATTTAGTAACCAGTAACAACTCTTGTTGCTCCAAGCAGATTGCAAAACTTAGTTAAAACTTGTAAAAATGCGTTGCTTTAAACAAATAAAAATTTACAACAATGGCGATTCGTAAGACTAAAAATTTGTTAAAATGTCAATTCAGTTAAATGTCATTTCGTCATAAATACAGTTCAATTAAGTGACACCTCGGTAAAACACAAATTTGGTCAAATGACATTTGGGAAATATGTAACAGTGCGCCCCATCGTACATAATCAAGAAATATCAGAGACCTTCGAGCACTCTCAAGTACGATCACAGAACTTTAAATACCATTTGTATATGACGACTGCACTTGCGGTTCTTTTACTTTCATCGAATCGTTTGCGACATGTGTAAGGGAGTGAGCATAAGATCGAAGACGGCTTCTTTTAAATTGGCACCTCGTAGATTCGCCTCATGTAAATCCGATCCCGACAAATCACAACTCTGAAAATAAATGATCATTTAGAATGTTAGTTTTACCTATTGAAGTTATGTTATTCAGTGGTTGGGTATCTTATATTGTTCCTATTGGGGCGTTCCATGAGCAGAGCAAACTTTGAATTTCAGATTTTCTTTATACTTTGATATTTTGTTTTCTTATGGGTAATTTGAATCGTTCGCTCGAAAAACGGCTTAATTGTTTTAAGTGATTTTGGCAAGGTAAGCGTCTTTTGAAAAACGGTTTAAATCAACTTAAGCCGTCTTTTAAGCGAACGGCAAAATTCAAAACTCCTGAAAACAAAACAAATTTTATTTATATCCCACATGCACAAAAATGGCGCTTTTAGATAGCTAACGACAGGGAGTAAAGTCACTCATTTGTTCGACCGTATGAAAATGGCGACCTTTTTTCCCAAGGGCAAAAAAACAGCTGGTCCCATGCTTTTTTTGCATATGGGAAAAAAGGCCGCCATTTTTATACAAGTCGAACAAGTGAATGACTTTTACTCCCTGTCGTCTGCTATCTGAAATCACCACTTTGTGCATTAGGAATAAAAAATATCGTAAGTAACATGGGAATAAAGGCAGCCAATTTGTTAACGATGATTTTTCCCGAGACTCATTCCGGTTTCGGGGCGCCCTCGACCTCCACTCGTGTCACAAAAATCATCGTAAACAAATTGGCTGCCTTTATACCCTTGTTGCTTAATATATACTATTATTACATACATTTTGTTTTTGTGCTCAGTTGTGTTTGAGAAAAGAACATCTGGGACATTACAATTGTGCAGTGAGTTAATAATAAAGCTCTAATTATTTGCTATTTTCTATTATTATTATTATTGTTCACTTGCTGATTGACTGTACTTTTGAGGAATGGTTATTTATTTGCCTCCATAAGATTATGTGGAGTTATTTTGTGCAATAGGATTCATCCATATATTATATATTTTAATTTTGTGCATGATTTTTTTTCAATCTGAGTTTTATGCCCGGTTCCACCAGCTCGTAGTTAAATGTTCGATTAACTGACGGTCCGCTAAAGTTAAGAGGCACAACTAGAGTGCGGCCTTCTCAGTGACTGAAATAAAAAAACCAAAAAGATTATTAAACTAGAAAATATTTTCCGTATAATGACCCTCGGATGTCAAAAAATATTGAATTGCAACAGAATAACGAAGTTTTGAAAAAAGCTTTTTAATTTCGCCAAAAAAATCCGATGGTTCTTGGCATCCCAAAATTTTATTTTTCTTCCAATCAAAAAACTGGAGCCTCATTGTACGGCAAATATCTTCTAGTTTAATAATCTTTGTTTTTTTTATTTCAGTAACTGAGAAGGACGCAATCACTCACTGAAAAAAATTCTGTGTCGCTACCTTACCTACGAATGTCGCTACCACACAGATCAGATGGTAAGTACTATCCCGATTTCGGAAGGGAGATTAGCTCTCAAAGGAGCACTACCTCACCGCGAGAGAAGGCTAAAACACTGGTTTTTCGTCCAATCTGAGACCCCGAATTGAGAGAGCATAGCGCGTCACAGCTCACACCCATATACACCGAACTAAACTCTCGGCGTGCTCAATACGAGGTTGCACCAATCTCGAGATATCGGTATGACAGCCCCCCGTCTATTCGGGAAGGCTACCTGCTCTCGAGATTCGTTGACGCACCCGAAAACCGAAGGACAGAGCACTCGAGGCAAGAGAGTGTAGCGCCATCGCCACACATGTGGCAGCCACACAGAATTTTTTTCAGTGGTGCAGAAGTGGGAGAACTTTTTTTTTGAGATAGCGAATAACTCTTTTAAAAAAAGATATTTTTCTTTGCAAAATTACAAAATGTTTACTATTTATAGAAATATACATGTACAAAACTTTAAAAAAAAATTAGATGCAATAATTTCCCTGAAAAAAATTCCTAAAAATCACCGTTGTTTTCAGTCACTCACACTAGTTGTGCCCCTTAAAGGTGCTGTTTAGCTGAGTTTATCTGCCTATGCGTTCCACCAACATGTTATAAACCATGGTTAGCTAAACGTATATTCGGTTCGCAATAACATTACTTTCTCTATTGTGATTGGTCAATCCTAACTGAAGTACACGTTTATGGAGCTGTGTAGAATTTTCCTCACAAAGTCACCACGTGTTCGGTAACGGTTTGCAACTCTTCATTTTATAAAAGTTAAATATAATTAATAAATTTATAAACATAAATAAAAACATAAATATAAACATAAATTTTATTATTTATATAATAAATTCTAAACAAAAATGTATCATATTGCAAAATAATTTGGGATATATGTATAAGCGTGAACTTCCAAGAATTATAAGATTTAGAAATTATAATATTGCATTAGATCAAGATAATTTCTTCAGGGAACAAATTATGCTATATACTCCATGGCGTAATGAACAAAAAGACTTATTAGAAATTAATCATGAAATTGTATTTCATGAACACATTGACCAAATTAGAAAGGAGAGTTATTAATTTAATCAATTTGGCAAAAATATGGATTTTGAGAAACTGTTACAAATTATAAATGAAAAAGAACAAGGCGAAGATGAACTGGAAAAAATTACTTCAAAATTTATTGATCCACTTGAAGGATATGAATATGATTCCCAAGTTTCAGACATTTCTCATGATATAGGTGATCATCCAGGAATAACTGAAAATACTATTTTTTATGGTCCACCACAATTTCCTGAAGAAGAATATTTATCTCTCATAAGAATATTAAATTTACCTTTACTTCTTTGCATAGATTTTTATACTAATAACAATAATAACATCGGAAAAAATCAAAGACTCAAGATGATTCAAGAGGCAATCAAATCAGGAATAAATTTATCATTAAATTGGACACCAATTGAATATGCTCGTCACGTAATAAAAAGAATGAAATCTTCACATATTCAAATCATAAGAATACAATTTCCTTTAGTTCCTGCTGAGGCAATAACTGTACACAAAAGTCAAGGAGCAACATTAAATATTAAAAATTGCCATTAAAAATTTCACTGCAGGCATTTATGAATCATTTTTCAGCTACCATAAACCATTATGGTTAAGAAAATATATTTGAAAATTTTAAATCAATATATTGTATTATTTTTCTAATGTATAATATATTAATAATTAATAAATAGAAAATTACCACACAAACTGAGTTTTTACTTTCACTCAAGAACCATTACTCTAACAACAGTTGTTATGACAACCATTACCATAGAAACGGTTGTCATGGCAACGGTTGTTGTGGCAAACATTAACATAGCAACGGTTGCCATGGCAATGGCTGTTATGACAAACATTAACATAGCAACGGTTGTTATGTTGTCTTAA
Organism: Leptopilina heterotoma; assembly: GCF_015476425.1. NCBI lineage: Eukaryota > Metazoa > Arthropoda > Insecta > Hymenoptera > Figitidae > Leptopilina > Leptopilina heterotoma. Next base: position 1,384,961 of record NW_025110849.1, read on the forward strand.
GACTTAAGACATAAGACTTAATACATAAGACTTAACGGTTGCCATGGCAACGGTTGTTATGTTGTCATAAGACTTAATACATAAGACTGAAAACTTAAGACTTAATACATAAATCTTAAAACTTAAGACATAAGACTTAATACATGAGACTTAAAACTTAAGAACTTCTTATACCGAAGTCTCGCTACACGGAGAAAAATGGATAGTTAAATTTACTATCTAGATAATCAGGGTGACGATCTTGGATACTCAACTATAGGACAACCATCTAGATAGTTAAATTTAGTATCTTGGGATAATCAAACTTACATACTAACTGCTATTATCCAAGATGTTTACTTTGACTATCCTAAATAGTAAACGCAAGTTGCTGTGTTTATATACATCTAAGTTGATCAATAAGAAATATTTAATGATAAAAGTTAATTTTTTAAGAAATTAGTGAACATTTCTCCTAGATAAATAATTTTTTATGGAAAATCTGAAAATTTTAAAGAACAAAACACATTAATTTAACGGTAACCTTGAAATGTTTAAATCCTTTTGACAGGTTTAAAGGTTATGTTGCTAATCGTAAGTTTTATATATTTTTTAAGCAATATTATATCTTAAATTCAGTATAAAAAAACTTGACAATGTTTTTAAATTTCGAATAATATAAAACTATTTAACCGTGTTCGATGGTCTCTCAAATTTCTCGATAATGTGCGACCAACAGTTATCACCCAACAAATACGGCACTGACCGGTTTAAATGACGTGAAATTGGTAAACATTCATTTTCTAACAAATTTTCCTCTGTTCACAGGCACTTTTTACAAAATATGACAACGTACATTTGTCACAAATGTTTTTACTTGTCTGAATTCAAAAGATTTTGTCAATTCCTGTAGAAACGCGGTTGGAGGATTGGAATTACCATAGCAATGTAATGCGAATCATTTTGACAGCTGATCCTTTAAGGCGCTCTCACAGCTAGTAGGCAGCATACAAATTTGAATTTACTGTCTCTTTCACTCTAATTGATTTTCTCTCTTACTCCAATTACTGCCTGCGCAGGCAGGCAGAGCTGTGAGAGCTCCATTACGCACGCTGCATGCTTCTGCCCTCTAATGGCAAAGTGGCTGCAATATATGTATAGCCACATGTCATTAAATTCCTTTTGTATTTCTAATCCTGTAACCGCGTTTCTGCATGGATTAACAAAATCTTTTGAATTCAGACAATTAAAAACATTTGTGACAAATGTACGTTGTCAGATTTTGTAAAAAGTGCCTGTGTGCAGAGAAAAACTCGTTCGAAAACAGTTGTAATCGGTAATCGGTAGTCAAACTTCTGCGCAAGCGCTCGGCAAGTTGACTATCCAGGATAATAAATTTGATTATCTAGATATACTAAACGGGAATATATAATATTTCAGGAAGATAATATTTCTAACTATACAGATAATAAATTTGATTATATATTTTTTAACTATCCATTTTTCTCCGTGTATAAGACTTAAGACTTAATACATAAAACTTAAGACGTAAGTTTTGGCCCTTAGCCACGAAACCCTAAAAATGGCAGAAAAAAGGTCGCCAAATTTTTGGCCATCAGAAAAATCTTGTTTATCTGAATTAGTGACAAAATATAAAAAACTTATTGAGAATAAAGAAAGCGATGCCTTCAATATAAAAATGAAAAATGATACATGGATAACAATTACTCAGGAATTTAATAATCACGGTAGTGCAATTTACCGTGATGTTAGAAGTCTGAAGAGTTTATGGGAAAATTTAAAACGCGGTACATGTAAACATTTTGTTACTTTAAAAAAACAGGTTCATTTAACAGGTAAAATGAAATAAAAAAACCTTATTAAAAATTATTGTAAATAACTTGAAGTTAAATTAATAATTAAATTAATTAAATTTTTGAATACTTAAAGGGAATGTGGAACTAGCCAACTTCAATTGAGAAATGTTTTAATATTCCCACTGATTTTCTTAAAAAATATAAAATAAATATTAATAAAATTAAGGGAAATTTTATTTCAAATGCAAACACTGAAATACTTCTCTGTAGCGTGTAATAATTCATGTTCTATTTCGTCTAATAAATTATGAACGCAGAGTTTAGTTAAACGAAACTTAATGTAAAAGTCTTTATCATCATATGTGTCTATAAAATTGTTTCTATTTAAAAAAATTCTTTCCCTTCTACGAATATGAATGTGAAAGAAAATTTCTTCCATTTCGTCACTTTCTGAATCTGTCCATGAATTTTTCAAAATATTCATTTTTCTGGAAAAGAGAATTACACTTGTCTGTCACTTTCGAAACACTTTTTAGGTTATGGCACGTTAACCGACCTCTTGTGGCCGGTTAGAGTTAACATCGGTTAAATCGAGATAACGTTCCGTTAAAAGGTGGTGAAACGCAAGTACAAATTTGACGGTCCATTATTGTCTTAATCGAGGTTGGTGGAACCGGGCATTAAAGTGTTTTATTATTAACATTTTTTATTTTGTAACTTTGTTTGTGACGTCATAAACAAATCGACTAACTGGTATTTGCCATCTATTATATTTTAAGTACTTGTTCAAAGATATATGTAACTTGTAGTATCGCTACTTGATGCTAGATGACGCCACACTTTAGAGATATGAGAGGCTAAAAAGTAGGGAAGGTGTTCCCTTCTCTGTCTAACCCTGTGGGTTTCCTTTCAGCTTCCATTCGTTTCTTGGCGTCGGTGACGTGCAGTTCAGCAAAATGGATAACTTACAACAAGAAAAGTTAAAAAAGAAAATTTTACTCAGGCAACTAGAACAACAAATGATCGTGATATCGGGTGAACTCGCAGACATGAATGACCTGAATCAAAAACCCGATGAAGAACAACAATCCGATGAAGAACAACAATTCGATGAAGAACTACAATACGAAGGTAAGAAAAAAAGACGAAAAGTGGAATCCACAAAAAATACAAGTAAGGCTGAGTTTCAATCTAAAGTTGAATCCAATAGCCAAGAAAACTCTCAAAGTTCAAATACTATGTTGAAAGCGACAAACAAAAGCAAAGAAGAGCATTATTCGTCCTCATACTTAAATAAAAATTCCTCTGTTACAGACGTGTTACAGCACGAACAAGGAAACAAAATAGCGAACGAACACAGCGAATCGGAACAAGAGTCCGAAAACGACGAAGCTACGAAATTCCTAGGAGAAAATCCAAATGTGGAAACAGAAAACTTGAAACCCCGAAGTGAAGTCAAAATAAGGATCAAAGCCTGGCTGAAACATGGAATAGGAAACAAAGAGACAAAAGACGCTCTATTGGAGAAAATCCCTCGAAAAGGTGATCTAAATCTAGAAGCTCCAACACTCAACGAGGAAGTAATAGTCGATTTACACCCGAAAGCAGCTTCTAGAGACGAATATTTCCGTGAATATCAGAACCTTGTAGGCGCTGCGCTATCTACCTCATCGCTGGTTTTAAGCCAAATACTCGGGGACGCCGATACCCCTTTAGACCGGGACTCAATTTTAAACAACCTTTCACTCACAGTAAAGCTCTTGGCAGACCTTTTTCATTCACTGACACAAGCAAGAAAAACATTTCTGCTTGGAAAATACGAAGAAAAACTTCAAAAAATTTTAAAAAAGGTAGAGCCAACGTCGTTGCTTTTTGGCGACAATCTAAAAGGACTCCTTGAAACATCCAAAGCAATGGAGAAGGTATCCCGTGAAATGAAACCAAAACCAGTGACGAAAGGCCCAACAAAATCTTTAAACTGGCGCAGCTCCGCCGTGAAGAAGAAGGAGGCAACACGAGGGAGCTATTATCAAAACAAGCCATCCGTCTCAAGGAATCACCCTTACAAACATCGACAATCGGGACAATCGGGACCAGCGAGGAATTATTACCAACAGAGCCAACCTCAACAAAGCAGGCGATAAGCGGAAACCAGGTAAGCACTACCGCAGCGAGACTTAAAGCTTATGTAAAAAACTGGGAAATAATCACACAAGATCCCTTTGTGATTAACGCCGTAAAAGGGTACAAATTAAAATTTGAAAATCAACCTGTCCAAGACAGGGAACCCTACGAAACGAATCCAACAGTGACTTAGACCTCGCAATAAAAAAACTGACATTTTCGAAAGCAATCGAAACGTGCAAAGAAGTAGATAACCAATTCCTCTCATCCTATTTCCTTTAAAAAAAACCTGACGGAACTCATAGATTCATTTTAAATCTAAAAAAATTAAATATTTTTATCTATCCGGAACACTTTAAAATCGAAGACATTAGAACCGCCAGGGAGTATAGACTTAAGGAGACCAATGTAGTGTGTATGAAATCAACCATTTTATGTCGGAAGTTCATAGTTCTGAATCTTCTCGTATAGCGCGCAACGATCGCATAGATAGCTGAAGTTTTAAAATGAACATGGATTTCTATAAGTTTACTAATTCATGTATATACTATATATTCAAATTATAAATATAAATATAATAATAATAAGATAACAATACAAAGTCTATATTACAGGGCTCGGATTGTGCGACTTTTTTGTGAAAAAATGTGCTTTTTACAGATTTTTTTGATTCAGGAGTGTCGATCGCTTGACATAACCTCAAACTAAAAAGTGATTTTTAACAGCAAATAAAATCATAATTAAAATGATTTCACCAAATTCTGAAAGATCCAGTTGTACAATTATCAGGAAAAATTAGGTTGGACCAAAATTTGATGTAAAATCATAATTGTTAAACATTATGTGTTTTTTCTTTAAGGGTCAGTAACCAATTAAAATTTGTAACCAATTTTGATAAATAATAGCTCATTCTACTCATCTTTGAAACATTCTCTACATTTCCACTCGTTGAATTTTGTTTAAAATATTTTGTTCAAAAGTTATTAAAAAAAATTTTTTTTATTTTATTTGCTTAACTATTGAACAAAATATTTTAAATAAAATTTAACAAATGTAATTGTAATTGTAATTGTAAAAAATGTTTTAAAGAACAGAATGAGCTACTATTTGTCATAATTGTTAGATCACTTTTTAGTTTGAGGTTATGTTAATAACCTCAAAGCCTCAAATTATAGTAATAATTAATTTTACTATAAAGGTCATGTTATTCAGTGGCCACGTGCCTATTAAAACTTTATTAAAATTATTGATAGAACATTAAACTCTTTTAATCAATTTTATTATAACTTTTATAAATAATTAAATTTTTTGAAGAATTTCTTTGTTTTTTTTTAAATTGAATCCTTTAGTGAAGTTTTATAAAAATTGTATTAAAAATAATTGAATGTTTTCGAAGAATGTTATTATTTATGAAAATAAAATTCATTGTCATAATTTTATATTACCTATTTATTATTTAAAATTATTTTTAATTTCAAAATACAGCAAAAATAAGGTTAAGACGGTTAGGACTTAATCAAGCGACTATATATGCGATCGTTTGCCATCTACAGGATGTACACGTACTACTGATGTACTTCCGACAAAATGTTGCGCCTTTCAGTGAAGTACATGCATATAAGATTGGTCTCCTTAAGTCTATACTCCATGAGAACCGCCTTAAACCTATTAAATAAAGAAGACTACATGTGCAGGTTGGATCTTAAGGATGCCTACCTTTTAGTACCTATAAACTCAAACGACAAAAAATTTCTTCGCTTTAAATACAGAGGAATAATTTATCAATTTAACGCGCTTCCATTCGGTCTTTCGTCTGCCCCATATGTTTTCACAAAAGTAATGAAACCGGTTGTAAACAAATTAAGAAAGCAGGGAATAAAAATAGTAGTTTACTTAGACGACTTTCTAATAATAGCAGATTCCAAAGAAAAGTGCAAACAACACACAACAGAGGTGATAAAATTACTCTTATTTCTAGGCTTTATTATAAATGAAGATAAAAGCGACTTAATTCCGAAAAAAACTTGTAAATTTCTAGGTATGATTTTAGACTCCGCGAACATGAAAATAATACTACCGCAAGAAAAACGCGAGAAAATAAAAACTATGACAAATTCATTATTCACGAACAAAAATCTAACGATTCAAAAATTAGCAGAAAGGGTCGGAGTACTAGTCGCAGCGTGCCCGGCAGTCGCATACGGGTGGTTATATTATAAAGAACTGGAAATACTCAAAAGAAAAGCGTTAGCAATTTCACAAAACGATCCTAGTCAGACAACAACATTATCAAAGGGCGCGACACAAGACCCAGAATGGTGGGACTCAAATATTTTAACAATAGAAAATAAAATTCGATCCTCGTGTTTCGACCTCGAAATATTCTCAGACGCTTCCACGACCGGCTGGGGCGCCATATGCGAAGGAAAGGAAGCTAAAGGCTTCTGGAGTCCACAAGAGCGTGAAAAACATATAAATTTTCTAGAAATAAAAGCGGCCTTCCTGGGGCTAAAATGCTTTGCTTCCTCAAAACAAAATGCGCAAATATTACTGAGAATCGATAATCTCACAGCACTCGCTTACATAAACAAAATGGGAGGTACAAAACACAGAGACTTAAATAAACTAACTAAAGAAATCTGGGAATGGTGTAGACACAAAGAAATATGGATCTTTGCAGAATATATAGCGTCAAAAAATAATCCGGCAGACGAGAGTTCGAGAATATCAAACATAGACACAGAATGGGAACTCGGGGATCACACCTATCAACAAATTCAAAATAAATTCGGTAAACCAACAATAGACTTGTTCGCAACAAGAATAAACACTAAATGCGAAAAATTTTGTTCGTGGGAAAGAGACCCGGAAGCGGTGGCTATAAATTCCTTTACTATAACATGGAAACATGATTTCTGGTACGCGTTCCCCCCCTTCGCGCTAATTAGCAGAATTCTAAAAAAAAAGTAAGAGAAGAAGGCTCTGAAGGGATTCTAGTAGTCCCCTTATGGTACAGCCAACCATGGTACCCAGATTTCAAAAGAATGCTAATTTCCGATATAATAGAATTTAAACCCTCGACTAATTTACTAATCTCTCCTTGCAGGAAGCTGATCCACCCCTTGGCATCGGACCTTTCCCTGGTGTCAGGAATTGTCTCCGGACAGTCTACACAGAGAAGGGGTTGAAGGAAGACACAATTTTGATATTAATACGTTCCCTGGTCGAAAACACAGAAAAGCAATACAACACCGGGTTGAAGTATTGGTGGGAGTTCTGCTTGAAAAAGAATAAAAATCCTTTTGACGCAAATGAGAACACTGTTCTCAAGTGCTTAACAGAAAGATTCGCAGAAGGAGCAGCATACGGGACCCTAAATTCGTTGAGGTCAGCAATTACGCTCGTGAATTCACAAAACACATCATCGAGCTTAACCATCCATAGATTTTTCAAGGGAGTATTCAAAATGAGACCCACAACCCCAAAGTACCAGGAAACCTGGGATGTTGACATTGTTCTTAAGAAAATCGATGAATGGGGACCATCTCAGGCTCTGGACCTTCAAAAACTTACCTTGAAATTAACTATGTTATTGGCTCTAGGTTCAGCATTCCGAGCTCAATCTCTGGCATTAATCAAAGTATCCGACATAAGTTAAAATTCAAAAGGGGTCGAGGTCAGAGTCTCAGAATTAATTAAAACTTCGAGACCTGGAGCCGACCAACCATACGCCTTCTTTCCATTTTTCGACAACGAAAACTTATCCATAGCCAGAACAATAATGATATAACTAGAAATAACAAAAAAACTAAGAGGATCAGCAAAACAATTTTTAATTTCGTTTAAAAAGCCACATAATAATATATCTTCGCAAACAGTTAGCAGGTGGTTGAAATCAGTAATGTTGGACGCAGGCATAGCAAACAAATACAACGCTCATAGTACTAGACATGCCGCTTCATTCAAAGCCTCTCAGAGAGGAATTGATATTAATGTTATTAAAAAAGCAGCAGGCTGGTCAAAAAATTCTGAAACTTTCGGAAAATTTTACAAAAGGCCAATTGCAACTCAAAACTTCGCTCAATCAGTATTTTCATAATCTACGTTTTTTCAAGAACTCGAAGACAAATCTAGTGAGAAAAACGACAAGGAACGTTTAAAAATTTTCGAGTTTTTTAACTGACGAAAAAATTCAAACCTTTAGGATGAATGAAAATGCTGAATGGAAAGGAGAAACAAAAGAGGAAAGCCTCTTTCAGATTTGGTATAATCTATCCAATTCCAATGTCGAAATTGTAGACACAATAAATAATTCTGCAGAATTCAATGACAGTCTTATTAATGTCGAAATGAATTCCGAATCAATGGAATTATCAGAATTCGTCGCTGATGATCAGGTTTGTATATTAGTTAATTTCAAATCACTAATAATGTGAAAGTAAATCAATTTTTATGCAAGCATTTAAATATTTCTGAAAAAATTGTAAATTACAAAAGTCTTGCAAACTAATATGTATGTTTAGAAAACAAACTTAAAATTAATTGTTTTATTCAGATGAACATAATCAGAGACATGGAAATTAATGATTGTCTCATTTTTGAAGTGGATACAAATGGGTTTTTGCAACCTCTTTTGTCAGAGAATATAAATATTCCAAATGATAATGTGAAAGAAAATTTCCAAGGTGTGCTTCAAAAATATTTGGTTTCTTCATCTTAATTTTCGAATACTAAAAATTTAATTTATTTAATAATTTATTTTTATTTTTATACAAATTTATTAAATTTTAAATTTACTATAAATTAACAAAATCATGATTTTAGATCTAACTTCAGACGAAACGAATCCGTCATCAGAAGTTAATCGAATCTCCAAGCCAAGTACTTCAAATCTAATCACGATCGAAACTAGTCCTAATTTTCAAGGTACGTGTTTAAAATGTCTGTTATTTATTTTATTTTTATACAAATTAATTAAATTTTAAATTAAATATAAATTAACAAAATCATGGTTTCAGATCTAACTTCAGACGAAACGAGTTCGTCATCAGAAGTAAATCTAATCTCCGAGCCAAGTACTTCAAAGACAATACCAAACAAAACTAGTTCTCCCTTTCAGAGTATGTTTTTAATATATTTTTATTTCTTCAGAATAGTTATTGTAGTATATAAGAATATTTAACAAAAATTAATACATTTTTAATTTAGATTCAATTTCGGAAATAACAACTAAGAAATTTTTACAATGGCCTGAAATTGAAAAATCTAATGGAATAAAGAAACGAAAAATGCCATCTATTGTTTCGGGATCTCAATGGAAACAAATTACAAAAGAAAAGAAGGAGGCAGAACTGTCAAAAATTGAGGAAAAAGAAGCAAAAAAAAAAATTAAGACAAGAGAAACAACAAAGAATGAAATGTGAAAAAGAAATGCGTCAACAAGAGAGAAATGAAAAGAAAGTATTAAGAGAACAAGCTAAAATAGATAAAGAACAACAGAAAATTAGAAAAATGCAAGAAAAAATCATTTCCATGGAAGAAAAACAAAAAAAGTTAAATAATTTTTAAGCAGGAAAAATACTGAAATATAAAGTTGTTAAATATTAAAAATTAGAAAATATTTTTTTACACATTTTGTTATTATATAATAAATATTTATGTTTAGCTAAGTTTTATATCAGTTTAGAAGAGTGTTTAATATGTAGAAAAACAAATAGTTCGATTTAATTTAAAAAACTGCAGTGTTCTAACAATAATAATTAATCATGCGCTATAACTGGCTCGCCATAATTAGATCCGCGCAATAACTGGCGCGCAGAAACTGGCTCAAGCGCGCCACAATACACGCATTCGATATTAGTTTTAATTTCTTAAATTTGTTTAAATAATTGGTTTTTATAAAGTTTTAAGTATTGTTTTATTATTTAAATTACATTAGGTTTCAGTTAAATAAATAATAAGTTTAATTCTTTCAATAAAATTGTCTTATTTTCTACTTCAAATGCGGAGAAACCAAAACCCCGCCATAATTGGCACACTTAACCTATAATACTCTTTAAGAATGTTTTGTATTTTCTAAAAATGTAAAATAAGATAATAAAGTTGTACGTTTTTTAAAAATAATAATAAATATCTTGTCAATGGTGCTCTAAACATCTACAAGTTACATATGGGTGATTCTCCTGAAAGGGACCCTTTTTTGGTTGAATTTCCAAAAAATCAAATTATTCTTTTTTTGTTACTTTTCTTTCATAAATAAGTTTAGAAAATGTTTAAAGATAAAAATATAAGTTGCGCAAAATTAATTTTCAGAAATAAGACCTCCAGGAACATTTTACTATCATGTGTTCTAGAGGTTAAGTATAATTAATTATAACTTTTAAATTAATTATTTTGTAAAAAAAACTCGGTAGGAATATTTTTTTTAAATAATAAATTGTTATGTTTTAATTTATTGCTCTTTTTGCTTGTATATTTTATTTTTATTAAATTAATAATTTAATTTGAGGGTTAAATATTTCAAAACAATGATTAAAAAATTAAAAACAAAAGAAAACGCCTATCAAATATAAAAAAGGCTTCGGAGATGAATTGATAATTTAATGAAAAAATTCTCATTTTTTCTAATTTTAAAAATATTACAATTTTTTAAACAATATTTTTAGTTTTAATCATCAAATATTTTCACATAGATTACATATTATGTTTAAAACGTTAAAAAATATGATGTTATTATATAGAAAATGAGGCTTCGGAGATGAATTTAATTTTTACTCTCATTGATAATACTATTTTAATTAATAATTTAAATAACTTTTTTTACCTTATTTTAAACAAATGTAAGTAAAAAATAATCCTTATATTCTGAACTTTAATTTGATATATATCATAAATATGTTGAAATTGTTTAAATACGTTAAAATATAATTATAAAATATACATTCTGTTTAACCAAAATTCGATGACAAAATTAAATATGTTTTTTAAATAGGAAGAAATTTAAATATAAGCAATAGAAGATTATATAAAGATAGATAAATCTTCGTAGATTATAAATAAATTTTTCAAAAAATTTAAACTTGATAAAATATTAATGAAAAATTAATTTAAATAATGAACCTCATGTTGGAGACACGTGAAGTGGTCCTTTTCAGGAGAATCACCCATATATCTTCGAACAAGTACATGAAATATAATTTATGATTAAACGAACTTACAAGTGAAGTTCGATCATAATTATATGAATAACTTGTTCGAAGATATAATTTCCCGCCCATAATTCCCGCCCCGAAAAAGGCACTCTGAAATAAATGAAAGCTGAAAGGAAACCCACAGGGTTAGACAGAGAGGGGAACACCTTCCCTACTTTTTAGCCTCTCATATCTCTAAACTGTGGCGTCATCTAGCATCAAGTAGCGATACTACAAGTTACATATATCTTCGAACAAGTTATTCATATAATTATGATCGAACTTCACTTGTAAGTTCGTTTAATCATAAATTGTCCAGTCTTTTTATAACTGACTGACTTTGTTATATTAATTACACAGGCACACAAAAAATAAAAAAGTCAAAACCCAGAGGTTACACCCCCTATCCCCATGTTTTTGGGGTCGCTGAAACCGAATATGACCATGAAAAATTTTTTTCATCGGCCATTTTCCCGCTACCACCCCCTCACATCTGCTCCCGGGGGTTGGAATTTCAGTTTAAAAAAAAGTGGAGTAGGGTGTCTATTCCTGTGTTTTTTGGGTCGCTAAAACCAAAAAAGACTACCAAAAACAAATTCTTCCCTCCCTTAACCCCCTACAACCCCCTTAACACCCGAAAGGTGGGGGGTCGAAATTCGAATTTTCACGAAAACGTGATTATTCATCGACCCAAAAAACGTAGGGTTAGACACCGTAATCGACTTTTCGTGAAAATTCGAATTTTGACCCCCCACCTTTCGGGTGTTAAGGGGGTTGTAGGGGGTTAAGGAAGGGAAGAATTTGTTTTTGGTAGTCTTTTTTGGTTTTAGCGACCCAAAAAACATATGAATAGACACCCTACTACACTTTTTTTAAACTGAAATTCCAACCCCCGGGAGCAGGTATAAGGGGGTGGTAGCGGGAAAATGGCCGATGAAAAAAAATTTTCATGGTCATATTCGGTTTCAGCGACCCCAAAAACATGGGGATAGAGGGGTGTAACCTCTGGGTTTTGACTTTTTTATTTTTTTGTGTGCCTGTGTTATCAAAGATATCAGTGTAATCAATAGGATTCTTATATGTCGTTTTGGTTGCCTACTCTCAGGGGCTTATCGAATGTCTGAGATGAACCTGTGGTTGCATACTATTTATGAGTGCCATTGTTCTGATAATTTTAACTTTTTCTTTTAACTTACATAGTTTCATTCTTCTCAATGCAAATGCCAAAAGAGTGTGGATATTGTAAGAAAGATATTGTTAATTATGCTGCGTATTGCAGAAAATGTGATAAATACTTTCATACTAACACAACTTGATGTACTCATGAGATGTATAATGAGAAAAATGAACTTGTTACGTGTAAATAACCTGCTACTAAAATTTATTTAAAGGACTTATCATCACACACAGGTCTCCTCAGAGGTGGGCAGGTTATTCTTAAATGTAACGCTACAAACTTGGTGGGGGGTTGTTCCAAATGACTTCCAGATTCCAAATTTTTAAACCGATAAATCGTACCTGATCCTCTTTTCGAATTATCTCTTTTACAGATATTCGGAAACTTGAAAAATGTATTATCTTAATGTGGAAGCTTTGATTCAGAAGACTGCTGATTACTTAAGGTTTAAAGCGCAAAAAAACGAAAATTATCGAATATATATTTTATTATTTTATTTAATAACCATCTTTGGGAATCACTCTTTCGTAATAAAGGCGTACAAAGGCCATCTGTTTTTTGAAAAAGCATAAAATTAATAGTATGGGAAAAATTGCAAATCTCCCCATCTTGCCCCACCGGCGGGCAAGATGGGGTACTAAAAAAGCAACCTATTTCTGTCGACAAATTTTACAAGTAAAGGTTGCATCTTTGTCATTGACACCAGCACAACTGCAGAAAGCCCATTGGCCGCAGACAGAACAAGCAGCCCAGCCTTCATTTGAGTCTAAATAATAACCATTACAATAGCGACAAGTTGTATTTTCCACTTTACCATCGCTAATTAATGACTTAACCTGACAAGCTTTTTTCTTTTTTGGTAACTCTTATTTTATTCAGTCTTGATTTAAGTAGTTTTCTCAACTTCCCTTATTTCTCTTTTCTTTTGCTTCATTTGTGTACCCCGTCTTGCCCCACTCTCCCCTACCCCATCTTGCCCACACCTACGAAATTGAATAAAACGATTAATTACTACAATTTACGATTTAACAAAGAAAAGAACATATGCTTTCATTCTTCTGTAACCCTTGCCAGTTATAAAAAATTTTATATAGTTCATTAACTGTTATTATTAAATAATAAACAGCTCCTAAAAAAGTGAAAAAATCACAAGAAAATTGTCGAAACAGTTTTTTTAGTAAAACAGATAAAAAATTTGTTCTCATGGCTGTTAGGTTTTGTAAACAAGAAACTATCGTCTCGGTGCAGTATTATGTAAAATATAATCGCGATTATAATCTCCCCTATAAGTCCCAAAAATCACATTTTAGCAGTTTTTGAAAATTTCTATCTGGTAAATCCGACGTGCTACAGACTTGATATAGGAGTCAAATTGAAGCTTGAGCCCTCTACTTTACGAAGATATTGCAATTTTGTTAACGAACTAAATTAGCTATCAAAAGTGATTTTTTAACAGTTGGCAAGCATAAAAATGGACTCACACTTTCCGTAAATACAACTGTTTTAAAAAATTATTAGATTGGTTTAGAATATGTTACTCAGGGGTTTCGGGGTTGCTGATTACGAATATGATGTCAAAATAAAAAAATCTGTGGACAGGTTCCTAATCAGCGACGCCGAAACCCCTCGAGTAACGAGTTTCAGGCAAATTGAATCGATTTTTAAAAGTCGATCGCCATATTGGATCCAACATTTTGAGTTTTGACAATCTGACGTCATATTCGTAATCAGCGATCCCGAAAACCCTCGAGTAACAAATTCAAGCTTCAAGCTTTACTTTAACTCATATGACAAGTCTCTAGCACGTCGGATTTACCCAGTAGAAGTTTTCAAAAACTACTAAAAAGTGATTTTTGGGTATTTTACCCCCAATTTTCTCAAAATCCTGACGTGATGTGAGGTTTCTGTTATTCATATACAGCACTTTAACATGTGACAGACGTGTCCAAATTCAAAAAATCAAAAAGTTTCTTGAAGAAGAAACAATTTGGAACGATAATTATCTATAAAATCTTTGTTTAAAAAATTTTTAGTAACGAAAAATCAGCAGTCTTCTAAATCAAAGCTTCCACATTAGGATAATAAATTTTTTAAGTTTCCTACTATCTGTATAAGAGATAATTCGAAAAGAGGATCAGGTACGATTTATCGGTTTGAAAATTTGGAATCTGGAAGTCATTTGGAACAACTCCCCACCAAGTTTGTAGCGTTACATTTTAGAATAACCTTCCCACCTCTGAGGAGACCTGTGCACAAGCTAGTTAATTCGGCTCAAATATGTCTGCCAGTGGTAATACTCAGTTTAATCAGCTCGTGTCTGCTATTATGCAGTGTACTAATGAAGTTAAATCGCTGAGGTCAGGGCAGAATGTGTTAAACGCTTATTTTTATGAATATATACCCCGGCGGGTTCAGGATTTGGACTTGAGAGTTACTCAAATTGGTGATGAGAATATTGTTCTTTGTGTTCATATAAAGACTGCACAGGACCACAAAGGGAAATTGAGGTTGAAATGTTCTAAGTGAAGGTTACCTTCATGTTTTTGGGGTCGCTGATTACGATGCCGGTGTCCGTATGACCCCACCACGTCAGCATCAAGGTCAACTCAAGGTCAAACACCTTAATTTGAAATATTTAATTTTTTGACCCCGGATTTAAAAAGAGCAGAAAATTTTACGTCCGAATACGTTTTGCCCTTTTTATAAACATACCTTTAAAGATCAATTGGAGGTCATCAAGAAGGTCACATTTTGATTTCATATCTTGTCTGGAAAGTTAGCTAGGAATGTATTTTTAAACAAATTGCTTTTTATGTTTTTGGGGTTGCTGATTACGATTCAGGTGTCCGTATGACTCCATTTCAAATTAAGGTGTTTGACCTTGATGCTGACGTGGTGGGGTCATACGGACACCGGCATCGTAATCAGTGACCCCAAAAACATTAGGGCTGCTCACGACACGAGACTAGTCTTGGTATCGTCTCGAATTTCAGTAACGAGACCGAGACGAGACTAATATGAGTCTCGGAGTCTCGACTAACTGACTTTTCATAAGTAATTTCGTTAAATTTTTTTGTAATAAAATATTTCTAATTCTAATCATAATAGTTATTTATAGTTAAATAATCTAATAAAAATAAAGAACGTACAGTACATTTTATGATTTCCAATCAATTATTCAGAGTAAAAAATTTATTTTCCTTCTAATTTCTAGATTTTTCAAACAGCGAGCTAAAATTGCAGTACATAACATTTACAACGTGCTTCCTACAGATGAAGTCACTGCCTTCTTGCAAGGCGACCGCCATTTTATTTTAGACCTTTAATATCTGTAATAACGCGAATGTAAGTATTTGTTTTGTGTAAAAAAATGTAAAAAAATACTAAACAGTTATTAATAGACTTTAGGCTAATATTTGATTGGATTACAAATTTATGGAACCTTATAGAGGGGATACCTGGGTCAAAAATTAATAAAAATACCTTACGTAATTTGTGGACGGACTCTATATTTAAATTTTAAAAATATTATTTATATGAATGGTATTACCAGAATAAACTCGAAATCAAACTACGGAGTAACAATTCATTTCATTGGATCAAATTGGAAACTGCATCCATTGGTTTTTATTTTATTCCAGCTCACGGTTCTCACACAGGAAAAGCGATGGTTGAAATGTATTTTAAATGCATCACAGAATATAATTTGCAGAACAAAATCCAAGGAATAACTTTGGACAATGTAGCACCAAATTCAACTTTCATGGTCGAATTGAGTAAATTAATGGATCAAACAGATCGTTTGGTTTTCAGTAGTCTCAAGATCACAATATTCTTGACGAAATATATTTTCAAAAAACTCCATAGAAGCATCTTTTATTTCCTGTCTCCATTCTGTTAAATCGAAAGTTTCCACCTTGACTCGAGGACCCAACATTAAAAAATAGCAATACAACCAGTTCGTTTTGTGGAAATGTTTTAACATTTTGTCTTGGCCTCTTTGAAAAGCCAGTAGCAGTATTTCGTCAACTGTATTTCGATCAGGTTTCTTGTCTAAAGCAAAAATCGTCTTGTCGATTTGAGGCGCATGAAAAGTCTCCAATTTTTATTTACCGAATCTTTATTTTATCGAAATTCTTTTTAACTAATAAGAATTAATTATAATTTCTTTTATTCGAAAAAATAATTGTCAGAAACATTTTGTTTTTGAATGACCGACAGACAGATTGTTTATTACTGCGAAAGAATATTTTTTATAATCTTCAAATCACCGAATTATTATTTCTAAAAATGATTATTTTTTATATTTATTATTTACATTAATATTTTTATTTTCGAATTGTCAATTTTGATAAACAAGATTTTATAGATTTGTTAATAATTATGTTCCCGAATTATTATTCAATATAATTTTAATATTACCGAATTACCCATTTTTATAAAATTTATTGTTCCGAATCATATTTTCTTATAATGTGTAAATTTTCTAAATTCTAATATTTCTAACTTTTACTTTATCGAAATATCATTTGATATAAAACTTTTTTCTTAAAAATGTTTTTCAAACTAATTTTAACGTTTTTGAGTTAACATTCCTTATAATTTTCTTTACTCTTAATCATTCATCTTTATAATTTCTATATTTTCTAACTTGTATTTCTTCTAACTATAACTTTACCGGAAGATTATTCGGAAAAATAACTATTCTGTGCAATTCTCATTCTGTCAAATAGCGATTCAAAAAATTATAAATTAGAAGACTTACACCTTAGAAAAAATTGATATTATGTAAAAATGAAATTGGGAAAAAAAATCATATAAATTAACTATTAGTAAAAATAAATATTAGAAAAAATAAAAATTCTAGTATTAAAAAATTATTTAAAATATAATTTCGGTAACAAAAAAAATATGCAAAATAATTATTCGAATAAAATAAAATTATAAAAACTGGTTATTATACAATAAAGAAAATTGTATAAAAAATTATTAGATATTACAAAAATTTTGAAAAATACTAATTCGAAGTAATAATAATTATGAGAAGTGACAATTCGGTAAAGTTATAGTTAGAAGAAATACAAGTAAGAAAATATAGAAATTATAAAGATGAATGATTAGGAGTAAAGAAAATTATAAGAAATGTTAACTCAAAAACGTTAAAATTAGTTTGAAAAACATTTCTAAGAAAAAAGTTTTATAACAAATGATATTTCGATAAAGTAAAAGTTAGAAATATTAGAATTTAGAAAATTTACACATTATAAGAAAATATGATTCTTAACAATAAATTTTATAAAAATGAGAAATTCGGCAATATTAAAATTATATTGAATAATAATTCGGGATCATAATTATTAACAAATCTATAAAATATTGTTTATTAAAATTGACAATTCGAAAATGAAAATATTTATTTAAATAATAAATATAAAAAATAATAATTTTTAGAAATAATAATTCGGTGATTTGAAGATTATAAAAAATATTCTTTCGCAGTAATAAACAATCTGTCTATCAGTCATTCAAAAACAAAATGTTTCTGACAATTATTTTTTCGACTAAAAGAAATTATAATTAATTCTTATTAGTTAAAAATAATTTCGATAAAATAAAGATTCGGAAAATAAAAATTAGAGACTTTTCATGCGCCTCAAATCGACAAGACGATTTTTGCTTTAGACGAGAAACCTGATCGAAATACAGTTGACGAAATACTGCTACTGGCTTTTCAAAGAGGCCAAGACAAAATGTTAAAACATTACCACAAAACGAACTAGTTGTATTGCTCTTCTTTAATGTTGGATCCTCGAGTCAAGGTGGAAACTTTTAATTTAACAAAATGGAGACAGGAAATGCTTCTATGGAGTTTTTTGAAAATATTTTTCGTGAAGAATATTGTGATCTTGAGACTACTGAAAACCAAACGATCGATGAAAACAATGCAGATAATTCGACAAATATTAACAAAAGTGATGATGTCCTTGATGTAAGTTCGCTTTTCGAAGCTTCTTTAGACAAAACCTATTTGGAAGGATGAGTTACAGGCTTATTTAAATTTGAAAAGGGTCGACAAAAAATATGAGTCAATCACCTCACTTTTGTGCTTAAATTCTTGGGCCTCCTCTGACTTAAAGTCAGCGTTGAAAATTTAAGACTTACGTTTTTCTTAAATTATTACTGTTGCTAAAATTTTAATTTATGAATTTAAATTTTTATTTAAATAAATATTATATAGGTTAAAAATGAATCAATATTTTCTTTTTATTGACACGAGACTAAACGAGACACCGAGACTCCAGATTTTCATATTTGACGAGACCGAGACGAGACAGCACTACAGCTTTAGTATTAAAAATTCAATTAAATGATAATGAAATTATTGCGGGTAATATAATGTCATCAAATAGTTCTTATGTTTCCAATTATGATCTGAGTAGAATACATCGGAAGAAGAATATTTAATGTAATTTCGAGTTTTTCTACGAAAAGTATATTCTTATTTTTGTTTTTAGTGTCACTGGAGGACGAGTAATTTATTTAGGATGCTGGAGTGTTAGGAACGGAAATTACGAAGGAAATACGAAAACGGTCTATGCGCAAGTGCGCGGGTTCAGGTCCCAAAAAAGGCGCAAAATTGAGGGATTAGAGGTTCGTCTGTCGAAAGAGACGGTTGTGCGAAAAATGTGCGAAACATAAATTGTTAACGAATGTGCGTGTATAACAATATTAGTCTGAACTTTTTGTTTATTTGTTTTTAAAACTCTTTTGTTTAAATACTTTTGAAGTGGTTATTTTGATAATATATTTCTTATTTTCTTTGTACATTTTGTGTTTTAATTCATTCGGAAACTTTCTCCTTTTCCACGCTTTCCACTCGACTACTCTGATATTATTTATTATTTAAATTTTTCTAACAATTCAGAAGTGGAAACAAAAAAGAACAAACTCATTTGTTACTGAATACGTATGATATAGTTGCACTTATTAAAACATGGCTAACTGAAGAAATTGACAGTAGTATTGTTAATCTTTATGATTTTAACCCGTCAGCGGTCGCACCGTGAGAAAAAGTCGCACTTATTTTAAAATTAATAATTTCTAATGATACAATTTTGTTATCTCTGAATTTTTCTTATCTTTCCAAAAAGTATTCTACTTTTACATAATCATAAGTAACATTCTTCAAATATTAGCGTTTATTTAAAAAAAATTATGAATTCCAATCAAAACTGTGAGACTTTTTCTCATCACGCGACTAAAGTAAGTTGGTGTAGCATGCCTTCGGCGTTTGTCGGTGGTATTCGGAGGTCTTCGTAAAAAGGAGAACGACTTTTAGGTTATATTTGTCAAAACTGCTATCAGTATGAACAACGATATTGATGCCGAATGGTGTGAAAAAGAGGTTTTATTTGATTTCATAAAGATCATAATTCTGACTCAGATAATGATTTTCCGGACTAAGTGGAAGAAAATTCTGATAATACTGACACAGAACAATCTGATTCCGGAGACGAAGAACTCAATAATAATATAGATACATTTTTTATTGGGAAAGATAAAAAATAAAATGGTCAGCCAGTCCTGTAAATAAGAAAGTAAGGGCGAGAAAACACAATATTGTTATAAAACTCCCAGGAGTGAAAGGTGATGACTTTATAAAATTATAACAAATTACAAACGTAAAAGAGATGTGCGGCCTACTAGTGTAGTTGAGATTAGAGACACTTTTGGATTGCTTTACTTAATAGAAACAAAAAAAGTATCATTTTTTGGAAAAATTGTGGACTATCGACGGCACAGCAACAGATTATTTTCGCGCTGCAATGGCCTCCAAAGATTTTATCAATTATTAAACGCAATAAGATTTGATAATATACTCACTCGAAAAGAGAGAGTGAAATCTTTAAGTGTTACAAAACACGAAAAAATCGATCACACCGAGTCGAAAATTCGGATTTATTTGATATCTTCATGTTTTATAATAATATTCTTATAAGTTATTGAATTGCAAAATTTTTTAAAATACTGATTTCTATGTGAAATTAATAAATATCAGGGACCGTCACGGAAATCAAATTTTGATTTTGTTACAATATTCCAAAACAAAACGAAATTATTAATGTATTTTGATTTTGATTCGGTAACGAAACAAAATTTACTTTACTTTAAGATGTTAAAAGTATCTTCGTACACATTTTCTGTGTATTTTTGGGGTAAAAAGTTTTGAGGTTCACTATGGGCTCTTATGGAAAACACTTTATGTATCTTAGTTTTTAGTAACTTACACTTATGGCGCATCTTACAATTCTTAAGTAACTTATCGCTAAACATCTTATTGCAACAGAAACATCTTAATTTAAGATACTTTAAAGAACTTACAAAAGTATTTTATTTTTTAAGATGGAAGAAATATCTTCATCACTGCTAAAACGTATAAAGCATCTTAAATATCAGTAAGATGCTTTAGAAAACATCTTATTTTAAGATGTAAGATACCATTTTTCCATCTTACATCTTATTTTAAGATATCAAAAAAGACACCTATTTTTGCAGTGTTACTGATGTTTTCGAATAATTTTATAATTAAAGAAATTCGTAAATAAATGTATGTAATAGAACAGTTTTTTGAGTATCACATGTCCAAACATATCGGAGCTTTCGCAAATATATTGATATTTGCGATTTTGCTTTTTGTTTAACTGCTAAAATTTATACTGGCCGATACTGGAGGACAAATTTTTCAAGACTGGTTTTTCTGTATTTTGAAATGTTATTATTTAAATTTATTATTACTCAACAAAATGATATTTTTTTTATCGATAGCTCATGAGTTCCTAAATACATATCAATAAGTATTCAACATGTAAATTAAGGTGACTCTCCTAATTTTTGTCTATAAATAATTGTTGAAAACAATGTTTAACATATTTTTTTATCCGTATAAAAGTGGTTTCATAGAATACTTCTAATATTATTTGGATAAAATATTTCGAATTCAGATTTATTTGGAAATATATTTTTCAATACTTTTTTCAATATTACTTGTAAATATCGAGAAAATTCTTCATTAGTTAACTCTCCTCTAATTAACCCGAAAAATCCCAACTCAACATCTCTACTTATTTAAGAGTGAGACAACGTACGGGGCTTTGTCTG
Organism: Leptopilina heterotoma; assembly: GCF_015476425.1. Lineage (NCBI taxonomy): Eukaryota > Metazoa > Arthropoda > Insecta > Hymenoptera > Figitidae > Leptopilina > Leptopilina heterotoma. The sequence goes on from NW_025110849.1 coordinate 1,406,407, forward strand.
GTGCCGACTATAGGGTTTACGTTCTATTTACTTAATTGCAAGGTGAGAATTTTTATCCCAAACGATTCATTGCATTTTTATTAATTTTTAAATATTTTTGTCCAACATTATTGGATCAAAAAAGGTGAGTAGTATAGCTAGGAGAGTTCTGCCCCAGGTTCTGATCTCGGCTAAGTACCCTCAGTCGGTAATGCAGATTTCTACTTTATCAGCAGTCGTTAAGGTAGGATCTGACAGCAATTTTGACTCAACCGATAAGGTATGGATCTGTTTTACCGACTGAGTTAGTTTGAAGTTAAACCGCTAGATGGCGCCACCAGCGAATTCAAACCCCTATGGCGGGATATTTAAATTTTTATTTTTAAACTTTCAAGTGGCTTAGAAAGGGTTCTCTGTTTTACCGACCGATTTTTTTTAGTTCCGGCCGCCACCGCTAGATGGCGCCACCAGCAAATTCTAATCAGTTTGGCGGGTAATTTAAATTTTTATTTTCATAGTTTTAAGTGGGTTAAAGGGGCGCTCTGTTTTACCGACAGGGTTCAACGATCAACCGATAGATAGCGCCACTAGCGAATTCCAAACCCTCTTGGCGGGAAATTTAAATTTTTAAACTTTCAAGTGGGTTAGAAGGGGTGCTCTGTTTTACCGACAGTGTTCAATGTTAAACACATAGATGGCGCCACCAGCGAATTCAAATCAGCTTGGCGGGAAATTTAAAAATTTATTTTTAAACTTTTAAGTGGGTTAAAAGGGGTGCTCTGTTTTACCGACAGGGTTCAAGATTAAACCAAAAGATGGCGCCACTTTAATTTTTAAATTTCGCGGGCGTTACTATCCACCATTTTGCTTTACCGACAGGGTTCAAGATTAAACCAAAAGATGGCGCCACTTTAATTTTTAAATTTCGCGGGCGTTACTATCCACCATTTTGCTTTACCGACAGGGTTCAAGATTAAACCAAAAGATGGCGCCACTTTAATTTTTAAATTTCGCGGGCGTTACTATCCACCATTTTGCTTTACCGACAGGGTTCAAGGTTAAACCAAAAGATGGCGCCACTTTAATTTTTAAATTTCGCGGGCGTTACTATCCACCATTTTGCTTTACCGACAGGGTTCAAGGTTAAACCAAAAGATGGCGCCACTTTAATTTTTAAATTTCGCGGGCGTTGCTATTCACCATTTTGTTTTACCGACAATGTTCAAGGTCAACCTAGTAGATGTCGCCACAAAAATTAGTAAAAAGATTTATAATTGGTATATATAATTTATAAGACTTTTTGAATTTCGTGGGCATTGCTCTCTACTATATTTTTCTACATAGTTTAAGGTCAACCAAATAGATGGGTCCACTAAAATTTAATTTTACAAGCGTTGCAAACTACTATCTTGATTTTTTAAATTTCCCGGGCATTGCTTATAATTAAAATAAGTTTAGAGTTCTACAATTAAAACTGATGTAATGTTTACTAATGCAATTAAAATTTATTGAATAAACAATAAGCTGTTTGAATTCAAATTGAATTACACCAGATCGGTAATGCAGATTTCTACTTTATCAGCAGTCGGTAAGGTAGGGATCTGGTAGAAATTTTAACTCGGTCGATAATGTAGGCATTTGTTTTACCGATCGAGTTAGTTTTAGGTTAGACCGCTAAATGGCGCCATTAAAAATTTAATTTCACAGGTATTGCAGTCTACTATTTTTTGTTTTGAAATTTCCCGGGCATTCATGTCCACTATTTTGTTTTTAGAACATAATAATCCAATAAATGGTGCGTGTTCTTGAGTGTGAAATATAATAATAGTAAGTAAATAAAAATTATATAAATATTTTATACCATTTTAACATCACTTAAGCTTGTTTATGTTAAATAAATTATTCTTCTAATTTCTATTTTTCTAGAACCTTTTTTCCGAACTCTGCAATAATATTTTTTTCTTGAATTTCTAGTTTACTAATATAATTTTTTCATAACATTACTAAACATAACCTTAAAATCCATTGTATTAAACATAACCTTAAAATCTATTTTATTAAACATAACCTTAAAATGTATACCTTATTATCTAACGTAATACTAGTGAAGGTATGTAATTAAATACAGTATTAATAACATTTCATACATTTATTATATTCAATATACAATATTTACACTTGTTTTATTTTAAATTCAATATGGTTGTATGGACCACCAATATACTTCAGCCGTAATTGTCCAGAACTAATAGCTTCTTGCATCTGATCCAAGCATATAGAGTCATCAGTGAACATTGGTACAAATCTTGAAGGTAGGAATGTATTGAACTTTTTATCCACCTCAACGACGACCTTGACTCCATACCTGGTGTTGACAACCTGGATCTTCGTTATAGGATACTTATGTCCAGGAGTCAGCTCGGATAGCGGCTTCGTAGCTAGGAAAGCATCCATGCGACCAATGGCGTTGATTTTGGTTAGATCCATCTTTTCTTAGAGATAATACTTTGTGAAGTTACAAAACAGAATGAGCTTTAGAGCTCAAGGTGCCTCTATTTATACCCAAATATCACGCATTATCCCCACCATTACTTTTACGCATGCGCAGTACCCCTACCACTATTTTACGCATGCGAAATAGCTTTTTATGTTTGTAAAATACCCCCACTTTTTATTATTGAGCCACGCCCACTTTGTGACGTCATAAGACAAGTCTAGATTAGTTTTAACATGTTTAATAGTTTTTCACATGTGTAATAAAGATAATAGGATAGGAAAAGGTTAATTAAAGTAAACATTAATAGACATTTAATACATTTATTCATTATATAGGAAATTTTCACAATCATTATAAAAATCTTTCAATGTACAATCATTGTCAACTTCATCATTATTTTCTATATTATTTCGTAGTACATTCGATGGTTGTATCAACCAATTTCGTAGATTACATACATTTTTCACAGCACAGTTGCTAAAGCTACGTGTGTGATTTGTACATGTAGATGAACTATCTACACTTAAACTTTTTAGCGACGGACATTTAAAATCATCTAAATTAAATACATTTAGCGTATATTTTTCTAACCATTTTTGTTTTTCTAAACCTTTTACATAAACAGTAGGTGTACCTATTAATACTTCTTTTATTATAGGTTGTAATTCTTCATAAGATACGTCACCAGCAGCCCAATCGATACCATGATAATTATTTGTAAGCCATCGATTCTCACATTTGTATCTTGCAGGCAATCGACTCCAGGCATATGGCGGCTCGAAGAGGTAGACCAATGGATGAGCATCTTGTTGAAGTGGTAGAATCGCCAACTCTTTGATGACAAACTCGTTGTATGGTCTCTTGAAGCACTGAATATCTACGACGTACGCCATGGTATCTGAAATAGAATAATGGCTCAAGCCTTAGAGAGACGCTCTCTTTATAGCCTTTCCCCCACCACTCCAAATACCCCCACTACCGATGTCTTCTATGATTGGTCATTATTTCCACCAATCACGTTACTTTTTTAACAACGCCGCTGATTGGTGTATACTGTATAATGCGGTCGTGAATTATAAGGCAATATGCAGCTGTATTGGCTGGAAAATTTACACTTGCTTCAAATTCCAATCGCACATCTACAGATGCTTGTTTTAGAAATTCGTTTTGTTTTGAGCAATCAATAACAGCCAATGGTGCATAATCTTTAAAGTTATTTCTAGTTAATAAAGGTTCAGATTCTTTTCCATAGTAGGATGGTTGAAAATTACAATACATTTCATATAGTATGGAAAATTTGTTTTGAGTAAAATTTAAATTTAAATCTCCATAAGGATAGTACTGTGAGTTTAAGAAAAGTTTAACATTGAGAAGATTACAGGTATCAAATAAATTTGCATACCTTCCTTGATCTTCTTTTCGATTTGTTTGAAAACCAAGAATAACATATCGAGGTTTTTCAACTTGTGTTGAAGTTTTTACAGTCCACACGTGCTTTTGAGTGGCAGGAATCATAGGATACTCATACAAATCCCATGATCTAAAACTCATTGTTATAAGTGAGTCTTTTTCAATAAATTTCAATAATTCAATTTTTTGGCGATCATTTACCATTAAATATGGAATCAACCATTCAACTTTATTAATTATAATTTTAAATTCTTCACGCTCAGCTGCTCCAATGTTTACTACAGCATTGAGATCAGTACGAGATCTTGTTAAAATAAGTTCATGTTTTGCATTTACAACAATCTTTCGATAGTCTTCAGCAAAACCAATAATCATACTTAGTGGAATATTTACATCAAAATATCCAGCATCATTTGTTACTCTACTATCATCATCATAAGGTAGATAACCAGCATTTTCAGAGTAAATCATTTGATTAGGTGTTTGAGAAATTAGATTTTTCATTGTGGTTGTAATACCAACATTTTTAGAGCGATCAATTTCAACACCATTTAATTCATAACGAATCTCATTAAACAGGTAGGAAATACCATTGCTAATTAACTTTGTATTAGTTACAAGCGTATTGTTTGGCTTAACAATTCTGCCAGTGACGTGTAAAGTACTTTTAGAGGGAAGAATGTACAAGTCTTGATGTTGAACTGCAATTCGAATCTCGTCACTGTTATTGAATGCTGATGACACGTATGGTTGATGTGCATGAATCTCATAGTGTGCCACAGAATTATCAAATTTAACTGGACTTAGAATGTTTAAAATTTCTTCCATTTTTGTTACAACAACAAATAAAAAGTATGTGAAAAATCAATTTTTTTCCTTGTTTTCTTGATAAACTCTTAGGCCGAGCTGCTTCAGAAATAGTATGTTCTGAGATGTTAGTCTCTTGCGAACTGATTGAGGAATGAATGACTTCTGACATGGCAACTCTTTTATATAGCTTCCACCAGTTTTTCTATGAAATACAATTCCCATTACGTTGATTTAACGTGTAATCGAATTGTTATAGTTTCACCTCTAAAATTTATTAAATCTCCGTCTTGATCAACGATTCTTACTTGAATATTATGTATTGTCTTCACGGCGATTGGAAGGTAAATGACGTGAGATGGAACTTCCACAATCTTATATCCAGCTGGTACAATTGGAAAAAATTCGTGAATTGTGTGTACCTTTTTATTATTTATGTATGCTCCAGTAGTAATGTTACATTCAATTCTGATAGCATTTACCTTAAGAATGGCTACTGGTACATCTGACGTATGAGGCTTATTAGCTGTCAATATTCGTGGAGTAAATCCTAATAATTTACCAATTGAATCGTTTTGTTCAAAACTCACTTCAAGGCTGCTTGTTATTTCACTACGTAAAGTATTATTGTTAGGTTTGATTCTTACAATTTCAGATCCATTTTCAATAGAGTTTTGAATATATTTTTCAATATCTTCAATTTCATAACTTCCAGGGGGAATAGTAATCACTTTATCACCAATATAAAATTTATTTTTACCTTGATCAATATTAGGAATTGAATTGAAGGTTAGTAATTCAACTAAGCCAAGTACATAATTTTTGTTAGATAATAATTCTATCGGAGGAAAATATTCTGCCTCCAGGACAGATGAATTGCCTGAGATAGTCAGAGTAAAAGATTCTTCCATGTTGATGACTTTTTATAAACTGATCAGGTGGAATGACTTACAATCACTTATATAGAATATATTTTTGAGTTATTTCAAGCTGTCCACATAAGAATTTTAGACATAAATGACCACAATTAAAGCTATTATAATCTTGATAATTTTGATGATTATACTGTATTAAAGTATTGTAACCTAAGTAATTGACAAGTTCATAGGGTGGTTGAAGATTACCAAAACTATCAAAGTATACTGCTTTATTATTAACTTTTTTATATGCAACCCAATGAGTTCCAGAACCATCTTTATCATCTAAATTAATAATGGCGGATTCATTTTTTCGAGGACCACTTATAGGTAGTTCATTTCGCATAAAAACTCCTCGAAAATGGGAAATTTTCATTTCTTTAGCATATTTAAGTAAATCTAAATCTGTAAGTGCTCGTTGAGGCAGCTTTAAACTTTTTTTTTGTACATCGTCTCTTAATACCTTGTCCTTTAACATATGGTTTCAAATGAAGTCCCAAACCTTGTCGGTATGGTTTTAAATGTAGACCTTTACCAAGAGCAACTGCTTCCAACTCTCTATTATGACGCTGAGCTTCCTTCAACTGCTCTTTTGCTGCACTTGCATCATTAACAGCTTTTGCTACACCAGCAGCTCCCCCAGTAAGCGCTCCAAGTGCACTTAGACCAGCAAAAATTGGAATTAATGGTAACAGACCACCAACTTTTGATGGAACAGGTAGAATTCGAGGTGTTAAAACCTTTTCTCTACCACCTGCTTTCCTTACAGCTTTTCGAGCTGTTTCAATAGCTGACTTTATTGTTGATCGAGCATCATTACCAGGAATTATTGATTTTCTTGCAGCATCAACAATTTTTCTAAGATTTACTCGTTTTTTTGATTTTATCTTCTTTACTCGTTTCTTTGACTTTGTCTTCTTCTTCTTTACTCCCATTCCAAATTTTGATTTTGCTTTCATAGCGTTTGTTATTGCGTAAGCTGCAGCTCTTTCACTATATTGTGCGTCTGGAGCAAATACACGTTGCCACGCTTTGTCAGCTAATACTCTATCAGCAGCGTTTCTTTTTTCAACGTTTTCTCGATTTTTCGAGTAAGCAATATCGTGCTCTTTACAAGCGGCGTCTAATGGATTAACACCTGGATCACCTCGGTCTAGACGTTTTGCTAACTTTGTACCAGGTCCACAATATTGATAACCTGGCAAATGTAATTCAAATGGCAACTTGTTTATAAGTTTATTAATTAAACCTTTTCCTCGAGAGTGATGATATATAATCATACCTTACTCTGTGAAAGTTAAAATTAGAATGACTTGTGAGCTATATAAGCGCTGTATTTATACCTTTAGCGGCAGTCTAAATCAGGATGCGGTTCAAGGAACAACTTCACAAGCTGCCAGTCGTCAATCTAGACTCGATTGTTGAACAACAAGACAAGAAAGTGAAGCGTCATGGTAGCTTGTTATCAGGTAGTATTCGAGCTATTTTTTGTGGACCATCAAATTGTGGAAAGACAAATGTACTGCTTTCTTTAATTTTACATCCTAATGGTCTTAGATTTGATAATATTTACTTGTACTCAAAGTCTCTACATCAACCCAAGTATAAATTCTTGGAACAAGTTGTAAGTAATGTTGAAGGAGTAGAGTATTTACCATTTAGTGAGCATGAAGAAGTCATTACTCCTAAAGATGCAAAACGGAATTCAATATTTATATTTGATGATATTGCTTGCGAGAAGCAAGATAATGTAAGGGCATTCTTTTGCATGGGTAGACATGTTGATGTTGATTCTTTTTATCTTTGTCAAACATATGCCCGCGTTCCTAAACATTTAGTACGTGATAATGTTAATTTACTAGTTCTTTTTCGTCAAGATGAGAAAAATTTAAGACATGTTTATGATGATCATGTTAATACTGACATGACATTTAATCAATTTCGAGAATTATGTTCAACATGTTGGAATTCAGACAAATATGGATTTGTAGTAATTGATAAGGATTCTGATTTAAATGATGGAAGATATAGAAAAGGATTTGATAGCTTTGTAACACTATAAATATAAGATCATTTCTAAAATATTGTTAGTTCAATATGAAACCTTGTAATAATAACATGTTTCATAAAGAAAAAGAATATCTTCATCAAATTGCTAAAGCTAGTGAGGCAATTAGGCGAAAACATCGTATGTTAAAATTAGGAAAAGAAGAAGCTGAAAATGTGTTAAATGAAACTTTCAAACCGATAATTCAACCCTTACAAAAAATTATCAACTTGACAGACAGTGAACATGAAAATGTCAAGATTGAAAATGTTAAGGTTGAAAAGAAAGAGCAGAAAGAGGATGATAGCATAAACTATGAAAGTGAAACTGAAAAATCTCCAGATGATGATAAAATAAGTAATAAATTTCTATACTTATTAAATCATAATAGAAAGCAATGTTTAGATTCAACATACGGCATACGTAAGCTAAGTGATGGATCACTTATGATTGGTGATTCACCAATAACTCTTGAAGATCAGTTTGTTAAAATTGGTGATAAATGATATCTTCAAACACCTGGATTACTTGAACTTTTATTCAAAAGTAAACCTACCAGATCGTTTATAAGTGAAGCTGATGAAAGAAACTATAAAGAGATTCTGATTGCTACTAATGCACACAAAAAGAAGTACAGTTCCTCTGAATCAATACGTACAGATAAGAGTTACAAGTATTTGAATTTTATATCTCAATTCTTCCCTCGAACACCTACCAAACAGCCATCTGTAAGCGGTAGTTCATTACCTAAATTTATGATTACAAACAAACATTTTCAACGAGAATATATCTATTGGGATGATCCAAATGAGTTGGTTGACCGTCTTAGACTATTAATGGCTTCTCAAGCTGCTGGAAATCCTAGTCACAATAATGAAATCATGTCTATCATTGAGGAACTACGTGAAGCTAAAATTATATATTAAGATGTGTTTTAGCAAATATCATTCATTTCAACAATGAGCATTGACGTGTTCGGACATCCTCTCAATCAAAGAGGAACAGCAAGACGAGGGCCTCCTGGAGTTGGTTTTAAACTTAATTCTCAAGGTAACTTTGACGTTGAAGGAAGAAAACTCTGTAATCTTGCTAACGCTGAAGAAGAAAACGACGCTGTCAATTTAAAACTTGTACGACATATGATAAAACACGAAGTGCGTTTATTGTATGAAGCTAGTGCCTCACTTAGATCAGAGGTGGACAATAACAACTTATTTCTAAAAGTTCTTGAAGACTCTATTACAGAAAAAATAAAAAATTTTGAAAAAGATATAAATCAAGACTTATCTTATCGAACAGCTGAAATTATTAGTGAATTGGATACTCGCTTAAGTGCTCTTGAGAATGAACAACAAAAAATTAACAGTAGTGAATGAACTTCATACTCAGGCTAGAAAAAATTATCCTCGACGGCGAGTTGAAATGCGTGATATTGATGAGACATGGCAAGCAGATTTAGTAGAAATGATACCTTATTCAAGAATAAATAAAGGTTTCAAGTATTTACTAACAGTTATAGACATATTTTCGAAATATGCTTGGGCTGTTCCAGTAAAAAGTAAAAATGGAAAAGATGTTTCTCATGCAATGCAATCTATATTTGCTAAAAAACGCATACCAAAAAACTTGCATAGTGACAAAGGAAAAGAATTCTATAACTCACAATTTGAAGCATTAATGAAAAAGCATAAAATAAATTTTTACTCAACATACAGTAATATGAAGGCTTCTATTGTTGAACGGTTTAATCGAACACTAAAAAGAAAAATGTGGATGCAATTTAGTTTACGAGGAAATTACAAGTGGTATGATATATTACCTACTCTTATTTCCAACTACAATAATACAAAACATAGAACAATTGGAATGAAGCCTAAAGATGTTACTTCAGAAGACGTTGAAATTTTAAAAGAAAGGATCTCTAAACTGAGAAAAATTCCTTTAAGACGACCAAAGTATAAAATTGGTGACAAAGTTCGAGTAAGCAAATATAAAAACGTTTTCGAGAAAGGATATACACCCAATTGGACAACAGAAATATTCACCGTGGATCAAGTTGTATCAACTCAACCAGTGACTTACAAGCTCAAGGATTACCAGGATCAACCCATCAGCGGAGGATTTTATGAAGAGGAACTTCTTAAAGTAAAATATTCAGATATTTATCTTGTGGAAAAAATTCTCAAGACACGTGGAAACAAAGTTCTTGTCAAATGGCTTGGCTTTGATAATTCTCACAATACGTGGGAAGATAAAGCAAATGTATAATCTATTATTCGCAAATCGTCCCTAGTAACTTAACGCAAATGTCAATCAACCAGCAAATCAATCAAAGATTAATGTTAGCGTAGAACCTCTCTATAAATCAAAACTGCTTCCAACAACAGACCTTTACACTGCCAGTGCCAAATTTAATTAACATTAAATCAATAATGAGTCATTAATGAATCATTAATGAATCAATAATGAATCAATAATGAATCAACAATGAATCAATAATGAATCAATAATGAATCAATAATGAATCAATAATGAATCAATAATGAATCAACAATGAATCAATAATGAATCAACAATGAATCAATAATGAATCAATAATGAATCAATAATGAATCAATAATGAATCAATAATGAATCAATAATGAATTAATAATGAATCAATAATGAATCAACAATGAATCAATAATGAATCAATAATGAATCAATAATGAATCAATAATGAATCAATAATGAATCAATAATGAATCAATAATGAATCATTATTAAATCAGTTGGCACTGGTATTGTAAAGGTCTGTTGTTGGAAGTAATTTTGATTTATAAAGAGATTCTACGCTAACATTAATCTTTGATTGCTTTGCTGGCTGATTGGCATTTGCGTTAAGTTACTAGGGGCGATTTGCACATTTAAATTAATATAAGTTTTAATCATATGTTATTATGTATATATGGAAGGTTTTTTTAAATAAAAACACATGGAAATTGTATATAATTGCATTATTTATTAACAAACCTTTTATTTTTTTACAATCATGTTTTACAAAATCATTCGTCGATTTTAGGGATCGCATAATGTCCCCACGGTAGAGTGTCAGTACTCCCCGGTAACAAATATCGTTTGTCGTCTTGCGGACTTAAGGCTACTTTTATCTGTTTTACAGTTTCGACATTGTGTAACCGAGATCTAATGTTATATTGCGTTCGAGTTTGAATGTCAAAATCTCTCAGACATTTTACATAATCATCAAAGTGAATACTCTTTTTAACAACGCCGGATTTAATGCCTTTAGCTTTTTTAATAATGTCTTCACCTTCAACCCGTACGCTGTACATCTTACTCCGCAAGCCAACAAATTCGGTAACGATCTTGCCGTTACATTCGTCTTTCATTAGACCGAGAATCTTTTTGTTGGCTTGCGGAATGCCGTACACGTTGTTTGCGGGATAGTCTGACGTATCGAACTTTTGGATGTCATTTTTCATGTCATTGTAGACATCTTTACATTTAATTTCGTAGATTAGACTGTCTGTATCGGTATACATCAGTTTACAATTGTCGCCGTATTTTTTTAACATATACCCGTAGTGAAAATCGTAAATAAGCGTTTTGGAAACATCGAGCACACTTAACCCCACATAGATCGGTTTGTTGAGTAGTACCTCGGTTTTACGCAGTTCAATGGCAACCAGATTTTCGTCGAATATCGCTCGACTATGGAAATTCGGGCGAGAAATAAGGGCTTCAGCTCCATAGCGGCCAAACCATTGGGTGACAAGCTTAATGTCGACATGTTTACGGACATTTTCCATTGTTTTACCGTATACCGCATTGTTCATGAGCTTGAACAAATTTTTCTCGAACTCATTCTTGGCGTTGGTTCGCATCATCGTATTATAGTCTATATATGGTTTAAGCCATGTTGATTGCTTAAACTGTAAGACTCGATGAATTTTAACAAGCTTAATGCGGTTGGCGACAACTTGTTTTAAAGTGCGGTAATGGATCACATATTTTTCTTTTGGTTGGAGAGTTGTTAATAATTTCTCCTGTTTCGAGAGGGGTGGTTTCGCATTTTCTGCGCAAAATGGCATATCTTTGTGAGTATCGTGGAGATTTTCAGGATACTCCAAGTCAACTTCGAGTATGTACCCAACAGGTGAATCGTCAGGCACATTAAAATCGAAGGAGTTGTCGACATTATCAACCCATTTGAAGCCGCCATAAGGGAGCGCTTGAGCCATTGCCCAGCCATATAGATTATTGGCATCGAAGTACATAATATAGCTTGTATCTTCATTTTTGTCAAATTTCTCCATATACGGATTATTTGCTTTAGTATATCGGTTGCAACATTGGCTAATGCCACCTCTAATACCAGACTCAACAAACATAATCATATCGATGTCAGTTATAAGTTGCAATCCTATGCTCGTGTACTTGAGCATAGCATCCCAAGTTAAACCGGGGGTTGTGTAGTAGTGGGCAGGATCTAACCCGTACGCTTTTACACATTCTTTTCGGAAATTTTCAAAGACATCCGCAAGTAACAATACATCTGTTTTCATATACAAATGTACATAGTCGTATAGATTTTTACAGTCAAACTCGGTCCATACATTTTGCGCATGCGCATACTCGTCATCAGAAATACCGGCGTCATACAGAGTACTATAAAATTTCTCGATCGGGGGCAATTCGGTTTCGTCGAGTTTGCTTTTTGAGTCAAAGTACTCGTAAGGGAATACACCTTTACGCGTTAGTAATTTTATTTTATCAGGATCTGTCACCGTACTGGCAAAAACGGAGTTTACAATTTTATACTCGTCTAGGTACGATGCGAGTTTTTCTAGGGATGCTGCCATGAATCGCAATGAGTCAATGAATCGAAATTTGACCTCACTCCCCTTGACATGTTTAGTAAAAGAGATATACTTCTCTTTGTTAATGGGGAGGAGGTCAATTTTCCCTTCAAAGCTCGTCGAGATCGCGTGAATTATAAAATGGGCGTCATAGCCACTTAGGTTGTGGAACACCACGGGAATTGTTTGACAATCTTGATAGTTTAAATTGCATGATTCATGGGCAGCACCCCTATATTTGCCAGTAAGGTGACAGTGATCGCGGACTTTCTTTTCGCTTGCTAGTATTTTCTCATGACAAATGTGACATATTGTCGCTCGCTTGAAGTCACTGATTTCTTGAGGAGTTAAGGCATTCATTGGTATCGGATTTTTAAATACATTATCAATTTTTTCAGATAATTGCCTTAATTCCTCAGTAAACCATTTAGCAGGATCAGATTCATTTTTCGGGCATGGTACATATTTACATAACGATTCATCGTAGCTGCATTTTATATAATAGCCAATACTCAATAACTTATGGCGCTGGAATACTTCAGTCTTACTTAAATTGTCTACATCTTCATCGGCGGGAAGAAGTAGACTTTCGCAGTCGGCGTAAATTACATACGGTACTTTCTCTTTATTCTTATAATTTTTAAATGTGATCAGACTCTTGTTAGGCGTCGGTAATTTAATTTTACACTCATTCATTTTTTTACAATTTTCGATGTGTGCGTTCAATCTATCTACAGATGAAAAGTAGTGTAAGCATCGGTCACAGATATGTTTTTTACCATTTTTAGCCGATAATTGTTTCGATACAAGGCGTGACAAATCCTTAATCCATACATAATGGAAGTTTATAAAATTATCGTTGTCATACAATACATTATCATCATCACTTTCATCCGCATACATGTCGGCAACATACAAGAGATTTACATGCTTATCTCTTTTTTCTGTAGTAAGGTGAAGAGGATGTGTTGAGAAGTCCCCATAGTATTTTGATAAACCATAGACATTAATTGAAATATCATTTAATTTTTCAAATTTCGGGACATTTTTAAGCGTCACTGAAAATTCAATTCCGTCAAAGTTCAATTCATCTTTAAATTCTTTATAACTGGTAACGCGCTCAGGATGTGATACATTTGGATGTAGGGCTGACAATACTGCCCACTTGAAACATTGATTATCTTTATTTTCAACATTAATGCATGCATGCTTGTTTTTTATTTGTGGAGGTAAACCGATGTAAGAGCTTGCACGCATTGGATTATATTTATTTACATTTATTTCAAGCCTTATAATCGATTGAAGGTTCCAATTCGAACCCTTTGCATAGAACTCTTCGACGCTGTGCAAAATCGGATGTTTGATGTTCTCATCAAACCAATCGTCTAAAAGGGTTGTGGGAAAGATGCTGTTGGCCTTGGTTCCAAAAGGAATAGGCTTAACAACCTCCACATCATTCTCAACCCTCTTAAAATTGGCGATGAGAACACCATACACTACAATAGGTCCATTTTTATTTAAGGCACCTCTAATGTGGTCCTGAAACAGTATGGACGCGTCGTTTAAAAACGAGCTTACGTCGACGTGTACTAGGTTCAAGACCATATTAGTGTACAGTCTACACGCGAAAGCACTCTCACACTCTGCCCAGCGAACACGTTTCTTAATGTCTGGGTCACCGATCCCAGCGCCATCTATTACGTGGGATTCAAACAATGCGTGAAACCTTATGATGGATTGTAGAATGCTCACACATCTTTGCTTTTGATGTGTAAAGTACATCGATTTAAGAATGCTCGATAACACGTTTTCATGTTGTGAGCATTCTACAACCCATCGTTCGATAAAAGAGCGTCTCTCATTTACGTTACTTAAATAAGGTATCAACTCAAGGGCTTCTTCAATGAGAGTAACAGTGATGTCACTCTCGTCGAGAATAGTACCGTAATTCGGATACTTACGTGGTGGTCCATCGGTGGTCGTCGCCTTCCGCTTCATCTCTGCACCTGAAATTAAAAGAAACACACTTACAAGCTAACACACTTACAAACTAAACAGAACACACTTACAAGCTAACAAAAGAACGAACTTACAAACTAACAAAAGAACACACTTACAAACTAAAATACTTATACTAAACAAAACGAACTTACAAACTAAAGAACTTAACCTAAAAATCAATACAAAGTAAATGCAATAAACACAGAACACAGTAAATATAAATAACAAAAAAGACGGTAAATATAACAATAAATGTAACAAAAAAGACAGTAAATATAACAAAAAAGACAGTTAGTAGTGGCAATGGGAATCTGCTGCTGCTGCTGTTGGAACCGCTGAACCTGTGAACAGAACAGCTACTGACTAAACTCGTTAAAATCCCTGAATATATACCCCGAAATCCCCACTCCTACCTTTCACGCATGCGCACTAGACCATTTACCCCCACTCCAACCTTTCACGCATGCGCACTAGACCATTTACCCCCACTCCAACCTTTCACGCATGCGCACTAGACCATTTACCCCCCACTCCAACCTTTCATGCACCCCCACTCTTAAATTTTCCCCCACCAATTCGCGCATGCGCAGAATAAATACATACTTTATTAATATTATTATGAATATTAACATTAACTATAATACGCCTAGTGGCACGCTGGTGATGACGGTGACGTCTCTGCGCCCGGGGTAGCGGTAGTGTCGTCTCCACCCTGGGCTCAAGAAAATGCGTCCTGGCCTTTGTCCTCTCCACCCTGGGCTCTGGTGATGGAAGTTGCCTTGGTGAAGTCGTCAGAAATAGCACCTCGTTACCTTCATCCTGCAACTAATGAATTTATAATATATTAATTATATTATATTTTACTATATTATATTAATTATATTATATTTTACTATATTTTATCAATTATATTATATTTTACTATATTATATTAATTATATTATATTTTACTATATTTCATTAATTATATTATATTATATTACTTACGTTATACTCCGACACCATCCTCACGACGCAGTGGTAGCACCGGCAGCTTGTTTCCATGGTGGACTGCTAACTCCACTGCTATGAGCTGAATGAGCTCTCTGCCGTGGACCAGCTACCTCGTAGGGCACTCTCCCCACCAAGCGGTTCCCCCACTACGCGCTCGACACTCAGTGTAGCGTGTGGCGGTTGACTTGAACTACTGTGAGCTCACCGCTGGTAACGCGCGAAATTCAATTTGAATTCAAAACGCTTATTGTAGTTTTAAGTAATAATTTCACTTACCTTAATTATAAATTGTTTATAATTAATAAAATAATAATAATAGTAATAATAATAATATTAATAAATAAGAAGTTAATTAAACTTACCTTACTTAAATAAATAAATAGTTTTAAGAATAAATAAATATTAATTATAAACATTTGATTATTATTTATATACAATACATAAATATTAATTATAAACAATTAGTTATTTTATATATATATAATAAACAAATATTTACAAATAATATTTTATAAATAACAATTAAACTTATCTTCATTTATAAAAATTCAGTCGCGCCATCTATCGGTGGTAGCCGGAACTACACCCTGTCGGTAAAACAGAGCACCCCTTCTAACCCACTTGAAAGTTTAAAAATTTAAATTTCCCGCCAAGAGGGTTTGGAATTCGCTAGTGGCGCTATCTATCGGTTGATCGTTGAACCCTGTCGGTAAAACAGAGCGCCCCTTTAACCCACTTAAAACTATGAAAATAAAAATTTAAATTACCCGCCAAACTGATTAGAATTTGCTGGTGGCGCCATCTAGCGGTGGCGGCCGGAACTAAAAAAAATCGGTCGGTAAAACAGAGAACCCCTTCTAACCCACTTGAAAGTTTAAAAATTTAAATTTCCCGCCAAGAGGGTTTGGAATTCGCTAGTGGCGCTATCTATCGGTTGATCGTTGAACCCTGTCGGTAAAACAGAGCGCCCCTTTAACCCACTTAAAACTATGAAAATAAAAATTTAAATTACCCGCCAAACTGATTAGAATTTGCTGGTGGCGCCATCTAGCGGTGGCGGCCGGAACTAAAAAAAATCGGTCGGTAAAACAGAGAACCCTTTCTAAGCCACTTGAAAGTTTAAAAATAAAAATTTAAATATCCCGCCATAGGGGTTTGAATTCGCTGGTGGCGCCATCTAGCGGTTTAACTTCAAACTAACTCAGTCGGTAAAACAGATCCATACCTTATCGGTTGAGTCAAAATTGCTGTCAGATCCTACCTTACCGACTGCTGATAAAGTAGAAATCTGCATTACCGACTGAGGGTACTTAGCCGAGATCAGAACCTGGGGCAGAACTCTCCTAGCTATACTACTAAGGTGAGATTTTTTCGGTATTTTTTGCGATTCTGGACGCCATATTGGATTCTGAAAGAGCTGACCTAAATACCCCGTAGTACGAAACCATTTTCAAAAGTTCAATCGTTTTAGATAAAAATTCTTACCTTGAACTTCAGTAAAATATTTTGGACATTTGGGCGTTAATAGGTTAAGAAGAATTAAAATAAATACCTTAATCATAAGACCAATGAAAATGAATAGAATTAATCTTAAAAATGTGAGTGAATGATAATTAAAAAAGTAAAATGTGAAAAAGTGTGATTTAAATTACCTCAAGATCGGCACCGGCCAGACAGGCGGATCTCAAATCACAGTTTTTTAATATTGCGTTTTTAAGTGTCGCCACTCGTAAATTAACAGCTGCCATATTGCTGCCCTCTAAGTTTGCTCCTTTTAGATTAACACCTTCCATAATAGCAGGCAATCCACCGGGATCCTCGAAATTACAGGAATGCAGATTCGCCGCCTCCAAATTAGCGCATAACATCTTCACACAAACCAATTGCGCACCTTCCAGATTTGCATTCGATAAATCAGCTCGTTCTAAACAGCATCCTGACAAGTTGGCCCCCTCCAGGTTAGAACAATGCAAATTGGCGTACTGCCATTACAAAACTGATTTATTAATTGTAAATTATTACTCACTTCTAAATTATATTGCACTTTAAATTACCAAAATTAAAGAACTTTCATTAAACTACATTAAATTTAAATAAAAAGAATTCATAATTGAAGAATTAGGAATTTTTGTACAAAAAAATTTCCTTTTCTTGCAAGATGTTTCTGCACATTTACTATTTCAATTCAAAGAGAAAACAAATGCTTCATTGCAGTGAAGTTATTTAGTTAAATATTCCTCATTTTTCAGAGTCGTTACGAACTTTTTAATTTGAACTCTAGTTACTTAAATTGAGTAGCTACATGCAACAACTCGCCAAGCGCATGAACGCACGCGTTTATACCAGTCGAGTGAGAGCGAATGACCCAGAAGCACTCACTGCTACTTGACTGATATTAGAGTTCGTTCGCGTGCTCAGTGAGCACCCCGACATTTCAACAATAAAATTGAGTATAGTTACTCAATTGTTGAAGTGAATAACCACTTTGAGTCAATACAAATAAAAATATTTCTTCAGTGAATAATTAATTTTACTCTTTTTGCATAATGATCGCACAATAAGCCCAAAATTGCCAAAATAATGCTTTTTTTAATAACTTCACTAATAAAACTTCATTTTTAAATTGTGTACACTACTCTTAATTACTACAAAGCAACATTTCTATATTTTAGACATCACAGAACAAGAACATCACAATAACTTTTAAACGAATGTCGATCCACTTTTTTTGAATTGTTACTCAATATAACTTGTTTTATTATTATTATGTTTTATAATTTAGAAATACTGTAATAAATATTAGAGGTGTGCAAAAAGTTGAAGCTCGATTGAGTATTTTCGAGCCGAGCCTGGATACCTCAATAATATTAATGTAAATACATTACATTAAAAGTAATATAGTTGTAGGGGAAACCGGGCGTAATGGCTAACTTTTCTCTTTTTGTTGTTTTACCCGGACATTTTTGTTTTAATTAAATGTTTATCTCTCAGAAAAGTTACTCTGGAATGTCTCAACTTTCTTTTGAAAAAACAAACGTCTCGATATGACTCTTACTTACGAGTACTCGATTGGATTCGAGTTTTTAAATTACGAAAAAATGATTAATAAGTAGAAAATTTCGAATTTTTGCGATATATTGAATTAATAAAGTAAATAAGTCTTCAATTTCAAACTGTATTTCAATTTACTAATTATAATATATGCGACGAGTATTTGAATTTTCTCTAGAACTCGAAATTACTCAAGAGCTCGAAAATATTCAAGCTTTTTATACAGCTCGGCTCGACCTCGGACTGATTAGCTCTTTTAGTCGCATAATTATAAGCATAATCGTATCTAATTAAAGCGCATAATTAAAGGGACTCAAAATGCATAATCTATTTTTCTCTATGGATGATTTTCAATAAAACGTTTACGTCGTGGCGATTACTAATAAATTACTAATTGGCAATTGGGTAAAATTATGTCTATTACCAGTCGTTACAACGTAAAAACTTTCTTAAAAATAATTATTAAGTTTTGTTAGAACTAATATTCTATTCTTTATAATATGCTAAGGTAGGAAAAATTAAAATAGTTTACCTTAAAGTTGATATTTCTTAAGTCCAATCTGGAAAGATCAGCACCAACCAAATTAACACCTTGAAATCGTAATTCTGAAGAAATTGGTGTTGACATTATTGATTTTAATACATCGCGTCGTGTGAGAGAAGATGTTTCCAGTTTTCGTTTTTGTTCTTCAACTGCCATTTCTTCTAAAATACTAACTGCACCTTCGATTCCATAAAACCGAGCTTCTTCTAAAACTCCTTTAAAGAGAAATAAATATTGTATATCGTTAAATCAAATTTACTTATAGGTTTTGAGGGGAACGCGGAGATATTGTGAGGAGAAGAGTGCTGGGCGGTGGGGCTTATCGCTTAGTTTGGGGGGTTTTATTCGTGGGAATAATGATATGGGCCCTTTAAGCCGTTTTTCCACACTTTCCGTTGTGGGATCAAGAACATTTTTTAGCCGCTTCTCTGCGTGTCTCCGACAGCCCAGAGGTAAGAATTTTGAGTGTTAAAATAATTCGGAAAATATATTCTTTTTTTATTGATTTCTTCATTAAAATTATTGTAACTTCTTTTAAAAAAACATAAATTTTCGTCATTTTTTTACATTGACTTTTTCCTTGCCAAAATATAACTTTGTTACATTCTGGAGCCCGAACAGGGACCAGTCGCGTGCCCACCTTTTTATGAATTATAAAATGTTTAAAAAAATAATGCCTGTTTTGAAATGTCTATTTAAATATTGATGATAGAAGCAAAGATAGGATCGAAACAATAAATGATACATAACAATTAATAGACGAAGTTTGTGAATTGCGAATTATTACTCAGAAACAAAGTTTGGAAATCGTAATCAATATAAAAATTAAATGTGAATAAATAAATGATTATAACAAGATATTTATCGAAAATGTAATTATAATGTTTTTATTATTGTTTTTACGAGTATTTACAAAATCGCTTTTTAGAGGTTAGAAATTTATTTTCACCTCAATTTATTATTACGTTCACCAGTTTTCTAAGTTATGAAATATTTCTGTGCAAATTTTTTGACATTGAAAAATATATATTTTGTGTAACACATAAATTACAAATGAATATATTATTTTCTTATTCCTATGTATTTATATATTTCAGAATCGAGTATTATTTTCTGCAAACACAAACATGGAAATTTCAACGTCATTAACTAGAAACTCAAGATCAGAAAACAGTTCGGATGAGGAATATGTGCCCCGTAAAAAAACAAAATTGACAGATTTTTTTCACACTCAACATGAAAAAAGTGATGAAATCCCGACGGTAAATAATAATTTAAGTGCAGTGATACAAGATCAGGATAAAACTTCTGCTTCAAATTCTTTTCGAAGTGATAAACCTGAAAATCAATTGAATATAGAGGATCAGAAGAAAATAAATGCACCCACTGCTTTAATTTGGAATTTTTTTTGTCGTGTAGAAAATTCTAAAGAAAAAGCAATGTGTAAAATTTGCTAAACCGAAAGAAGCACTCCGACTGACACAACAACTACTCTAAAAAATCATTTAAAAAGTCATCATACTGACTATAAAGAATTCTTACGATTAACCGAGTTAAAAAAACGTTCAAATAAGTTGAAAATGCAAAAACAAACTACACCAAATTATAAGAATCAAGATATCAAGAAATCTGTCAAATCTAAACAAATGATTTATAGTCCGACTAGCAAACGTCCTAATCAAATTATTGAATCGTTAGCAGTTTTCATGTGTGAAGGACTTCATCCTTATTCTATCGTAGAGGAGCCAGCATTTAAGAGTCTTATTCATCTTCTCGATCCTCGTTTTGTCATTCCTAGTAGAACAACATTTTCCAGATCTGTTGTTCCCAAATTGTACGAAAAACTTAAAAAGAAAATTGTGGAAGATATAAAAATTCTTAAAGAATGTCTAGAATCAGTTTGCATCACAACAGATTTGTGGACTTCTAGATCTCAAGACGCATTCGTAGGTTATACCATTCAGTATATTGATCAAGATTTTAAGATGCATCATGTCACTTTGGACTGTGAGCCCTTTCCGGGAAAGCATGATTCTACAGCAATTTTAAAGAAAATTCATCAAAAATTAGAAGAACTCGATCTAGATTGTGAGATTTATATTGTCTCTGATAATGCCTCTAATATGGTCTGTGCTTTAGGAGTAAATAAAGGAAACGTAAATATGGATCTAGATCAATATGACGATTTGCAAAACATGAAATCGTGGTGTCATATTTTATGCTACAATCATACTTTCCAATTAGCTATTAGCGACACGAGAAAAGATATGAGAACTCAAACAGTCATTGAAAAAGTATCGAGAATGGTATCTCACTATAATCGAAGCAAAAATGCTAGGGAAAGTCTTGAACACTTTCAACAAGAGCATAAATTGCCACAACATTCTTTGCTTCAAATGGTGAGCACCAGATGGGACAGTGAATTCATTATGCTTGAAAGATTTTTTGAACAGAAGACAGCGATAATTAGTGAACAAAGCAAAGCTGGCGTAGATAGTCTTACCGTCTCCGAGTGGAAACTGGTGGAAGGTTATGTAGAGGTTTTGCGACCGATAGATAATTTTACCTCTGAAATGGGTAGTACAGAGAAGCCAACACTCTCCATGGTTTTGCCTGCATTATTTGGAATACAATCAACCCTAAAAGATTTTATTGGAAAGTCCAAAAAAGGCACTGGGATTTTATTTGCACGTAAATTGCTTAAGAATATTCTTCAAAGATTTCCAGACGAAGAGTATAGCAATTCTGTATTATACCAAGTCGCTACATTAATTGATCCGCGATTCAAGGATGCGCTGTGTGAGAAGTCTTCCAAAGTTCCGTCGCAATTGCTTGAAGAGGCGTGTTGGAAAAAGTCAGAAAATAGTGTGCACGACCAAATCAATAACACTTTCGTGTCGCAAAGTTCAACTTCTGATATTAATACTCTTGTAACTTCTACTACCGCTTCATTTAAAAGTAGACCGAAATGGAACCATCTTCATAAAAAGACTATGCCTAAACTTGTTACACAAGAGAATAAGACGGATGAAATAAAAAGAGAGGTTAGTATAATTCATATTGCAATAAGTACAATAAGTTTCAATAAGTTAAAAATAAAATTCTTGTATTACTTTCAGGTGACAGCTTATCTTACATTGCCTAATATCGGAGAGAACGAGAACCCCCTTGACTGGTGGAGAGCTAATGCTTCAACATTTCCAAAACTAAGCAAAGTTTCTAAATGTTACCTTGCTCTCGCAGCCACAGAGACATCGAGCGAAAGGGTTTTTTCTGTTGGTGGAAATATTGTGACAGATAAAAGAACTAACTTGCTTAGCCAGCACGTAAGAGAAATAGTATTTTGTCACGACAACTTACCTTAAAGTTTTAACATAAAAGAAATTTTTTCTAAATTTTAAAGATAAAACATATACAGGGTGTGGCTAAAGTATGGAAACTGGAATAATATAATATTTGTTAAAATCTGTATTTTGGAGCAAAATGTGAAATAAAAGTAATTATTAATAATATAACATATATAATTGTTAATATAATGTTTAAGAGGTTCCATACTTAAGACACTCCCTGTATATAATATACGGCATAATATACGGCATAACCAAATGTATGAGTCCATGCAAAACTTGTTTCTATGTTCTAATTGAATAATTTACTTATATATTTAATATATATGTTAATATTTGAAAAAATAAATATGTTTATATTTATATAATATAACTATAATGTTAACAATATTACTTTATTTAACAATACATTGATTCGAAATAAATTCGAATTCGAATCGCCTTTGGATTCGATTCGATTCGAAATTTTTCTATAAGATTCGATTCGATTTGAAGTAATTTTATCGGATTCGATTCGATTCGAGACCTAAATTCCTGATTCGCACATCTCTAATTTCCTCATGATATTGAATGCAAAACAGAAAAGTACACTATAATCGAAGCAGAAAACTACGAAAATTTGCAGCATATTTTACCTGTTCAACATGATGATTTATTAATTGTATCAGAAATATTTATTCGTGGCACATGTTATAAGCAAGGTTTTATTTTAGCAATACGCTACGAAAACGATTTGCCATTCTTTGGCGTTATAGAGACTATTATAACTCCTCAAGAAAAAGGCAATGCACAATTTATTTTAACTGCATTACATACTGTTGGTTTCAATTATCACTTACACTGTTACGATGTCACTCCGACACAAACGTGGTTTTTATCTTCATATAATGAAGTTTTGTCTTTTCACCCTTATTTCCTTCGCACAGGGGGTAATCGAAACCAATACATTAGTTTTAAACATTTATTGTACAAGATTTTCTAATTTTTAATATTATTTTAAGTGTCTTTTTTAATTAAATAAAAATATTTTAATTTTTTGTCCATACAATATTCTATTCCTCAAGTTAGAATATTTTATTCTTCAAGTTAGAATATTCTATTCTTCAAGTTAGAATATTCTATTCTTCATGCCCAAATATTATTATCGGTAGGTGAAGAATATAATACACTTCCCATTAGAATATATACTTGATCATTAGGTGAATCTCCTATAACATGTAGAATATATCCTTGGCACCTATTTTAGGGGGATGTATTCTTCATGTTAGTGGGAAATACTAAGTTTCAGTATATTATTTTTTCGGTATTTAGATAAAATTTTACATGAATAATTAATAGCAATTTGTAATAAATAACTCTGTTAATAGATCTATTGGATGTTCTCCTGATAGTCTTTTGTATGAAACCAATCAAGTAGGATTTCCTGATGAGAAAATGCACGAAAGACTAATAAAAATTGAACAAAACGAGAAAATTCGAAGCGAATTGCGAGAAATTGACAAAGAAATAATTGTAAAAACACAACAAGTGAATAAATGATTGTTTGACAAAAAACATAAAGCGCCTAAAAAATACCGAGAAGAAGATTTTGTTATGATCACCAATGTTGTTACTAAGATAGGTAAAAATCAAAAATTGTTGACAAAATTCAAAGAACCTTACATTGTTAAAAAAGTCCTGTGTAACGATCAGTATGTCATCGGAGATATTGACGGATTTTAGTTGACTGCAAAAGAGAAAACCACCTATGACAAGTGCATTCTCACGTGCAGGTTGTTTTTTGAATTGGTTTCATATTTTTTATATTTTGATGGGTTAAATCGCGGGGTCGATGAAGAGTCCCGTGTGGAAATTTGTCATGGAAGTTTCTATATACTTGTAGCTGTATATATAGATTCACTATTGTATTTTTCGCAAAAATGCCAATTCGCAAAAATGACTTTTCGGAAAAGTGACAATTCGTAAAAATGGCGATTCGCAAAAGTGACAATTCGTAAAAATGGCGATTCGCAAAAAAGAGAATTCGCAAAAATGAAAATTCGTAAAAATGACTTTTCGCAAAAATTACTATTCTCAAAAATGGCTTTTCGCAAAAATGACTATTCGTAAAAATGACATTTCGCAAAAACGGCTTTTCGCAAAATTGACTATTCGCAAAAGTGCAGTTCGGTAAAATGACATTTGGGGAATAATCATGCGTCCCCATAAGTCTATTTGTCTTGAATAATTGCACTTGATAAATTCAGGTGCACAATCTTTGATTTTAGTCCATAAATTTGAAATTTTAATTGAACTAATCTGCTGACGGGTAAAGTAAGAGAGCGAATTCAGTCGTGAGACGAATTGCGAATTATCATTTTATTGTTTTCATTTTTAATTTGTTATTTATGATTTTTATTATTGTATTTTATCTAATCCAATTTCTTCATGTATTTTAATTTTGAATGTGTGTATTATTTATTTATTTGTCATTTATTTATGTATATTTTGTATTAATTCCTGACGTCAGGCCTATTTTATTTAAAATTGACTGAAATATAGTATTAATTTCTTAAATGTAAATTGTTTGTATGTTTATTTAGATTGTGAATTTTATAATTTTTGATTAATTTAATAAATCAATCCCTTAGTGGTGAAGAACCATCGTTACGCATTACGTGACAAAACATATAGTACATGGGCCCGCGTATAAAATTGTTATTAATTACCATCAGGTCGAAACATCGTGTATCTGTTATTCAGATGGAGTCGGACAAATCTGCATTATAGCTAGTCGTGGTAGTGGGGCGTTTTTGTTTTATATAACCACAAACACATGAATTTCAAGCTTAAAAAAAATATATGACCTACATGTCAGTTTCTATTTTTATAGAAAGTTATTTTCATATGTGAATAGAAAAACATTCTGTCGGACAAAAATGTTGGGTCATTTGACACCTTGGACACGCTCAATATGTCAAAATTACGAAAATTTGTAATTTACAACCAACAAGCTGATTATTACAGAATTAAAAATTTGCAAATTTTCGTAACTTTGACATATTGAGCGTGTCCGAGGTGCCAAATGACCCAACATTTTTGTCCGACAGAATGTTTTTCTATTCACATATGAAAATAACTTTCTATAAAAATAAAAACTGACATGTAGGTCATAAATTTGTTTATTGTGTGAAATTGATGTGTTTGTGGTAGTATAAAACAAAAACGCCCCACTACTACGACTAGCTGTAATGCAGATTTGTCCGACTCCATCTGAATAGCAGATACACGATGTTTCGACCTGATGGTAATTAATAACAATTTTAGACGTGGGCCCATGGACGTGGACTAATAAATCAATTTAGTAGAAGTCATTTGCTCCGAAATTTTCACAACGCCCGATTGAGGGCGTATTGTAGAAAGAAAGAGTTTAAGTGTGATTTGGAACATTTTATTCAATTTTTAAATTAAAAAATCAATTGAGGGGCTGGATGCTACATTGTGTTAAGCGCCATTCACTTAACATGCCGTGTAACACATTATAGCATCCAGCCCCTCAATTAATATTTTTGTGGTAGATGTGAAATTTTGTATATCATTGTGTGAGGAGAGACTCATAACGTACTATTTTATTCACCGCGGCGTCGTCTTGCGATCAATGTTTGATCTCCAACCAATTATATTGTTGACTGCAACAAAGTCGGTTGCTGTATCTTGCATATTCGTTCTCGGAGAATCATTTGCTACTTATCAGTTACGAGGATTTGGCCAATCCTGTTTCTGTCCTGGTATCATAAACCAAAAAGCTTGATATTATAAATTGAAGTTACATCTGGTTATAAAAACTTTATAAAGTATAAATATTGACGCCGCGATAAGTCGAATAAATACTATTTCATTGAATTTGGAACACCGTTAAATCTTTTTCCAATAGAAATTTGCCATTAAATACCAACGTTTTTAATGATTCTAATTCGGAGATGTTTATTATTTTGCAGAATGATTTGGTAAAACCTAATATTATTCCCACTGAGCTTCCGATTAGAACTGTTCTCAGCGACAACCTTGATCTTATGAATCAACCTTTTACTGAGAAGGAATTTTCAACTTCTCTATTCCTGTGCAAAAAGGATACTGCATTCGGCTCAAGAAGGCTAGAGACAGGAGGTGAAACTTCGGTAGTGGGGATGAGTCAAAAGCCTTTCATTAACCAGGCGTTTTTCGTTTCGAAAAGTCGCCGGCGCGGTGCTTCTGCACATCACTCACACATTCAAATTCTTGTATACCATATGTTTTACATATGTGTATGATATGATTTTAATTTGAGGTTAACTTTAAAGTGCAATCAGTGCAATCGAGACACAATTGACAATGTATGTCATAACGGATATATAGAATTAATGTGAGTGATTATTAAATTAAGTGTTATTCAAATAGTTTAAAATTCCGAAAACGTGCTGTGTGAAAAGTTGTAACAAGAAGAAAGATAAACCTACACAACACTATGACTATTACTTTTTGTTAACTTTTAATACACTTCATGCTACAGTTTACACATTTTTTTGTTTTTAAAACGTTTTTTTAATAACTAAAAGATGTTTGAAAATATAAACACTTATATTTCATATTGTATTTGTATAGAATATATTTTCCTGTGTTTACGTGTGTAGCTGCGCAGAAGTCCGTGTGGTCTATTGCGGCGAAAACTTTTTTTGAAAGTAAACGCCTGACCATACATCAGCTGAGCGACTCAGCATTGCCATACCCCCACTACCGAAGTTTTACCTCCTGTCTCTAGTCTTCTTGATTCGGCTCATACCGAATTCTTAAGTTTTTTACTAAATTTTTTTATAACTCCCATTTTCAAACTCAATAGAGGAATACTAAAGTCGTCTTTATACCTAAAGCTGCACGAAAGGGCTATAGGCCAATCTCCCTTATTTCGAATTTGTGCAAACTCTTCAAAATGTATTAACTTTAAAGAACTCGAGTGGATTTTCAATTTGTTCATCTAAAGCTAATTCTCCTGGCATCCTTTTTTTGTCTTACTCATGTTTTTGGAATCGGTGTAATGTTTGCAATAGCACTTTTATTTAGAAATTCTTTGTAAACAACTTGGATTTTATTACTTATTTATTTCTGATCTTATCTTCTGAAGATTTTCTCTATTGTTTTAGATGACACTTCCAGCCGCTAATAAATCTAAATCCTTTTTTGAAAAAGTAAATTCATTGGTCCTAATTTTGCAAAAATTTGTTTAAAAAGCACTGCTGTCAAAAAACACTTCCGATTGAAAATAATCTATTAAGCCCCTCGCCGTAGCTTTTACTTATATGCAGTTTCTTTTGCAGAATGAACGTAGGATATCTGTCGCTGTTTATAAATTTGAAAATAGATGAATTGCATTTATGCAATATGATGCAGAGTCTTTGACGATTAGCGAAAGTCTTTGTGCATAGCACCAGTAATAAAGTGCTCCTGGATTTTTGGCAGTTATGTGGGCTTGAACTCCATTCGTCTCACCTCGCATATTAGCGGCTCCATCGTAGGATTGGCCCAACTAAGTTATTTCTCTAGTCACGATAAAATTCTTCGCAAATATTTTCAAATAATTGAGCACCTGTCGTGAAAGTACATATGTTTACAGACAGTAAAGGTTCAAAAACTCTACCTGATTTCTCATTGGTGTTTCGAACTACGAAATAAAGTTGTTCTTTTCTTGACTTATCGAATGTGGTATTCATGCATACACAAAAGAAAGGTGCTTCTTTTAATTCTTGAAGAATATTTTTTCGCACGAAGTTTGCCACGCAGTGCATGAATTCATTTTTGTCTTCGCTAATATAACAAAAAGATTTTTTTCGTTTGTTTTTAATGAAGCTATGTACACATTGGTAGTATTCCAATAAAAATATGATTAGATCCAAAAAATTTCCTTTCGAACTTTTTTTAAAAGAATCTTGATGTCCCCAAAAAGCGATACAATGGGGAGCCAGTTATAATATTGTATCTATTAAATGCCTTTCTATTTCACGAATGGTTGTAATAGTTTGATTTCGACTTTCTTCAAGAGTAGGTATATGTGGAATAGACAGTTTTTCATTTTAGCTTTAACTGTAGCTTCCGCATGTTTAGAAGATGTTTCGTGTAAAATTAAAGGCTTACTGAGTTTAGTCCAATTATTAAATCCTTTTTCTTTCCAAGTCTTTTCACTATTGTGTGCAAATAACATACAATGTAAGCAAAAACTTTTATCCTAAGATGAAGAATAAGACAACCAATCTCCTTTTGATGTCGTTAAATCTGGAAGTTTATTAAAATAATTTAAGGCTGAAGGTTGTAACAAAGAGAATCGTTACTTATAAATAGTTCTAGTGACCGAGAGTAGTTTGATAGTTTGCTATAGTGAGAGAGAGTTCTGTCTCAGTCGAAATCATCGCTCTGTCGCCTTTTTTCCATTTTCGCTATAGTGTCTTATCAAGCCTAGTGTCTATCTCTCGCGAAGCTCAGCAGAGAATGATTTTTGCGCATGACTAAGTTGACGTATGAAGTCAGGTGACGAGTAGCGACCCTTTCCTTTTTCCTATAGATTTTGCCATTGATTGAAGGGAGAAGGATTGATGGAGAAAATTAATGGATGCGACAGAGACGGGTTTTCCGGAGATTTGACTGCAGGTTTCTTGGAAAGCGTTGGAACCAGGATTCACTATTCGTTACTCATTGAAACGAGCCGGTTGAGTTTCGAATCTTTCTTACGAGGAAATTGATTTTAAATCTTATGTTAATTTTTCTTACATTTTATTTCTTAATTCTATTTGTACGAATTTAGTTTTAGTTTTTCTTTTAATAAATTCTTGCTTAATTATTATAAATAATAGTGTTTAATTGAGTAATTCCTCAATTTCCGTTCATTCGAGTTGCAAAAAACCGTTGGAGTGAAGACACCGTTGGTTGTTGGCGAGTCTTACATCGAAGGTTTGAGAATTGGTTTAATTTCTCGAGATCGATGCATCGTCAATTAATTCTCAGCAGTTCCCCCTTTGAGTTTATCTTTCTTTTCTGGATCGACTTTGTCAAATTTTGTATTCGTAATGGTGATTAAGAGTATAAGTTAACTTTGTAATTTGAGACCTAGTGTTTGAGTAAAATATAAGTTTCGGGTTCACGATGCAATAGTTTGTTAGATAATTTATTTGTAATTATAAATAACTATTAATTTTCCCGTTACAAGGTGTTCTACTATTTTTGTTCGGAGGAAATTGTTTTCAAGAAAGTTCTTCGGAAGCTGCTTGACATGGTCCAAGTTTAAATATGTAATCTACTTGGAAAATTGCGCAGGCTTGTCAACGGAAACCCCGCCCAGTCAAACTTACGTTTGCGACGGTGAAGAAGGCACAAGCAGCTCTACGAATGTTTGTTGCTGCCAAGTGAGTCGCAAGTCATTCTCCCAGCACCAAAAACTTGTATATCTCTCAGGACCGAACAAAAATGCAACTGCACGTCTGCTTTTAAAAATCAGGTGGCAGCCCGTCAACTAGATGGGGAAGAGAATTTGAGGATAGTGTTCCGGTCTGGGAATCCTATTATAGTGACAAACCGGAAAACGATGAAAACAACTATAACCATTCAAACGAATTTTCATACGGTCGATTAATAACTAACGAGGTTTCTCACCTTGAGTTTGATGTTGACACTTATTCTCCTATACATACTAATAATTCTGTTATATTTAGTGTTTATTATCAAAATGTGAAAGATATTCGTACTAAGGGATAGTTTGCTTCAAAATATTTCTCTTTCTCCTTTTAATATAATAATTTTTTCTGAAACGTGGCTACATCCTGGTAAAAGCTCACAGCAACTCGGATTTAATCGTTATGATATTTTTCGGTCAGATAGATGTGCAACTACAAGTATGGGTAACAGAGGAGGAGGCATTTTAATTGCAACCAAATTTTTCTTAAATTGTTCTCCTATAGTCACTAATTTTGTTAATAATGAACATATTTTCATAAAATTCTCCAAAAATTCTAATCTTTATATTTTAGGCTGTTCCTATATTTCACCGAATTCTACACTGAAAAAACGTTGGGCGTGAAGTTGGCTTTTTATGTACAACCGTTGCGTTAAAAGCAGGCGAACCTCTCACTTTCGTTTTGGGCGAATTTTTCTCCCAATTTGGGAAAGCGGTTCGACTTTAGTAGTACAAATTCTGGTCCAAAGGTGTCGGTCGCATGCTCACCCTATTATTGGTATTTTGTTATTTTGTTACTTCTTCGTCTACAATTACGTCAGCATCCGTAATTGGTTCTAAACGCGACTCGATACTATTTACCGCCTCTATAGACAAAGCTGGTTCCCCTATAGTTTCGCCCTCTTGGAGAACTCTTGGTTCCGATCCCAAATTGACATACGGCACTGTTATTTCATGGTCACGAATCACGACATCAACAGAACAAACCGAATTGGCTTCAACGACACATTGTTTAATTACTCGCGGTCTATCTTTAACTTCCCCAATTTCTGGAAAAGATTCAATTGGAAAATTATCGGATTCTATAAACTCGAGCGAATTTCCGACTCTTACATAAGCTAAATCGAGCAACTCAGTGAAATTACGGTCCACCATCACATCAAATGATTGCACGTTATCTGGAACTACTCTAAAACATACCTCTCGAGGTTTCAGATTATCAACACGCAAAATTCCGTTAACAATTCCGACCGATTCCACGAGATTTCCGCTCACTCCAAATCCCTTTAATTCAATTTTTCCCAGCGAGATAAAAAATCCAGCCCCAATCGCAACACTTAACTTTAAAGTGCACACGGAACTGCCCGCATCGACAAAAGCACAAAAAGATTTATCATTTATATATATTTGTTTAATAAATTTTTCTAATGAATTATCAGAACGTTTATCACATACCAAATTCACCTCTTCCTTTACCTTCGTCTCTGCATCGATAGAAGTTCTGCATCGGTTGGCCCTATGGCCCAGCTGATTACACCTATAACACCTAATTTGCTTTGGCGCTTCATTACATGAATTTATAAAATGATCACTCTTACCACACCGATAACAAACACGATTACTATTTTCACTCGCTGGACGATGTGCCGCATGGTTAGTTTCCGAAGTCGAAGAAGTCCCACTCCACGATGAATCCGTCGTCGCTGTCGTTTCAACTCGTTGCTTTCCGGAAGAAGAATTTGAATGATTGGTTCTAGTTTTCCCACTCGAAGTCCCCCCAGAGCCGTGCTGCTGTCCGAAAATCTCCCGCCTCTCGAAATCGTCTCTCTCGTACTCCTCTACAGATCGTAACAAATGATCCATATCAAAAAATGATTTTGCACGGATAAAGTCACTCAAATTTCGAGACCTAAATCCCATGCACAATTGTTTTCGAGACTCTGCGTCGCTAAGTTCCATTGCTTTGCACAATTTAAATTTTCGATGAAAATAAGCGGTTGCCGTTTCGTCTTTACTCTGCACGCACTGCACTAACTCCCGAAACAAGTCAACTCTCGTTCTAGCATACACGAAAGTTCCTTGGAAAGCGTTTCTGAAAGATATCCAGTTCTGAATCGTTTCAGCGCGTGCTTCATACCAATGGCGAGCTGAAGCCTTTAGATGTATTCTGGCCGTCTCAAAGGCCATTGCGTTTGTCCAGTGGTGTAGCACAATGAAAGAATCAAATTTCTCTATCCAGATTTTAGCTTTTTCTGGACCTTCAGTTCCCTCGAAATCATCAACGCTGCGGTGAAGATCTGGCATAACATTATAGCGTGGTTGCTGATTCACTTGCATCGCTTGAATAACGGCTGCGTTTTGCTGCTCAACAACCGTTAAAGCCGACATCATCTGTTGCCAATCCCAAATTGCAGAATTAGAACTTGGAGATGGAACTCCTGAGAAATTCTGCTTAAGTCCTGGATTTTCTCCACCTTCCTGATGAGCATCTTGTTGATCAGTAGGAATTCCCGTCAAATGTTGGCTTTGGTCCGCCATTATGCTTGGTTCCTCACCATCCACTTCAACTGCACTCGTTTTGAACGACTTATGAAATTTTTCAAACTCTTCCGCGGTCGGCATTTGCACTAACTACCGCATTTCCTCAGTTTAAAAGTAACTCATAAATATAACAAATTTATTAGCTCTTAAATTCACTGTTCATCCCACTTCTGACTGTTTTTGAATTAATTAAAACTCAGGTTCGTCAGGATACAACTCGTGCTTTCAAAGCCCAAATAAATGTTAAAAAACCAATTGAGGGTAAAATAATTAGTTTATTTGATTTAACAACCGATTCTCTCATTAAAAGTTACAACTTATTTGAAATCTCGCTACACACCAAAACGCGATCACTCGCCACGACAACCCTTTTGCCCGTGCTTTGGCTGAAAAGGGAAATTTTACTGGAAGTGTAGAAAACTCTATCGAAAATGTTGAACAATCATTTAATGTTAATAAATTTAACACACCAGGTGATTTATTTATAACGATAAAATTTTTGTTATAAAAAAAAGATTAAATCATCAACCATGAAATTATTTTATTTTTTTTTGTATAAAGTATACGTTGTATTTCTTTTCAGATTCATTCACTTACACAGAAAATGAACTTTTTCATTTCTTAAATAAAAGTTTACAGGGCAAAATTATTCTCGGAAAATATCAGTTAATAAAAAAACTAGATTATTCAAAATTATGTGATTTAGCTCTTAGTGAGAAAATAGAATCTAGTCGCAGATTTAAGTGAGTTTTAAATGTAACTTAGATAATTGAATGTTCAATAGATTTATTAAATTTTTTGAAACAAAATAAAAAATGTGGTACATTGAAAGTTCACAACTTTATGAAAATGTATATTAATCTACAATTATTATTACAGATAAATATATTTTTTGTTTAATTTCGTTTCAAAAAATAATGTTAATTTTTTATCTCTTTGTTCAATTGATTTCGCACAATAGAGCCGGAAGAATTCGTACGTATAAGAGACCAAATTGTGGAATTATTTCCCACGGAGGAAAGCGTCTTCTTTTATGAAAAATATTATAAAGCTGCAAATAAGGAAGTTGTAGGTGCACGAGGATGTTTATATACTCATTATAAGTATATAAGAAAACAATTAAGGGACGCAGGAATTTTATCGAAAGCTATAGAAGAGGAAGATGATTTTTTTATTAATAAGCCTGCGTTGAAAGGTTACTACTTACATCTTTTAACATTATGAAAATGTCAAATTGTTTAATTTCTTATGATTCCTTTTATTTTAATAAATGTAAATAGAAGCCTTGATTGTATAACCGATTCAAATCGATAACATTATTCGACAGAAGAAATTATTAGGACATAGGCTGACTCCTATCTTACAAGAAAAGAAATTCTGTGTAAAAATAGAAAGAAAGAGAAGGATATTATCAAAAGTTACTTCAAAAGTTTCCCTTGCTTAATTCCTCCTTTGGCTATTGCGTTGGTAGGTATACCTAATTAACAAGTGTATTACATTCAGTTATTATAATTCTTGAAATGTAATTCAACTTAATTCATTTTCAATAATTGTTCATTGAACATAATTTATTTTTTTAATTTCAATTTAATATTTCTTTGTCCTCTCCGACGGAAAGTATGAACGCAAAGTAACTATTATGTATTTTAATAGCTAGAATCCGACTTCGACAGAGTTGTTGAATATGAAAAGGATGGATATAATCTAACTCATTATTCCTCAATGTTTTACAACTTGTGGCCAGAATTAGCATCAAAAATAATTTTTCATTGCAAAAAATCGAGAATTAAAGAAGTTAAAGGATTTATGAGTTTACATGAAGATGTGATAAATGAAGGTATTAATTAAACTTTAACAAAAATAAATCCACTATTAAGTTAAGCAATGAGAATTTCGATACATTTTAAATTCAATTTTACTTTAGAAATACTCAGTTTCATAGTATTTTTAAATTTTATGTAATGTACTGTAAATAATATATTAATTATTGTTCTAGGAAACGCAAACAGTTTAATAGCATTATTGCTTTTACCACTTTGTATTACTGTTCCCAAAAGTGTAAAACGGGAAGATTCAACCAGTGTTTCTATTTTGAAAGAAGAAATTTTAAAATCTTTTATTCTTATTGTTGAGGTAAGAATATAAATATATTATTAACAATATTAGTACATAATTGTAGAAAAATGCACTCAATGTAATCCATTTTTTAAGGAACATGCCAGCTTGGATGAAGAACAGCAGAGATTAGAAGATTGGTTAGAACTACACAAACAACCCATTCTACCATACGTAATTATATGCGGAAATATCAA
Organism: Leptopilina heterotoma; assembly: GCF_015476425.1. NCBI lineage: Eukaryota > Metazoa > Arthropoda > Insecta > Hymenoptera > Figitidae > Leptopilina > Leptopilina heterotoma. The sequence continues at coordinate 1,441,165 of NW_025110849.1, forward strand.
AAGAGTATACCAAGCCTACCTAGTCGTGAATAAAGAAAAATATTCATATTCAGATTACACGAAAGCTTTTGAATCTTGTTTTAAATGCTTAACTGCCTTAAGAGTATGTCCATTCTTTTCTGACTATGTGTGGGCTTTTATTCAGAAATATGTCTATGGATTAGAGCCTCTAAAAAATTGTAATGCTGTGGTTAAATTTAGTGTTGACCTAAAGAAATTGTGATAAAAAAAGACACTGTTACAAAAAATGGATTATAAGAGAATTTCAAATCCTTTTTTGTCTTTCATTTTACTTATATATGGAGATCCTAATCTCCCTCGAAAAGTAGTTGAAATCACTATCGATTATTTTAATTATTTCATAAAAAATATATTTTTGTTTTCTTTAGAAAATGATATTGTCAATCTTCTAAGAGAGAAACATATCTCAAATGATGTAGTATGCGCGGTTAAAAAATGTATTCAGGAGCACAGTTCTGTTTTCGAAGAAGTTTCAACAGAAAATAAGCGTTTCGATATTTTAAGAAAGAATAAAGGATTTATTGATCACGAAACATTTTCAATTGGAAATACATTTAAAGAAAAAATTGTTGGCAATGAATTAAAATACGTTCCAGAGTTCCTATACGCAATTCATATTCCACTACGAAAATCATTAAAAAATTTCTTAGAAATTCCAGGGGTTTTTAAACAAATTTTGCATTATATTGAAACATTACGAAATGAAACGCATATTTTATCTAATATAATGCAAGGTGAATTATGGTTAAGAAAGATTTTTAACTGCACGGATTGTCTAATTCTGCCTCTCTTTTTATTTTATGACGATTTGGAAACCGGCAACCCATTAGGTAGTCGGGCTGGAACAAATAACTTTGGTGCCTTATATGCTTTTATAGCATGTCTTCCCCCACATTTAGCTTCTAGACTGTCTTCAATATTTTTGACAACACTGGTTCATACTTCTGACAAAAGTAAAAGTACCAATGAAAAGGTATTCCGAAAAATTATTGAAGAGATAAATTTTTTACAAAGTGAAGGCATTATTATTCTAATAGATGGCGTTTCCCGATGTGTCAAATTTCGCTTAATATTGATTTTGGGCGATAACTTGGGTCTGAATAATATCTTCGATGTTGTAGAATCTTTTAACGCAAACTAATTCTGTAGAATGTGTAAAGCATCTTCAGCAGAAACAAAAATTATGACAACGGAAGATAAAACCAAATTGAGAACACCGAAAAATTATGAGGAAGACATTAAATTAGCAAATCCATCTCTTACCGGCATTAAAAAGCCGTGCACATTTAATAAGATTAACGGCTTTCATTTTACAGAAAATTCTAGTGCAGATTTAATGCATGATTTATTGGAAGGGGTATGTGATTATTGTATGGAATCAGTTATATACACATTAGTTTTTGTCGACAAATGTTTTACATTAGAGTATTTGAATACAAGAATTGAAAGTTTTGATTATGGACCAACAAGTTCAAATATTCCTCCTCAAATTTCATTAAAACAAGGCAAAATATATTTAAAAATGTCAGCAGCTGAAATGCTTTGTTTCGTTCGCTATTTCGGTTTAATCATCGGGGATCTTGTTTCTGAAAATAATAAAAGTTGGTCCCTTTATAAATATTTAAGACAGATTATAGACATAGTTATGTCTCCGAGAATAATTAAAAGTGATGTAAAATTATTAAAATCTTTAATTGAGAAACACAATGGATTATATATGGAACTTTTTGGCCCTTTAAAACCAAAATTCTATATTTTAACCCATTATCCCCGAATTTTGTTAGAAAATGGACCATGCGTTCATTATTGGTATATACGTTTTGAATCTCGGCATAGGGAAATAAAATCTAATGTATCATCAACAAATAGCTGTAAAAATTTATTAGTAACAATTGCAAGAAAACAAGTACTAAGAATGTGTGAAACTATGCATAATATGGAATGCGAAAATGCTATTAATTATTTTTGTCGTGACGAAAATGATTTTGACGTAAGGCATTACTTTTCTAATGCAGAGGATGCGAAAGAGGCAGAATTTTACACAAAATTAAAATTAATGGTACAATATACAAAAGCGGAACATTTATTGTTGTTGACATGAAAGGCATTGAAAAAGAATTTGGTGAAATTGTAAAAATAATTAAAGTGAAAGATGATATTTTTTTTATGCTGACGTCTTTAAGGAAATCACATTTGACGAACATTTTCACAGTTATATTATTCATCGAAAAAACAAAGAAACCTTATTTTTAAAGTATTCAGATCTACCCATAATTCTACCTTGTTTGTCAGTAAAGTTATCAATAAATAATCGACAGACACACTTTATTTGCGCTCCTTATATTTTATAATGCACTATTACATTTTTATTTTCAAAGAATAAATTTGAATATTCTAATTTTGGCTTCTATAATAAAACTTTTAATGTAGTACTTTTATTTATATGGGTGATTCTCCTGAAAGGGACCACTTCACGTGTCTCCAACATGAGGTTCATTATTTAAATTAATTTTTCATTAATATTTTATCAAGTTTAAATTTTTTGAAAAATTTATTTATAATCTACGAAGATTTATCTATCTTTATATAATCTTCTATTGCTTATATTTAAATTTCTTCCTATTTAAAAAACATATTTAATTTTGTCATCGAATTTTGGTTAAACAGAATGTATATTTTATAATTATATTTTAACGTATTTAAACAATTTCAACATATTTATGATATATATCAAATTAAAGTTTAGAATATAAGGATTATTTTTTACTTACATTTGTTTAAAATAAGGTAAAAAAAGTTATTTAAATTATTAATTAAAATAGTATTATCAATAAGAGTAAAAATTAAATTCATCTCCGAAGCCTCATTTTCTATATAATAACATAATATTTTTTAACGTTTTAAACATAATATGTAATCGGTGTGAAAATATTTGATGATTAAAACTAAAAATATTGTTTAAAAAATTGTAATATTTTTAAAATTAGAAAAAATGAGAATTTTTTCATTAAATTATCAATTCATCTCCGAAGCCTTTTTTATATTTGATAGGCGTTTTCTTTTGTTTTTAATTTTTTAATCATTGTTTTGAAATATTTAACCCTCAAATTAAATTATTAATTTAATAAAAATAAAATATACAAGCAAAAAGTGCAATAAATTAAAACATAACAATTTATTATTTAAAAAAAATATTCCTACCGAGTTTTTTTTACAAAATAATTAATTTAAAAGTTATAATTAATTATACTTAACCTCTAGAACACATGATAGTAAAATGTTCCTGGAGGTCTTATTTCTGAAAATTAATTTTGCGCAACTTATATTTTTATCTTTAAACATTTTCTAAACTTATTTATGAAAGAAAAGTAACAAAAAAAGAATAATTTGATTTTTTGGAAATTCAACCAAAAAAGGGTCCCTTTCAGGAGAATCACCCATATATATATATATATATATATATTTTATTTTTACATTTTAGCAAAAATATTATTCTTTATTTTATTGTTAATTTTGAATAAAATATAGAATTTTTATCATTTTATAAGATTTATAAGATCATTTTATAATAATAATAAATATTATTTTATTAAAAATATTGTAAATAAAATTACCTATTTTAATTAATTTATAAAAACCTTTTTATTATAAAATTACCATATTAAGATTATATTAATATTGTTATTAAGACAAGATTACCTATTGTTATATTATTGATATCAATATTTTAATATTGAAATCAATATTTCAATTTTGAAATATATCTATTCATAATTTAATAAAAAAAACTTTTATTGTACTGTTAGATTTCAGTTTTAATGTTAAAATACATATTTTACAATATATATAGTAATGTTAAATCACATATACTCAAGCAGTCTATAATTTCCTTTTCTTAAAACAAACTCTCTCCTAAATTTTGGAAAAGAATTTCTACTTTATTTTGGGCGAATTTGTCGCCCAAATATGGTTCAGATTTTCACTAGAGCGAAAGTAGCGCCGCTCTACCACTAGCAGCGCAACTGTTCGTCCAATTTTTTCTCAGTGTACTGCTAATAAATATTTGTATATGTGTCTGATCATTGAAAATATAGTATACTCTTATCTTGAAGCGAAACTGTGTATTTTTGGGAAATTTGATTTACCTTTCTTAAACTAGAATCTTCGTAAATATGGTCCTCTTTGTTCCCCGAAAAAATTTTAATTATGCAACACCAAATAATATCATCAAGAGCAACGGATACATTTAGGTGATAATGTAACAGAAGATAAAGAATTCTTGAATAAAATGGAGTAGGATTGACAAATCGCAACAACAAAAATTGACGGTGTATCGTTATATTGGTGCGTGTTGGTGTGCAACCCCTTGACTTTATCTAATGTGTAAATGGCCGCCGCAATACGATAAACGCTATAACGTGGTTAGATCTAAACGTGCGGTATTGCCAGTATAAACAGTAAGGCGAGTCAATGTCAAGATCAGAAATTTCGTGACGAACATTGTGTCAAAATGGATTACGCAGTAGTAAATTTTCAGGACGAACCAGCTATTGTGTGCACAAAGTGGGGCATATTTGACGAGAACGATAAAAAGTGTTCATGTTTTTATCCCGATGTTACTTCCAAAGAAATAGTGAAATATCTTTTGTCGCAACGAACTTTAAATCAAGAAAACGCTAAACAATATGAAGTAGTACAATTTTATCGTTATGCAGATAAATATTAATTAACTTTTATAATCTTCGATCTTTCATTTTTTCTGTTTTACACACTTTGAACTTAGTTTTTCTGTGTGTTCTTTTTTTCTTTAAAAAATATTTGACAATTATTTGATAAATCGAAAATATGCAGGTATTTTTCATGATTTATAATAAAATAATATTTGAAATTAAAAAATTATGATTAATAAATAGGAAATATACCCATTTTATGCATAATTTTCATTTCTCGATAACAATATTGTTTACAAACTCATTCTTTTCTTCAGGGAAAAAACATTACACCTATTCCCGTTTCTTAATATTCTATGCCTTAGGCGATCTTGGATGACCAAGGTACATCAGAGCAACTGGTTGGCACGCCAGGCTGCCGAAAACTTGCAAAGCCACATTGGATCAACACACCTATCACATCCCAATGGGAAACATACCATTGGCGCATGAATGGCCCAACATTGGGAGCCAAAGGTGCCAATAATAACGTTCTAAAGGTAACCAATAGTGGACGACTACTGGGAGATGTTTGGGATGATCACGCCATTGCCAATACTAGGAAACCAATTATCATCCATTATTGTCAACCAAGAGACAAACTATGGTACAAGAATATATGGTCAAACATTGGCAGCAATCATTGGGTCATTACTGGCGTCCAGATCTCAATATAAGAATTTGAACACTTGGTTAAATAGTGGCAATAATTATTGGCCCATTACTGGCGACCAGGCATTAAGCTAAATTTTTAAATAGTTGGTTAAATATTGGCAGTGATTATTGGCCCATTATTGGCTACCAGATCTTAATCTAAATTTTTGAAAATTGGTTAAATAGTGTCAATAATTATTGACCCTTAACTGGCGACCAGGCATTAAGCTAAATGTTTTAAACAATTGGTTAAATCTTGGCAGTAATTATTGATCTATTATTAGTAGACAAATTTTAGCCTAGGTAAAATAATAACCTTATTATACTTTAGTAAATATTGAAAATAATTTTATTCTGATATTCAAAAGAAGTACTCAATAATCTTACTAAATTAAAGTTTTACAAAAAGTGTAATAGTATTTTAAAATAGAAATTTATTTTACTTTTAAAAATGTACACAGCATTTAATAAACAATAAATAACAATTATTTAAAGTATAATTTTATTATGTATTTAACACTCGTTGTAGTCTCTTGTAAAAGTCAAGTGCCTAACCCACTGAATTAGCATTCGGTTGAAATATAAATAAATACAATATTAATAAACTAAGCAAGTAAAATTGTAGTGTTGTTAGTGAATGAGAGTTTATATGTCGCAAATTATAATTATACTTAAGTTATGTTTTCAAAATAAAAATTATTGTTATTATTCTACATAATACAATACAAATATTATTCTACATGGTGAAGAAAATTTAGAGCTTGCTTCTTTCCATTTAGTTCCAGAAGAACGCATTTATTCCGTACTTGATTAATGGAAATTAATTCTTGCTTAGTGCTTTCCAATCCCAATTTAAAGATTCCTACAGCCGTCGAATTACAAGGATAATCAAAAGAGTTTCCTAAATTTTTAATACTGCATCCCTGAATTAAAATGTCATCTTCTCTTTTAAAAATTCTCTCCACTTTAAAAAATTTTTCATTATTTAGCATTATAATATTGTCAGGGTGAAATGTTGTTACTTTTATGTCTCTCAAAGTCACACTTTTAATTTCCTCGTTTACCTCATGTAACTGTTCAATGTAAATCTTTTTTTTCCTCTCAACAGGGTTATTTACTGCGAATTTCAAATTATTTGATGATTGTGGACAATTTTCCATTTCTGCAATCCTTTTCACAAGTTGAGGAACAATATCTTTTCGTCCTTTTATAAGAGACTTTAATAATCCCAAGCAATTCTCAAATGGAAAAGCAGAAAATTCTGACAATAACGCTTTCATATATTCAACGTCATCAGCGACGTGAATCAAATTGTGATGATTTATTGTTTGACAATGGTTGCCGTAGAACGTAGGCATCAAAACAAAAAATTGTGTTAAAAGTGTTCTTGCATAACTTACATATTTAAGTGCCAGGTCTGATGAACATAAAATCCGACAAGCTACGAATAGTAGCATGAAGTGTTTATAAGAATCTCTTGTTCAAATATGTTTAAAAATAATTTCACCAGCGTATAATAAAAAAAAGCGATATTGTGTGGCTTTCCAATTGGATAGATCCTCAAGTTTCAGATTTTTTCTTTGAAATTCAGATGTTATTCCAGATGAAACGTCATCAAGCGAAGAAGAAAGCAACTTTCCTTTTTTTGAACCTATTTTTGCAATTCGATTTGACGTACTTACTAACTGCTCCAAAATATATTTTATAACTTCTTCGAAAAGCAAATGCATGGAATCTAAAAACACATCTTTTACAGGGTCAAAATCAGTCAATTTCAGTAAATAACAATCCTTTACGTGATGATCAGCTTGAGTTTTATTTCTGAAGGAATCGTTTGTTCGTAATTTAGAGTTGATTTTTGTAAATACTCTCCTATTATTTACAGTAATTCCATTTACTTCGCATCGTTCACATGTGGGTCAAATTTTCTCAAAAAAATCAAAGTTGGTCATGGGTCTTTCAATTTTTTTTAAACTTGGTATAAAGGTAGTGTTTTATGACAAAAGATTTTAGGAAAAAAAGATTTTTAAAAATTTTCAAAATTGTGGATTTTACCGGGCATTAAATATTAAAGCACATTTTTTTTGAAAAACGAATAACTTTTATCGATTTAGTTAGATTTTGTTTATATTTTAGGTAATAATAGTTGATTATATAACAATTTAAAGTGCAATATTAAAGAAAAAAAAATCCAAAATTTGCCCGGAAAAAAAGTCAAAAAAAATTTTGATTTCATTTTTTCGGGCATAAGCACCCCTTTGATTTTTTTGTAACTATAATATTTGGATTTGTTATCTTCTCCAGAATTTTTTTCAAAAAAAAAATCCCTGGAGACTTTAAAACTAACCGAAATATCGAATTTTTTGTCTCGAGGTGCACAAATATCGATCTCGCGTAAACACGCCTGAGATGTGCACCAAACGTTTTTAAGCGTGAATTTTCGCATTCTATAATGTTTTTGTTAATTTTTAGTACACAAGGAAGGTTTAAAATCAAGTTTTGCAATTATAAATTTGTTTTTACACAATTTTGAATCTCAAAATGTGTATGTAATATATAAGGGGCAAATTTTCTCAAATGTACCAATGTCAAAATTGCAAGTTGTTAGATCGGGCTAATGTTTTCACAGTATTTAGAACTATGAATGAGTACTTAAAACCACCTAGTAATTATGAAATTTTTTAAAAAATTGTAGGGGGGAGGGGGTTAAAGAGTTTGGATAAGTGTAAACAGTGAGTTTTATAAAAAATCGTAGCTTTTATATAATAAAGAAAAAATAATTGTGACCTATATGTTTTTGGTAGGTTTTTTTCTGCTCTTTCAAATGGTGAGAATTATTTTTCAAAAATTTTAAATTTAACCCTTTCTTTTGAAAATAAAAAATTTTTTTTCTAAAAAACTAAACTTCTAAACTTTTTTAACTAAACTTCAAGGCTTAATATTTTTTGACATTTTCTAAAGTACATTTTTTTAATTTTTACATTTTTGATGTAAGAAGAGATGATTTTTTTATCAGAATAATTTTTAATTATTTTAATATCTGTATCAAGCGTGATACACGCATAAGGTGTTGAATATTTTATTTAAACAATCGTTGCAAATAACTGGAATATATTTTTTTTAAAGTAGAATTATATAAACATTTGTTTAAAAAAACTAACTCTTTATGTTTATTTTTATAAATATTTATTTGTAAAACGTTAATTTAGTGAAAATACTTCATATTGTAAAATATTTCAATTTTTATTAATTAATTAATTAATTAATAATTCAAAAACAAAAAAACGTCATTTTTTCGTTTCACATATTGAAAGTACACATCATAAGCTTTCTTTTGGTACAAGAAAAAAAAGAGGACTTTTTTTGAAGAAAAATAAAAAAAATTTAGTTTTCAAAAGAAGGGTTAAATTTTGAATGTTTGAAAAAAAATTCTCACCATTTGAAAGAGCAGAAAAAACCTACCAAAAACATATAGGTCACAATTATTTTTTCTTTATTAAAAAAAAAATATATATATATTTATTTATATTTATATTATAATAAAATATTATAAATATATATAATATATATATATATATATATATTATTTTTATATATATTTTATATATATATATATATTTATTTATATTATTATAAATATTTATTTATATTTATTTATTTATTTATTTTTTTTTATTATAATATTTATTTTTTTTTATAAAAGCTATGATTTTTTATAAAACTCACTGTTTATACTTATCCAAACTCTTCAACCCCCTCCCCCCTACAATTTTTAAAAAAATTTCATAATTACTAGGTGGTTTTAAGTACTCATTCATAGTTCTAAATACTGTGAAAATATTAGCCCGATCTAACAACTTGCAATTTTGACATTGGTACATTTGAGAAAATTTGCCCCTTATATATTACATACACATTTTGAGATTCAAAATTGTTTAAAAACAAAATTATAATTGCAAAACTTGATTTTAAACCTTCCTTGTTTACTAAAAATTAACAAAAACATATTAGAATGCAAAAATTCACGCTTAAAAACGTTTGGTGCACATCTCAGGCGTGTTTACGCGAGATCGATATTTGTGCACCTCGAGACAAAAAATTCGATATTTCGGTTAATTTTAAAGTCTCCAGAGATTTTTTTTTTGAAAAAAATTCTGGAGAAGATAACAAATCCAAATATTATAGTTACAAAAAAATCGAAGGGGTGCTTATGCCCGAAAAAATGAAATCAAAATTTTTTTTGACTTTTTTTCCGGGCAAATTATGGATTTTTTTTTCTTTAATATTGCACTTTTAATTGTTATATAATCAACTATTATTACCTAAAGTATAAACAAAATGTAACTAAATGGACAAAAGTTATTCGTTTTTAAAAAAAAATGTGCTTTAATATTTAATGCCCGGTAAAATCCACAATTTTGAAAATTTTTAAAAATCTTTTTTTCCTAAAATCTTCTGTCATAAAACACTACCTTTATACCAAGTTTAACAAAAATTGAAAGACCCATGACCAACTTTGATTTTTTTGAGAAAATTTGACCCATGTACAAAATCCAGTATGACCTTTGCAGCCCTTAATAAAAGATCTTGCTGGTGTATCGCAAACAAATCCTTGGAACTGTACCACATATAATGTCTCCTCTATTTCTATACCATTTGTTAAAAGACTATTCATTTCTTCCACAAACTGAAAAAAAAATTCTTTTGCAGAACCTGGTTTTGAATTGCCTCCAAACAAAGCTATAATAAAGGGCGATGATTTATAATCTTTATGATTGACAATTCCTAATATAGGCCATAACTGTTCCTTAGAATTATTGAAAATCTCCATTCCGTCCACGTTAACAATTATGCAAATTTTACTTTCAATATAAACTGATGAATTAATAATTTTACGCAATGAGTCAGCAATACCAAAATATGCAAAGCATCCAAGTTTTCCTCTCGCACTTTTCATAACACGTATATCGAAATTTGTCTTTGAATTTGATGGAACAAGAGTAGCTACTGACTTAGGTAACTCGCCGTGACCAGATTCTTTTAAATCTATTAACAAATGTTCTATGCAATTTCGCGTTAGATTTTTCCTGAACTTTATGGCCCAAACATGCAATCTAGTTCTTAAATTTTCCAATGAATTTATGTCTTGATTTACACATATCGATTGTGAAATATTAGAAGAACACTCAGATTCGTCATTTTCTGCAGCATTATCCAGTACATCATCATTATCGTCGAATTGATCGTTAAAATCTTCAAGATATTTCAAAGAGTCATTTATTCGATCATCAATTTTATTATCTTCAGTGCGATCGTCATTATTATCGATGTTATTACTATTATTATTAAAAATTAATTCTTGAATAGCTTGGGGAGTTTCAGAACTTTGAATTTGACAAGAATCATTATTAGTATCTTCTATGCGTCGTTTTTTATTATTAACTTCATAATTTGTTGAAATTTGACTTTTCATAAAAATAAAATCCGACTTGCTATTACTTTCACTATAATTTCCTCCATATGAATTAATTTCACTATAATGCGAAACATTATTAAGCTCACTAACAGTTCGTTTTCTTTTATTGACTTACGACAATAAAAATTTTCGAATCAAAAAATTTTAATTTGACAAGCGATACAATTTTAGAAAGACACCAATTGTTTTTTTACACATAAATTGATACATGAATTTTGTTACTATGTAAACAATTGAATAAAAATTTTGACAAACGAAAAATCCAACGTTACTATGCAAACAATTGAATACAAATTTTGACAAACAAAAAATCAAACGTCAAATTATTTGAAAGGAAGCATCAAGAATCATTTTATCCAAAAGTAAAATGAATACTGCCAATAAGTTCGCGCTTTTAGAGTTCCCAAAGAGCTCCGTAAATTTAAAGAAATTTAAAATTTTTAAATTAAAAAAATGTGTCGAAATTGTGCCTTTGTCTTGGGTATTTTATACAAAAAAATCACAGGAGTTACGTTGTAAATACCCAGGAGAAGAGGATTACTCAAAGGTTGACATGTGGGTAAAGGAAGGAATTGATCCTTTAGAAACCTGGAAACACTTTCCAGCAAATATGATTAAAGAAGCTCGTAAGTATTATATATTTTTCAATTATTGTTTAAAAAAAATATATATATATATATACGCATTTATTTTGCAATTTTTTTTCTTACACTTTAAGGTTATTTTCATATAAATTGTTAAATAAAATGGAATGGTTTTTTTTATATAATTAGTTGTATATTCTAATTTTATTTCTTAATATTTCATTTCATTTCAAATTTTGTTACTATTTTTAAAGGAGACTATGATCAAGCAAAGAGGAGATACGACAGAATGTGCTTGGATGATGCGGTTGAGAGCAGCAGTAATACTGAGTTTGAAAATCACGTAGAAGTTCAGGAAAACTTGGAAGTATTATCTCCAGAAAATGCAAAATCAATTTTACATCAAATTCAAGGACTCAAAAAAAATGATGACATCCAAGTTTCAGGCATAAAGAAATTAATAATAAATTTTGTTCCTTTAATTAATAATATAATAATATTTAATTTTATTATTATTTAATATTTAATTATTACATTTCCATTATTTAAATTTTGTTTTAGCTATTCAAGATTTGCAGTCATCCAGTGAAGCTTCTACACCTGAAAAGAGTCCAAAGATAAAGGCAATCGAAATCTTAAAACCAGGAGTGCCAAAAATCCCGGAGAGTATGTTATGTTTCTAACTATTTTTTATAACCTTTAAACTTTTGAAATTATTATTTATATATTTATATTTATTATTTATTAATATTATTTTATTTTTTATGAAATAATTACAATAAATTATTAATTATTTTTTATTTTACTATAATATTTATTAATATAAATAATAATATTATTTTAATACATATGATTTTTTAAAACTAGATAATCGATTAACAAATGTGGTTAACTATTCATCTTCAAGTGAGGATGAGTTTAAGAATCAGGTTTCTCCGAAAAAAAGCCTTTCTTCTAAAATTAAAAGCAAGTACCTGTTATAAATGTGAAAATATTATTAATTTAAAGTAGTATTTATCTTTTGAAATTATTTTTAAGTCTTTTTAGTATTTTATTATTATTTATTACTATTTGTTATAATTTTTGTTAGTATTTATCAATTATTTATTACTATTTCTTAGAATTTATTATTATTGTTATTATTATTTTTATTATGTATTACTTATTAATATTTCTTATTATTTATTTTATTTATTATTATTACTTTAACTCTTTAAATTTAACGATTTTAAAATTTCCTGATTGGTATTTATATTATTTAATCAATTTTTATTAATCAGCTAATTCATTTATTATTAACTTATTTTAATAAAAACTTTTTATGTAAATAAAAATTTATATTCCAGGAAAGTCGCTTTTTAGGGATACAAGGATTCACAAGAAAAATAAAATTGGGGAAGAATCGAAATTCGATTGTGAAAGCTCATCAAGCTCTAGTGAATCCGAAGATTCACCTATTTCAAAATCAAACATTCAAAATTGTAAGGAAGTTTTTGATATTGTATATTATAAGATCTCAATTTACTTTTAATTGTTTGCGTTTTAAATTAATTGCAGTTACTGACATAACTGACTTTATCGAAAGTATGGAGAAAAGATTAATGGGATACATAGATGGAAAATTTTTAAATCTGTTACGTCGAATCCAGTATGATATTAGTCAACGAACCCAAGTAATTTTGAAAATGGTGAATCAGGTTGGAGTTGGATCCCAAATTAAATCTTTTTTAGAAAACCCTTCAATGGATGAGCTTCCAATTGAATCATTGGAAGATTTTCTAAAGTTTGACGAAAAATTAAAGAATAGCACAGATTTGCAAGATAGTTTGGTAAATTTAAAAATGTTAATTTATAATTTTTAATTTATTATTACAGTCACTTAATTTTTTAGAGTGAAAAAATTCATATTTACAACAAATTTCGTTCTGTCAAATTTTTCTGGAAAATTAATAACTTTAAACTATACTTAAAATTATTTGTTTTTTTTATATTTTTAGAAAACTCAAATTTTGCGAGAGATAGCTGGTGCAACAAATTTACGCGATGCTGTAAAATCCATCATGCCCAAAATTATAAAAAAAGATGTGCAGCAAAAGTATTCCGGAAAAGGAAAAACGATAAAGGGGAAGGGGAAATTGAATTTTTCCAAAACAAATACGTTTTCCTGTATTAAAGGTAATTTCGAAATTTTTTCCCTGTTAAACTAAAATTTTGTCAATTGTTTTTACAAAATATAGAAAATTAAATTAGTTTTGAATCCTTATTAATTAAAGTTACTCTCCAAATTAAAGTCACTGTAGTTTATTTTTTATAATTGACACTTATTACATTTTACAGCTGCAACGCTTTTTAAACTCGAGGAAACGAAGGAGAACGATTTGAGCAGTGCCATAGGAATATGGTTGTCCCAAGCTGGAGACAGGGAAGGAGGAAGAAAAGAGAGAGCGTCAACAAGTAAAGAATTGCCGACAGAGAATACAAATATCGAAGAAAATCAAACTGAAGATGGAGAAATTACAGTTGAGATGAATGTAGATGAAAATGTCTGATTACTTTAATTCATTTAAATTCATTAAAATTATTTTTAAAAAAAATTATAATTATTATTGCTATAATATAATCGCATTATCATTAAAATTATGTTACAATTATGAAAGAAGTTTGCTTGTTAATTAATTAATTAATTATGTTAATTTTCACTTAAAGAGGATTAAATAAATAATGAAAAAATGTTTGACAATTTGGTGTTATTTCTTAAGTTGTAATAATAATTATTATAATAATAAATAATAATAATTCTAAAATTTTTTAATAAATTTCTTTAAATTATTTAAAAATTAAAATAATTTTTAAATTCAGGCAAAATTTTTTTAGTTATTCAGTTTTATTGATTTTTTATTATTTATTATATTAGCATATGTTAGGCTAAAATTTGGCTGCTGTTAATGGGCCAATAATTATTGCCAATATTTAACAAACAATAAAAATATTTAGGTTAAGATTTGGTAAAAAATAATGGGCCAATAATCACTGTCAGTATTTAACCAACTGTTTAAACATTTACGTTATTGTCTGGTCGCCAGTAATGGGCCAATAATTAATGCCACTATTTATCCAAGTGTTCAAATTCTTATATTGACATCTGGACGCCAGTAATGGCCCAATGATTACTGCCAACGTTTGACCATAGAATCCATATATCCAGACAAATTCTTGGTTGCCAACATTGGTCCAAATATGGTTGCCCAGTATTGGTGACGACGTGATCATCCCAAGTATCTCCCAGTGATAAACCCATATTGGGAATAAATATTAAGCCAATAAATATCCCAATCTTGGGCCATCATTACGCCAATGGTCACCATTGGAAAATTTCCCATTGGGCAGTTGAATCCCAAGCTTTTGATTTTTTATGTGCCCAAGGAATTGGACACATCGAAATTAGTCGGTAATGCTTATGCACAGAATGAAAACACTCTTAAGGACATTGAGCTTCAAGAATTTAAACAGGGATTTGTACTTAAGTTTAAAGTTGATACAACATCAAAGGTGGCACGACTACCGTGGCATATAAAGATGTTATAAGTGTATAAAGTTTGGTCATATTTTCAAGTTTTGTCAGAAGAAGACAAATGTGTGCTCATACTGTGCAGACGAGGGACATCAATATGACAAATGCCCGCTCTCTAAATCTGAATCAGTGAAATTCCACTGAAAATCAGTGAAATTTGGCTGAGAATCAGTGACTCTATTCTCGCGATTTGAATCTGTGGAATTTCACTGAAAATCAATTAAAAATAACTGGAATTTTAATCATTTTCCACTGCACTGATTCGCCAATGAAAAAACTACTGAAAATTTCTGTCACATATATTGAAAATTTCAGTTATTTTTTAAATGGCCAATTAGTGAAAAATGACTGAAATAATATATAAGTTAGCGTTGAAAAGACTAATAGCCAAAACGAAAGGGCCATCCATAAACCACGTAGCCTCTTGAGGGGAAGGGGGGGTCAAGCAATTGACTGCGACAAGAGGAAAAAATGGCGCTAATACGTGTAATAGCGTACTACAGGGGGAGGGGGGGTCAAAATTCCCAAAAAATGGGGCTACGTGGTTTATGGACGACCCCGAACTACGGTGCTCAACCAACCTAACCATTTGCTAGAGGTAGAGTATATTTATATATAATATAAATAATATGATATAATAATATATATATATATATATATATTTTATTTATTTTAATTTATTTATTTATTTTTATTTTTTTATTTAGAGTATATTTTTTTTATTGACAGAAGTGGGCCACCCGCCGTTTTTGGTTTTACAAGTGACATATCTGTCAACCGAATTTTTTTTTCTTTTTTTATTAACAGAAGGTCAATTTTCAGTTGGTCATTGAAGTGTGCGACGTACAATTGTGCACGGTGAGCTTCAAGCCACGATGTGTATAATAAAAAGGGTGACAAAAATTGACAACTGCATTTCATTTGTATGCCTTTTAAGCATTAAAATCCGTGAAGTCCGAAATCGCAGCTGATCATTTTTTCGAAATAACCTAAAATACATATTTTTTGTTTTAAAGCGTTTGTAAGCGTGTCAATAAAGTCAACGCTGCCAAAAAATCTATTCATTTCGTTTAAAAATTATTCTTAAGCTCTTAATGTCATATCTTAGGAATAAAAAAGTGAAAATATTGGTGTAATAATTATTTTTTGTTCGCAAATGATATTTTTAATCGTTTTATTTATTAAAGTTACGTCATTAGATCTCATGTAATTATTATTTTTAAGAGTTACAGTTAACAATTTTTTCAAAATATATGTATATAAATATATAAGCACATAGAAGTCAATATGTAAGAGAATGCCATACTGGTAGAGCAAGCGACAGTTTGTTCGCATTGACAATTGCACATCTACGTATATAAACATGTTTCTGAAAAGTCCAAAACCTTAGTAGACGTATACAAAGAAGGGACATTTAACTTTGATACTGATAATAAGTTAAAAGAAAAAAGACCTGTTGTTTGGGCTGAAGCGGATGAACTACTCGAAATTGTTGTAAGAGAGCGAAATTTTATTGGAAATACTATTGTTAAAATCATAGCAGATGGCGGTCAGGGTTTTTTTAAAATCTCTATGTCAGTATTCCCAGAAAATTATTCACCAGAAGTAGAATGCGATTTATATGATATTACACAGCCAGCGAGAAAGCGTACTAGATATTCTGAAGGAGGTTCGACTGGAAAAAAGCCAAGTTGACTAGCGTATACAGGTTAATAATGCTGTGCACAGTACCGCAAATAAAAGAAACGTATGAAAACGTTAAGATTTTATTCAAATTGATTAATCTAAACAATATTTCCTTCAAATTTGTTGCCGACTTTAAACTTATTCTTATAATCAATGGCATGCAAACGGCTACTTCGACATTTCCTTGCCCTTTCTGTTTTATAACACTGAAGGACTTAAAAGATCGCAAGGAATTGAGAAACCAAGATTCGCATGATAACGAGCGTAAGGGAGTAGACGAGGGAGATTGTGTGCAAAGTTTGGCGGATAATAATAATGAATATAAAGGTTTGAAAACATACGGAGATTTAAAGAGAGACTACAGTAAATTTTGTTCTCAGGGTAAAAACAAGAAATTTGCAAAGGAATCAAACAGTACAATAAATCCTTCACTTTTTGACGAAAATGATGATGTCTACGTCCTAGAGAAATGTGTCCTTCCCGAGCTTCACATATTACAGGGATTTGTTAACCATTACTTTTAGAATGGCTTGGTACCTCTAGTCGGTCGAGACAAAGCATTAATCTGGCCGAAGAAACTGAAAATTATTCCGAGAAATTACCAAGGCGAGATTTTTGAAGGCAATGCCTGCCGAAAGCTGTTAAGGGGCACACCTAGTGTGAGTGACTGAAAAAAACGTCGATTTTTAGGAATTTCTTTAAGGAAATTATTGCATCTAATTTTTTTTAAAGTTTTGTACATGTATATTTGTATAAATAATGAACATTTTGTAATTTTTGCAAAGAAAAATATCTTTTTTTTAAAGAGTTATTCGCTATATAAAAAAAACAGTTTCTCCACTGCTGCAGTTATTGCGGCCTTCTGAGTGACTGAAATAAAAAAAACCAAAAAGATTATTAAACTAGAAGATATTTGCCGTACTATGAGGCTCCAGTTTTTTTTGGATGAAAAATAAAATTTTGGGATGCCAAAAACTATCGAATTTTTTAGTCGAAATTTATAATTTTTTTTCAAAACTCCGCCATTTTTTTGAAATTCAATATTCTTTTCCATCCGAGGGTCATAGTACGGCAAATGTCTTCTAGTTTAATAATCTTTTTAGTTTTTTTGATTTCAGTCACTCAGAAGGCCGCAATCACTGCAGTAGTGGGACAACTTTTTTTTACACTTGCGAGATGGGACATAACTTTTAAAAAAATATGTATTTTTCTTTACGAAAATAAAAAATTAATAACTTGTTACATGCTGCTTTTCTGCTAAAGAAATAGATCCCAATATAGATATAGACAAACATATTAAAGAATTACGAACAGCTGTACGTGGTACCGATGAAGTCTCCGAAACATTGAAAATCCATGTAGCTTTGGCGCATACAAAACAATGTATTAATTTTTTGGGAAATAACGGATTGGGTATTTTTTCTGAGCAGACAGGTGAATCGATCCACCACGAATTTTTGGGGAAGATATAAGATGAACCTGATTGACGACCCCATGTACTTACAAAGGCTTAAAAAAGCCGTAGTTGAATTTTCCTCGCGTCATATTTAATCTTTTCTTTTAATTTTCCTTTATTTCGTTTATTAGTGTTCCTATGACAAATTTTATTTACATCATGTGAGAAACAAATAATGAAAATAAAAAACTTAAAAAGTATTTTAAACAAAAAAACAAAAAAAACAAAAAAACGAAAAAAAACATTAAAAAAATAAAAAAGGGACCAGTATATCACCACGTCCACGTCGTTGGTTCTGGGGGCAAGCAGAGAGTGATATTTAATTAGAATAATCAAAGTTATTAAAGTTATTAATAGAAAACTGCGTTCAGGAACTATTTAAAGCAATAAAATTGTATTTTAGGTTATTTCGAAAAAATGATCAGCTGCGATTTTGGATATCACGGATTTTAATGCTTAAAAGGCATACAAACGAAATGCCGTCGTCCGTTTTTGTCACCATTTTCATTATACTCATCGAGGCTTGAAGCTCACCGTGTGTGTTCTCCAGCAATTAGTGCAAAAAATTATCTACTTTTTCTTTTTTTCTCATTGTAAAAGTTATCGTTGTTTACATAAGTTATTCATCGAATTCAATCGGGTAAGTAGCCTTTATTAGAGTATCAGACCTAACCTTAAAAAATTTAAAGAGACTGTTTTATATTGTCGCTAGGTGTTATGACCACGTTATTTCTCGTCAAATTATGCTTGTGGGCCAAGTGCAGAAGTGGGCCACTGCATTGACGTTCCGTTACGACATTTAGTGATTTTGAATGAACTAATAAAGTGGTTCTATGAATTAATTTGTATTTTTTAGCAATCATGTCACCAAGAAAGGCTAAACCGACTGACTATGAACTCATTGTCTACGACAAATTACTTTATACTATAAATCAAATAAAATTTCGAAACGCACTGCTTGTGTTTGGTTATACAATACTATTTATTGAAAAAATTAATCATTTAACCCTGTACATTTCCGTATACTTAAGCGTCGTGCGCGTCTTGTGGATATGTTCCGCTCTTCTTTTTTGTTTTAATAAGTTAATAATGAATCCAGGAGAAGAAAGAAAAGTGCGCGAGTTATTAAGTCAATGGGATTTGGAGGAGAAAACAATTTCTTCGTTTGCCGGTAAGTTGAACACGAGTCACACGAGTTTTACTAAATATAACCTCACTTTTTTGTATACATGTATTAATTGAAGACCCACGTGCACATATTCTCGTAACAATTGCATGTATGTTAATATGTGCAATAGATCATTATTCCGTGGAGGTCTTAAATTAATTCATTTTTTTCTAATTTTAATTTGCTTAGAAAACTCTGGACTTATTTGCCCTCCAGTATTTGGACGAAAAAACCCTACAGATCTTAATACCTCGGCTTGGGAAAAGAATTAGATTCCAACAACATTGGAAAGAGTGGGTAAGTTAAAATTTTTTTACTTATTTTAATTTAATTTACCTTTTAAAATTTATTTCACAGAATTCAAAAAATTCAGTTGTATAATTTTCTTAACCTTCGGAGAACACATGGGGTCTTTTTGACCCCACGCTTTTTTACAAAAAGCTCTTTATCTTTTTTTAATATTTTTAATAAGGACTTTCAAGTATACAGACTTATTCTACAGAGTTTAAACTATAATTAAAAAAATTCTTTAACTTGATTAGATGAGCAGTTTAAAATTGGTTGAGCTTTGAAAAATAGTCTAAAAAATAGGTGTGTTCTCCAAGGGTTAAAAAACATTATTTAACTTAAAATTTACTGTTAAATAATAATGTAGTGGCGTTTTTTATCTTAAAAGTTGAGGAACAATTATAAATTTTTTTTTCAATTTCTAAATTTCTAAACTTTTTAAAAATTATGTTCAAAAGTTAAAACAAAAAATATTTGTTTATTTAATATTTTGTTAATAAAATTAAACGACGAAAATTAAAGATAATTTTTTAGATAGAAAATAAGCTATTTTTTTTAAAAATTGGATAAAAATTACAATTGTTCACTAAATTTCAAGGAAAAATACAAATGTTTATTTAATATTATTATTGAACAACAAATTTTAATTAAAATTAATCTTTTTAAATTTTATAATTTCATTTTTCAAAATAATTGAAATCGTTTTTGCCGACAAAATTAATTCAAATGGAAAAAATTTCAGGAGAAAAATTTTAAAAAAGTTTTGATAATGAACGAGTATTTAAAAATAGAATCAGATTAAAAAATATATTATTTTCCCTCTTTTTAAAAATTATTTTCTGATTTTAGGTTAAACAATTTGATTCAGGAGCATCATCTTCTACTGATATTAATGCAAATAAAGAAAAGTCTTTAACCTGCTTGAGTAATGCAACCTTGGTAGATCTGCCACAGATTCTTCTAGAGGGCGAAGAAATTAATAAAATTGATTCTGTCGAGTTACTGGGTACTGATACACCATCAGGCATTATTAGAGGAACATTTGCTAACAATGTTGAGATTGTTGTAAAACATAATGACGTTAATTAAGCTGAAACTCATTAATCAGAAGAATTTCAACCAGTGAAGAAAAAAATTAAGATATACGTGAGTAATAGAAATGCATTCAGTTTTTCAAAAATGTTACACATATAAACATAACATAACATAACATAACATAACATAACATAACATAACATTTTCTGTCTTTTGTATGTATTATAAAAACATATAAAAGAGCTATTTGCATTTATTCCAAACTCAAGAAATTTATAGAGCGCCAAAAGACAAAAATCAAACTTAATTTTTATTCTAATTTGAATACGTAATAAATATTAATTTTTTAAATCACATCTCTAATTTACATGCAAATAAAAAAAGAAAATAATACTTCTTTATTTTAGGACTTTTTTTTGCTTAGGGACTTTTGGGAAATCTGCCTACAGATACCTTGGATTCCGCACTCCAAGGTTATGTGGGGTTGGTATGATAAAACAAAAGGAAATATAAAAAAAGAAAAATAAATATATAAAATAATAAATTTAATAAACTGGCGACCTACTGCCAGCCCGACCTACTGAAACCCGTAACCCTTCTTTTGGAGCCCTATACCCTCCCTCGGAACTGTCGTAAGACTTTAGCCTTCGAGAGTGGCGCTCCAACTCTGTCGCTGATGCGACTTTGTTCTTTGTCTGCGTCAATAATTAAAATTTTTTTTTAATATTTCAAAGCCTAAGCGGAATTTACAGCACAACAATAATAAAAAACAAATTTTTAAAGAAGTGTAAAAAGTCAAAGATAAAATTGTAAACGGATATAAAAAAGAAAAGAAAAAAAAGTAAACACGTGTATAATGTTGAAAAGATAAAACTGTATAAAGACGAATAAAAACACAAAACAAATTAAAAAATGTATAAGGACAAATAAATCACAAAATAAATTAATAAAAAACAAACAAACATATTAAAAGCTGTATAAATCACGCTTTTTGGCGGCCATCGAGATCCTTCCTCGTCATAACCGAGGTTACGAAGTTCTCGACTTGCCGCCAATTTTCTTACGACTGGGTCATTAGCTCTACCATGTTCTCCGGTGTAACCTGACAGTTAACACCGTCAAACATGGCTTGCCTCTCCAAGTCCCATTTCTTGTATGAAAAGAGGGTGTGCGTAAATTATTAGCTCCTTTTAATACTTCTTATTTGCTTTTAGTTCTTGCGAGAGTCTTCTTCGCCTCCTCAAGGGCCGTCCTGAAGACTCCGCATCCTCTGCTGCCTGCAATATGGGTGGTTGACACCTTATTGCCAAACTTTTCGTTGTATAAAAAGCAACTTGGGCTCTTCTTACAGTTGGAGAACCTGTGACCGGCTTCACCGCACTTAAAGCACGCAGCCGATCTGTCCACCTTCTGGCATTTCGCTCCAATATGACCGTATCCCAAGCATCGTTGACACCGAACGACCATTACTCTTTTTTTAATTGGGCAACACATAAAACCAATTTTTACGTGTCCCAATTTCTTCAGCCTGTTCGCCTCTTCCGGGTTGGTGACTACAACCGCGAGCTTCATCCCTCGGCGGTTGGATCCTAAGACCGTCAATTTCCTCCATCCTGGCTTTCCTATCGCTTCCGACAACACTTGTTGCACCTCGGCTTCTTGGGTAAGGCAATCCAAATCACAGATCTCGAGTGTAACTCTTCGATCCAACGACTGCACCTTACCCATGCTTCCAACCGCTTTGGTGACCTCAGTGGTGAAAGCGCCCTTGTCGGAGCCTCCTCTGATCTTAATCAGAAGGTCTCCCTTCTTTGTAGCTTTGCTGCTACTATTCTCGTATGGCAGTCGTCCGGGTTGACCTCTTTGCGAAGTTTACCCAGAACGTCAGCATACGTTAATCCTTGACCGACTCGGATTAGAACTGCGGATCTTATTGATCCCATTCTTTCCATTTGAGGAATCTTTGGATCTGGTACTTCCGTTTCCATTGGAGGAGCTTATCTCGCGAGTCTCTTCTATCGCCTCGTCGTCTACTTCTGAGTGGATAGCGCTATGTACAGTCTTTCCGCTACTGCAGCTTGACACACTCAGAAGGCTGGACGCGCTTCCCTTTCTTATTCTTTCTCCTTCCACGATGTTCTGTGGATCCAATCTTTCCACGATCACCCGTGACACTGCGAGAAAGTATGAGCCCCCACAATCCGCGCGCACTTGGGACCGATGGTGAGATTTCCCGTTTCCGGCCTGCTCACATGGGGTACTTTCTTTAAATTTTGTAAATCCATTCTTTCTTGCTGTTTGGTTGCCCTTTAGTGAAAAGCCCCGCCACCACGGCAAGGTCGTGTCTGGCAGCGGGACCACTTCTCCCAGCACATCAAAGAAATCAATCTTGTTTAGCAGTGGACCCGCTTCTCCCAGCACATCTAAGACATCAATGATGTTCAGCAGTGGACAACCAGCGGCGGAGTTATTGTAGGACGTTATTGTTATTGTGGAAAGTGTTTTAAAATTAACTACAAGTGGAGTGGCAGTTTTAAAACTTTATAAACAAGAAAAGCAGTTTTTGAAAGACTCTACTCGAGATGACCCAATGGGAAAAGGACCATTGGCGCATTAATGGCCCAATAATGGGAGCCACCATTCCATTATTGTCCCATTATTGGCACCCAATAATGGACCACTAATGGTAAAATCGTGGGATGTCCACGCCGATGCCAATAATTGGCAACCACTATTAAAAAACCATTATTATTATATTAAAAAACCATTAGGACATGAAAAAACCATTAATAACAAAAAATTTTATTAACTTTTATTAAACAATAAATTTATTTATTTAATAATGATTTCATTTATTATTATTATTTATCATTAAAAATATAAATTTTTTAAATTAATTATTTTATAGAAATGGTTATTATTTTCTATCACATTGAAATGTGAATAACCCTTTCGTTCAGAGTCTAAAAATTATTTACCTCACATCCATCAGTGCAAAAATAGGAGAGGACGGGCAGAATAAAATTCCACAAATATTCGTGAGAATGCTGCCTCCTTATATACTTTTCAAGTTTCATGTTAGTTGCGAGAGAGTTTGAAACAACACCTCCTACTTAGTGGTCCATTATTGGGAGCCAATAATAAACCTAGAGAAAACCAATGGCTCCCAATATTGGGCCATCAATGCACCAATAATAGACTAATATCTATTTCTCATTGGGGAGTTAGAAGACTGTATTCTGCAATATGAATTATCAGATGATATGAGTAAAACGTAAGAAACACAATTTTTAATTGATATTACAGGCCTCGGACATTATAACCTTTTCGACTTTTTTCGACTATTTTTAAAAAATGCTACATTTTTCGACTTATTTTAAAAAAAACAAAATATTAAAATAATAGCAGAAAACATACAAGAGATAGTAAAACAGACATGCTATTAAATTGTGCGCATGCGCCTAATGAACAGCCATATCTCTTTACCGGGAAATTCAAAATACAAACGCCTAAATACATAAAAATATCTAAAACCTGAAAAAAAATTACATAAAATCAAATCATATAAAAAAGTATGACAATAAAATCAATCACTGCATAATTAAAAAAAAATAAAACAAATTTTAAAAAAAGAAATTGATAATATTAAACAGTAAAAAAAATATCAAAAAATTATATATTCAAAAATTTTTCATTCCATTAAAGACACATCAACTCAATCTGAAAAATAATAATAGCCTTTTAATTAATCCCAATTTTTATAATAATCCAAAATGAATAATGTTAAAAACAAACAAATTTTTATCCATACTTGCAAGATAAAACAAACTTTTTTTGTTATTATAAAATTTCAAACTTTTCTTATTCATTATTTCTTTCAATATTTCAGGCAACTCCGCTGATTGGAATTATACGCTTGAGTTTTCAAATAATAGGACAATACATGCTATTACAATTATTTTTATCCCACATGCACAAAAGTGGCGCTTTCTGATAGCAGACGACAGGGAGAAAAGTCATTCATTTCTTCGACCGTATGAAAATGGCGGATGTGTTCTCCCATGGGCACACATGCATTTTTCTTGCTCATGGGAGAAAACGTCCGCCATTTTCATAAAAATCGAACAAGTGAATGACTATTACTCCCTGTCGTCTGTTATCTGAAATCGCCACTTTTGTGCATTATGAATAAAAAATATCGTAAGAAACATGGGAATAAAGGCAGCCAATTTGTTTTCGATGATTTTTGTGACACGAGTGGAGGTCGAGGGCGCCCCGAGACCTTAACTCGTGTCACAAAAATCACCGTAAAGAAATAGCTGCCTTTATCCTCTTATTGCTTAATATACTATTCCTTTTCTATCCGACTCTCCAGCTCATTCCGAAGGTTAGTAGTCAATTTTCAACGTTTGTTAACTAAAAAGCCAAAAACTACAAAATTTAAAAATTCCTCTAAGCATGCAGGCTGCTTTTAATTTGACTTTTTTCAAAAATCCTTTTTCTGTCCGACTCTCGACCTCATTCCGATCCTTGGTAGTCAATTTTCATTGTTTGGTATTTTCCCAGTGAGCATACTTGTTCAAAAGACGTTCTAAGGATGTCTTTTTGCGGACGTCATTTGGACTTGTACAAAATTCGTCTTAAAGACGTTCTATAAATGTTCTATGTCTTGCCCATTAGATGTCTTAAAGACGTCTTTTTTATTCAACTTTTGAAAATAGAAAAATTTTCATGAATAGGAAATATTATTTTCTAAGTTCATCTTGGACTTAGAAATTCGTGAATGTAGAATTCATTGAAATTTTTCTAAGTTAGATTCATTTCATTGACAAGTGAGATCGTTAACTATGCCGAGGCTCATATCTTGGTTTTATCCACAGATTTATCTTTAAAATCTTTTAGTATACAGCATCGTAAACCATATACATGATTCACCGCTCCATGCTCAAGAAATACTAAAACGAAACCCAAGGTCTCATTGGAGGATTCTTCTAAGTGTTTCGTGTAGCCTGGGCTATCAATTGCAAGCGTCGTTAATATTTGGGCAATTGAATCGAATGCACAGGAGTTTTTCACCATATATTTTCGTTGATTGATAATAATTGGTGCTAAAATTGAATTTCCATTGAGCAGTAACATCAGCTACCGAATCAATTATAGTCAAAGTTAAATTTCCGTTGAAATTTTCGATTTCTTTACAATCTACGGATGTAGTGTTGATTACTTTTGTTGCATCTAAAACTATATTTTCAGTAGATTTTTTCTCTTCGAAATCAAGGTAACTACATGTCAAACCTTGCATTTGAATTTCTGCTATTTTCGAAGCAGCAATTAATCATTGAGCTTTGGTAGACTCGAAGTCTATTTTGAAGTCGCAGCGTATGGCTCCATGCACATTATTCAAGATATTATTTTTCAATTCTGAAAACATACCTTCAACGTAGCTACTTGTCGGTCTCACATAAGGCGACGAAAAATCTTTTCGATTTACTGCCGTCCACAGCGGAAATTCTTTTGCTTAATTAAAAAGGTGATTGCAGAACTGCGGCATGTAGTACGCATTAGCCGTTTCGTAAATTTTACTGTAATTCAATTCTGCTTCTTCTTTTGATTTTTATCCAATTTACAATGTTTTCGTGGGCGACTACCTCTTGATGGATAAAGCATTGAGGATCATCTGATATAAAAATCTTTAACAACATGATTACATTTGGCGAAGCACTTCAATCGAAAAAAAATTCGAATTAAGTGGGCTACATCAACTCGAATATACGTCTTTATTAACCGCTTCTTATTGGTTTCATTTGTTGTCAAAAATTGAAAACATTTTTTAATGTAATCTTTTAATGACATTGTGTTAAATGATAACATCATTGCTCGCAATAATGCTCTAGAGTAGTCGCACACAGCTTCTCTAGGAACAATCTTGACATATTTTATCAAGTTAAATAACCAGTAAGCAATGTTTATCATATCATGGGAAGCTGAGAGCATTTGACCTACATTAAGAGAAATATTACAGAAATTTATAACAATTTCGTATAAGAAAATTGCAGGTGATTTTATTCCGTCTGGCATGTCAATCGTGGTAACTAAACTACCAGTGCCGTCAGTGTAAATTGTCGCTTCTTCTCCGAAAAGACGAGAGTATTCTTTATAAACAAATACTTGTTCTGGTAAGAGGTACTGTAATTGAAACTTGCTGGCAGAAATGTGCCGGATAGAACCGCAATAAGGTGTTCTGTTCTGCAGCTTTAAGAGTATAGCAATTGGATCTGTACCATCTTTGCGATCAACGTTAAGCTCCTTATCTCTCAACTCGTGTTACAATTTTTTCAAGACATCACTTTTATAGAGATTTGGAGCTGGATAATCACCAATATTCTGCATTTCCGTAGCGATTTTACGACGGGTATTTGCAGCACCATCCTTTAATACCATTTGCCCAATTGCTTTTCGTTTCTCAAATCTTAATTGACGTTTTACTTTTTCATGTGGTTTTAATCTAGTGTTAATGCATTTCACTTGTTTTTGGCTTTTAAATTAACAAACGATGAAAATTGACTACCAATGATCGGAAAGAGGTCAAGAGTCGGATAGTATAAGGAATTTTGGAAAAAGTCAAATTAAAAGCAGCCTGCATACTTAGAAGAATTTTGGAGTATTTAAATTTTCTAGTTTTTGGCTATTAAGTTATCAAACGATGAAAATTGACTACTAATCATCGGAATGAGGTCAAGAGTCGGATAGAAAAAGAAATTTTGAAAAAAAGTCAAATTTAAAGGAGCCTGAATGCTTAGAGGAATTTTTAAATTTTGTAGTTTTTGGCTATTAACGGTGTTCGATGGTCTCTGAAATTTCTAGATTATATTCGACAAACTGCTATCACCCAACAAATACGGCTCTGCCTGGTTTAAATGACATGAAATTGGTAAACAATCATTTTTGAACGAGTTTTTCGCTGCACACAAGCACTTTTTGCAAAATCTGAATCCGAACCATTGACACAAATCTTCTTAATTACCTAAATCCAAAATTTTTTTTTAAATCCTGATCACGACTGGGTCGTGGCTGATGGCCATCAATTAATTCCATCAGTCTACGCGGGAATCGAAATAAATCCTATAATGGAAATGGTGATCCTAGTGCGGTGATGTACTCTGGACCAACCTACATCGCTATTCGTAGTGGAAAGCACTCTGCTTCAACTGCAGATTCACACGCCAAAGATTTCGTTAACTTACTTAAGATGCCAGAATTTGATTGCATTACAAAAACCCCAGAAGGAAGCATCAAACCCATAGTAATTTCCACAGTAGACGGCGGACCGGACGAAAATCCGCGATACCAGAAGGTAATCGCAAACGCAATTAAACATTTTAAAGATTTTAATCACAAACGCACCAGGCAGAAGTGCCTATAACAGAGTGGAACGACGTATGGCCCCTTTGAGTAAAGAACTTTCAGGGATTGTTTTGCCATTCAATCACTTTGGATCTCATCTCGATGTAAATCATAATACTGTAGATTCAGATTTAGAGATGCGGATTTTCAAGTACGCAGGCGAGGTTTTATCTGAAGTTTGGTCATCTATGATTATTGACGATCATCCTGTTATAGCAGAATATGTCGAACCGGAAGCTTTGAATCCTGCACCAATGCCTGAAATGGACTGGTACAGAAGACACGTCAGAGAAGCACAGTACATCCTTCAAATATTTAAATGTGAAGACATTCAATGTTGTGGAAAAAGGAGAAGCAGCTAGTGGACCATTTTACCTAATAGATTTCAATAAATTATTGCCGTACCCAATTGTTCAGGGATCAATATTAAAAGTTCCTGCTCCTGACGACAATTTTTCATTGAAGTTCTCTCCGCTATTAATGCGTCTAGCACATTTAAAAAACATGATTAATGTCCTAAACATTTAAATTACATTTTCGCCTAATTATAATTATAATTAGGCGAAAATGTAATTTAAATGTTCAGGAAAGTTTCTCGCTAAACATTTATTTAATCGGGACATTTAAATCTTTACACAATTTTCACTAAACTTTTCAGTTAAATATCCCGAATATTGCAAGTAAATATTTAATAAATTTTTAGGAAGGTTTCGGTGCTGTGGGGGTTGTAAAAATAAGGAAACAAAATTTATCATTATCCACTGTCGTACAAGTTCAAAGTGTTCCTCTTCCTCATTCAGAGGAGAAAAATCAAGCTGTAAAGTGGTTAGAAATTCACCTTGTTCCGACGAATGTAGTTAACCAACTGTAGGATAAATCGCATTTAAAACGTCAATCATTTTAAAAAAATGGATACAGTAGGTGTTTTCATGTCCGAGGATCATGATCCAGATCACTTAGTAACCAATCACAGCATACGAAAAGTGATCCGCATCATGATCCTTAAGCATGCAAAAAACAGCCAGTGTTTACGATTATTTTAAAAAATCTCCTGCTTTAAAGACTTTTAAAACTTTTATTAATTTTCATTCGCGATTTTTTATGTCCACAAGTTTCATTATTCAAATCAATAAATCGTATGGATTTTAAAAAATTTTATTTAAAAAAAGAAAATTTTTTTTGAAGAATAAAAAATTGTAAAGCAGTTAAAAATTTCATTATTTAATTATTTGTAGTGTATAATAATTGTAAATACTGAAAAAATGTTTTAAAAATATCTAAATTTCTAAAAAAAGGTCAATTTTGATTGCCTCAAATTTTACTATTTTAATAGCTGAAAAAAAATTTCGAAAATGGTTAAAATTTTAATTTTTTTAAAAAAGGTTTCGAAAATTTAAAAAAAAATTTATTTAGTTTTAGTAGTATAGAATAAATTAAGATCTAAATAATTAAAAAAAAAATTGCCGCCCGTCAACAACGTAAATATCGAAGGGTTGAAAGATTACCGGTCCTTTCCTTTAAAATAAACTCTAATTATTGAAATTAAATAAATTCCTAAATTAATTTATTGAGATAATAATATAATTTAATAAATAATTTAATTATTAATTATTTTTAATTTATTTTTCATTTTAAAAAATAGGTTGAAAAAGTAAATAAGGTCAATCCATAATTTTCGTAACAAACAATACTTAATTTAAATAAATTATTATTAACTAATATAAATTTTTAAAGAAAATTTTAATGAATTAATTTTTAACAGCTGTTGCAAGATTTCAAAAAACTGCACGAAAATTGTAAAAACAAATTAAACAGTCATTGGGACAGTGCAATAAACATTCTTCAAACCTCATTACAAGAATGCAAACAATAAACTGGTGAAGATTTGGATTTTTTTCACCATCACTGGCAAGACACAACAAGGATGCAGTGTTGCTCTATTTGCTGCCATATTTAATAAATCCTCCGCGAAGTAATACTCGAGCTGCAAAAATTTCCGTCAGGGAAAAACAAAAGGCCTTTATTATTCACGCAAAAACTGCAGCTGATATTTTAATTAAGCTATACATAGACAGCGAGAGATATATATTGCAACAGAAACAACTCTTCAACCGATTCCTGTAATTGTTGGTCCTTTGGTCAATCTCGAAGCATTATACGTATATGTAAACGACTGTGTAAATAATCCTACGATTTATCGAACAGAAACCGTATTAGAGACTATCGATTTAAGATTTAAAATTATTTTTGCACTCAATTGCAGTTTTTCAACCAGGGCGGGGCCCATATGGCTATTTATTCAAAAAGCTCTGTATATCAATTTACCGAATGAAAAATGTAATAGAGAAACGAATGTCTTAATAGGGAGAATTTTACAGGAAGTTTCTCAAAGAAATGAAAATAATTTGAATTTATTATAGTTATTACGATGTTTGACTGTAAAAATTGTGACAATACTTTTCAAGGCTTTAAAGAATTTCTTAGTCATATAAATTTAAGTCATTCTACTTCGAATAGCTTCAAATGCGGTGGTCATTCTTGCTTAAGAAATTTTAAATCATTTAATTAATTGCGGACTCATGTACAAAGAAACCAGGTAAAAATTGTCGAAGCAGCTCATAAAAGTCCAAAGTTAAGTGTAAAAACAGAAATTAATTTAATCAGTGAAAGTACTAAAGCTATATGTGAACCATCTACCTCTCAAGTAGCCACAAGTGAAGACAGAGAAAACTATGATATTCCTTGTGAATCCAAAAACAGTAATCTTGATAATCATAAATGTAGTGCACAAATAACTTCACCAAATGTTTGAGCTCTTCCAACAAATGGTTGAATTTTGCTGCTGAAATATATGATTATCCAGATATTTCGAGAGCTAGATCTCTTGAAATAATAAATGATACTCAAAAATTGGTAAAGACTATATTAAAACATACTTTTCATACTGTCTCCGAGAATGTTGATCCGCAAATTTTGAACAATTCAGAAAATGCCATTGATGACAGCTGTGGAACATTTAAAAAATTTTAATACAGAATTTACCATTTTCGATGGATTTAAGAAAAATCAGAATTATATTTCACCAGAATCGTATCTGATTGGCGAGAGACAAGATTTTCGACAAATAAATGGAAATACTGTTATGAAGATGGTGCCTGCAACTGCTCAGTTCATACCTCTACGTCATGTGTTCAAAAAATTCTTTGAATTACCATCAGTTTATACAGATACAATTAAATACATAGATTTTTTTAAATGTAATACGTCGACAATTTCAAATTTTATTCAGGGAACACTTTAGAAAGATCTTAGTAAAAATGTTGGCAATGAAATTGTACTTCCACTATTTTTGTACTTAGACGACTACGAAACGAACAATCCCTTAGGAAGTCACAAGGGCATTTCTAAATGTGGTGCAGTTTACATTTCCATTCCCTGTTTACCTCCACAATTTCAGTCAAAACTTAAAAATATTTTTTTATTTATTTTATTTAACAGTTTAGAAAATAAAAATAAAAAAAATAAAAATAAAATTTAGAAAATATTTCAAAAATCCTATAATTTTTTCGAAAGTTAAAGACGAGTTAGAGGTCTTAGAAAATATAGGAATTCCCATTAATCTTCCAAAGCGAAGTAAAATACTTGTACTTTCGTCTTTTGTTAATAATTGGAGATAATTTAGCTGTAAATGAGCTGCTGGGATTCACGGAAAGTTTTAATCACAAAAAATTTTGTCGAATTTGTACAATTA
Source organism: Leptopilina heterotoma (assembly GCF_015476425.1). Lineage (NCBI taxonomy): Eukaryota > Metazoa > Arthropoda > Insecta > Hymenoptera > Figitidae > Leptopilina > Leptopilina heterotoma. Next base: position 1,472,968 of record NW_025110849.1, read on the forward strand.
ATAGAAAGGATATAAATTCTGTCTGGATGGAATATGAGGTATTATTGCGAACTGTGTCGAATTATGAAAAAGATGTCTTAACAAATAATTCTGATGAAACAGGAGCTGTTGAAAAATTTATTTTGCAAAGTGTAGGAGACTATCATCCAGTTAAAAATTTTTCTCTAGATGTTGTCCATTATGGACCTGACGGTTTTTGTAGATATTATATAACTGTGGCATATTATTAAAAGTTTTAATAAAAAAAAACAAATAAGAAAAAACCATACTTGACTCTTGAAAGGCTAAATAATCTTATAAAAGGGTTCAATTATGGTTCTATTAAAAATAAACCAGCAGAAATTCTTGACAGTCACATTAAAAACGGACAGATTATTATGTCAGCGTCGAAAATGTTGACCCTTGTAACACACTTGCCTGTTATATAAAACAACGATTTTTCCGAACTCTCTGAAACCGAAATATCAATTGTTAACTCATTACCTAAGAGTATTGCGCCTGTGTGGCCCACTTTGGAAAATTTCAACGATGAGATATGAAGCTAAGCATCGAGAGGGCAAAATCACTTCTCGGTCCTCATTGAACCGTGTTAATGTGTGCAAAACTATCGCTGTAAAACACCAACTTTGTCAAAACTACCGATTTTTAAACAATGAGACTTCGAAAACAATTTCCTATGACCATAAACTAATTAAAATATCATTACTCGTTGATTTACATTGTTATTTTGATTTATCTGATTCATTGCGAATATTTACCAGTGAAGAAGTCAACACGATTAGAAAAGTAGATTTCTTGGATAACATTATTGAAAAAGGTACAATAATTGTGTGCCCGAGTGAAAATGGCTCTTCTTTTTAGAAGGTAGACAATATAATTCTCAAGACCTTCGTTCAAAAGGGTACAAACTATTTATTCCAACATCCCTTGTTAGCAGGAAAGCCTGGGCACATGACGTAGATCTTGACCTTTCCCCGCACACTATCAGTACTAAGTTACTACCCGAAACTCTAGAGAACATCATCTCCATTCGTAGGAGAACACTGAATCCAAAGGAGATTTCAGGACTCGTGGAATTTGCCTTCTCGGGTATCACCATTCCTGACTCGATCCTCATTTCAAGGGCGACCTTCAAACTTATTTTATGCGTTCCTCCCCCCAAACGCAGCGGGACTGCGATAAACGCAATTACCCCTCTCGTTGTTCTAACTGCTCTAGAAAACATGTTGCTTCTGCACGCGTTTGTCCTTTCTATCAATTCGAATATCTGATCATGAGGCGTAGACTTGAGGGTAATGTTGAATATGAGGAGGCTGAACAACTACTAAATGAAGGTATTACCAGACCTGGCTATGAGATTGTTTGGGAGGGTAACATAGAACACACTAATGTGAATTTAGCTGCATCTATGGATGTAGAAGATCCCCCTACACCAACATCCATCGACAATTCTTCAACTCACTCACAGCTTTCTGACACGCACTCTAACACTGACAAATTACCCAACACTGAGAATTCACCTACGAATCAATCTAGTGACAGTAAAATGGAGGAAGATGTCTTCTCCAAATAGATATTTGTTCTTTGCTATAAATTGTAATCTGCGTCTTGTCTTTATATATGACCTAACTGAACTTTATTGGACATCAATACTATATTTTACCTAAGTGACGTAGGACTGATTTTAATACATTTCCCTAGTAATAGTAATAACAATTTTAAATTATTTTGCTCTACTTTACATTGCATGCTCGCCCTGACTGTATACCTGTCTCTAGTATGTCCTCTCAACAATACAGATCTTTAAATAAATCTTTATCTTTTTTATTGTGGAATGCGAGAAGCATTATCCCTAAAAGATCGGAATTAGAAACACTGTTATGGATTCACAATCCGGATATTGTCTGCATAACAGAAACTTGGCTATCCACACCTTTCTACTTTGAGATTCCTAATTTCATCACAGTCAGACAAGACCGACCTGATGACAGAGGTGGAGGTGTTATGATTATTATACGCAGGGAGATAGCTTTTCGAATTACAGAACGCAACACCTTTCAATTTGCGAATCTCTAAATTGACCTCGTATCCATAATCGTTTCTACCTTATATGGTGAAACACAGATCTCCTGTTTATATGACCCCCCCAGGAGGTGATATTCCTCGTCACCTCGTTGCTCACTTTTTCTCTATTTAAAAATCTATACGCATCGAACACTACCCTACCTACGAGATATTAAAATGCCAATGTTTCTGGCAGTAACCTCGATCTAATCCTCTGTTCGGCATCCATTTTGCAGTCATCTTCTACTATTGTCATCTCTGACGCCTTTCCTTCTGATCATCTGCCTGTTCTTCTGTCGGCCGATATCAGACCGAAAAAAGTCTCCTTTGCATCTCTCAAATACTGCCTAAAGGAACTCGACTGGTCTAAGTTTCGAACTTCTGTAGAGCGGGTTGCCCTTGATTTGGCTCGGTCCTTAGGCACCGCTGACTCTCCTGCTGATATATATGAGGAGTTTCTGTTCGCTCTTAAGCAAAGCTTGCTGTCCGGGGAGGCCTTTGTTCCTCAGGGTCGAAACTACAGACCTTACTCTAAACCACTATGGTGGAACGCGGATTGCAAGAGCGCAGAGATAACTATAGGTAGATTCAGGCCAATCAGTCGGTTGAAAATAGGGCAATATTCAAAAGAAGGAATGATGCTATAAAATACAAGCTAAGGGAACAGAAAACATTGGCTTTTAGGAATTTTTGTGAGAATATGTCTCCAGATAAAGGGTCCTCTACCCTGTGGCGTACTTTGAAGGCTCTCTCTTCTCGTACATTCCAACTATCTACAAACATCTCTACTGATTCACAATCTCCAAGTGTCCTAAAATTTCAAAATGACCTCTTGCGCAAGGATATACCTCCCTCTAATATTCCTTATATCAACACACCAAAATCCTATAGTACCAACAATTTCCTCCCCTTTACCAGTGTAGAATTTAAAGCCGCCATCCACTCGTGCAACCCTAAAACTGCACCTGGACTTGATGGTATTACAGGAGAAATCATTAAAGGTCTTACACCGGCTATACATAAATTCCTCTCTACTCTATTTAGCCGAATGGCCCTACTCTCCTCTTTTTTCCTCTCATGGCTTCAAACGCGGGTTATTCTTTTACCCAAACCGGGCGGCAAGGGTTTTCGTCCGATTTCTCTCACCTCTGTGTTCTCCAAAATTTTTGAAAAACTCATACAATTTAGACTGGAGCATGATGTTGAGGCACGCGGACTGATCCCCTGTTACCAATACGGTTTTCGCAAGAAGCGTTCTAGCATGGACTCTGTCGCTTCATTCGTCACTGATATTTATAATGGTTTCTCAAGGGCTCAGAGCACACTTGCTATATCCATCGACATTAAAGGGGCTTTCAACAATGTGCGACCTGAAATCCTCATCAAACAACTGAGAGACCCCAACATAAATCCCTACATGATAAACTTCATTAACTTTATAACTTCTAAAAGATACATCTCTTTTAATACGGAAGGCTCCGACCTCCAGGTTTGTGGGGTGGGTGTCCCCCAAGGGGGTGTCCTCTCACCAATCCTCTTCAACCTGTACTTACGTGACATATTAAACATTTTACCCCCTGACATGAAGTTTACCATGTACGCTGACGACTTGCTTTTGTATACCAGGTTTAAAAAAGACGATGACATCTCGAATAGGGTTAATCTCACACTACAAGAACTAATTGAATGGCTAAGAACTTTAGGGACGGATGTGTCTCCCACAAAGACCACAGCCTGTGTGTTCGCTAGATCAAACGCTTTCTTTGACCACCTACACATCAATGTTTCGGATATGGCCATCGCTTTCTATGTCTACTAAAAATTCGTCTAAATGACGAACATTCTGTTTAAAAAAAATTCTATCAAATGAAAATTTCGATAAATTAAAATTCGACGTAATGTAAATTCTGTGATATAAAATTTTGATCACAATATTCTATAAAACAATAAATTCTTAAATTTATTTCGAATAAAATGAACTACAAACATAAGGTGTGCAAAAAAATTTTTTAAATTTATCTTTATAAGTGAAAATCGACAAATTAAATATATAATTGAAAATCAAGATCAATAGTTAAAACAAAAGATAACGTGTTTCTCAATAAACTTCAAAACAAAGAAAAGAATTTTTTAACCGTAAAAATATTAATTTTTGGATTAAAAAAAATTCATATGTTTATCTCGATTTTTCTCACGTACATAAAAATTTTAATTTAATTAATAAACTTATTGTTTAATTTAAATTTGCACAATTTATCGATTTAACCTTTTTATTTCAAGTTTTTAATGCCATTCATAATAAAAAGTGTTTTCGTAAAAGACGTCTCACTCTCATATCTAGGAAGATTTGTAACAAAATTTGTAAGAATTATATAGGGAATGGTACAATGGAGACAAATAAGAATGGAACGACTTTAACATGCCCTTAATCACAAAATAGAAAAAAATTTCCACTATTGCTCAACATTATTTTAACAATTTAGAAATATTTTACTTAGACATTTGCATCACTTTTAATAACAATAATGAATAATGAAACAATTTACGAACAGTACAAAAAGTCTCACAAAGATTATTGGTAATTATAAATTAAATAATTAAAAATTCTAAATAAAAATTCTTATCAAAATACTTAGAAATTATTAATCATAATTCTACATAATTATAAATTGATTAGAAATTATAAAGTAACCTTTATGTAAATAGTTAAAAGATTATTGCTTTTAGTGAATTAAAGGAATATTATCAACCATCTATACACGAAATTGAAAGAAAATCGAACAATTTGATAAAAAGCACATTTAATTACTTACGAAAAAATATTGAAAAGGAAATAAGTGATATAAAAAATAAACGCAAAAAATTATTAAAAAATATTACTTTAAATACAGAAAACGAAAAATTAAAGAATATTAATCAATTCAGTGATGAAGCATTCTGCGTTTGCCAAGACAAAGAAAAGTGTTTTAAAGATCGAGAACAAAATTTACAATTGCCAAATGGAGTTAATAGTGCATGTGACACAAAGTTAAATGAAACAAAAGATAATTTATTCCATCTCGAAGGAACGGTAAATATATGCTGGATTTAAGTGTCCAGTAATCATTATTTTTTTCAAATTAATAATGATTTTATTAATTCAAGAATCAAAAAATAAATTCTTCAAATGATTTGAACTGCATCAGCGAAATTGACTCAACAATAAAGGATAAATTTCATTTTTCAAATATTGGCTCGATTAATAAAATTCCAAATATAATAATTTATCTTGCAAAACAAAATATGACAAATAGAAGTATTTTAAGAAAATGCAAAAAGAGTTATAAAAATAACTTGAATAAATGTAAAAGAAATTTATTTTAATAAAGAAAAAGTATTCATAAAAATGTTGATTCTTCCGTTATTCAGAAAAATATAATTAGGAAATGATTTGTTAAAGAATTTAAAAGTATTAAAGCCTCAATATTTTGAACACTATTATTTGTTGTTTAGTAATATATAAAAATTTTTAAATAATTTTTTACTAACCTGCTGCATTAAGATTAGGATCAAGAATTAATTGACCGTGTCGGAGATAATTTAACAGTGGCTCAAAGTATGTGGGACTCCTATCGATCAAGAAGGCCCCACTTCGATCTCGTTTACTTGGTAGAAGCCGCCATTCGCACTCTTCGCTCTCGGTAAACATTCTGCCTCAGATCAGACTGATATTAAATATAAAAAATAATAATAATAATTTTTATAAATTTATCGCTTAATTAGAAAATAACATAAATTCGCTATGAAGTCTTTCAAAAATTATTATGTTACTACTGAGGCATTTCATTTGAAAATGATCGCCATTGTAATATGACAATGTATTATTGACACAAATAAAACATTATTATTATGTACATAACATTCATTATTATGTATTATTGACACAAATATTTAATTTTATTTTTCCCTGACTTTTCCCTGATTTCCAGACAAAATTTTCACTTTTTCTCTGACCATAAAGAATATTCTGATTCACTCTAAAAATTATTAGATACTCAAAAAAACATTCTATTACATTTACTTACAAATTTCTTAAATTGTAAAATTATTCGCAAACATCAATAACTAAATTTTTAAATAGGTAAGTATTTAATTATTATTTTTCCATAGGAATTAAAATTCTTCAAAACATTCAAATTCAAACATTTTTAAAATTAAACAACTTATAAGAATATCTTCATGTTTTATAAAAATTTTAATTTCCATAAAAATTTTTAAAAAAAAATTTAATTATTTACAAAAATTATAATAAAATTCTAAGCAAGAATTCAATTATTTTCATAAATAATAAAATTCTTCACATGGTTTCAATTATTTTTAATACAATTTTAGATAAGTTTCTCGAAAAATAAAATTATCTTCAAAAATTTTTTGCAAGAATTAAATTAGGTACATTTCACAAATAATGAAACTCTTCGCTGAAATTCAAAAATTTTCAAAATTTACATTTTTAATACAAGTTTTTAAAAGAATATAATTATTTAAATAAAATGTAATAAAATTCGTTGCATAAATTCAATTATTTTTACAAGTAATAAAATTTTTCACATGAATTCAATTATTTAAAAAAAAATTGATAAAATTCGTTGTAAGAATTCCATTATTTTCATAAATTATAAAATTTTTTTGAGGATTTAGAAAAATGGAATTATTCTCTTACATTTTTTGTAAGAATTTATTTACATTTCACGAATATAATGAAATTCTTCGTGGAAATTCAAATATTTTCACAATCTATTTTTAAAGATAATTGAATTTTGACGAGAATTTTTTTTAGTTTTTGAACATAATTGAATTTTTTGCGAAGAATGTTATTACTTTTGAAAATAATATAATTTCTGCAATCATTTGTAACTTCTACGAAATTCAATTTTTTCCAGTTACTTAAATAAAAATCCCTGACTTTTCCCTGACCAATTTTACTTTTCCCTGACTTTTCCTTGAATTCCCTGATTTCCCTGACCTGTGGGAACCCTGACTTTTCAAACTAATATTTCTCTTTAGGTTAAAGTAAGGGTGAGAATTCCTGAAGTGGACCCCTATTTTTTAGAATGATGGTATAATAAAAACCTGTAAATAGTTTTCCGAAATTCGAATATTTGCAAAAGTTATTAAAGGTCAAAGTTATTTGTAGCGTAATATCCTCGCGATCGGATGAACCTATTTTAATAAAAATTGGAGGAGAGCTTACTGAGGAATTATATTTAAGATAATTGATGAAAATTTTAATTAAAAAATATAATTTGTTTAAATAAATTAATTTTTTAATTTATAGGTTAAAAAAATGTGTTCTTCATCTTTTTTTTAATAATTAAATAGAGAATACTTTTAAGATTTTATTTGAACAATAATGAATGAACCGATTTAAATGAACCAAGCGGGAATATAAAGGGGATAAAATATACTTTCGCTTAGAATTAGAAATTCCTTTTACCATCGTAAAGTTAAGAAATTTTTTTTTCAAAACTTCGAATGAAAAGTTTTGATGTTTCTAATGAACTTCTGTTTTGTTTCATTAAATAGGATAAATCATTATTTTAAAAGCGCCTTACATTGGCAATTGATTCGTTTTTCTATAGAATGCCTTTATTATAAAAATAATAATAATAATAACAAGAAGGCACAATATTACAAACAAAAGTATTAATTACCTTGCTAGCATACTCATTGGTTCTTTGTTGGTAAGCGTACTTTTTGTTGTTGCAAAACATCGACCACCGACATTCAATGATATCCAATCGGAGCATTTAGCATAATTATTTTGTGCACTTGGAAAAAAATCTTCTCCATTTGATACATATAAAATATCATCATCTCTGATTAATTTAATGTCATCGATTTCTCCCCCCTGAGTCGTAAATATTCTTTTCGCTACCATTTTGAATTTAATACTAGCAGCAGTCAAGAGTTCATCAATTGAGTGAGTAACCAAAAAAACCTAAAATGTGAATCATTGTTAATTATCATAAAATCTATAAAAAAAATCGTTGCTTTTTTGTTTCCTAACTTTTTAAATAATTTTTCTTTTTAAATACCAGTGTGGGAAAAGCCCCCATCAAGCCCACACGACGTGAGAGCCCCCGGCGGGGGCCGACGAGAACTGATCCATGTGGGCAAATCCATGAGGGCCACGCCGAGGGCCCGCATGGATTGCCCACATCATTGACTTGCAAAAATTTCTAAGTCCAAACAAAAAATATTTTTTTACATAACAAAAATTAATGATTACAATGATTTTAAACAATGAAAAACATGTTTTTTGGTATGGTGTATTAGTGTCAACAATGTTTTATTGAATCATCAAAAGCAAGTCAGCAAGTCACCTACAATAAGGCAATAATTTTCAAGTAAGTCCCTTAGCACAGTGGTAAAGCGTTTGTCTGATAGTCCGTAGGTCGTAGGTTCTATTCCCAAGTGCGTCAGATTTTTTTTTGTCACGATTTAATTAAAAAAGTAAAAATCGTTAAATAACAATGTTATTTATTAATAATTGAACTTGCTTGTTATTAATAAATAATTAATATATTAACTTAATTTTGAAAAATAAAGTCGAGGGTAAGTCGAGGGCCCCTCATGGATGTGGGCGATCCATGCGGGCCCCCGGCGTGGGCAAACACCACTTTTCCACACGGGATGTTTAAATATTTTTAAATTTAAGTACTGAAAATCATTGCATTCTTGTGAAGTATTTATAACAAAAATTTGAATATAATTGAATTCATTTCAAGAATTTTATCAACATTTTTTTCAATAATTGAGGAGCCGGGAAGAAGAACTCGCCGAGCGCGGGAACGTATTCTCTAATATCAGTCGGGTGGCAGTGAGCGCCTCTGGGCCTGTCACTGCTACCCGGCTGATGCTGATTCTACACTTACTGAGTCGCGGCCTACTTTCCGGAACGAATTGCATGAGATAGACAAAAACAGAGACTATCGCTGTCTTTGTCCATCTCATGCTAGTCGTTCCGGAAAGTCGGGGTGACTCAGTAATGTAGAATTGAGCCTCCCAATTCAAGAACTCGCCCGACGCTCGGATGAACACTCTAACGCCAGTCAAACGTTAAGAAAAGTCACAAAAATTAAAATTTGAAATTTTGATTTTTTAGAAGCACTACCTTGTAGGAAATTGAATAGCGCATCTTTTTTTCCTTTGAATTTTTTTCGTAGGATGAATATTGTCGGAAATAATGACGAAAAATGGTAAAATTTTGTTTTTCAAATTTCATTGCTTTTTAAAACATAAATCATCGTATCTTCGACAATTATTGTCGAATTGACTTCAAATTTGGTATGCAAGTCTATTTGGGTTCTGGGAAGACGATAAAATGATCAGAATGTAAAAATTTCCTAATTGTTCACTAATTTGTTAATGTAAATAAAGGCTTGTCAATTTTAGGTTAACTTACCTTCGTCGACAAAAAGTCTGCGGTGAACTTTCGAATTGAAAAAACTTCCAGTGAGACATTTATTTATTAGTATATAAGGAAGTTTTTTGGAAAATATTAGATTGATTTAGTAAAAAATGTGGAAAATATTAAGGTTTAAAGACAGCGCGGAGAGCGCGACATCGAGTCGCGGCGTGCAAATATCACTAAACACCAACTTTATAGGACGTCAGTTGTTGAATTTGTTCTTATTACCTCGGTTATTACTCAGTACTTTAAAAAAGGCATTAAATTTCTTTGACATTTAGGAAAATAATTAAAGTTTGGAAAAGAATTTTGTTATTTATAAAGATAATCGGGATTTTTACAAAATTTTTTTTTCAAATTTTGTACATAGTTGAATTTTATAAGAAGAATTTTATTATTTTTTTTTTTATTTGAAAATGGTTGAATTTCTTCAATTATTTGTAATTTCTCCAAAATTGAATTTTTTTAGTGTTTTCAACAAAAATTTAAATTAGAAAGTTTTCAAATTCTATTATTTTTAAAATTGCTAATTTTATTTATAAAATGTAGTAAAAAGTTAGCCGCGCGAATTGTTGCTAGTTCTTTATTATTTATAGAATTTTTATATTTGTTATAATGTTAAACATAGCGTTATAATTATATCCCAATAATTTATTTAATGCTTTTTTTAAAGTACTGAGTAATAACCGAGGTAATAAGAACAAATTCAACAACTGACGTCCTATAAAGTTGGTGTTTAGTGATATTTGCACGCCGCGACTCGATGTCGCGCTCTCCGCGCTGTCTTTAAACCTTAATATTTTCCACATTTTTTACTAAATCAATCTAATATTTTCCAAAAAACTTCCTTATATACTAATAAACAAATGTCTCACTAGAAGTTTTTTCAATTCGAAAGTTCACCGCAGACTTTTTGTCGACGAAGGTAAGTTAACCTAAAATTGACAAGCCTTTATTTACATTAACAAATTAGTGAACAATTAGGAAATTTTTACATTCTGATCATTTTATCGTCTTCCCAGAACCCAAATAGACTTGCATACCAAATTTGAAGTCAATTCGACAATAATTGTCGAAGATACGATGATTTATGTTTTAAAAAGCAATGAAATTTGAAAAACAAAATTTTACCATTTTTCGTCATTATTTCCGACAATATTCATCCTACGAAAAAAATTCAAAGGAAAAAAAGATGCGCTATTCAATTTCCTACAAGGTAGTGCTTCTAAAAAATCAAAATTTCAAATTTTAATTTTTGTGACTTTTCTTAACGTTTGACTGGCGTTAGAGTGTTCATCCGAGCGTCGGGCGAGTTCTTGAATTGGGAGGCTCAATTAGCATGATATTAACGCATGCGTTGGAGCGCTCGGCGAGTTCTTCTTCCCGACTCCTCAATTGAAAATAGTGGAGATTTTTAAATAAATTTTACTGAAAATTTTGAAAGTAATTGAATTTTATGAAGAATTCAATATTATTTTCAATAATTGTAATGAAATACTTTGCAAAAAGTCAATTTATTTAAATAATAAAAATTTTCGTCTAAATTGCAATTATTTTTATATAAATAATAAAATTCTTATCAGGATTTTACTTATTTTCAATACAATTTTAATTGATTTCTTCGAAAATATCAATTAATTTTAAATATCTTGTAAAAATTTCTCCGAGAAAATTCAATTATTTTAAAAAATAATTGAATTTTTTACTAGAGTTCAATTATTTAAAAAACTTTTAATAACGTAGAGTGTTTTCAGGACCTTAATTTTTGTTTAATATAAACAATTTTATTTGACAAAAACTTTTAATAAAATTCAATTCAAGAATTTAATTATTTTCATAAATAATAAAATTTTCAATGGAATTCAATTATTTTAAAACATTTTTTTATAATTCTTTCTAAGAATTCAATTATATCAATAAATAATACATTTTTCCCAGAAATTAAATTATTTTAAATATACAATTTTAATAAAATTCTTCTAAAAAATTCACTTATTTTTAAAATTTTGCAAAAATTCAATTATTTAAAAAAGTTTTAATAAAAATCTATTCAAGAGTTCAATTATTTCTGAAATAATTATTGAAAATAATTTAATTTTTAAAAAGATTTTTATTAAAATTCTTTAAAATTATTGAATTGTTTTTAAGAATTTATTTCAATATTCTTGAAAATAGTGGAGTTTTTTTAAAATAATTTTTACTGAAAATTTTGAAAATAATTGAATTTTAAGAAGAATTTCTTTTAAGTTTTTAAAATAATCGTGTTTATTATTAATTGTAATTAACGATTTTCCTATATTAAATTATATTAAAATTATTCATAGAAAATTTAATTCTTTTAAACAATGTTATTAGATTTTTTGTAAATAATTACATTTTTTTAGAGAATTTCATTGAATTTCGTAATTGAAAATTTTTAAAATAATTGAAATTTACAAAGAATTTTATTAAAAACTTTTGAAAACAATTGAATTGTTTAGAAAAATTTATTTACAATTGTTAAAAATAATTGAACCTGTTTGAGAGTTTTTATTAAAATTATCTTGCATATAATAGAATTTTTTCTTAGAAATTTAATTAAAATTGTATTGAAAATAATTTAATTTCTTAGAAGAATTTTCTTATTTACAAAAATAATTGAATTCTTGCCAAGAATTTTACAATTAATAAAAGTAATTGAATTGTTTCGAAGAATTTTTTTATCAGAATTGATGAAAATAATATTGAATTCCTTTGAAGAATTTTCTTATTTAAGAAAATAATTAAATTCTTGTGGAGGATTTTACAATTCATAAAAAATTGAATTGTTTCGAAGAATTTTCTCTTAATTTTTGAAAATAATTGAATTTTTTGAAGGAATTTTACTAAATATTTTGAAAATAATAATTTTTTAAAAAAATTTTCATCAAAATTGTTAAAAATAATTGAATTTATATTAAAATTCTTGAAAATTATCGAATTTAATTAATATTTTAAAAAATAATTGTATTCTTTAGAGAAATTTTATTAAAATTGTATTGAAAATAATTGAATTGCTCTCATATTAATTATGAGAATAATGAAATTCTTGCGATAAATTTTATAAATATTTTTTGAATAATAATAAACAAGAATATTTAATATTATGTACTTAATAAGTGAATTCTTTAAATTTTAAATCTGTAATTATTCAAAAATTGATGTTATTTATTCTTGAAAATATAAAATTTTTTAATTTACAAAATAATAAATGGAATACTGCTTTTCACGCATATCATTTGATAGTTCAATAATAAGAAGAATATTCTTTATCTAAGTTATTAATTGTCATTAATTTAAAAAAAATTTAAAGCATTATTTTTATCAAATTCATAAGCAATAAGTTTTTTAATGTAAATATTTAAAAAGCAATTATATATTCCAATTTTTAATTTCTGTATAAACAACTTTTCTGAAATACGTAAATAAATAAACTAAATTTAAATTATTTTTACACTTTAAAAAATTTTGGATAGTTCGCAAACTAATTACTAGCTTACATAAGTATTTTCAATACATATAAGTATTATGAAGTCTAAAATTTGGGATTAAAAAGAAAAATATTTATAGATGTGAATGAACTAAAAGAGTATCAAAGAATAGTATTAGTTTGTAATAAATCGACATCTAAAGTACTAATATTATATAAAAAATGTTATAAATGAACTAGGTATAACTTGATAAATTTAAAACATTCAATTTTTGACATATTTTGAGTCACATTAACCAAAATTTTTTCTCTTTTGCTTCCTTAGATGTAGTATTACAAACTTTTTGATAGCTAGCAGTTATTTGTTTTTGTGAATTTCAGTTTGAAATTCTTTTAAGCGTGATTTTGACAACTGACATAACCTCAAAAAAAGATTACCTTGCCGTTCACGTCGGTGCCATTAACAAACAAAATTACACGTTTCATTATCCTTTGAAAACTTGAGCACTGAGATTATGTTTTGTAAAATTTTGTATCTCCTTACAAAATATTTGAATGAAAAATTTTAATAGATAATTTTATTGTTCGTCTGTGCTCAATGAAGCCCTCTCATTTCTCTTATCACACCATTTCTGTCATTTTTCTATCTACGTAATATTTATAGAAGTAAAAAATGATAATTTAAAGAGTGAAAATTAATTAAAATTAACATCAGTTTTGTCTACACATTAATTAACAAACTTTTATTTATATATTTAAATATTTTTTAAATATAAAGTACGAAAAACACTTCTAATCGTACTAAGTGAAGTTCGTCACTTGGCGCTATTTCTTTTTCGATATATGTAATCGACTTTTATTTTGTCCGTGGTTAAAGGTACTGCAGTCAGCAGCGAGCTGTGGCAGTACCTTAAGCTTAAGGGAGCGTTTACACCTTCAGTAAAAATTTCCAGAACGGAAAATTTACATTGGAGTAAGAGAGACAGACTGTGTATACCTGTCTCTCTTACTCCAATGTAAATTTCCCGTTCTGGAAATTTTTACCGAAGGTGTAAGGTGTAAATGCTCCCAAGGCCAACGCAGAATAAATACGGTTACGGGAACAGGGCATGCAAAAGAAAATGACAGAAGCTGTCTGTGTCCTTTTCTTTCTCATGCCCTATTCCCGTTCCGTATTCATTCTGCGTTGGCCTTTTTACTGTAGAAAACCTCGTGAGAAAGAAAAGGATACAGACAGCTTCTGTTATTATCTTTTGCATCCTGTTGGTAAGTTCTCAAATGCGCCACTGGACAAATGCGCCACCGGTCAAATGCGCCACGGATCAATTGCGCCACTGGACAAAAGCCCCACATTTGTCATATTTGAGGAAAGTGAAAAGTTTGTTCGAGAGATGGAGCTAGGTGTTCTTGGTGTAGAAATTTGTCAAGTGAATTCAATTTATTGTCAATTTCGCTCCGTATAGTGAAAATAAATTTAAGTGAATGGTTAATTAAATGGAAATTAATTAATTGTTCTATATCAATTGCGAATAACATTTTTTAAGTAAGTTGCTGTTTTTATTTTATATTAATAATAATAATAATAATAAATATTATTATTATTGTTTAAAGAAATGTGGAAATTTTTTTTAATAACTAATTTATGAAACATTTTATTTTTAAATCGTTTTTATTTATATTTTTTCTTTGGAATAATTTAATAATTGCTTTAATTTAATAATACCTAAGATTTCTTGATATTTTCAAAAGATCTTTATTTTTATAGAATTATGTATTTTAATTAAATAACGAGATTAAGAATTCTTTGTTGTATTATAGTTAATTTTACTTACCTAATTATAAATTAATTGCCTTTATTTTAAATTTAGAAAGTACTTAAGTTTTCTTGAAGACTAATAAAATATAATTTATTAACAATTGTAATATTGAATATAATTTTCTAATATGAATTTCATATTTAATTAATTTTTTAAATTATATAACGTAAAAGTTTTTCTGAATTCACGTTCATACTTTTAGAAATGATAAGACTTCTTACAAAGTTTCAAATATTACGGAAGTTTAGAAAAATTATTCCAATTTTTATTTTATAATTAATGGTATTTTATTTATATTAAAAACAGTAATATTTTAAAAAGTAATATTTTTTTGGAAACGTTTAATATATAAAAAAAGCAGGCTTCGCACTGACGTACTAAAATCTATACTATTTACTCCTTTTTTTGTCAAATTTCTGACACTAAAAGCTACTTTTTTACAAATTACATTAGTTTCAATCCTCTAATGATTGAAAAAAAAATTATTCTCAATCAATTTTTTGTGATTCGAAAATGAAAATTTATAATTGTTATTGAAAATTCTTTTCAACAATTGTAAATTGAAGAATGTTCGCAATATTTTTAAAAGATTAAATTACCATGTATTGATGCGCAAAACTCCAAGGATTAATTTAAAAAAAAAGACAAATCAGTAATCACCAATATTATAGAAATTGTGTAGAATTTTCTGCCAAAATGCAGCCGAAAATCGACTTTTAATCTTAAAAATCCGCTTGAAAGCGTGAAGTTTCTAACAAAACAAGAGAAGATCTTATTTATATATTCATTTGCAATTTTATTTTTCCTGGAACTCGAGTCGATTTTCGTCTGCATTTTGGCATTAAAATAATTTTTTTGCCAATAAATTTATATTCTTAATTTTATTACAATTTTTATACTCACTTTTTAATTTTTCTATAGTTATTAATATAATCTTTCTACAATTTTTCTATAATTTTTCTATAGAATAATGCAATTTGTAATTGTTTTTGTTTATTATTTTTGAGAGATAGGATAGATATTAATTTCGCAGTAATAGAGGGGTAAATAATATTCAATACCATTGTCAAATAACACAAGCACACAAAAAAATAAAAAAGTCAAAACCCAGAGGTTACACCCCCCCATCTCCATGTTTTTGGGGTCGCTGAAACCGAATATGACCATGAAAATTTTTTTCGTCGGCCATTTTCCCGCTACCACCCCCTTACACCTGCTCCCTGGGGTTGGAATTTCAATTTTAAAAAAGTGGACAAGGGTGTCTATTCCTATGTTTTTTGGGTCGCTAACACCAAAAAAGACTACCAAAAACAAATTCTTCCCTCCCTTAACCCCTTACAACCCCCTTAACAACCCCAGGGTGAGGGGTCGAAATTCGAATTTTCGCGAAAAGTCGATTGCGGTGTCTAAACCTACGTTTTTTATTCGCTGAAACCAAAAAAGACTACAAAAATCAAATCTTTTCCACCCTCAACCCCCTACAACCCCCTTCAATAATTTTTGATAATTAATATTTAATTTTCAATTTCCCAAAAATCGGTCCGTTTTATTTAAAAAAAATTATTGCAGGGGGTAGTAGGGGGTTGAGGGTGTAAAGGATTTGATTTTGGTAGTCTTTTTTGGTTTTAGCGACCCAAAAAAAATAGGAATAGACACCCTTGTCCACTTTTTTAAAATTGAAATTCCAACCCCAGGGAGCAGGTGTAAGGGGGTGGTAGCGGGAAAATGGCCGACGAAAAAAATTTTTCATGGTCATATTCGGTTTCAGCGACCCCAAAAACATGGGGATGGGGGGGTGTAACCTCTGGGTTTTGACTTTTTTATTTTTTTGTGTGCTTGTGTTATTTGACAATGGTATTAAATATTATTTACCCCTCTATTACTGCGAAATTAATATCTATCCTATCTCTCAAAAATAATAAACAAAAACAATTACAAATTGCATTATTCTATAGAAAAATTATAGAAAAATTGTAGAAAGATTATATTAATAACTATAGAAAAATTAAAAAGTGAGTATAAAAATTGTAATAAAATTAAGAATATAAATTTATTGGCAAAAAAATTATTTTAATGCCAAAATGCAGACGAAAATCGACTCGAGTTCCAGGAAAAATAAAATTGCAAATGAATATATAAATAAGATCTTCTCTTGTTTTGTTAGAAACTTCACGCTTTCAAGCGGATTTTTAAGATTAAAAGTCGATTTTCGGCTGCATTTTGGCAGAAAATTCTACACAATTTCTATAATATTGGTGATTACTGATTTGTCTTTTTTTAAATTAATCCTTGGAGTTTTGCGCATCAATACATGGTAATTTAATCTTTTAAAAATATTGCGAACATTCTTCAATTTACAATTGTTTAAAAGAATTTTCAATAACAATTATAAATTTTCATTTTCGAATCACAAAAAATTGATTGAGAATAATTTTTTTTTCAATCATTAGAGGATTGAAACTAATGTAATTTGTAAAAAAGTAGCTTTTAGTGTCAGAAATTTGACAAAAAAAGGAGTAAATAGTATAGATTTTAGTACGTCAGTGCGAAGCCTGCTTTTTTTATATATTAAACGTTTCCAAAAAAATATTACTTTTTAAAATATTACTGTTTTTAATATAAAAAAAATACCATTAATTATAAAATAAAAATTGGAATAATTTTTCTAAACTTCCGTAATATTTGAAACTTTGTAAGAAGTCTTATCATTTCTAAAAGTATGAACGTGAATTCAGAAAAACTTTTACGTTATATAATTTAAAAAATTAATTAAATATGAAATTCATATTAGAAAATTATATTCAATATTACAATTGTTAATAAATTATATTTTATTAGTCTTCAAGAAAACTTAAGTACTTTCTAAATTTAAAATAAAGGCAATTAATTTATAATTAGGTAAGTAAAATTAACTATAATACAACAAAGAATTCTTAATCTCGTTATTTAATTAAAATACATAATTCTATAAAAATAAAGATCTTTTGAAAATATCAAGAAATCTTAGGTATTATTAAATTAAAGCAATTATTAAATTATTCCAAAGAAAAAATATAAATAAAAACGATTTAAAAATAAAATGTTTCATAAATTAGTTATTAAAAAAAATTTCCACATTTCTTTAAACAATAATAATAATATTTATTATTATTATTATTATTAATATAAAATAAAAACAGCAACTTACTTAAAAAATGTTATTCGCAATTGATATAGAACAATTAATTAATTTCCATTTAATTAACCATTCACTTAAATTTATTTTCACTATACGGAGCGAAATTGACAATAAATTGAATTCACTTGACAAATTTCTACACCAAGAACACCTAGCTCCATCTCTCGAACAAACTTATCACTTTCCTCAAATATGGCAAATGTGGGGCTTTTGTCCAGTGGCGCAATTGATCCGTGGCGCATTTGACCGGTGGCGCATTTGTCCAGTGGCGCATTTGAGAACTTACCGTTCCCGTGTTCTGCTTAGGCCTTTATGCTGTTTCTACAATAAACTTTCACTGTCTGTTCTGTCCTGTTTTTTAGGTTGAGTCCACAATAAAGTAAATCGTCTCGATTTCGATGCGCAGTAATCAAAAATGTATGTACGCGCATCGAATCGTCTTGAAAGTCGCAACATTTTTCAGCTGTGAAATGTTTTGATTTTACTAATTAATTAAGAACAGTAAACTAATTATCTAATTATTTATTACAAAATTTTACGAACAGAATATTTTTTTTAATTTCTATAAAAAATTCGTTAGTAATTCGCACGAATATCGTACAAAATTCGTCCAAAAGTGTGGCCGAAAATTTTTTACAAAATTTTCAATAGACATTTCGTGCGGATTTTTTGAAAATCCAGATTAAAAATTCGGGTGTTATTAGCATGAATATTCGTGCGAATAATTCTGTTTCAAATCGCCACACGGATTTTATTAGTAATTTCATACGAATTATTCGCAAATTCTTCAATTAAATAAATATATTAGAAAATAAAAAATTAAAATAATGTAAAAAAAATTCAATTAAGGGCATTTGAACCTTGATGACGTCACACATGCTTTGCACAAACTGTAACGTCATCAAGGTTCAAATGCCCTTAAACTTATAAAAAAAAAATATTAATTTCAAAATTCAATTATTTCTTAAAATTCACGCTATATTGCTTTTAATATTCAATTATAATCTAAAATTTTTACTCAAATTCATTTTTAAATCAATTTTTATTAGAAAATTCGACTAGCATTCAATATGTTAAATACAAAAAAAGCATTTATTGAATAATTGCATGTTTCTTAAAATTGAATTCATTTGACGAATTTTAATAAAATTTTTAAGATTAATTACATTTTTCGAGAATTTCGATTAAAATTGTAATAAAGTTAATTGGAATTTTGCGATGAGTTTTATTATTGAATTCTTAAAAAGAATTTTATTATTTTTTATTCTCCCTGTAGAAAATTTTATTATTTATGAAAATAATTGAATAATTGCGAAAAAATTTGTAAATAATTGAATTCCTGTTAAATTTTTATTATTTTATGAAAATAATTAAAGGTTTGCGTAGAATTTTTTTTAAATAATTGAATTCTTTTGAAAAATTTTATTTAATAATAAATATTGAAAATCATTTAATTGAGTAAATTTTTTGAAAATAATTGAAATTTTGTCACGAATTGTATTAAAATTTTTTAAAATTTAATTGAATTTTGGAGAAGAATTTTAATATTTCTAAAGATAATTGAAATTTTGACGAGAATTTAAAAAGTTTGTTGAACTTAATTGAATTTCTGCGACGAATTTTATTACTTTTGAAAATAATTAAATTTCTGCAATCATTTTCAACTTTTTCAAGATTTCCAAAATTATATAGTACAATTTACGAACTTTTCGTCTTTTTTCTATCAAATTACGGATTTTACGGACCTTTTTTCATAAAAACTGACTTTTACGGACTTGAAGCAAATTATTTATTTCACTATAGTTTCAACTATAAATTGAATAAATTAATAATAAAATTAAATTATTTATCTTTTATTCCTCATAAGCTTTGGATCGGCTTTAAGTTCCAAAAGAAATCGCTTTAGTCCATAAATTATAAAAAAAAAGTCGAAAATGTTCATTTGATTCAGTGTTGTTAAAAAAATGTTTTAGTAATTTTCAAAGTTAAAAAAATTAGGAATTTTGAAATTTTTATACGATAAAATTAAAAAATTAATTTTCAATAAATTCAAAAGGAATGTGAATAATAATATGGAGGCAATAATTGATTTGCGAAAACTCGCATTTGAGATCTTTAATTATCTTCATTATTCGTTTCTCAACGTGAAACATGAGCCTTGTACATATATTTCGTTAAAAAAACGATCGTAGAAAATAAACGTAACTCTTTTATAATAACGTCAAATTTTCGTTTCTTAACAAGGAAAATATGAAGCGAAGGAATATCATTCGTAAAAGCAAATGAATCGGAACGTTAATTATTTCTAAGGCATATAATTTATATCTCAAATTTTTAGATCTAACACACCGTTTCACGATCACAGAGCAAATGAAACTCTTTATCACTATATTATACATTTATAATATATCTAACATTCTAACCATTTCACCATCGTGTAAGCTTCCGTTTCCAAAAATTACAATTTCAGGAGTACAAAGAAAAGATAATTTACATTTTTTTATAGCCTTTTCAAATAACTGTCTTTTCATTTTAAATTAACAATTATATTTTGTTTTTCTTTTTAATTTCATTTTATGAAAATAATTGATTTCTGTTTTAAAAAATGCATTAACTTTTTCTTATCTCGGTTTAACTTTTCTGTTTGATTGCAATTTTTTTGAAGCTAACACTTTTGGAGGAGATATTGCGCGATATAAAAATGTAACAGTAATGAAAACGAGAGACTCAATGAAGATTTGATTCTAATTACAGTGACTTTCCTTCTGTTCCTGTTCAATATATAATATCGATGATGTTTTATAATAGATGATTATTCATTTATTAATTAACAACTAATGAAATTAAATCGTTAAGTAATTAAAGATCAATTAAATTAAATTGACTTTCAATGTACGATCAATGAAATTCAATTGACGAGTAATTGACAATTGACTAAACCACTTAACAATGCATTTAATTAAATTAATAAAGTAAAGTATAGTTATTTAATAACTAATAATAATATTATTAATAATAGCAATAGTAATAACAACAATTTTACGACTCTATTATTTTTTTTTGTTTTTTTATATTATTAAACGAATCGTCCTGGAATTAACAGCGACATGTAACTACAGTGGCAACAAATTGGCAGTGACCATCTGTTCTCTTTCATGAACTTTCAATAAACTTGAAAAAACGCATCTGACTAGGATTACCAAAGACCCTCAACTTAATTGGTAGCCTTGACTGAACTCTGCGTTTAAGCTAAATTCTCTAAGAGTTTCAACAACTACTGTGCGATCATCTCGAGAGTACAAAACGGCCATTAACCAGTCGCGAATCGAGTTTATAATTATATTCGTTCTTTTAAAGCTACGAGACATAAGCTTCTTTTATAATAAAGTTTTGAAAAACTCAACAGAGTCCCGGAAACGAGTTTAAACTTTGAAATCAATCACAGAAAGTTTTTTTTTTTAGTGCAATTTTCTCCTTTTTCATTTTTGAAAATGGAGTTTATTTTCGAAGTACAAATAATAACAGAAATCTGGATAAAAATAAATAAATAATCTCTAATTTTACGCACAAAAAACTCTTTTTTTCCACTAAATTCTATAACAACTTCTAATATAGAAATTCTAAATGTAACATTTAAAGTTTTAATAACAATGTTATTTTTATCCAGTTTTCGAGAAATTCTCCTTCTCCATCTCCTTTCTTTCTACCTTCCTCCTAAGAAATCACTACAAATTCAGATCACAGAAGATATAGAATAACTTGAAAAATAAAAGTTCAAGCAAAATTCTAGATTTTGGTTTCTTTAACCTCGAGAAAGGTTCTAAACGTTGGCAATCAGCCAACTGCATTGTTATCGAGATCAGCAAACTCGCGGGACACTTTGCAAAGGTAGTGCAAGCATTCGTGGATTTCGGAGGTGCAACCGTAACTCCGGAGATCACCTAGCCAGTAGGAAGAGACACGTCTACTGGCGTCGATGTAAGTGATGAGGTACTCTTTACACAATGGCTCCTGCGAGACGACCATTTTCGTGTGGTCCATGAAGAAATTCACCTGAAGAAGTGGTCCGGTCAGTTCCATCACAATCGCTTTGTCCGTTCGCAGCCAGCGCCGCATTCTTGGCACACAAGCGGAGCGCGATTGGCGCGTGTTTTTAATTTCTTTGATTTCGCCACCTGAACAGAGAATCATAGTAAAAAATAGTAGAAAATAGCAACTTATGAGACTCACAAAATTTACAATGCGTTTTATACCAACCTTCTGTTAGGTGATGCTCCATATATTCCGTGAAATATCTCAGAATATCTAGTTTCGTTTCTAATGCTGAAGGAACATCCTTCTCCCTGTGATATCTCGTCACTTCGTCATCGGTTCTCATGTACTCGACTCGCCTGAAATAATTCATTTTTTATAATTACCTTATTTTTGTTTTCTTCAATAATTGAATAATAACATATTAATAATAATATTAATTATTCAATTTTTTGCTGAATGTCAACAGGGTTGCCTCGCTTTTGCTCTTTTCAAATACCCTGACTTTTCCAGGTTTTCCAGGTTTTTAAAACTACATTTATGGGGGCGCATGATTATTCCCCAAATGTCATTTTTACGAAAAGACATTTTTGCGAAAAGCCATTTTTGTGAAATGTCATTTTTGCGAATTGTCATTTTTACGAAAAGTCATGTTTGCGAAAAGCCATTTTTGTGAAATGTCATTTTTACAATTAGTCATTTTTGCGAAAAGTCATTTTTGCGAATTGTCATTTTTGCGAATTGTCACTTTTGCGAATCGACATTTTTACGAATTGCCGTTTTTACGAATTGTCACTTTTGCGAATCGACATTTTTACGAATTGTCAATTTTCCGAAAAGTCATTTTTGCGAATTGTCACTTTTGCGAATCGACATTTTTACGAATTGCCGTTTTTACGAATTGTCACTTTTGCGAATCGACATTTTTACGAATTGCCGTTTTTACGAATTGTCATTTTTACGAATTGTCATTTTTACGAATTGTCAATTTTCCGAAAAGTCATTTTTGCGAATCGCCATTTTTACGAATTGTCAAATTTCCGAAAAGTCATTTTTGCGAATTGTCATTTTTGCGAAAATTCCTATAGTGAATCTATATGTGCATACAAGTTTACTATAGGAATTTTCGCAAAAATGACAATTCGTAAAAATGTCGATTCGCAAAAATGACTTTTCGAAAAATTGACAATTCGTAAAAATGGCCATTCGCAAAAATGAAAATTCGCAAAAATAGCTTTTCGCAAAAATGACAATTCGCAAAAGTGACATTTCGCAAAGTTGGCTTTTCGCAAAAATGACTATTTGCAAAAGTGCAGTTCGGTAAAATGACACTTCGGAAAAATGACATTTGGGGAATAATCATGCGTCCCACATTTATGTTTTACCAAATTAAATAACTTTTTCCCTGACTCTAAAGAATATTCTGATTCACTCTAAAAATTATTAAATACTCAAAAAATAATGTTCTATCTCATTTATTTAAGAATTTCTTTAGTTGTAAAATTAGTCGAAAATATCAATAACTTAACTTCTTTTTCAATCATTATTTTTATTTTCATAAGAAAAAAATTTTTAAATTCAATACCTTAAAAGAATATTATTATAAAACATGAAGAAATGGATCACTCGGATTGATCGATTTCTTCATGTTTTATAATAAAAATATTCTTGCAAATAAAATTCAATTATTTTAATAAATAACAATACTCATCACAAGAATTCAATTATTTTCAAAATAAAAAAAATTCTTCGACAAAAATTCAATTATTTTCAAAGAATAAAAAAAAATTGTCGTCAACATTTCAATTATCTTTATAAATTAATTGCAAAGTTCTTTGACAAAATTCAATTATTTATTTTAGAAATTTTAATAAAATTCATTGCAAAATTCAATTATTTTCATAAATTCGTCACAAGAATTCAGATATTTTCAAAAATTTTAATAAAATTTCCCTTAAGAATTCAATTATTAAACAAAGATTTTTACAATATTTTACATGAACAATGATCGTTTTTTTCGTGTTTTATAATAATTAAAACTTGCTACTTTGTTACTGTAACCTCTTCAAAAATTATTTTTATCATTTCGATTATTATTCATTTCTAGAATTTTCAACTAAAATTCTACTTCAATATTTTTTTAATTTTTGAAAAAGTTCATTGAGAATTTTCAAATCAGTTCACAATTTAATTTTACGAAATTTTGATCATTCTGACATTCTTCAATTAAATATATTAGAAATTAAAAACTTCAAACAATTAAAAAAAAATTCCACTAAACTTTTCGAGAAAAATTAATTCTACAGAATTCTTAATTAAAAGTATAAAAAGTTCAAATTTCAAAGGTTTTAATTTGAAACCTTTATGAAAATTCAATTATTTCTAAAAATCCACGCTATAATGCTTTCAATATTAAATTATAATCTAGAATTTTTTATCTGAAATTCATTTTTAAATCAATATTTATTAGAATACGAGAATTCAAATATTTAACTACAAGAGTAAATAGTTTATTAAATAATTAAATGTTTCTTAAAATACAGGTAAATTTTATACAAGAGTAAATACGATCAATTGTATACAGTTGTAGTGTACACAGAAATTTTTTGTATAATATTATTATTAAACTGTATACATTTCAACTCTACACAAATAATTTTTAATAATTTTATTTTTTAATATGTTTGTTTGCATACAGTTAGATTCTACACTCTTTAATTTGATAAAATAATAACAAAAAATTTTACACCGTTAGACTCTAAACAGTACAATTTTATATATTATTCTACTGTATAGAACTATGGTATAGAATCTAACTGTGTAGAATTTTTGTTATTATTTTATCAAATTGAGCAGTGTAGAATTTAACTGTATTCAAACAAACATATTAAAAAATAAAATTATTAAAAATTATTTGTGTAGAGTTGAAATGTATACAGTTTAAGAATAATATAATGCAAAGAAGTTCTATGTACAATACAACTGTTTACAATTAATTGTATTTTATCTTGTATACAATTTACCTGTATGCAGTTCAACAAATAAATAATATTTTGCAGTATATAATTCTACTGTATAGAATCAAACTGTGTACAATTTTTGATACAATTTTACCAAATTTAATAGTGTAGAATCTAACTGTATTCAAACAAGCATATTAAAAAAATAAAATTATTTAAAATTATTTGTGTAGAGTTGAAATGTATGCAGTTTAATGATAAATATTTATAATGCATATTTGTATACAATTCAACAGTATACAATCGAACGTGTACAGTTCATCAATGTAGAGTTCAAATGTGTAGTATTGCTACCGCCCCGAATTAGAATTTCTTTATTCTAATAAATAATCTTAAATTCTAATAAATAAATTGTATCAAAGGTTTTTAAAATAATTGAATTTCTGTGATAAATTTTAATAAAAATTTTTAAAATAATTACATTTTTCGAGGAATTTTATTAAATTTGTATTAAAAATAATTGAAAGTCTGCGATGAGTTTTATTATGTATTTATGAAAATAATTGAATTCCTGTAAAAAATATTATTATTTATGATAATAATTGAATACTTATGAAATTTTTATTATTTATGAAAACAATGAAATGTTTGCGTAGAATTTTATTAAAATTTTTTTTAACTAATTGAATTCTTTTAGGGATTTTTATTAAAGTAATAGATAGGTATTAAAAAGCATTGAATTGAGAAAAGTTTTTGAAAATAATTAAAATTTTGCCAAGAGAAGAATTTTATTAAAACTTTTGAAAATAATTGAATTTCTGAGATGAATTTGACTACTTTAGAAAATATTTGAATTTCTGCAATTATTTTTAATTGCTTCAAAATTCAATTTGTTTTAGTGTTTTTAACTAAAATTCTTCTATAAATCCATTATTTTTAATAATTAATTCAATAAATATTTAAAAATATAACTAATTTCAGAAGAATTTTAGTTGTTAAAATTTTTTTTAAATATAAGTTTTTTAAAATTTCTAATTAAATTAATTTAAAATTGAAATTTTACAAAATTTCAAATTAAAATCTTTTGAAGTTGATCTATTATGAAAATTGTAAACACAACTCTTTCTAAAATGAAATTAATTTTGAAATATTGAAGTAAAATTAGATTTCAAGAATAAGCACAATAACTTAAGACAACGATTTTCCAGGATTTCGATAAAAATTGCCTGACTTTTCCAGGTTTTTTCAAGGTTAAGGTTTATAAAATTCCCTGACATTTTAATTGACTGAATTAAGAGGGTAATGGAGAGTAGCGGTACCTTCTATCGGGAGTGTAGCTCATCTTCGTGCTGTCATTGAAGAGCACCCCGACGGATTTATCAGATAGCTGAAAACCCAAGCCGTACTTGTTGGAGTAATCAATCCACTTGATGACAAACAAGGGCGTCACGTCATCCACTTTGGGGGGATTCCTAGCCGCCTGTCGACACTTTATCTCGGCGAGGCCATCTTCGAGTGCCCTGCTCATCTGCACACTCTGCGGCACAACAGGCGTCTGCCCGCCGCCACCGCCGCCGGATTCCATCAGGGTTTGCTTCTTCCTCGCCTCGGGACAGAGAACGCTGCTGAGGCGCTGTCGGAACCACGGCAGCTTGGGCAGCTTCGACAGCTTCCTCGCCAGCCAGTTCGAGACCTTCTGTCCTTTGCCCGAATGCTTGCGGCCGTCGACTCGCGACGGCGACTGGGCCCTCAGCTGCGAGTGTTGCGTTATTTCCTCCGCGTGAATATTGTTGTTCGTCGAAATGACGGACGACGAGGGCGAGACTGCCGAAGTGAGTGGCTCGATAATCGAGAGTTGAGGCGTCCGGTAGCAGCACGTGTCGGGCAAGAATGACGGCACGTACTCCTTGGTGAGATAGGGGTGCTCCTTGACCCGCTCGAGGGACGGCCTCAGTTCGGGATTCGGGTGCAAGAGCCAGCGAATCAGATCCTGTCCATTGCGACTGGCCATCGTGTCGTCCACTTCCCGATATCGGTTGTTGCAGATTCTCGTGTACGTCTCTTTCAGTGTCGCTGTGTCGAACGGAGGTTGGCCGACGAGCAGTGCGTACAGAATACAACCCAGAGCCCAAACGTCCGCCTCGTAACTGTAAGCCTGTTTGTAGAGAACTTCCGGAGCAATATAGTTGGGCGTCCCGCAGATCGTTCTAGAATTCAAAAAACATGACCTTAAGTATGTAATTTCATACAAGGTTGCCACGCTTTTGCTCATTTCAAATTCCCTGACTTTTCCAGATTTATAGGTTCAGGCTTCACAGTGCCCCTAAAAAGTATTTTAGGGGAAATAGGGGACTGAAAATTAAAAAATCGGGGACTTTTAGGGGACCATAAAAATTGGTTAAATAAAGATAAAAATATAATTCATTTATACGCATGGTTGCCACAAAAATTTAACTTCATTTTTCCCTGATTTCCAAACACAACTTTGACTTTTATTTTTCCCTGACCCTAAAGAATATTCTGATTCACTCTAAAAACTATTAGATATTCAAAAAATGTTCTATTTTTATTTACAAATTTCTTCAAAAGTAAAATTATTCGAAAACATCAATAGTTTTATCTAAAATAAATATTTAATCATTTTGTTTATTGAAATTAAGGTGTTCAAAAATTTCAAATTCAAACCTTTTCAAACATAAAGAAATGGATTACTCCGAGAGTGATCCATTTCTTTATGTTTTATAATAATTAAAGATGACCGACTGACAAAATCATTATTTTATTATTATAAGAATATTGTTACTGTAATTTCTTCAAAATTATTTCTATCATTTTAGAATTTTTAACTAAAATTCTACTTTAAATCAATAACATCAATTATTATTATTTAATTAAACTTTTTCAAAAAAATTAATTCTACAGAATTGTTAGTTAAAAGTACGAAAAATAATAAATTAATTCTACGAAAAATCAATTATTTAAATACAAAAATAAATAATATTGAATGTTTCTTAAAATTTAATTTTTACGCAGAATTGTATTAACAACTTTTGAAAATAGTTAATTACTTTTAAAGAATTTAATTAAAATTTTAATGAAATTTATTATATTAAAAAATGTTATAACAATTTTTGAAAATAATTGAAAACTTCTTGAAGAATTTTATTAAATTTTTTAAAAATAATTGAATTCCTGAGAAGAATTTAAATAATAATTTTTGAAAACAATTGAATTCATGAGAAGAATTTTATTAAAATTTTTGAAAATAATTGACTTCTTGAAAAGAATTTAAAAAAATTTTTTGACAATAATTTAATTCTTGAGAAGAATTTCCCTACATATTTATAAAAATAATTTAATTCCTGACGAGAATTTAAAAAAAAAAATTTAAATAATTTAATTTCTGCAAAGTGTTTAATTACTTTTCAAAAGAATTGAATTCTTGTGATGAATTTTGATATTTATCAAAATAATTAAATTTTGCAAAAGAATTTTATCAAAATTCCTTAGAATAATTGATTTTATGGGAAGAATTTATGCGATTTTGTTGTTTATCAAGCTAATTGAATTCTTTTGGAAAATTCCTTAAAATTTTTTGAAAATAGTTGATTTTCTGCGACGAATAAAATGTTATTTATGAAAATATTTGAATTATTGCAACGAATTTTATTGTTTTATTGAATAATTGTATTTTTCAAGGAATTTATTTAAAATTGTATTAAAAATATTTGAAATTCTGCGTTGAAAATAATTGAATTCGTAAATGAAATTTTATTATTTATGAAAATAATTGAATCTTTTCGTTGAATTGTATCAAAAAGTTTTTTCTATAATTAAATCTGTTGATAAATTTTATTAAAATAGTAAATATTGAAAATTATTGAATTGCAAAAAACTTTTGACAGTAACTGAACTTTTGCAAAGATTTTGATAAATTTTCAAAAATAATTGAATTTTCGTCGAAAAATTTTGCTATTTGTAAAGATAATTGAATTCTTGACGAGATATTCGTGAAAATTTTTTAGAAAATAATTGAATTTTTTCGAAGAATTTCATTACTTTTGAAAAGAATTGAATTCTTGGGATGAATATTGTAACTTATGAAAATAATTTAATTTTGTAAAGAATTTTATTAAAATTCCTAAAAATTATTGAATTTCTGTGAAGAATTTTGTTATTTATCAAGATAATTGCATTATAACTTTTGTAATAATTAAACTTTTTCAAAAAAATTAAATCTACACAACTTTCTGTTAAAAGTATGAAAAATTCAAACATTCAAAGATCGAAATTCAATTATCTACAATTTTAACTGAAATTCATATTTGAATCAATTATAATTAAAAAATTCTACGACAATTCAATTATTTAAATACAAAAATAAGTAATTTATTGAATAGTTGAATGTTTCTTAAAATTCAATTCCCATAAAGAATCGTTATCAACAAATTTTCAAATAATTGAATTCTTTCAACGAATTTTAATAAAATTTTAAAGAATAATTACATTTTTCGAGAAATTTGATTAAAATTGTATTAAAAATAATTAAAATTCAGCAATGAGTTTTATTATTTGTGAAAATAATTGAATCCGTAAGAAGAATTTTATTATTTTTGAACAATATTTAATTTTTGCGAAGAATATAATAATACCTACTCTAACATCTAGATTTTTATATAATGATATGATATTTTTATACAAAGTGATCAATCAGTAGTACAAGTGCCCTGCTCTCTTATTAAAAATTAACTTTTATGTGCCTACTAGGAGATTGCGTAATTATTTACCCTTCTATGAACAACATCACCGCTGTAATTATGCTGCTAATTCGGTTTTTTCAAGAATTAGTGTGGAGGCAAACAAATATTCCGATTTCATTGATTTTTTCAATTCAAATGAGAACAGATTTATCAGTGATCTTAAAAACACGATTTTATCATTTGATTAAATTTCATTTACTTCGGCCAGTCTTATGATTTATTTCTTTTGTAATTTTCTTTAGAATATAAGATCTCTTTTGTTAAGGACGTTTTTGTCCAGCCAAACTTTAAATAAAGAAATAAATAAATACTCTTGAAAATAATTGAATTTTTGCAATAATTTGTAACATTTACAAAATTGAATTTTCTTTCCTGTTTTTAACTAAACATCTTCCATAAATTTATTATTTTTAATTATTTTTGAAAAAGTTCTTTAATATTTATATAAGAATAATTGAATCTCTGTAAAAATAAATTAAAAACGCAGAATCTATTCCAAACTGGAACCGATGTTGCTCGAAGGTTAGGTTCAACATCTGTACTGTGCTCTATTCAGCATCTGCGCTTAACTTCTCTCAGTGTGTAGAAATTTTATTATTTATGAAAATAATTGAATTATTGCGAAGAAATTTATAAAAAATTTGTAAATAATTAAAATCGTGGGAAATTTTTATTATTTATGAAAATAATTAAATGTTTGCGTAGAATTTTATTTAAATATTTAAATAATTGAATTTCAGCGAAGAATTTTGCTGTTTATAAAGATAATTGAAATCATAACGAGAATTTTTTTTTAAGTTTTGAAAATAATTAAATTTTTTAATTGAATTTTATTACTCTTTTGATAATAATTTCATTCTCGTGATTTATATATTATTGTTATTTATGAAAAAAATGGAATTTTGCAAAGAAGTTTATTAAAATTCTTGAAAACAATTGAATTTCTGAGAACAGTTTTATTATTCATACAAATAATTGAATTATTGCGAAAAAATTTATAAAAAAAACTTGTAAATAATAATTGAAATCGTGGGAACTTTTTATTATTTTTATGAAAATAATTAAATGTTTGCGTAGAATTTTATTAAAATTTGTTTTAAAAAATTGAATTCCTTGAGAAAATTTTATTAAAATAGTAGATATTGAAAATTATTGAATTGAGAAAAATTTTTGAAAATAATTGAATTTTGGAGAATTTTTTTATTTTTAAAGATAATTGAAAGTTTGACGAGAATTTTAAAAAAATTTTAAATTGTATTTCTGAGAAGAATTTTATTACTTTCGAAAATAATTGAATTTCTGAAATCATTTGTAACTTCTCCAAAATTCAATTTATAAAAAGTGTTTTTTACTAAAATTTTTCTATAAATCTATTATTTTTAATAATTAATTAAATATATATATATATATATTAAAAAATGTAACTTATTTCAGAAGAATTTGAATTATTAAAATTTTTTAAAAATCTAGGTTCATTAAAATTTCTAATTAAATTCATTCAAAATTGAAATTTTGTAAAATTTAAAATTCAAACCTTTTGAAGTTCATCTATTTATGAAAATTGTAAACGCAATTCTTGTAAAATTCAATTAATTTAGATATATTTAAGTAAAATTATTCATTAAATTATTGATGTGTCATAATTTTATGATAGTTCATGAAAAATTATGTTATTTAAAAAGAAATTATTGTCAGAAATAGAAAAAATTGAAGGTTTTGTATTGGAATTCGCAGTAATTTCATTGTTTATGATGCAAAAAAAAAAATAAATAAAATTCAGAATTTCTTTTTAAATTCTAAAAATTTACTATTTTCCAAGACTCTTAATAAAAAATCCCTGATTTTCCTGATCAAATTTACTTTCCCTGACTTTTCCTTGAATTCCCTGTTTCATATATGAAATTAATTTGTGGGAAATGAATAATTACACTTTTCTGCGTTGACCATCAGGGCGAGTGGCCAATCCGAAGTCTCCGATTTTGACAATCATTCGCTCCGAGAGAAACATATTGCCAGGTTTCAAATCCCTGTGAACGACTTTTTGCGAATGAATATAAGCAACTCCTGTTACCATTTGCTTCATGTAGTATCTGGCTTCCGGTTCCGTTACTTTGCCACGATAACCCAACACGTGCATCAGACTCTGAAACATACCATGTGGAGATGAATCACCATACTCTAAATACTTTAACTCACTTTTTAGTTTTTACTTCTGAATCATTCTCAACCTATTACTCAACTACGATTTCTCTTTTACAAAATGCACCATTATTCCCCATACGCATATTATGCATATAGAAAATAATCGACAAAGACTTTTCAAAATAACACACCAAACACTGTCTCACTTTATAAAACAAAAATAGTATTACTGTAAATTAATAGTTTATAAATTTTCCTTTTATCTAATTGTTAATACAGCTGAAAAAATTAAATTAATAAATAATTATTTCATTAATTTTTAAACCTCTATAAATTATTAAGAAATCTCATTATTCTCATTGATGTGAAAAAGCGTTTATACAATATAAATTATCTGAATCCTAAACTGGTTTTGATATTTCATGGCACTTTAAGATTTCTGTGTTCTACTTCCTTTTATGTATTAATTTTATTTCCATTCAGGCGAAAACCATTTTTGTGGATTGTATGATGTAAAATCGTAAAATTGTTCGTTTAGTTCACATTTAAGCTTTCTCTCTTTTATAAGTGGCGAAAAAATACCCGACGATATGCGACAAATAATAAGAGAAATTTCCGCTAATAATAATTTACGACTGAACATATTCATCGCTTCTAGTATTCAAATGTAAAAACAAAAATTATAATGAAAAGCGAAAATGATTTATAGGAGAAAGAAAAACAGATATATGAAATTCAAAGAAAATAGGATGAAAATGTAGGTCAACGCTAGTAGCATTTTTAATATGAAATAGTCTTGTAATTTGATTGAAAACAGTAAATAATAAAAAATAAAAAAATAAAATTGTGAAATAAATTATTCAACGAAGAATGAAAGTTCTGAGAATAAGATATAATATTCAGTTTTTAAACAAGTATTCAATGAAAAATTGTATTTGTATATTTGTATATTTGATAAATTAGAGAAAAAGAAACTGTTCCTAATATAAATATAAATAAAATTCGAAACGGTTTTTCAAGGAAGTTGAAGTCATGTGCAATCTAATATGCACCTTTCGCTTCGACTAGCATGTGCAGGCTGCATTGGCCATCGTAAAAAGTACTCTGCATCACCTGCAGCTGTTGCAGAAGCACTTGTATTTTCACATCAAACTAGCGGCGATGCCGATGCAGCACGCTCGATCGACTCTCTTCCATTACCGCCGCTTTATTTTAAGAAATTATCACGCGAACCATGGAGTAATTATAAAAACCGTAGGTCAAGGTTGTCATGGTAAAACGTCATTAAATTCCTTCCACTTCAATAGATACTGTTGTCAGTATGCCTCTATGCAGGTAAATTCAAGGTAAACCCCAAACCAAATTATTAATCTTATTATTTTTACTAATATTATTGAACAATAATTAAATATTGTTCAATTTTTTGCTCAGATTTTACTTCTTTTCTTTAGCAATTAATTTCTGCAAAATTTTTTATTTTCTCTGCAATTATTAATTTTGATTTATTTATTCAATGTATATACAGGGCTCGAACCAGTGAAAGTATTTAAAAATACGGACTTTACGGACCAATACTGACAAAAATATAAGCAGTCCAAGTCAAATAAGAGAACATTTTACTTAAGACTATAAATTATTTTTCATGTTTTATAATAATTACAGATGGCCCAGTAATAAAATCATTAATTTATATTATAAGAATACTAGCAAATTTTTTATTTTCAAATATAAATTTTTGAATAATTTTAATAAATCCTTCGAAACAATTCAATTATGTTTTTAAATAGTAAAATCTTTGTAAAAATTTAATTATTTTCAACAAAATTTCACGAAAGAATTCAATTTTTTCTTAATTTTGTTGGAAACTTTAATTTATTAGCAAAACTGTAGTAATTATTAGGTTTTAAACCGGGTTCAAAATAATAAAAGTCACTTGATTTAAATAAAAGAAAGATTAAAATAAAACTTTAATGGTTAAGAAGATGACATAATGTTTAATTCGTTCGCTCAATGTTACTTTTCGCACAATATTCGCGTGTTCGTACTTCGCTCTCTCATCGCTCATTCAGACATCACGCCTCGACCTCGCCATGATGCTAACTGTCCGCCTTTTCGGTTTATGCGGACCAAACGAAACTTACGTTCATTCATACGGTGATTTATCGTGAATTACGTACAATAAGGCGCTAACAATTTGTTATAAAATTTTTCAAAAGAATTCATTTATTTTCTAAAAATTTGAATAAAATTCAATAATTTAATTGTTTAATTTCAATTACCAAGAAACAGGATTATTTTAAAAACTTGAAAGAAAATGTTTATAAAATCCAATTACAGTTAAAATTTCCAAATATAAATTATTAAAACATTTTAAACAAAATTGAAAGAAATTCTTCAAAAAAATTTAATTAGGATTTTCAAAAAATTCAAGTCCGTAAAAATCGGTTTTTTGAAAAAAAAGGTCAGTAAAGTCCGTAATTTGATAGAAAAAAACTGAAAAAGACGAAAAGTTCGTAAATTGTACGGTATAGGTAATATGGAGAATTTTACAGAAATTACAAATGATTGTAGAAATTCAATTATTCTCAAATTTTTTGATAAAATTCTTTGCAAGAATTCAATGACTTTTAATATACATATTAATTTAAAAATTTGAAATATTTAAAAAGAAAAATTATTAACAAAGTTAGGAAACAAAAAAAACAAATATTCGTAAATTCTTCATATATTAGAAAATGAAAACTTCGAATAATATAAAAGAATTTAATTAAACTTTTTCAAAAAAATTAATTTCAAAATTCAATTATTTCTTTAAATTCAGGTTATATTGGTTTTGATATTCAATTATTATCTAAATTTTTACTGAAATTCATTTTTAAATCAATTTTTATTAGAAAATTCTACTCGAATTCAATTATTTAAATACAAATAGAATAGATAATTTATAAAATAATTAAATGTTTCTTAAAATTTAATTCTCATAAAGAATTTTATCAAGAAATTTTTAAATAATTAAATTCTTTGGACGATTTTTAATAAAATTTTTAAGAATAATTACATTTTTCGAGAAATTCGATTAAAATTGTACTAAAAATAATTAAAATTCTCCGATGTGCTTTATTATTTATGAAAATAATTGAATTTCTGCAATAATTTGTAACTTCTCCCAAATTAAATTTTTTTTGTGTCAAGAATTTTATTAAAAATTTTTGAAAATAATTGAATTTCGGAGAAAAATTTTATCTATATTAATAAAACCAGACTTCTGTCTGTACATTGCTCCAATCTTGAAAATTCTTATATATTTTTTCTTCTTGAGACATGAGAATTCGAAAAATGTAAAAAAAAAAATGTCTGTCTGTCTATCTGTCTGTCTGTCTGTCTGTCCTTCTGTCTGTCTGTCTGTCTGTATGCAAAACTTTGTTCGCGCATCACTTGAAAACGGTTCAACCGATTGAAGTGAAACTTGGCAGTCTATTAGGTATTAACGTAACTTAAAATCATAGCCTTATCCGATTAAAAAATATTAACTTAAACGAAAGTTACGACATTTTTTCAAAAAATTCGAAAAATCAAAAAAATGAAAAATTTTTATTTTTTATAAAATGGATGAAAAACTATCCTTAGCTAACTTTTTAGATAAATACAACCCATTTCTATACTAAAATTTCAAAAAAAGACGTATTTTGAAATTTTTTTCGATTTTTCTGATCAAATTTTTTCTACAAAAATGATGATTTTTGATTTTTAAACAAGCTTTTTATGGAAAGTTATTAAACTTTTTTTATTTAAAGACCAGTATTTAAAGCAAGAAATTTGCCTCATTGGACCAAAAAAATTGTTTCAATATTCAGTTTTTAAAATCAAGAAAGTTATACAGAAGTTAACAAAAAAATGTTCATATAAATTAAATGTATCACTGCTACTCAAAGGGTTAAATATTAATTAATTCTTGCATTAAGTTGGTATTGATATTTTCTAATTAATTAATTAATTTGTTTTCTTGGTAATTTTAATTTCAATTTTATCATAAAAATAGAAAAAAATAGGAATTTTAAATATAAAATTTAAAAGTTTAAATATTTTTACCCATAAAAATTGAAAATATTAATATCTAATTTTTTTGATTTTACCTACTTATTACTTCTAAATAAGATGTTTTTTGTTTTTACAAATTATGATCCAAGATAATTTAGTAATACTGAAATAGAAATGTTTCATATTTCTTATCGAATTTAATTAACAAGAATTTTTTTTTAGTTTTACAAAGCTCCTGGAGAATAATCCCGAGTAGAAATTTTGACAGGGGCCTGGCCGGGTCCAGACCGGGGTGAAACAGGGAACCCGCCCAGCGCCATGACGAAAAGCCCGATTGGACGAGCTACCAGGCCGGGGCCCGGTCGGGTTCCCGGTTTCATGCGGGGTCAGAGCCCTGTTAGGGCTATTTCTGCACGGGATTTAAAAACTTGCCAAAAACAACCAATAGTGGTCACCTCCACGTGGTGCTTCTCGGAAAAAAGATAATAAATGGTTTTTTATAAGCTCCAAATGCGAAATTCTAAGACTGCAAAACGGGCCCGTCAGCACTGAAAAAATTACATTCTAATTTTAAGAAAAACTTCTTAAATATGCGCCAAGAATATTCCCCACTTAAATTAAGTAGGAAATATTCTTACAATACTAATTTTCTTCTTATTGTAAGAATATTTCCCACATAATCTAAGTGGGGAATATAAGAATATTAAGATTTTAATATTAAGATTTTCTTAAAATTAAAATGTAATTTTTTCAGTGAATGTCTGCAGAAAACTGGCAAAAACTACTGGGCCTATACTGGCATTCAAAACGTCTCATTGCTGGTAACGGGATTTAGCACGGACCAATAGTGGCACATTATTATCAGACTATTAGGCTAAACTTTTCTATTTATGATGGCAAGTTGTAATTGAAAGTATTGGATAAAACTGAATTCTCGGATTTTTGGAAAATCCGTGACAAAAAAATAAAAATCACAACTTTCCTCGCCTCGAATCCTCTTGCAATTTTTTTAAATGGATTCTGATTATTAAGAGAAAAAAATGCTTGCGAGGCGAGGAAACAATAATTTAGTTGAATTTCCAGGAATTTCGGGAAATCCGTGATCCTTTTGTAATTTTTTTAAAAGGGTGTTAATATTAAAATAAGCAATTAGCTAAAGTAAAAATTTTCGTCGAATAAACGTTGGTATTTTCAGTTTCAGAATATTGGGACGTTGATCGGCTCAGTAATGGCACATTAATAGTAAAAATTTTGTATCTGCAATGATGGCAAAATATAATTGCCAATATTGGGACGTAGTTAATTAATAAAAAATGGAATAATTTATATTAGTTTTTGTATTTTGCCAATACTGGGAAAGTAATGGCAGTGAATATTGGGCCATTAACGTCTGCCGACGTCAAACCGTAATTAACACCACAAGAGTAGTCCCAATAATATCGACCAAGACTAGGTGACAACTTTGCCAGTACTGGGCCGTTATTAAGCCATGATAGTTTTCACATTTGGGCGATTTTAAAAATTGTAAACATTATCTTTTTTCTTTCCTTAAAATTTCGTTTTCTTCTTCATTAATTAATATTAATAATCATCAAGAAAATTAGTTTCAATGTAGTTGGTTAAATACCAATCAATACTCAATATGGAAAACTATAAAAATACTAAGAAACACGTCGAAGACGGGTATCGCAGCTATTAATATATAAGTAGGAATAACAATAACTAATAACCCGTCGAAGACGGGTATCGCAGCTAGTTATTTATAAAGATAATTAAAATTTTCACGTGAATTTTTGTAAATTTTTCAACATAATTGTATTTCTGCGAAGAATTATATTACTTTTGAAAATAATTAAATTCTTTTGAGACAAATTTTATTAAAATTTCTTTTCAAATAATTGAATTATTTTGTGAAATTTTATTCAGATAGTAAGTAGACCTTGGAAATAATTCAATTTTGACAAATTTTTGAAATTAATTAAATTTCTACGACGAATTTTATTAAAAAATTTTTAAATAATTTAATTCTTTGAAGAAATTTAATTAAAAATATATTAAAAATAATACTTAAATTTTAATAAATAAAATTGAAGCAAAGGTTTTTAAAGTAAATGAATTTTTTTGATAAATTAAAAAAAAAATTTTTTTAAATAATTACATTTTTCGAGGAATTCCGTTAAAATTGTATTAAAAATAATTGAAAGTCTGTGATAATAAGTTTTAATATAATTATATTTATGAAAATAATTGTATCCCTGCAAAAAATGTTATTATTTATGAAAATAATTGAATAGTAATCAAGTATTTCTAAAAATTTGTAAATAATTGAATTCATGTGAAATTTTTATTATTTTATGAAAATAATTAAATGTTCGCGTAGAAGTTTATCAATTTTTTTTTAAATGATTGAATTCTATTGGAAAATTTTATTAAAATAATAAATATTAAAAATCATTTAATTGAGGGAAATTTTTGAAAATAATTGAAATTTTGCCAAGAATTTTATTAAAATGAAATTTATTTTTGAAAATAATTCAATTTCGGAGAAGAATTTTAATATTTCTAAAGATAATTGAAATTTTGCAAAGAATTTTTTAAAATTTTTGAACGTAATTGAATTTCTGCGAAGAATTTGATTAGTTTTGAAAATAATTGAATTTCTGCAATCATTTGTAACTTCTGTAAAGTTCTTTAAATTATATCGTACAATTTACGAACTTTTTTTTGTTTTTATGTTTAATTAAATAATAAATAAATAATAACATAAAAATTTTTATTTTTTTTTCTATCAAATTACGAACTTTACGGACCTTTTTTAAAAAAAAACCGACTTTTACAGACTTGAAGCAAATTTACGGACCTTTACGGCATTTACGGACATGATTCGAGCCCAGAATGCCAAAATGAAGCAATAAATTCCAATTAAAAAAAAATGGAAATAAAAATTGAGAATAATTTTTTTTTATCTATAAATAGCCATTGATTCGAAACCGAAGAAAGGAAGAGTCAAGTTCAAAGGCAAGGATGCTTTCTTTTATGTTTTCGAAGCGAAATTTTAAAAAACAAAACGTACTTGAAGATTGCATATGAAATTGAAGTAGAGATACGTTGAGTTGGGTTTTGTAATAATCCACGAGTGACCTCTCTCTCTTTCTTTTTTTTTGTACATTTGAATAACAATCAACATGAAGGCAGAGAGCGTGTGTCATCGAGGCTGGAAAGGAGAGCGAAAGTTAAATGAGAATTGTTACGGTAACAGTGAATGTGAACTTTCAGGCATAAGAGAAGAATGCGGCGAGCTAAAGACAAAGAGTTCAGCTTTCGGTCATACAATGTCAAGTATCGTACCTTTCGTGGACAAGCTTCCAAGAGCATGTAGACACTAAGGTTGTCCTCGAAGTAATGATGCATCTGAACGACATTGACATGATTCAGTTCCTTGTGTATCGTCACCTCTCTCGCAATCTAAGCATAAAGAACATAATCTTTTTTACAAAATAAACAATATCTTTAAAAAATATTAATTACTTTAATGGGAATTCTCTCTTATATCTTCTATTAAATAGAATCAAAAATGTTTGCATGGAAGCAGTAGTATGTAAAGATTCCAAACATGCCACAAATAAAAATTCTCTTTGTCTGTCTGACTGTTTGTCGGGAATATTATATGTTAAAAATAAAAAAATATTGGGTCAGAATTTCCCAAACGGATCTTACCTAAAACTAAAAAATTTACTTTTTAATAAACCAAAATATATATTTTTTGACTCTTAATATTATTATGGTTAAGAAGAATTCCTGAAAATATTAAGCCAAAAAAAAATTGTTTGTAAAAGTTATTAACAATTGAATTTTTTAGTACTTTTTTTATTTTTCATTACAAATGATTGAAATCAATTTAAATTAGTCAAGCATGACCATCAGACATATAATAATGCATAGTACAATTTATTTAAATTGTTGAAAACAATGTTAATTAACAAAAAATACATAACTTTGGTTCATTTTAATAAAAAATTCTTTTTCTATGCAGACAAATTTTATGTTTATTTAAGTAATCTATCTCGATTTTAGTGAAAAATGATTTTAAAGTTAATAATTATCATTGTTATTGACAATTATCATGAACAATAATCAAGTTTCTTTGACTTTTGTTTATGAATCACAATTTTTTAACAAAATTATTATTTTGTTTTTGAAAAAGAAGAAAAATATTTGCACGATTCCTATTTTTAATCTTATTTTTGGAACAGGATTTACCACAGGAATTAAGAAATTCAAAAATTTCAAATTCAAACATTTTTTAAATTAAACAACTTATAAAAGTATTGTTATAAAACATGAAGATATCGATTGCTCCGAGTCGAAGACTCGATTTCTTCATGTTTTCTAATAATTAAAGATGACCGAGAGATAAAATCATTTTATATTATAAGAATATTGTTACTGCGTGACTTCATCAAAATTATTTTCATTATTTTAATTCAATTATTATTTTCTAGAATTTTAAATTATTTTTTATTTTTATTATTATTATTATTGTTATTATTATTATAATTTTTATTTTTTAATTTATTTTTTAAAATTTTTTTTAAATTTAAAAAAAAATTTTTTTTTAATTGAATTCCTGTGCAATTTTTATTATTTATGAAAATAATTTGCATACATGAAAATGCATAGGTGAAAATGTTTGCATACAATTTTATTGAAAATTTTTTTAAATAATTGAATTCTTTTTGGGAAACTTTAATAAAATAGTAGGTAGATATTGAAAATCATTTAAATTAAAAAA
The DNA here is from genome assembly GCF_015476425.1 of Leptopilina heterotoma. Taxonomy (NCBI): domain Eukaryota; kingdom Metazoa; phylum Arthropoda; class Insecta; order Hymenoptera; family Figitidae; genus Leptopilina; species Leptopilina heterotoma. The sequence goes on from NW_025110849.1 coordinate 1,513,649, forward strand.
AATTTTTGAAAATAATTGAAATTAGGGCAAGAATTTTTTTTGACATTTATGAAAATAATTGAACTTTGGAGAAAAATTTTGTTATTTATAAAGATAATTGAGATTTTTACAAGAATTTTTTTCAAATTTTGAACATAATGAATTTTATAAAAAGAATTTTTTTTTAAACAATTGAATTTCTGCAATAATTTGTAATTTCTCAAAAATTGAATTTTTTTAGTGTTTTCAAAAAAAAATTTAAATTATAGAAAATTTTTAAAACTCAAACATTTAATATAAAAATTAAAGATTACCTTTTGCATGTGAATCTTCTGCATTCGATTCTTGGGAATAATTTTGCAAGCATACTGTTTCCTCGTTGAAATGTCGGTTATAAGGTAAACTTTCGCAAAGCCACCCTGAAAAGAGAAAGAAAACTGTAAGTACCTTCTTTCCAGGAAAACAGGAAAATGTTTGGTTGCAAGAAATTGAATGGTCAGTCTCTTATGTATGTATAATATATAATGTCAGTGCCTTTATATCAAGGGCACAAAAACCTTTAAGAAATTCCTAGACGTTGTGAATGTCATGAAAATAAATAAAAAAAGATGGTGGCCAAATGCCAAAAATCGCAAAAATATCTTTTGACATTCTGCTAAAGATAAATTATTTTCTATTTCATTATTTGCAAACTGTCTGTCTGGGACTATGTATAATAATATAATCCGTGAATAGGCAGCGAAACAATAACATATATGTAATATAAATATTTGCCCAGCGTCTAAACGAGTAAACCCAGGTGTCTTTTGCCATGGAAGTAATTTCAAAGAGAGAAACCGAGAGAAAATATGCTCTACGTAAATCTAGTTGTAGGGTAAAATAACATTCTTCTCTCCATTCAGAAATTCTAAAAATAAACTTTTTCCCGTTTTCTTTTATTGTACCTATTTTGTCCTTACAAAACGGTACGTTTATTTTGGAAATATGTAAGCTTATATAACTAGTTTTGAGCTATACAGTTTCTTTTCAAGACTTCGCACTACTCAATAATAAATTTTTAAAAAAAAGTATCAACAAGTAGCTATTCAAAAATTAAACTTGACAACTAAAAAAAACTCGTTTTAGACAAATCACAAAACTGACAAAAATTCCATTTTATTTTCCTGACTTTTTCCTAATTATTTTGAATATACATAATTGAATTCTTTACCAAAATTTTTACAAACCATTTTTTCAATAATATTGAATTCTGTTTGGAAATTTTATGAAAATAGTAGATATTGAAAGTCATTAAATTGCAAAAAGTTTTTTAAAATAAAAACAAAAATTTTAATAGAATAAATGAATTTTGAATGTCTGTGTAGCATTTTATTAATTTCTTTTTGAAAATAATTGAATTCCTAAAAAGCATTTTATTATTTATGAAAATAATTGAATTCTTGCGACAGATTTTATTAGATTTTTTTAAAAAATAATTGAAGTCTTAAGAAGAATTATTTATGGAAATAATTGAATTCTTGGGAAGAATTTTATTAAAATCTAAAAGAATAATTGAATTATTTCAAAAAAATTTAATTAAAATTGAATTTAAAATAATTGATTTCTTTCGAACAATTTTATTATAATATTTGAAAATAATTGAATTTCGGTGAAAAATTTTAATATTCTTGGAAATAATTGAATTCTTACAAAAAATTAAAAACAACATTTTTTTAAACAATTGATTTTTTCGATGGAATTGAAATTCAAGTTTTAAGAATACTTACATTTTTTTAACAATGCCTGTAGAATTGTATTATAAATAATTGAATCCAGAGATTCATTTTATCATTTTTAAAAATAATTCAATAGTTGCAAAAAATTTTATTAAAATTTTCAAAAATAATTGAATTCTTGACAAGAATTTTATTATTTATGAAAATAATTGAATTGTTGCTTAGAATTTTTTTAAAAAATCGAATTTTCATGAAAAATGTTATTATTAGTGAAAGTAATTGAATTTATTACTGAGAAGAATTGTATAAAAATTTGAAAAATTTTGTTAAATAATTGATTTTTGAAATTTTTTTTGAACTGGTATTTTAAATTAATTGAATTCTAGTGGAAATTTTATTATATTTATGAAAATAATTGAATTTTGAATGAATTCTATCAATTTTATTTTTAAACAATAATTGAATTCTTGTACGAAATTTTTTGAAAATACTAGATATTGAAAATAATTGAATTTGGAATATTTTTTGAAAATAATTAAATCGTTTTAAAGAATTTAAATTATAATTTTTTTAAATATTTTTTTGATTTCTATAGTATTAGCGAATTTAAAGTAGTCGAAATTCTTAAGAAAAAACAGAAATAGTAGCTTTTAGTGCATGAAATGTAAAAAAAAGTACCGAAATCGTAGCATAACGTAAAAAAAGTAGTAAATAGTAGGTTTTAGTAGATGAGTGCGAAGCCTGCTTTTGGTGTTTAAATTATTTGTGTCACAAAATTTAATAATAATAATAATAAAAGAATAGTTTTTTTTTTTTTTTTTTTTTTTAAATAGTCATTTTCTTTATAATAATAATAACTTATAAGCCGAGAATGGAAAAAGAAATTTGACTTTTGTTTGATCGATTCCCAACATAAAATTCCTTATTGATCCAACTGACTTTTCAAGGACAAATCCGCAGAATCTATAACTATGAAGCAATTTTTATATTCTAAAATTTACTTTTAAATATTGCTGAATTTAACAAGTATATTCATCAATTTAATTTATGCCGATTCTTAATTTTAAATTCTAGCAAATTTGTTATTATCGCAATAAAAACGTTTTAGAAAAGAACTCAGAAAATTTTAATTTAACGACGTCTTTATGGAGAAAGCGCGAATAAATATTATGTTTATGTTTATAAGAAAACAATAATCAAAGTGCAAAAACTCGAGACACTATTTTTCCAGACGTTTAAGTTGAACATGCACTTAAAAAGGAAAGATTACCATAACAGTTTCCATCTTGATAAACCTGCAAAACTCGAAAAAATGAATAAGAAATGGATAACAAAGGGATAAAACGCAATGTTACAAAGAGCACTGCAAGTAAAGGAGATTAGTAAAAGGGCAAGACGCAGTCTTCCATGAAAAGACGAAGACGAAGAAGTAGAATAGTGACTTTAAGAAAATTCCTGTTCTGATCTCGACGCTTTTATATTTTGAAGTAACTTTCAGGCACTTTCAGGCACTTTCAGGTCGAGGGGAATAAAAAAGGTCTTGCAGAGAGAGAGAGAGAAGAAAGCGAATGAGAAGAAGAATATATTTTTTCTCACGACCCACGCTTGGAACCTTAACAGGTCCTTTGTGTCGATAACTTTTTAAAGATGCGAGCAGGTCCTTCCAGAGCACACACTCATTCACTCACACCATTTTGAAAAATGACACCTACATAGTCATTTGGTTTGCTTTCGTGTACACAGCCCATCTGCTTGCTGCTGACGATGACGCTAGCTCGGTTTACTTTACTCGCTTTACGCTTTACTCTGAAACCGTTCTTTCGCCTCTTTCAGATCCGGTTTTTATTTTACTGAAGCCACCAAAACGTCAACCCGATTTTAACAAAATTTAACGTCACCCTTTCCTCAGGACACTACATTTTACCGATTTTACCGATTTTAGCCTTCGAAACTCGCTTCGAAACAAATAAGGTTTTCGTCAAATTTTCAATAAACAACAATAAACAAAACAAGGGGTCAAATGTAATTACAAATTACACATTTTTCCCCTTGTTTTATTTATTTATTTATTTATTTATTTATCGTTAACACAAATTTTGATTCAGTAATGTTTTATTGAGGCCTAATTTAAAACACTACAACGAATTAAAATAAAAATTTATACTTTTGATATATGTGTGTGTGTGGGAATTCTAAAGGAAAGTAAACCACAAAATTGTCGGTAGGTTTGCGTGATCATATTCGTAAATATATATAACATGTTGCAAGAAGTGAAACAAATATCTGTGGTTTGGAGGAAGTTACATTATATCCAACCTGCGTAACCAACGAAAGAGAAGCAACGGAAAATTTAAATGTATCAGCTAAAATATTCTTAGAATTGCAGGGAAAAGACAGGCATTACAGTACCTTTTTTCCTCAAAAAAGGTGAAAAGGTGAATTTTTTTCCTCAAAAAGGGGACAAAAATTTATTTGTTCCTACAACTTGCATATATAATTCAAATTTTTTATCATATACATAGTTTCTATAAAATTTTTTAAAAATGATTCGATTTTAATCAGAGTTGCCTTTTTTTCCTGACTTTTCCCTGATTTCCAGACAAAATTTCCACTTTTTCCCTGACCCTAAAGATTATTTTGATTCACTCTAAAAAATATTAGATACTCAAAAAAATGTTCTATTACATTTATTTACAAATTTCTTTAATTATAAAATTATTCAAAAAAAATCAACAACTTCTATTTTAAATAAATATTTAATCATTATTATTCTTCTGTAGGAATTCAAATTTTTCAAAACATTCAAATTCAAACCTTTATGAAATTCAACAACTTAAAAGAATATTATTACAAAACATGAAGAAGACTTTCAGTAATCGCCTTCTTCATGTTTTATAATAATTTAAATTACCATAAAATTTTTCAAAAAAAGTTAATTATTTACAAAAATCCTAATAAAATCCTTCGCAAAAATTTAATTATTTTTACAAATAGTAAAATTTCTCAAAAAAATTAAATTATTTAAAAAAAATGTAATAAAATTCGTTGCAATAATTCAATTATTTTCATAAATAATAAACTGATTATTCGGTCATTCATTTTTAAATCAATTTTTATTAGAAAATTCTAGAAGAATTCAATTATTAAAATTAAAAAATAAATAATTTATTAAATAATTGAATGTTTATTAAAATTTGTCAAAACAAATTTTAATAAAATTTTTAAGAATAATTACATTTTTCGAGAAATTCGATTAAAATATTGTATCAAAAATAATTAAAATCCTGCGATGAGTTTTATTATTCATGAAATTAATTAAAATTATCCCAAAAATTTTATTAAAATTTTTCTAAAATAATTGGATTTCGGAAAAGAATTTTAATATTAATTTATAAAGATACTTGAAATTTTGACAAAGATTTTTTTTATCATAATTGAATTTCTGCGAACAATTTTATTATTTATAAAAATAATAATTGAATTCTTGAAAAGAATTGTGTTAAATTTTTTTAAATAATTCAATTCTTGCGACGAATTTTAGAAAAATCTTTTTTAAAAATTGATATTTTTCGAAAAATTTTATGAAATTTTTTATTTTTAATAATTAAATTCCTATGAAAAATTTATTATTTATGAAAATATTTGAATTATTTCGAAAAAATTTTTATTAAAAATTTTGTAAATAATTGAATTCCTGTGAAATTTTGCCAAGAATTTTATTAAAATTTTTAAAAATAATTTAATTTCGATGAAGAATTTTATTATTTATAAAGATAATTGAAGTTTTAACGAGAATTTTTTTAAATTTTTGAACATAATTGAAATTCTGCGAAGAATTTTCATAATTTTTGAAAATAATTTGAATTTCTGGAATGATTTGTAACTTTTCCAAAATTTAATTTTTTTTTTAGTATTTTTAACTAAAATTCTTCTATCAATCTATAGTATTTTTGAAAATTGTAAAAGTTATTCATTAAATAATTTCTAAGTCATAATTTTGTGATACTTTTTGAAAAATGAAGTTATTTAAAAAGAAATTATTGTCAGAAATATAAAAAATTGAAGGTTTTGTATTAAAATTCGTGGTAATTTCATAGTTTACGGGGCAAACAAAAAAACATCAAAATTCAATTTATTTTTTCAATACTTTTACTAAAAATCCCTGACTTTTCCCTGAATTCCCTGACCCCCATGACCTGTGGCAACCCTGTAGATACTCAAAAAAATGTTCTATTATACATTTATTTACGAATTTCTTTATAACTGTAAAATTATTCGAAAACAGCAATAACTTCTTTTTTATATAAAAATATTTAATCATTATTTTTCCAGAGGAATTAAGATTTTCAAAACATTTAAATTCAAATCTTTTTGAAATTCAACAATTAATTAATCAGAAAACGTAAAAAAAGTGAAAAAATGGAGTTTGAAAATGTTTGGTAAAACAATACTTCCGTGAGAAAGCAATATAATGTTTATAAAGAAAATACAAAAGAAAACAAATAAGAATGTTCAAACATCCTGCCAATAAGATAACGATAAGGGGTGTATGAATTTTAATACCCACAATGCACTGATAGAATATATGTTGATAATAAGCTTTAATAAACTCATCAACCGAGAACACACAGAAGGAAATCTTCAATAAAATTTAAATTAAAACTTAAGACACGCTAGAATATGAGAGAGACTCATTGTGATAAAATTAAAAATTTACGTCAAATAAATATTATGTTAAAATCATTTATTTTTTAATCTTATTTAAACTTAAATTATTTTACCCAGTTTTTAAAAAATATTCTTTTTATATTTTAGAATAAAATAAATTATATGTTACATACATGAATTATTGATATTATTACTAAAAAACTATCAGAGCTGAACAATTGGAACGGAAATAATTTTAAATCCACCATGTCACAAGAAAATTTCTATTTTGTTTTCCAATAGATTTCGAAAGTGAATGCAAATCTAATTAGTTTCGAATAAAATTTCCAGCTAATTGGAATATGAAATAATCTTGTATCTCTCAGTTTTTGTTGATCAAGCATTTTCATATATAATTTACGTCGCACTTTGTTTCATTTAGTATGATAATTATACTCGTCCTCAAATTTTCTATACCTACATTTTTCATTTTATCTTTTTTTTGTTAAAAAAATATTAAAATTTACAGAGATAATTCTAAGCCCCTCCTTAATCTATATTATTAAAAAAAATCCAAAAAGAGTTAAATTATAAAAAAAAGAATTTTCAAAATCAATTATTAAATCAAAATTCTTCAAAAATTCGAATTTTTTTCAGAATTTTAAATAAAATTATTTAATACTAAAATAATGTTTTAAATAAACATTTAATTGTTATTAATTTCTTCACAGTAATAAATTAAAACCTTCTGACAATTTAATTATTTTTAATAATTGCAAAAGCAGGGTAGTCACAAGTTTCAGTTTATCAATTTCCCTGACAATTTACTGACATTAAATTTTCTTCCCTGAAAAAATTTTTTACAGGAAAATATGAAAGTTTACGGAAAATGAGTAAAATTTATAAATTTCAATAATTTCTAAAAATTACAATTATAACCCTACGTGAACATAATTGAATTTGTGAAAAATATCAATAAAAATAATCAAATTCTTGGAGAATTTTAATTATAAATATTAACATGATTTCTACGAAATTTTAATAAATTTAGAAAAGTAAATTTCTATAAATTTTTATTTACTTTGTTCAAAGATAACTGAATCTTAAAAAATTATGATAAAACAATTCTAAGAATTAGTTTTTAAAAATATTTTAATGTAATTTTTTGAAAATAATTGAATTTCTTAAAAGAATTTTTGTATAATTTAAAAAAAACTAATTAATTTTTTGATGAATAATTTTAAAATTTTCGAAAAAATCGGAAAAAAGTCGCATGAAATTTTAGAAAAAACGACAAAAAAGAAACACGAAATTGTAAAAATTGTAAAAAAAAACTACATTTCTCGACAACACATAGGTTAATATGAAACAATCCGGAATACAATTTATTATTTTAATAAAATTCTTAGCAAAATTAAATTATCTTCAAAAGTAAGAAAATTCTTCGCAGAAATTCAATTATTATTCTCAAAAATTATTTAAATTTCTCATCAAAATTTTAATTATCTTCATAAATAATAAAATCCATCATAGAAAATTTAATTATTTTCAAAAGTTAATAAAATTCTTCTCCAAAATTCAATTATTTAAAAAAATTTTAATAAAATTCTTGTCAAAATTTCAATTATCTTTATAAATAATAAAATTCATCCTAGAAATTCAATTATTTTCAAACGCATAATAAAATTCTTCACAGAAATTCAATTATTTTCAAAAATTGTTTTAAATTGCTCGTCAAAATTTTAATTATCTTCATAAATAATAAAAATCATCCTGGAAATTTAAAAAATTCAATTATCTTCAAAAGTTAGACAATTCTTCGCAGAAATACAATTATTTTCAAAAATTTTTTTAAAATTCTTATCAAAATTTCAATTATTTTTATAAATATCAAAATTCTTCTGCAAAATTCAATTACTTTAAAAAATTTTTTAAAAAGTCTGTTCAAAATTTCAATTATCTCTACACATAATAAAATATTCTTCTCTGAAATTCAATTATTTGCAAAAATTTTAATAAAATTGTACGCAAGCGTTTAATTATTTTCATAAATATAGAAAATTTCACAGGAATTCAATTATTTACTAATTTTTTATAAATTTCTTCGCAATAATTCAATTATTTTCATAAATAATAAAACTCATCGCAGGATTTTAATTATTGTTTACAGAATTTTAATCAATTTCCTCGAAAAATGTAATTATTCTTAAAAATTTTATTAAAATTCATCAAAAGAATTCAATTATTCAATAAATTATTTATTTTTGTATTTAAGCAATTGAATTCTAGTAAAATTTAAATTTTTTAATAAAAATTGATTTCATAATGAATTTTAGTTAAAATTTTAGATTATAAATGAATATTAAAAGCATTACGTACATTTTTAGAAATAATTTAATTTTGAAAAGGTTTGAAATCATAATCTTTGAAAATCTAAATTTATCGTACTTTTAACTAACAATTTTGTAGAATTGATTTTTTTCTTGAAATTATTGAAAGTTTTCATTTTCTTATAATAGATTTAATTGAAGAATTTCCGAATAATCGATTTATTATTTATGAAAATAATTGAATTGTTTTGAGTAATTTTACTACTTGTAAAAATAATTGAATTCTTGCGAGGAAGTCTATTAAAGAAGTTTAGAGAAAATAGAAGTTTATTAAAATTTATTTAAATAATTGAATTTCTGAGAAGAATTTTGATATTTATTAAGATAATTGATTTCTTTCTAAGAATTGCTTTAAAATTCTGAAAATAATATTTAATACATATATAGGGGAACATAGTCTAGGTCGGCCACCTTTTTGACTTTTGTTTATAACTTTTTTTTAAAAATGAATTTGGACAATTGAAGTATATGGTTGGAAAGTCCTGTTTAATAGGAACATTTTTTCTGTACAAAGTAAATTGACAGGTTTAAAAATGAAAAAGTTATAAAGATTTAAAAAAAAAAAAATTTGTAGTCCAGGTTGGCCATTACAGTCAAGGTCGGCCATGTTTAAAATTCAAAGGGCATTAATCTTTAAAAAATAAAATAACATGTTTGGAGTTACGGAAAATTGATTCTTTATTGTTTACAGTTTGTAACTTAATGAAATAACAAAATAATAACAATAAACAATATAAAAAAATAAATATAAATAAAAAAAAGTTTTGCACTAAAATATTAATAAAATTAAATAAAAATATTAATAAGATGATCAATTATATTATGAGTTATACAGAATTGCAGTTTTTGCAAATGAAGTAGCTCGTCCTCATCTTTGCGCATTTTAAACACATAGTGGCCGACCTTGACAGTAAGTAACATTACCGAATTGTTGTAACCATAAAGAAATACGTTTCGGGATTCGATTTTTTACTTTGTTTTCCTTTCAACCATGAGTCCCACAAATTTTCTGCATACTTGCTTTCACGATTCAATTTGTTTTTTATCTTTTATTAATGGTTTTTCACATTATGCACAAAACTTTTTTTGAGCTTTTTTTGTACCGACGTCACAGAAAACACAATTTTCGATTTTCCGAAAATGTAATTGAACAAAAAGTTAGGTTTCACTAAGACAAGCTTCGACAAAAATGCGCGTAGGTGGCGCTAGTGAACTTGACAAAAAAACGCGAGTGGCCTACCTAGACAGTAGGCCAACCTTGACTACATTCCCCTACATATTAAAAAATTCAACGAATTTCAGCAGAATTGAAATTAAAATTATATTAAATATTAAAAATAATTAAAATTGTGCAATGATTTTTATTATTTATGAAAATAATGAGATGATTAGTCGCATTTATTCACAAAAAAGTCGAAAAAGACGCACAATCCGAGCCCTGCTCTGATTGTAAAATTTCTAAGGTAAAAAAAATTCAAGAAGAATTCAAGGTTTTTAAGTTTTTTAAAAATGTTTTTTAATTACTAAAAATGAAAATTTTTGTAGTAAATTCTAAAAATTTGTTATTTTTTCAGTATAGTTTGGATGAAATTTCCCGACATTTCCCAGACCTGTGGTAACCCGGTTTTTTATTGTTTCTCATGTAATCTAATTGAAGATTGTTGACTCCTATGTGTGATATGCAGAATTTTTAATAATTTGAGTTAATTTAATTATTTTTGAACAAAGTGTTGAATCTTTTCTGAGAGAATGACCCATAAATAGAATCTAATTTAGATTGGAGTAAAGAAAATTCACTTCTCATGATTTACTTTTATGAATTTAAAATTGAAAGCGTCCAATTTAGGTTCTAAGTCAGTTTTTTTTAGGAGGAATCCAAGATGATGAATGCTAGAAGTTGCGCTCAAACGATGGGAACGAACGCACTGAATATACCCGAAGGGAGAGATGAAAATGAAACGAGTTAGGTTGTGTGGCTGGTGAAGAGAGAAAAAAGGAAAAAGAAAAAAGACGAAAGGTGGGAACGAAGGGAGAGGAAGTGGCCCTTCCGTTCCTAAGCGTAATATTATTTACAGGTAAACATAAAATACAAGTTGTTTGTAAACATTGCAATATCCAATCTATTCAGAATATTATTATAGACTCGAAATATCGAGAATTCGAGATTAATAACAATTGGAAATCTACTTGAAAATAAGTTATGATAACAGGCCTCGGATATATCGACTTTAAGACACAAAAAAGTGGCTTTAGTCGATTAAAAATACAAAAAAAGTCGAAAAAGTCGTTTATTTAATTCAGTGTTGCAACAAAAATTTTATCTTGTAACTGTCATTATTGTTCATGTTTCTTTTCAAAGTTATTATTATTTATAATATTTTTAAAAAATTATAATAAAGAAACTCTTAAAATTAATCTTTTAAAAATATATTTGTAAATAATTTTTTAAAGATAAAAAATTTCAAAAGTTTCCAAACAATTGAATTTTGGTAAAATCTTTTAAAAGTAATTGAAATTTGATAAAATCACTTTAAAACAATTGAATTTTAGTAAAATCATTTAAATATAATTGAAATTTGACAAAATCTTTTCAAATAATTGAATTTTTGAAAAATATTAAATAAACAATCAAATTTTTCAAGAATTTTAATTATAAATATAAATATGATTTTTCCGAAATTTTAAGAAGAATCTAAAGAAGTAAATTTAAAAGAAAATTAATTTACTTTGTTCAAAGACAAGTAAATTTTAAAAAACAAAAAGTTTTGAACGTTCAAATGAACGAAATATTTTTTGTTAAAAATATTTTCATAGTTTATTGATTACAATTAATGTTAAAAACTTAAATTTTACATTTAGAAACTTTATAATTAATTTGTTTAATAGTGACACAAAATGTTGTATTAAAAGTTTAATTTGAAGAAGAAATAAATAAATTTCGTTCATTTGAACGTTCAAAACTTTAAGATCATGAAAATAATATTGAATTTCTCAAAAGAGTTTTTGTAAAACTAAGTGTAATTTTTTGAAGAATTTAAAAAAAAATTTATACATGATGATTGTTTTCTCCAAAATGTTAAAAATAATTCTGAAAAATTTTAATGTTTGTATTATTTTTTGTACGTCTATGTATTTGAATATTCGGAATTATATTTTTGAAAATATTGAAAAAAATTGAATTTTAAAAATTTATAATAAACAAAATTCAAAGAATTACTGTCTTCAAAAAAAAATTTAATATTTTTTAGAAGCTAGTTTTTATTAATTTTCATCTTCATTATCTTTTTCAAATTTTTCATTAAATTTTTTTGAGAATTCAATTATTTTCACAAAATTTGAAATTAAATTTCTGCAAAAGTTGATTTTCAAAAATTTCAATAATAATAATACTTGGAAAAAATAAATTATTTTCAATTAAATTAAAAAAAAATTTATTTTTAAAAATCTTTTGAATTGTATATTTTGAAAATTTCATTAGAAAAATTATACAAAAATAATTTTTAAAAAATTTGTCTATTTTTCCCACTAGATAAATTATACAAAAATAATTTGCAATTTATACTAAAAATGTGGTAATTTGTTGCATAATATTTGTAAGAAAAGTAAAAAAGTTTGCCAATTTTGAAAATAAGTCGAAAAAAGTCGAAAAAGTCATAATATCCGAGGCCTGTGATAATTAAAAAATGATTTGTTTAAATTATTGACATTAAATTCTATGAGCAAGAGAAAATGGAGAGATTCTATTGTATATTGTATTCCCACAGGATTTTCTCAAAGTTTCGTGTGCAATTTAAAGTAAATAATAATAATAAATTCCCAGAATGAAGACTGCTCACATTTTCTCGTGGAATCTTCATGAAGGCAATAAGGCATTATCATTCAACTCGGTAATCTATTAATCTTTCCCTCTAGCAGCGACCGGTGGCAATGGTGGCAATGAAGCGTTTGTTAGAATTTCAAAGAGATAATTTCTTTTTTTAACTTTTTCAAGTTGAGGTGTAAATTTATTTACACATTTACCCTTTTGCTCAGCAGTGAGATGGAAGTTTATTGTCCACGTGTAATATTATGTCGCATAAATGTTAAGTGCCTGATGTTCTATTTATTTGCTCACCTTTCCGAGGAATTGTCCTTTGTGGTACGCATTTCCCTTCTCAACATCGATCACGTAGTTCGACTCTTGCTCCACCGACGAACTGTTCCAAGAGGACGTCGAGGGCGCAACAGTCCCTGGAACCACGCCACGGGACCTGGTCAGCGAACTCTGACTCTTGCCAGTGGTTCCTCTGAAATAGCAAAATTATTATTATTATTATTATTATTATTATTATTATCGTTTCACGGTTTTGCCACGATTTTGTTCATTTTAAATTCCCCGACTTTTCCAGGTTTTCCAGATTAAAAAACGCAATTTTTTCAGGTTTTTGAAAACCATATTTATTTTTTACCAAATTAAATAACTAATAAATTTTTATAAATACGGAACTTTGATATAATATCAAAATTCTGCATTATTATAATATTTATTTATTACTCAATCAGGGTTACCACAAAAATTTAATTTTTCTTTTTCCCTGATTTCCAGACAAAATTTTTACTTTTTCCCTGACTCTAAAAAATATTCTAATTCACACTAAAAATAATTAGATACTCAAAAAAAAAAAAAATGAACCAATACTTTTATTTGTAAATTTCTCTAAAAGTAAAATTATTCGAAAACATCAATAACTTCTTTTTTAAATATAAATATTTAATAATTATTAATTTTTTCAAAGGAATCAAAATTTTCAAAACATTCAAATTCAAACCTTTTGAAATTCAACAACTTTTAAGAATATTATTAGAAAACATGAAGAAATGGAAGACTCGAAGTGATCCATTTCTTCATGATTTATAAACAATTAAAGCTGATCTAGTATAATAAAATCATTATCTTATAATTATTGTATAAGAATATTGTTTCTGAAACTTCTTAAAAATTATTTTCATTATTCCAATTAAATTCTTATTTTTTGTCATTTTTAACTTAAATTCTTCTTTAAATCCATTATTTTTTATAATTTCTGAAAAAATTCTTTGAGAATTTTTAAATACATTTGTTTACAATTGAGCTCCCGCGGGCAATAACTCGATCTGCGCTCGGACGCAAGCGCTTGTACCAGTCGGGGAGCAGTGAGCGCCTCTGCGCCACTCACTGCCACCCGACTGGTATTAGAGAGTGCGTCCGAGCGCAGATCGAGTTATTGCCCGCGGGAGCTCAATTGAAGGGCTACATAAAATAAGGGGACGAACGCGAGGCTTGGAAGGGATACTACCAGTCGGGTAGCAGTGACAAGCCTTGAGCCGCTCGCTGCTACCTGACTGATACCACGCGTTCGTCCCCTTATTATTTTTATGTAGCCCTTCAATTCAATGATTTTAAATATACATAATTTTAATAAAATTCTTTAAAGAAATTCGAATTTTCGAAACAACTTTAATTGAATTTCTCGAAAAAATTTCATTATTTTAAAATATTTCTATAAAATTCTTCATAACAATTTAATTATTTTTTATAAATAGTAAAAACTTTCTAAACAATATTCAATCATTTTTTCAATAGTAAAATCGTTACAAAAATCCAATGATTTTTAAAACAATTTTAATTTAATTCCTCGAATGAATTCAAATATTTTAAAATATTTCCATAAATTTCAATTACGTCCAAAAATTTTAATAAGTTCTTCGAAACAATTTTTATAAATATTAGTAAAATTCTCCGCAAGAATTCAATTATTTTCAATTCACTTTTAATAAAATTCTTCTTCATAAAATTCAAATGCTTTCAAAATTTGCAATTAAAATTATTAAAGAAACTCCATTAGTTTAAAAAAAAAAAATTCAAAGAAATTCTTCAAAAGAATTTAATTAGGATTTTAAAAAAATTTTATTAAAATTCTTTGTGAGAATTCAGTTATTTTCCTAAATAATAAAGTTCTTTAAATAAATTCTATTACCATCAAATTTTTTGATAAAATTCTTTGCAACAATTCGATGATTTTCAAATATATTAATATTAAAATTGAAAATATTTGAAAAGAAAAATTATAAAAAAGTTAATAATAATGCAATTTATTTTGCATTATTTTTGTTTATGAATCACAATTTTTTTAACAAAATTATTATTTTGTTTATTTTTTATGAAAATAATTGAATTCCTTAAAAAAAAATTTATTATTTATAAAAATAATAATTGAATTCCTGTGTTTTTATTATTTATGAAAATAATTAAATGTTTGCATACAATTCTATTAACATTTTTTTAAATAATTGAATTTTTTTGGGACATTTTATTAATATATAGTAGATATTGAAAATCATTGAAATTAGAAAAATGCATTTTATTTTTGAAAATAATTGATAATAGGACAAGAATTTTTTTGACATTTAGGAAAATAATAATTAAACTTTGGAGAAGAATTTTGTTACTTATAAAGATAATTGGGATTTTTACAAAATTTTTTTCAAATTTTGTACATAGTTGAATTTTATAAGAAGAATTTTATTATTTTTTTTTTAAAAAGTTGAATTTTTGCAATTATTTGTAATTTCTCCAAAATTGAATTTTTTTAGTGTTTTCAACAAAAATTTAAATTAGAAAGTTTTCAAATTCTATTATTTTTATAATTGCTAATTTTATTTAAAAAAAGTCAGTAAGAAGTTAGCCGCTCGCGAATCGTTGCTAGTTATTATCTAAAGTTTTAACTGAAATTCATATTTGAATCAATTATTATTAGAAAATTCTACGACAATTCAATTATTATATACAAAAAAAAATAATTTATTGAAGAATTAAATGTTTTTTAAAATTGAACTCTCATTTAAAGAATTTTATCAACAAATTTTTAAATAGGTAATTAAAATTCTTTCGAAGAATTTCAATAAAATTTTTAAGAATAATTTCACTTTTCGAGAAATTAGATTAAAATTGTATTAAAAATAATTCCGACTTTTTCAGATTTTTTCAAGGTTTATAAAATCCCCTGACATTTCCATGCTCTCCAGTTTGGAAGAAATAATTTCTCACCTGGAATTAGCAGGCGTCCTGGAGGAAGAACTAACGGACGTCGTCGAGGGTGGAATGGAGGAAGACGGCGACAGGAATCGTTGTGAAGTCGGAGGCGAAGTGGCCGAGGAAGCAGTCCTCGTGTCCTCTTCCTTGGGCGAGTTGCTCGACGAGGAGCTCGACTTCCGACTGCTCCCCTTGTCGGTAGTCAGCGTCAGCGGATATCCAGGGTGAGACGAGTAGGAATTCTCCGACTCGAGCGGCGCCGACGACCCGTATCCGATGCTGCCGTTGTCGCCGCTGATGGTGCAGCTGCTCTTCAGTCTCTGGCGATGGCTGCCGAGACTCACGCGTTTCCTATCGGGCGTCTGCACCGAGCCTTCCAGGGAGCAGGGGATGGAGGACGCCCCGTGATAGTCGTCCGAAGCGACGGAGCTCGTGTTGCTCGTGGGGTCCGACTCGTCGGTCGCTCGTTCCTCCAGCAAACTTGACTTCAGTCGGCGGGACCCGCGGGAGAGGCTCTTGGACACGTCGTCCATGTAGGCGAAACTATTGCTCAAGCGGGTCGCCGCAACTTGAACGATTTCCACACCCATGGTCGCGAGCACCTCGTCTCGAGACATCGCTCCAGGCTTTTAATCTCGTTCACCTCTTGCCTTGTGTCTATGACCTACTGATACAAGAATATCGGCAGCAGCATTCGGCTTCTGAAAAAACATTTTTCTATTTTCAGTAATTTCAGGTTAAAAAAGGGACTAGAATTTTTCATGTTTCATGATCCAGGCCTCGGATAGACTTTAAGGTGCAAAGAAGTCGATTTAAGGGGAGACCCCACGTTTATTTTGACCCCTTTAAAATAAAATTATTAATCATTTTTAACCTGAAAACATATAAGATGGTCAAAAATATTTCATTTCAATTTTTGAAGAGGTTAGAATTTTTTTCTTTTGACCTATTGCATATTATCGCCAATCCATGCGAGAAGTTGTTTAGAATGGTAAAATATGCATGGAAAAAAATTTTCGTTAAAAAATATTAAAAACTGTAAGAGAAGATCGATTTTTAATATTCAAATCTTTAAATTTTGCCGAAATTTCGGAAGTCCTTTTTTCCAATTTGATGCTCTGAGTCGAAAAAAACAGTTAAAATTGACGATTAGCTCATTTTCATGGTAAAAACTATAAAAATCATGGCTTTTTGCATTTATTTCGGTATATATAAAGTATACCATTTTGAAAAAAATTAAAGATTGAAGGCTTTTCGAAATTTTGGCAAAAGTGAAAGAGTTGAATATTAAAAATTGATCTTCTCTTACAGTTTTTAATATTTTTCAACGAAATTTTTATTCCATGCATATTTTACCATTCTAAACAACTTCTCGCATGGATTTGCAATAATATGCAATAGGTCAAAAGAAAAAATTCTAACCTCTTCAAAAATTAAAATTAAATATTTTTGACCATCTTATATGTTTTCAGGTTAAAAATGACGCAAGAAAAAAAATATTACCTCGTTTAATAATTTTATAATTTAAAGGGGTCAAAATAAAGGTGGGGGTCTCTCCTTAAAATAGAAAAAAAGTCGAAAAAGTCGTTTATTTAATTCAGTGTCATCACCAAAATTTTATTTTTTACTCTCTTCTGATCATTCACTAATTTCTAAATTTAATTATTTAAAACTTGAATAATTTCGTTAAATAAATATTTAAATACTTCTTGTTTGTTTTTATACGGGAATAAAATATAAAAAATTTCTATTTAAAACCTTCTGAAATTTAGTAAGTTCTAAAAATTACAACTTTAACTCTCTTAAAATTCAATTATTATCTACAATTTTTAATCAAACTTCTTCTCGAAATCAATTATTTTTCAATAATTTTCCGAAAGTTCTTAGAGAATTCAATTATTTAAATACAACTTAGAATGTTTTCAGGACCTTCATTTTTGTCAAATAAATCTGTTTATATTGTTACCTTAAGGCCACAATATAAACAGATTTATTATTTAAATACAAAAATTCAGTTCTTTATAATGATTCTAACCGTCCATGTTTTTTAAGTTATTAATTAATTTTCAAAAAATTATAATAAAGAAATTCTTAAAATTAATTTTTCAAAAATATTTTTAAAATAATTTATGAAAGATAATAGTTTTTCAATTATATATAGAATTGAAAAATTTCTAAACAATTGCAATTTGGTAAATTCTATTCAAAAAATAATTGAATTTTTAAAGAATTTTATAATTATTAATATAAACGCGATTTTTTCAAAATTTTAATAAATTTAAAAAAGTTAAAAATAATTGTAAAAAATTTTAATGTTATTATTTTTTGTATGTATTTGAATTTTTGGAAATTTGTATTTGAAAATATTAAAAATAATTGAATTTTAAAAAATTAGAATGCAAAAAATTCTAAGAATTACTTTTTTCAAAAATATTTTAATCTAATTTTTATGAAGCTAATTTTCATTATATACCATTTTTAAATTTTTACACTTGAAGATTTTTCATTAAAATTTTTGAGAAATCAATTATTTTCAAAATTTACAATTAAAATTCTTTTAAAGTTTATTTTCAAAAATTTTTATCAAATACTTTGAAAAAAATAAATTATTTTCAATTTAATTTTACAAAATTTCAATTATTGAAACTCTTTTTTATTGTAAATTTTGGAAAATTTATTTAGTATTTTATATTTATAAAAATAGTTGAATTGTTTCGAAGGATTTATTAAGATTTTTGAAAATAATTGAATTTATTCGAAATATATTAAAATTTTTTTTTGAAATTAAAATTCTTTAAAAGTATATTTTGTTTTTATGAATAATTAAATTCTTTTGACAAGTTTCTTTAAATGTTTTTTTAAATAATGTTTTTGTTTTTTTAATAAAATTTTTAAGAATAATTACATTTTTCGAGGAATTTGATTAAAATTGTATTAAAAATAATTGAAATTCTGCATTGAATTTTACTATTTATGAAAATAATTGAATATATTGCGAAGAAATTTTTGAAAATAAAATTATAATTACGGTGACCAACTTCCCTTGATTATTTTCGAAAAATTTAAATATAAAATTCTTTAAAAAAAGTTAATTATTTTTAATAGAATGTAAAGAAATTTTAATTATTTCAAAATTTTTTAATTATTTGTTTATAAAAATTCAATTATCTTGAAACAACAGAATTGAAAAATTTAAAAAATCTTATATTTTTCAGAATTTTCAAAAAAAAACTTTGCGAAAATTCAATATTTTAATAAACAAATTTAAGTGTGTATCTTTTTTAAAAATAACTAATAAAAATTTAATAATTAATCTTCGCACTAATAAGAAACATGAATACATTAGAATGTGACTCTTTATAAAATTCAATTATTTATCAATTATTAAATTAAAATACTTTGAAAATTCGATTTGTTAAAAAGTTTTTAATGAAATTCTTTAATAAATTTTATTATTTTACAAATTTCTAAGTAGGTAATTACCTACAGTTCTTTTGACGAATTTTAATAACATTTTTAAGAATAATTTCATTTTTCGAGAAATTAGATTAAAATTTTATTAAAAATACTTCATTGAATCTCTGTAAAAATTTGATTGAATTGAGAAGACTTTTTGAAAATAATTAAATTCCGTAGAGAAATTTCATTGAAAAATTGAAAATAATTAAAATCTGATGAAAAATAGTATTAAATTTTTTTTATGTAATTAAATTCCTGTGAAAAATTTTATTTTTGCAAAGATTTGAATTCTTAGGAAGAACTTTATTAAAATTTCTTAAATAACTGAATTACTTCGAATAATTTTATTTTTTACGAAAATAATTGTATTCTATGATCAATTTTATTATAATTTTTTTAATTTATAAAGCATTTTATCAAAATTTTTTTAAAATTGAATTTTTAAAAGAATTTTATTTAAATTTTTCGAAATAATTAAATTTCTCAGAACTATTTTTTTAATTCTCTATATTGTATTTGAATTCTTTCGAGAAACTTCATTAAAAAATTTTAAATAATTGAATACGTGTGAAGAAATTTATAAAAAATTGGTAAGTAATTGAATTCCAGTGAAATTTTTATTAAATTTTTTGTTTAAATAATTGAATTCTTTTGGAAAATTTTATTCAAATAATAGATATTAAAAAGAATTGAAATGAGGAAAATTTTTGAAAATAATTGAAATTTGAAAAAAAAATTTATTAGGTATTTATAAAGATAATTGGAATTTTGATGAGAATTTTATAAAACTTTTGACCATAATTGAATTTCTGCCAAGAATTTTATTACTTTTGAAAATAATTGGATTTTTTCAAGAAATTTAAATAAAAATTTATTATCAATAATACTTAAATTCTTATAAATAAATTATAGAAAGGCTTTTTAATATAATTGAATTTCTTTGATGAATTTTAATAAAATTTTTAAGAATAATAATGAAATTTTTTGAGAAATTCCGCATTAAAATTTGTATTAAAAATAATTGAAATTTTGCGATGAGTTTTATTTATTTATGAACATAATTGAAAACCTATAAAGTTTTTTTATTATTTATAAAATTAATTGACTCTGTAAAAAATTTGATTATTTATGAAAATAATTGAATTATGGCGCAGAAATTTAATACAAATTTGTAAATAATAGAAACGCAACTCTTTTAAAATTGAATTAATCTTGAAATATTTAAGAAAAATTAGATTTCAAGAATAAGCTCGAAATAACTTTAGAAAACAATAATTTGCCAGGATTCCGATCAAAATTCCCTGAGATTTCCAGGTTGTGTGGGAACTCTGAACTTGTTATTTTCTTCCGTCATTTTCCTGAACAGTAAAATTCGCATAATTTATGACAAACTAAATCCACGGACAGTAAAATACACAAATTCATTGCTTATAAAATTCAGATAAAATTCCAAGAAAATGAAATCAATTGGATAATAAAATTCAAAGACAATAAAAGTCTAAATGAAAACAATAAAATTCTCTTGTAAATTCTAGCAAAACGGATAAAATATTATGAATGAGGCATGATAATGATATTCGAAGAAGTCAGTGATTCACCGTTAGAAAATAATTGAATCTCTGCGAATAATGATTGTTTTGGGCGCTTCACCTAAACATATTGCCATAGATTTCATTTTGCTAAAAATCTTGGTTGTACGTTCAACGTTGGAAGTAAATTTCACTACGTTCAAAGAACATATTTGTAAAGTAGTAAAATTCACTTCGAATGTAGCAAAATTTACTCCGAAAGTAGTAAACGTTACCAAAAATGCGCAGCAGTTTCTGACAATTTAGGTTTTACTATGAAAGTATAGTAAAAGTTACTTTATATTTTTCTCCGTGCACCTAAACATTATTCTCAGTAAAATTTCAAATAATAATAAAATAAAGAAGACAAAATCCTTCAAATAGAAAATGAACAGTCATAATTAATTCTTTGAAAAATGTCAATTACGAATAACTCGACAATCTCTTTTCTATATTATGTTATCCCTAAAGAGAATGTATCCTAAAGCGGAAATAATTATTGCTTCTTACTCCTGACTTGATTTGAGACCATTATACAGGTTTCAATAGTTTTTCACAATTACTGTCGAGTATTTCTAAACAATAGTGAAAATTTAAATTCATTAGAATTACTACAATATATTTATAAAATAAGATTAATAAATTCTTCATCCTTTCTTTGGCCCTTGTGAAAGTAAAAAAAAATTACACATCAAATTTTATCAACTAAAATTTAATTATTAATCAGTAATCACACAGATTCAAAACGTAGTTTTATATTTCAACGGAAAATATGTGAGAATTCTTTATGCTTAACTCTGGAAACAAAGAGCTTTGTAAAAAATAAATATTTCTCAAATATTAACAATTTAAATATATACTTTTTATTCAAGTTAGAGAAAAAGAAGCAGTCACAGCAAAGTTTCCCATTTTCTAAAAATCAACATTTATTATTGAATGTAAGTCTTATTTTTTCGAGTGTAAATTATTTACTCTTTGAAATAAATCATACATTTAATTGTATGAATTAATAATCATGTAAAAGTAATAATTAATTCCCTTAATAAAAAGTCCATAAAAACAGTCGAATCACATTTGCAATGAGATAGAAGCAAGTATGAGATTTTTTTTACAAAAATATTTTAATTTTAGTGTCGGGGGACTTGTTTGTAGTTTATGATATCCGTTAAAGCCGGTTTTATGTGCTTGAACGGTCAACTACTGATAAATTTTACTCATCAACAAAAGGAATAAACAGCAATCATTAAACAGTTAGTCGATAAACGCTTGCATCTAGAAATGGTGGCATAAACCCTTTCATTTCAAACTTAAAACTGTTGAAAAGAAAACAAATCGATTATTCCATTTTCAGCAATATTGTTAATTTGTTATTTCAATAGTTGTTATAAATTTATCATAAGTTTTATAGTTTGAAAATAAAATGACAGCAAGCGTGAAGGAATTGAAGTAAACTTGGATTCACGAACGTCCTCTAAATCCTAAAGTTGAAATTAATCCAACATTTCTCCTTTGGGCGTCCAAAGTTTAATAAAAGAATACATGACCATGATCTAGATACAAGATTATCAATCATTAGCACAATTGTTGAAAATGGGCACTTTCACCATAACATTTATGTGTTGCACGAAAGAGACCCAGATTCAAATAATTGAGATAATCTTTCGATCACGTAACAATGTGAATTCAATAATGATGAAGAGCAATTAGTACCGTATATTAATTTTAATCATTTTTTCCCCAAAATTAAATTATCTACATGAATAATGAAAAAGTTGACATTGAAATTTAGGAAGAAGTAATTTTTCCCTAAGCATTAATTGCTGAGAGTGTTCTTTAAACATCTGACTCCATTTCTCGCGACTCGTTCATCCTTGCACACACGAGCAAATGCACTTGAAAGGATTCAATTGAAAGCCTATTACCTGTCATTTCTGCGGGTATTTCCGATCCACACTTCCTCTCAGCACTCGATAGAGTTGCAAATATGATATTTCCTCTCTCGCTGGAATTTCACAGTTTCCGTAGCATCCTTGTCGAGAATTAACACGACACGAAGTCACGAATCAGTTGTTTCTGCAGCGATGCGAGCAGAAATCAAGTATGATCCAATAGTCGGTGAAAAGACGAATGCAACCAATGCAACATATCATAGTAATAATGGATATTGAAAATTACAGGGGACGAGCTGGCGTCGGACAACAACCCCGAAACACGTGCACTCGGATCGCTCGATAAGGGCAGGACCAGGGTCTGCTCCGAAAGATGAGGCAGATGAGGAAGAACAGAGAAAAACCAGTTTCATTTAACCCTGGCCGAGACACTGACGGATTCACTCACACCGATCGTAGGGCAGGTAAAAAAAGAAAACCCTGAGACAGAGAGAGGGATGTTAATAATAAACCCAAGTGAGCGAGCGACCGTACGAACTGCTCTTCTCTCGCCTCTCCCCGTTTTGTCGGCAACCCTCGTTTGCTGCCTGCACCGAGCCTACTGTTGCTAGTGTTGCTGTGAAGTTGAGAGATCTTTGTGGAGAACCTGCGCGAACGTGAAGAGAGACCAGCCAGTGCCGGAACTCTCGAGCTGGGAACCTCCATAAAAAACAGACCTACGCAAAGAAAATATAATTCTGTCCTATTTCAGTATTTCAATGAAAGAGGTCTTCACTTATATTATTTCTGCTTTTCTTTTAAATCTTTATTTCACTATACTGAAATTATTGGTATCAATATTTTCAATTTATAAACTGTGATATAAAATCGTTTTTATTAAAATTACCTTTTTCTAACACACGCACCAAAAGTACATCATTTCTAACCTGTATAGAGGTCAAAAACCTGTCCAGGTCGAAAAATGAATTTTCTCGAAACTTTGCCAAAATGTTACTATTATTACTAAAAGTGGAAATATGAATTATTATTGAATTTGATAAAATATATTTGGAGTTACGGAGTTTCAAAATTTTGACTTTTTTGAAAATATTGTTAATAAATATAGATAAATGATTGATAAGTAAAATTAATCAAATCAAAAGTGTGTGAACTCGTCATGTAAAAATCAGAGTGGGACCTTGAAAACAAATTTCGTTTGACTGATCTATACATTATTATGCAAATTATTCTCCTTTTTATTTATAAAAAATACTAGAAAATTGTTAATTGTTAAAAAATTTTTATTAAGAATTAGAAAATATACCCATTTTATGCATGATTTTTATTTCTCAATAACATAATATTGTTTACAAACTCATTTATTTTTCTTTTGGGAAAAAAAACATTTATGATATTTCCGTTTCTTAGTATTTTTGCGCAGAAAATTCTCAATTTTCATAAGGAAATAATTGTCATCAATTCTATATATATTTCTTAATTTCAATTCTTTTATTAAAATTCAAAGTTTTTTAAAAATAAAGAAAAAAAATGTTTATAAATTATATTTGTCAATTTGAAAATTTAATTGAAAATGAAACTGAAAATTTTTGAATTTTTAGAAAATAAAAGAAAAACAATTATTGAAAAAAATGTTCTGTTAAATTTATTTACGTAAATATCTTTAATTATTGTAAAATTATTCGATGACAATAATTTCTTTTTTAAATATTTAAAATATTTAATTATTATTATTTCTTCATAGAAATTAAGATTTTCAAAAATTTCAAATTCAAACCTTTTTGAAATTAATCAACTTTAAAAATATTGTTATAAAACATAAAGATAACGATCACTCCTAGTCTTCGACTCGGAGTGATCGATTTTTTTATGTTTTATAATAATTAAAGAGGATCGAGTGTTAAAATCATTATTTTATATTATAAGAATATTGGTATTGTAACTTCTTAAAAATTATTTTCATATTCTATTATATTATCAAAAATTTAAACTAAAATTTATTTTCAAATCAACTTTTATTAGAAAATTCTACGATGAGAATTCAATTTATTATTTAAATACGAAAGTAAATTATTTATTAAATAATTAATTCTTATAAAGAATTTTATTAACAAATTTTTAAATAATTGAATTCTTTTGACGAATTTAAATAAATTTTTTTAGAATAGTTACATTTTTCAAGGAATTTGATTAAAATTATTGTATTAAAAATAATTGAAATTCTGCGATAAGTTTTATTATTTCTGAAAATAATAATTGAATTATTAAGAAGAAACTTATAAAAAATTTATTAATAATTGAATTCCTGTGAAATTTGTATTATTTATAAAAATAATTAAATGTTTGCGTACAATTATATTAAAATTGTTTTTAAATAATTAAATTCTATTGGGTAATTTTATTAAAATAGTAGAAATTGAAAATCATTAAAATGAGGAAAATTTTTGAAAATAATTGAATTTTGAAAAAGAATTTTTTTATTTATAAAGATAATAATTAGGATTTTGTCGAGATTTTTTTGTAAATTTTGAACATAATTGAATTTTGTGATAAGAATTTTATTACTTTTGAAATAGTACATATAATAGAATTTTTGCAATCATATTTGTAACTTCTTCAATTTTCAATTTTTTTAGTGTTTTAACTAAAATTCTTCTATAAATCCATTATTTTTAATAATTAATTAAATATATATTGACTAATTTAACTAATTTTAGAAGATTTTGAATTATTCTAATTCTAATTATTAGAATTTTTCAAAAATTTAAGTTTTTTAAAATTTCTAATTAAATTCATTGAAAATTGAAATTTTCTAAAATTTCAAATTAAATAACCGTTTAAAGTTCACTTATTTATGAAAATTATAAACGCAACTCTTTTAAAATTGAATTATTTTAAAATATTCAAGTAAAGTTATTCATTAAATAATTTATTTATTTTATGATAGTTGTTCAAGATTTAAGTTATTTAAACAGAAATTTTTGTTAGAAATTGAAAAAATTGAAGGTTTTGTGTTGAAAATAAAGTTTTTACTCAATTAAATTGTTCATATATACATTTTTTTAAATAGAAAAATAACGAATTAGATTGACTTTTAAATTTGTTTCAATGGCCTATTACATACCTATATATTTAATATTACACAATACAGAAAATATTTTTCATTTCATAGTTTAAAAATAATTCTATTAGAAATATAATTCAAATAACGTAACGAAGAAAACTTTGGGGGTCTGCATACAAAAATAAATCTTGAAAACGGTGAAAATCTAAATTTAAAAAGGGAGAAAGAAAAGTATTATATATATATATATATATATATATTTATATAATAAACAATTTTCATTAATTAGACCAGGATTACCACAAGTCAGGGAAAAAATTTGTTGTCAGTAGGGAAATTTTTTAAATTGAATAAAATCGATAAAATCAAACATGCACTTTTTTAACTCTTAACATTTTGAAAAATTCTTATTTTATGGGACGAATGATTATTTCTCACCTTATATGTATAGTTCAAATGTTCACTGTTTTCAGGTTTACAAGGTCGAATTTAATAAAAAAAATTTAATTAAAAACCACTAGAGATTTCGAGAATTAAAAATTCTAAAACTTCAGAATTGAACTAAATAGAAACACAATTAAATAGAAATAATGGCAATTAAATATAGAAATTCTATTAATAAAAAATTTGGGTTAATATAAATTTTATTGAACAAAAAATCCGTTATTTTGATATTCAGATTTAGAAAAATTCTCTTCAATATAAATTCTGTTAATACTATAAAATTATTGGTTAAAAATGATCTGATTCGAATAAATATTTATATTTGATAATAGACAAGTAATTGGTTATATGTGGATGAAACAATTTTTTTCACAAATCGTGTGTAATAAACAAACTCGTAAGAAGTAATAAGTTGATGACAAACCGAGAATTATGTTTCCCATATATGTAATTCAAATACAATAATAATTATTTAATCTAAAACTACATTTTCTCCATATTTCATACATACATATAATATAATATTATGATGTAAGAAATTTTTTTTGCAAAACTATGTTTTAGTGCATCATTATTATCGTGCTTGGATTCACATGTGCTCGGGCATTTAATTTGGCTTCCACAGTATAATGACGAAAGAAAGCGTAAATTTTATGTTTCTATACATAATTCTATCATGTGTTCAGTATTATTTCAAATGTAAAATAGTTTCGATATACATATTGAGAAAATTGTATAGTTGTTTTTATGAAAAAATAACTATAATTTATTGGGAAATGAAATAGAATTTTAGAAAATAAAGAAATGATGCATGTTAGGTATTAAATAAAATAAATAAAATAAATGTTTTTAATTAAACTGATCTTTCTTTTTTGCAAAGTTGCAATCTTTGCGCTTATCTTCTTTTCCCTTCACTTCACCATATCTCGCCATATACCGTCGTCGTCGTCGTCAAACAGGGAGAAGACGCACCAACTGCACTCTTTCAACAATCGAATGCCCCCTATGCACCTAAATATAGGCCTAGGAAAGAAAACCTGTTAACGTCCCTGTTTACTTAGGAAAAAGCAGTGACTACTGCTAAAATATAAGCAGAATGTAATTACTGAATAATTTACAACATTGCGGATGGAAAATTCAATTCTATTTTCTTCCATTTCAAGGGGAAATGCCAACTTGATTTATATTTCTATTTTAAGGTGCTTCATCCAACAGAGTGCAGACCTCTAGAAAAATAATTAATTTACATTTCAATAATTCAAATATTATTATATTATTAACAGCATTTTTTAAAGAAATAAAAATATTTTCAAGAAAAGAAATTGACAATCAACAAATTTATTTATAAACCCAATTTATATGGATGATTCTCCAGAAAGATTCATTTTTATTAGATGGAATAAAACGTTGAATCATATTAAGCTGCTCTGAAATATTTAACATTTCTGTATATATATGTACCTTGATCATGCAGTATTATCACTATATGTATCAAGAAAGACTTTTTCTTTTAAAGTTTAAAAAACAAGAGGTTAAAAGTTTTAACAGGTGTTTTTTCAAAATATAAGACAACTCTATATCATTCTAATTCAAAAATTAATAAAAAGAAATAAGTTTTTTCGATTTACAAATATAAACTTTTCAAAATTAACAAATGGTTTCAGTTTATCAATTTCCCTGACAATTTACTGACATTAAAATAACTTTCCCTAACAAAATTCTTTTTATAAAGGGAAATATTAATGTTTACGGAAAATGAGTAAAATTTATGAACTTTAATAATTTCTAAAAATTACAATTATAACCCTTCCTGAATTTAATTATTTTCTACAATTTTCAACAAAACTTCATGTCTGAATCAATTAATTTAAATAATTTTCCAAAAGTTCTTCTAGAATTCAATTATTTTAATAGAAAAACTCAATTATTTATAATAATTCTACTAACTCTCCATAGTTTTTTCTTTAGTTATTAAGATATAATATTTTAAAAAAATTATATAATATTAAAATTTGGTAAAATCTTTTAAAAATAATTGGATTTTTGAAAAATATAAATAAAAATGATCAAATTTTTGAAGAATTTTAATTATAAATAGGACCATGATTTCTCAAAAGTCAAAAATTTTAATAAGTCCAAGAAAATAATTGAATCTTAAATAAAATTATTACAAAACAATTCTAATAATTAGTTTTTAAAAATATTTTATTAATGTAATTTTTCGAAAATAATTGTATTTACTTAAAAGAATTTTTGTATAATTTAAAAAACTAATGAATTTTTTGATAAATTTTAATTAAAAATTTTGAACATTATTGTATTCTCCAAAATGTTAAAAATAATTCTAAAATGTTATTATTTTTGGAAATATGTAATTATTGAAAATATTAAACATATTGAATTTTAAAAAAATTAGAAGCTTATTTTCGCATTTTTAAATGTATACCTACCTTTAAAGATTTTTCATTAAAATTTTTGATAACTCAATTATTTTCAAAATTTGCAATTAAAATTCTTCAAAAGTTGATTTTCAAAAATTGTAACAAAGTACTTGAAATAAATAATTTTCAATTAAATTTTACAAAATTTCAACTATTCTAATACAATTTTTGAAAGATTTGTTAATAGTTATTTTTCGCATTATAAAAATCAAAATAAGTTGCAATTTTTTACTAAAAATTGTGGTATTTTGTTGTAATGTTTGGAATAAAAGTCGAAAAAGATTATTATGTTTTAATTATTTTTATTTTATAATTAATTCAAAATTGAAATGACAAATAGAAATCATCAGATTTTTTTTACTTCTTTTCATTAAAAGACTAAAATTTTGTTAAATATTATGTTTTGTCAAATTGAAATTATTTTTGTTCTTTACTTCTAAAAAAAATTAGAAAATTATTAAACAACTGTGATTAAGAAATAGAAAATTTAGTTATTTTGCATTCTTTTTGTTTATGAATCACAATTTTTTTAACAAATTTATTATTTTGTTTTAGTAAAAGAAGAAAAATATTTGCACAATTCCTATTTTTAATCTTATTTTTGGAACAGGATTTTCCACAGGAATTAAAACATTCAAAAATTTCAAATTCAAACCTTTTTTAAATTAAACAACTTATAAAAGTATTTGTTATAAAACATGAAGAAAGCGATCGATTTATATTATAATTTCGATTTATATTATAAGAATATTGTTACTGTAACTTCATCAAAATTATTTTCATCATTTTAATTCAATTATTATTTTCTAGAATTTAAAATTATTTTTTATGAAAATAATAATTGAATTCCTTAAAAAAAATTTATTATTTATGAAAATAATCGAATTCCTGTGAAATTTTTATTATTTATGAAAATAATTAAATGTTTGCATACAGTTTTATTAAAAATTTTTTTAAATAATTGAATTCTTTTTGGGAAACTTTAATAAAATAGTAGATATGGAAAATCATTGAAATTAGAAAATTTTTTGAAAATAATTGAAATTAGGGCAAGAATTTTGTTATTTATAAAGATAATTGGGCTTTTTACGGGAATTTTTTTTTCAAATTTTGAACATAGTTGAATTGTATAAGAGGAATTTTATTTTATTTTTTTGAAAATAATTGAATTTCTGCAATTATTTGTCATTTCTCCAAAATTGAATCGCGCAGTCGTCCGCGGAAATTGTGCATTACTTGCGTTTTTGTTCCTTTTTCTTATTATATGTTTTATAAGACTTTTTTCTTAAAGTTACTACGACTTTAAGGATATTAACATTCTCATCACATATTTTTGTTTGCTGATGATTGCAAGATTAAGTTGACTTATATGTAAATGAAAATTTGAAAAAATTGATTTTTCAAAATTTTGAAAGTACTGTAGTTTTTGTATTTTTCAACGAAAATGTCTGGTTAACGAACTTAGCCTTCATTTTTACAACAACTTTAAGTGTGTTAAATTTAAAAACGATCGGATAAATTTTTCAAGAGTTATCGTGCGAACAAAATTTTGGGTCTACAGACAGACAGACAGACAGACACCATCGCCGGACCATGTTTTTCGGGTTCAGGGGACCCCAAAACG
This sequence comes from Leptopilina heterotoma, assembly GCF_015476425.1. Taxonomy (NCBI): domain Eukaryota; kingdom Metazoa; phylum Arthropoda; class Insecta; order Hymenoptera; family Figitidae; genus Leptopilina; species Leptopilina heterotoma. Next base: position 1,543,917 of record NW_025110849.1, read on the forward strand.
TAGATTTCATAAAATTAGCAAAAGTCAATTTTCGACCAAAACTAATACCTTCTCATGTGATGAGAATGTAAAAAGGGAGGAAGAAGTTAGCCGCGCTCTTTAGCGCGTGAATTGTTGCTAGTAATTTTTTAAAATGCTACATTTCTGGCCGGATGAAAATGAATTTTTTTGTCTTGTTTTCTTCATGAAATGCCAATTTATTAATCACAACGAAGAATGTGATTTTTATAGTATTTTTTGTAATTTGTTCCAATTTTGCATATCAATCGAAAGGACGTTGAAAAATGTGTCAGAAAACAGTGAGTGTGATTGTAACGTTTAATCATTTTTAAATTGTATAAAAGTGAAAAATGTGAAGCATTGCGATAAAAAAAAAACATGTTGAAATATAACCCTATTTTTTTACTAATCAAGCAGTAAATTGATATTCGCAAATATAACAATTTTATTGTAGATAAATATGAATGAATCAAAAAATATCGTCACGTATTTTTATTATTCTTTCATTAGTACCCATTGAAAACGTTAAAAACTAAAGAAATTTACCGTTTTATGATAATTTAAAAATGTGTCTTCGGATCACTTCAGGTAAATTGTATATATATATATATATAGGCAAGTTCGGAATAGTACGAATGCGTGATTGCGTGCGCATATCCTCGGGAATGGGAAAGAGCAAAAACAAGAAAAAAGAGTAGAAAGAGTAGTCAAGTTGTGTTGTTATGTGTTGATTTTTGATTTAAAGTTTATTGTTGAAAACGACGTAAATAAAATGTTACGCAATACTACGAGGGTATTGAACAATTCGGATAAAATTTAAAATACATTCGTTGTTATCAGTTTCTCCAAAAGTAAATGAAGATATTTGTTTGGATGCGTCATTCTAACCTTAAAGGAAAATACTTATATAGTGATATAGATGATATAATTCTTGAATACTAGCAGACGATTTTATCGGGTCGAAGTTCAAGTAATTTACTTTATCATCTTGCCTCATTGATAGTCACTTCGTACTTCCTCCTCAGCACAGACATGCTTGATACACGCGAAATTCCTTTTGACTCATACGTCAGTCTTTGTTTTGTCACTTTCGTCAAGGCAGCAGTTTTCGACTCCTACGATCAATCTAGGTGATGATTTTTTTGAACCATGATCGTATGCAACGATTGGATGCTCAGTAATTACGCAAAGTGTCAATTTAGCAATGATTTCCCTCCTGAGAAAGGTGAGTATTCTATTGTCAATTTTGTATTTGGAGAACAAAGTGAAATCAGGGTTGCCACGCAACCTGGAAACCTGGGTATGTCAGGGAATTTTATAAACCTTGAAAAAACCTGGAAAAATCAGGGAATTTCGATCGAAATCCTGGAAAATTGTTGTTTTCTAAAGTTATTGTGTTTATTCTTCAAATCTAATTTTACTTCAATATTTCAAAATTAATTCAATTTTAAAAGAGTTGTGTTTACAATTTTCATAAATAGATGAACTTCAAAAAAATTTAATTTGAAATTTTGAAAAATTTCAGTTTTAAATGAATTTAATTCGAAATTTTAAAAAACATAAATTTTAAAATAATTATAACAACTAAAATTCTTCTGAAATTAGTTAACTTTTTCAAAATATACTTAATTGATTATAAAAATATTAGATTTATAGAAGAATTTTGGTTAAAAACACTAAAACAAATATAAAAATTTCGCAAGAATTCAATTATTTAAAAATTATTTTCATAAATAATAACATTTTTTACAGGGATTCAATTATTTTCATAAATAAAATAAAACTCATGGCAGACTTTCAATTATTTTTAATACAATTTTAATAGAATTCCTGGAAAAATGTAATTATATTTAAAAATTGTATTAAAAATTATCAAAGAAATTGAATTATTTTAATAACTTTTGCTACAATTTATTTATTAGAATTTAAGTATTATTTTCAATACAATTTTATTTAAATTTCTTAAAAAAATAAAATTATTTTTAAAAATTTTAATTAACAATTCAATTTAATTAATTTCAGAAATTTGTCAAAATTCAATTATTTTCAATTTCTACTATGTATTTTAATAAAATTTCACATAAGAATTCAATTATTTAAAAAGAAATTTTGATAAAATTCATCTCAAGAATTTAATTATTTTCCAAAGTAATATAATTCTTTGCAAAAATCCAATTATGTTCAAAAATTTACCAAAATTCTCGTCAAAATTTCAATTATCTTTATAATTAATAAAAATTTTCTCCGAAATTCAACTATTTTCAAAACTTTTAATAAAATTCTTGTCAGAAGTTCAATTATTTTTAATACAATTTCATCAAATTTCTCGAAAAAAGAAATTATTCTTAAAAATTTTATTAAAATTTGTCAAGAGAATTCAATTATTTAAAAGTTTGTTGATAAAATTCTTTATGAAAATTCTATTTTAAGAAACATTCAATATGACAAAATATTTATTTTTGTATTTTTAAATAATTGAATTCTCGTAAATTTTCTAAATAAATATTGAATTATAAATGTATTTCAGTTAAAATTTTAGATGATAATTGAATATTGAAAGCGAGGATTTTTATAGAAATAATTGAAATTTCAAAATGTTTTAAATTAAAATTTTTGATAATTTGAACTTATCATACTTTTAATTAATAATTCTGTTGAATTAATTTTTTTCGGAAAGTTTAGTGGAATTTTTTTTTAATTATTTGATGTTTTTAATTTCTAATATATTTAATTGAAGAATGTCAAAATAATCAAAATTTCGTAAAATTAATTTGTAAACAAAACAATTTGAAAATTCTCAAAGAACTTTTTCAAAAATTAAAAAAATATTGACTTAAAGAAGAATTTTAGTTAAAAATTCTGGAAATGAATAATCGAAATGAATAATGATGAAAATAATTTTTGAAGAAGTTACAGTAGCAAAGTAGGAAGGTTAAATTATTATAAAACATGAAGAAAGCGATCGTTTTCTTCGGAGTGATCGCATTCTTCATGTTTTGTAATAATATTCTCATATGTTATTGAATTTGAAATTTTTGAAAATCTTAATTCTAATGGAAAAATAATAATGATTAAATATTTATTTAAAATTGAAGAATATTCTTGAAGAATATTCTTTAGAATCAGGGAAGAAAAAGTCAAAGTTTTGTCTGTAAATCAGGGGTGGAGTTATTTTATTTGGCAAAACTACAGTTATATTTTGCCAAAAGAAGTTAACTGAAAAAAATTACATTTTTTAACCTGGAAAACTTGGAAAAGTCGGGGAATTTAAAATGAGGAAAAGCGTGGCAACTCTGTGAAAGTGTTGCTAGAACTGTTGCGTCATATTTTCTGTTTCTCTGAAAGAAGAATAATTGATTTATTTTCCCTCAGGTGAATTCTGCAGCAAACAAGAGAGACATTCTTGTTCGGGAGTCGCTCCAAAGGCAATTGAATGCTTGCGTTATGGAAATGCAAAGTGCGCCAGGAGTCGTAGAAGGCATTCCCGTGTCGAACTGCGAAGAAACAATCGCACTTTGTTCCGTTTTGGAGGCAATTTTTCTTCATGGACTGAAGGACAGTCTTCTGAATAGAGTGACGGAAGCGCTGAGTGGTCCCGACTTCGACGCAATGCCACAGCCGAGTTTTTGGGGACCGTTGCTCGTCTTTTCCCATCGACAAATTATAGATCAAATACAGGCGCTGCCTCAGGTCACGACTGAGGTCGGTTACTGCAGGGCTTGGATTCGAATCGCCTTGAACGAGGGCTTCTTGGCCAGCTACTTCATGTCCATTCATCGAGATAATTCTGCACTGAAACCTTACTACAACAAGGCAGCCTTCATCAGAGACTTGGACCTCGTTGAAATTACCCAAAAGTTGATTGAGAACATGGACTACGTTCGATTTGAACTGGCCTGTAATTCGAGTCTGCTGAATTTTTGGTCAAGCACTCCTCTGTTAATGGCGGCAATTTGGTCTCCTCCACTCAAGTCTTGTCCAGTTTTCAGTGCAGTTGATATCGCAAAAACCATCAGCAACGACAGTAGCGACACGTTCGAGGAAATCGAAACGGCGAGTTCTATTGGAAGTTTAGGTTCCTTCAATTCCTCTTTATCAACCATTAACAATATTGGCTGCCTCTCGGAGGACGACGCTCTGAAAATTATTTTGAAAACCAAACACAGAGAGTTGCAAAATTCACAAGACATTGCAATCGGAACCGAGTCAACGGACGATGAGGTAAGGGACGATTTCAAACGAAGGGAGGGAAGAAGGAAAGAGAGGCGAGAAAGAAGAGAGGTTCATGAGAAGAAAGATGCAACAGTGGATGCAACGAGGGAAAGCAATGTGGAAGATGATAATTTAAAGATTCAGGAAAATGGAACTCACGAGCCAGACTCTCAGATTGAAGCAGAATTGAAGCAGAATGTCGATGATGAGACAGAACCCAGTAAAAACGAAGCACAAGGAGTGGGCAATTCTCTTGCAGGGAGATTAGGCTGGTCCACGTCTTTCGAAGACTGTGCATCTTCTTTGACGTCATCTGTGATATCACAAACTTCTGACAATAGATACACCCCAGCAGAAGCTCCCACTTACGATGCATTAATCAAAAGCTACAATCCTGCTGGATACAGTCTGTCTCCAGATCTTCAGGAACTCATCAACACTTATCCACTCAGTCAACCTATCCCTGTCGAGACGATTGCTCCTTCCGCCAATGAACAGGTACTTTTATTTAGTACTAAATGCTGGTCCCTTGAAAAACTTTTCATCATATTCAGGGTTGGCACAGGTCAGGGAAGTCAGAGATTTTTACTAAAAGTACTGGAAAAAATTTAATTTTTAAAATTCATGAGAAAACTCTGAATTTTTTTCCTTTTTTCCTCGTAAACTATATGAAATTACCACGAATTTTAATACGAAACCTTCAATTTTTTCTATTTCTGACAATAATTTCTTTTCAAATAACTTCATTTTTCAAAAAGTATCATAAAATTATGACTTATAAATTATTTAATGAATAACTTTTACAATTTTCATAAATACTAGATTGATAGAAGAATTTTAGTTCAAAATATTAAACAAAATTTAATTTTCGAAAAGTTCAGGCTTCGAAGTTAACTCTTCTACTAAAAGTTACTATTTGCTACTTTTTTGATATGAGGATACTTTTTGGCTACTTTTTTAAGCCTAATGCTACTAAAAGCTACTTTTCTAAACAAATAGTCAAATTTAGATTTTTAGTTTTGACATTTCCATTTTAAAAACAGTGTTAAAATCTAAAATCGTTAATGAAAAACGACAGTCAATAAGATATTAGGAAATAGTTTTACCGACATTTACTCTATCAATAGTGACTAATTATAAATTGTGTTTAGATTTTCTTGCAAATGATAACCTTTAAATTCCCTGTTTTTCCTGGCTTTGTCCTAATTTTTCCCGGTTTTATTTTCTCATCAAATTTAAATTTATTTGATTTCGAACATAAATAAATCTACCAATGGTTTCAAAAATTTGTATTAGATTTTTTATGAATAGTTAAATTGTTTTGACGAGTTTCTTTAAATTTTTTGCAAATAATGTTTTTTTTTTAATAATTTTAATTAAATATTTGAAAAATAATTGAATTAAATAAAGAATTTTTTCAACAAAAAAAAATCTTGTATCTTCATAATTATAATTGAAAATTTGATTAATTCAATTTCATTAAAATTTTTGAAAATAATTGAATTGTAGAGAACAATTTAATTATTTATAAAGATAATTAAAGATTCGAAAAAATTGAAATTTCAAAAAAATTTTAAACATAATTGAACTTCTGCGGAGAATTTTATTATTTTTGAAAATAATTGAATTGTTTTTTTTGAATTTTATGGAAATTTATGAAAATAATTGAATTCTTGTGAAGAATATTTTTCAAAAATAATATTCAAAAGAATTTAGTAAATCTGAAAAATTTTGCTATATTTATGAAAATAATTGAAATAATTGAATTCTTTCGACAAATTTTAATCAAATTTTTAAAAATAATTGCATTTTTCGACGAATTTGATTAAAATTCTATTAAACATAATTCTGTTTCTGCAATGAGTTTTATTATTTATGAAAATAATTGAATTATTGCGAGGATTTTATAAAAAAGTTTCAAATAATTGATTTTTAAAAAAAAAATCTAGATAAACTCTATTTTTAATAATTCAATTCCTATGAAATTTTCATTCCTTTAGAAAATAATTGAATATTCGTGTAGAATTTTGTCAAAATTGTTTTTAAGTAATTGAATTCTTGTTATTTATAGAAATAATTGAACTTTTACAATGAATTTTATTAAACTTCCTGAAAGTAATTTAGTTTTGTCGAAGTTTTACTATTTATGAAAATAATTGAATGTATTGCGAATAAATTTTTAAAAATAAAATTATAATTATACGGTGACTAACTTTCCTTGATTATTTTCGAAAAATTTAAATAAAATTCTTTAAAAGAAGTAAATTATTTGAAATAGAATATAAAGAAATTTCAATTACATTAAAAATGTTCAATTATTTGTTTATAAAAATTCAATTATCTTGAAATAACAGAATTAAAAAATCTAATTTTTCAAAATTTTCAAAAAAAACTTTGCGAAAATTCAATTTTATTAAAAAATTTGAAGTGTGTATCTTTCTTTAAGTTAACTAATAAAAATTTTAATTATTAATCTTCGCACTTAGAAACATGTATATGTCGTAGGCAATTAGAAGAATCAGCCAATTAGCTAAACGCCTAGGCGATTAGCTAAGTGGCGGCCAGTAGACAAATATGCTTGGAAATTATTTGTATTTGTCTACTGGCCTAACAAAATTCGCCATTTAGCTAACTGGCTAGGCAGTTGTCTAATCGCCTAACACGTTTTAGGCGAATAGAAAATATACATCATCCAATGCATGTAAGATTAAAGAAATATTTCACTTTCTCATTTATTATTTTATTGTAATATATATTTATACATGTTTGAACTAAACGAAATGTCACTTTCATCAAAATTATATTGACATAAGTTTTTAAAAATTTTCGCAATTGAAAAAGGAAAATAATAATTTATACTAAAATTAAATTTATTTCATAAATTCATAATTTTTGAATTCTGGTTTTTCATTTTATAGTTTTGTTTATTTTTCTCTTTTCAAAATTATTTATTCTTTGTTTTCGTAGATATATTGTTTACTTTTGCTATATTTAATAACTCGTATATTAGATTTAATAAATTAGCATTATTAGTATTTTCTGCACAGCCGTTGAAAGTAGATGTATATTGACATCTTTATATTATATATTTACTTTTAAAAAATATTTGACAAAGTGCTTTATACTTATTCGAATTTATGAAATAAATTTAATTTTATTTTAGTATAAATTAATATTTTCCTTTTTCAATTGCGAAAATTTTTAAAAACTTATGTCAATATAATTTTGATGAAAGTGACATTTCGTTTAGTTCAAACATGTATAAATATATATTACAATAAAATAATAAATGAGAAAGTGAAATATTTCTTTAATCTTACATGCATTGGATGATGTATATTTTCTATTCGCCTAAAACGTGTTAGGCGATTAGACAACTGCCTAGCCAGTTAGCTAAATGGCGAATTTTGTTAGGCCAGTAGACAAATACAAATAATTTCCAAGCATATTTGTCTACTGGCCGCCACTTAGCTAATCGCCTAGGCGTTTAGCTAATTGGCTGATTCTTCTAATTGCCTACGACATATACATTAGAATGTGACTCCTCGTAAAATTTAATTATTTATCAATTATTAAATTAAAATATGTACTTTGAAAATTAGATTTTCTAAAAAGTTTTTAATGAAATTCTTTAATTCTTTTTTTTTTTGTCACCGAGGCTACTATTTCCTACTTTTTTTTGTCATCGAGGCTACTTTTTCCTACTTTTTTAAAACTCATAATGGAGTGCGAAGCCTGAAAGTTACAAATCACTCCAGAAATTCAAGTTATTTTCAAAAATTATAAAAATTCTTTGCAGAATTGTCAATTATGTTCAAAAATTAAAAAAAAATTCTCGTCAAACTTTCAATTATCTTTATAAATAATAAAATTCTTCATCGAAATTCAATTATTTTTAAAAATGTTAATAAAATTCTTGTCAAAATTCCACAGGAATTCAATTATTCAATATTTAATAAATTTCTTTAAAATAATTCAATTATTTTCATAAGTAATAAAATTTTCACAGGAATTCAATTATTTAAAATACAAAATTTCATAAAATTTTTCGAAAAATATCAATTATTTAAAAAGATTTTTATAAAATTCGTCGCAAGAATTGAATTATTTAAAAAAATTTAACACAATTCTTTTCAAGAATTCAATTATTTTTATAAATAATAAAATTGTTCGCAGAAATTCAATCATGATAAAAAAAAAATTCTTGTCAAAATTTCAAGTATCTTTATAAATTAATAAAATTCTTTGCCGAAATCCAATTATTTTAGAAAAATTTTAATAAAATTGTTGGGATAATTTTAATTAATTTCATGAATAATAAAACTCATCGCAAGATTTTAATTATTTTTGATACAATATTTTAATCGAATTTCACGAAAAATGTAATAATTATTCTTAAAAATTTTATTAAAGATAATTGAATTCTTGTGATGAATATTGTTACTTATGAAAATAATTGAATTTTACAAAGAATTTTATTAAAATGCCTCAAAATACTTCAATTTTCGGGAATAATTTTGTTATTTATCGACCTAATTGAATTGTTTCGAAGAATTATTTATATAAATAATTGAATTCCTGTGAAAAATTCTAATATTTTTGTAAATAATTGAATTCTTCCGAAGAATTTAAAAAAATATTCTTTTAAATAATTAATTTTTTCGAGGAATTGAAATAAAATTTTTAAAAATAATTTTAGCATTTTTCGAGCAATTCCTGTAAAATTGGGGGCGGTATCAATATTGCCCAAAATTCAACTGTATACAGGAAAACTGCCCACGTTCAAGTGCACACGGGAAAACTGTATACAAGCAAATTTAAAAAATAAAATCATTAAATTAAATTTAAAAACTGTACAAATTTAAACTGCATACCGGTAAACTGACCACGGGAAAACTGCACACTATTAATCCTGCGATGAATTTTATTATTTATGAAAATAATTTAATTATTGCGAAAAATTTTATTAAAATGTTTAAAAATAATTTAATGTCTGTGAAAAATTTTGTTATTTTTGAAAATAATAATTGAATTCTTCATAAGAATTTTATAAACAATTGTTTTAAATAATTTATTTTTTCGAAATATAATAAATATTTATTATTATGAAAATTTTATTTCAAATAATTGAATTGTTATGTGAAAAACTTTATTTGTGAAAATAATTGAATTTTTTCGATTAACTAATTTAAATTCTTGCTTAGAATTTTACCAAAAACTTTTTTAATATATTGAATTTCCATGAAAAATGTTATTATTAGTAAAAGTTTTTGAATTATTGTGATGAATTGTATAAAAATTTTGTTAAATAATTGATTTTTTGTATTTTTTTTTTAAATAATTGAATTCTTCATAAGATTTTATAAACATTGTTTTAAATATTTAATTTTTCCGAAATATAATAAATATTATGAAAATTTTATTTTAAATGAATTCTCTTGGAAAATTTTAATTTATTTGTGAAAATAATTGAATTTTTCGATTAATTAATTTAAAATTGTATTAAAAATAATTGAAATTCATCGATGAGATTATATATTTATTTATGAAAATAATTGAATTCTTGCTTAGAATTTTATCAAAAAATTTTTTAAATAATTGAATTTCAATAAAAAATGTTATTATAGTGAAAGTATTTTTAATTATTGTGAAGAATTATATAAAAATTTTGTTAAAATCGAAGCCTGCATATTATTTCTTTTTAAAATGTTTATTTTAAAGAAGTTTATATTCGAAGACTCTAAGTTTTAGGTTGAAATTGTTGTATGTAGTTAATTTTAATAGGATTTAATTTGCAGATGTCTTTGAGCTTTGACGAGCAACTAGAAAGAATCCCACGGGAACGTGGACTCGACACTCAAAACTACAGTTGCTACGATTGTGGACAATCGATAGGAATGACTTTTGCAAAAGCTCACGTCTGCTTTTTCTTTGGAGGTTACTACTGCTCAAACTGTATGTCGGATGAAGAATTCTTGATTCCGTCACGAATCATACACAACTGGGATCTAAAGCACTATCCAGTTTGTCAAAGAGCTGCAACATATTTATTAAATTCCTCAGCTCTATTGGACTTGAAGACCATTAATCCGAAAATCTACTCGGCTGTTGAGCAAATGGCTCAACTTCAAACTTTGAGAATTCAATTGAATCTGTTGCGCGCCTATTTATTCACTTGTCGAGAACCTGTCATTGAATCGCTGCAGAAAAAAGTATTTCCCAGAGACTATTTGTACGAACATATTCATCAATATTCGGTGTCTGACTTGTTGGACATACCAAATGGTGCGCTGGCTCAACAGCTGCAAAAAATCATTGAATTCGCTAAAAGTCATGTGATGGGCTGCTGGCTTTGCAGTCAAAAAGGCTTCATTTGCGAGGTCTGCAAAAATCCGAAAGTTATCTATCCATTTGATTTGGACTCGACTTATCGGGTAAGAGAATTTTATTTCCATAATCTCTGACAAAAGTTTTTCTAGTAAATTGCTTTCAAAAGTTAAAGAATATAAACATAAATTTTCATTTATACATTTTTACATTAATAATAAAGAAATAAATGGGAAATTTTTTATCATCAATTTATATGATAAACTATAGTCTAGTGAGTCAACTATTTTAATAATTTTTGTAATAATTGGAAATTTTTTTTTTATTTTAATTTCAAAATCTGAAAGTACTTACAAATTCAGGGACGAAAGCAAAAACAAAATGTCTAAATTATCATAGAATTAGAAATATTCATTAATTTTATATACAAGGCTCGAACTAGGTCCGTAAATCCCGCAAATTTACTTGAAGTCCGTAAAAGTCAGTGTTTTTTTTTAAAAAGGTCCGTAAAGTTCGTAATTTGATAGAAAAAAGACGAAAAGTTCGTAAATTGTACGATATAATTAGGAGAATTTTAGAGAAATTACAAATGATTGCAGAAATTCAATTATTTTCAAAATTAATAAAATCCATCGCAGAAAAACAATTACGTTCAAAATTTTTTAAAAATTCTCGTCAACATTTCAATTATTCTTAGAAATTTTAAAATTTTTCTCCGAAATTCAATTATTTTCAAAAATTTTAATACTATTCTTGGCAAAATTTCAATTATTTTCAAAAATTTTCCTCAATTAAATGATTTTCAATATTTATTATTTTAATAAAATTTTTCGAAAGAATTCAATTATTTAAAAAAAATTTGGTAAAATTCTACGGAAATATTTTTAATTATTTTCATAAAATAATAAAAATTTCACTGAAATTCAATTATTTACCATTTTTTTTATAAATTTCTTCGCAATAATTCAATTCTTTTCATGAAAAATAAAACTTTTACAGAGATTCAATTATTTTCGTAAATACTAAAATTCTTTTTAGGAAAATGAATTTCATTAAAAATTTTAGATTATAATTGAATATTAAAAGCAATATAGCGTGAATTTTTAGAAATACTTGACAATTTGAAAAGGTTTCATATTAAAATCCTTGAAAGTTTGAATTTTTCATAATTTTAACTAACAATTCTGTAGAAGAATTAATTTTTTTGAAAACGTTTATTTGAACTTTACTTGAAATTATTTTTTTGAATTTTTTATTTTTTAACATATATTTAATTGAAGAATGCCCGAATAATTGAAATTTTGTAAAATTGAATTGTAAAATAAATAAATTATGAAAATTCTCATAGAACTTTTCAGAAATTATTAAAAATAATGGATTTATAGAAGTATTCTAGTTAAAAATGAATTTCAGTAAAAATTTAGATAATAATTGAATATTAAAAGCAATATAGCGTGAATTTTAAGAAATAATTGAATTTTGAAATTAATTTTTTTGAAAAAGTTTAATTGAATTTTTTTAATATTATTTGCAGTTTTTATTTTCTAATATATGAAGAATTTACGAATAATTAAAATTTCATAAAATTGAATATTGTAAACAAATAGATTTGAAAATTGACAAAGAACTTTTTTGAAAATTATTATAAATAATTGATTGAAAAAAGACTTTTAGTTAAAAATTCTAGAAAATAATAATTGGATTGAAATTATGAAAATAATTTTTAAGAAGTACAATCTATATTAATTATCGTTGTATTCCGGTAATCTGTTCGTAGTTTGAAGTTAGTTGTTTGTTTTTTTTGTTTTCTAATTTTTTAAATATTTTCAATTTTAAAATTAATATATTGAAAATTATTGAATTCTTGCAAAGAATTTCATCAAAAAATTTGAGAATAATTGAATTTCTTACACGAATTTTATTATTAATGAAAATAATTGCATTTTTGCAAAGAAATTTATCAAAAAATTTAAGAATAATTGAATTTCTTACACGAATTTTATTATTAATGAAAATAATTGCATTTTTGCAAAGAAATTTATCAAAAAATTTAAGAAGAATTGAATTTCTTAAAAGAATTTTATTATTTATGAAAATAATTGAATTCTTGCAAAAAATGTTATTAAAAAATTTTTAAAAATCCTAATTAAATTCTTTTGAAGAATTTTTTTTAATTTTTTTTAAAATGCTAATAATAATTTTATTTGGAAATTTTCACTGTAATTGAATTTTATAAACAATTTCTTTCAAGTTTTTAAAATAATCGTGTTTCTTAATACTTGAAATTAAAAAATTAAATTATTGAATTTTATTAAAATTTTTATAAAATAAGTGAATTTCTTTTGAAAAATTTTATAACAAATTAAGAAAAAAATTGAATTCTTTCGTGAAATTTTTTTTGAAAATAATTAAATTTTTGCGAAGATGTTACTATTTAAAAATATAATTGAATATAGTGAAAGATTTATTAAGATTTAAAAAAATAATTCAATTCTTATTTGAATTTTTATTAAAAATTTGAAAAAATTTCTTTCTTTCATGATTTATTAAAATTTTAAAAAACAATTGAATTCTTTCGTGAAATTTTATTATAAATTAAAAAAAATTTAATTTTTTAGCAAAAAAAATTTACTATTTTATGTAAATAATTGAATCCTTGCGAAAAATTATATTTAAATTATTGAAAATATAAACAATAATAACTTAATAAATGAAATCTGTAGATTTCACTCGAACCAGTGAAAGTATTTAAAAATACGGACTTTACGGACCAAAAATTAAATTATAATTCCTAATGTTGATCTTGAATAAAAGCAAAGAACATTTTCCTTTTAAAATAGTAAAAATACTCATTTAGCATTTATTGATAATTAATATGAAAATGAAAATGATTACAGTGCGGAGCGTGTAATGCTGTTTTCCATTCAAGCTGCTTAAATTCTAGTAAACTTTGTCCAAAATGTGAGCGAAGACGAAAAAGAATGGATCCTTCTCAATTGGATGTAGGAAGTTCAGAATTGCCGCCAGAATCTATCATCACACCTCTATTAAATTAATTATTGTTATTAAATATTTTAAACAGTATTATTGATTTAGACAATCGATAAAATTTTCAAACAAAACATTATTTAACATGTTAAAAAACTTACTTGTATAAAAGATAATATTTTCCTTATTTACAGATATGAAAATCATATTTTCTTCTCAGAATACTTTATTAATTTAATTTTTCGAGTTTTCTTTTTTTTTCTTTTGAACTGTAAATTCTGTAATAGTTTATATGATAGCCTTTATAAAAGGCTACACTCTCTATAATAGACTATATTTTCTATAAATAGTTCAAATAAATTTCTTTTATTTAACCAAAACATATTTTAAATATTTAAGAAAATGGTTATTTTGAAATAAATATTTTTATATTAACTTAAATGAAAATAATTGATAATTCATTTGTTTTAATTTATTTTTAATTTAATAAAAAAAAATAGATTTCTTTTTCAGTAAAATTAAGTGAATTAATAAAAGAGAAAAAAGTGAAAAGCCTGGTTAGTGTCATATCATAAAATGTAAATTAAAAATACTAAAATGTGATATAAAATTATTTGAGAACACAATGAGACTTGAAAATAACGTAGTTCATTTTATAAAATATTTATTCTTCATCTATGTACAAAACTTATAATATAAACATGACTGCTTATTATAAACTGCAAATTATTCTTTAGAATACTGTCTCCCACCTGGCAATAAAAAGTCTTCCTTTAAAAGTAAAAGGCTTAAGTCACTTCACTATATTTCGACTTTCAATTGCATTTTCGCCAGGTCCATTTTTGTACTTTCACTTGTGTATGTTCTCCTTTGTTTCTGGTCATAGCTTAAAATCTATATTTCATTAATTTGTATAATCATCTCTTTTTTCATTTTAAGACTATTGTTCCCTTACTTTAAGGGTACAGTTTAGTAATAAGTCGAATAAAAGAAGGCTTTTTTAAAACTTAATTCACTCAAAAACTAAAGCAAATTTTTTTTGTTTCAAAGATATTGACTTGTATTTTCTAGAAAAAAAAATGCGGGCGTAATATTTTGAAAATATTCTAACCAACTTTGATCAAAAATGGCTCAAAATACTCAGGACACTTGCTGCTATCGCACGAACCTCCAATATTAAATATACATAAAAAATTTTTTTAAAAAAGCAGCGCTTGAAACTGATTTTCTTAAATTCGTTTTTTAGTGTTCTAACATTAAAGAAGAAGGAAGTAAAATAAAAAACGTATTCAATTTTGAGGTTAATGCGATAGCGGGACTCAAGATTTCTTCAGTGTTAAGTTTCTAGTTTTTGAGTAATACAAGTTTTTAAAAAACCTTCTTTTATTTGAATTATTACTAAACTGTCCCCTTAAGAAATCTACAATTATGCTACATTAAATTTAATGTCAAAGTCAAAGAAGGATCTAAGTATTTTTATATCAAATATTAACTATGTACCAGAGTAGACTTTATTATATTTTCCTTAAAAAAAAAAAAAGAAAAAGAAAAAAAAAATTCTGCAATAAAAGTTATACAATTATAATGACATAGTACATAATAAGAATTTATCATGGAAGAAAGTTCAAAGTAACTAAACATCAAATTTTTATAAATGTTTTTTCTAAGTGTTATTTCACGTTTAGATCCTTCTTCAACATGCAATTTAAATTTTCTAAATGATATTTCTCAAGTTTCCAACGAAATTTCTGGTTGTCCGATTACTTTACTAATAATGATCAGTCATTTTTTAATCACAAAAAATTTAATTTTTTTTGTTAGTTATAATAATTTATATCTAAATAATTAAATATAAAACAATTTGTTAACGATTAAATAGATAATGAAAATTAAATTAAATGCGTATTTGAAATGTTCAAACAATGCGGCTCATTAACTTTGCTTTTCCTACAGTGTTTCAGGCATTATAAAAAGTTAATTATATTATCAGGGTTGCCACGCTTTTGCTCATTTCAAATTCCCTGACTTTTCCAGGTTAAAAAACGGAATTTTTCCAGGTTTTTTAAACTACAAATTTATTTACAATTTAATTTATTTTATTTCTTCAGAAGTAAAATTAATTGAAAACATCAATAACTTCATTTTTAAATAAATATATTTAATCATTATTATTTTTTCATAGATATTAAGATTTTCAAAAATTTCAAATTCAATAACATACAAGAATATTATTATAAAACATGGAGATATGGCTTTCAATATTCAATTATAATCTAAAATTTTAACTGAAATTCATTTTTAAATCAATATTTATTAAAAAAAAGTCTACGAGAATTCAATTATTTAAATACAAAAATATTTCATTAAATAATTGAATGTTTCTTAAAATTGAATTTTCATAAAGAATTTTATCAACAAATTTAAAAAAAAATTTTGAAAATATAATTGAAATTTTACGAGGAATTTTATTAACATTTTTGAAAATAATCAGTTAAGGAAAAAATTTTATTATTTATAAAGATAATTGAAATTTTGACGAAAATCATTGTAAATTTTTTAACATAATTGAATTTCTGCGAAGAATTATGGTACTTTTGAAAATAATTGAAAGACTAATTTGATTAAAATTTCTTTTTAGATAATTGAATTCTTTTGTGTTCAAGAATAAACATAATAACTTTAGTAAATAACAATTTTCCAGGATTCCGATCAAAATTCCCTGACTTTTGCAGGTTTTCCAGGTTAAAAAACGAAATTTTTCCAGGTTTTTAAAACTCCAGACAAAACGACTTTTTTTCCTATTCTATTACATTTATTTACGAATTTCTTTAATTGTAAAATTACTCGAAAACATCAATAACTTCGTTTTTAAATGAATATTTAATCATTATTATTTTTTTACAGAAATTAAGATTTTCAAAAATTTTAAATTTAATAACATATAAGAATATTATTATTATTATAAAATATGAAGATATCGATCACTCCGAGTCTTCGACTCGGAGTAATCGCTTTCTTCATATTTTATAATCATTAAAACTTGATACTATCATTATTTTATATTATAAAAATATTATTACTGTAATTTCTTCAAAATTATTTAATTTCAATTCAATTCTTCATTACTAGAATTTTAAACTAAAATTCTTCTTTAAATCAATTTTTTAAAATAATTTTTGAAAAAATTCTTCTTTGAGAATTTTTAAATCTATTTGTTTGCAATTCAATTTTACCTAAAATTTCGATTATTTTGACATTCTTCAATTAAATAAATTAGAAATTAAAAACTTAAAATAATTAAAAAAAAATTCCATTAAACTTTTTGAGAAAAATTAATTCTATATTTCCTTTAAAATCTTGTCAAGAATTTAATTATTTTTATAGATAATAAAATCATTCCCAGGAATTCAAATATTCTCAAAAATATGAATAAAATTCTTCGAAATAATTCAATTATTTTTAAAATTGACAAAATTCTTCGCATGAATTCAATTATTTTCAAAATTAATAAAATTTTCAGCAAGAATTCAATTATTTTCAAAAATTTGCGCTATATTGCTTTCAATATTCAATAATAATCTAACATTTTAACTGACATTTATTTTTAAATTAGTTTTTATTAAAAAATTCTGCGAGAATTCAAATATTTAAATACAAAAATAAATTTTTATTAAATAATTGAATGTTTCTTAAAATTGAATTTTTATAAAGAATTTTATAAAACAAATTTTTAAATAATTCAATTCTCTTGACAAATTTTAATAAAATTTTTAAGAATAAGTTTATTTTTCGGAAATTTGATTAAAAATTTATTAAAAATAATTGAATTTCTCCAAAGAGAAAAGAGTTTTTAAAACTTTTTTTTTATAAGAGTTTTTGAAAATAATTGAAATTTTGCCAAGAATTTTATTAAAATTTTTGAAAATATTTGAATTTCGGAGAAAAATTTATAAACAGATTATTGAAATTTTGACGAGAATTTTTGTAAATTGTTGAACACAATTAAATTTCTGCGAAGAATTATATTACTTTTGAAAATAATTGAATTCTTGAGACGAACTTTATTAAAATGTCTTTTTAAATAATCGAATTTTTTTGATGAATTTTAATAAAATTTTTAAGAATAATTTCATTTTTCGAGGAATTTTATTAAAATTGTATTAAAAATAATTGAAAGTCTGAGATGAGTTTTATTATTTATGAAAATAATGAAATGTTTGCGTAGAAATTAAATTTTTTTTTTAAATAATTGAATTCTTTTGGAAAATTTTATTAAAGTAGTAGATTTATTAAAAATCATTGAATTGAGGAAAGTTTTTGAAAATAATTAAAATTTTGCCATGAATTTTTTATTAAAATTGTTGGGAATAATTGAATTTCTAAGAAGAATTTTACTAAGACTTTTGAAAATAATTGAATTTCTGCAATCATTTGTAATTGCTTCAAAATTCAATTTCGTTTAGTGTTTTTAATTTAAATTCTTCTATAAATCCATTATTTTTAATGATCAATTAAAAGTATTAAAAAATTCAACTAATTTCCGAAGAATTGGAATAATTAAAATTTTTCAAAAATCTACGTTCTTTAAGACAACTGAAAATTGAAATTTTACAAAATTTCAAATTAAAATCTTTTGAAATTCATCTATACTTATGAAAATTGTAAACGTAACTCTTTTAAAATTCAATTAATTTTGGAATATTTATGTAAAATTAGATTTCAAGAATAAACTTTAGAAAATAACAATTTTCCAGGATTTCGATAAAAATTCCCTGACTTTTCCTGGTTTTTTCAAGGTTTATAAAATTCCCTGAAATTTTCAGGTTTTCCAGGTTTTCCAGGTTGCGTGGCAACCCTGTCATGTTTTGATAGTTATTTTGCTTTTAAAAAATCAGCTGTTGTGGCTGCAGCTCTGAAATAATTTAATTTGAAGCTGAAATGTCACGAAACTATTTATAATGCCTTTAATCGTTGATTTAAAACTTGAGGAATATCATAACAATAATTCCTTGTAAAAGCTTTATTGTCTGTTCGAAATTATGTTTAAAAGCAGATTCTGGACTTGGTTCTGCTTTCTGTCAAGTTTCAATCTCATTTGTACTCTTCTAATATATAATTATTTAAAAATGAATTACCTAATATTGTATTCCTGTCTTTCTTTAATCTAGTGAAGGGTCTTGGGAAAATACGACGATGGCAAAAGTGGTTTATCCATTACGGAACGACGAAGGCCTCCCTGCAAATTAGTCGTGTTTTTTGCCTTTCCATTCGTCATGAAGGGAGCATTATTATTTTCAATAATTGGAGGCGCCGCCGACATGCCTCCGGAATTGGGCGATTTACTCAAACCATTCACACGATCGAGAGGCGTGCTTGTACTTGAAATTTGTCCAGGTTTATTGAAGTTCATACCAGTTGTCATGTCCCCAACTCCGACACCCGTAGATCTGGCTGATGATCGGTTAATATTCGAATTTTGCATAATCGGATTTCTGAGAGTCAGTCCCGAGAGAGAGGCATTTGCTTGGGTTGAACTTGGAGCTGGCGTTCGTGTCTCAAATCTATTTGGAATAAACTTATTTGTTCGGGGTAGTGTTAATTGAATTGATGCCGGTACTGTCGTCACTGCATTCGATGCACTGTGCAAAGGCGTTTGATTATCAGCCAATCTCCTATTTAGCCAGCTAATAACTGTGAACAAATTTTTAAATTAGGATTGGTAACGAAATGGGAATTTCGATTGGGTTTCATTTTCAACTCTAGAAAAAAGTTTAAAATGAAATTTTAAACTTATCTTATTACTTTCAAAAATTACAAAATTTAATTTAATTAATAATAATCAGTTTAATCAACGCAATTGATTGATTTCCATTTTTAAATAAATATTTAATCATTATTATTTTTTCATAGAAATTAAGATTTTCAAAAATTTCAAATTCAATAACATATGAGAATATTATTACAAAACATGAAGAAAGCGATCACTCCGAGTCGAAGGGGCGCATGATTATTCCCCAAATGTCATTTTACCGAACTGCACTTTTGCGAATACTCATTTTTGCGAAAAGCCAATTTTGCGAAATGTCACTTTTGCAAATTGTCATTTTTTCGAAAAGATATTTTTGCGAATTGTCATTTTTACGAAAAGACATTTTTGTGAAATGTCATTTTTGCGAAAAGTCATTTTTGCGAATCGACATTTTTATGAATTGTCAAATTTCCGAAAAGTCATTTTTGCAAATTCGTAAAAATGTCGATTCGCAAAAGTGACAATTCGCAAAAATGACATTTCTCAAAAATGACAATTCGCAAAAATGTCTTTTCGTAAAAATGACAATTCGCAAAAATGACTTTTCGGAAAATTGACAATTCGTAAAAATGGCCATTCGCAAAAATGAAAATTCGCAAAAATAGCTTTTCGCAAAAATGACAATTCGCAAAAGTGACATTTCGCAAAATTGGCTTTTCGCAAAAATGACTATTCGCAAAAGTGCAGTTCGGTAAAATGACATTTGGGGAATAATCATGCGTCCCGAGTCGAAGACTAATAATAATTAATAATAATAATAAATAATAATAATAATAAATAAATAATAATTAAAACTTGCTACTTTGTTACTGTAACTTCTTCAAAAATTATTTTCATCATTACGATTATTCATTTCTAGAATTTTCAACTAAAATTCGTCAATTTTTTTAAAATAATTTTTGAAAAAGTTCTTTTCAAATTCTTTTGTTTACAATTTAATTTTACGAAATTTCGATTATTCTGACCTTCTTCAATTAAATATATTAGAAATCAAAAACTTCAAATAATTAAAAAAAAATTCCATTAAACTTTTTGAAACGAATTAATTCTACAGAATTCTTAATTAAGAGTATGAAAAGTTATAAAACTGAAGTTACCAACGTTGATTCAAAGAGCAAATTAAAAAAAAAATTTTCTAAAAGAAAAAAAATTGCTACCGGGGCGAGAAATTATTAATTTACTTTAAATTCTCGGATTTTCGGAAAATCCGTGAAAAAAACCAAAATCACTGTTATCCTCGACTTGAAACCTTTAGCAATTTTTTTTAAAGGGCTTCTGACATTAGGATAAGTAATTATTAAAAGAAAAAAAATTGCTACGGAGACGAGGAATTATTAATTTAGTTGAAATTTCGTGATTTTTGGAAAACCCGTGAGAAAAAAATAACAACTTCTGTTTCCCCATTTTTTTTTATTTTGGGTTTTTGAAGGGTTTACTTGGGTTAAAAATAAACAAGACAAATTTGTATCCTGAACTTTTTAGAGAAAATCTTTTTGTTGAAACAACGTTGGTAACTTCAATTGCATGAAAAGTTCAAATTTTCAAAGATTTTAATTTGAAACCTTTTACAAATTCAATTATTTTTAAAAATCTGCACTATAATTATACTTTCAATAAATCAATTATAATTTAAAATTTTAACTGAAATTGATTTTTAAATCAATATTTATTAAAAAATTCTACGAGAATTGAATTATTTAAATACAAAAATAAATATTTTATTAAACAATTGAATGTGTCTTAAAATTGAATTTTCATAAAGAATTTTATCAACAAATTTTTGAATAATTGAATTCTCTTGACAAGTTTTAATAACATTTTTAAGAATAATTACATTTTTCGAGAAATTTGATGAAATTGTATTAAAAATAACTGAAATTCTGCCAAGAATTTTATTAAAAGTTTTGAAAATAACACAGCCACACAAAAAAAAAAAAGTTCTGATCTGGGGGTCTCACTATGTAGACTTTATGTTTTTTGGGTCGCTGAATCCGAATCCGAGGTCCATTTAACCCCATCAGATCAGGATTTTGACATAACCTCAAAAAACCAATATGGCGGACACATTTTTGAAAAGTTCTTCGGATTCGCTTGAAATTCGTTACTCGGGGGTTTTTGGGGTCGCTGATTACGAATTTGAAGTCTGATTTCAAAAATTCAAAATGGCGGATCCAATATGGCGGACACGTTTTTGAAAAATTCATCGGATTCGCTTGAAATTCGTTACTCTGGGGTTTTTGGGGTCGCTGATTACGAATCTGATGTCGGTTTTTCAAAATTCAAATCAGCGACCCCAAAATCCCCAGAGTAACGAATTTCAAGCGAATCCGATGAATTTTTCAAAAACGTGTCCGCCATATTGGATCCGCCATTTTGAATTTTTGAAATCAGACTTCAAATTCGTAATCAGCGACCCCAAAAACCCCCGAGTAACGAATTTCAAGCGAATTCGACGAATTTTTCAAAAATGTGTCCGCCATATAGGTTTTTGAGGTTCTGTCAAAATCCTGATCTGATGGGGTTAAATAGACCTCGGATTCGGATTCAGCGACCCAAAAAACATAAAGTCTACATAGTGAGACCCCCAGATCAGAACTTTTTTTTTGTGTGTGGCTGTGTAATTGAATTTCGAAGAAAAATTGTATTATTTACAAAGATAATTGAAATTTTTACGATAATTTTTGTAAATTTTTAAACATAATTTAATTTCTGCCAAGAATTATATTATTTTTGAAAATAATTGAATTCTTTCTACGAATTTTATTAAAATCTCTTTTTAAATAATTGAATTCTTTGTGAATTTTTATTGAAATAGTAGACATTGAAAATAATTGAATTTTGACAAATTTTTCTAATCTAATCTAATCTGACACCGAGATCGAGCTGGATTTTCCTCAAGAGGGGAAAGTAAGCATCTAGGTTATAGAACCCATTGTACCAGACTTCAGTTCGCTCGTTTATAGCAACTTCTTAGAGTCCTGTTCTTCTCCAGAAGTCCAGTATCTCTTCTATCGATAGGTTGCTCACCTGCTTAGGGTCAATAATTGCTTGACCCCAGCTAGATAGCCTGATCCTAGCTAACGCTGGGCATTCTGATAATATGTGAGTCGAAGTTTCGTTACTTTCCCCACACAGTCTGCACATAGGTGAAACTTGTCTGCCTATTTTATGCTGATGGTAGTTCAATAGTCCATGACCCGTAAGTAGACGAACTACGGTTCTAACTCTGATCTTATCGAGTTTTAGGAGATCGCTCGCTCGCCTCTTGTTGAGTGCTAACCCCAACAGAGTTTTCGCTTGCCTTCCCACCCCAACGTTCGCCCAATACTTCTCATGTTCCTTTTCACCCCATCTTTCTATGGCTCCCTTAACCAAGCATGGCATTATTGCCACTGCTGGTTCAGGACCCATAAATTTCGTCTCGGAACCGATTTTCGCCAAGACGTCTACTCTTTCATTACCCTTGATTCCCGAGTGACCCGGTACCCAAATCAATGAAAGCCTATTTTCTGAACCAAACTCATCTAGTACGCTGCGGCATTCCCAGACGAGTTTTGATTCTATTGTGGGATTTTTCAGAGCCCCTAAGGCCGCTTGACTATCCACACAAATACTAATCCTCTTGCCCTTTGTTCCATTTTGAATGGATATTTGGGCGCAAGTTAAAATCGCACAGACCTCTGCCTGCCAGACCGTGGCATGTTGTCCTAATGACTCAGCCACTTTAATGCAGCCAGTTTTCCCGATAAATTCCGAAGCCTGCACCGCAGTCCATCTTGGAGCCGTCTGTATACCAGACTTCGTCCCCAAGTGGAAAACCTTTCTTCCAGTCCATTCTGGAAGGTGTAATGATCTTAAAGCAGGGTTTAAATTTCACCCTCTTGATCATTCTATCTTGCACCATACTTAATTCTGGTATTGGTAGAATTGAGCGTGGAAGCTTGGTGTGTATACCACCAACCTTCCACCTTCCCTGCGCAGTTAACCTGCTCATAGTAAGAGCCGCCTTTTTCACCGCGGCAATATGCAGAGGTACCTCGGCAAGCATGAATCCCAACGCAGCTGTTGGCGTGGTCCTCATTGCCCCCGTAACACCCCTGAAAATCATTGCTTGCAGTTGGCCTAGTTTCTCTTTAACCGTTATCAGTTGAGTCCTAGACCACCAGACAACTACCGCGTGAAGAAACCTTGGTTTTAAGATCATCTGATAGAGCCAGTTGACCATATTAGGCCTTAGTCCCCATGATGACCCTATCGCCCTTCTACACGCCCAAAACGCGGTACAAAACCTGCTATACAGATATTCGAAATGTTCCCTCCAAACCAGCTTTTTATCCAGGATTACTCCCAGATACTTAGCCGATTCAGAAAAGGAAATCTCTTTTCCATAAAATATCGGTTTCTTCAAACTCGGTACCTTATATTTTCTTGTGAAAACTACTATATTCGTTTTCTCTGGGTTTACAGAAAGTCCAGTCAGATTGCACCAATCCTTGACAATCTTAAGCGCACGTTCCGTAAGTTCTAAGAGGGTCTCAATTGAGTGCCCTCTTATAATTATAAGGAAATCATCCGCATAACTTTGCGTATAATATCCCTGGCTATTGAGGTTTCTAATTAACTCATCTGCCACTAAGCACCACAATAAAGGAGAGAGAACTCCTCCCTGTGGGCACCCTTTTGAGACAAGGCCGGTTACCTTGGCCTCACCATACTCTGCCTCCAGGGCCCTTTCGCGAAGCATGCTGTCGATCCACTTAACTAGCGGCTCGGGCACGCCTCGCATCCTGGCTGCCCTGCAGATAGTTTTGCTAGAGGTGTTAGGGAAGGCACCTTCGATATCAAGAAAGGTACCAACCGCATCACCACCACTGCTAATTTGTCCCTCTATTCTACCTACTGCCGAATGGAGGGCTGTTTCTACTGAGAAGCCTGCTCTATATGCATGCTGTCCCTGATGTAGGGGAAAATCTCTAAGACATTCCTGTCTAATAAACTTATCCACCAGTTTCTCTAACGTCTTTAATATAAAGGAAGTTAGGCTGATTGGCCTGAAGTCCTTCGCCGCAGTATAGCCTGACCGACCGGCCTTCGGAATAAACACAACCTTCGTCTTTTTCCAAGATTCCGGTGTATAACTAAGAGCTATACATGCTCTCATAATTTTACACAGGGGTACTCTAATACAATCCAATCCCTTTTGCAAAAGAACCGGATATATACCGTCCCCCCCTGAAGCCTTAAATGGTTTGAAAGTGCCTATTGCCCAATCAATCCCTTCCGGAGTTACAACCCTGGCTGCTAGTTTCCAGTGTTCCCGATATCCTCGATTCCTACCTGGTCCTATGCCCTGGCTGTTCTCCAAACCTTCTCTAAAGTCCGGGAAGTTTACTTCCATCAGGTGCTTTAGACACTCCCTTTTATCCTGGGCATACTGCCCATTAGGCAGCTTAATATTAGTTAATTTTGCCATTGGGTCTCGAGCTAGTACTTTATGAAGTCTTGAAGCTTCTGGTACCCTCTCGATTCCCTCGCAAAAACTTCTCCAGCTGACACCCCTTGCCCTATCTACTTCTTTCTTATAAGAATCGCGAGCGGTATGATATTCATCCCATGCTCGCTGATGCCTACGTTTCTTGGCCTTATTAAAAAGCTTTCTTACAGTTTTCCTATGTTCCTCCAAACGGGGGGTCCACCATTTACCGCCCCCATTGAAGCCCATTTTCTTAACTACACAGTTCCTTTTAAAGGAACAGATAATAGAATCTCGCAGATATTCCGCTGCAAGCTCTAACTCCTCCATCGTTCCATAGGAAGTGGGGAAGCATGCCATGGAGGCCTTGAGGTCTTCACTATATGAAGCCCAGTCGGTACTCCTAGGATTACGTCCCCACTTCTGTTCCCGATCCTTCGATTCCAATCTAAACGTAATAAGCCTGTGGTCCGAGAGGGAATCTTCATCAGACACCCTCCAGTCCCTCACGCCATCACAAAAAGACTTGGAACAGATCGTAATATCCAACACCTCTTTTCTGTTAACAGTAACGAAAGTCGGCTCATTACCCTGATTTAAAATATCTAAATCTGTATCTAACAGAAAATCTAAAAGTCTTCTGCCTCTATCGTTATTATAATAATAATTTTTAAAATTTTTAATAATAATAACTTCTTTCCAGGAATTCCATTAAAATTGTATTAACCTTTAAAGTGCTATGCCGGTCTGACAGACCGCTATTAAAATTTTCTTTGCTTGAAACTTTTTTTCAAAGTATAATAAGAACTTGAACTTTTTAGTAGCTTCATATTTTATGAAAATCTGTTAGGAGACAACTTTTTCAAAAATTTGTATTCGTTAAATTTTGTAATATAAATAAATATTTGAAGTATAGCGGTCTGTGAGACCGGGGTTAGCTTTAAGTGAAAGTATATTCCAGTATATTCCCAAGAGTATCGTCTGCGCAGCTTGACGCGCAGCTAGTTCTACTGACAGTTCTCATAGACTGCATTTATAAAATAAATAAAATAAATAAATGCATAATACAGAAATGACTTTTTTTGTTAAAAAGTAAAAAATATTTATAATAGTTGTCTTTTAAAAATTATAAATGACTAAAAAACTGTCAAAAGGGAATAGCGGTCTGACAGACCGGGGTTAGCACTGAGCGTGATTTTTCAGCACTTAGCACTTTAAAGGTTAAAAATAATTGAAATTCAGCATTGAGTTTTATTATTTATGAAAATAATTGAATAATATATGAAAGTAATTTGTAAACAATTGAATTCCTGTGAAATTTTTATTATTTATGAAAATAATGAAATGTTTGCGTAGAATTTTATTAAAAATTTTTTTAACTAATTGAATTCTTTTGAGAATTTTTATTAAAGTAGTAGATATTAAGAAACATTGAATTCAGTAAAAAGTTTTTGAAAATAATCAAAATTTTACCCAATAATTTTAATAAAATTAAAATTTTACAAAATTCCAAATTAAAACCGTTTGAAGTTTATCTACTTATGAAAATTGTAAACGCAACTCTTTTAAAATTGAATTAGCTTTGAAATATTTAAATTTTCGTTACTTTTGTACGATAATTTGAAATTTGCACCATTCAGATTTAAGAAATAATATTTTAAAAACATTTCATAAAATTCCTTGACTTTTCCAGATTAGGGGCATAAGTTATCAAAGACAAAGAGTTAAATTATATTTTTGGCTTCAGTAAGTTAAAAGCAAGAAGTAAAATTAAATTTTGAATAGGATTTACATCGATAGATACTCCAACTACTGTCAATTTAACAAAATTGAATGTATTATTCTTACCATTGTCATTATTCTTGATAGTCTTATCTTTCTCCTCGATTTGCGATTGCAAGTTCTTCACCTGCTCTTTTAAATTATCAACTTCTGCTTTCGCGTCTTTCGCCTCTTTTGTGTAAGTGTCAATTTTATTTTCCAACTGGCCAACTTGCTTGTGTGTTGCGTCGATCAATCTTTCCTGCTCTAATGCAATACCCGTTCGGAGTTTCAATTTGTTTTTCGTAGAGGCGAGTTCATTTTGAATCTTTGCTAGAATTTCGTTGGCTTTCACCAACTCATCGCTGAGACGCGTCAGTGAATTTTGTTTCCGTTGCAACTGACTGTCCTTTTCGTTAAGAAGCTCCTCCAGTCTTTGCTTTTGTTCTTTTGCGTTCTTCAACATCTCCGTGTGTTTGTTTATCAAAATTGTTTTATCCTTCAGCTCTTGTTCGAAAACAGCAACTTTCGTTTTTAAACTATTTACAGTCTTGTCTTTGTCATGATAATCGCCGTCGAGTTTCGAGTTTTGTTTCTTTAAATGAGAATGATCTCTTTGAACAAGATTGAGTTCTTTCTCCAGAATTTGTATTTGCTTCAGTTGTTCCGAATTTGTTGCTTCGAGAAATGATTGTTTGTCTTTGAACGTAATGTTTTGCGTTTTGTATTCAGCTAATTCTGTATGAAGTTGTTTAATGACTTCGCTGTGTCTGTGTTCTAATTCCATTTGTTCTCTTTCACACTGATGTTGTAGTTCCATTTTTAGTTGTGATAATCTGTAAAAAAATGTTTATTTTATTACAACAATTTTTAAACACTGATATATTTAAAAAATAATTGTGAAACAAACCTATCTTTTTCTAAATTCATCTGTTGCGCCAAACTCATTTGCAACTGTGTTTTATCTGCAACCCATTTCTGTTCAAACTGATCAAGTTCCTTTATTTTCGATTCCAATTTACAATTTAAATCCGACAGTCTTGTTTCCAAACCGAGAATATCTCGGTCCTTTTGTAATAAGCTCTCCTTAAACTGTTTGATTTTCATAGCCATATGAGTTTTTATATGCGAGTCATTTGCCGGAGCGATGTTCAAACATAAATGGCACAGGTGCTTGAAATTGTTTGTCTCCACAAATTTGAAAGTCCAATCTCCACTCTCTTCGGACAAGAGCATAAGAAATTTCGGAGTTTTTGATAAACTCGCCGCCGGGACTTGACATTGTTCCAAAAGATAAATCAATTGCGTTGCAAAATTATCAAAGTCAACAAGTAGTCCTTGTTGAGCTTTCAAGACCTTGAAATCGTCTTCAGTTATAAACAAAGAGTAGAGAAAACAAGGATCGTCATCGTCTGCTAATAAAACGCACAGGCTCTAAAAAATAAAAAATTTTTTTTAATACTCTTAAGTAAAAGATAAGTGATAACATTATTATTACAAATGGATGAAGAATATTATCAAGAATAATTTTTTTAATTGGCACAAATATCCTCAGGGTTGCCACGCTTTTGCTCCTTTCAAATTCTCTGACTTTCCAGGTTTTCCAGGTTAAAAAACGGAAATTTTCCAGCTTTTTAAAACTAAATTTATATTCTGTCAAATTAAATAACTCCCTGATTACCAGACAAATCTTTGACTTTTTTCCTGACTCTAAAGAATATTCTGATTCACTCGCAAAATGATTAGATACACAAAAAAATGTTCTATTACATTTATTTATGAATTTCATTAATTGAAAAATTATTAGAAAACATCAATATCTTCATTTTTAAATAAATATTTATTCATTATTATTTTTCATAGAAATTAAGATCTTCAAAAGTTTTAAATTGAAACCTTATTGAAATTCAATAACTTTTAAGAATACTGTTATAAAACATAAATATATAAACCATAAAATTTTCCAAAAAAAATTAAATTATTTACAAAAATTTTAATAAAATCCTTCGCAAGAATTCAAATATTTTTACAAGTACTACAATTCTTCACATCAATTCAATTATTAAAAAAAAATGTAATAAAATTAGTAAGAATTTAATTATTTTCATAAATAATAACATTTTTCATAGGATTTCAATTATTTTTAATACAATTTTAAATAAATCCCTCGAAAAATGTAATTATTTTTAAAAATTTTTTGCAATAATTTAATTCTATTTCACAAATAATGGAATTCTTTGCTGAAATTCAAATATTTTCAAAATCTAGGTACTACTTTAATAAAATTTAGAGCTGTGCAAAATAATTCAAACCGAACTGTTCGAATTTTTTCGCCTAGTTCGAATGTCGAAAATTCGACATTCGAGTTAGCTTAGTTCGAATGTCGAAAAACCGACATTCGAACTAGCCCAGTTCGGATGTCGAATATTCGACATTCGACATTTCGGCGCCTCAAAACCGAACTAAACTCGGTTCGGTTCGAATTTTGCACAGCTCTAATAAAATTTCTAAAAAGAATTAAATTATTTTCAAAAAATGTAATAATAAAATTCGTTGCAAGACTTTAATTATTTTTATAAATAATATAAAATTCCTCGGAGGAATTCAATGATTTAAAAGAAATGTAATGAAATTCGTTGCAAGAATTCAATTATTTTCATAAATAATAATATTCTTCACAGGATTTCAATAATTTTTGAAAACTTTAATAAAATTCTTTGCAACTATTCAATTATTTTCATAAATATAATAAAATTCATCGTAGGATTTCAATTACTTTTAAAAAATTTAATAAAAATTCGTTGCGAGACTTCAATTATTTTCCTGAATAATAAAATTCTTCACTGAATTTCAATTGTTTTTAATATAATTTTAAGTAAATTCTTCGAGAAATGTAATTAATTTTAAAAATTGAATTCTCTTGACAAGTTTTAATAACACTTTGAAGAATAATTTCATTTTTCGAGAAATTTGATGAAAATTGTATTAAAAATAATTGAAATTTTTAATTTATTAAAATTTTTGACGTCGGTGAAGTTCGCAACGTTTATGATCAACGATTGAAAAAAAAAATTATTTTCCTACGAAAAAGAATAACATTTTTTGTTCACAAATATTTCTTTTGTAAATCATTATTCAACATACTAACCAAAATATTTTCTATACAAAAATTAATAAAAATTTGCTTAAAAAATATTTTTCTTATGAAATCGTTGATTATAAACGTTGTGAACTTCACCAACGTAAATTTTGAAAATAATTGCATTTCGGAGAAAAAATTTATTATTTATAAAGATAATTGAAATTTTGACGAGAATTTTTGTAAATTTTTGAACATAATTGAATTTCTGGGAAGAATTATATTACTTTTGAAAATAATTGAATTCTTGAAACGAATTTTATCAAAATTTCTTTTTAAATAATTGAATTCTTTTGTGAAATTTTATTAAAATAATAGACATTGAAAATAATTGAATTTTGACAAATTTTTGAAATTAATTAAATTTCTACAAAGAATTTTATTAAAATTATTTTGAAAAAAGTTAAATTATTATGCAAAGAATTTCATTAAAATTTTTTTAAACAATTTTATTCTTTAAAGAAATTTAATTAAAAATATATTGAAAATAATACTTAAATTCTAATAAATAAATTGTAGGGAAGGTTATTAAAATAATAGAATTTTTTGGATAAAATTTAATAAAATTTTTTAAAAAATTACATTTTTCGAGGAATTTTATTAAAATTGTATTAAAAATAATTGAAAGTCTGCGATGAGTTTTATTATTTATGAAAATAATTGAATAACAGTTTATGAAAATGATTTGTAAATAATTGAATTCCTGTGAAATTTTTATTATTTATGGAAATAATGAAATTTATGCGTAGAATTTTATTAAAATTGTTTTTAACTAATTGAATTCTTTTGGAAATTTTTATTAAAGTAGTAGATATTAAGAATCATTTAATTGAGGAAAGTTTTTGAAAATAATTAAAATTTTGACAAGAATTTTATTAAACTCTTTGAAAATATGTCATTTAATTTCTGTGGAGAATTTTACTACTTTTGAAAATAATTGAATTTCTGCAATCATTTGTAATTTTGCTTCAAAATTCAATTTGTTTTAGTGTTGTTAACTAAAATTCTTCTATAAATCCATTATTTTTATTAATCAATTAAATATATATATCACAAAATTTAATTAATTTCGGAAGAATTTAAGTTATAAAAATTTTTTTTAAATCTAGGTTCTTTAAATTTTCTAATTAAATTCATTTAAAATTGAATTTTATTTGAATATGAATTTGAAATTTTACAAAATTTCAAATTAAAATCTTTTGAAGTTCATCTATTAACGAAAATTGTAAATGCAACGCTTTTAAAATGAAATTAATTTTGAAATATTTAAGTAAAATTAAATTTCAAAAATAAACACAATAACTTTAGACAACAATTTTCCAGGATTTTGATCAAAATTCCCTGATTTTTCCGGGTTTTTTCAAAATTTATAAAATTCCCTGACATTTACAGATTTTCCAGGTAGCGTGGCAACCCTGAACTTTGATGTAATTTTATTTATTGAACATTATGTAAAACAATTTTATATCTCGCCGCTAACAAAATTGGATCCTAATCAGATGTATAACACTCCAAACAATAAAGCTTTAAAGGGAAATTTACATAATTATGTTTTTAATAACAAAATCATTATTTTCAGTCGAAAAAAGTAAAATTATCCATTTTTAAATGCAATTTCGTACCTACGTAATATATATATATATATGCAAATTTACAAGTACAATTTATCAAAAACTTAATTACTGTTTTGTTTTTATACATAGTGTCAATTTAGAGTAGAAAGAGGTTATGTTTATGCTGTCAAAAATATCTTTACCTTGCGACAAACTGGGCTGATTCCTGCGTGAATTTCTACATTAACCCGAAGATCCCTTTGTCTTTCTTCTTTAAGTTGAGGCTTAATATAAACTTTTTGCACTTTAGTGTATAAAATTTCGACATTATTCAACTGAAGGTTGACATCTCCAGTAACTCCACTAGCCGCTATAGTGTTTAAATAATTCATATTTTACCAGTTTTTCTAACTGCCATTTGTCATTTCCGGTTGATTAACTTTTCTAGAAAACTTACTTGTACACTTTAGTAGAACTTTCATTTGTAATTTTAATGAAAAATCTCTAAAAAAATGATTGTTTAAATTTCAAATCTGACTCTTTCACTTTTGACGCAGGCGTAGCGACGACTCTGACCTCTAGACGTCACGCGCGTCAACATGCGTCACTTTAAAAAAAAATTCCAATCAATTTTCTTTACATAAACTGAAGGTTTATTCTGAAAATTGTCACACTATTTACTGTTTAATTAAAAACCTTTAACATATATACTATATTATATATTTACTTGAGAAAGTATTAAAAATTTTAGGTGATAAATATATATGTATTTGAATTTAAGGGGTTACGCCACCCTGAAATTTTCAAAAAAATTTATTTTTTTTTTTTGCTTAATTTCAAAGTTTATATTCTAACGAATATTTTGAGATGTCGCCGAAGACAATGTCTCACTAATTACAAAAGTTATGGTCATTAGAAGTCAGCGCGGTGGGGACGCGCCGAGAGCTGCTGGAAGCAGCGACTTTCTATTTTCGAATGGTCTAGGGGGCCCTTTCATGATTTAGGAAGGGTCCTTTTCATTGTATCCCTTCCATTCTTAAATAAAAAAAATTATGCCCCTGGAATTGCTGATTAAATAGTAAATTGAAAAATTTTCAAGTTATAATACACTAAAGTTCATTTTTTCTTCTTTTGCGTTTTTCTCGAAACCACAATTTTGGAGACGGTGTACACGATAACTCAAAAACTATTCAATCGATTGACTTGAAAATTAATATACATCTTCCTAAATAGATTTTCCACAGAGTGACGTGGGATTTTTTTGATTGAATAATTTGAAAATTTTTTATCCAATTTTTTATACGGTAATTTTAGCCAAAAAAAAAATGTCAATTTTTGAAGTGCTTCCATTTGCGTAAAAAATTTTTTTTTTTTAAATGGCTTCGTCACTCTGTTCAAAATTTATCACTTTTTAAGAAAAATATTGTTTTACTTGTTTCTGACAAAAATTGAACTGCCAATCATGTACACCATCAAGGAGTGCTCCGGAAAAATTGATCCACGCCAATAGTTATATCTCCGCCATTTTTAATTAAAAACAATTTTTTTTTAAATATTTATAAAGCTCAATATATGTACTAAAGCATCAATAAATGTAAAGAAGTCCTACCTGAAACAGTTTTATCAAAAAAATTCCTAAAAAACCATCCGATTTTCATGCGTTCAGGGTGGCGTAACCCCTTAAGGCTGCGGTTACACCTCTGCAGGCTGCCTGCCTGCGCAGGCAGGAGCAACGAGAGTAAGGGAGAAGTTTGAAGTCACTGACTCTCTTACTCTTGTACGTTACCATGACAACCTGCAGGCAGGCAGGCTGCCTGCAGAGGTGTAACCGCAGCCTAAGAAAACGTATGTTAAGGTGGTTCTACAATGAGTCAAAGAGGACTTTACGTTCCGACTCCCGTGATATAGTTTCTCTGCAAGATTCGAACGGAAAGTCTTAAAGTTACTTTCGTGTAGTGTGAAATCAATGCTAAAGGCTAAACCAGAATAGAAACGTGAGGGAGCATTTACACCTTCGGTAAAAATTTCCAGAACAGAAAATTTTTCATTGGAGTAAGAGAGACAGACTGTGTATCTGACTCTCTTACTCCAATGCAAATTTTCCTTTCTGGACAATTTTTACAGAAGGTGTAAACGCTCCATAACTGTGGAATCGTAACCGCAATCGCAAACATAAGAATGAGTTAGAAAAGGATAAACAATACCTATCCTTCTCTATCTCATTCTCCGTTTACAATTGCGGTCCACATTTCTATTCTGCTTTCGCCTTAGGGTACAGTCACACGATCAATGCATCTGCATGATGCATGCATGCACAAACATTTGACTGTTCACACCTCAATTTTTCGCTCTCGAAAATGATTTTTCTGGCGGGATATTTAAAATTGATTAAAATTTAAAAATAACGTATTACTAATTATTACAATAAAAAATAAAAAAAATTGAACGTTTATTATAAGGAATTAATTGTAAATAAATTTCTCTTAATAGGGAATTTGCATTTAAAATATATAGCGATTTTTGTAATATATAATGAAAATAGAGGCGCTTGTGATAGGAATAGAATTTTTTTTTTTAATTTCATGCACAAATAACATTAAAAAATGAATTTAAACTTTAACATTATTTAAATTTTTCTCAGCTGAGAGCAAACGATTTTGATTGGCTCTCAGGCTGATGACGTCACGGGCATAAATGAAATATTGTCTGCTGTGTATTTACACATGTGATCATTTTATATTATGCAATAATTGTTTAAAAAATCCGTCGATTTCAAGTTAAAATGGTAAATAAATTAGATCCCGGATTTGAGAAAGCCGATACTACGAATTTACCGAAATTAAGTGTATTTATGGTTTATGAGTATATTACAAATAATGAGCGGTATAATGCTCCCGAGGTTCGTGGAGTCAAAGCAACATTGTAAGTAAATTTTAATGTTTGTATTATTAAAATCAATTAATTTATTAATTAAATACTGTCTAAATTTACACAATTTTATATTTTTTATTATTTCCTTATTATTGTAGATCTTCAAGAGAAAATTACGGCGACTCGGCAATAGGTTATGTTTGTGTAAAACGTCAAGGGAAAATATGTACATTGAAAGGCAGAATTTGTCCTGAACACAGAGTAAGAAATAAAAATTACACTGTAACGTTAAAAATAGATGAAGAGAAAGAAATAGTAGATAAAGTGGAATGTCTTGATTGTGCTGCATCATTGGGTGGATGTAAACATGGGATTGCTTTTTTAATGTGGGCAAACAGAAAATACGAATCGCCATCTCCAACTGATGTGGAATGCTACTGGAGAAAATCAGCCTTATCGAAAGTCGGAGATTCACAAAAATTTATTTTGGCTAGTGAATTAAAAAAAAAGTCTAATGATTCAGTTGAAGATTTCGGTGATAATTCAACGTTCTTAAACCAAGTACTTCAACAAGCTGCTGCCAAACAATTAGATAGCCAGCTGTCAAGACATTCATTTGATTTAGAAGAGAGAAAAGTTCATATATTGTCAATACATCAACTTATATTTAATTTCATTCAATCCGAGGAAGAAACTTCAATAGATAATTTTCTGAAGCATTCCAAACAATATTTTTCTCAAGATTTATGTTCTCAAGCTGAACAACAGACTAGAAATCAAGCAAATGATATTTTGTGGCATGAACTCAGATTTGGAAGGGTAACTGCGTCTAATATTTTTGAGGCTAGTAGATGTAAAACACCAGAAGGTAGTTTAGTCAATCGAATTATAGGAGCAGCGAAAGTTTATAACAGTGTTGAAATGGAACGAGGGAAAAAATTGGAAGAAAAAGTTATAACTGAGGTTGAAAAACAATTAAAACTTTCAATAAATAAATGTGGTATGTTTTTAGTTCCATCTTTACCTATGGTAGCAGCTTCACCAGACGGCATAAATTCAGAATTTGTCGTAGAGGTTAAGTGTCCAAGCTCCGAGAAGACAATAGAGAATTATTTAAAAAATGGTCAGCTTAGTCAAAAATGTAAAGCTCAAATTAATTTACAAATGTTGGCTGCTGAGAAGAAAAAAGGACTTTTCTGTGTCGCAGATCCGAAGTTTGAGAATAATAAAAATTTCCAATTCGTATGGGTTAAATATGATGAAAATTTCACAAATAAAATAATAAAAAATTCTGTGGACTTCTGGAAGCAAAATATTTTTCCTGCTTTATTGAACTCTTTTGGCAACTGATTTTTGAGATCATTAATAAATAAATATTTTACTATAGATATATTGTTTTATTGTTTCCTACAATTAATATCATTATAAATATATTTTATTAAAAAAAGAATTATACATGAAAAAATAATTATTAAAATTATTTTACTATTTTTACAGGTACTTAACTCGCCGAAAAATTTATTTTCTAATTATTGGCTTTTGTAAATTAATTAAACCTCCAACAACGGTTACAATACTGTCCAATTTGACCACTGTATTCAGATCAAGGCAAGAATGAGGTACTAATATTCGGAATTCTCGAACTCTTCGAATTACTCTTTCGATGTGGATTCTTAAGCTTGCTATGCTTTTGGTTTTAAGAACTTCTGCTTTTGTGGATTTTGAAGTTGTTGTTACAGATGGCGGACGAAGCAATTTACATTTTTTTTTTTTTAAAATCGATTGAATGTGCTTAAAGCCTCGATCAGCTAAGACTCCACATCCAGCTGGTAACATATTTATTAAATTGCTCTCCTCAGTTAACAAAGTGTCACTTATTCTTCCTCCGTACCCGCGAGATATGAAGGTGACAAATCCATCGGGAGAACATACAATCAAATACTTAATTGTATTGCATTTCTTGTAATCTGACCACGTTAAAGCCTGATGGACTGGATTTGAAGGCTTTTCAATTTCGGTTTCAAAAGCATCAATAATAGCACACACACTATTATAATTAGCTCGAAATGCAATAGGCAAGTTTTTTCTTATACTATTTTGATCAGGAAAAAATACTAGTGTCTTTAAATAGTGAGCTAATTTATCAACAGTTTTGTTGAAAATTCTGCTTGCCTGCGAAGTTGAGATACCAAACTGATCAGCCAATCGACTATAAGTGTCATTAGTCAGTTTGATATTATTGATACTGCAATTAGTAGAAGAACTCAACATAGGTAAAATCCATAACCAATCATTTTCAACACCAATATATTTTTTGGATCTAAACTGATTAAATATAGGGTAATATCAAGGACTGATTTTTTCATTTCTTTTTGTTTTTCATTTTTTTCCTCACTGCAAGTTGAAGATTTTTTATACTCGCTGGAAATTGACGAATATTTGTATTCGCCAGTAGTGTTTGACGAAGAAACGGGCGTACTTGAATCGGAATTAATTAAAGTAGATACTGTAGATTCTGTTTTATGGAACTTGATCGGTGAACACATTTTGTTAACCATTTCTACTTTAACTTCACAACTTACTTCACGAGTATTAGGCTTGCACATGGTATGCTTACTTCGAACATTAGGTGTCATGAAACTTTTCCTTACTTGTACACCAACACTTTTTTGATTCTTCTGTTCGCAGTTTATTTTAGCAGGTGATAATTTTTCGGAATTCAATGATTCATTTTCTGTTGAAAAATTTAAGTCAATCTGTGTAGAGGATAGTTT
The DNA here is from genome assembly GCF_015476425.1 of Leptopilina heterotoma. NCBI lineage: Eukaryota > Metazoa > Arthropoda > Insecta > Hymenoptera > Figitidae > Leptopilina > Leptopilina heterotoma. Next base: position 1,580,824 of record NW_025110849.1, read on the forward strand.
AATTGACAGTGGGACGTCAGGGTTCTTTTCAATTTCACTCGTCAAAGGTTCGTGAGAAGACATTTCATGTAACTGTTCTTGATTTGTTAAATCGGTTAATAATTCAACAGGAGTATCATAGTTTTTTCTTATTTTTGCTGCTGGTTGATCGTGCTGTTTTTCTGGAATATTTTCTTCATTTTCAGTTTCTGCTAAAATGTCGTGAATTTGCCTCTTTCTATTTAATTTTATGAACGCTGGTCGTGCTTCTTCGTTTACTTTTATTCGATTAGGCTGACAAGAAAATTTGTGAGGAATCGCATCTTTTTTCAATTTTTTTGGTGCTCCCATAAGACAATATCTAATATAATTATCCATATCATCCTTTATCTACATTAAAAACAAAGTCAAATTTTAGGTTAAGTTGTTCATATTGTTTGTTATTACTATAATAATATAATAATGAAATTTTTATATTAATAATACGGTAAATATAAAATAAAAAAATGCGTAGTGACACTATACTTACACTAAAGTGATCCTCGCAACAATAATAAGTGTATTTAGCCTTCGGAGAATCATTTCGACGAGCAATTTGAAACCACTTTAATCTCATTTTCTCATCTTTGGGAGCACAGAAAAATAATTTATTCGGTGTTTTGACACTGCTGCTTCCACACAATGGTATAAAACACGATTTAAATGTTTTACTTTCGCTCATTTTTAAAAACAATATAAATTTTCAAGAAAACCCTTGATAAATGTACAATCGGTTTATGCCCGTGACGTCACATGTAGTTCGGACAGACTCGGCTCTTTCCGGAGCGTCTTTGATATTGTTTGAAATTTTAATTACTTTTTATTTATTTTAACGATAAAAATGACTTTTAAAAATTGTGCAAAAAAAAATTACATTACAATTTAAGCTAAACTATTCAAATAAAAAGTTTTTTTATGTGATGCAAATTCCCTATTAGTGGCATATTTTAAATTATAAAATTTCACAATATTAAAATATGCCACAAATTAAGAGAAATTTATTTACAATTAATTCCTTATAATAAACGTTCAATTTTTTTTATTTTTTATTGTAATAATTAGTAATACGTTATTTTTAAATTTTAATCAATTTTAAATATCTCGCCAGAAAAATGATTTTTCGAGAGCGAAAAATTGAGGTGTGAACAGTCAAATGTTTGTGCATGCATGCATCATGCAGATGCATTGATTGATCGTGTGACTGTACCCTTAAGTCCAATACACAATAGATTCGCGAAGAAGATGCATGACATGGAAAAGGACACAAATATATCTCTGTCCTTTTCTAACTTATGCTGATTCTACACTTACTGAGACGCCCCGACTTTCCGAAATGACTAGCATAAGATGGACAAAGACAGCGCAGCGACAGTCTCTGCCTTTGTCTATCTCATGCAATACGTTCCGGAAAGTCGGGGCGACTCAGTAAGTGTAGAATCAGCATTAAGGCGTAAGCACAACTGCTTCGTAAAGGCCAACGCAGAATAGAATCTTTAACCGGAACCGCAATCGTAAGCGTAACCGTAAGAATGAGTTAAAGAAAGATAGGTATATTGTTTATCCTTCTCTAACTCATTCTCACGCTTACGGTTACGATTGCGGTTCCGGTTACAGATCTATTCTGCGTTGGCGTTAAACGCAAAGCGTGAGTTAGAAAAGGATAGAGATATATTTGTGTTTTTTCTATCTCAAGCGTCTCGTTTGCGAACGCAAAGCATGAGTTAGACAAAGACAGATACATATTTGTGTCCTTTTTTATTTCATGCTTGCGTTCGCTATCCGTTTAGGCCTTAAAAATCCGTCAGTTATCGCAAATAACGAGATATCGATTATTTCTCGAGGTGGCGTAGCGATACTAGCGCCGAGGAATATTAGCCATGCGTCCGGTTGGCGCTATTACACATTCTTTGGTAATGATAAAAATTACCTTTTTCAGACATATTAACAGTGATTTAACGTGAGAAAGTGAGTGTTTAAGTGACATGTCAATACAGTGTTAATGTGTGCTTCTTGTTCGAGTGGCGACATGCGAAGAGTTTATTAAATTTGTAGATTTTGCTTTTGGCGGTTGATCCAGGTTCGAAAGGGCATTGACGTTGTTTCATTGAGAGAAGGTAATAATCTCTCTCTTTTATTTATGTCTTGGATGTCAGCTTTGAGTGTCGATTAAAGTATGACTGTTGCCAAAAGAAAAATCTTGTTGGTTAAATGTCGCGTGTTTAGCAAAGGTGAAAACGGCGGGGTGTTTAGAGCGCCTTTTTATACAATTATCCAATTACCCAGTAAGTGCTGCCATCTTTGAAGCAAATTGCTCTTCATTTATCCTCATTTTAAATTTTATTAAATATCACTTTTCATTTGCGAATAATCAAGAACGAGTTTAAGTTTACAATAATTATGTTGAATAATTAAAAAGGTTAATTGTTGTTGACATGGGCATATGTATCTTGACGTCAACCTAACCTTACTTTTTCGATATACATTGACAGACAATCACACGATTCTCATTTACACGTAAATAACATCTATACTATTAGCCTAATTATTCAGTTTACTAGTGTAATTTATTAATTATTATTTAGAGTTTTGTATTAAGAGTAGGTATTAATTTTTAATCAGTCATTACGATTTTTTTCGTTTTTTTTTATTAAGTTCATGTGGCAGAAAATGAGGTTTCGTAAAATTGGTGTTTTCTCATTTAAAAAGAAAACTGTATTTTGGATTAGAATTTTGTACACTGAAGATAAATTATTAAAAAAATTGTCGAAACATGACATACATACTTTTTTAAAATAAAATTAGCAATTATAAAAAAAAAATAGAATTTAATAATTTCTAATTCAAATTTTTTTCATAAATATATGAATTGGAATAGATTATTACTATTATAACCACAATAATCATAAAATTATTTCTTAGAAATTATTTAAGGAAAATTTTACTTAAATATTTCAAAATTAATTTAATTTTAAAAGAATTGCGTTTACAATTTTCAAAAGTAGATTAACCTTAAAAGATTTTGATTTAAAATTTTGTAAAATTTCAATTTTAAATATATTTAATTAGAAATTTAAAAAAACCTAGATTTTTGCAAAATGTTAATGATTCAAATTCTTCTTGAAATTAGTTAAATTTGTCAATATATTTTTAATTATAATTATTAAAAATAATGGATTTAAAGAAAAATTTTAGTTAAAAACATTTGAAAAAATTGAATTTTAGAGAAGTTACAAATGATTGCAAAAAATCAATTATTTTCAAAAGTAATAAAATTCTTCTTACAAAGTTCAATTATGTTCAAGATTTTAAAAAAATTCTCGTCAAAATCACAATTATCTTGATAAATAACAAAATTCTTCTTCAAAATCCAATTATTTTCAAAAATTTTGATCATTTCAGTGATTTTCAATATTCTACTCTTTTAATAAATTTCTCAAAAGAATTCAATTATTTCAAAAAATTTTTAATAACATTGCACTCAAGCATTTAATTATTTTCATAAATAATAAAAATTTTACAGGAATTCAATTATTAACAAATCTTTTATAAATTTCTTCGCAATAATTCAATTAATTTCATAAATAATAAATTTTTTTTTTATGAATATATATATATTTATTTATCAATTAATTTTCAATTCAATTATTTTCATGAATAATCAAGCTCATCGCAGAATTTTAATTATTTTTAGTACCAACAATATTTTAATCAAATTCCTCGAAAAATGTAACTATTCTTAAAAATTTGATTAAAATTCGTCAGAAGAATTCAATTATTTAAAAATTTGTTGATAAAATTCTTTATGAGAATTGAATTTTAACAAACATTCAATTATTCAATAAATTATTTATTTTTGTACTTAAATAATTGAATAATTTTAAAAAGGTTTCAAATTAAAATTTTTGAAAATTTAAATTTTCTACACTTTTAACTGGCAATTCTAAAGAATTAATTTTTTTAAAAAAGTTTAATGGAACTTCTTTGAAATTATTTTGAAGTTTTTATTTTCTAATATATATTTATGTGAAGAATTTCCGAATAATCGAAATTTCGTAAAATTGAATTTTAAACAAATGTATTTGAAAATTCTCAAAGAACTTATTAAAAAATTATTAAAAATAGTCGATTTAGAGAAGAATTTTAGTTAAAAATTCTAGAAAATATCAATTGAATTGATATGATGAAAATAATTTTTAAGAAGTTACAGTAACAATATTCTTAATATAAAATAATGATAAAAAGTATGAACTTATAAAAGTATTAACTTTTATAAGTTGTTTAGTTTCAAAAAGGTTTGAATTTGAAATTTTTGAAAATCTTAATTCTTATGCGGAAAAATAATACCTATAATTAAATATTTCTTTAAAACAGAAGTTATTATTGATGTTTTCGAATAATTTTACAATTTAAAGTTTCTTTTATCAAAGACATCGATTGTTTCGTAAATCCTGAATCAATAAATTTTTTAAAAATATTTCATATTGATAATTCATTTCTTGATGATCGGCGGTTTAAATTTAGTATACGTAAAATTAAAGTCGTTAATGACGTTGCGGAGAGTTTCTAGAAAACTGAATTAAATATAAATTAATTTATTTTTTATTTTCTGCAAAATGTATTTTGACAATTGCCTTTTTTGGGAAACTTCGATTTTTCTTTCTAAAATAACGAAAATTCAATTTCACTTCAAAAATTTTCATTTTCTGAAAAATCTCTTTATATATACCCTTTATACAAAAGTTATACATATATGGATATTTTTGTCTATTTTGGTTATACAATATGAATATATTGTTGCACAACAAAAATAAAAATATTTGCTCAAAAAGTTTTGAGAAATTTGTATTAAAAATTTTATTTTGATAAAAGAAAATTTTTTCAATAATAAAAGAATAAATGTGACGCGATCTGAAGAAAGTGACCTTAGAAGGAAACAATTATAGGTTATTTTTGCAATTTTTTAAATGAAAATAGAAAAAAAGAATTAACTGTCAATCTAAATCATTGATGTTGAAGTCTTCATTACAACTAAAATATTTAATAAACACTGATTTTATTTTGCAATAAATAAACAAAAAAACTTTCAATCAAGAAAAAAGTAACACTAACATAACATCTGTAACTTTTGTATAAAAAGTTTTTTCAGAAAATTAAAATTTTTGAAGTGATATTGAATTTCCGTTATTTTAAAAAGAAAAATCGAAGTTTCTCAGAAAGGGCTCCGGTGATTATTTTAATTTTTATTGCAAAATCAATTGTTTATACTGTAGAATTAAAATTTCCAAGAAAATACCAGGTGCAAAGACTTTTGGGTTAAATCAGTTTCAGGAACAAGTGAAATGGTTGAGAAATGGAAAAGTTATAACAAAGATTTACAAAAGTGCACTTAACCCGTGTTAAATCCTATTTAAACTTTAACCCTCCGAGGAACCGTGTAACGAGAGTTATAGAAATTCAAACATTATTTTGAGTTATTGTTAATTGTTTTTCACGACCTGGGTCTCTTGGTTAAATTGTTTATAAATAGCTGTAAAATTTGCAATTTGTAATTTTTTGACTGGCCTCTTTTAGATAACTTTTATAGTACTATTAACTTGAATTTAACATACTTTTTAGAACTTAAACACAAAAAAAATATTGTGCCGAAATTTTCTTCATTTTTTTCTCCGTTTGTTGAACTACCCATAATATGATATTTTCAACTCTAAGTAATGAAAATAGTTAAGTATTAAAATAGTAAATAATATAAGTAATAAAATAATTTTAAATATGTTTTACTATCAAATAATTTGTTACCTAAGCATGAAAATTAGTATTTTAGTTTGTTAATTTCATTAAAGTTTTGAAACATTGAATTATTTAATAAGTAGCTTTCCAATTCTTTCGAAATTATGGTACATTATATATTTAAATGTCAATGACAGATTTTTGTGAATTTCAATCAGGTTATGATTTCTGTGAACAAATCAACTTTTAAAAAGCTTATTTTTTCAAAGTTTCATTGAAACAATTTATATTGTCAAAAATTCTTTAGAAATTCGACTAAATTGACATAAAAGATCTACAATTTACAGCTGAACATTATTTTGTACAGGTATTTGGGAATTTTTCTGAGAAGGAAATAACTATTATGATAAGTTGCTGTATACTTTATTGAGGTAGACTTCAGACATTTGAAATTTCTGTTCCAGAAATTCTAATGTAGCTGGAGAATTGCAGATTTTTGTTGTTCATTGTGTAGTATGAATCTCGTGCTTGCCACCTGTCCTTTCGTTTATTTCCTAACAAAAGATTCAAATAGGAAACCCACAAGCCCATTCTAATCTTTTTGCCTTATTCTTACCTGCTCCCGTTCGTGTCTCTTCGTCCAGAAAAGCTCGAGATTCAATTGCAGTATTTATTTTTCTTATTTAAATTCTTCTGATAAAGAGATTGCATTATTGATTTGTCTACTGTTTTTAGTCTTGATTATTTTAAAAGAAATATCTTTCTAAGTAGTAGTAGTAGTGCCTGTAACATAAATATCGAAAAATTATTCACATTCCTAAATTTTCAAATGTTTGAAGCGAATATATTTTTAAAAGGAAATAAAATCGAAAGTAGTCATGAATCGCTCTTGAAACTGTTGATTGAAATAATTCTTTCTTGAAGTATCAAACATGAAATAAAACTCATTATCTAGAATAAGATCGGTTAGTGTTTGTGTTTATCAGATGACTTATGTGAATCTTCTTTTCTGACGTTAAATGCAGATGTATTACTCGAGTTTATTCCAATAATCTCCTTATCGTTTCTCCGTTTTTATCTGCTGTACAGTTTATCAAACAATTGTTTCCAAGATTTCTGGAAAAAATGACAACTTAAAAATAATGGTAAATAATTTCACGTAACGCGTATTTCGTCTGATTTTAGAGAGTAAAAAAGTAGGTTTCCATCGAGAATCTCTTAAACACGTAACTATAATAAAACACATCTCGAGTATTAGGTATATATGTATATAATACTTTAAGAAGGAGATATGTCCATATCGTGTGAGCAACTTAAGAGTCAATTCTTGTACAAAACAAACGGCGACGTGGCAACGCCGCATCAACGCCTATCTCGTAGAATTCCTCAACTCTCCTCTTGGCTCTCTTCTCATACTGCCAAATTACACCTTGATTTCGGCGCCGAAGCCATTTTCTACCATTCCTTCTTCGACTCTACGATTTTTAAAGGTTTTTTGGCGCTGCATACTTACGAAATTGCAGTTTATTATACATCAACTTCAGACAGTAAAACCAAAGTATCTACAGGTAAACCAAAATTAAAGACGTCGAAAGAAGCAGCAGCTCTTTTTAAAGCGGAAATAACATTTTAGAAGCATCTCCTCAGTTTCTCTCAAACTATTCTACTTTATATAAATTGCACTTCAAATGAGTTAAATGAATATTAACTTCAAATATAATAAATGTAGGACCCTCACTGTCTTCCTTTCTTTTTTTTAGAAATGCTGATGACATATTAACTGCAATACCAAAGGATCAATTATAGGTTATAATTTCTATAACCTCTTCAATAGTAAATTCAAAAATATTCAATTTACATATGAATTAGAAAATAATAGTCAAATAAATTTCTCAGATTTATTTCTAACAGAGAGATAGAAAGAACCAAATTCATAATCAGCCCAATAACACTAAAACATTTATATCTTTACCTTATATAAAAAATATGTCTGAAAAATTAGCAAAAATTTTGAAAAATAAATATTTACTATTAATACATCCTTCAAAGAAACAAACAGTCTTTCACAAATATTCACTACCAATAAAGACAAAGTAACAAAAGAACAAAATTCCAATATAGTTTATTCCATTCCTTGCAATAATTGTCCAGGCAATTATGTCGGACAAACAAAAAGATTTTTAAAAACCCGACCCTATGAACACGAGAGAGACTATTTAAATCCACATGATAAACAAACAGCACTAACAAAACATATTGACTTCGATAATACAACAATTTTAAATAAAACTGAAAAATAGAGAAAAAGATTGGTTTTAGAAATGACTCGCATTGTGACTTCTAAGTCTATTAACAAAAGAAAAGAAATTGAGTATATGTCGGTAGGCGACTTTGGAAAAACAGCTGAAATTTTGCTTTAAAAAAAGTGACCTAAAGGTAGCCGCATCATTCAAAAATTCACTGAAAAATTAAAAAAATAGTTGCAAAAATCAATTTAAGGTAATTTTATTTGAAATGTATTGTTTTTGGCTTATAATCACAGAATCAATAGTTGCAAACTGTTTTTTGCTTATAAGAAGCCATTCTAAAATATTGTTAATTATTTATCCTATTTCATACATTAAGAACTAAATTATTTTATTATTCATCATAAAATTGTCCAAATCGATAAAATTTACATTTTCCATAATATATTTTGATAAATATTACATCGTAAAATAATTCAAAATTGATTTTACATAAAAACGCGTGGTGGCCACCTTAGGGCCAGGACGACATTTTTTAAAAGTTATCTAAAAATTCTATAACACACAATTTTATCGATATTCATTTATAATATTATTGTATTATATGTAAATAAAATTACCACAAAGTTTAGAATTTTTAAACTATAAACTGTAATCACAGTATCACTTTAAAAACTTTAAAACAATGATTTCAAAATTTTTTTTACCAAAATTTAACGATGTCTCTGTTAGAAACAAACGCGTTTAGTTATCCACGTCTAAACATTACCAAAACTTCGTCAAAACAATGAAAATAACCTGAAGCATTCAGTGCTGCCAAATAATGCACAAGAATTTCCCTAGGGTGGCCATCTTGGGGCCCTCTAACCTATATATTAAAATATAAAATCAATTACACTACCGTCCGTGAGTATCAGGACGCCCCTTTTTTCATGAGTGGAAAAATGCTTAAAACGTAGAAAATAAGAATGACAAAAATTTTTCGTATTTTTTTTCTGAAAGCTAATGAAATTATAAAAAGACTGACACCTGATCGAAGAATTTTCGTTGACTATTCTGTCAGATACAGAAAAAATACTGGATTTTGCATGCTTTTCGTAATTTTTTAATTTCTCGAAAACTAATTAACTTTTTTTTAGCGTTCTTGGTCTTGTTTCAATCTCTATTCAATGTAGAATTTAAATTAATTAATGGTATTGTGATATAAATTTTTCCAAAAAAATTTGAAACTGTGAAAGTCGGATAAAAAAAATTTGAAAAACAGATTGACACTTTTTCAACAAAAAAAATTTTTTTAAATTAAATAATTAAGTAATTAAAAAGCTTTTTTAAATTTTAGTATATCTATTAAATGAACATATTTTACATTGACCTTTTTGACACTTAAATATTCATGATAATTTTTTGAATTTTCTTAATCCTACTTTTACGCTTTCAAATTTTTTTGGAAAAATTTATTTCAAAATACCAGTTAATAATTTAGATTCTACATCAAATAGAGATTGAAACAAGACCAAGAACGCTAAAAAACGTTAATTAGTTTTCGAGAAATTAAAAAATTACGAAAAAACTTTTGTTTTGTTGAGAGGCTCTACTGTACTCAACTTTTAATGAAATTGGCTGAATACCAATCAACCGTTTAAAAAAATAGACAAGCTTTTATACTATTTATTTAATTAATATATTTCTATTATTATTATCTCTATGAGGAAGCAAAGGAGGTTTAGGAAAACATTCAACTTGGTAGCGGTTTTTCTCCATTTGTAAGTTTGTCCTTTCCATATGCTTCGAACTTAAGAAGGAAACTTATGTAGTTTCTCATATATATATAAATATATTAATCTTAAGAGTAGTTAATAGAAATGGCTTGGAGTATGCGAAACACGGATAAAAAAACCTTTATTCCTTACAAAGCATCATTTTGCGAAACTCTGTTGAGCATTCGCTTACAAATATGGTTTTCGTTCGTGTAAGAAGGCAGGTGCTTCTTCGACAAACCTGTATGTAATTAAACTCACTTTATGAAGGCACTTGCTCACTTCAACTTGTCTATACTCATTCCATACGCCAACTAAATTAGAGATCTAGTTCTGAATAAATATATCAGCTGATTTTACTCACTGTTTTCTTGAAGGTAATCAAATTGACATCAAATTGCTATTGATAATTCGTTGTATATACTTTCAAGTTAACAATATTTCAGTGACTGCAAAAGAAATTATACTCGTCATTGGATTTATTATCTTTGCGATAGCGTCATGATCACCTCAAAAGTATCTTTTTTGAAAGGATCTCAAAGAATATGTTGCTACAGGCCTGGTTTTTTAATGTTTTTTCTAAATTTATTTATTTTATGAAAAAAAATGATTAAAAAAACATACATTTTTTGTTCGTTTTGCCCATGAGTGTCTTAACAATCTAAAAGTTTTTCCGTCCATTATTCAGCACAAAATAAAGGTCTTCCAAAAATAGAAAAAATATTAGAAATTGAATAAAATACATACAAACATGGGTTCAGGAAGAAAATATTGACTTTAACTTTTTGTAATTTATTGTACAAAGAATCTTTAAAAACACAGCAATTGAATTCAACTCAATGTATATCTTGAAGAAAAGAAATTTTTTATACTTTGTTGCAGGGATAGTAGCGCAAGACTGGTTATTTATTTCTTCCACGCTCGACTTAACCGCTCCCATAGATCTGTAAATGTATTCAAAAGGTTACACCAATAACATTTGTAGAATGATTCATATTTACGAAAAAAAAACACAAATTATTTTTTTAACTTGTTTACGAAAAATATGGGTGTTGGTTTTTTACTGTTTTAACCTTTCATCATAACTACAGCCTACCTTCTCTAACTTTTCCTCTTTCTTTTTTCTATTCTTCCTGACCAGAGTATATTAAAATTAAGGAAATTTAAATTGCAAAGTTTGTAATAATTCAGAAATCGCGTACTTTTAACTTTTTGTATGTTTTAAAGTAAATACAGAAGTTACGTCTTAATGCTAGTGGAGTATAGAAGAAGAATGGTGTATATAAGTCGGTTATAATAAAATGGATTATATAAAAATAAAATAAGTAAAACACATAATAGTATAAAAAGATTAGCCTAAAATCTGTTTTTAGATAATTTAATTAAAAATATGAAACAAGTATTAAAGGATGAGTTATAATTGGTAATATATTGTATGTGCAATTTATACATTAATTTAGTTCCATCGAGTGAAGTACGTTTTCTTGTTAAAGAGTAAAATTGTAACTATGAGTCAGAGGGGTACTTTGAATTAAATACACGCAAGCGTAATTTCCTATGAGCACTGCGTACTTTCTATTCTTATAATTCTCTCCAAAGAAATTTTAAGATTTAGGGTCTGATTTCAATTTTACCTTGCTATTTATTAATTATACTGACTCCATGAGTAGACTACCTTTTTGATTTTTTATGAAACTTAAGACAAAATATTAAAATATCTGTTTTAATATACATATAACACTACAAAAACATTTTTAATATGATTCCGAAGTGTATACACTCATTTGCCTCATGAAAAAAATTGTGTGGGAAAAAATCGTGAACGTTACGCATTAGTCATCTTTTCGAAGATTAAAAAACTTGACAACTATCACTTTTTCTTACTCATTAGGTATCATTACTGAAAAATAATTTGCAATTATTCTAATATTGAAAATAATTTGAATATGATAATAAAAATTGATTTAATTTCGAAGAGTGAACCACCTTTTGTATCCCCATATAAATTTATAAACATTAAAATTGATTGTTACTTTAATTATATTTTTAATAGTACTTTAACATGTAAAAGTCTCAATTTGGTTTGAGCAATTTTATTTTGACCTATGACAGTTCATAATCAATGCCCTAAAAGAGAAAATAGTATTTATTACTTAGAATTTATTTATACTGCATTGTTAATTTGAAATTAATTTAAGTGACGTGAAAATTATATTCAAATTTTACTGGAATTTTTCTGGAAAAATGACCTGTAAAAAACCATGGATTTTCGCATTAGGTTTTTCGTAGGAACCCTGTAAATTTAATTTTTGTTCTAGTTTTAAAAGTTTCGTAAATTTTGATCCTTCAATAAAAATAAATGTTCGGTTACGTCTGAATTGAGAGGAAATGCGTTGTACCCAGTGCAGTATCCGCTTAGCAACAGTGCTCTCGTGTGATTTTGAATTTAAAATGAGCTCATACGAACAACTTGACTGCAACCCTGCAACTACCCTTTATTAATTTCCTTCCCACCTGTCGCTGACGCTTTTATCCCATATATAGTTAAGATATGCGAAACAGGTAATACAGTATTGACTTTAATTAGCACACGAATCCACTTCTTCTTATTATTAAAAATGAAAATACCAATCGGTAAGGCGTTGAAAAAATTATTGAATTGCAGGCAATTTTTGTAAAGTAGGACAAACAAATAAAGTAATTAGATAATATTTTTAGCAGTCCGTTTATGTTATTTTTTTCAGATTATCCTTTTTCTCCATGTTGCACAAAGTTATACACATTTTTTACACTTGAGCAGCGACAAAGGGTCACTGCACCATGGGAAAAAGTACTTTTTCTTTGCTATAAATGTTGCAGGAAGAGAGTAATGAGCTCCCCTTCCCCTTCCACTCGTTAGTAAAGTTTTAAATTTTTAACTACCAGCCTTTCACAGGAAACCTTAACAATCTTCTGTTGTTGGTAAAAATGATATCTTCAGCCTTTCATATATACATATTTGTATCTTTGGCCTTTCACATTGGCATAAAGCAACTTCTGTTAATGTTTTCTTTTAATAAAAAAACTCAATAAATATTACGGTAAATCCCACTACGGGATATATTTTTGTTATAGAACTACATAGAAACTTGTAGAAAATATTGTAAAACCCTTATTTGATATTTTTCGTTCACTTTGTTGAGTTACAATTTAGATTTTAATTGACGAAAGTTGACCGATATTTTTGTAATAGCAAAGTTTAGTCACGAAATGATAACAAGTTGTTAAAGTGAGAAAAGTTTAATAATAGCGGTTTTAACATACATAGATATATGAAGGGGATAAGAAACAATGAGCCTGTAAAAATTTTCTAAGTCTCCTTAAGTTCTTCAACTTTTTCCATTTTCGAATTATGTTATGTAAATAGGTATGTACATAAATCCTCAGTATGATTTCCGATTATTATTATTTAACAGGCATTCATGTTTGAGTTCTATAATGGCCTCTTCAGTGTGTTAATCAGTCTAGGTTCGAAGGTTTTCAATGGTTTTCAAGTTGGGTACAGACTCTCTTCACTACTGCGTCACAGAATTTCAACTCGGTTTCTTCTCACGTCATGAACTCTCAGTCCAACCAACCTCCCTGGCTGTGATCAAGTTAACCCATAATCAGGATTGTGTTGGGCAAATCGAGAGCCCTAGGCGCATATTCGATTTTACGCCCCCTTCACTCAGGATAGATACTCAGCAGTTCATTTCCTGCGAAATGCCATTTCTACCTTCTATTAACTTTAATCGTTCTGATGAGAAAATAATTTCTCTATGCTCTCCTTATTTTCGTTTAGTTCATGGCTGCACTTCCAATGTCCAATTTTACGAAATTTAGGAAGCATAGAGTAGAGCATACTTCTAACGTAAAAAATGGAATTCAATTACAAATTTAACTTTAAAATAACGAAAAATAAAATAAAATACATATTTTCATAGAAACAATCTTAAAATTTACATTTAAAAAATGCATTTGGCCATATCCCGGAATGTCCGGGAAAGAGAGATGGACAATACTTATAATTTTTGGCTTTTAGCTTAAACTTAATTTTTAATCGTTCACATTACTTTTCTCTTTTTCTGGTCAAATTTTGAACATTTATCATGGAATTCAGTGCAGTTTTCATGTATCCAAAAATTTAAAATACTGTACTAAATCAAATCTTGAATCAATGTCGTTTGATTGTAACTTTTGCCTCAACCTATAAATAGATCTCCATCTTTGGTGTCAATTAGATGAATTATTTTGTTCTCAGACATTTTTAAATTTGTTTTTCTATAATATTTCTTAAATATCTAACATTAACATAACAGACTTTAAATAAAAGTCATTAATGGCCATTTCACCGAATAATACATGACAAAAGTAAACATCAAAATATTAAATAAATAAAATAATTTTTCCTTTCATTTTTTATTTATATCGAAGCGTGGGTTATGTATACTACTCAATAAATATAAAATTAAAAATTACGTTAAAAAATAACATAATATAATAATAAGAAATCTGAATTTCTCAAATTGTTTTAGACCCATGCAAAAAATGAAAAAGTATTACACTTACATTTTCATTATTTTTTAACAATAATTTGTTCACATTTATTATTAGTCACAAAAGGTTGAAGAATAACTCATAATAAGTGATATTTTTTACAAATTCTGTAAAATATTTGAATTGTCCATCGCATAAATAATTATTTGTTAAGTATAAATAAGTTAATATTTACCGAACTATTCTTGAAACGTTAGTGCCCATCAAGGAGGTACTCAAAATAAACGTTAAATTCTATTTAATTCATATTAAACGTTCAAGTTGAATAATTATTTTCGAACTTTTACAGTGGAACTAACATTTCCACTACACTTAATGATGGAAAAAATTACTTTTATTTTTACTTTTAATAAAGTTTTATTGTCAAGATATAATAAATAATGGTATCTTTTTTTGCTTCTGTAAACTCTATAACGTTAATCTGTCAAAAAACGAATAATGCAAGATGGTAAATATTAGTACTATAGTTTTTAAGAAATAAAGGTATTACATTAAATTTTAACCATCATTATTACTGAAAAAATAACACAGGTCTACAAAATACAACTTTTTTTTGTTAGATATCAGAGTTGCTTCCGATGTATTCTTGTGCACTGAACGTGATCCCAGGTTCCAAAATTTCCTATCATGTTAGGATTTTGAAAAAAATTGGGGTAAAGGCTCCAAAAAATGTGTTTTTGAGTGTTTTCAGTATTTTTTTCTCCTAAATCTGATGTGCTAGAAACTTCTAATTAGTCTTAAATTAAAGCTTACATCCTACAATACAAGACACATCTCACATCCACAAAACTCCCAAAAAATTTAATTTTTTTCAAAAATAGGGTTAAAGTCACCAAACATTTTTTTTAAGCCTTAATATGGGTTTTGTATAGTTTACATTTAAGTTTTAATTTAAGCCCAACTAAAAGTTTCTAGGACGTCAGATTTAGGAGAAAAAGAAATTAATAACATCAAAAACACGTTTTTTGGTGTCTTTAACCGCTTTAAGTCTATTTTTGTAGTTTTACGGATATATGGGTCTTGTAGCGTACGATTTAAGCTTTAATTTAAGACTAATTAGAAGTCTTTAGCACAACAGGTTTAGGACAAAAAAAATACTGAAAACCCTCAAAAACACGTTTTTCGAGTCTTTACGCCCACTTTTCTCCTGACGTGATACACAAGGAATAGATTTTCTCTGTGTAGAAGTGCCATATTTTTAGAACTCTGTGTGAGTGCTCTTTGTTTTCGAAAGGGGAATACATTTTTAAAGCATCTCTCGTTTTCGATTCTTGAATTTTCAATTGTTTATAATTTTTTTTAATCATAATTTATTGACATTGTTCTGAACAACAGATTTTAGAAATTAATTTGTTTAGAATAAATTAACACAATCATTTCGTTTGGGGCTCATTTTCAGCGCACTGTTAATAGCTTTTATAATCTCTTCAAGAGAGACAATTTTATAATTAATCTCTCGATTAATATTAAATTAGAAAATAAATAATTGTTCTCAGATAATAAAAATTGGGTTTTCTCATAATTACAGACAGTGCAAATTTTGTATTTGGGCAAAGGATTATATTAATAAATTTAGGGCCAGTTTCACCAACTCCGATTAAAAGTTAATCCATGATTAAAGTCAGTTTTACCGCCCATGATTGGCCGATTAAAAATTTAATCATTGTAAGTGCATATAGAAATGAATAAAAAAATTAAATTTTGTTGAAATTGTAAAACAAAAGACGAAGCAAAGTAGATTACGCTTCTCGGTGGAAACACAATAGTTTATTAATAATTCAGATTCTTTGTTTTTGAAATAAAAAAGAGTTTGTTGTTAAAGATTGTTGTTAAAGATATATTTCGAGTAAAAATGGTGGATAGATTGCAATTAACAGATGCAATTGTCGAGGGTCTTGCTGGTGCGACTAATTGGTGCATTTCCTGCTTTTTTAAAATTTCTTTGTCTGAATTCCACTGAATGAACGTAAGGCTAATGTTTATGGTTGACAACACTCTGACTTCCCGTTTGTACCGAGAAAGGGCCGAGTTGGTTCACGAGGGGTTGGGACAGCTGTCTTTGCACTCACATGTGTTCCATTTATTTATTCTGTTTTTATGTCCATTTCTACGCTTTTCACATAAACTTCTATTGTATAGGTGCTTCACAAATCATTTTTTTAATAGAAAGTATTTAAGGAATATATTTTCAATTGTTGAATACCTTTATCTTCAATTTTATATCAATTCTTTTTCCATTTTCATGATGGGAATGGGAAATTAACAATCTTTTTATTTAAAAGATAATAATTTGGCTATCATGTTCCGAGAGTCGATTCAACAACTTACATTAGTCCAAATATTGATTAAATTGATTTAAAGACCTGTATAATTGTCTTATTCTTATTTTAAGCCCAAAAATGATTTGAATTTAAGAAAAAACACGTTTGAGCTGTAAGTACTAAAGTCTTTGTTTTTACAGTGATTATGGTATTGGGTCAAGAAAAAGATTTTCTTGGTATTGTATACTTGGCAGGCGAACAAAGGCTGACGCGGTTAAAGTTTTGCCTCACCAGGCTTCTTATTTGTCTACATTACGCGAAACACCAAACTCAAAACTCATTCTTAAATGGGAACCCAGATTTTTCCCAGATTGGGAAAATATCCACAAACAAGTAAGCTATAGAACAAAAGAATTCAGGTGATTGAAGAAATTGTAATCTTTCACTTGCTCTCTAAATTTGAATTAGTTAAAAATAACTGATTTGAAAACAAAAAGTCAGTCACTGATTCAAATAGTAATTCTACTGATAATTGAGATAATTTAGGACGTAAAATTAAAGTCGTTAATGACGTCGCGGAGAGTTTCTAGAAAACCGAGTTAAATGTTGAATTAATAATTCCTATTTACTTTTCTGCAAAATGTATTTTGACAATTCCAATTCAACATAAACTATTAGATTTGCCATTAGATATAAAATCCTTAACTTTAAATAATTTACGTCAACATGAAAAAAAGAATTCTGAATTTGAAAGCTTTTAAAAGTTTATTGATTCAGGATTTAGGAAACAATCGATGTTTTTGCAAAAGTTAACAGCCTTTTTGACAGTTGTCTAAATTTTCTCATTGTATAAGTAAATGTAAAACTTTTTTAACATCTCATTTTTTAAATTTGATCAATTTTTTACAGTTTTTTAAAAATTGGCTGCTGCCAAAAATTATTTATAAACTCAAATTCGTGTACGACACATCAAAAACTGAAAGAATAAATACAAGTGAAATGGTCGAGAAAAGGAAAAGTATAACATAAAGTTTACAAAAGTGCACTTAACCCATGTTAAATCCTATTTAATCTTTAACCCCTCGGTGGCACAGGTTAATATTTCACAGCAAATTGTGAGGTGTCAAAATAACACAAATGGATTAAAATAATCTGCAACGCTTTAATCCATTTAGGATGAAAATAATCCATTTTGGTGTTATTTTTTACTAGGAATGAAATTTTACTTCAAGTATTTGAGAAAATTGCATTTATCTAAAATATAACAATTTTCTGGTTTTTTTTAAAGAGATACCTACATTATTTTATATATTTTTCAAAAAATTCGTCATTTCGAAATTCATGCTAGAAAGAAGTTTTCATTCCTCCGGAAAATGTAGAGGCGATTTTGATATTTTGGTAATTTTTATCTTCTGACACAGACAGGTATAAATGTACCCTTACGATTTTGGTTTAGATGAGATTGCACCCTATAATGTTAAAAAGGGCAATTTACTTCTTGCCGCCGACTCGCTCCCGTATACCTGGCCGGCGTGGAAATCTCGTCCCCGAGTCTTCCCCCACTTTACCCACTATACGGGTACCGTCCCCTTCCGGCCAGTCAGACAAACATCATCACACTGCAAAAATAGGGGTCTTTTTTGATATCTTAAAATAAGATGTATGAGGGAAAAATGAAATCTTACATCTGAAAATAAGATGTTTTCTAAAGTATCTTAGGGGTCGTCCATATATTACGTAATGCTAATTTTTGAAAATTTTGACCCACCCTCCCCCCAAAAAATGTTACGTAATATATGGACGATTATTGATATTTAAGATGTTTTAGCGTGTTTTAGCAGTGATCAATATAATTATTTCTTCCATCTTAGAAAAGTAAGTTACTTCGTCAAATTTTTTAAAGTATCTTAAATTAAAATGTTTCTGACCCAATAAGATGTTAGGGATAAGTTACTTGTAAATTGTAAGATGCGACAAAAATGTAAGCTACTAAAAACTCGTCGTTCTTCTGAACTTTAATTTTGAGAAAGTCGATTTTTAACTACTGAAAATCGCCTTTTCGTCCTTATTTCATAGAACTGGGTTATTTTAGCAGTCCACCACTCTCTAGAGTTTGAGGTTAAACCGATATTAATCTGAAGTTTCTGTTTCGCAGTGTGCAGATAAACAATCCCTTACAAAATATCAGATTCAACTCATGAACGTTCAGTACTTGCATTTTGTCACGTAACTCACTTCTCTCTAGAATATTCTTCATTTATTTTCCGCCTCTCCTTTATCCACTCGCGTCAGCAGCATTTATGAGATAGGTTCAAATGATGAGAGGCGCCAAGTTTCCTCAGCTGTCCGGGAGTTCTCGTTGGAATTTTGATTTCTTAAAAACATTCACGTATGGTGGAGGCGCACTGCTAACCCAAACTTATTATCTTGGTGTGTTGTTTTGATCTTGGTGCCTTCTACACACACACACACACACACACACACAAACACATAGAAGGGAAGACTCGTTTTAAAATCCTCTCGGTGACCCAGAGGTTCTGCAGATGGGTGGGAAGCTTTGGATGGAGGATGGAAAGGCTCTTTTATCCCTCCCCCGCTGAATAAGGATGAAGTGAGGCGGGCAGATCTCGACATTTCGACCCTTTGAGTCGACTTAGTGTAGGAAGCCGCAAGAAAGACCTTCCTCAGAACAGAGCTAACAGTTGAAGCATGAGCAAGAGAGATAAATCGCAAGAGTGGGGGGAGTGAAGGAAGAAAATAACAGACCAACTCCTGAGCTCAGCAAGCCAGACTTTCCAAGCAAGAGAGCACACTATCATGTCTCATAGACACACACTCATTCGTACGACAAAAAGTAGACGTCAGCTTCTTCCAAGAACGTCGCGTAAGCGGATCCTGTAACGTTACGTCTTCTAATTCTTTTGGATGAAATTGTACAAGGTGTTCAAAAAGTATATCGCCGCTAGAAATTTAATTGTCGTTCCAGTTTGGCACAATTTTGGCTTAAATTCACTATAAAGGGAATTCACTCGCCGATAGTATTTGCCTACTTAACAGGCCTTTCTGTTTAGTATAGTAATAGTTGAAGATTTTACTCTTATGACAGTATAGGATCTGGACTGTTGTATGAAGCACTTTCTGTTTAGCTTATTAAAATTTTATTGACGTAGCAAGAAAAAGTTAGTATTTAATCGTAGAATTTAGTTGTCTCTGTAAAAAAATATTGTTGTATCTTTCGTTTCTGTGAACTAAAATCTTATTTCAAGAACTATCTGAAATTAAACAAGTCTTGAAAGTAAGGACAGTCTTAATTCAAGCTCAGCTTGCGTGAAAATAAGGACAGGCAATCTGAATTTACAGTTCTACTTCAGCGTTGCCATGCAACCTGGAAACCTGGAAAACCTGGAAATGTCAGGGAATTTTTATAAACCTTAAAAAAAACCTGGAAAAGTCAGGGAATTTTGATTGGAATCCTGGAAAATTATTGTTTTCTAAATTTATTGTGCTTATTCTTGAAATCTAATTTTTCTTTAATTCAAATTTCTTAATTCAATTTTAAAGGAGTTGTCTTTACAATTTTTCTTCGCAATAATTCAATTATTTTCATAAATAATCAAAAAATTTATAGATTTACAATTATTTTCATAAATAATAAAACTCATCGCAAAATTTTAATTATTTTTAATACAATTTTAATGAAATTTCTCGAAAAATGTATAATTATTCTTAAACATTTTATTCAAATTTATCAAAGAAATTCAATTATTTTCAAAAGTAATAAAATTCTTCGCAGAAATTCAATTTATAGTCAAAAGTTTAACAAATTTATCGTCAAAATTTCAATTATCTTTATAAATATTAAAATTTTTCTCCAAAATTCAATTATTTTCAAAAATTTTAGTGAAATTCTTTTAAACAAATTCAATTTTTTTTCAAAAATAATTCTCCTCCAGTCAATGAGTTTCAATATCTACTATTTTAATAAAATTTTCCAAAAGAAATGAATTATTTTCAAAAATATTAAATTTATGTTTTTACAGAGATTCAATTATTTTTATAAATATGTAATACAATTTTTTACAGGGATTCAATTATTAATTTCATAGATAATAAAACTCTCATTGCAGAATTTGAATTATTTTTGATACAATTTTAATCGAATTCCTCGAAAAATGTAATTATTCTTAAAATTTTATTAAAATTCGTCAAAATAATGCAATTATTTAAAAATTCGTTAATAAAATTCTTTATGAGAATTCAATTTTGAGAAACATTCAATTATTCAATAAATTATTTATTTTTGTATTAAAAATAATTAGGTATTTAAAAAGAAATATTATTAAAAAATTCATCTCAAGAATTCAGTTATTTTTAAAAGTAATAAAATTCTTAGCAGAAATTCAATTATGGTCAAAAGTTTAATAAAAGTTGTAGTCAAAATTTCAATTATTTTTATAAATATTAAAATTATTCTCTAAAATTCAATTATTTCCAAAAATTTTAATAAAATTCTTGACAAAATTTCAATTATTTTCAAAAACTTTTCTCAATTCAATGAAATTTTTTTACAGAGATTCAATTATTTTTAATACATTTTTAATCTAATTTCTCGAAAAATGAAACTATTCTTAAAAATTTTATTAAAATTCGTCAAAAGAATTTTAATTACTTATTTAAAAATTTGTTGATAAAATTCTTTAAATGAGAGTTGAATTTTAAAAAACATTGAATTCTTCAATAAAGTAGTTTTAAAAACCTGGAAAAATTTCGTTTTTAACCTGAAAAACCTGGAAAAGTCAGGGAATTTGAAATGAGTAAAAGCGTGGCAAAACTGGTCACTTATTTTATATTATAAAAAATACAACTGCTGATTTTTAACATGATTGTCTTAAATTCAACACATTCTTTGCCGATAATCAGCATACTTTACTCTTTAAATTCAGCAAAAAAATAATAATTTAATCTTAAATTACGGTATCTTTCATGGCTGAAAATAAGACTTTCTTTTTACTGTGTGGGAAGACGCTATAGGGTAAGTTTGTGGCACTTTTGCGATAAAAATTTGCTAATTTTCTTTAACGAATGGTCATTATCCAACGAAATAAAACAAAAATTTCACAAAAAGTAGAAAACATCTATAGTCGGCCACTGATACAATAGTCGGACACAACAGATACAGCAGTCGGCCACCACAAATATTAATCAATATTAGCTAATCTACGAGGTTTTTTATTTAATTTGATATTAGAACGTAAAATCTAGAGTCTTTTTGTTGAAAATAAATAATATTTTGAAATCTAAAAAAAGTACCCAAATAGTAGCATAACGTAAAAAACTAGTAAATAGTAGGTTTTAGTAGATGAGTGCGAAGCCCGATTAAATGCATTTGCAATATATTTTGTTTGAAATAATCTTTCCAAAAATTCATGTACATTTCGAAATACTTTACCTTGAATACTCTACCTAATTTACTATAGTTTCTCTAAAGAAATTCATATGTTTCTCGTTTTTTTTCTTGAGAACAGAATAACTCTTTCAGAAGGAGCAATTCTATCAGAAGGTTTATTTTTAATGCCAGTTGGACGAGTGTTTATCGACAAAGCAATCGATAAGGACCTAATAACGTAACTAGCGTAGATTTCTTTGTTAGGTTCCCCATAGTTTCGACAAAAGAAGTCTAAGCATGAATCCTTTGTCTCCCCTCTGTAGTTTGATGTTCTATTTTCACCCCTCATAATTTCAATCGGCTTTATGCGAACCTTGACAATAATTGGAACGAATAGTTAAAGTAATGTATAATTAAACTAGCAATTTTATAATGTTATCACATAGAAATATGTCATTTTCTTCTTCTTTATAAATAAAAGATTTGAAATGGGATACCGCACCGTAAAGTGTGTTCAGAGGCTCGACTGTAATATGATTATTTAATGTAATTTTATTCTTATCAGAAATAGTTTTACTACAATTCAATTGAATTACATTATTATAGATTTATCAAACTATTGATAAAGATTATTAAATTGTCTAACTTTGAATGAAATAATATTGTCATTTTGTAATACTATAAATGTTTGCATGTAAATTTAATAATAATTTGTTATAATATAAGCGATTTTGGATTAACTTTACTAGGAAGGTACATATGGTAAACCAGAGTTGTGCCCGCAGCGACTGTGATAGCCGAGAGGCTTAATGTAATAGCGTGCATCTTTATAGGGATTATTATAGGTATAAGTTAGATAGGGTTCGATACCGCGTATAGATATACGATTTTTCCAATGTTCAGTTCTTAATTATGAATATTGTTAATATGCGAAAAAAGAATGAAGCTATTGTGAATCAATGAATATGAAATCACATAGTATTAATAATAAATGTTGGAACTTTTTCAACGCATTGATTATTTTATTTTATTAAAAAATAACGAACGATTGAAATATCGTTTTCTACCCATAAGTTGCGCGTCACGCTTGAACAGACGCGCAGATGGGAGGCGCATCGTTGTTTTTATACGGATTAATTATTTTCCAAAGTAAGATTTGTTCGGAAGAAATAAAAGTTGCATTGATTCTTAATAAAACTTGCTTTGCTTTGAGTATTAATTCTTTCAATCAGTATAGCAAAAGTTACTAATTCTCTAATCAATGATTTTTAATATCTACTATACTTTAATAAAAATTCCCAAAAGAATTCAATTTATTATTTTCATAAATAATAAAAATTTCACAGGAATTCAATTTGTTTACAAATTATTATTCAATTATTTTCATAAATAATACCATTTTTACAGGGATTCAATTATTTTAATAAATAATAAAACTCATTGAAGACTTTGAATTATTTTTAATCCAATTTTTATGAAATTCCTCGAAAAATTTAATTATTCTTAAAAATTTTATTAAAATTCAGCAAAAAAAC
Organism: Leptopilina heterotoma; assembly: GCF_015476425.1. Lineage (NCBI taxonomy): Eukaryota > Metazoa > Arthropoda > Insecta > Hymenoptera > Figitidae > Leptopilina > Leptopilina heterotoma. The sequence goes on from NW_025110849.1 coordinate 1,604,332, forward strand.
TTTTGCTACAATTAATTTTTTACAATTTAAGTATTATTTTCAAAACATTTTTAATTTAATTTCTTCAAAGAATTAAATTATTTTCAAAAATTTAAATGAAATTCTTTGTAACAATTCAATTTTTTTCAAAATAATTTTAATAAAATTCTTTGTAGAAATTTAATTAATTTCAAAAATTTTTTAAAATTCAATTATTTAAAAAAAAATGTTCATAAAATTCGTCTCAATAATTCAATTATTTTCTAAAGTAATATAATTCTTCGCAGAAATCCAATTATATTTAAAAATTTACAAAAATTCTTGTCAATATTTCAATTATCTTTATAAATAATAAAATTTTTCTCCGAAATTCAATTATTTCCAAGAATTTTAATAAAATTCTTGGCAGAATTCCAATTATTGTTAATACAATTTCTTAAAAAATTTCTAAAATTCGTCCAAAAAATTTAATTATTTAAAAATTTGTTGATAAAATTCTTTATGAGAATTGAAATTTAAAACATTCAAGAATTGAATACATTATTTATTTTTGTATTTAAATAATTGAATTCTAGTAGAATTTTCTAATAAAAATTGATTTAAAAATAAATTTCAGTTAAAATTTTCGTTTATAATATAATTGAATATTAAAAGCATTAAAGCGTAAATTTTTAGAAATACTTGAATATTTGATTTATAGAAGAATTACTTATAGTCAAAAAACACTAAAAAAAATTAATTTTGGAAAAGTTACAAATTATTGTAAGCAAATTCAATTATTTAAAAAGAAATTTTAACAAAATTCGTCTTAAAAAAAAGTCCAATTATGTTAACATTTTTCTCCGAAATTCAATTATTTTCAAAACTTTTAATAAAATTCTTGTCAGAATTTCAATTATTTTGAAATATACAATTTTCATCAAATTTCTCGATAAATGCAATTATTCTTAAAAATTTTATTAAAATTTGCCAAGAGAATTCAATTATTTAAAAACTTGTTGATAAAATTCTTTATGAAAATTCAATTTTAAGAAACATTAAATTGTTTAATAAATTATTTATTTTTATAGTTAAATAATTGAATCTTCGTAGAATTTTCTAATAAATATTGATTTAAAAATTAATTTCAAATTAAAATCTTTGAAAATTTGTACTTTTCATACTTCTAATTAAGAATTTTATATACAATTAATTTTTCTCAATAAGTTGAATGGAATTTTTTTTAATTATTTGAAGTTTTAAATTTCTAATATATATGGGTGATTCTTCTGAAAGTGCTACTTTTGAAGTTCGATTTTTCAACTTATTTTTTTTTTAAATAATATGGTTTTTTCTATTGAACTTACTTTATTTCGTACTCAGGAGTAAGAATTCAAGTTGCGCAAAATTAATTGTTCAAAATATTAAAGTTTTTCTTCTTTTAAAAGATTGTCTTTGCGTTGCATCAATTGATTGGTTATATTTGTTTCGCGTTAAATTTTTTTTATTAAATATATACACTAATATCATCCACTTAATTCATAATAAAATTACACTGTTTAAAAAATAATAATCTGCATATTTTAATAATAAATATATATATTAATTTGATGGTTATTTAGGTTAATATTTTCAAGTTAATGCAGGAAAATACTAAAAACAAAAGAAAAACTTGCCCATTTCAAGGAAAAGGCTTCGGAGATGAAAGCTTCGGAGATGAAAAATAATTTTTTTTTCACATTTATTCACATTAGGGCGGAATTAAAATATATTTTTTTAGTAAAATATACAAATTTCACAACGCAATTTTATATTATAGTAAAAAACATTTCGTCAAAGTTATTCGTATATTCAATTATTTAATAAAAAGCAAGGCTTCGGAGATGAAATTGAATTTTTGCTCGGGACAATAAGTAAAATTTGACTATTTATAGAAGGAATAATTCCTCTCCTTTTCACAAATAATATATGGGCAAATTAAACATCAGATTCTCAACTTTATTATATTATGCATTAAAATTTTGTTAAGAATATTTTTAATGTACAAAAATATCATTAATCATCGTGAGGTAATTTTAACCTAAAACCGAAGACAAAGTTTTAACATTTTTATCATATATAAAACAGAGGTCTTAAAATTTAAAAAAAAATACGTTATGACAGAAAAACATTGTACTTTCTGACAATATTTTCAAAAAAATTTCTAACAGTTGGAAAAAAGCATAGAAATTTAGTTTTCTTATAGAAGTCCTATTGGAGACATGCTAAAAAGGCTTCGGAGATGAAATTATTTTAGCTCTTGTATAAATTCAGTAGAATAAAATTGTTTAATTTCTTTTTTTTATTGAAAAGTAAGTGCTAAATTTTTATTATGAAAATAATTAACAATTATTAGTGAGTAGATTTTATAAAATTAATCGAGACATCAAAAATGTCACTTTCAGAAGAATCACCGTTAATTGAAGAATCACAGAATAATCGAAATTTCGTATAATTAAATTGTAAACTAAAGAATTTAAAAATTCTCAAAGATCTGTTTTAAAAATTATTTTTAAAAAATTGACTTAAAGAAGAATTTTAGTTGAAAATTCTGGAAATGAATAATCGTAATGATGAAAATAATTTTTGAAGAAGTTACAGTAACAAAGTAGCAAGTTTTAATTATTATAAAACATGAAGAAAGCGATCGATATCTTCATGTTTTATAATAAATATTCTTATATGCTTATTGAATTTCGAATTTTTGAAAATTTTAATTCCTGATGTGGCAAAATAATGATTAAATATTTATTGAAAAATGAAGTTATTGATGTTTTCGAATAATTTTCCGGGAATAGATTTAACTATGGGATTTATATTTACTTATAAAAATACTGTTATAAATGAGCTGTTTCACCCTCCTTATCATTTTTAAATTTTGCAGGAAATAAATTTATAATTTTGTTAAAATTAATTTTGATTATTTCATATTTATTTTGATATAAAATACAACTATTCAGCTTCAAGCTACACTAAGAGTTTTATTTATATGACTAAAATTTAATTTTTTTAAATAAATAAATGAAAGAAACACCCCGAGTATACTCGGGGTTAATGCAGGGAGGTTAAAAATGTTTTTTTTATTACTTTTTGGTCAACTATGAAGCTAAATTTTTTGCAGTTTAAAAAATATGAGTTTTGTTTAAAATTTGTAATTTAATGATAAAAGATTTTCCGAAGATGTGAAAGTGTGAAAATTGCCCACATGTATATGTAAAGTGAAATTTTCATACAGATTTATCGGAAAATCGTGAGAAGTTTAAAATCGTGGGAAAGCATATTATAATTTAAAAAAATAGTGAATACTATTATTGCCTTCCTCGATACCTTGCGGTATCGATTTTAGTGTCTTAAAACTAGTTCACAACTTTAATCTACACCATGTAATAGGGGAAAGGCTAATATAACGAACTATGGTACAGTCACGATTAACTGGAAGAGTTACGATTAACTGTAATCCAACTTGACCCGCATTTCGTTTGATCCAGAATTATTATAATCTTGTCATGTATTTACCCAACTAATCAAGGGTCTCAAGCATTAATCTTGTAATTTGAACTTCACCTCATTAATTCCTTATCCTATATTCGCCAACTTTTTAACTTTTTGTCGCATTATATTGCTTCCGATAAATAAACTACAGATACTTGTAATGTTGGAGTTAGTAATGAAAAAATACGCAATTATCATAAATAAATAATAATAACAAAAAAAACACGTACACATGAGTGAAATAAATACATTTAGTGATTACTCAGGTGGCGATGATAATGCGGTAACTGGATTGTCATAAATATACTTTACCAATGTGAAATAAAAAATAGAATTAAATTAGACAATGACTAATTTTTCTTTTAAAACGTAGTTCAACATGAGTTTTTAATGTTTTGATTATGTAAAATGAGAGTTTTATTCAGAGCTTAAAGCCTTAGCAACAAAAGCCAGGACCCACATTGCCGACCACCAGCTGGTGCACGAAGCATATAGTAAACATCTGTCAGCTGAAACTAAATGCATCATTTTCAATTTGATTATGTTCTTTGTTTATTGTGAAATACTCGTTTTTGAGAACACAGTGAAGAAAAAATATTATATCCATGAAACTGAGTTAATTCTGGTAATTTAGTTACATTCGAGGTTGCATTTTTAAAAGTTCAAAACGAGGTAGCTTAAAATATTTTTTTATATTTCTCTGAATAATATTGTTAAAATTTAAATTCTAAATGTTGGATGTATTTTCAAAATTTCAATTATCTTTAAAAATATTAAAATTTTTCACCGCAATTCAATTCTTTTCAAAAATTTTCCTCAATTTAGTGATTTTCAATATTTATTATTTTAATAGAATTATCCAAAAAAAAATTCAATTATTTAAAAAAAATTTGATAAAATTCTACGCAAACATTTAATTATTTTCATACATAAATTAATAAAAATTTTACAGAAATTCAATTATTTACAAATTTTTTATAAATTTCTTCGCAATAATTCAATGATTTTCATAAATAATAAAACTTTTACAGAGATTCAATCTGTAGAAGAATTAATTTTTTCAGAAACGTTCATTTCAATTTTACTTTAAATAATTTTTTTGAAGTTTTTATTTTCTAATATATATTTAATTGAAGAATACCCGAATGTAATTGAAATCTTGTAAAATTAAATTGTAAATAAATAAATGAATTCGAAAATTCTCAAAGAACTTTTTCAAAAATTAATAAAAATAATGGATTTATAGAAGTATTTTAATTAAAAACAATAAAAAAATTAATTTTGGAGAATAAGTTACAAATGATTGCAGAAATTCAATTATTTTCGCATAAATAATAAAACTCATAGCAAAATTTTAATTATTTTTAATATAGAATTCTTTGAAAAATGAAATTATTCTTAAAAATTTTATTACAATTTATTAAAAGAAATTCAATTATTTAAAAAACCTTTCTCTATATTTCCAATGCATTTTTAATTAAATTTCTTCAAAGAAATATATTATTTTCAAAAATTTTCATGAAATTCTTTGTAACAATTCCATTCCTTTCTTAATAATTTTAACCTTTAGAGAGCCGTGGCAACCACCATTTATTTTGGCGAATCTTTTTATCGAAATGACTTCTTATTTATTAATTTTTCTTAATAAAAAACTACTAAATTTTGTGCAAATTTACCGGCCCTCTAAAGGTTAATAGAATTCTTAGTAAAAATTTAATTAATTTCAAAAATTTGTCAAAATTCAATTATTTAAAAAAAATTTTTAATAAAATTCGTCTCAATAATTCAATTATTTTCAAAAATAATATAATTCTTTGCAGAAATTGAATTATGTTCAAAAATTTACAAAAAAACTTGTCAATATTTCAATTATCTTTATAAATAATAAAACTTTTCTCCGAAATTCAATTACACAGCCACACAAAAAAAAAAGTTTTGATCTGGGGGTCTCACTATGTAGACTTTATGTTTTTTGGGTCGCTGAATCCGAATCCGAGGTCCATTTAACCTCATCAGATCAGGATTTTGACATAACCTCAAAAAACCAATATGGCGGACACATTTTTGAAAAGTTTATCGGATTCGCTTGAAATTCGTTACTTGGGGGTTTTTGGGGTCGCTGATTACGAATTTGAAGTCTGATTTCAAAAATTCAAAATGGCGGATCCACTATGGCGGACACGTTTTTAAGAAATTCATCGGATTCGCTTGAAATTCGTTACTCTGGGGTTTTTGGGGTCGCTGATTACGAATCTGATGTCGGTTTTTCAAAATTCAAAATGGCGGATCCAATATGGCTGACACATACATATTGGATCCGCCATTTTGAATTTTTGAAATCAGACTTCAAATTCGTAATCAGCGACCCCAAAAACCCCCGAGTAACGAATTTCAAGCGAATCCAATCAACTTATCAAAAATGTGTCCGCCATATTGGTTTTTTGAGGTTATGTCAAAATCCTGATCTGATGAGGTTAAATGGACCTCGGATTCGGATTCAGCGACCCAAAAAACATAAAGTCTACATAGTGAGACCCCCAGATCAAAACTTTTTTTTTTGTGTGGCTGTGTTATTTTCAAAAATTTTAATAAAATTCTTCGCAGAATTTCTATTGTTTTTAATACAATTTTCATTAAATTTCTCGGAAAATGAAAATATTCTCAAAAATGTTAGTAAAATTCGTCCAAAAAATTTAATTATTTAAAAATTTGTTGATAACATTCTTTATGAGAATTGAATTTTAAGAAATATTTAAGTATTCAATAAATTATTTTTTTTGTATTTAATTAATTAAATTCTAATAACTAAAAGGATTTTTTAATAAAAATTTATATAAAAACACAGTTAAAATTTTAGTTAATAATTGAATATTAAAAGCATTAGAGCTTGAATTTTTAGAAATATTTGAATATTTGAAAAGGTTTCATATTAAAACCTTTGAAAGTTTGAATTTTTTATACTTTTAACCAGCCTGCTTTTAACTAACAATTCTGTAGATTAATTAGTTTTTTTGAATTTTACTTGTAATTATTTTTTTGAAGTTTTTATTTTCTAATATTATATTTAATTAAAGAATACCCGAATAATTGAAATTTTGTAAAATTGAATTGTAAAATAAATGAATTTGAAAATTCTCGAAGAACTTTTTCAAAAATTATTAAAATTTATGGATTCATAGGAGAATTATAGTCAAAAAACACTAAAAAATTTAATTTTGGAGAACTTACAAATTATTGCAGAAATTCAATTATTTTCATAAATAATGAAATTCATCGTAGAATTTAAATGGTTTTTAATACAATTTTAATCAGATTTTTTGAAAAGTGTAATTATTCTTAAAAATATTAAAAATGGTCCAAAAAATTTAATTATTTAAAATTTGTGGTTATAATTCTTTATGAGAATTGAATTGAGTTTTAAGAAACATTTAATTATTCAATAAATTATTTCTTTTTGTATTTAAATAAATGAATTCTAGTAGAATTTTCTATAATAAAAATTGATTTAAAAATGAATTTCAGTAAAAATTTAGATAATAATTGAATTTTAAAGGCAATATAGCGGGAATGTTAAGAAATAATATTGAATTTTGAAATTAATTTTTTTGAAAAAATTTAATTGAATTCTTTTTTATATTATTTGAAATTTTTATTTTCTAATATATGAAGAATTTACGAATATTTGAAATTTCGTAAAATTAAATATTGATAAACAAATGGATTTGAAAATTGTCAAAGAACTTTTTTGAAAATTATTGAAAATAATTGATTGAAAGAAGAATTTTAGTTAAAAATTCTTGAAAATAATAATTGAATTGAAATGATGAAAATAATTTTGAAGAAGTACAATATTTTTATAATATAAAATAACGATTTTATTACTGGGCCATCTTTAATTATTATAAAACATGAAGAAATCGATTTCTTCATGTTTTGTAGTTTTGAAAAAATTGAATTTCTAGTTTTAAGTAAAATGTTGTTTTATTTGACTCGGACTGGTTATATTTTTGTCATTGGTCCGTAAATGGTCCGTAAAGTCCGTATTTTTAAATACTAGCAATCTTTTCTAGTTGATGTTACGCCTGTAGAATAGAACAGAATAGAATGGAATATATAAGGATCAACTTTCGGCTTTCTTTAAGGCCTCTAATTCAGATTTTCTAAGTGTACATTAGTTTTGTGATTGCAGACTCGTGAGAATGCAAAATGGAAAGGGGTTTCAAGGGCAGTCAGCAGTGTTTGATTCATTTTTGTCATGCATCCCGCATGCCTGAAATTCAAGTGGTCTTTATTTCCCCTCGCATTTTCTTTGCCACTCTTACCCCCTTCAGCCTATAGTTGGTTCTTTCCCCTTTCCTACATCTAATCTACCCTCACTGCCAGAATAAATCGAAGAGTTGCACCTCTCGGGGTCGTTGGAAGCCAACCGTGCCACATACACTGTGCAATCGATATTTATTTATGCACGCAGTAACAGCGAAGGAAAGAAAGACAGGAAATTCGAAAATTAAAAGAGGAGGTTACGCTTTCTACAATTATTCGAACTTTAGGCATAAAAAATGTAGAGGGAACAATTTTCAGAGCCTTTTTTCTGTAAAGCTGGAACCCAAATCTTATTGCTTCCGATAAATAAGCTTTTTCACAATAAAACAGAAAATAATTATTTTTAACACTAGTTTTTACTATTGCACTATTGTTGAGTCATTTACAATCATAACGTGTAGTATAGTAATTTTAAATACATGCAACTAACTACTTAATTTTGGTTCCACTAACTATGCAAGTTTAGTTAAAATACTGCTGAATATGGTATTTTTAACTATACTTTTTTTCTGTGAGTCTTGAAGAAAACTGCTCACCTGCCAAATTCGACGAGAGTTGTATTTGTAAAAGTAAATAGGGGACAAATTATTTTATCTAAGCATTAGTTTCCTTAGCCTGCTCCCTTAGCTTAGCTCAAAGCCTAGTGCTTTGTAAATAAATCAGGCAAATAATTAAAATACCAGTTCTGGTCTCCTGAGACTAGACGTAACATAACTTAGTAAACAGATGTTGAAAAACTTTTTTTTAATTCTACTGATCAATATTTATTTAATAAAGCTGAGATTTCACTCCAGAATGCAGAGCATTACAATCAATCATATGACGAAATTTATTCAAAATATAATTTGCAGGATATAAATCATAGTAAACTATCAAAATTAACATAAAAAATATAGAAATCAATTATAACTTAAAATAAGGGAAGGAAAAACGCTCCCCATTTTTTTGATTCACACGTTTTCTTTTTGTAGGTAATATTTCACAATTCAAATTACAGTCTGTAATACGAGAAAAAACATGTGCACAGAGAAACCGAAAATTACAAAAAACTAGTAAAGAGATCAGGGTTGCCACAAGTTGGGGAAAAGTCAGGGATTTTTAGTAAAAGTACTGGAAAAAATTGAATTTTTAAAATTAATAAGAAAACTCTGAATTATAATGTTTTTTCTGCTTGTCTCATAAACTATGAAATTACTACGAATTCTAATACAAAACCTTCAATTTTTTCTATTTCTCACAATAATTTCTTTTTAAATAACTAAAAAAAATTTTTTTAATCTTACAAAATTTCAATTTTGAATGAATATAATTAGAAATTTTAATATAACTTAGATTTCTCAAAAATTTTAGTGATTCAGATTCTTCTGAAATTAGTTTACATTTTTTAATATATATTTAATTAATTATTAAAAATAATAGATTTATAGAAGAATTTTAGTTAAAATTTACTAAAAAAAAATTACAAATGATTGCAGAAATTCAATTATTATCAAAAGTCAAAAATTATTTTAATTTAATTATTATCAAAATTCTACGTATAGAAATTGAATAATGTTCAAAAATTTAAAAAAAATTATCATCAAAATTTCAAGTATTTTTAAAAATAATAATAAAATTCTTCTCCGAAATTCAATTATTTAAAGAAATCTTAATAAAATTCTACGCAAGCATTACCTACATTTAATTATTTTCATAAATAATCAAAATTTCCCAGGATTTCAAATATTTACAAATTATTTATAAATTTCTTCACAATAATTCAATTATTTTCATAAATAGAATTTTGTACTTGGATTCAATTATTTTCATAAATAAAACTCATCACAGAATTTTAATTATTTTTAATACAATTTTTTAATTTCAATTCTGTTGAATATACTATAGTTGAATTTTTTAATATGTATTTAATATTATTTACAAAATTTTAACGTAATTATTTTCAGGAGTAACAAAATTCTGTTCAAAAATTCCATTATTTTCAAAAATGAAAAAAAATCTCGTCATGAATTTAATTATCTTTATAAACAGCAAAATTCGTCGCAAAAAATTTAAAAAACTTTTAATAAACTTCTACACAAACATTTAATTATTTTCATGAATAAAAAAAAATTGCCCAGGATTTCAAATAATATTTACAAATTTTTTATAAATTTTTTTATAAATATTTATAAAAAATATACCTATTATAATATAATATAAAAATATAATAATAATATATTTTATAATTTCGCAATAATTCAATTATTTTTATAAATAATAAAACTGTTCTCAGGAATTTAATAATTTGTAAATAATAAAACTCATCGCAGTATATTTTAATTATTTTTGATACAATTTGTCAAAAGAATTAAATTATTTAAAAATTTGTTGATAAAATTCTTTAGCTTTATCTTTATCTTTAATAACTTATTTATTTCTATATTTAAATCAATTATATTTAGAAGAATTTTCTATTAAAAATTGATTTTAAAATGAATTTCCGAATAATCGACTTATTTATCAAAATAATTGCATTCTCGCAACGAATTTTATTACATTTTTTTTTAAATAATTAATTTCTTTTGAAAAATTTTACTTCTTGTAATAATATTTGAATTTTTGGGAAGAATTTTATTAGCATTTTTGTAAAAAATTAAATTTTTTTTGAAAAATTTTATGGTAATTTAAATTATTATAAAACATGAAGAAAACGATCACTCCGAGTCTTCGAATCGGAGTAAAAATGACAATTCGAAAAAATGACATTTCGGAACAATAACGATTTGTAAAAATTATATTTTGCAAAAATGACTTTTCGCAAATATGGTAATTCGTATAAAAATGGCGATTCGCAAAAGTGGCATTTCGTTAAAATAACAGTTCGGATAAATGCGATTCGGTAAAATGTCAGTTCGGTCAAATGACATTTGGGGAATAATCATGCGCCACGAAAAGTTTTTTCTCTTTTTATGTTAAGTTATAATTGATTTTTATATTTTGAATGAATCTTGACATATTATGATATAGTTATACTAAATCATTTGGTTCGTCATTATATTAATAACTTTCTACTAATTCAGATTTAGGGAGTGTCCCCTTAAAAGTTTTGTTACAAGATATTGTAGGTAATTTTTCAGTGAAATGCAATAACAACGGCACGTGAAAGAAGCAGTAAAGCCTAAAGTTGATACGGTCTACTTTAACTTGCACATCTATCTTAAAAATCCGCGGTACTTGGTATGAAAATAATAAGACTATGTTTTATAGTGCACGAATAATATGCCCGTTAGATCTTAAGAGTGTATGCCAGGAAGGTGGAAGGTTTGTTCTGGCTTCTAACGACAGGAACGGATACTCAAGTTTCAAACGATGTATGTAAGATCGAGTTCCATCTCAGTTTCCATATGATACCGCGAGTGATGCAGGAAATCTTACCCTCATGTATATTTTTTCACATTAAAACTAAAATCCTAAAGAATAGAATTTTCACCGATTAAATTAACAATTTCTAACATTTTTTTGATTACTTTTGTATTTTTATATTTTATGAGAAATTTATGTTAAATGACAGTTTTCTGACGTACGTATCAACAATTGAGTGTTATCAATAATATTTTCAACGTAAAACACACATTTATTCAAATTCTATACTTTACACAAATGATAAAACTATCAAACGATTAGCATACAGGGACTCGAAGAGAGAGGTATTCCACATTTTTCTTATCATTTTTTCCTTGAGATAAAGAGACTGGAATTTTTGCAATTTTTTTCACAATTCTAGAAATTGTATTTTCTTATTATTTTACACTTTGTTTTCATTCAAGAGGCTAATACACTTTAAAGGAAAATTTAGAAATCATTTGGGTTATCGCTAATGCAAATGAAACTCGCTCAATAAACGAAATTGTAATGGTAAACACTTTGTAAAAATGATTATACATTCTAGAATTAACAAAAGTTTAAAAACGTCGTCACAAGAGAATAAACTTTCCAACTGATTCACGATTTTCGTAAATAAAACTAATGAAACAATGAAGACATGAAGAGGATAGTGTAAAATGAATTCATTATTTGAAATATTTTTCTCCTCTACCTCTGTAGGAGTCTGAAGAGAAAAGTCGGTAAAAAATATTTTCAAAAGATAAAGGCACAAAAGAGTCCACCTTCGCATATTCTAGACTTTTTTGAAGGTCATTGGGGGAACTTTAGGCAAAAGGGTCCTCGTCTGAAAACAAAAAGGATGGTTGAGTCGACAGACTACAGTGCGTGTAAGGAAAATAATTAATCTCTCATGGAGCAAGATTAAAACTGTGTTTGGTGGTAGTGAATCATGCCTGGAGTCATTATATTGTGTTGCCGAATCCTCTGCTCAAGAATAAGAAAGCAATCAAGCCAAATTGCAGCATTTTTCTAGCATTTTCTAAAATTTATTTTCTATATCTGAATTAGGGAGTTAATGAGCTGGAAATTTGTTGTTTCAATATCAATATCGAATACTTCTCTTCTACAGTCAATTTGAAAAATTAAATTTCTCGATATGTTCTCGAAATCTGTGTAAGTAAAATTTCTCTTATAGTTATAAGACGTTCTCTCGTTTAATAAATCACTTATTACAAGTTTATAAGAGAGAACAAATTATAACTTTTAATAAGTGAAATTTGTCTTATTAAGAATGTTTTGCCTCGAAAAGTTGATTTTCAAGAACAAAAAAAAGTTTAATTTTACTATGGAATGACACATCATTTTAAGGATTGAAAAAGAATGATCAAAATGTAATTTTTTAAATAAATTTCTAAGTAATCTTTATATTTTTAACTGCATACTTAAATGATAAAATTTCATATTAACAGCACAAAAATCTTTATTTAATGAAAATTATACACAGAAAAAAATGCGAATGGTAAAAACAACCACATATATGTGTAGTTAGAAAAATGTAGGGTAAGGGGCCCCATGGTGGCCACCAATCTTTTGAACGACTGTAATTCCTAAACGGTATTATATATCATAATTAATAATATATGCCCTGAAATTGTATCTCCTTAGCTAACTTTTTAGCAAACAAATTTTTTTATTTTACTAAGGAAAATAAAATTTAGACGACTTTGGAAAAACAGCTGAAATTTTGCTTTAAAAAAAAGTGGCCCCAGGGTGGCCACCATTCAAAAATTCACTGAAAAATTAAAAAAATAGTTGCAAAAATCAACAATTTAAGGTCATTTTATTTGAAATGAATTGTTTTTGGCTTATAATCACAGAATCAATAGTTGCAAACTCTGTTTTTTCTTTATAAGAAGCCATTCTAAAATATTGTTAGGGAAATCAGGGAATTCAGGGAAAAGTGAGGAATTTATTAAAAGTACGACTAGAAAAAATTAAAATTTTAGAATTCATAAGAAAATTCTGAATTTCTAGTGTCTTTTTTGTTTGCCTCATAAAACTATGAAATTACCACGAAAATACCTTGAAAAATGCAATAATTTATTATTCTTAAAAATTTTATTAAAACTCGACGAAAGAATTGAATTTTAAGAAACATTCAATTATTCGTTAAAATAATAAAATTTGTCGCAGGAAATCAATTATTTTCAAAAATTTTTTTGTAATTTAGCAAAAGAATTCAATTATCTTGGGGAACAACAAAATTCTCCACATTAAGTCAATTATTATTTAAAGGAATTTTAATAAAATTCTTTTCCAAAATTCAATTATTTTGATAAATGAGGCTCCAGATCTTAAAATGGCACTTTCAGCATTGATTTTAAATGGTAAAAGTGCCCTTTTAAGATCCGGAGCCTCAAATATCAAAATTCGATTGGGGTACAAAAGTTCCAAAACGGAAGTTCCAATCGAAAAATTCCAAGAAAAAAGTTCCAAAATGAAAAGATCCAAAATTTATTTTTCCAAAGTACAAAAGTTCCAAAGTCCAAAATGTCCAAAATATAAATTTACCAATGTGTGAAATTTCCAAAAAAAATTTCCAAAATAAAAAGTGTTGAATTGTTAAATAAGTGAAAAGTATTGGAGTTGTTTGAAAAAATAAGGCATCTCCAATAATTCACATTATTTTTTCTATCTGAATGCTTGTAATACAGAAATCCTTCGATATGTAAATAATTTTTTTTCGACTTGTATTAATTCTACCATAATTAAAATTTACAATTTAATATAATTTCACTGTTCACTATTTTATAGTTTAAATAAAATTTTAAATTAAAATAAAATTTTTAATTTTACTAATTTACAATTTAATTAATATAATTTCACTGTTCACTATTTTATAGTTTAAATAAAATTTCTAATTTTACTAATTTACAATTTAATATAATTTCACTGTTTACTATTTTTAAATTTGAAAAAAAAATTTAATTTCACAACATAATTTTGGAATGAGCACACGTTGAATGAAATTTTTGATTTGAAATTTAAAAAATAAAAAAAAACAATGTTTGGAAAAAACGACTATTGGAAAAATAATACTTTGGTAAAAATGGCCTTTGGAAAAATAATACTTTGGAAAAAATATCATTTGGGAAAATAATAATTTGGATCCTTCGGAATTGGAACTTCTGTTTTGGAACTTTTGACTCCATACCCAAAATTCATCAGTAGAATTGAAATCTTTTGAAAAGGGAGCGTTCACAAATGATGTTACGCAATTTTTTGGAGATTTTCGACCCCCCCCCCTCCCCCCTGTCACGCAATTTTTGCAATTTCACATGAGAAAAATACATTGTGTCACGTTTAGTAGAGACCCCCCTCCCTACCCCCAAAAGCGTGACATCATTTGTGAACGCTCCCAAAGTAATAAAGTACTATAAAGTACTAAAATTGTCATTTTCTAAAATTTCAAATTAAAATTTTTTTTAAATAATTGAATTCGTTTTGGAAAATATTTTATTAAAATCGTAGATATTGAAAATCATTAAAATTAGAAAAATTTCTGAAAATAATTGAACTTTAGAGAAGAATTTTGTTATTTATAAAGATATAATTGGGATTTTTACGAGAATTTTTCTCAAGATTTGAACATAGTTGAATTTAATAAGAAGAATTTTATTTTCTTTTAAAGAATTTTTGCAATTATTTTTAAATTCTACAAAATTGAATTTTTTTTAGTATAACAAAAATTTAAATTTAAATTTTGAAATTTTATTATTTTTAAAATTGCTAATTTTATTTAAAAAAAGTAGTAAGAAGTTAGCCGCGCGATTTGTTGCTAGTATTTATTTAAAAAAGAAGTTATTGATGTTTTTGAATAATTTTATAATTAAAGAACTTGTTAAATAAATGTAATAGAACATTTTTTTTAGTATCCAATAATTTTTGGAGTCAATCAGAATATTCTTCAGCGTCAGGGAAAAAGTCAAAATTCGGTCTGGAAATCAGGAAAAATTCAGGGAAAAACAAAGTTAAATTTTTGTGGCAACCCTGATGATTTTAGAACAAATTAATTTCATTATGTAAAAAATATAATTTAATACACATCACGAGGACGTGACGCAGTTATACAAGTTTTATAACTTTGAACGTCGACAATAATCAGAAAAAAAATTTTGACAAAAAAGATTTTTTTAACTGACACATTCACTGATGTGGTAAATTTAATTGATCACTGTTAAGAAGTATTAAACTTTAAGTATTTGTTTAGTTTCTTTTTCGACTCATACACTGCTGGAAATTTATATGGCGAAATATTAATGTCGTGAACTGTACGTCGACTCGTGGTGAAAGCAAAGGAAACGAGTGCCCGTCACTTGAAGTAAACAGGAGACGCTCCAGTTCTATGCTGCCCACGTTTCTGACCTGCAAGAAATGTTGAGACTCTTACACAATAAAAAAATAGCAATTCAGAATTGATTCCCGATTAATCAATGACGTTTCCCATTGCTACTCGATAAATCTAAACTTTACGTGCAAATTATACTTCCTATAGTCTATCTGACATTTGATAGACGGCAACATCCTCTTTATAGTTCCTGGCACAAATTTTATTGGAAAGTCATTTTTTAAAGTTGTATATTCATAATTCTGAGATTATTAACTTTTACTTTGTATAAGTAATATTTTTATCGCGTAACTAGAATTGCTTGTAAATCTTGGTTGAAAATGGATATTCTTTACGATTCTTTATTGAATTCTAAAGGAATCCTTTACAAAAATTCTACTGGTTCATGCACGTTTTTAAATTCGGTTCAGTTTTTTTGTCATGACTATACACCTACCTGAGCTTCCTTTATTGAGAAATCCATAATGGCACGGCGCACCTTCGTTTCTGCAGACAAAGAACATCCACCAACCTCAATTTTACTCGGCTCTCCTTCGAGAAGGCTCTCAATTTTGAAAGATCGCTACGGCATTTTTTTCCGCTCTTGATCAGTCCCTGGAAAATCGTCAAGCACTGAAAAATCTTTCTTCTTCAAATATTATTGCCTTTACCTTGAGAAAATTCAAGAAAGAAGTAAAAAAAATCCTTTAGTACTTTAGATTAATAAAGAAATCCAACTAATTTTCTTTAAGGTATGTACCTGCAAAATACTGAAAGGGATTGTTTCCTTAAAGTTACTACTTTAAGGGAAAAATGAACCACCCGTCAGAAGTTCTAAAAAAAATAAAAAAGCGTTATTGTATATGTGGCTCTAAAAGAAGTATTTTGGATGTCTATTAATTTTATTAAAACATTCTACTCTCTATTAATACTTACCCAGTGAGAAATTTCTCACCGGTCCAATATCGGTCCAATATTGGGAGCCAAGAGACCGATCATCGGTCCAATAAAGGCTCCCAATATTGGACCAATATGGGCTGATGCTTGGGATGTAACGGCATCGCCAATCATCGGTTGTCAATATTGGTCCAATATTAGCCGAATATTGGCAACCAAGAGAAAAAAATTTTTTTAAATAAATTTTTTTTAATTAAATAATAATAATAAAAAATTAATGTTTATAATTTTTGTTTAATATATTTATTTGTTTAATTATTTATTTTTAATAATTCATGTAAATAATAAATAATTTATTATTTATAAATTATAATTATTTAAAAATGCAGCAGCTATTAGAAAATAGCATTCTGCAAAAAAATTCTATCATTGAAAAATCAATGATAGGCGAGATAAATCCGCGTCTTTAAATAGATTCGCAGATGATAGACAAGAGATATCCGCGTCATTAAACGGATTCGCAGATATACTCTGGTCTCGCGACGAATCTCTCGATACTTATATACACTGGAGTCGCCGTGTCAGTTGCGAGAACGGTTACAGCGTCCCTCTTTCGGCGGAGATAAGAATTGTCACGTAAACTGCGGGTATAATAAGGCGGTCGGTAAAGCGATTTAGCAGTTTACGTGACAATTCTTATCTCCGCCGAAAGAGGGACGCTGTAACCGTTCTCGCAACTGACACGGCGACTCCAGTGTATATAAGTATCGAGAGATTCGTCGCGAGACCAGAGTATATCTGCGAATCCGTTTAATGACGCGGATATCTCTTGTCTATCATCTGCGAATCTATTTAAAGACGCGGATTTCTCTCGCCTATCATTGATTTTTCAATGATAGAATTTTTTTGCAGAATGCTATTTTCTAATAGCTGCTGCATTTTTAAATAATTATAATTTATAAATAATAAATTATTTATTATTTACATGAATTATTAAAAATAAATAATTAAACAAATAAATATATAAAAAAAAATTATAAACATTAATTTTTTATTATTATTATTTAATTAAAAAAAATTTATTTAAAAAAATTTTTTTCTCTTGGTTGCCAATATTCGGCCAATATTGGACCAATATTGACAACCGATGATTGGCGATGCCGTTACATCCCAAGCATCAGCCCATATTGGTCCAATATTGGGAGTCAATCGGCGCCCAGCACGGCAACCAATATTGGACCGATATTGGACCGATTAAAGTCTATTGGCAATTTCTCACTGGGTAACAGTCTCCATAGTGAAAATTTTGAAATTTACTTAATATTCAAAAACATTGAATAATTTTATACACCTGAGTTTATATAATAACTACATCTCTAAATATGAATAAGTGAAAAACTGAAAACTCTTCCACGTAAAAAAATAGGTGCATATTCACTTAAAATAAGTGAAATTTCAGTTATTTTTTTACGTGGAAGACTTTTCAAACAGGAATAAGTTTTAAATTCGGTTGCATATATTTTTTCTCGTTCTTTATAGATAAATATGAAATCCGTATTTACAGGGTGTCTACTAACCGTGAAATCCTTGAAACAGTCGGGAATTTAATTTGACCAGGAATAAGCCAGGAATTTTATGCCAAAGCGGCAATTTTTTCACCAAATTAAAAAAAGTTTTATTTTAATTTGTTTTTAAAAAATCGCTTTTTATTTCAATTTTTATAGATATATTTGGGCAATTCCACGTGAGATTTAAGTCGACCTCTTAAAATCGGCCAAAAATATTTTTTTTCTATTCTGTATCGAAAAAAAACAGATGCGTATTTTTTTATTTATGTTTAATTGTCCAAATTTGCGAGTTATGAATTTTCGAAAATTTGGACTTTTAATTGTAGACCTATATTCAGTAGCTTATAAGTCCGAAAATATTGAGTTTAGGATAAAGTTGTCAAAGAATGAAAGTTTTAGTTTTCTTTCGACTTTTAAGAAATGTAAACAAAAAATTTTTTATTGAAAAAAAAATTTTTTTTTTATAAACAAATTAATTTTTTTTAACTTTGGGCCGGATTTTTTTTTATTTTTTTTTATTTTTTTGTACCTTATGATATAGAGAAGATTTTCCAAAAAGTCCCGAAATGGGCCTGATGTGTTAAATGAGTTTTAAAATATTTTCAAAAATCACTTGCAAGCATCACAGTGGGATTTTTTTTACATTTAACTTTTTAAAACTGTTTACAGCGTAAACCCTTTTATTTAAAACAAAGAACACTCAAATTTAATAAAAATTATACGCTGTAGACAGTTTTAGAAAGTTAATTGTAAAAAAATCCCACTGTGATGCTTGCAATTGATTTTTGAAAATATTTTAAAACTCATTTAACACATCAGGCCCATTTCGGGACTTTTTGCAAAATCTTCTCTATATTATAAGGTACAAAAAAATAAAAAAAAAATAAAAAAAAATCTGGCCCAAAGTTAAAAAAAATTAATTTGTTTATAAAAAAAAAAATTTTTTTCAATAAAAAATTTTTTGTTTACATTTCTTAAAAGTCGAAAGAAAACTAAAACTTTCATTTTTTGACAACTTTTTCCTAAACTCAATATTTTCGGACTTATAAGCTACTGAATATAGGTCTACAATTAAAAGTCCAAATTTTCGAAAATTCATAACTCGAAAATTTAGACAATTAAACATAAATAAAAAAATACGTATCTGTTTTTTTTCGATACAGAATAGAAAAAAAATATTTTTGGCCGATTTTAAGAGATCGACTTAAATCTCACATGGAATTGCCCATTTATACTGTTCTCTAAATTTCAATTAGTTAAAAATAATTAATTTGATAGTAAAAAATCAGTCACCGATTCAAATATAGTATGTAAATAAATTTAAAAAAAATGATTGAATTAATAGAAGTTTTGTGAAATTCAACTAAAAATAATTAAATTTGTTAAAGAATTTCATTAAAAACTTTTTAACAAATCGAATTTTCAAAGTATTTTAATTTAATAATTGATAAATAATTGAATTTCATAAAGAGTCACATTCTAATGTATTCATGTTTCTTTGTGTGAAGATTAATAATTAAAATTTTTATTAGTTATTTTAAATTAAGAAACACACTTCAAATTTTTTAATAAAATTGAATTTTCGCAAAGTTTTTTTGAAAATTCTGAAGAATATGATTTTTGAAATTTTTCAATTCTATTGTTTGAAAATAATTGAATTTTTATAAACAAATAATTAAACATTTTTGAAATAATTTAAATTTCTTTATATTCTATTAAAAATAAATAACTTCTTTTAAAGAATTTTATTTAAATTTTTCGAAAATAATCAAGGCAAGTTAGTCACCGTAATTATTATAATTTTATTCTTAAACATTTCTTCGCAATATATTCAATTATTTTCATAAATAGTGAAACTCATTGCAGAATTTCAATTATTTTTAATATTAATTTTAATCAAATTCCTCGAAAAATTAAAAAAAAAATTTTTTTAAATTAAAAAATTTTAAATTTTATTCAATTTGCCGAAAAAATTAAATTATTTCTAGAAACTGTAAAAAAAATTCTTCTCAAGAATTCAATTATTTCCATAAATAGCAATATTCTTCAGATTTACTAAATTCTTTTGAATATTATTTTTAAAAAATGTTCTTCACAAGAATTCAATTATTTTCATAAATTTCCATGAAATTCTAAAAAACAATTCAATTATTTTTAAAAGTAATAAAACTCTTTGCAGAAATTCAATTATGTTTAAAATTTTTTTTAAATTCTCCTCAAAATTTCAATTATCTTTATAAATAATTAAATTGTTCTCCAGAATTCAATTATTTAAAAAATTTTTAATAAAATTCTACCCAAACATTCAATTATTTTCATAAATAATATTCTTTGAAAAAAAACCGGGAAAAATTTGGACAAAGTCGGGAAATAACCGAACCGAGAATTTCGTTGAACGAAAATAGTAGACACCCTGGTATTTTTTTATTTTTGTCTAAATTGTACTATTGAGAGGTTCTACTGTACAGTACATGAAACTTTGACGCACGCGCAGAACCAATATTATAGAATCCCGGTCAACACAAATGTTTCATTTTTTCATATTTTTAAATTTAATATTCATGTACCTTAAATTTTAGTATATTAAAATTCATCATTAAAATTCAACTGTACTACATATATTTGCTTCATACACATGTATATGAAATTTATTATTGATTTTTTTAATAGTGTAGAATAAAAATATTATTTCGAGTAGAAATTTTATTTCAGGTTACAGAGTTTTTTAAAGTTTGAATGTTATGTTTTTAAAGCATAATAACAGTTCAGACAATGTCAGCTCGCTCTTCTATAATAATAAAAAGATCTCTACATTGCACAAGCCTTGTGTTGCAGTATTTTTAAAACAGATTGGCTTTCTCGTAGCCTACCATAAACTTCCCCATTAGGATTTCTAAACTTAATAATGTCATAAAAAGAGGTAGTTTTTGTAGAAATTGAAAAATAAGGTTTACTTTTCCAAAAAGAGGGGTTGCAAAGTTTTTTTTTTTTTGAAAGTTTTGAAAAAAGCGTTGTAAAATTAAAAAGTAGATAAAAAAATAAAAATCCTTTAAAATTCACTATATAAAAATTAAAATCGCTTGACTTTTGGAGAAGTTATGTCAATTTGAATATATTATAACCATATGTCCCTTAACATCTAACTTTTTTGATTGGCTTAGTTCACATGGAATTGCTCTATATTATTTTATATTACTTCCAAAGTTTCGTTCTTCGTTCGTCGCTAGAATGTGTACTATTTTTATCGTTATTGTTATTAAAATTTTGGAAAAAACTTATTTAATAAATTATTTTATATATTTATTATTGAATGATTTATTTCATTGATGAATATTTATTATATTTTTAATTAGGTTTATAGAAATGTATATATGTACATTTCCATAATGTAAGCCTAACATTAAAACATAATGAGCAACATATCCCTTTTAAATTTACACGCTCTTCAGTGGAAACATGAAAATGCAACGTTGCCATTGCGAGTGTTTCCGATTTTACTTCTCATTTTTTAAATAAACAAGTCTGGAAATATATTCTTGAAATATTTAAGTACAACATACTTGAGACGACATATTTTCAATAAAAACACCTATCTACATAAGATTGAGTGTTAACTTGAAACATTTTTTATAAACAATCTTATAAAAACCATTAAAAGTTTGGGATAGTACTTATTCATATATTATCTCTTTATTTAAAAAAATCCACTCATTTTTAATTTCAGGTAAAAAATTTATTCTTTCTTACATTGTTGTCATTGTGGATAAAAAAATTTATTCACTATATGACTTTAGAGTAATTTTGAATGTGAAATTCAGAGAAAACGCAGAAGAAGCATGTGCGTTATAAAAAGCCACGGTCACGGAGTCTGTGCTCTCTGGAAAAAAGAATTGAAAACTCAATGGCATCGTAACGAGCGTGGCAGGTCCTCTCCTAGACAGATGTTTTTCAGGGGAGGTCAACACTCACATCAGTGTCTTTCCTACGTTGCCAGATTTATAAACATACACGAAAATAATTTTCAATTTTAAAATGTATTTTCGGTCCTTTCAAGTCAATATTTTTCCTGCTTCAATTTATTTATGACGCAGTCCTACTAACTTGAAACGGCTGTACGGAAATTCAGTTCAGAATTCTGTAAAAAATTCTGCAAAATTTCTGGAAGCAATGTCTATTTTTGCGGAATTCAACTATCTTAATAAATATTAAAATTCTTATTAGAAATTCAATTATTTTCAAAATTTTTTTTTAAAATTCTCAATATTTCAATTATTTTCATAACTATAAAAATTCTTCACTGAAATTCAATTTTATTCAATAATTTTAATAAAATTCATTGTAAAACTCAATTATTTTCATAAATAACAATATTCATCATAAGAATTCAATTATTTTAAAAATTAATAAAATTCTTCGCAGAAATTCAATTATTTTCAAAAAATCTAAAAAAAAATTTCGTCAACATTTCAATTATCTTTATAAATGAATAGCAAAATTCTTCGACAAAATTCAATTATTTATTTATTTTCAGGAATTTTGATAAAATTCATTGCAAAATTTAATTATTTTCATACATAATAGTATTCATCACAAGTATATTCAATTATTTAAAAAAAATAAAATAAAATTCAATTATTTTCAAAAATTTTCATAAAATTCATTGCAAAATTTCAATTATTTTCAAAAAAATTTCTTAATTCAATGATTTTCAATATTCTACTATTTTCATAAAATTTACGAAAAGAATTCAATTATTTAAAAACAATTCTACCAAAGTTTTACACGAATATTCAATTATTTTCTATAATAAATACTATGAAAATTTTATTTTAAATTGATGAGTTTTATTATTTATAAAAATAATTGAATTCTAGCTTAGAATTTTATCAAAAATTTTTTTCAGAAATTGAATTTCCATGAAAAATATTATTAGTAAAAGTAATTGAATTATTGTGAAAAATTGTATAAAAATTTTGTTAAATAATTGATTTTTTCGAAATTTTTTTGATAATGCTATTCTAAATTTATTGAATTCCAGTGAAAATTTGATTAATTTATGAAAATGATTGATTTTTGGATGAATTTTATCAATTTTTTTTTAAATAATTGAATTCTTTTACGAAATTTTATGAAAATACTAAATATTGAAAATAATTGAATTTGGAGTATTTTTTTTAAATAATTGAATCGTTTTAAAGAATTTGATTAAAATTTTTGACAATAGTTTTTTGATTTCTAGTATTAGCGAATTTAAAGTTGTAGAAATTCTAAAAAAAACAGAAATAGGAGCTTTTAGTGACTGAAATCTGAAAAAGTACCCAAATAGTAGCATAACGTAAAAAACTAGTAAATAGTAGGGTTTAGTAGATGAGTGCGAAGCTTGATATTCTGACATTTCGTCTTTTGCATCTACATGTGATAGAAGAGTAAGATATATGCGTAAATAAAGTATTTTTTAATTATCGCTTCTTAAAAATATTTCCAATGTTTGTTATTATCTGAAGTGTTTAATGCGCACATGATAAATATTAATCACTTTTGTAATACGCCACATTAATGGGTTCATTATACTTGAATATTAAGAGACAAACACATTTTTGAAAAAAGAGAAAAATAACACTCTACAAGAAGTGAGAGATTAAATAATTGTGCAAATATTTGCAAAGGGCAATTTTTTTTCAGATGTGTGGAGCTACGTAAGCCGAAAGTATATATATTTTTTATTTAAACTTGCGACATATACAATATTATTAAGAGAATAACAGAAAATTGACAACAATATGAAATAATCTGTACTTGACAGATAAATTTGAGACAATGAATTATTGATTCACTCAACAAAGTGGCCTTCACTGTATATCGAAATCGTAATATAAAAAACAATGTATAGCAAAACCAGATCTAACATTTTGTAAACGGCTATCAAACTGTTCAAACAAGTTAGATAAGCAATTTTCAGGTTACGTAAAGACATAAAATAGAGCATCAGAAAAAAAATAATTGTGAACAACTTATAACAGAGAAAAAAACTATCATGCAAAAATGTGGAAAAGTAAAAAAAAACCTTGTTAAACTAGTCGTTGCACAATATATAGAAATGTAAGGTGGAAAAGTGTTATATTCCATACACGAAGAGCAATAACGAAGAGAAATCTCCGTAAACAATAACAGACGTACACTGAAAGAAATGCTTACCGAATTTCAGCTATAAACTTTTGGTTGAGAATTATGTTTAAGCTGTCACTGAAATGTAGGTTAAAAAACCTTCTATTTAATCGCATCTGCCATGCATATGATTAGATCAACGCTCGTATGGTTAAATTAACTGAAATTATTTTTACAAATTTTTAAATTCTTTGATGAATAATAAAATCCGTTGCAGGAATTCAATTTATTAGCGTAGAATAAGAAAGAAGTAAATATTTTTGATGAAAATTGGGAAAAAGTCAGGAAAATAAAAAATATGGAATGAGATTTTTGTCAGTTGCGTGAAGTTTCTAAAACGAGTTCTTTTGGTCGTCAAGTTTATTTTTTCGATAGCAACTTTTTACTACTTTTTTTATTTTGAAAGCTACTTTTTGCTACTTTTTTAAAATTAATTATCGAGTGCGAAGTCTGAAAACTGGAATATACATATACACATGTATTAGTCACTTTTTATCTACCAAAGAGACTTTCGACGATACGAATTGAAACTTCTTCAACATAGCTAGAGTATATGGGGCATTCCACGCCAAATCGGAAATTATTTTGCTTTTGCATCTCAAATTTTTTTTAAACATTTTTTTTCTTTTAGTATTCTTTGAAATGAGCTACCTTGATTTTTTTCAAATTTTTTCATAAAGCGGTTCAGGAGATACAGATTTTTGAAAAATGACGTTTTTTACTTAAATTTTTTTTTAATGCTTATAACTCGGTCAAAAATTGATTAAATTGGACGTTTTTATAATAAAAAGTTTTGTTTTCACGCCTTGTTTTTAATAAAAATATTTTTAAAAAATTTTAAAATAATTTACGATAAGATTTTAAAATTTTTAAAATAAAATTTCATTTTTAACAATGTATGTATCGATCAATTTTTTTCAAAATTTTTTGTAAGAAACTAGCACTAAATTAACAATTTTTAAGCCTTGTCCGAATGTGGGCAAACGATGGGATCTATTTATTTTGAAATTTTTAATTTTTATATACACAGTGGTGGCCAAATGACTAACTTGCCATTTGACAAAATCACACAAATTTTTCACAGCAAATGTGTTTTCAGACTGAGTCTCTTCAAACTTAACCTTCTTTCTGTGTAAAATTGAGATTTGGTCAAATGACAAGTTTGTCCTACCGTTTTTACTGTGTATATAAAAATCAAAAATTTCAAAATAAATAGATCCCATCGTTTGCCCACATTCGGACAAGGCTTAAAAATTGTTAATTTAGTGCTAGTTTCTTACAAAAAATTTTGAAAAAAATTGATCGATACATACATTGTTAAAAATGAAATTTTATTTTAAAAACTTTAAAATCTTATCGTAAATTATTTAAAAATTTTTTTTAAATATTTTTATTAAAAACTAGGCGTGAAAACAAAACTTTTCATTCTAAAAACGTCCAATTTGATTAATTTTTGACCGAGTTATAAGCATTTAAAAAAAATTTACGTAAAAAATGTCATTTTTCAAAAATCTGTATCTTCTGAACCGCTTCATGAAAAAATTTGAAAAAATTCAAGGTAGCTCATTTCAAAGAGTACTAAAAGAAAAAAAATGTTAAAAAAAAATTTGAGATGCAAAAGCAAAATAATTTCCGACTTGGCCTGGAATGCCCCATATACATTATGTAGCCTCGGTTATCAAAAGATCATCTATAACTTCTTTTCATATATGAGGCATTCCATGTCAAGTGATCCAGGTGTCTTACGGTGTAATGCTTATTTCGATAATTTTTTACTCTTAAACTATTAAACATAAAAATTTGGCAAGGTACATTTTGGAAAGGTTTTTTCATGCTCTTTCGATTGAAAATAAGCATTTAAAAAAAAAAAATTTTTTGACCCAAAAAAATCAAAATTAAAAATAAATTTTAATTTTTTGGAAAAAAGGTCCCATTTTTTTTGTTTTTTTTTTTTTTAAACGAAAGCTGAGGTTTTTTCCTAAAAGGACATATAAATGAAAAAGTGGGACAAGAATGTTTAAACATTGAAAAACAGAGGTTTCTACTCTCTAAACCCGGTTTTTAGCTCTGTTTACGAGAAAATTCATTTTTTCAATGTTTAAACATTCTTGTCCCACTTTTTCATTTATATGTCCTTTTAGGAAAAAACCTCAGCTTTCGTTTAAAAAAAAAAAAAAAAAAAAATGGGACCTTTTTTCCAAAAAATTAAAATTTATTTTTAATTTTGATTTTTTTGGGTCAAAAAATTTTTTTTTTTTTAAATGCTTATTTTCAATCGAAAGAGCATGAAAAAACCTTTCCAAAATGTACCTTGCCAAATTTTTATGTTTAATAGTTTAAGAGTAAAAAATTATCGAAATAATCATTGTACTGAAAAACCCAAAAATTTAACCCCCTCTCCCTCGGAAAATATTGGACTAGGTAAAAAAATATTTTCACGAAAAATTACTATCTATTAGTACTACAAAAGCCCCAAGTTTTGCTACGATTGGAGAAAAATTTTTCTCCACCCGGATCACTTGACATGGAATGCCTCATATATACATATTGTGTGACGTTTCTTCCTGAAATCTTTTGAATAATATTCTGTTGCAATTATAATAATTTCACTCGTGTATAATTAAAGCATTGAATTTGAAATGAGGACTTTGATGTAGAAATTCTATTAAGTTTGGCTTCCTTTGGCTTGCAACAAAAGAAAGTTGGAATTACTTCTCATACTAAGCGTTCACTGGTAATGAAGCCTGATAAACTTAATTAGACCTTCAATTGGCTTAAAGGGTCCACATGCGTTTGTTGAACGCTTATAAGTTCTGTATAAACCATTTCAGGAAAAAGTCTTTTAAATTGTCTGATGGTATAAAGCAACCGCTCAAGAGAAGGTTAATAAAGTAACGGTTCGAAATAACTACCAGGCGAGTAACTGATGTTATAACCGAAGGGTTTATAAGAAAATGTAATAATACTTTATACAGCGAAAAAGTCATTATTCCCGAGGTCATTAACTCTATAGATGCGTTGAAAAATCACATCAGTGAAAAAACTGTTTTAAACTTAAAAGAGGAGAAATGAACAGAATTTCAAAGTATTGAGAAAGAGAGAATATTTCATAAAAATTAATGATAAATTTTATTTCTTTATTAGCCGATAGAATTTCGAGTAATGGAAAATCTCACGACTTTATCAAATTCAAAGCAGTTGACTTTATTTAACTTGAATGAATTTAATTTCAAAAGTTTTAGAGAGATTCCTTTGAAGTTAGTTTATCCATCGACAGAGTGAGTTTATTCAGGACCTTACAAGCATTCGTCAATTCGTCAATTGCTGTTTTTAAAATGACGTAGTCTGATAAATATAAATGCAAATCACGCGAATGAATTTATATGATTTATATTATGATTCGTTACACACAAATAACGATACATGATAATTCATCAGTGTCTCTGTCTCACAAAATGTTAATTGATAAAGAACAAATATTTCCCTTACAAGATACAAAATACAATAAAAAATAAGTTTTAAACAATAAAGTCTTCTTTCTATTTCAAAATTGAGAAGTGAAGCAAAATGTCTCAGTGGTGTCCACTAAAAATTTTCTTTCTTGTACTTAGTTTGTTATTTTACTTTTAATAAATTTGTGTTAAATTTACTTTTTGTATTCTGTTATTCAAGATTTGATACTGGATTGTCATTTATAAGCTGATTTTATTCCTATCATTCAAAATAAAAAAAATTATCAGTAAATATCTGTTGAAGCCAGAATTTAATAAAGTGATGGAATAATAATGTTATTATTATAGTTGTATTTATTTATAGAGACTTTTTATACAAAAGATAGAACTTGAGTGAACAAAGAACGAGTACGATAACGAGCAAAAACGAACAGTGTAGTAA
Organism: Leptopilina heterotoma; assembly: GCF_015476425.1. Taxonomy (NCBI): domain Eukaryota; kingdom Metazoa; phylum Arthropoda; class Insecta; order Hymenoptera; family Figitidae; genus Leptopilina; species Leptopilina heterotoma. The sequence goes on from NW_025110849.1 coordinate 1,632,418, forward strand.
GAAGCCGGAAACCGGAAATATAGACCTTCACACATTAGTACCAAAAAATAGATATAGGGGTCTCTTTATAATTCAAAAATTAAGCTTGCACATGATAAAAACAATCAAAGAACAACAATATCTTTAAAAAATGTCAATGGTGTCTAACAATATCGAAAAATTAAAGTCAGTTGAATCAAACTTGCCAAAAATAAAAATTACGGACCGATTATGCAGACCGTGTGATAAAATCATTATTTTACATTATAAGAATATGTATTGTTACTGCAACTTCATCAAAATTATTTTCATAATTTTAATTCAATTACTATTTTCAATTTTTAACCAAAATTTAATTTAACCAATTTAACCAATTTTTTTTCTCTAAATTTAATAATTTTTGAAAAAGTATTCTTTTTGAGAATTTTTAAATCCATTTCTTTACAATACAATTTTACGTGAAATTTCCATTATTCGGAAATTCTTTAATTAAATATATTGTAGAAAATAAAAAATTCGAATAATTTAAAAAAAAACTTCAATTAAACTTTTTCAAAAAAATTAATTCTACAGAATTGTTGGTTAAAAGTATGGAAATTCAAATTTTCTTAAAATTTTAATTTGCAAACTTTTCAAAATTCAATTATTATTAAAAATTCACGCTATTATCTTAAATTTTAATTGAAATTAATTTTTATTAGAAAATTTTATACGAGAATTCAAAGAAGTTAATTAAAATTATTCAAAATAATTGAATTGCTGTGAAGAATTTTATGAAAATTTAAAAAAATAATTGGATTCCTGCTAAAAATTTTGTTATTTTTAAAAATAATTGAATTTCTCCTAAGAATTTTTTTATTTATACAAATAATTGAATTCTTGTTAAGAACTTTATTAAAAGTTTTGAAAATAATTGAATTTATACCAAGAATTTTAATATAAATTTAGAAAAGAATTGAATTTCCTGCTAAAAGTTTTGTTATTTTTGAAAATAATTGAATTTCTGTGAAGAATTTTATAAAAAATATTTAAGAATAATTAAATTCCTGCAAAGAACTTTGTTCTTTCTGAAAGTAATTGAATTTTTACAAAGAATTTTTTTATTTATAAAAATAATTGAATTCTTTTTAAGAACTTTATTAAAAGTTTTGAAAATAATAGAATTTTTGACAATAATTTGATGATAAATTTTGAAAAGAATTGATTTCCTGCTAAATGTTTTGTTATTTTTGAAAATAATTGAATTCTTGCAAAAAAAAAATTGGTTATTTTTGAAAATAATTGAATTTTTGCGAAGAATTTTGTAATTTATAATGATAATTGAATTCTTGCCCAGAATTGTATTCCATTTTTCAATAATAACACAGGCCTACATCATTTCGGGATAATGAATGCGACTAGGTGTTTCCGAAGGCAAATTTTGCCCTGAACACGAATCCGAGGTCCAAAATGCTCCATCACGTCAAGTTTTTGAAAAAAATGGGGTTGAAACCCCTAAAAACAGCGCTTTTGGCACTTTTTGAAAAATTGTGGGGCAAAATTCTGACGTGATAAAAATTTCGCTATTATCAGAAATTAAAACTTAATTCATGCCCTTTCAAATGAGCCCTCAGCCGATACATATCATTCAACCCTTAAAGCAGGGGGTGTGTTTTTGTCCAGGGGTGCGAAAACTTTAAAATACTGTCAAAAAAAAATTATTTAAGGGATTTTTTAGGGGTTGTGAATGGAGAAAAATTTTGAAGCTATAGGTTTAAGTACACGGCTACCCCTAAAAAACCTTAAATAATTTTCTTTGTATATGTATTTTAAAGTTTTTGCACCCTTGGACAAAAACACACCTGCTTTAAGGGTTGAAGGATATTGATCGGCTGAGGGCTGATTTGAAAGGGCATGAATTAAGCTTTAATTTCTGATAATAGCGAATTTTTTATCACGTTAGGATTGTACCCCACAATTTTTCAAAAAGTGCCAAAAACGCTGTTTTTAGAGGTTTCAACCCCATTTTTGTCAAAAACTTGACGTGATGGAGCATTTTGGACCTCGGATTCGTGTTTAGGGCAAAATTTGCCTTCGGAAACACTTTGTCGCATTCATTATACCCAAAAAAGTTTCATTTTGCAGGCCTGTGTAATTGAATATCTGCGAAGAAAATTTTGAAAAGTTTAGAAAATAATTGAATTTCTGCGAAGAATTTTATGTAGTGTTTGAAAATAATTGAATCATGTTAAAAATTTTGTTATTTTCGAAAATTATTGAATATCTGCGAAGAATTTTGATATTTATAATAATAATTGAATTTTTGACAAGAATTGCATTACAATTTTTAAAAACAATTGAATTTCTTCGAAGAATTTTGTAAATAAATGTTTAAATAATTAATTTCTACTAAGAATTTTGTTCTTTATAAAAATAATTGAATTCTTGTTAAGAACTTTATTAAAAGTTTTGAAATCAATTATTGAATTTTTACCAAGAATTTTATGATAAATTTAGAAAAGAATTGAATTCCATGCTAAAAGTTTTGTTATTTTTGAAAATGATTGAATTTCTGTGAAGAATTTTATAAATAATATTTAAAAATAATTGAATTCCTGCGCGAAGAACTTTGTTCTTTATGATAATAATAATTTAATTTTTCTGAAGAATTTTGTAGTTTATCAAGATTTTTGTTATTTATTATTTATATAAAAGTAATGGAGTTATTACGAAGAAATTAAAAAAAAATTTATAAATAATTGAATTCCTGGGAAATTTTTATTGTTTATGAAAATAGTTGAATGTTTACGTAGAATTTTATTAAAAAAATTTTTGAATAATATAGTTCTTTTGGAAAATTTTATTAAAATAGTAGACATGGAATTGAGGGAAATTTTGGAAAATAATTGAAATTTTGCCAAGAATTTTATTAAAATTCTTGAAAATAATTGAATTTTGGAGAAGAATTTTATTATTTATATAAAGATAATTGGAATTTCGACGAGAATTTAAAAAAAAAATTTTAAATAATTGAATTTCTGAAATCATTTTTGTAACTTTTTCAAAATTTCCAAAATTATACCGTGTAATTTACGAACTTTTCGTCCTTTTTCAATGAAATTACGGACATTATGGACCTTTTTTTTAAAAAAAAAACTGACTTTTACGGACTTGCAGCAAATTTACGGACCCAGTTCGAGCCCTGAATAACATAATAAATTTCTAAATTCGCAAAAGGAAAAGTTTTCACAAGTCTCACAATGCTATAGGAAGGCTCCAGTTCAGTGCCACGATAATTTTTTTAATAGAGCAAATGCAAATTTTGCACAGTTCTAATTTTATTATTTTATTTATCATGTTAGTTACAATCTATTTTTACAGTAATAATATAAAAATTATTATATTAATATATTAGTTATTATCTATAATATAATAATAATTTATTTAAGTTTATATAAAAGTATCACTTGAATGACATGCGTGTATTGTATATATGTACAACGGAAATAAACTGATTTAACCTTAAATCGAAGGTGTTTCACTTTTAATTATAGATTCAAAACTGGACACGGAAGATGAAGAGTGTCACGTCTGTTTTGTTTTACTATAAAGAAAGACACACTCAAGATACTGTAAAATGTATCGTGTTTATTATTTCCTGTAGCACAAGGAAATATTAAACATGCAAAATATTTATAAAAGTGCACTTTGTAGCGTTCTTTTTTCAAAATTTTAATTAGACTTATAATATTATCGACTACTCGACGAAATAAATGAAAAAAGAAAAAAAATTTTATATTTATATTTGTTGTTTTTTTTTTATATTTGTTGTTTTGTTGCAGTCATTTTTGACTGCTTATAATACAAACTATAATATTATAGTTAATATATTAAATATAGTTAATAAAATTAAATGAATTTTAAAATATAAATATTAAGTAATGTAAATATGTGAGAATAAAAAATTAACAGAAATTAAAAACAACTTTTTTTTCTTTGTTACAGATATGATCTTGACGACAAGTTGAAAATTATTTCCGACATTTCTGGGATTTCAATTATTCTGTGAGTAATTTTTTTATATACGTATTTTATTTTATACATTTATGTGAATGTTATTCTTCGAAAAATATATATTTTATTGTTTATTAACCATTATAAACTATAACTTTTTTGAGAAATAAACGTTAATTATACTTGGTATAAAAGAATATTTCCATTTGAAAATATCATACAGCGAATTTAAATTTGTCTAATAGTAGTTTAGAATAATCTGAATAATTTCTTGAATATTTTTTTATGAAGTTGCTTTTATAAAAGAAAATAATTAACCCCTTGACTGCGGATAACGAAGACCTTCGTCATTTCGGACTTTTCACATAGACTGCGGCAAAAATACGCCAATCATCGTCATGATATAAATTAGTTTAACTAATTGTAAGTAACTAATTCATATAAACTAAAAAGAAAATTATTTCCGAAAAGTCAACGGAATTCAAAAAGATATGGCGTTTTCCTTTTTCAAAAATATTATGTTCCAGAAAAAAGTTTGAATATTCTATTACATTTATTTGCAAATTTTTTTAATTGTAAAATAATTTCAAAACATCAATATCTTCTTTTTGAAATATAAATATATAATCATTATTATTTTTTAAACGGAATTAAAATTATTTTCAAAATATTTAAATTCAAACCTTTATAAAACATTCAGAATTATTTTCATCATTTCAATTCAAAATAATATTTTCTACAATTTCCAACTCAAATTCTTCTTTAATACAATTATTTTTGAAAATTTTTGAAAAAGTTCTTTGACAATTTTTAAATCCATTTGTTTACAATTCAATTTTACAAAATTTCGATTATTAGGAAATTCTTCAATTAAATATATATTAGAAAAGAAAAACTTCAAATTGTTTCAAAAAAATTCAAACACATTTTTTCAAAAAAATTTGTTCTATAAAAATTAATAATTAAAATTATGAATCCTTTTTAAAATTCAATTATTTATAAAAATTCACTCATTAAGGCTTTTAATATTCAATTATCTAAAATTTTAACTGCAATTCATTTTTAAATAAATTTTTATTCAAAAATTCTACGAGAATTCATTTATTTAAATACGAAAATAAATAATTTATTAAATAACTGAATGTTTTTCAAAAAATTGAATTTTAATAAAGAATTTTATTACAAAAATTTGTAAATATTAAATTTTCTTGACGAATTTTAATACAATTTTTAAGAATAATTTCATTTTTCTAGAAATTCGATTAAAATAATTGTATAAAAATAATTAAAATCCTGTAAAAAATTTGATTTTTCTTAAATTTTTTGCAATAGGAAAGAAATTTACAAAAAATTTGTAAAGAATTTAATTTCTGTGAAATTTTTATTATTTTTGACAGTTTATGAAAATAATTAAACGTTTGCGTAGAATTTTATTAAGTACTTTTGAAAATAATTGTAATAATTTGTAACTTCTCCAAAATTCAATTTTTTTTGTTTTTAACTAAAATTCTTCAATAAATCCATTATTTTCAATAACTATAGTTAAATATATATTAAAATTTCAATTGAAATTAAAAGTCTTTAAAAAAAATTAGTTCAACAAAATTGACAATTATAAAACTATGAAAATTTCAAATTTTCAAAAATTTTAATTATAGAAACATCTAGAAAATTCAATTATTTCTAAAAATTCACGTCATAATGCTTTTAATATTCAATATTATTATTATCTAAAAATTTATTTATTTATTTAAATGTATAAACGAGGTTTAAAATTTAAATTATAAACTAATTTTTATTAGAAATAATTAAATTTCTCCGTAAAATTTTATTAAATTTTTTTTAAATAATTGAATTGTTTTGTAAAACTTTATGAAAATAGTAGTTATTGAAAAACCATTGAATGGAGGAAAATTTTTGAAAATAATTGAAATTTTGACAAGAATTTTTTAAAAATGACATCATTTTGCTTTCTTTTTTGTTTTCGAAATATTAAATAGTTCATTAATAAAAATTGAGACATTTTAAAAAACAAATAAAATTACGATAATTTCAAGGACAACAATCGAAAGCTTTGCCAATTCCACATCCAGCAAATTCATCTATTATACAAATTATTTGGTTATTTACAAATAATTCAAATTTGATGAAAAGCAATAATTTTGCAATAAGTCAGATGCAAAAAGTTGATTTTAAAATTTAATTTTACTTTATGAAGCTAAATGTTAATGGTTTTATTCGTTTAATCAATGATTTAATATATCGAATATAATCTACCTGATAATGTAATTTTATGAAAATGCAATTATCAATATTTCGAGTTGAATTGAACGTATAAAGTAGCGCTTTTTTGTATAACTGTGTCCGCCTCCGCCCTGGCCTGTCTGTCTGTCCCTAAAATATATTTTGTGCTGAAATCACGAAATAGCCATTTTTCTCCGTCTACTGAATTCTGATTAAAATTCATGCAACACGTTGGAGAGTCACGAAGATAAGGAAGATTTGAATGTAAAGAGAATTTAGTTGAAAAAATAGAACGGGATATTTGCTTTAATGTTTGTTAATTATTTTTTCTTATTATAACATAAAATTCTCGATTATAAATTTAATAATTATATTCGATCTGCGTAATTCATGTTTGATTTTACTAGGTTATTAAGAAAAAGTAATTTTTCCTCCTAATACGAGATTACTTTTCTCTAGGTTTATTGAATGTTTAGTTGTCACTGAACGAGAATATACTAAAAAGTCCAGAATTCAAATATAATTGATAATCACAGGGAATCTATTTTTATAAAGTAATCGCTATTTTAAAAAGTCAAAATAGCTGGGATGCGGATATGGAGCTCATGGTAAGAATCAATTTCCATAACTGGATTTGCTTAAAATTTGTTACTTCAGGGTTCCTGAGGTTAATGACAAATCCAAAGTTAGATTAAAGAAATTTGAAATCTTCTTTTTAAATAGCGTCAAAAATTTTCAAAAGTCAGTAAATTACAGATATTTTGACGCCATTTTAAATTTCAAAAATCTAAAATTCGATTTGTTATTAGAAACTTGAGAAACACCTAAGTAACAAATTACAGAAATCAATTTTTATACCATAAACTCCTTTTATAAAAATAGGTTCTCCGTTATTGATATAATCATCTTTTAAGGTATTTGTCGCGTAACTGGTCACTTTCAAAAGTTTGTATCCGATGAGACTGTACTTATGAAACGCAATTATGAATGTAAGTTTCCGAAAAACTTTTGCGCACGTATGCAGACGTTTCACACATTGAAGGTCTCAATGTATATTCATAGATTCACGCACATAAAATAATCGTGGTAACGTCGCAAGTTTTGATATATGATGGCGTCTTCTCTCTTTATTTAAAATTTCGCGCCAAAATTAGCAAACGAGCTGTAGTATTTAACAAGCGCTGTTGCCACGTTTACGAATTCGCCTCTCAATAATATTTTAAGTTTGACATTAAATATATCTTTTATACGGTACGGTAAAAAAATTTCATTTTCCTATATAAAAGTTTTTAGTTCATTTTAGTTCAATAAATTAAGCTTTATTAGTTTTCTTTCAAAATCTGACTATTAGTACAGGTGCAAAAAATTAAAAATCTGTAAACAATAATATAAACATGGTTTTCCTATTCCGTATTTGATTTAAATTTTTGAAGATAAAGATAAAGATAAAAATCTAAGAAATAATCAAGTGAAGTTTAAAAAAAATTCGATGCGATAAATTTTGAGCCTCAAAGTTGATCATTTAAGCTTTAATATAAGTTCTTAAAGAGATTTTTATCATGTTGCGTTTTTTGGGTCCTAAAAATGCGATTTTTTTCAATAAACACACAAATTTTTTAATAAGCACAACTTGAATATTTTTTTGTAACCCACATCATATACTAGATTTATATTTTGACCTACATTATAGTGATAAATATATTAATACTCTTTTTACACACTCGCAGCAACTCATTTGTAATTTATGTTGCTTTAAACCTTGTAAATACTGTTTGTAAAGAAAGCACATGCATCACATAGAAATTGAATTTGTTTTTTTAAGTGTAAAATGGAAATAGTTTTGTTGTTTTTGTTAATTATTTGAATCGCTATATGAGATATAATAACCAAGATAAAGCAAGAATTACGATATTGAGTAGATTTTGTGCTGTTATACGGTAAATTTTCGTTTACAGTTAATGAACATGAGTTTGTTAAATAACATTTTGCCTTTCCTCATCCTCAATTTTGACAATATGGTTTCACCTGTGGGTTTAGGTAACGTTGACATATACCAAGATATACATCTATAGGCAAACTCTCTATCTTTCCTCGTCATGGGTTGATTCACTATTTGCTTGTTTCATACAGGATATGCGTATTTCACCGGAAATTGCGTGAAATTCTGAAATTCTCTCCCTCTTTTTCTATAACATCCACCTGAATATTTTAAGCCCTATAATTACACTTGTTTTGTCTAAAGGAAATCCAGTTTTCCACTTTATATATATTATAATATATATTTTCGGGCACCGCAATCTCGTGGTGCATGACCGACAGTATTTTTGAACAGACAGTACATTTGCTTATAAATTATGACTAACTTATAACTTTTGAATTCAGTACAATAATAAATATTGTGCCAAGAACCACACGGAAAATCTTTCTTCAAGAAAGATTACAAAATTTCTTCAGGAAATGAGGATATGGAAAAAAATTTGGAAAAATAGTTAAAGCGTCTATTGAATTATTAATGATGTTTTTTTTATTTGATAAAGTAAAGGAAATTTTTGAAGGTCTTCATAAATATTGTTCTGCAATTTTCATATTAAGATCTGAAAGAAGAGTTCTATCTCTAATTTTGCACAAAGAAATTTGCAATTATTGTAAATCTAAATAAATATCTTTTCCAAAAATATTAAAAAGGATTTATTTCCACTTTTTGGTACAAAAAAAGAGAAAAGTTTCATTTATTATACAAAACATTAGATAAATGAACCAAATTTTAAAAATTTTCATTTTTTCCCGTTTCAGTTATTAAGTTTATATATATACATGTTTGGCTTTACAATAGTTGAATTCACCATTATGGATCTGCATAATATTTTTATGACATAATCCTAAACAGAAACCCAAAAAGTACCCCATTACTGAAATTAAATGCAATTAATTACAATTTTTGATTTCTTTATTTTGTGTCCATCAAATAATTGACTTCTATATTTTAATCTTGTATTAGATACCTACGTAATCTCACTATTCTCATGACAAAATTTATCACAGACCTTAAAAATGAGCTGCAAAAAGTAATGACTGAAAATTGTTGCAGTTAATAATTTTTGTCTTTTCAACTCTTCTCAAGTATTTGAATCTAAAAATTCTGAATTTGCAATTCTAACGCCAAAATTATGCTAAAATATGACTAAATAACATTGTATTATTCAATTATAGAAAGTTTAAAAGTATTAATTAAAAAATGTAAAATTTGAAAATTTTCGATTTTTAAAATTTTTCGAAAAAATGGAATATCTTTCGTTCTGGTTAATATTTTTGAAATCTGTAAATTTGTAAACCTAAAACTTGGGTCAAGACCTAACACTCTGCCAAATTTGGTTTCCAACGTTTCACTTTGATTAAGAATCTCAAATAACAATCATAGGAAACTTATCATATTGAGAAATTCTCTAAAAATTTGAAATTGGAGTTCATTTATGAAAATTCGATTGATTTTAAGAAAAACGAAATTGAGGAAAATACTTATTCTGCGTACAAAACATTACAAATTATTCTTATTCAGCAACACTTGAGAATCATTCGAAAAAGTGACGACTAACGAGTTTCGTGGGAGACGAGAGATTATATAGAACAGTTATTCGATGCAGGTTCGTGTTAAGTAGGTTCCTTGGTTGGCTGTGCTGGGAAAAATTAATTTTCTTTAAAGTTTTTCATAGAATATTCTCGTTTATGCGTTCTTTATTTGCGGTGAAAATATTTGAATCCCTTTCAATTAATTCAGATTGAAACTCTTTAACTTTTTCATGGAGTTAATAGAAACTTGAACCTGATAGCACATTTTTCCGTTTTTTAGCATTGCGAGGGATTTTGAAGATAAATGCAAAAGGAAAAAAGTTAAAAAGAAATTACCTTTTATAAAATGTCACGAAAAGTTTATGCTGCGCGTGAGAATAAGCCGTCGCGGTTTTGTTACGACCCTGGCTTGTGGTAATGGTAAATGTATATTGAAGTCGACTCGTTTTCCCGGACTGTCCGGAGCCTCAGGCCCGTGGGATTCGTTCCTTGCAAAAGAGGCCTCTTAGGCGACCGATCGACCTCCTCTGATCAATATCGCATTATTATTCTTGTACATGCTCTTTCATCTCTCTATTTAAATTTTTTTGCAATTTTTATTCTCTGTACGTCCATCTTTTCTCTATCGTCTTCTTATTGTCTCTCTTGATTGATTTTTTACTTTGTTTGAATTAGAAACATAAATTTATTCGTTATTGAATAATTAAAGTGTATTAAAATATTAATTACAAAGTTTTTCTAAGGATATCAAATTGAGACAAAAAACTTATCAAAACGTTGCTTCGCAACACTTTTGATACGTTTTTTGTCTCAATTTGATATCCTTAGAAAAACTTTGTATGTGACTCATAATTAATATCTGCGATACACGGAAAGAAAGTTATCAAAATTTTATAAAAGTATTTTACTAGTACAGGACAAATGCGACAAAGGTAAATTCTGATATCAGAAGTTCTAAACGATACAAGAAATTAAACGATATTTAGTCAAATATCAAAAACTTTTAACAAATTTTAATGTAACGTTACTAAATATTATTTAATTTATTTTTTTTTTATAGTTTAGTACTTCTGATATCAAAATTTACCTTTGTTGCATTTTTTCGTACACTGGTAAAATACTTTTTTAAAATTTGATAATAACTTTCTTTCCCTGTATATAAAGTTAAAAAATAAAACAAAAAAATGTTGACATTAAATTTGCAGATGGTGACTTTAAAAATTCTCGAAAACTACGGTTTAAGTGCCTTAAAATAAAATTACATTTTAAGTAATTTTCTTCTATATTTACTTGAAATTTTACATGATATTTTAATGTAAATTTTGTTTTACAGAATTCATTACTTGCACAAAAAAGTATTTTATGTATACCTACTATGTCTTAAGAAAGCACTAAATATTATTTTCAAATGTATTTTCTTGATAGAAAGTCGTATTTAGATTGAGATTATCAATTTAACGGAGTGTATAAAAATAGAGAAAACAACACCCACAGCAGTTGAAAAATAAATTACTTCTTTCGTGTACTATCGAATCGATCGAAGCGAAAGTTAGAACCTCTCTTTCGTAGAGTGAACAAATGACCAGCTTGTCTCTTGACATCATGTAATAAAATTACCGCAATCCATGAACTTTTTTTTTTAAAGGAAATTAATATTTATATTTGAAAGAGAGTAGCTCAGTTTTCAAAAATATAATATGGGAAAAAATTAATAACAGTATTTGAAATATATACATTATAGATATATATTATTGTTATTTTAATCACATTTTATATAATATAATTTATTTTATTTTGTCAATCTTATCAAAAAATACTAAGTCGACTGTACATTTTTGGGCAACTTTTCAAAGGTTGGTCCAACTCAACGTGCCAATGGTTGGGCCGACAACTTATCCCAAAGAAATAAATATAATACCAACTAAAAAAAATTAACACATTACAAAGCTCGAACTGTCCGTAAATTTGCTTGAAGTTCGTAAAAGTCAGTTTTTTTGAAAAAAAGACCGTAAAGTCCGTAATTTGATAGAAAAAAGGAAAGTTCGTAAATTATACGATATAATTTGGAGAATTTTACAGAAATTACAAATGATTACAAAAATTCAATTATTTTCAAAACTAATAAAATTCTTCGCAGAAATTCAATTACGTTCAAAAATTTAAAAAAATTCTCGTCAAAATTTCAATTATCTTTAAAAATATTAAAATTCTTCTTCGAAATTCAATTATTTTCAAAAATTTTCCTCAATTCTTTTCATAAATAATAAAACTCATCGTAGAATTTAAATGGTTTTTAATACAATTTTAATCCAATTCCTCGAAAAATGTAATTATTCTTAAAAATTTTATTAAAATTCGTCCAAAAAATTTAATTATTTAAAAATTTGTTGATAAAATTCTTTATGAGAATTGAATTTTAAGAAACATTTAATTATTCAATAAATAATTAATTTTTGTATTTAAATAATTGAATTCTAGTAGAATTTTTTTAATAAATATTGATTTGAAAATAAATCTCAGTTATAATTTTAGTTAATAATTGAATATTAAAAGCATTATTGCGTGAATGTTTAGAATTACTTGAAAATTTGAAAAGGTTTCATATATATATATATATATATATATATATATATATATAACATTATAAATGTTGAAAGTTTACATTTTTCATACTTTTAACTAACAATTCTGTAGAAGAATGAATTTTTTTGAAAACTTATTTTTGAATTTTACTCGAAATTATTTTTTTGAAGCTTTTATTTTCTAATATATATTTAATTGACGAATTTTTGAATAATTGAAATTTTGTAAAATTGAATTGTAAAATAAATGAATTTGAAAATTCTCAAAGAATTTTTTCAAAAATTATTATAAATAATTGATTTATAGAAGAATTTTAGTTTAAAAAAACACTAAAAAATGTAATTTTTGAGTAGTCACAAATTATTGCAGAAATTCAATAATTATTTTCATAAATAATAAAACTCATCGCAGAATTTCAATTATTTTTAATACAATTTAAATCGAATTTCTTGAAAAATGTAATTATATTGTTAAAATTTTTATTAAAAATCGTCCAAAGAATTTAATTTTTTAAAAATTTATTGATAAAATTCTGTACGAGAGTTGAATTTTAAGAAACATTCAATTATTAAATAAATTATTTATTTTTGTATTTAAATAATTGAATTGTATGTAGTAGAATTTTCTAATAAATAAATAAAATTTAAAAAAAATTGATTTAAAAATGAATTCCAGTAAAAATTTAGATAATAATTGAATATTAAAAGCAATATAGCGTGAATTTTAAGAAATATTTAAATTTTGAAACTAATTTTGTTTCAAAAAGTTTAATTTTATTTTTTAATGTAATGAAGAATTTATGAATAATTGAAATTTCGTAAAATTGAATATTGTAAACAAATGAATTTGAAAATTGTCAAAGAACTTTTTTGAAAATTATTAAAAATAATTGATTGAAAGAAGAATTTTAGTTAAAAATTCTTTAAGATAATAATTGACTTGAAATGATAAAAATAATCATGCTTTATAGTTATGAAAAAATTGAATTTCTAGTTAATTTTTGGTCTGTAAAGTCCGTATTTTTCAATAATTTCACTGGTTCGAGCCCTGATATTATTATTATTATCGGGGACATTACATCACTGTAAAAAATAAATTTTGTTTTAAGCCTGATTTTGACTAAAAACAACTTACATTAGTCCAAATATTGACTGAATTTCTACTTAGGAAACTGATTTTAAGATCTAAAATTGGCTTATTTTTATTTTAAGTCCAAAAATAAATGCCAAAGTTAGGCCAATCTCCAAACTCTGGAAGCCAAGCTAAATTCGCACCTGGGTTCAACTAAAAAAACTTAAAATTTTAAGGTTCATGCTTGTTTTATAATTTTAAAGTTTTTGAAAAGTGTTATTTATCGCTTAATAAAATGGTGAACATTACACAGTAAAAAAAAAGTCTGACTCCGTTTACACCTTAAATTCAGCCCATGTATTTCACATAAGTCTGTCCTTGTTTAACGGGGCTGACTCCGTTTACATCATAAATTCAGCCTCAAAAATAGGCTGAAAGTAAAACTTTTTTTTTAGTGTGTATTTTTAAAATAAGAATTTACGTCTCTAAGTTCTCAAGACGAGAAGGTCCTACTACATTGTTGGAGAACCTTTTGCCAGAACCAAAGATGGCCTCTTGCGTTACAAGGAAGGTATCCTTTTGTAAAAAAGGCGACGAGATGGAAAAAGAAACTTGCCTCGCTCTCTGGCAACAATCCTTTTGCAGAGAGGAAACCGCATTGGCCACTGGAAAGGCACGTAACTCGTTGACTCGATATGCCATTGTTGAAAGAACTCATTACTAATTCTACTTTCGAGTTTCAATTCTAAATTCAACGCTAAAGTCAAATTCAAATCTCCTTTTACTTCATTTCAACTTCATTTCAATTTTCATCTACATTTCATATACTTTGCTGCAACACAGTTTTAACTTACGAACGTACGAAAAATTGACGCAATAGTAAACTCGAAAGTTTCTTTTTTTATTATCAATCAATAATGTAAGTCCAGGGGTTAGGTTTCAATTTGAAATTATAGAAAATATTAATTTTCAATGAATTTAAATAGAAATTTTAGGAACAACTCATTATAAAAATTCAATTATTTTCAAAAAGTGATAAACTTCTTCGCATAAATTCAATTATGGTCATAAATTTAAAAAACTTCTCGTCAAATTTTCAGTTATCTTCAAAAATAATAAAATTCTTCTCCGAAATTCAATTATTCCCAAAAATTTTCCTCATTTCAATTATTTTTAATATCTATTTTAATCAAATTTTCCAAAAAAAATTCAATTATTTAAACAAAATTTTAATAAAAATTTCACAGGTATTCAATTACCTACCAATTTTTTATAAATTTCTTCCCACCAATTCAATTATTTTAAATTTTTTAATGCAGTTTCTCTAAACAATTCAAATATATTCAGAGAATTGGAAAAAATAGTTCTGAGAAAATCAATTATTTCGAAAAATATAAATAAAATTCTTTTAAAAATTCTATTATTTAAAAAAATGTTGAAAAATTAAAATTCTTTACAAGATTTAGTTTAAAAAAATTGCAATTTTAATAAAATTTTTCTATACAGTACGAAAACCTACCACGTCAGTCATGTCCCATGAGTGGGAGTGAGACAGACTTATGCGATTCCCATACTTTCCTATGACTGACGGATAGCTTTTCTTACTGTATATACAATTCAATTATTTTTAATACAATTCTTCTTAAGAATTCAATTATTTTCACAAATAATACATTTTTTATGGGAATTCAATTACTCAAAAAAATTTGAATAAAAATCTTCGCAAGAAACCAAATATTTCCATAAATAATAAAATTTTCTCAAGAATTCAATTTTAAAAAGTTTTGATAAAATGCATTATAAATTTGAAAAATTTTAATAAAATTGATCATAGAATACAATTTTGTTTGTTAAAATATAACATTCTTCGTATAGCAATACCTACAATATTATTGTCAAAAATATTTATAAAAATCTTCGAAACAATTCAATTATTTTCGTAAAAAATAAAATTCTTTGCAAGAATTAAATTTTTTTTCAAAAATAACAATTTCGACAGGAATTTAATTATTTAAAAAAATTTAATAAATATTTTTCGTCAGATTTTAATTATTTTAAATTTTTTAATGAACATTTTTTTAATTTTACGATGGAATTGGATTATTTTCAAAAAGTTTTAAAAAATTCTGAGAAATTCAATACCTATTATTTAAAAAAATTTGAAAAAAATTCTTCTCAAGAAATTAATTATTTTCATAAATAATAATATTTTTCTCTAGAATTCAATTATTTTCACGAATATAATTCTTCACAGAAATTCAATTTTTTAAAACAATTTTTTATAAAAATTAGTTGCAAGAATTCAATATTATTTTCATAAATAACAGAACTTATCGCAGAATTTCAATTATTTTTTATACAATATTTTAAATAAAATGATAGAAATTTGCATTTATTCTTAAAAATTTTATTAAAATTCGTCAAAAGTGTTCAAGTATTTATAAAAATTTCTTGATAAAATTCTTCATAAAAATTTAGTTTTAAGAAATATTTAATTATTTAATAAATTAATTTTTTTTGTATTTAAGTAATTGAATTCTCGAAAAATTTTCTGATAAAAATTGATTAAAAAATGAATATATTCTGTTAGAATTTAAATTTTCGTAGTTAAAATATTTTATACTTCCGGTGTTCCTAGTTTATTATTCGGAATTTGGAAATTTAGTTTACGCGGGATTTCTTATTGGTAAGCGAGGGAAAAGTAGGTTTGATAGTCTTTGGCGGGGCAGAGCCCTTTTGGAGAGCAAAGAGTTTGGTCGTGCGTTACGGAAACCAAATCTTGAAAATTGTATTTAGCGTCGGTCGAGTTGAATTGTAATTGTGTGTATTTTAAAGGCAGTATGCTGCGCGAATCTTAATTTGTTAAATCTTAAATCAAATTATTTTATTTCATTCTAAATAAACTGTGATTAATATTTTAAAATACAGTGGTAAAATCTCTGTGTCTTATTTAGCCTAAAACTCAGTTGCTTCCTTGTTAACCATTCAATTAAGATTAGAAAAATCTCTAACAAATTCAGAAGTGGGATTGTTTCAAGAAAATCCACCGTTGTGCGGTTAAATTATTTTTCTGTTACAAAAAAGATAAAATTTCCGTGCAAGAGTCTTAAGTGGTTTGAAGTTCACACGTGGCTTGCAAAGCAGAAAACAGTGCTAGAGGAATATACGCAAGTGTAGTAAAATGTGAAATCAGTGGAAAGTTCCTGTTTTAAGTTGGAAATTCATGGATGATAACTTCGAGGACTTTCAGCGAAAATTTTACAACTCTACTATTGTAACGAGGAAAATGGCGGACAAGGAAAAATTCGACGCGTTAATGAAGGAAGCGAAAAGGCTTGAGGCGGAAGTTGAGAGGCAGAAGATAAGACGAGCAGAGGAAAAAGCCGAACATGACCGACGTTTGGCGGAATCGAGAAACGAAATCACGAGTTTACAACGAGCGTTAACAGAGGGCAGCACTCAACAACATATGGAGAGTTTTGCGGCATCAGCTGGCTCACAAGATGTTTTGGCGCAGGCATTGACTCAAATTGGACAAACTTTGCAGCAGTTCCAAAAAACATTATCACTACCTCAGACATCAACTTCAGGGCAAGGTGGCAGTGTACAACAAATACTGTCGGATCCTCGAAGTGTTATTAGTGAATTTTTGGGGAGTGAAGAACCTGAGAAGGCGAGAGTTTGGATTGAGGAGTTTGAAAGTGCCAAAACTATTCACGAGTGGAGTGATGCAGTGGCGTTAAGCATTGGGAAGTCTCGAATGAGAGAAGCGGCCCTCAAATGGTTACTAACGAAATCAGAAGATATTCAGGATTGTAATGCATTTGTCCGAACATTTAAATCAACTTTCTTAATATCTCAGAGTAAACCCGAGAAGTTGAAGACGATGATGGCGAGAGTTCAAGGTCCTAGAGAGTCTATTCAAAATTACTTTCACGACAAGGTTTGGCTCTGTACGAAATTACAACTAAATGTGAACGAGATCCGAGACGAGATTGCAGCTGGTCTCTGGCTGAGGGAAGCGGCTGGGCATCTTATGGTGCAGACATTCAACTCCACCGATGGAATATTGCAGGAGTTGTTGAGATTCGAAAGCGTGGACAGTCGTCGTCGATCACGTATTGCTGGTCGCAAGGCAGAAGGAAATGCGTCATCTATGGTGGTTCCTGGTTCCGGAGGAGTAGCTGATTCAAAGAAGTCGTCGGAGGATGCAGAGAGAGTAAACAGGTTTGAGTCATCAAAATCATCGGTAAGAAAATGTCATCGTTGTGGCTCTACGAGTCATTTAATTAAAAATTGTCCTAGTCCTAAACGTGAAATTGTATGTTATAAGTGTAATACCCCGGGTCATATAGCGCCTCGATGTCCTCTTTTACTTGAAAATAAAAATAACGAAGTTTCGGGAGAAGTAAAATTAGTAAACAGGTCGGAAATTGATAAATCTTTTTCTAAATTTGTTCGTGAAATTCGGGTTAATAATGTAATTTTGACAGCTCAAATTGATATGGGCGCTTCCGTATGTACAATGAGAGCTTCCACAGTGTTAAATTCGAATTTTCAAATGATTCCAGTAAAGTCAAAGTTAGGTGGATTCGGATCAAGTGAAGTTTGGTCGCCTGGTGTTGTGCGAGATTTAGTTCAATTAGATAAATTAAAACCAAAACAAATAGAAATGAGAATTGTTCCGGATACCGCTCAGGAATTTGACGTTATCTTGGGAAGACCGTTTACGGAGTCACTTGATTTAGTATACGAACGTGTAGGAAATGAACTAATTTTTTCCAATGTTGATATAGTTGATCTAAAAAACGAAGAAAATGTGTCGCGAGTTTACAGTAATGAGGAAATTCAATTAGAGGCGGGAACGATTAATTTTATAAATGTAAAGTCGTGTATAGGTGATATTCATTTGCCCGTTGCGAATATGGGAAGTGAAGACCTGACGTTAAAAGTAGGAGAGAAGTTAGGGGATTTGGTGTGCACGGTAGAAGGGGTTCCAGTTCGAGTGGGGAGAGATAAGGCAATCGAAGACAGTGAGGTAGTGACAGATGTGACAGTCACGAGTGAGCAGAAAAGCGAATTACTTAGAATTTTAAACCAATATCTGGTTTGTATTGCGGACGATGAATCGCAGATAGGTTGTACGAACGTTTTAGAAATGGAAATTAAATGGAAAGACGATGCACAACCTTTTCATGTGAAACCGTACCGTTTAAATGCTCAGGATCGAACGGATTTAGATAAAATAATCGGAAAATATAGAGCTGCGGGTTTAATTAAGGATACGAATGCCGAAATTGTTAGTCCCGCTTTTATAGTGAGAAAGCCGGACGGTACACCTAGAATGGTCGCGGACTATCGAGGAGTAAATAAAAATACGATACCTTTTCATTTTCCCATACCGAATATTGACGACCTGTTAGAAGATTTAGTCGACGCTAAATTGTTTATTAAATTAGATTTGGCGCTTGGGTATTTACAGATGCCTTTAGAGGAAAATTCGAAGAAAAAAACCGCTTTTATTACAGAAACTCAAACTGGTCAGTTTGAGAGGGCAATGTTTGGGTTGTCGAATGCCCCCATGTATTTTGCCAAATTAATTGATCGCGTTTTAGGTATTGCTAGAAGAAATAAAATCGCGTTTATGTTCTTTGATGACATCTGTATACATGCTCGAGATTGGAATACTCTAATTATAAATTTAAAGGAAGTTTTAGAATTATTAAAAAGCGCTCGACTAACGTTGAATTTAAAAAAATGTTCTTTTGGTATGCGGCAAGTTGACTATTTAGGTTATACATTAGGTGCGGGTTCGATTTCACCAGGGGAAAGAAAGGTACGGGCAATACAGGATTTTCCAATTCCAAAGTCTAAACATGATGTAAGAAGATTTATCGGTTTATCAAGTTTTTTTCGACGCTTTATAGTAAATTTCTCGAAAATTGCAGCACCAATAACAGATTTATTGAAAGATAGCGAACAATTTGTGTGGTCTGATAGTCAACAAACGGCATTCAATAGTTTAAAAGCGAGTTTGGTAAATAAACCAGTTTTAAAGGTTTATAACCCGAAAGCAGCCATCACTGAGTTGCATACTGATGCATCTGCAGTGGGTTTGGGGGCTATTCTTTTACAGGCGGATAAAATTGATGAAAAAAAACGTATGGTTTATGCTATTAGTAGAAAAACTACTGAGATCGAGGCAAAGTATCATTCTAGTCGCTTAGAGTTGATGGTAATTGCGTGGGCGTTAAAAAGACTTCGTCCGTTCTTGATCGGTATACCGTTTGTTATTGTCACTGATTGTAGATGTTTAGTCAATATTAACGCTTGGAAAACTCAAAGCTCGCAGATTGCCAGGTGGCTAAGCGAAATTTCGGAATTTAATTTTGAAATTAAACATTCTCCTGGCGAGAAAATGCAACATGTTGATGCTCTCTCACGAGCGCCCATTTGCGAAGAAAGTTTAACAGTAATGACAATAGAAACTTGGGAGGATGAGATTCTTATGTTTCAAAGAAGCGATCCATTAATAAACGAAATAATAAATATTCTCCAAAAATCTGAATCAAAGCGAACGAAATTAGAAAGAGATAGAGTGAAGGATATGAAGTTGAGTGAGGGTTTGTTGTTTAAAAGGCATGTAGTTAATTCTGTAGAAAAAGATCTATATTTTGTTCCCAAATCGATGAGAAAATCAATTGCAATTAGATATCATGACTTACATAGTCATTTAGGAGTAGATAAAACGATTGTTCGAATAAAAGATTTTTATTACTTTCCTTACATGCGTCGATATATTAAAATGCATATTCGAAATTGCCTTGAGTGCTTATTGGCGAAACGTAAAGCTGGTCGGAAGGATGGTGAATTGCACCCGATCCCTCCAGGTCGAAAACCGTTCGAGGTTGTTCACTGCGATCATGTTGGGCCGTTCCCAACAACATCTCGTAAAAATAAATATGTACTTGGATTTATTGACAATTTGACAAAGTTTATTGTAATTTTTCCGGTATCGAATGTGAGCGCAAGAGTGACAGTTCAAAAGGCAGAGGAGTTAGTTAATCAATTTGGTGCTCCTTATCGTCTAGTTACTGATCGAGGTACGGGTTTTACCGCGGATCTTTTTGAAAAATTTTGTGAAAAGCATGGAATCCGTCACACGTTAACTTCGAGTCGTCATCCCCAAGCTAATGGCTTGGTTGAACGTTTAAATCAAACCATTATTCCGATTGTAAAAATTGCTACTCGTAGTGATGAAAATCAAGATTGGGATAAATATTTAAAGAAAATCGCGAGAGATATTAACACGTCAGTAAGTAAATCAACCGGGAAAACCCCTTTCGAGTCACTCTTGGGCTACACACCTCGATTTGATGAGGGAAATCTTCGTGAAATTACTCATATTAATGAAACGTATGAGTCACCTAGTTCAATTCAGGAAAAAATTCGTGCAAATATTATTAGCGAGCAAGAAAAATATAAAGTGTATTTCGATAAAAATAAAAACAAAACGGTCAAGTACAATGTGGGTGATATTGTTTTTGTAAAAAGAAACCCCACTGCTACTGGTTACTCTGCAAAGCTTCAATCGGCTTTTGGTGGACCTTTTGTTATTATTAGTCCCGAATTAAATGATACCTACCGTGTTAAAAAACTAAATGATTTTAGAGATAAAAATTTTGAAACTACGATTCACGTTAACCAATTGAAGCTCTGGCGAGGAATTGATTTGGATGAGAATGAAAATGAGAATTTCAAGGTCGCTACTGATACTACTAAAATTGTAAGTTCGGAGGATAGTTTGAGTGAGTCGGAAAGTTCGAGTGATGATAATAAATCGATTGTAAGTGAGTGTAATGTTTTGAAAGAGTCTGATTTGAATGGAGAAGTTGTAAGACGGAGTATGCGAGAGCGAAATAAACCTCAACGTCTGCAATATTGTTGATTGCGTTATGATTTGGATTTGTAAATTGGAATTGTAAGTTGGAGGACCAACTAAGGTTTAGGATGACCGATTGTTAGAATTTAAATTTTCGTAGTTAAAATATTTTATACTTCCGGTGTTCCTAGTTTATTATTCGGAATTTGGAAATTTAGTTTACGCGGGATTTCTTATTGGTAAGCGAGGGAAAAGTAGGTTTGATAGTCTTTGGCGGGGCAGAGCCCTTTTGGAGAGCAAAGAGTTTGGTCGTGCGTTACGGAAACCAAATCTTGAAAATTGTATTTAGCGTCGGTCGAGTTGAATTGTAATTGTGTGTATTTTAAAGGCAGTATGCTGCGCGAATCTTAATTTGTTAAATCTTAAATCAAATTATTTTATTTCATTCTAAATAAACTGTGATTAATATTTTAAAATACAGTGGTAAAATCTCTGTGTCTTATTTAGCCTAAAACTCAGTTGCTTCCTTGTTAACCATTCAATTAAGATTAGAAAAATCTCTAACAATTCACTTGAAAATTTTATTATAATTAAATTTTGAAAAGGGGTCAAATTAAAATCTTTGAAAATTTGAATTTATAGTTACAATATTCTTATGATATAAAATAAAGATTTTATCACTTTGTCATTTTAAATGTTCAACAAATTTTTACAATCATGGGCTACACAAATTATTATAAAAAAAAGTCTTCGACTCGGAGTGATCCATTTCTTCATGTTTTATAATAATATTCTCATAAGTTGTTGAATTTCAGAAGGTTTGAATTTGAAAATCTTAATTCCAATATAGAAAAATAATAATGATTAAATATTTATTTAACCCTTTGAGAACCAAATTTTTTCTTAAAAAATCGCGATTTTTGATTTTTAAGCAAACTTTTCAGGAACAGTTATTGAAGTTTTTTATTTGAATACCAGTGTCTGTCATACGCAATTTTTCAGACTATGTGAAAATTATTGTTTCAATATTCAGTTTTGAAAATTAGGAAATTTATGCACGAGTTAATAAAAAAATGTTCATGTTGCCTGAAAGCAACACTGGTCCTCAAAGGGTTAAAAAAGAAGTTATTGATGTTTTCGAATAATTTTACAATTAAAGAAATTCGTAAATAAATGTAACAGAACATTTTTTTTTTTGAGTATCTAATTTAATTTTTGGAGTGAATCAAAATATTCTGTTTATGTTTCGTTCATTTGTCACGATGTACATAAGACAATAAAAAATTAAAAAATTATCTTCAGAAATAACTTCCATAGGTATTGAAACTATTGTTTTACCATATATAAACTATGTTTTGAAGAAATAAGGAACTAAAAAATATTTTTTCTACAATGCTAAAAGTTAGAATTTGTAAAATATCGTGATAAATAAAATAAACAGTTTATTCTTTTACTGGTGTCAATTCTTTCACTGAAGCAATTCTACCCTACGT
The DNA here is from genome assembly GCF_015476425.1 of Leptopilina heterotoma. Taxonomy (NCBI): domain Eukaryota; kingdom Metazoa; phylum Arthropoda; class Insecta; order Hymenoptera; family Figitidae; genus Leptopilina; species Leptopilina heterotoma. The sequence goes on from NW_025110849.1 coordinate 1,655,230, forward strand.
TAATTTATAGTCACGAAAAGAAGAAGAATAACCTATAATAAGTGACATTTTCCTGGACATTCTGTAAAATATTCGAATTGACCATTTCCCCTAGGCTTACCCTATTTTTTTTATTAATGAGAAAAACGAGGATTATGTCTCAGAGAATTGGAATTTTCAACTTTGTGTATTTTACAAAAAATTAGACCTTCTATTAGGGGTCGTCCATATACCACGTGGACACTTTTTTTTGGGGGGGGGGAGTTAAAAAAAGTTTGAAATTGTCCACGATCCCATGTATTTTTGTGTCCACAAGGGGGAGGGGGGGGGTCAAAAATCTTTGAAAAACTGTCCACGTGGTTTATGGACGACCCCTTATCGGATCAATGTCTTTGACATTTGGGTGTAATGCTCGATGGATCGGTTCAAAAGAACTGTTTCAAGTTTAGTCTGTTTAGTATAAGTTGAAGCATCCTTGGTACATATATATCGAACTGCCTAATGGCGTCCTGGAACCCAGGGGTTGCCCCTATCGATTTTAGTCAACCTTCTTCTCCCACTTTGCTCCCAGGCTAGAGGTCTCTCCGCTATGGCCCTTTGTCGAAGACTGTTTTCATTTTCTCTTTTTCCTAAAGTACTAATAGCGCAAGAAAAATATATTTTGAGAGACGATGTGGGAGAAAGGCTTTTTCGAATCAATATTTTTAGATTCATTACGTTTTCCTCTCTCTCTCTCTCTCTCTCTCTCTCTCTCTCTCTCTCTCTCTCTCTCTCTCTCTCTCTCTCTCTCTCTCTCTCTCTCTCTCTCTCTCTCTCTCTCTCTCTCTCTCTCTGATGACGCACGAAAGTCGCTGAGAAGAGTTGTCCTTCTTTCCATCCACAGCCGACTTGGCCAGTTTGTTTTCCTTTTCATACAGTGTAAACATTCAAGTAAATATTCAACGTCAAAACGTGCAATTACTTCTTAGTACATACCCAACTATTAGGCGTCTAGGAAATATGTACTTCTTCTTTCTTGCTCCCCCGTGCAGGAAGCTTTGTAGTCCTTTAATTTATCAAATTTTTAGAAATGGTTTAAACTAATTCTCCTTTGTATAGAAATGTGTTATAAAGACTTGAAAAGCCTGGGAAACCTGGAATTGTCAGGGAATTTTATAAACTCTGATTCTAAAAATGCAATTTTTTGTATTTGAATCGTAAAAATTTCAAGTTTTCTAGTTGACATTATATACAACTTTTTGATTTTAAATTTAGTGCTTACAATTGAAATCTATATGGCGTTTCTGAATTTTAGTTTCTTTTGGTCAATATCTGCCTTATAATTTTAAAATTAATACATTTAAATGCATTTTAGAAAGCCAAAATTGTTATGAAACTGAAGTTAACAACTTTTATTCAATGAAAATTTTTTCTTTTGCTAACATTGTCTTTTAATGTAAGAAGTCTTTTTAAAAAATTACAAGAGTATCCATATAATGCTTTTTTTGCAATTTTAGACCCCCCCCCTTCCCCCATGTAACAAACTTTTACATACATTTGCGCCATTTTTATGCTGAGTGTAACAAATATCTTGACCCCCCCCCACCCCCTGAAGCATTACGTAATTTAAGTATGGCCCCTAACATTAAAATAAACAATTAGCAAAAAAAAAAAAAATTGTCATTGAATAAACGTAGGTAACTTCAGTTTCATAAAATATTAAAATGTTTAAAATACTCGTTTAATTATAAAAAATGCTGAACAAAACTAAATCCGAAGAAAGGTATACCTTCTAGGAGCATAAAATTATAGTTTGTTTGTATTTTTTGGAATGAAATTACACAAAGGGGGTTAACTCTCAATATAAACTCCTAATATTAAAATCTTCATTAATATTAAATCTTCAACTAAAATAAACTGATAAAAATTAAGTTTGGATTAAAAAATTAAACAAAAACTTTTAATTGAGGTAAGAATAACACAAACATAACTTATAAAGAGATTTGCTTCTAAGGTAGAGGTATACTTTTCTTCGGAGCGTATCACAAATAATCTCGCAAATTTTAACATAAATTGTTGTTATTAAAATTAAAAATTAATAACTTATTTTATTAACAATTTACTTGAAGGATTTTATATTTTTTGTTGTAATTGGCTGAAAATATACTAAAACAAATTTTATTTTTAAGTCTGGAATTTTTTAAAAAATTGTCTGGAAAAGTCATAGAATTTTAAAATCGATGTTTTGTGGCAACCCTGCGATAACTCGAAGAGGTTTTCACGAATTCGGGTAAAAATTGCCACGTATATTTATCATATAAATATCTCAAAACTGGCATACAAGGATTTTTGAAAATCTTTAGAAAAAAATTTTTTTTACATTTATCAAAAAAAAATTTTTTTATTTTTTATTGAAGTTAATACATAAAACATCTTATTCTTTGCATTAACACGATTCGATTGGTCTATATAAAGTATAAATTGTATATGACAATTTATAGAATTTATTAATTACAAAGAAATTCGCATTTTCATTAAAAATTCATCTTTAAAATTATGTTGTCGTACAAAAAAATATTCATACAAGAAGACGTCTTCTTTACATCAAGACGAATCGATTGGTTTTTTTTAATTGAAATTGGTTGAGCATTGAAAAATGATCTAAAAAAGAGGTGTGTTTTCCGAAGGTTAAAAAACGTTCATTTCTTCGGAAGATATAAAGAAATTTAGGCAAATCACCGAAAATAGGGTTTTTGTTTAATATTTTATTGGAAAATTAACATTTTTTTTTGCGTAAAGGTGTCATTTTTTCAGAATTTTATCAGTTTATTAAAAATAAAAAGAAAAAAAAATTGAGTTATTGTATTTTTCAAGTTAAAAGTTATTTAATAGACATAAAAATAGGGGTCGCACAATTACCGCCGATACTGTATAAAGTATATTGTATTTGAAATTAATAGAATAATTCATAATTGAAGATGAAAAATTGACGTTTTTAATAAAAATTATTATAGATTTGTAAACAAAATTTATACGTGCAACTATAAATCATGTGTTAAATTAATACTTATTTTTAATGGGCGTTAAAATAACACCATCTTGAAAACTACACGCAACAAATTTAACATATATCTTTTTTCTGTGCGCACGTCGAGCAAGCTCACCACATGCAATTATTACTGTTCACATTTAGAAATACTGTTATATATGATAGTCTCACTTGTTATAATTGACATGAATTTTTTACTTATGTATAAAAAGTTGACGGGAACCATATTACTTAAAGTAAAATACGTATAGGTGAAGTTTGAAACGTTTATTAAAAACTATTTAAAAAATTATTCTTTTTTCCATAAAAGTGTTTATAAAACAATTTGTATACAAAAGTTTATAAAAATTAGCATCGAAAAATATATTTTTTCTTCTAAATCTTTAATTGTAAACATTGTAAACTTTGAAATTTCCATTGAATGTAATGAAGAAAATTCTGTAAATATTACTGATGTACTTGCATCTTTAATAAAATATTAGGTAGTATACGTTTTTGTGTTGGAAACGCGGTAATAAAACGAGTAGCTTGCACATACTAACAATTACGAAATGAACCAGTTCCTACACTCTCGTACATCGCTCGGGTATCAATGCGCTTCTGTTTATATCTATATACATACGCGTTATGCTGTATTCTGTATATATCCACCAACTTTGGATTATTAACGCCTTAGGGTTTCGAGACTGCTTTAAAGGAGCGGTCACCCATCAGGACCGTATTTAAAAGTAGGCGGTGTTTTCTTAAAATCTCAAAATGTATGCTATTCAACACTAAATCGTACATTGAAAAAATATATTTTTGTTACTGCCATAGATATTTTTATTACTGCCATAGTAATAATTCTCACACATTGTATTAGTGTATATATATGGTTCCAGCCATACGCAGTGTAGACTTATAGCCATATTTTTGTGAGAGACAGCAAAATGTGTATGTGAAGAACACCAATAGTGTACTTAAAAACATCATTACTGTATGTTTATTTCAGACAAAAGTCCTATAACCATACTCTTATGTCAGAATTAACAATATCATTTTTTTCAGTGTAGTAAACAGCATTTGAAAATTATTAATTATTATTAATTCTATTCCAACGTCATGCACCACAGATGTTATTTTATTTTAAAGAATCTTATTATGCAATGAAAAGAATTTAAAGTTAAAATGCGCTGCTTTCTTAAAAGTATTATATAGACTGATACCAATGAATCAAATTGATACAGAAAATTTGAATCAATTTATGATTTGCTCTATATTTTTGGTATCAATTCGTTGCACTCTGATACTTTCAAGTTAACAGTGCATGTTTCGTGGCAAAATGGTCAAAATTTTTAAATTCCGATACTTTTAATAATAAGTAAAAAAGTAGCAAATTAATAAAAAGTACAATTTTCTGTCGATAATTTAACTGAATTATTGATTTAATACTGTTGACAATGAATTAAGTTTATTTTCCTCTTTTACTTCTTTGGGACAACTCCTTACATTAGTCCAAATATTAACTTAAGGGCATAAGGTTATAGTGACTGGCTGTAACTTTTTTTCTTTCACCAGAAAATTCCCTTAAAGGTTTCTTTTTAATTTCTATTAATCCTCTTTTACAAAAAACTGTAAATACCAGATTTATATTCTCATAACGCAACAAAAAGCAATTTATTTATCTGCATCAGGGCTCGAACCAGTGAAAGTATTTAAAAATACGGACTTTACGGACCAAAAATTAAAAATTACGGACCATTTACGAATCAATTATTACTGACAAAAATTTTAGCAGTCCGCCGAGTCAAAAAAGAGAACATTTTACTTAAAACTAAAAATAAAATTCAATTTTTTATAACTGCAAAACATGAAGATGGCCCAGTGATAAAGTCATCATTATTATATAAGAATATTATTCTTTTTCCAAATTATTTTCATCATTTCAATTCAATTATTATTTTCAAGAATTTTTAATTCAAATTCTTCTTTCAATCAATTATTTTTAATAATTTTCAAAAAAGTTCTTTGACAATTTTCAAATCCATTTGTTTACAATATTCAATTTTACGAAATTTCAATTATTCGTAAATTCTTCATATATTAGAAAATAAAAACTTGAAATAATATGAAAAAAAAATTAAATTCAACTTTTTCAAATAAATTAATTTCAAAATTCAATTATTTCTTAAAATTCACGCTATATTGCTTTTAATAGTCAATTATTATCTCATATTTTAACTGAAATTCATTTTAAATCAATTTTTATTAGAAAAATCTACTGAGTTCAATTATTTAAGTACAAAAATAAATAATTTTATTGAAAAATTGAATTTTCTTAAAATTCAATTCTTATGAAGAATTTTATCAATAAATTTTTAAATGATTAAATTCTTTGAACGATTTTTAATAAAATTTTTAAGAATAATTACATTTTTCGAGAAATTTGAATAAAATTGTATTAAAAATAATTGAAATTCTGCCATGAGTTTTATTATTTATGAAAATAATAAAATTTCTGCAATAATTTGTAACTTCTCCAAAATTAAATTTTCGTATGTATTTGTTTTTAACTAGAATACTTCTATAAATCCATTATTTTTAATAATTTCTGAAAAAGTTCTTTGAGAATTTTCATAATTTATTTATTTTACAATTCAATTTTACAAAATTTCAATTATTCGGGCATTCTTCAATTAAATATATGTTAAAAAATAAAAACTTCAAAAAAATAATTTCAAGTAAAATTCAAATAAACGTTTTCAAAACAATTAATTCTAATACAGAAATTTTAGTTAAAAGCGTATACGAAAATTTTAAACTTTCAAAGATTTTAATATGGAACCTTTTCAAATATTCAAGTATTTCTAAAAATTCACGCTATAATGCTTTTAATATTCAATTATTAACTCAAATTTTAACTGAAATTTATTTTTAAATTAATTTTTATTAGAAAATTCTATTAGAATTAAATAATTTAAATACAAAAATGAATAATTTATTGAATAATTGAATTTTTCTTAAAATTCAATTCTCATAAAAAATTTTATCAACAAATTTTTAAATAATTAAATTTTTTGGACGAATTTTAATATAATTTGGAAGAATTAATTACATTTTTTGAGAAATTTAATTAAAATTATATTAAAAATTTAGTTAAGTTTAGTTAAATTAAAAACTTAGTCTTCAAAATTTAATTTTTTAGTGGTGTTTTTAACTAGAATACTTTTATAAATTCATTATTTATAACAATTTTTGAAAAACTCTTTGAGAATTTTCAAATTCGTTTATTTTACAATTCAATTAAATTTATGTGAAATTTTTATTATTTTATGAAAATAATTAAATGTTTGCGTAAAATTGTATCAAATTTTTTTTAAATAATTGAATTAATTTGAAAAATTTTATGAAAATAATTGAAATTTTGTCAAAATTTGTATTAAAATTTTTGAAAATCATTGAATTTCGAAGGAGAATTTTAATATTTCTAAAGGTAATTGAAATTTTGACGAGAATTTTTTTAAATTTTTGAACGTAATTGAATTTCTGCGAAGAATTTTATTAGTTTAGAAAATAATTGAATTTCGGACCTTTTTTAAAAAAAAACTTCGACTTTTACGGAATTGTAAACTTAGGAGTAAAACTACACACGGGAAATCATTTGGTGAGAGGGGGGAGGGGGATTTTTCCCGATTTCCATTAAAGTCAAATTCAAAAGAATACGATTTTAAAAAAAAATATTACATTTAAATTGTGTGTTAACCGCATCTATAGTCTTCTTTATAATTGAATCATTTTATTACTACATTAGCTGTCACAATTTTTTGTTATTCTTTCCATTAATTTCATTATATTGGTCATAATGCAAACATATAAGGAACTAATTAAATATAACCATCAGGTGAATTGTTTTACGCAAATAATTATTACGTAAACATAAAACAAATTAGCAATTGCTGTGTGAACATTAAATATAGTTATATAAACTTAACAATTATATCAAAGCAATAATTTCCATATATTATATGAATAGAAATAAAATTATTGAATACACTTTTACTTGACAGATGTTTGCTTGTCAATAGAAATGCTTACGTTTAAAGGGAAATAAGTTTATTGTATAGTGGTTGAGAATATTTTTGAAACTCTTGCAATAAAAATGGATGAAAATGGTTCCTTAATAAAATATAAGAAAAATACATTGCAATGTTTTGAACCTTTGACTTTCATCCTCATCGAATAATGAATATAAAATATATATTTATATATAGGAAGGTTTTGTGGTTGCTTTCTCGTGTTCGGCACTAAAATTAGAAATCGAGGTAAAACACTTTTGAATGCAAGCAAATCCAGGAGATTCGAACAAACCGATTGCAGCTCATTACTGCCATATATCGTGTACGCTTGAAGTTTAAACGTTTCAACTGGATAGAAGCTAGATGTATAAATTGTAGCCGTGTGTGCATGTCACGTATAAGATAATGTGGAGCTTTCTAGCGATCCATGCCGTTTTGACTCGCTCTCCAATGCTCGGATTTATGCTTCAAAGCCTGTAGTCCAATTCAGTGACTCTCATTCAAAACCATTCACAACCATTCAAAACATTCAATATTTTCAAACTTTTCAACAAAAGTTTTTAAATCTCTATCTCCTTTTGCCCACTAGCTTCAATAAATCATATAATAATAAACATTTTTTTTAATTAACTGCGAAACAAGTTTCAATTTTTTCTAAGAAATTTGATGAAGTAAAACAGCAAGAATAAAATAATTTCCATACCAGAAGCTATTTTAATCCAATTTTTACTTAGTTTGATCCAATTTGGTATTGAAATAAGAGTATTGCATATTGTACTTATTTTAATGACTTCGAATTTTCTGAAAGTGTGTATATACTTCTCTTTATGCTATAAGCACAACATTCAAATTAATTAATATTAACTAATAAAATGAGGTATCTTAGGTAGATAGTTTTCATATATTGTATACTTTCAATATACAAGAAGAAGTAGAAGAGAATATCGAGTGCGTCGTTACTCTGTACAAATAAGTATCACCCACACCAGATTCAGGTCTCACCGTTAATAACGGAACACTCACTTTTCTACTACTTCGTCTTCAACCTCTGACATCGAAAAAAAAGAATTATAAAACCGTATCTTTGCACTTATAGTCATACACATTTACATCAGAGTCGTAAATAATTTATATTAAAAAGTTATAAATCCAGGCTTCGCACTCATCTACTAAAACCTACTATTCACTACTTTTTTTTACGTTATGCTATACTATTTGGCTACTTTTCTTAGATTTCACCCACTAAAAGCTACTATTTCTGTTTTTCTTTTGAGAATTTCCACTACTTTAAATCAGCTAATACTAGAAATCAAAAAACTATTCTCAAAAATTATATAATCGAATTCTTTTCAACGATTCAATTATTTTCAAAAAATATTCAAAATTATAGAAAGTGAATTTATCATTCGGCAGTTATATATTAAAGGTGAAGAAGCTATCAATTTAATTATTAATTAATTTCGAAAATATTTTTCAGATTAAGCAGGTTTCTGTATTAGGACAGCTGTGCTGTCGATACATTGAAGCCCGTGAGCTTATCGAGATTTATTTAAGATATTTAATTTATTTGTTAAAATTGATTCGGAAAATTGATAGCTTCTTCACCTTTAAAATATTCAAAATTATTTTCAATATCTTGTAATTTCATAAAATTTCGCAAAAGAATTCAATTATTTTATATTTCCACAGGAATTCAATTAATTTAGAATAACATTTTTAAAAAAATTTCAAAAAAATCAATTATTTAACAAAATTTTTATAAAATTCTTATAAAGAATTCAATTATTTAACAAAATTTTTATAAAATTCTTATAAAGAATTCAATTATTTTCAAAAATAACAAAAATTTTCACAGAAATTCAATTCTTCTTAAACAATTTAATAAAATTTTTCGTAATAATTCAATTATTTTCTCAAAAATAATAAAATTGTTCCCATGAATTTAATTATTTTTGAAAATTTTAATAAAATTCTTTGCAACTATTCAATTATTTTCAAAAATACATCATTAAATTCATCGCAGGATTTCAATTATTTTTGATACGAATTCAATTATTTTCAAATATTTTAATAAAATTTGTTCGAAAGAAATAAATTATTTTAAATATAGAATTTTAATTATACATTTTTTTAAAATAATTAAATTTATTATTCTTTTAGATTTTCATAAAATTCTTCCCAATAATTCAATTATTTACATAAATAATTCTTGGAAAGAATTTAATTATGATAAATAAAAAAATTATTCCCGAAAATTTAATTATTTTCAGGCATTTTAATAAAATTCTTTGTAAAATTTACTTGTTTTCATAAATAACAATATTCATCACAAGAATTCAATTATTTTTAAAAGTAATAAATTTCTTCTTAGAAATTCAATATTACTTAAAAAAATTCTAATATTAAAATCGTTCGCTAGAATTCAATTATTTTCATAATAAAACTCATCGAAGAAATTCAACTATCTTTAATACTGTTTTAAATTAATTAATCGAAAAATTCAATTATTTTCACAAATAAAGTTTTTGACAAGAATTCAATTATTTAAAATAAAATTTTCAAAAAATTTATTATATTTCGACAAAATTAATTATTTAAAACAATGTTTATAGAATTCTTCTGAAGAATTCAATTATTTTCAAAAATAATGTTACGTCCAGACGTTTTTTCGAATTAATTTAATTATTATCATAAATAATAAAATAAAATACAGATAAATACAAAATAAATCAAATTTAATACAATTTTACATGGAATTGCTCAAAAAATTTAATTATTCTTAAAAATTTTATTTCAAGTTCTCGAAAATATTAATTATTAGGTAAAAAAATTTTTTTTTTTAAATTCTTTGAAAGAATTCAATTATTTACAAAAATATTAAAATTTTTCACAGGAATTCAATTATTTTTAAATATTTAAAAAAAATGTTCGAAAGAAATCAATTATTATTCTTTTAGATTTTCATAAAGTTCTTTCCAAGAATTCAATTATTTACATAAATCATTCCTGGAAAGAATTCAATTATGGCGATAAATAATAAAATTATTCCCGAAAATTCAATTATTTTGAAAGTAATAAATTTTCTCTTGTAAATTCAATTATTTTAGAGAATTCTAATAAAATCGTTCGCAAGAATTCAATTATTTTCATAAATAATAAAATGCTTTTTAAAAGTTAAATTATTTTTAAAAAAATTTAATAAAATAACACACAGACATTCAATTTATTTTCAGAAATTTTAATAGAATTCTTTGTAAAATTTAATTATTTTTAAAAACTTTGCACAATTCAATGATTTTTAAATACTTTCATAAAATTTCCAAACAGAACTCAAGTATGTATTCAAAAAATTTTTTGTAAAAATCTTCGTAAGAATTCAATTATTTTCATGAATAATAAAAATTTCTCAGGAAATCAATCATTAAATTAGAATTTGCATGAAATTAGTCGAAAGAATGAATTATTTAAAAAATTTTATAAAATTCTCCGCATGAAATAAATTATTTTTATAAATATTTAAATTCTTTCATGAAGAATAAAATTCGTTGCCGGAATTCAATTTATTAGCGTATAGGATAAGAAAGAAGTAATTATATTTTTGATGAAAATTAGGAAAAAGTCAGGAAAATAAAAAATATGAAATGAGATTTTTGTCAGTTTTGTGAAGTGTCTAAAACGAGTTTTTTGGTCGTCAAGTTTAATTTTTCGATAGTTACTCTTTTACTACTTTTTTCAGTTTGAAAGATACTTTTTGCTACTTTTTTAAAATTAATTATCGAGTGCGATGTCTGTAAGTCGCTTTCTCGTTTAATAAGTGCATATACATTTATAATAAGTGAAATTTCACTCAAAATAAGTGAAAAATTTATTTATTATAAGTGTATGAGTATATACTTATTGAATGAGAGGGCAACTTATAACTTTTAATTTGTGAAATTTCACATACTCAGATGTAGACATAGTAAACCATTTAAATTTCTTTCTTCTGTTTATACTTAAAAAAAATAATTTTATGAAAGTATTTTTTGTATGCTCAATTTATTTTTGTTTTATAACCTAAATATGAAGATAAAAACGGTTTAAATCTGTTCTAGTAATGGCAAAGTTTAACGCAAAATTTGACTAAACATTGAAAAGCAGTGGAAATTTAAATAATTATACCTATACTTTAAGCTTCGTGAGCTTCACAACTAAAGATTCCGCAAAGATTGCAGTCAAGTTAATTTCAATATGATATAGCCATATATATAGATTTGTTGTATTTTTCCAGCGTAGGCGTATAGCATAATTCAACCTAGAGAAAAAGATCTATAAAGCAGCTATTATCATATGTGGGTTGAATTGTATTTTTACTGTTAGGTATATGAAAGACTCAAGCAAAATGTGAAAGCACTCAAGTAACTTTAGGATAGCACGTACGTTAAAATCAAAAGTGTATATTTAATTATTACTTGGAGCAAAATGGTCGGTATAATTTAAAGTGCCAAAACAAGTACAAAATCCACAACCATAGTTATATATACATTTTCATAGAATAAATAGTCAAAAACTTTAATTTAACGATAAATATCAAATTTCCAAGAAAATAATTATTTCTAATAGAACGTATAAATTCAATGTTTATGTACAGTTTTATGATTTTATATAAATTTTTCATGTTTAAAGTTACATAAATATACTCTGTAAATGTTGAAATATTATATATATTTAATGAGTAAAAAGGTATGAAATAAAATTGAATGTAAAAAAATTTGTCATTATCCTTTTGAAGGATTTATATAACTAGGAAAAGATTCATAAACACGGGATATTACATCTAATTTTTTCAACATTCATTGGGTTCAATAAGTTTTTGGAAAACTGAAAAACGATAGACTCGTTTAACAATAAGCAAAAAAAAAAAAAAAAAATTTTTTTTAAATGAATTCTTGTAGGGAATTGCGCAACTCGTGGTGGAAAACGTGACAGAATCGACCGACAGAGTTTCAGACGAGGGTCGGACCCTTCCTTTGTATTTGAGCCTGAATCTATACAGATATAAGGGTAGTCATAGAACTTTTATCTATTATTACTGGGAATGTACCTAATGTATGCAGCTGACTTGAGGCGTTTGTAAATCTCACCTATATCAGAGACAGGCATTTCTCTGCTGCCATGCCGCAGTGTTTAGAAACTGCAAGGAGAACCTGATGGATACTATTTAGTTTTCCTTGGTGCTGCTCTAGGTATAGATAAACTGACCAGCGCTCATGCTGCTTCAAATCAATGCCCTATAAAAAGGTAAACAGTCGAGAAATGATAATTATATATTAATCGTTTCGATTCTGGGTTCAAAACGCATAGTACATTATTTGTAAACTTTGATGACTAATTGATCAGGTCATATATCGAAACATATTTCACATATTACAATTTAAGGGGAGACCCCACCTTAATTTTGACCCCTTTAAAATAAAATTATGAAACGAGGTAATATTTTTTTTCTTGCATCATTTTTAACCTGAAAACATATAAGATAGTCAAAAATATTTAATTTTAATTTTTAAGAGGTTAGAATTTTTTCTTTTGACCTATTGCATATTATTGCAAATCCATGCGAGAAGTTGTTAAGAATGGTATAAAATATGCATGGAAAAAAATTTTCGTTAAAAAATATTAAAAACTGTAAGAGAAGATCGATTTTTAATATTCAAATTTTTAAATTTTGCCAAAATTTCGAAAGCCTTAAATCTTTAATTTTTTTTCAAATTGTGTATATTTACGTAATTTTATGCTATTATTCAAAAAACATTGTTAAAATTGACATTTAGCTCATTTTCGTGGTAAAAACCATAAAAATCATAGTTCGAAGCTTTTATGGTATACTTTATATATACCGAAATAAATGCAAAAAGCCATGATTTTTATAGTTTTTACCATAAAAATGAGGTAATCGTCAATTTTAACTATATGTTTTTTCGACTCAGAGCATCAAATTGGAAAAAATAAAGGTTCAGGACCATATTTTACCATTCTAAACAACTTCTCGTATGGATTTGCAATAATGTGCATTAGGTAGGTCAAAAGAAAACATTCTAACCTCTTCAAAAATTAAAATTAAATATTTTTGACCATCTTACATGTTTTCAGGTTAAAAATGATGCAAGAAGAAAAATATTACCTCGTTTAATAATTTTATTTTAAAGGGGTCAAAATTAAGGTGGGGTCTCCCCTTAACTAAACAGAATAGACATTAAAACTAAAAATTCTTTTTTGACAAAATAATAAGCATACACAATATAAATAGAGGTCATTAAGAGGCATTGCTCAGTTTGAAAAATAAATTAAATTAAAATGCAAGTGCTTACGAGTAACTGACTATTCAACTCAGTCGAACAAAGTCATAGAGTTCATAAGCTATATATTCTTTTACATTGACAATTCAAATTAATCAATATATATAAGATCAGAGCTCATTTCTTGGAATTCTACGTTAATATTCATTAATTATTATATTATTATTACTAATTATTTTAATTTTGTCAATATTAAATATATAATTTTGTTAAAAAATATATTTTTTAGAGCTGTGAAAAATTCGAACCGAACCGAGTTTTGTTCGGTTTTGGGGCGTCGAATGTCGAAAACTAGGCTAGTTCGAATGTTGGTTTTTCGACATTCGAACTAGACGATTGAAATATCGAATTTTAGAATTCGACATTTTAGCGTACTAAAACCGAACACAACTCGGTTCGGTTATTCGAATTTTGTAGTAACTCGAATGTCGAATAATTTTTGACATTCGAACTAAGCGAAAAAATTCGAACTGTTCGGTTCGAATTATTTTGCACAGCTCTAATATTATTTTATTAATTAAGTAATAATATGATTGAAACTATTGTTATTTTACTATTTATCATTAATATTAATAATATTTTACTCTGAAAAAAATTTATTCACCGAAAAAAATAAAATCTCAAAGTGAAAAGGAAATTCGCCTAACAATTATTTTTAAATTTTTAGTTTCAATATACGAATATATTCATCTATACAAAAAAGAGGCTTTTTTGTTTATATTTGAAAGTTTTTTAACTAAAAGACGAATTTTAATCATTCTTCTTTGATTACAATTATTCCTCTAAAACTTAAGCAAATTTATACTAGAAAGAAGAAAATCCTCTCAATTAGAAAGGAAAACTATAGGCATGTGTAAAAGGAAAAAATGCTGCAATAAAAAGAGGAATTCTCTAAAATTTATTGAAAACATTTTTTTTCGGTGTGTGATTCAAATATTTTTTGTTAAAGAAATTTAGAATTTCGTAACCAAAATTGTGATTGGGAAACAATAAATATGCAAAATTTTCAATATTTTACATTTTTTATTCATAATTTTTTTAAGGTTTTTATTAGCTTTTTTTAGAAATATATATATATAGAGAAACTTGTATATAATTTCGATTTCTGAAAGAAAATTTTTTAACAAAAAGTTGCATCGCATTATATTTTCTCTTTCATAAGGAAACATTCACAAATGATATCACGTTTTTGGAGGTGGGGGGGGGGTCTTTATTAAACGTGACACAATGTATTTTTCACATGTGGAATTGCATGACAGAAGGAGGGGAGGGGGGTTAAAAATCTCAAAAAATTGCGTGACATAATTTGTCAACGCTTCCTAATGACAATTTTTAACATTATTATAGGTACTATTTATTTTATTCTTTTTTAATTTCTCTCTATATGTATTCTATTCAATATATTAACTATCTTTATTTATTTTTCTAAATTTATTTGAATTATTTAATGTTTATGTACATTTTAAATACATTATAGCATACTCAGACTTCGCACTCCATAATTAATTTGAAAAAGTAGCAAAAAGTAGCTTTCAAACTAAAAAAAGTAGTAAAAAAGTAGCTATCGAAAAATTAAACTTGACGACAAAAAAAAAACTCGTTTTAGACACTTCTTAAAATAATTTAAATTGCGAAGAATACTTTATAAACATTTTTAAATAATTGATTTCTTTCGACTAATTTTATGCAAATTATAATTTAAATAATATTGAATTCCTCAAAAACTTTTATTATTCATAAAAATAATTGAATTCATACGAATATTTTTACAACAATTTTTTTAATTAATTATACAAATTCTATTTGAAAATTTGTTGAAAATTGTAGATATTGAAAAGCAATTGAATTGAGAAAATTTTCCAAAAGTATAATTAATCTTTCGTTGGAACAAATTTTTCAATTTTACAAATAGATTTTATTAGAATTTTATATAATAATTGAATTTCCAAGAAGAAATTTATTATTTTTAAAAATAATTGAATATTGTTATTTATGAAAACAATTGAATTTTGCAAAGAATTTTATTTAAAATGTTTCAAATAATTGAATTTTCGGGAGTAATTTTATTATTTATCGCCATAATTGAATTCTTTCCAGGAATTATTTATGTAAATAATTGAATTTCTTGGGAAGAACTTTATTAAATTAATCTAAAAGAATAATAATTGAATTTTTTTTTAATCTAATTAAAATTGTATTTAAAATAATTGATTTCTTTCGAACATTTTTTAAAAAATATGTGACGCGATCTGAAGAAAGGGACCTTAGAAGCAAATCATTTTAAGGTTGGGTTAGAGTTACTTTTTTCTTGTTTGAAAGTTTCTTTTTACTTATTTCGAATTAAAATCAGTGTTTATTAAATATTTTAGTTTTAATGAAGACTTAAACTTTAATGATTTATATTGACAGTTGATCCTTTTTTTGTATTTTCATTTAAAAAATTGCAAACATAACCTATAATTTTTTGCTTCTAAGGTCCCTTTCTTCAGATCGCGTCACATATTTGAAAATAATTGAATTCCTGTGAAAAATTCTAATATTTTTGTAAATAATTGAATTCTTCCAAAGAATTTAAAAAAAAAATTTTTTTTAATAATTTATTTTTTCAAGGACTTGAAATCAAATTTTTAAGAATAATTAAATTTTTTGAGCAATTCCTGTAAAATTGAATTAAAAATAATTGAAATCTTGCGATGAATTTTATTATTTATGAAAATAATTGAATAGTTGCTAAGAATTTTATTAAAATTTTCAAAAATAATTAAATTCCTGGAAACAATTTTATTATTTATGAGAAAATAATTGAATTATTGCAGAAAATTTTATTACAATGTTCAAAAAGAATTGAATTTCTGTGAAAAATGTTGTTATTTTTGAAAATAATAATTTAATACTTCATAAGAATTTTATAAACATTGTTTTAAATAATT
Source organism: Leptopilina heterotoma (assembly GCF_015476425.1). Lineage (NCBI taxonomy): Eukaryota > Metazoa > Arthropoda > Insecta > Hymenoptera > Figitidae > Leptopilina > Leptopilina heterotoma. The sequence continues at coordinate 1,671,557 of NW_025110849.1, forward strand.
AATTTTTTCGAAATATAATGAATATTATAAAAATTTAATTTTAAATAATTGAATTTTTTGAAAAACTGTTTTTGTGGAAATAATAGAATTTTTCGATTAATTAATTTAAAATAGTATTATAAATAATTGAAATTTTTAGATGAGTTCTATTATTTATAACAATAATTGAATTTTTATGATTAAAAAAAAAATTTTTTAATAATTGAATTTCCATGAAAAATGATATTATTATTATTGAAAGTAATTGAATTAATGTGAAATTTCGAAATTTTTTTTTGTAAATACTATTCTAGATTAATTGAATTCAGGTGGAAATTTTATTATTTATGAAAATAATTGAATTTTATAAATTTTTTTTTAAATAATTGAATTCTTTTGTGAAATTTTGTTATTTTTGAAAATAATTGAATTCTTTATAAGAGTTTAATCAATTTTTTTTCAAATAATTCATTTCTTTTACGAAAATTTATGAAAATACTAGATATTGAAAATAATTTAATTTCTAATATTTTTTTATAATAATTGAATCGTTTTAAAGAATTTGATTATAGTTTTTTGATTTCTAGTGTTAGCGAATTTAAAGTAGTGGAAATTGTCAAAAAAAAAAACAGAAATAGTAGCTTTTAGTGGCTGAAGTCTAAAAAAGTACTCAAATAATATTAGCATAACTTAAAAAAAGTGGTAAATAGTAGGTTTTAATAGATGAGTGCGAAGCCTGCATACTATATATAGTAGTGTATTTTTAATATAGTATACAGTGTTGCCAAAGCATTTGTAAAAATTTTAAAAAAGAAAGTTTGATTGAGGAAAGTATATATAGTTAAAAAATTAAGATTGATAATCATTACAATTTTATATAAGAAATTAAAAAAAAATCAGATACATTCAAGTTGCACTCGCACTGAATCGCAGGTTCCGCACACCAATATGAAATTCATTTAATATACAAACATAAAAAGAAATATTAAAATTTTTAAAAAATCTGTTTCTCTACTTATTGCTTTCAATATTAGACATCATATGTGACGCATCACAGTTAGAAAGGGACCTATATGTATCTCCCAAAAAACATTAGTCTCAGTCTTTGTGTACACAGAAAACTGTGCCTAATGTTATTTGGGAGCTCCTTTCACCGTGGAGCGTCACATATTATATTTCTTTTACGTTTATGTTTGTACATCAAATGCATTAGCGGTGTTCGAATTTTATTTCGTGTATATTTTTTAACAAAGCTTGATTGTTTATCGTACAGTGTCGATGAAACTTGTCACGTACAACAATCGTGAAATGATTTTTTGTTCATAATCTCTTTGTTAATCACTTTTATACTATTAATTACTTGTTAATTTTATAAAATTGTTTGCGTAGCCATTTTAAAAGAATTAAAATTAAATTTTTTTTTTCAATTAAAATTTAGCTTTCAAACCGTAAATTATGAATCTAATAAGAACCCTCTAATACAGTTCAGTTGCTTGAACATTGACATCGGAAATTTTTTTATATTTAAAATGGTGAAAATTTAATAAAAATAATAATGGTTCTTGAAAGAAAAGTGCTGAATTGACTGTCGTCATGTGTAATTTTGAGCTAAGACCAGTCGATTCTCCCTCCCCCCGAAGTACTCGACAGTCAGTCGAGCGTTGTCCTCGGTGGCGTGACGCGTGTTGTTTTTTTCCTCTGTTGTGTGCTATCAACGAACACACGGCGCAGCGATCCCCAGGTTGAGCGCCACTGCCTGGGAAACGCTATGGCCCGAGGGCTTGATACTTGTAATCGGGACGCAGCTGCGGCATACACTAACACTGCGCAGTGGCTGTGACGCATCGTTACAGTCACATGACCGTCAGCTGGGCGCTTCCATTGGCTGCGAGTGATGCCACCCCACCTCGCCGAGCGTGAACAAAGAGGCGAAGCTTCCCCATCGAAACCGAGGTCTGCTACCATTAGAAAGTCATCGCCTGTCGGAGGGTGCGGTTCTCGCGAGTTTGGAGTGTCTTACAGTGTCGCGTTAAGAAAATCGGCTTGGACTTAATGTTTCCAGTTGGTAATTTTAGTAGTGAACGAGGCTTGAAAACGCGATAGTTGAAAAATATTGATTAGGATTCGCGAGAGAGGAAAAAGTGACAAGTGTCGAGAAAGTTTTGGTTGGAGAAACGTCGAGACCGAGGGCAAAAAAAGTTGGCTGGGCCGCTGGAGTGGAGACGTCGCGCTGGTCGAGTCTATCGCTGCGAGGTGACGACGACGACGACGCCATTTTGTCGTGTGTGAAACGAGAGAGAGAAGAGTTTTTGAGTTTCGAAATTCGAGGGAAGTGTGAAGTGCGTGTCTCGAGAGGTGGCGGATGAGAGGACCGTCACTGACAAGTGGAACTGGGTTGTATGTAGAAGAGGCAGAAACACTTCATCCTGTTTTCCATCACGAACCAGTGACAATGAGGCTGGAAATCGTTTCAGCAGCAGACTTTCTCGTGGACCTGCTGCGCATGCAGACGGGCCAGGTGACGGAGCGGCAGCTCGAGCTGTTCAAGACGTCGTTGACGGAGGTGCTCAAGAGACGGTACAGGGACCACTGGTTCCCCGACAGACCCAACCGCGGCTCGGGCTACCGCTGCATCAGGATCAACGGCAAGATGGACCCGGTGATCGCCCAGGCGGGCGCCAACGTCGGCCTCGTGCCCACCGTGCTCCACAGCCTCTTCCCGACGGAGTTCACCATGTGGATCGATCCCGCCGAAGTGTCCTACAGAATCGGCGAGAACGGCTCCATCTGCGTCCTCTACGAGAAGACGGCCGTCGTCGAGCAGGAAGACAGCCCGCAGCAGAGTCAGCAGTTCCAGGAGCACATCCAACACCACCACCCACAGCAGCAGCAATTCGAGAGCTGCAAGGACTCGCTGCTCCTCGAGTATCCTCAGTTTAGCGAGCAAATCGCGGCATTTGTGTCCAGTTGAACAACTCCATTCCGAAGCACCGCGGCGGAAACGCACTCCAGTTTCCGTCCCGATCTTCGCTCAGATCGTGTAACGATCCCCAACAGGATCCCCTTCTCGCCATCCATCTCCTCAGCCGTGCGATCTCGTCGCTAATCATTTGCCAACAACAACAACAACAACGTCTTCTTCCCCTCCTCGCTCTTGTTGACTCGAGCGCGGAACTCCCGGAGAAGACGAGCTTGCAGCTCGGCCTAGGAACTTCTTTATGATCTCAGCATCCCAACATTTATTTTTCCCCCGAAGACCAAGAAACGAAAATTTAATGTACACAAAGGGAGAAGACAGTGTGTGTGTCTATCGTTGTCCTACCTGCCTTCTCACGATCCTTCCTCTTCGTGCTGCTTAATACACCGTTCCAGTTATTCGTCATCATCTTTCGAGGATTTCCAAAGGTGCCTTCCCCTGGGGAGGCATTTTTGTCTAGAGAAAAGGAACATCGTCGCTCGGTGGGATTTTACACTCAGACCCACAGGAATCGACTGCTTCGATATATTTACGTGTGTAATTGACCTATGCGCGTTTATATGTACATATATATATGAACGTTGTATATTGTAAGTGCCGTATGTGTGCACGCACTAGCACTAGCACTACTGATAGCAATACTACGTGCGTGCGCGCTTATCGCCGGAAATTGTGTATATTATATCCTTTTGAAACAACTGTGATTTTCTTCGCGAAGGGAGAGTAATTGGGCAAAATAAGTAGGGAGAGAGTGAAATGTTGCTAATCTGTGTGTATGAAAGAGAGAGTATATGATTTTACATGAAATAAATCTGCAGTGTACTTGAGAGAAGAAAATGATTGTTGTGTGAATCAGTGAATTTGCGAAAAGGTTTTCAATCAATTAAACAATGAATACCAATTTTGTGAAAAATGTCTCTTAGTGTTACAAAGTTCGCAAAAGCCTTTTTTTTGTGAAATGAGTATATTTATAAATATTCAATCAATTGTGTAAATATTAGTGTTTATTTTTTCTGTGCAACAAGTTGTTTTTGTCTTGCAATAACAAAATTTATTTATCATTTAAAACCTTCCAGGGAACAAGGTTTCATTTCTATTTTTTTACAGAGGTAAGATTACTTTTTTTTAAATTTTCTTCAGTTTTCTTTACGATCAATTTTAGGATATTTGATTCGAAACCTGAATTAAAAATCGAATATTCCAAATTAAGAATATTCATCAGATTTTTGGGAATAGTTTAATATTTAATCTTTACGAGGTTTTCAATCAGGAGCCTCGAAAACGGTGAACCAGAACGCTTTGGTAATTTTCACAAATGCACACGAGCTTCGTTACTATACACTGATTATCTCTTTTCGTGTTGATTATTCAAAGATTGCATTTTATCTTCAATAACCTGTCATCCATCATTTTTTAAATATTAAATATCTTTGTCTCTTTTTTTCAATAATCAGTGTAAACAATGAGACTAATTTTTTTTAACCAAGGTAGACAATCGCTTCCTCTCTCTGTCTCTTTATGTAAATAAATAAATAATTATATTTATTTATATATCTAGCTGTGTCAACTTTTTCTCGACGAATATTTACAATACTAGAAAAGAGAAATCAATAATGAAAAACAAAGCTCGTTGGTATTTACTTATTTGTCTTTATGTTTCTATATATAAATATATAGAGAGAGAGAGTATCAATGTAATTAAAATGAAAGTAAAGTTACCAACGTTTTTGTCGATGCAAAAAGAATTCTTTTTCTTCAATAAGAAGCAAATAATTTTCTGTAAAAAGAAATTATTTTCATTACATTAAACACTAAATTTTAATTAGTAAAAATGTTTACTAATTTGAATTAGTGACTGACTTTTTGCTTTTAAATTAATTTACTAATTCAGAAGCAAAAAGTCAGTGACTAATTCAAATTAGTAAACATTTTTACTAAATTTAAAGAGCAAATTTTCAATTCAGACAAAAATGAGTGAAAAATAATTTTTTTTATTTAATTTCAACGACATAGGCAACTTTAGTTTCATTAATTAAAGGCAATTGAATAAATTGTCCGAGTGCATGAGAGTTTGGACAAAGATTGTGATAAAAAAATAACGCTTTACAAGACTTTCGATTGTCTCAGAATTTAGTGATAATTAATATCCAATTAAATATCGTTTCCTTGCGATTATTTGCAAATATAGAGCTAGTCAAAGCACATTTTTATGTTTCGAGATTCTACATTATCGCCTTTCTGCAATAAAATGTCTACTCATGAGATTTAAACAAAGCGAGAAACAAAATGAAGGGCAATTTTTTTCAACATTTTCTAAACAAAATAGATACTGAAATTCAAAACGAAATTTAAAGATAAAGAAACTAATTTTTGTCTAATTGTTTTTTTTAATATTAAATATTTTTATTATTGATATTTTTTTTTTCTTCTAATTTGTATATAAAAATTGTCCCTTCTCTCATTCAATAAGATTTTTATGAGTCACGTCTGACTGTAAAAGGGCAATAAGACAAAATGTTTTCTCGATTTAGAAAATCGGAAGTTTTGCAGATTCTATATTAGGGAAGTATGAAAGTGAGAAAAAGAAAAAGAGAGAAAGAAACTTATCGCGCTCGACGTCGAAGAACAAAAAAAAAAGGCTCTTGTACGTAGCAATTAGTAAAACCACGTCTGTGATTATAATAAGAATACGGAGAAAATGAGAGCAAAATGAGTGAGTGACGTGAATGTTTATGTGCAAATGCAAAGAAAGGTAAATAAACAAAAGAAAACAAATGCTTAATATTGAATTTCATTAGTTTCTCAAAATTTGAAAAACTTTTTAGATTGAAATTTAGTGAAGACGCACTTATTTGAAAATTACTATTTCAGAATAATATTTAAATTGGAAAAGAAAAACTGCCTTTGTAAAGTAAAAGTGATAGTGAAGCAAGGAATTAATAAACAACTGACGATTCACTAATTTCAATTGAGAGAGAATTTTTTTCTGAAATGTAAAGAAAATAATAAATTTTAGGCATTCGTTTTCCAATGTGAATCAGACAGAAGTCATTTCCGTATGCGACAACCTAATGTCCAGACGCGGGTGCATACGTGTCTCTCAACACGATGGCAACCACACAATTGATTTTTTCCACCACTTTCCGACGATCTTGACTTTATCCCTCGCTTCTGCGACGTAAGGTCGATCATCACCTGATTATTGAAAAGATAAATAAAATAAATGAAATAAATAAAATAAATAAAATATAAAATGTGATCTCAATCCTGCCATCGTGTTCGGCGCACGTATTTGTTCACACGCATACATATATGCATGTATGTGAAGGTATATATATTTATATTCGGAAGTACGTTTCATTTGGTTGCCACGGGCGCACGGTGCACCGAAAATCAATACTCCCAGCGAAAGCTTTCTCTTTTGTTTGTAAACTCTCCATTTTTCAGTGAACACCAGACAGAAGTGTCGAAAAAATGCATTGCGCATGAGCAATGGAAGGAGAGGGGAGAAAGATGAAAAGAAATTTCTTTTCTCCTTTTTGAGTTTGTTAACGATCTGCGTCTGCGCGTTGAGTATACGCGCGCGTAACGCGTCTACGCGATACGTGCGCGTTTCGTATATGTGGGACCAGCATTATGTTGTATTTACATAGCGAATAAAAAATATAAAACGCGAAACGCAAAAAATTTCCATGTATTTTTTTTTGCATTTCGCGTATAAAATTGCAACTCTGCGCGCATACACAGAACGATAATTGCGCCATGCATTTTATTTTTTGCTCCTGTCTCAGGTTTAATTAATACCGTCCTCAGTACGACGAAATTACTTAAAAGTACAAAATTATTTTTTTTGTATTTTTACAAACAAAATTGAATATTTTTGCTTTTGAATCTGAATTTCAAAAAAAAAAAAAAAAAAAAATGTAAGAAATATTTGGTGAGACCGTGCACTCGGGGACGATTTTCGCTATGGGTTTTTATTTACGAAAAACGTTGACAACGAGAATGAAAGATTTTTGCAGTGTCGCCTGTGACAGAGACACTCGCTATTATAACGAAGAAAAAAGATTGAACGAAACGAAAATCTCATGGTGTTGATCGATATTCTTAAGATTAATGATGAACGATTGAAAGGAACAAGTTTTCTTTACAAATCCATCATCAATGTTAAGTTCGTCATCAAAAAATCTCAACGTTAACAATTGAAAGTCGGTGCCGTTCGTCGCTTCAGGTTTATTTGTATTGTTTTTTTTTACTTTCTTTTTTTGTGATCAATTTCGAGCACAGCGAGCGCACAAAAAAATTATTGTAAAGCGCAGATGAAATGTTTTTATAATTTCAAGAAAATGCATTTCTTTTCTCTTCGATGCTTCTCTAAAGTTATTTTAGAGAAGCATCGATGTTAAAAGGAATGATTGCTTATTGATATAAAAGCAATTTTTTAATTATTTTCAGTTTACACACTGACGCACGACCACAAAAAAACACACCAGGCGTATTAATAATTTGCTGATTATACATATATATGTTACATAAAGCGATAAATGCGAGCATATGGATTTCTTGAACGAATTGTAATTATTATAAATATATATACATTATATATACATACTTATAAAAAAACACGTTGTAACATAATGCATAGAGTCCTTTCAGGAAGAATTTGTACAAACCCGCTGGTAGAATGAAGACCAGCAAGTCTGTGATTTTAGCTTGGTTAATTCAGTATTTTTTTAAATAAATCGAGACAAAATCAAGATAAATGATATAAAAAAATAAAAAAAAAAAAATAATAAATGTGACAAGTTTCGAAAAGTGCGAGCGCGTTACGAATATAAGGCCGAGTGACTTTTGGACGAATGGCCGCGAGGACGGGAATGAAAGGAAACTGTTGAAACAAAAAAAAGCGAAGACTAATCTCTAATTTGAAAAGAAATTTAAGACTTGAATGAAAAACAAAGTCTTTGTCACATAGGCAAGACTCGGTTTTATTTGAAATCGGCAATGAGGCCTTTAAATTTTTTCTACTTTCTTGATTTTTTCCAATCTTGATGAAAACATTTTTTAAAGTTCGATAAAAATTCCTTTTTCAAATTTCCAAAAAGGAATTTTTATCGAACTTGAAAAGCTTTCATCAAAGAAACTTGAAAAGGTTTTTCTTTGCTTTCTTTTGCGAGGGAAAAAAGAATTATTCTTCCTCTTCGACCCCGGGATCATTGCGGAAGAATGCGTGTGTTGTGAAGTAACAGAAAAATAAAAAAAAAAAAAAAAAAAAAATTACGAGTGAGATAGGAACTCAGGCGCGGAGAAACGATGAAACAAAGCCGGTGAAATACTTTCTGCTTTTCGAGGTTTGAGAAAAAAAATTATTATAAATCCGTCATTATATCGAGGGAAGGCAGAAAAATAGAGCGAGTGAGAGAGATAATTTCACGAGTGACAGTAGATGCGATGATGAGAGGAAGGGCGAAAGAATGGGGAAAGAAAAATATAGTGATCGTGCTTTCATCTTGAAATTTTCATTCCCTTTAAACACTTTATCAACGCAAATTGTAATTTTATTAAATTAATTAATTATAAATTAATTATTCCAATTGTACAGAAATAAAGAAAAATTATTGTCCGAAACTATATGACGAAATTTTCCAACATTTACTCAAATTAATCTCTCGAAATTCGTATATTTATACGATGTGCAATTATTTTGAGAGAAAATTCGAGTTTTTAACATGAAAAAAATGTTAGAAGAGAATATTTATATGAGAGAAAAAATATTGTGAATAAATTATTTTTGTTAATGAAGTTGTGGAGGATGTTGAGTTCAAGATGAAAGGCGTAGTCAGCGAGAGATCGTGAAACAAAGAGAATTGTTTGATTTGAATTTCGAAATGGTCGCAAATGATTATCCCCCGTGACATTACTTTGCTTGTAATTATCATTAGATTTGACTGTAGAGTAACCAAGTCTGAGACTATAGAAGTGAAATATGCGAATGAAACAATTCTCTGTGTTGAAAACTTTACACCACTGATTTGTACGTTATTGGCAAACGAGATGCGTCTCGACGAATTCTGTATAAATCCGTTTAGAGCGGTTGACACGACACATGAAAACAAATGAACTGGAAATTTGTCAGCTGTCATTTGTCCAACCTTTCGGGCAACTGAAGAATTTTCACTTGACGGATAAAGCAAAACACATGAAATGTGCATTTTTAAAAGAGAAAGATGTTCGGAAAAGAATTGTCAAAGAATTCCATTTTTGATGAAAAGGAAAACACGTTGACGTGCCTTTCTTTTCGTTAAAAATGGATTTTGTTTCTTTGGTAATTTTTTTTCGAAAAGCTGTTTTTTTCCAATTTGTACAAATCACTTACAAACTACACGTACACGTACAAGAAAATACAGAAATCCCTAGACTCTCGTAGATTACTATTACTATAATAATGCTATAATTATGATATCTATTATGTATCAATGTATAATTATGTTTAGTATTTAGGTTAAATGATATTCTATTATGATTTACCGCTTGTATATATGCCGTGAGCTCGAAAAAATTGAATCTTTAACGAAAGAAAATCTATAATTTTTTCGACTGTTTTTGTACAGAGATATTAATAAAAACAAAGGCCTCGTGCTTATGAAATTTCAAGAATATAAATAATCTGTGTTTTTCACTTTACCATCATCCAACTTTAGAAAGTATACCTACACTACTTGAGTTAGTTTCTAGAAAAGATTGTGTGATTTCTGGTAATTGGATATTTAACTGAGTGAACTCAGTGATTTAGTCACTTCAGATGGAGATAAACTTTATCTTCCTAGCGAATAAATTTTACAACAAAAAATAAATCTAGGATTTTAGAAGTATTCCTTGGAAATACAAGGATTTCGTTCCAGCATGTATTTTTCGAGCATTTTTCGAGTTTCTTCATTTCGTGCTCTTATTCCACTTACGTTTTTAATATCTTATTACAGATCTTCATTTTTTATAATTAAGTTTTATATTTCGTTCCTTATTTATTTCATTTAGCGAATAATAAAATAACTATTTAATGAATACTTGAAGGTTATTTCAGATTAAGAATCTGAAATCTAAATATGTACCGAAATTTAAAATGATCTAAAGTGGCTTTTACATAAATTTTATAACTGATAAACTAATCTTATTAATTAATACATAATTTTTTTTAGAATTTCAACTACTTTAAATTTGCTAATACTAGAAATCAAAAAACTATTCTCAAAAATTATAATCAAATTCTTTAAAACGATTCAATTATTTTCAAAAAATATTCGAATTTCAATTATTTACAATATCTATAGTATTTTCATAAAATTTCGCAAAAAAATTCAATTATTTAAAAAAATTGATAAAATTCATCAAAAATTCAATTATTTTCATAAATTATAAAATTTTTTATTTAGAATAACATTTACAAAAAAAATTTCGAAATTTCACATTAATTTAATTACTTTCACTATAATAACATTTTTCATGGAAATTCAATTACACAGGCACACAAAAAAAAAAAAGTTGTCTGTTCATTGAACCAGACCTACATGTCTTATAGTATTTTGGCCCCCTGAATACGAATATGAAGTCAGAATTGCTCCATCACCCTCTGTTTTTTTTTAAATCGAAAAAACTACCCTTAAGTCTAAAATTCAAGAACTAAATTTAAAAAAATGAAATAACCGCGGTTTTCTTCTGAGTAGAAGAATATATTTATGCGTATTCTTCTTTCAACAACTTAGAAACAATGTCAAAATTGCTACATCACCCCCTGTTTTTTTTAAATCGAAGAAACTACCCTTAAATCAAAAATTCAATAACTACATTAAAAAAAATGAAATAACCGCGGTTTTCTTCTGAGTAGAAGAATATATTTATGCGTATTCTTCTTTCAACAACTTAGAAATAATGTCAAAATTGCTCCATCACCCTCTGTTTTTTTTTAAATCGAAAAAACTACCCTTAAGTCTAAAATTCAAGAACTAAATTTAAAAAAAATGAAATAACATTATTTCTGAGTTGTTGAAAGAAGAAAACGCATAAATATATTCTTCTACTCAGAAGTTAACCGCGGTTATTTAATTTTTTTAAATTTAGTTCTTGAATTTTTGATTTAAGGGTAGTTTTTTCGATTTAAAAAAAAACAGAGGGTGATGGAGCAATTTTGACATTATTTCTAAGTTGTTGAAAGAAGAATACGCATAAATATATTCTTCTACTCAGAAGAAAACCGCGGTTATTTCATTTTTTTTAATGTAGTTATTGAATTTTTGATTTAAGGGTAGTTTCTTCGATTTAAAAAAAACAGGGGGTGATGGAGCAATTTTGAAATTATTTCTGAGTTGTTGAAAGAAGAAAACGCATAAATATATTCTTCTACTCAGAAGTTAACCGCGGTTATTTTATTTTTTTTTAATTTAGTTCTTGAATTTTTGATTTAAGGGTAGTTTCTTCGATTTAAAAAAAACAGGGGGTGATGGAGCAATTTTGACATTATTTCTAAGTTGTTGAAAGAAGAAAACGCATAAATATATTTTTCTACTCCGAAGGAAACCGCGGTTATTTAATTTTTTTAAATTTAGTTCTTGAATTTTAGACTTAAGGGTAGTTATCTCGATTTAAAAAAAAACAGAGGGTGATGGAGCAATTCTGACTTCATATTCGTATTCAGGGGGCCAAAATACTATAAGACATGTAGGTCTGGTTCAATGAACAGACAACTTTTTTTTTTTTGTGTGCCTGTGTTATTTAACAAATTTTTTTAAAATTCTTTGTAAGAATTCAATTCTTTTCATGAATAATAAAAATTTCTCAGGAATTCAATTATTTAAATTAGAATTTGCATGAAATTAGTGTAAAGGAATCATTTAATTGCAAATTTTTATTAAATTCTTTTCAAGAATTAAAATTATTTTTTTAAGGAAACAAATTTGATGGAAATTAGGAAAAAGTGAGGAAAATAAAATATAGCTACTTTTTTACTACTTTTTCTAGTTTGAAAGCTACTTTTTGCTATAAGTGCTGCTGCGCGCGGTTGCAAGGAATAATACCAGTCAGGTAGCAATGAGCGCCTCTACGCCGTTTATTTGCAGGTAATTTATGTAGTTATTTATGGTAATTTATGAAAATTACGAGGTAGATTATAATAATAATACAAAAAAATTAAAGAATCAAAAAACTAATGCAGGAAATTTATAATAAATATAAAAGTAAAATTAAAAAACTAATTTTGGTAAATTATATAGAAATTGTTTTTAAAAGAAAAGTTTTATCTTAATTTATTAAAATGCAATGAAAAATTTATAAATCGATTTACAGTAATTTATAGAAATTCATATAATAATTTATGAAACTTTATGAGATTGTATTGGCAAAATTTTCGATTGTAGTTTTTTTTTGACATATTTCGATTATCTAATTTGACCTCAGAAGTCCAAAAAATGTCCGGATGGTGTGAGTGTGTTTACTAATATTACAATTGTCTCAATATCTCAGAACCAGAAAGAGCTGTAGGCTTAATTTTTTTTTAAATTGTAGGTCTCACGTGCGGACATAATATAAGAGTATTTTCAACCCCATTCATAAAGTTTAACTGTATATTTTTTTGTATTTTTAATTTTGCAAAATAACGTTTTTTGGCCATAACTTAAAAAAAAGTTAGAACACACCTATAAATGTTTTTCCTTAGTTTTGTAGAGCTTTTTCAAATGCATCTTTCGAGCCCTTATTGAACATTTTTCTTCCATATTAACCGGGGATATTAAACTTTTAAAATTTAAAAATTTTAATTTTGAAAATAAGACTTTTTCGAAAATATTTTTCAGAAAAAGCAGGTTTCTGTATTAGGAAAGCTGTGCTGTTATTATTATTATTATTAAACTATTAAATTCTAACCATCTTATAGAATATATAAAAATACATTTTTTGGATCAAGATTTAATCATTTTTAACCCGTTTATGAAAAGTAATTCTTTTATTTCAATTATTATTACATATTTCTATATAAGGAAGCAAAGTATTCATGAAATATGAATACAAAGAGAATTTCAGAAACATACAATTGGCAGCGACTTTTTTTATTTATTGTAAAATATATATGTAAAGGCTTTACAATGACGATTCTGTGATTTCCTATACAAAGTCGCTTTAATGAAAAAAACAAAAATTCAATGAAAAAAATTTGTTTTTATTGTATAAGTGAATCTTTTGAGGGAACTCGATTGTTACTTTTACTAAAGTATATATAGCTAACTTTTGATTTGATTCTTATGAAATATTTCAGTTTAATTTATAAAAGGTTTCACCGCATGACACAAAAAACTGGAGACAATTAACATAAAAAAAAGATTAAAAAAAATTCTTTTCAAAACTGATTTTTTTTAATTCAATAAACTTGGACAATAAAAAAATGTTATAAAAACTTTTTGTTAATAATTTTGTTCCTTAATTTGTTGAAAGCATCAAAAAGTTATACCCGAGGTTATTTCTATAACTAACGATTTGGATAATGTACTATCCAAAGCATTATTTTTCTCTTTGCGTATATATTTAAACTAGTGATGTGAAATGGAAAATTTATCAATACTTGAGGTTCTCATTTTTGTAGAATGCTCTTTAATGGGAATTTCCCATTCGTTTAATCCTTCAAGTTCTCAATTATTTTCCATTAAATTTATTTGGTCATAACAGGCAATTAATTTGAAATTAGATTGAAAATTTAGCGAAATTGAGTTTACATATAGCCAGAAGCTAATTTCGTAAACATCGTGTTATTTTCGGAGTAATGAGAAATGATCTGATTGCATAATCGGAGAGTGGGACGGAGGGGAAGTAGCCATCTCCTACCATGCACCGGGGACCTAGGTCCGAACCGGACTATACACACAAAGCTTGTGTACGTGAAGAGCATTGACTGATGAAGATTTCAAAATGTAAATCTGATTAGATAAAACAACTCGAATTTCAGTATGCGTGAGGGTAGTAGTATGTACGTCATGGAGAAAGAGAATTAAATGTCTCGACAAACAGCTGATCTTTAAGTTATAATTACAGAAAAAGTTTACAGTTTACAGTTACAGACAATGCTTTCTGAGTTCAGGTAATGAAAGAAGAACCTTTAATTAACCTGAAACCACAATAATTCGAAAATCGATTTTTTGCTTTTAAGGCCCCATTCTTCAGATCATGTGAATAACTTTACAGTACATTGTGAGGTATCTTCGTTGCACTGTTGCAGATTAAATTAACATCACAAAAGGTTAAAATAATTCATTTTGGTGTTATTTTTTACTATGAATGAAAATCAGAAAATATGGTTAGGTGAACCATAGTTATGGAGAAGGTAATGTATTTAAAATACAAGGCACTTTAATAATATATGGAAGATGCTCCCATATTTAATTAGTAATGCTGTTCTAGCAACATTTAATTAATTAATTTAAATGTAACTTGATATTTTATCAAGATTTTTGTTCATTAATACACACCAGTTACAAAATAATCGCATATATACAAAATAAATTATTTATAAGATGCATGAACCCTAGACTGAACGCACACTAAACTCTATAACGCTAACCACTATAATACACGCAATTATAATATTAAATTATATAATTAGTTGTTTAGTCCAACAATACAGGGCTCCGTAAAAGTCGCAGTTTTTTAAATTGCCGAAATTCAATTATCTTCAAAACTAATAAAATTCTTCGCAGAAATTCAATTACGTTTAAAAATTTTCAAAAAATTCTCGCCAAAATTTCAATTATCTTTAGAAATATTAAAATTCTCCGAAATTCAATTATTTTCAAAAAATTTAATTTACAATTCTTGGCAAAATTTCAATTTTTTCAAAAATTTTCCTCAATTCAATGATTTTTATTATTTATTATTTTCACAAAATTTTCCAAAAGAATTCAATTATTTAAGAAAAATTTGATAAAATTCTACGCTAACATTTAATTATTTTTATAAAATAATAAAAATTTCACAGGAATTCAATTATTTACAAATTTTGCTTCCTCGTGAGGAAGCTTAGTAGTCGTTTAATTTACAAAATTTTTAAAAATCCTTTTAACAAATTTTCTTCTATATAGGACTATGTTATACCCTGAACAATTGTCCGGATGTATGTATGGATGTGTGTGTGTGTGTGTGTGTGGATCCCGATTTTTGTGAACACGATAACTCGAAGAGGTTTTAACGAATTTGGCTAAAATTTACCAGGTATATTTATCATAAAAATATCTCGAAATGGATTGATAAACTTTAAAAAATTCCCAGGAAAAAATTTTTTTTTTGACTTTTTTCTAAAAAAATTTTTTTTTCAAAATTTTTTTTTAAGTTGGTTATTGAAGTTAATATATAATAAAATCTTATTCTTTGCATCAAGACAAATCGATTGGTATATAAAAAGTATAAATTGTATGAGAATTTACAGAGTTAATCACAATTAAAGCTGAAAAATTCGCGTTTTTATCAAAAAGGAGTTCTTTCCGCAAAATTATGTTGCCGTATAAGAAAATCTTACTCATTTGTTTCTAAAATCTTATTCTTTGCACCAAGACGGATCGATTGGTATATATAAAGTATATATTGTATTTAAATTTATAGAATTAAAACCATAATTATAGACAAAAAATTTGCACTTTTAATAAAAATTCATTTTTCTTAAAAATCATGTTGCTGTACAATAAAATGTTATTATTTATTGAAAAATAAATCAAAAATCTTATTCTTTGCATCAAGACGAATCGATTGATGTATGTAAAGTATATATTCTATTAAAAATTATAGAAATAATTACAATCAACTTTGAAAAATTCACTTTTTTACTAAAAATTTTTTGTTTATTTAGATTCATATTACTGTATAAGAAAGTTTTATTCTTTCTATTAAGACGAATGAACTTTATTTTATAAATGTTAAATTGTATTAAAAATGATTTAAAAATGAAATATATTTATCGTTAATTTTTTTGCTGATCGTAAAGAGGAAGCAAAATGTTCATGTAATGAACATCTGGATTTACAACTTGTTTTATAAATTTCTTCGCAACAATTCAATTATTTTCATAAATAATAAAACTTTTACAGAGATTCAATTATTTTCGTAAATACTAAAATTCTTTATATAAAAATGAATTTCATTTAAAATTTTAGATAATAATTTGAATATTAAAAGCATTATAGCGTGAATTTTTAGAAATACTTGAAAATTTGAAAAGGTTTCATATATACTTTTAAGTATATTTCTAAAAATTCAAAATATATATTTAATTGAAGAATACCCGAATAATTGAAATTTCGTAAAATTGAATTGTAAAATAAATTAATTTGAAAATTCTCAAAGAACTTTTACAAAAATTATTTAAAACAATGGATTCATAGAAGAATTTTAGTTAAAAAAACACTCCAAAAATTTAATTTTAGAGAAGTTACAAATTATTGCAGATATTCAATTATTTTCAAAAATTATCATAAAATTCTTCGCAAAACTTTTGTTATTTTCAAAACTTTTTAATAAAGTTCTTCACAGGAATTCAATTATTTTTAAAAATAACGAAATTTTTCATAAGAATTCAATTATTTGCATAAAGAACATAATTCTTAGTAGGAATTAAATTATTTAAAATTTCTTTTACAAAATTCTTTGAAGAAATTCAATTATTTTTTAAACTTTTCATAATTTCCTTCGAAAATATTCAACTATTATTGAAAAATGTAATACAATTCTGGGCAAGAATTCAATTATCATATTGTAAAAATCAAAATTCTTCGCAGAAATTCAATTATTTTCAAAAATTTTAATAAAATTCTTGGCAAAACTTCAATTATTTTCAAATGTTTCCCTCAATTTAATATCTACTATTTTAATATAAAATTTACCAAAAAAATTCAATTATTCAAACAAATTTTTTAATTAAATTCTTCGCAAAAATTAAATTATTTTGAAAAATAGCAAAATTTTTAGCAAGAATTCAATTATTTTCAAAAATTTTTCTTAAATTTTTCGCAAAAATTCTATTATTTTCAAAACTTTTAATATAGTTCTTGATAAGAATTCAATAAATTTTCTAATAAAAATTGGTTTAAGAATGAGTTTCAGTAAAAATTTAGATAATAATTGAATTATTAAAAGCAATACAGCGTGCAAATTTTAAGAAATAATTGAATTTTGAACTTAATTTTTTTGAAAATGTTTAATTGAAATTTTTTATATTATTTAAACTTTTTTATTTTCTAATATATAAAGAATTTAGGAATATTTGAAATTTCGTAAAATTGAATATTGTAAACAAATGGATTTGAAAATTGTCAAAGAACTTTTTTGAAAATTATTAAAAATAATTGATTGAAAGAAGAATTTTAGTTAAAAATTCTTGAAAATAATAATTAAATTGAAATGAAGAAAATAATTTTGAAAAAGAACAATATTCTTATGATAATGACTTTATTACTGGGCCATCTTTAATTATTATGAAACATGAAGAAATGGATAACTTCGAGTCGAAGACTCAGAGTTATCCATTTCTTCATGTTTTATAGTTATGAAAAAATTGAATTTCTAGTTTTAAGTAAAATGTACTCTTATTTGACTCGGACTGGTTATATTTTTGTCATTGGTCCGTAATTTTTCATTTTTGGTCCATAATGTCCTTATTTTTAAATACTTTCACTGGTTCGAACCCTGGCAATAAATACTGATACAGTACCGTCATTTCACTGATATGACAGTCTTAAAGTGCTCTACTGCGGCTTAGTGCATTTAAAGGAATTGAAAAAAAATATTATTTTTCTTCGGATAGAAAGGAAAAGAAGGAGAAATGTTAATTCCATTAAGACTGGTCAGCGACGAATGAACACGTAAACTTTTGGGGTTATCTGTACAGTTTAACTCCTTCAATTTTTGGAGTTGTTGCTTGGGACCTCGAAAAAAGTTATAAAGTAGGGCCTTACAATCCATTCAGAAAAAAAGTGACCGAGCTACGTAAATACACAACTCGGTATCGTCTCGGCAATTCTATCTGACGAGAGAACCAGACAACCAGGCACACGGCCAACCAACAACTCAGACAGGGCAACAACCGATGTTGACCTCTGGGTTCCAGGACAATCTTAGGAACCTTCCTGCCTTTGCAATTTGGCTTCGTTTCATTAATTTTAATTATCAGTCCACACCCTTTATGAAAATTCACAAGAAGAAATGCATCAACTGCTTTTGAATAAAGTAGCTGCAGTCGTCGTCTTTTTTATTAAAAAAATGAAAACTAAAAAGTTACTTTCAAGTATCAAAATTAATTTTTCTGTCATATTTTTTAAAATAATGAATGAAAGCTTTGCTGACAAACTTATAGTACATCAAATACATTAACTTTAGTGAGGAGTGACCCGTCTTATAAATAAATTGAAATGATCCATCATGCACGGTCTTTCATATACAGTGGAGAAAAATTATTTTACCAATTTCGTTTTAATATACAAAAAGCGTCGAATTCTCATCGTCTTATATTTATAAATATAGGGCTTTGAAGCAAATAGTTAGGCAAAAATTAAATTATTAAATAACATAGGTTTTTTGTGTCAACTAAATATCACAAATGAAAGAATATATTTATACAACTTTGTGGTAATAATTTTTTTAAAACTTTGCCGTGTTTTGAAATAATTCATATGTAATTCATAAATTTTGGATACTACTCATTCCACAGAAGCGTAATATTTCTATTTTTGATAAATAGATTTTAAAACTGGATCCAAGTTGGAAGTTTGCCAAAATGTTTAGAGATTCGATTTTGGAAGACTCTCAAATTCTGTACGTTCAACTTTGCCTTGTTTGAAATTTTAAACAAGAATTTTTGTGCAGAGGAGGGTAAAAACATTGTTTATGTTGTAAAAATAACATATAGAAATAACGAAAAGTATATTTTGCAAATTACTTATTGTTGAGAGCCCCATGACTTGTTTTTGGCCTTTGTGTGTATAAATTATTACTACACTGTAAAACAGTATTTCACACTCTTAAGTGTAATTTATAGATATCCGAAATATCACTGAAGAAGATGAGGATGATGTAATGAATATTTTGTTCTCTTAATGCGAGAGAAAATTTCTTGCGCAGGAAACGGCTCGTTATCCCAGGGGGTTTCTAAACAGGATGCTTAAGCCAATCTGTCGTTCGGTAAAGTCATGTCTTACAAAAGAAGAAAACAAAATTTAGCAATTCGCATCGCGAGCTGAGCAATAAAGTACATTGCGTCGAAACCGCACATGCAAAACTGTATTACTAAATTACTAATACAATATAAACGCACATCTTTTTTCAATCAGTATACAAATAATAAAACTTAGACAAATTAGAATTATCGTTTTCATCCTCTATACATAAAACTGTTTATAAATAATAATTATAACACACTAGAACATTCATTGAGTTAAGAGTGCGCGATTGTTACTATATCAGGGTGGCCGCTGGACCGGGAAACCGGGAAAACCGGGAAATGACAGTGAATTTTTTTGGACAGGGAAAAACCGGGAAATGACAGTGAATTTTGATCTTGACCGGGATTTTGGAATTTTTTTTTTAAAAACACACATTACTTTGTGAGAAAAAATAGAAATATTTATTTTAAGACTTAGGTATTAACTATATTTCATTAAAAAAGATTGAATGATCTTCTATAAAATCTATTTATATTTTGTCAGAGAATTTTATAAAAAGTACTATAAAAATATTCAATTTATAGAATTTATAAGAAAATTATGAATTTTGTTGTCCAACATAACAGACTTAGAAAAAGAAAATATTAAATTTAATTTTAAATTCTTTCTATTTCTAACAATAATTAAACAAAATATAATTTTAATTAAATTTGTCAAAAAAATTTCAAAGAGAAAAAATTTCACATCCTATAAAATAATGAAAAATAAATCAATTTAAAAATTTTTTTGCAATTATTATTATAACAAAACAAATAAGAATTATTAAAAATTTGAACTAATTAGAACAAAAGTGATACGAAATTTATAAAAATGAATTTTTGAATAATAAATAAAGTAAATAAAAATAAATAAAATTTCTTTTCTTAGAAAATAAATTTTAAAAGACCGTATTTTTCATTAATATCAATTAGTTTTTTTACAATTATTCATAAGCAAATTTTTCGATTTTTTAGAATGTTAAATTAATATTACTAATATTATTATAGATTGAATTTTAAAAAATTTCAAATTGAAGTTTTAGAAAAGTTGAATTTTAAAAGATTTTAATTAAAAATTCTGAATAATTTAGTCTTTAAAAATATTTTTATTCACATTTTTTCAAATTAGTTATGTTTTTAAATATGTAATATTTAATTGAAAAATTTTCAAATTATTCAAAATTTCATGAAATTGTCTTGTAAACAAGTGGATTTTAGAAATATTTTAGTTATTTCTAGAATATAATTGAATTGAAATTTTGAAAATAATTTTTAATAAGTTGCAGTAGCAATTCTTAAAAATTATTCAAATTTAAAGGATTTGAAATTTGAATTTTTTTTTAAATTTGAGTACCTACTATATGAAAAAATAATGGATAATAATTAAATATTTATTTCAAAAAATCTATTTAAGTTAAAAATTATTTTTAGAGTAAACTAAAATATTTTTAGGGTTTGGGAAAAAGTCAAAGTTTTGTCTAAAAATCAGGAAATTCTTTCAATCTTTCATTGAATAATTTATTTTCAGAGTTATTATTTATGACCGGGAATGGACCGTGAAATGACCGTGAATTTTTTTTTACAAAAAAAGTGGCCACCCTGTAATATATGTATTTAAATCTACCCAACGGGAAGTTGCCAATGTTAACGATTGGTTCAATAATGGGCCATGCTTGGTACCCAATGGTTTTTTCTTGGCAAAACAATTGGCAACCATCATTGGACCACCAATGGTTTAAACTTGGGATGATCACGCTACTGCCAATGATCGGTAGCCAAGCATCGGGCCAATATTAGTTGCCAAGGAATTGCCAAGGAAACAAAACCGATTTACAAAAGCTTGATTTTTTATTGGCAGCCAACAAAAAACCAAGGTTTTGAAAATTGATTTTTTTTAATTATTAATTAAAATTTATTTTAAAAAAATATATTTTTCAAAAATTTATTTTAAAAAAATATATTTTAAAAAAATATATTTTTTAAAAATAGGGTAAGTGCGGGTATAGTCGGACAGTACTAGTAGTCGGACACTTTCGTGTTTTTTGGCAAATAAATAATAATGCATTGTGATAATTACTTTAAAAAGTATACTAGACGAATGTGTGAAGTTTATATTTTATTAAAATAGTGTTATTTTCGAAAATAATTAAACAAGAAATATTTTATTTAATGTTTTAAAAATCATGGTGTCCGACTATAGATACAACCATTTTCGAGTAGCGCGATGAGTGGCACAAAGTTTTGTTGACAATTAATCATAAATATTAAAACTTATAGGGTTTAAATATTATATTAATAACTTCTAATATGCTTTAATTCCATTTTCCAGCAGATAGCAATTAAAAAATTATCTGTTTTACTTTATAAATTCAAAATATCTGACAGATGTCCGACTATAGAAACAAGGGGAAAAAGTGTCCGACTACTAAAGCAGTCGTAATTTTTTATTAAAATGTTTGTATTTTATTAAATACTCAAGTATTTGTAACAAATTTATATGATTTTTAACCCTGAAGAACTCCTTTAATTAATAATGTGCTTATAAACACAGTAGATATTTGCTATTTCAAGAAATAAAACATAATTTAAGATTGTATCCTTAAGTGTCCGACTACTAGTGCATTTACCCTATATATTTTTTTAAATTAATAGAACATATTAATTCAATTTGTCACCTCTGGTAAAACAAAGATGAAAGACTGATAAATTCCCTCACTTTATATTTTACAGTGGAGGGATGACTGTGAATGTCTTTGCGAGAGAGGAGCACGTACTTATATAGAGCCAGTGAAACAGGTCACAAGCGAGAAGAAATCACTAGCATGCACTCTGGCGGCGCTTGTCGGAAGTGGCCCAACGTTGGTTGCCAAGCGCTGTGTCGATAATGTCAGGATATGCATGCGCGCCAGAAAACAGTTCCGACAAGCGCCGCCAGAGTGCATGCTAGTGATTTTTTCTCGCTTGTGACCTGTTTCACTGGCTCTATAAGTACCTGCTCCTCTCTCGCAAAGACATTCACAGTCATCCCTCCACTGTAAGATATAAAGTGAGGGAATTTATCAGTCTTTCATCTTTGTTTTACCAGAGGTGACAAATTAAATTAATATGTTCTATTAATTTAAAAAAATATATATTTTTAAAAAATATATTTTTTTACAATAAATTTTAATTAATAATTAAGAAAAATCAATTTTCAAAACCTTTGTTTTTTGTTGGCTGCCAATAAAAAATCAAGCTTTTGAAAATCGATTTTGTTTCCTTGGCAATTCCTTGGCAACTAATATTGGCCCGATGTTTGGCTACCGATCATTGGCAGTAGCGTGATCATCCCAAGTTTAAACCATTGGTGGTCCAATGATGGTTGCCAATTGTTTTGCCAAGAAAAAACCATTGGGCACCAAGCATGGCCCATTATTGAACCAATCGTTTACTTCCCATTGGGTATATTCAACCACTTTTGTCTATAAATGAAAAGTGTATAAAAAAAAAATTTTTTTAATTCTAACCTTTTTGAAATTAAACAACTTATAAAAAATTGTTATAAAACATAAAGAAATCGATGAATCCGAGTCTTCGACTCGGAGCAATCGATGTCTTCATGTTTTATAAATAATTAAAAATGTTGGACTGATAAAATCATCATTTTATACCTATTATTATTATAAGAATATTGTTACTGTAACTTATTCAAAATTACTTTCATTATTTTAATTCAATTCCTATTGTTTTCCAGAATTTTTAACTAAAATTCTTTATAAAGTTTAAATTAATAATTTCTGAAAATTTTCTTTCAACATTTTCAAATCCTTTTGTTTACAATTCGAAATTTCATCGATTATTCGGAAATTCTTCAATCAAATATATATTAGAAAATAAAAACTTAAAAAAATTCAATTCAACTTTTACAAAAAAATTAAATCTACACAATTTTAAGTTAAAAGTATGAAAAATTCAAACATTCAAAGATTATAATTTGAAACCTTTTCAAAACTCAATTACTATCTAAAGTTTTAACTGAAATTCATATTTGAATCAATTATTATTAGAAAATTCTACGACAATTCAATTATTTAAATACAAAAAAAATAATTGATTGAAGAATTCAATGTTTTTTAAAATTCAACTCTCATTTAAAGAATTTTATCAACAAATTTTTAAATAGGTAATTAAAATTCTTTTGAACAATTTCAATAAAATTTTTAAGAATAATTTCATTTTTCGAGAAATTAGATTAAAAATGTATTAAAAATAATTGAATCTCTGTAAAAAATTTGATTGAATTGAGAAAAGTTTTTGAAAATAATTGAAATTTTGTCAAGAATTTTATTAAAATTTTTTTAAATAATTGAAATTTTTACTGTAACAATTTTTAAACTTTTGATCATAATATTGAATTTCTGCTAAGAATTTTATTACTTTTGAAAATAATTGAATTCTTCAGACAAATTTTTTAATAATATTTCTTTTTAAACACCTTATTATTTTTAATACATAAATAAATAATTTATTGAATAATTGAATGTTTCTAAAAATTCAATTCTCATAAAGAATTTTATTAACAAATTTTTAAATAATTGAATTCTTTTGACGAATTTTAATAAAATTTTAAGAATAATTACTTTTTTCGAGGAATTCGATTGAAATTGTATAAAAAATAATTGAAATTCTGCAATGTTTTATTATTTATGACAATAATAATTGAATCCCTGTAAAAAATTGTATTACATATTTATAAAAATAATTGAATCTCTGTAAACATAAATTGAATATTTTTGAAAATAATAGAATTATTGCGAAGAAATTTATCAAAATTTTTAAAAATAATTTATTTCTTTTGGAAAATTTTATTGAAATAGTAGATATTGAAAATCATTGACTGGAGGAGAATTTTTGAAAAAAATTGAATTGGAAGAATTTCATTAAAATTTTTGAAAATAATTGAATTTTGGAGAAAAATTTTAATATTTATAAAGATAATTGAAATTTTGACGATAATTTTTTTCAACTTTTGAGCATAATTGAATTTCTACGAAGAATATTTTATTATACTTTTGAAAATAATTGAATTCTTTCGACGAATTTCTTAATAATATTTTTTTTTTAACTACCTTATTGAATTTTTTTGTGAAATTTTATTGAAATAGTAGATATTAAAAATAATTAAATTTTGATAAATATTATAGAAATTAATGAAATTTCTACGAAGAATTTTATTAAAATTATTTGGAAAAAAAATTGAATTGTTTAAAAGAATTTTATTAAAATTTTCGAAAATAATTTAATTTTTTCAAGAAATTTAATTAAAAATGTATTGACAATAATACTTATATTCAAATAAATAAATTATAGGAAGGATTTTGAAAATAATTGAATTTTTTGATGAATTTTAATATAATATTTAAGAATATTATACATTTTTCGAGAAATTCCATTAAAATTATTGTATTAAAAATAATTGAAATTTTGCGATGAGTTTTATTATTTATGAAAATAATTGTAAATCTATAAATTTTTTTATTATTTATGAAAATAATTGAATCTCTTTAAAAAATTTAATTATTTATGAAAATAATTAAATTATTATGAAGAAAAATTGTAAAGGCAACTCTTTTAAAATTGAATTAAGAAAATTGAATTAAAGAAAAATTAGATTTCAAGAATAAGCATAATAACTTTAGAAAACAATAATTTTCCAGGATTCCAATCAGAATTCCCTGACTTTTCCAGGTTTTTTCAAGGTTTATAAAATTCCCGGATATTTACAGGTTTCCAGGTTGCGTGGCAACCCTGATATTACACGGAGAGAAATTTATAGTAGTGGGTAACATAATTGTGGTTAGGGTGACCATCTTTAATGCTACGTATACAGACAGCTATCTAGATAGTCACTGTTACCATCAATATCATCAGGAGTAACATCTTGGTAGTACGGGGTAGCATAACTATATTTTTTTAGCATCTGTGATGGTTGGCAGTAGCATAATGATAGTATCGTGTAACATCATCTTTTTAACATCAAAATATGACTATCCATTTCTCTCAGTGTACTTTTTACTCTATTGAGGGGATGTAGTTGAAAATATCTCGTGAAATTTTTTTCAGAGGAGAAAAAAACAGCTGAAAATAAAGTACTTACACTGTAAAAAATAAGACTTGTTTTAAGCCTGCGATTTTCACTAACAAACAACTTAAATTATTCCAAATATT
The DNA here is from genome assembly GCF_015476425.1 of Leptopilina heterotoma. NCBI lineage: Eukaryota > Metazoa > Arthropoda > Insecta > Hymenoptera > Figitidae > Leptopilina > Leptopilina heterotoma. The sequence continues at coordinate 1,696,936 of NW_025110849.1, forward strand.
GACTAAATTTTGGATTACAAAATTGATTTTAAGACCTTTAATTGTCTATTATTTTTATTTTAAGCCCAAACATGAGTTGAATTTAAGAAAAAATACGTTTGAGCTGTAAGTATACTTTAAGACTTTGTTTTTACAGTGTATGTACTTTATATGCATATACATTTAGAAATTTGTCTATGACATTAGTGTGAGGAAAGCCGTAATAATAAGTTACTGGAGGCAAAACTTTGTTTCCATATCAGACAAATTTCAACCTGTCTCTTCTGCTTCAACTCTTGTTTCTCTCTGTCCTTTTCTATTACTTGTCTAGACGATGCTTTTAGCTCAGTGCCAAGTGCACTCTCGACCGCTGCACATAATTAGTGAATTGAAAAAATATTTACTTACACTTCGCAAGGATTCATATTATCAAGTTTTTTCGACGCTCATTTTGCAAACTTCACGTTAAAAATTAACAAAACATCCTATTCAAAGAAAGTTATGTGACCGCGGTTGAGAAAAGGGACCTTATGACCAAAAAAATCGATTTTTAGAATTTCTCAAACGCGGTCACATATATATGTATACGTTATAAATTTTTGTTTTTGGTGATGACGGCTGTGCTGTTGTAATGTGAGGAAACTGTTTTTAATTTGTTTAGTATCTATACCTCAGAGTGATTGTTACATTCTACTCTTTTATTTAAATTAAGAACTTATAGTTGAAACGTAATCTAAATTATATGTGTTAAAAATTGACTGAAGAATTGGTTGCTTTGAAAGCTTGAAAATTACAGACCTTAGGATTCAGATGCACTTATAAAAGTGTAGCCGTTAATGCTGTGCCACGTTCGGTCGTTGGCCTTTAGCTAAACGGATTTATTGCAAAAATGAATGAAGGCGAAAATTATTTGCTTGGCAACAGAGTTGCTAACTATGTATTTATATTATGTGCAAAAGTGCATATGGCGGACATATTTCATTCTGAAGCCTCGCTCCTTATTTATTTTGCTACAATTATAGACATATATGTATAGAGACACCAGCTACCTGCACGTAATGAGATAACTGACCTTGTAACAAGATTATCATTCATGATATCGTATCGAGTTTTTTCTTCGTGGTCGCAGCTGCCATATCGCGCAAAAGCAATATGAACATCGTTCGCTATTGTACCCTCTTTATTATCTCAGATGACATGATTCATCCTTAATTACGAACTTAGAAGCTTTCATTTTTCAGATTTCGTTTCTCGCATACATATTTTTATATTTATTCTCAATCATTAAAATATTTTTACTTATATTATATCTACTGAAAACTATGCGGAAAAATATTTATTTAGTTCCAATATTGTAACATTTTTTTCAATGGACAAAAAGATTGCACTTGAAAAAACTTTGTCTCTCAAATCCGATCCATTGCAATTGCTGCCAACATATTCTTATATTAAATTAATTCTAATTTATATATCTTGAAAATTTTATGAAACTTTTTTGTCGCTGAATGATAATTATAATTATTTCAACTTTCCAAAAGGAGGAATAATATAAACGACTCATTTCGATGTAAAAGTACACTAAAGTTGAATGTAAAAATTAATGTTATATTTTTATTGCTAAAAAATAAGAGAAAGTAGAACGCATTAAATAAAGTTTTAGTCTGCTAGATTTGTAACACTTTTATAGCAAATTCAGTAAGACCGCTTTTTTAAGAAAAAGAATAATGCTCTCTTTCCCCTACTACTTTTAGAACACTGGAAATTAATTAATTAACTATATTAATTTGAATGTTCTTTCATTCTTTCATTCACTTTTTCTGTCCCTCACACTCTGAAGTTGTTTTTTGATAACTTTAGATAGAAAGTAGAAATCATCAGAATTTTTTTTACTTCTTTTCATTAAAAGACTAAAATTTTGATAAATATTATGTTTTGTCAAATTGAAATTATTTTTGTTCTTTACTTCTAAAAAAAATTAGAAAATTATTAAACAACTGTGATTAAGAAATAGAAAATTTATTTATTTTCCATTATTTTCTTTTTGAATCACAATTTGTTTAACAAAATTATTATTTTGTTTTAGAAAAAGAAGAAAAATATTTGGACAATTTATATTTTAATCTTATTTTCGGAACAGGATTTTCCACAGGAATTAAGACATTCAAAAATTCAAAATTCAAACCTTTTTTAAATTAAACAACTTATAAAAGTATTGTTTATAAAACTTGAAGATATTGATTGCTCCGAGTCGAGGACTCGGAGTGATCGATTTCTTCATGTTTTCTAATAAATTAAAGATGACCGAGAGATAAAATCATTATTTTACATTATAAGAATATTGTTACTGTAACTTCATCAAAATTATTTTCATCATTTTAATTCAATTATTATTTTTTAGAATTTTAAATCATTGAATTGAGGAAAATTTTTGAAAATAATTGAAATTTTTGCCGAGAATTTTTTCAAAATTTTTTAAAATAATTGAATTGATTCGAAGAATTTTATCAAACTTTTTTAAAATAATTGAAATTTTGCAACGAATTTTATTAAAATTTTCAAAAATAATTGAATTCTTATGAAGAACTTTTATTAATTTTTTTATTAAATAATTGAATTATTGCGAAAAAATTTATAAAACATTTGCAAATGATTGGGTTCTTGCAAAGAATTTTATCAAAAAATTTGAGAATAATTGAATTTCTTCGAAGAATTTTATTGTTTATGAAAATAATTGAATTTAGAAAGAATTTTATTAAAATTTTACATAATCTTATAATTAAATTCTTTTGAAGAATTTCTTTGAGTTTCTTTAAAATAATGGACTTTCTTATAATCATTTTAATTACATAAGTTTTCACAATAATTGAGTTCTATATGAATAATTTCTTTCAAGTTTTTATAATAATCCTCTTTCTTAATAATTGAAATTAAGCATTTAATTCTTGAATTTTATTTAAAATTTTTGGAAAATAATTGAATTTTTTTGAAAAATTTCTTTAATTTATTTAATACAATCGAATTTTTTAATAATTGTATTGAAAATAATTGAATACCTGAGAAGAATTTTATTATTTATGAAAAATACTTTAATTCTTGCGATGAATTTTAATAATATATTTCTTTTTAAATAATTGAATTCTTTTATGAATTTTTATTGAAATAGTAGATATTAAACAAGTTGTAAATCCAGATGTTCATTACATGAACATTTTGCTTCCTCTTTACGATCAGCAAAAAAAATTTGCTTCCTCGTGAAGGAAGCATTAACGATAAATATATTTCATTTTTAAATCATTTTTAATACAATTTAACATTTATAAAATAAAGTTCATTCGTCTTAATAGAAAGAATAAAATTTTCTTATACAGTAATATGAATCTATAAATAAACAAAAAAATTTTTAGTTAAAAAGTGAATTTTTCAACTTTAATTGTAATTAATTCTATAATTTTCAATAGAATATATACTTTATATACATCAATCGATTCGTCTTGATGCAAAGAATAAGATTTTTGATTTATTTTTTAATAAATAATAACATTCTATTGTACAGCAACATGATTTTTAAGAAAAAATGAATTTTTATTAAAAGTGCAAATTTTTTGTCTATAATTGGTTTTAATTCTATAAATTTAAGTAAAACATATACTTTATATATACCAATCGATCCGTCTTGGTGTAATGAATAAGATTTTAGAAATAAATGAGTAAGATTTTCTTACACAGCAACATAATTTTGCGGAAAGAACTCATTTTTTTGATAAAAATGCGATTTTTTCAGCTTTAATTGTGATTAACTCTATAAATTCTCATACAATTTATACTTCTTATATACCAATCGATTCGTCTTGATGCAAAGAATAAGATTTTATTATATATTAACTTCAATAAACAACTTAAAAAAATTTTTTTGAAAAAAAAAATTTTTTAGAAAAAAGTCAAAAAAAAATTTTTTTTTGAGAATTTTTTAAAGTCTATCAATCCATTTCGAGATATTTTTATGATAAATATACCTGGTAAATTTTAGCCAAATTCGTTAAAACCTCTTCGAGTTATCGTGTTCACAAAAATCGGGATCCACACACACACACACACACACACACACACACATCCATACATACATCCGGACAATTGTTCAGGGTCTTATATAACATAGTCCCATATAGAAGAAAATTTGTTAAAAGGATTTTTAAAAATTTTGTAAATTAAACGACTACAAAGCTTCATCACGAGGAAGCAAAATAATTGAATTTTGATATTATTGAAATTAATTTACACTGGAATCTAGATCGGTGAGCTCGGGATCGTTGAGACTCTGTTTACATAGTTTGTAGGCGAGGAAAGGTGGAGGGCTAGCGGGGACTTTCAAATGTCGATCAATGTCGTGCCTAATTGTAGAAGAAAAAGGTTCTCAGTGCCCGATGCTATTTATTTCATTTGATAACTTCATCATTATTTACTTTTTTTTCTTTTTAATATAAATACATTTTATTTTTGTATAATATTTTATAATATTTTGTTATTTATATTAATTTTCTAACATGGATTATTTTTTAAAAGAAAGGTGCAAACAAAAAATACTTCGTACGGCCCTGTTTGTGTTGCTTCTCAGTCTCAACTAATCCGCTAGATCGGTGAGAAGCCATCCCCGATTAGTCTCACCGATCTAGATTCCAGTGTAATTCTACGAAGAATTTAATTCAAATTATTTTGAAAAAAATCGAATTGTTAAAAATTATTTCATTAAAATCTTTGAAAATTAATTTTAATAAAAATTTTAAGAATAATTACATTTTTCGAGAAATTCCATTAACATTGTACCAAAAATAATTGAAATTCTGCTGATTTGTATTATTTATGAAAATAATTGAAAACCTACATACCTATAGAATTTTATTTTTATGAAAATAATTGAATTCCTGGTTAAAAAAAATGTTATTCTTCATGAAAATAATTGAATTGTTGCGAAGAAATTTATAAAAAATTTGTAAATAATAGAATTCCTCTGAAATTTTTATTATTTAATTCATTCATTCAAAATTATCATTTTCTAAAATTTCAAATTAAAATTTTTTTTAAATAATTGAATTCGTTTTGGGAAATATTTTATTAAAATCGTAGATATTGAAAATCATTAAAATTAGAAAAATTTCTGAAAATAATTGAACTTTGGAGAAGAATTTTGTTATTTATAAAGATAATTGGGGTTTTTACGAGAATTTTTTTCAAGATTTGAACATAGTTGAATTTAATAAGAAGAATTTTATTTTTTTTAAAGAATTTTTGCAATTATTTTTAAATTCTACAAAATTGAATTTTTTTTTTAGTATTTTCAACAAAAATTTAAATTTTCAAATTTTATTATTTTTAAAATTGCTAATTTTATTTAAAAAAGATAGTAAGAAGTTAGCCGCGCGATTTATTGCTAGTTTTTAATTATCTTCGTTACGATTGTTAACTTGTTATTTGGGTAATGAATATTAGAATCTAAAATCACGGAAAAACGGTTTGACCGATTACAGTGATATTTGACAATCTTTTATGCATTTATCTAACTTACAATCCTAGCCATAGTAGATTAAGAAATATGAATCTGAACGGAACTTGTGATTTTAAAAGATTCGAAAATAAAAATTTTTAATTGTTTGATTTAATGGAATCGACAGAATAGTGAAAGAATCGTCAGAATCGTCAGAATAGTTAAATTGTGAATTACAAATCCAAATAGTCAAATTCAAATATTTAAAGGTCAAGAAATCAAAAACTCAAACATTGTAATTTTTTGTACGTACTTTGATACATTTGTTAAGTTTGTAATTTTCAGTCTACTTTGTAGGTATATCATTATCATTATTTTATATATATGAAGAATATCTAATTATTTAATAATAGTGGCATTCCAGGAGAAATTTACTACTTTTCGGAGCACCCTCACCGATTTCTTTCAAACTTGGTAGTATTACATTTGTTGGTCTAAAGTTTCAGAAAATCAATTTTTTAAGTAAAATCAATTGTTTATTTAAAAGTTACAACAATTGTTCAAAATTGTTTAAATCACCATATCTTTTAAACGGTACAAGATAATTGAGTTTTCTTTTTTGCTAAACATTCATAAAGACGAGGCGCTTCAAAAATGTTATTAACATTTTTTTCTTATTTTGTTAATTAAAAAAGTTATTTAAATAAATAAAATTAACTTTTGAGCCAGAATTCAAAATTAAATGACTTACGAACCAAAAAATTCCTTTTTTTTCACACTTTTATATTCCGAAGAGAAAAAGTTGATCCAGTTTTTTAATAACTTATAATTTAAACAATGATTCGCTTGTTTACAATTATTTTGCAACTAAATGATCATCTGTTCTCACCTGCGCGCGACACTGCTACGTCACGTCCGTCTGTCTTCAGAATATATTTTTGATAAGCGTGGAAAAATTGAGGTTATGTTTAATCAAAACAACGCATTTCAATCTTTTTAAAGTTTTAGGATATCAGAAAATCAATATCCTGATTTAACTTTTTTTTCCATGACTGCTAAAAACTTTAAAAAGATTGAAATGCGTTGTTTTGATTAAACATAACCTCAATTTTTCCACGCTTATCAAAAATATATTCTGAAGACAGACGGACGTGACGTAGCAGTGTCGCGCGCAGGTGAGAACAGATGATCATTTAGTTGCAAAATAATTGTAAACAAGCGAATAATTGTTTAAATTATAAGTGATTGAAAAACTCGATCAACTTTTTTTCTTTGGAATATAAAAGTGTGAAAAACAAGGAATTTTTTGGTTCGTAAGTCATTTAATTTTGAATTCTGGCTCAAAAGTTAATTTTATTTATTTAAATAACTTTTTTAATTAACAAAATAAGAAAAAAATGTTAATAACATTTTTGAAGCGTCTCGTCTTTATGAATTTTTACCAAAAAAGAAAACTCAATTATCTTGTACCGTTTAAAAGATATGGGCATTTAAACAATTTTGAGCAATTGTTGTAACTTTTAAATAAACAATTGATTTTACTTAAAAAATTGATTTTCTGAAACTTTAGACCAACAAATGTAATACTACCAAGTTTGAAAGAAATCGGTGAGGGTGCTCCGAAAAGTAGTAAATTTCTCCTGGAATGCCACAATAATAATATTATATAATTATTAGAACATTTTAATATCTTCAATTATTAAAATAACAAAATTTACAAACATTTTTGACCTTCTTCGTTTCATGAAATAACCTCCTTAAACAATACACTGAGAGAGAAGTATGTTATGGGGTACCATATAATGATTGTTCGGGGTACCATACCTTATCCACATTATAAGGATAGACAATATTTTTAAGCAAAAGTTTATTATTTTTAAGCAAATACTTTCGGACAGTCGACACTAAAAATTAATTTAATAAAAAAATCAATTAATAATTATAATTTTTATACATTTTTTGCAGAGTCCATAGTTGTCAATGAAATCATGATTCTGGAAAAGGAAAGAACTTCAATGAAGAAGACGAGTGTCCCACAGTCACAGGTTTCCACAATATCAGAAAATGATTCTAAAATGACTTCCAACGTTCAAAAACAACAAAAAAAAGTTGACTCACTGCCTTTTGAATGTGCTTATCGCGGCGAAGGAAATGCCAATCTCGTCATTGCCGTACCATCCGTAAGTCTGATTCTTTCATATTTAAACAAAATAGGTAAACATTCTCTAAATTTGAATCGGCGAATAGCTGTTGATTCACAGTCCAGAGTATGCAGCTGATTCTATCTTGGTCAGAAAATATATTTTCTTGATTTTAGAAAATTTATAGATCTATATAGTGTCTCATCGACCGTTTCACAGTCGACTTGGTTGCTTTCGCTTTTTTTAATTGAACATGTTCCTTTTTATTTAATTTTGTATTGTTTATTTATTTAAAATTACTTAAATTTTTATTCAGTTTCTCTAAAATTAAAATAATTAAAATTAAATAAAAATTTCAAGTCCAATGATATTGAAAAGAGCGACTGTAGCTCCATCTCCTAATTTTTGTAAATGAAGCCTACGAAGTCTTTTACATAAATTACAAAAGAAATTAAATTTTGCGAAATTGTATTGTTTATTGAGAAATAGGAAATTAATACTTTGTTACATGTTAGCAATAATATAAGCTTATCATGTAAGCTAACAATAAGTTCTCTTGAAATTTGTTTATCGGGGCTTTCTGGGGTAGCTGATTACGAATCTAAAGTCGCTCTTCAAAAATTCAAAATGGCGTTTCCAATATGGCGGATAAAATCCAATATGGTATTATATGAAATTATTTAAAAGTAATTGGTTTTTTAAAATTTGTTATTCGGGAATTTTTGGGGACTCTGATTACGAATCTGAAGTTATTTTTTAAAAATTCATAATGTCGGACAAAATTCAAATTTGATCAGATTTGCTTAAAACTTGTTACTCGGGGGTTTTTAGAATTGCTGATCATGAATCCGATGTCAATTTTTAGAAATTCAAAATGGCGGACCCAATATGGCGGACAACAATTTTCAAATTGATCCAAAACATGTGTTACTCGGGGGTTCTTGGGGTCGCTGATTTTGAATCTGAAGTCACTTTTTAGAAATTAAAAATGGCGAATCCAATATTACAGACAACTTTTTAAATTTTATAATATTCGCTAAAAACTTGTTACTCGGGGGTTTTTAGGGTAGCTGATTATTAATCTAAAGTTTACTTTAAGAAATTCTAGCTTCATACTGTTCAATAATGTAATTAATTTATTATTATTATTATTTCCAGCTTGAAGCTTGAATTTGTAGTGACCGAAAATGGCAAAGAAAATACAAACTTTAAAATTTATATCATAAATATATGCGTAGCAATTTTTATCAAAATTCGATAAAACCTCTTTGAGTTATCGTATTCACGAAAAAAGGGATCCCATACATTCGGACATTTGTTCAGGATTTCATATAATATATTCCTATATAGAGGAAAATTAGGTTACACCATTTTTAAAAATTTTATAAATAATTAAAGGACTACAAAGCTTCCTCCACGATGAAGCAATATTAAAAAGAGAATATTCTTAATTTCAGAATATTTCTGTATGATTTTTGAAAAAATCCGTTTACGATTTTAAAACATGTGCGCATTAATTTGTCTGTTAGTATAAAGAAATTAACTTTACATTTAAAAGTATTTAAAAAATATTCTAATATATATTAGAATATACATATATCAAATATCGCGGTTCAGCAAAGAAAAAGGAAAGTAGCCGCTTCTTCAAAAAGGATATAATATTGATTTTGTTATATTTGATTCTATTGGCACTCGCGTTAGTATACATTTGCGTCCCATCTGTCGTAAATGGAATCTCTTTCCACTCCATTTATTCTGCAAATTTAACGACCGGTCTATTATCGACAGCCGCTCCGCTTAAAGATTTTTATAGATATTGGAGATTTTGAGAACTGGTTTATCGATCTTCAAGTTTAATATCCCAATTGATCAGAAAAAACAATATTCTATTCGCTGAAAAAACCGGGTCTAAAAACTCATCTTAATTTCTAATTTGCAACAAAAATAAGACTCATAGGTAGCGCTGCGTTCTATGGCGTTTATCATTGTCTTATTTTGAGCTGCAACAAATATGAGACTTTTTTGTTTTTTATATGTGTTATCGATTAATTCTACTTTTTGGGCACCTTTCCCTTATATTGGAGGCAATTTTTGTATCATAATTCCTGTGTTAAATCCTTGACTATAGCGACGTAGGATAGTCCACAATTTTATACAACGGAAGAGGAAGCCCTAAAAGTTTAAAAGCCTGTAAAAGTGCGTTCACCACTGGCGCTGCATAAGTATGCATCGTTAGCAAAATCACACTTATAAGTATAAGTGTGATTAACAGGGGCTTCCAATCTAAAAGAGGGGAAAAAAGAACTTAGCTTGATAAAATAATTCTAGAAAATTCCAGAATTACTTTATTGCAAACAGATTCTCGTTTTTTACTTTCGACATTAATTTATGAGAAGAGTACACACTAAAAAAAAAGTCTTACTTTCAGCCTCTTTTTGAGGCTGAATTTAAGGTGTAAACGGAGTCAGCCCCGTTAGATAAGGACAGACTTATGTGAAATACATGGGCTGAATTTAAGGTGTAAACGGAGTCAGACTTTTTTTTTCCTGTGTATTGACATACTACCCACACAGCACATAAAATTTCCCGATTATTTCAGAAATATTTCAGTGGAAAGTTCTTGAAATGTTGCTGCATTTACGAAAATGTCCGCTTTTGAGGAAATATTGCTGGCAAATGTTGCATGAATGTTATATTCAAATTTGTTTGAAATGTAAGATTACAAATTAGAGCAATATTACAATTGACATTTTTCATTTGAAGCATCTAATAGATAAATTTGAAGAAAATGCGTGTAGATTTAAATCAAATGAAAAATTGTTTGATCGTATTGATGCTTTTGTCAACAATGGCATATGGAGGATATTTTTTCTTGAGTTTCGTAGTATCGCACCATTTCTCTACCAGTCGTCAATTTCTCCCTACGAAGTGTCCTAATTTTATAATAATTTAGATTTTTGAAATATTTATATCGTAAAATTCCAATAACACTATAAACTTGATAAAAAAAGCAAGAACAACATTGACTTTTTTAAAGTGTCAGAGTGACGAAACCCCTTTCTGCTTATAATAAAAAGAATTTAAGTAAATGATGCTAATGAAGCAAGTAGAACCGGTCCTTGAAAGCGCGTAAAAGAACAAGCGTTTAGTTCTTTCGCAATAAAAGTGGCACCACTATAACCAATCGTTGACGTCATAAGCATTTCAAAAAGGTTGTGGTCTCTCCACATTCATTCGTATTCGATGAAAAAGATCACGATGATATCATTCTCTAGTCTTCTTGGTCTATATTATTCATTCTGTCTCACAAAGGTAAAATATTCATTTGTGTCGGTCCTTTTTTGCATAGAAAAAAGAAATAACAAATGATGAATAGAATGACACACGAGTTTTAACAGTAACGACACTTTTTCATTTGTTATCGTTACATAAGAAAATATTCCAAAACTAATCACCATTTTTGAGTTATAGTATTTTATCCCATATTTAGAAATTTCAATATATCGACAACAACAAAAAATTAAAATTTAATGTTTATTATCAGACAGTGAGATAATAAAATGCTGGATGGTTATATTCGTTAAAGCTTGTGGGTAAAACAAACTTGTTTTTGCGACAAGACTGATAAGAAACTTTGTTAGAAAAAAGTTAAGATTATTGCTATTAAGACATTTTGAAATTGAAAAATACTTTATAATCATTATATTCATAGAATACTATTTTTAGGAGTACAAGCATTTTTTATGATACCAGTAGAAATTTAGAAAAGTAAATGTTAAACCACGTTTCGAGGTTATGGAATTAGATAATTTCAACTGTACCATGAATCAACATAGATGTAATTTGAGTTGTGAAACTTGTTCTAGGTCGGTTTGAGTGAGTGTAAAATTCTGGTACCTAGCAACTAATTTTTAATCAAATTGTCCATGTGTACGTTAAAATTATATACAGTATTTATATTCAACTAAAAATTCAATTTTTAAAAACTTTTTTCTATAAACAAGATTTCTATTATCCTCATGATACTATATAGATACTATAACTGGTCTTCGATTCAAATAAAAGACATTTTTATTAAAAAAAAAACTCTCTAAATAAAAAAAATTTTTTAATTTAAAAAGGTATTATAGTTAAAATTGGTTAATTTTAATCACCTTTTTAAACTTTTGTAAAAGTAATTTTAATACTGATTTTAACATTATTTTAATACTGCGGTTGTATGAATACGATTTTTAATTTAAAAAAAAACAAAGAAAGATTTGATAATTTGCTGCAGGTACTAGTACCTAAAAAGGTTTTTGCTGATTTTGGTAATTCGGGTATAAAAAATTAAAATTTTCTGAAATGATATACTTTTTTATTTCAAAATCAGAAAAATCTTGATTTAAGACTTTCTTTTAAAAAATCTCAAATTCAAAAAATAATCAAACTAAATTTTTGATTTTTGACAACAAAGTGACATCTTTTAAAATTATTATAAATACAAATAAAATATTTAGAAGAATTTGGATACAATAAAACTTCAGAGGATGTAAAAATAGAATTTTTGTCAATTTTCGAAGAATATTTTTTAAAGAATATGAATTAAATATGAAATTAATTGTATAAACTAATAAATTATAAGTTAACTATAGCAACAAATCGCGCGCTAAAGCGCGCGGCTAACTTCTTACTACCTTTTTTAAATAAAATTAGCAATTTAAAAAATAATAAAATTTAAAAATTTTCTAATTAAAATTTTTGTTGAAAATACTAAAAAAAATTCAATTTTGTAGAATTTAAAAATAATTGCAAAAATTCTTTAAAAAAAAATAAAATTCTTCTTATTAAATTCAACTATGTTCAAATCTTGAAAAAAATTCTCGTAAAAATCCCAATTATCTTTATAAATAACAAAATTCTTCTCCAAAGTTCAATTATTTTCAGAAATTTTTCTAATTTTAATGATTTTCAATATCTACGATTTTAATAAAGTATTTCCCAAAACGAATTCAATTATTTAAAAAAAATTTAATTTGAAATTTTAGAAAATGACAATTTTGAATGAATGAATTAAATAATAAAAATTTCAGAGGAATTCTATTATTTACAAATTTTTTATTAATTTCTTCCCAATAATTCAATTACTTATTCATTAAGTAGGGGAGTATCGTCGAGGTTGGACCACTGTCTAGGTAGGCCATTCGCGTTTTTTTGTCAAGTTCACTAGCGCCACCTACGCGCATGCTTGTCGAAGCTTGTCTTAGTAAAACCTAACTTTTTGTTCAATTACATTTTCGGAGGATCGAAAATTGTGTTTTCTGTGACGTCGGTACAAAAAAAGCACAAAAAAAGTTTTGTGCATCATGTGAAAATCATTAATAAAAGATAAAAAAAAATTGAATCGTCAAGACAAGCATGCAGAAATTTTGTGGGGCTCATTGTTGAAAGAAAATCAAAGTGAAAAATCTAATCCCAAAACGTATTTCTTTTTGGTTACAACAATTCAGTAATGTTACTTTCTGTCAAGGTCGGCCACTTTGTGTTTAAAATGCGCAAAGATGAGGACGAGTTACTTCATTTGCAAAAACTGCAATTCTGTATAACTCATAATATAATTGATCATCTTATTAATATTTTTATTTAATTTTATTAATATTTCAGTGCAAAACTTTTTTTTATTTATTTTTATTTTTTATATTGTTTATTGTTATTATTTTGTTATTTCATTAAGTTACAAGCTGTAAACAATAAAGAATCAATTTTCCGTAACTCCAAACATGTTATTTTATTTTTTAACGATTAATGCCCTTTGAATTTTAAACATGGCCGACCTTGACTGTAATGGCCAACCTGGACTACAAATTTTTTTTTTTTAAATCTTTATAACTTTTTCATTTTTAAACCTGTCAATTTACTTTGTACAGAAAAAATGTTCCTATTAAACAGGACTTTCCAACCATATACTTCAATTGTCCAAATTCATTTTTAAAAAAAAGTTATAAACAAAAGTCAAAAAGTGGGCAGACCTCGACTATGTTCCCCTCAAGAAGACTAGAGACAGGAGGTGAAACTTCGGTAGTGGGGATGAGTCAAGAACCTTTCTTTAACCAGGCGTTTTTCGTTTCGAAAAGTCGCCGGCGCGGTGCTTCTGCACATCACTCACACATTCAAATTCTTGTATACCATATGTTTTACATATGTGTATGATATGATTTTAATTTGAGGTTAACTTTAAAGTGCAATCGAGACACAATTGACAATGTGTGTCATAACGGATATATAGAAATAATGTGAGTGATTATTAAATTAAGTGTTATTCAAATAGTTCAAAATTCCGAAAACGTGCTGTGTGAAAAGTTGTAACAAGAAGAAAGATAAACCTACACAACACTATGACTATTACTTTTTGTTAACTTTTAATACACTTCATGCTACAGTTTACACATTTTTTTGTTTTTAAAACGTTTTTTTAATAACTATAAGATGTTTGAAAATATAAACACTTATATTTCATATTGTATTTGTATAGAATATATTTTCCTGTGTTTACGTGTGTAGCTGCGCAGAAGTCCGTCTGGTCTACTGCGGCGAAAACTTTTTTGAAAGTAAACGCCTGACCTTACATCAGCTGAGCGCCTCAGCATTGCCATACCCCCACTACCGAAGTTTCACCTCCTGTCTCTAGTCTTCTTGGTTCCCCTATAACATTTTTTAACCAGGAATTCAATTATTTTCATAAATAATAAAATTCTATAGGTATCTATGTAGGTTTTCAATTATTTTCATAAATAATAAAAATCAGCAGAATTTCAATTATTTTTGGTACAATGTTAATAGAATTTCTCGAAAAATGTAATTATTCTTAAAATTTTTATTAAAATTAATTTTCAAAGATTTTAATGAAATAATTTTTAACAATTCGATTTTTTTTTTAATATTTTAATTAAATTCTTCGTAGAATGAAATTATTTTCAATAATATCAAAATTTAATTATTTTTAATAGGGGAGACTGGGGCGAAAAGTTAAATTTTGCATAAATGATTTTTTTTGGCAATATAAGCCGCTTAGATGCAAATATTTGTATATCAATATTGTAGGGCAACTTGTCCTCTACAACTTTCAATAAAAAAGTTCCTGATATTTTCGCAAAAAATACATGTTTTGTCCTTTTTTGAAAATTTTGTTTTTTTTAACTTTTCGCCCCATGCTGGGGCGAAAAGTTAAATTCTATTTTTAGCCTACTAAAACTATTTTCTGATAGGTGATAAGTAGTAGATAAGTTAAAGTATACGTAAACAAGTAATTTAGTAAATAAAAGATCTTTGTTTATTTGACAAAAGCTTTAGAATAGTTGTAAAGTTAAAAAATTGAAATTTCAAAAAAAAAAAAAATTTTTTTGGTTTATTTCACGTGAACCGGCTTATTTTTTGAAAGAGTACTTGCCAAATGTCAAATAAATAATGTTTAAACAAATAAACCCAAAAAAACGAAAAATAAAAAAAAAATTTTTTAACAACATGTAAAAATACATTTCACTTTTCGCCCCACCCATTATTTAACTTTTCGCCCCAGGGTGCGTTTTTGGCTTTAACAACAAATATAAAAAATCTAACTAAAGATATTTAGAAAATACATGTAGGTATCTCTTCAGGGGACCCAAATAATGAAGTAAAAAAATCGCGGTGAGAATAAATGCAAAAAATATACAAAAGTTGATATTTTCTTTTTCGAAAAAATTTTCAAAAGTAGGTTGAAAAAAAACTTTTAATATTGACACCACAAAAATAAACAGAATTGCACACAACTCCGTACATTTATTTAGGGTGATAACACCCTTCTATAATTAAAATTGCAATGCTCTAACTATTTTTGTTCGAAAGATAATGAATTTTAACGGTTTTGGTAGTTTAACTTTTTGCCCCAGTCTCCCCTATCTACTATTTCAATAAAAATTTACAAAAGAATTCAATTATTTAAAAAGAAATATATTATTAAAATTCATCGCATGAATTAAAGTATTTTTCATAAATAATAAAATTCTTCTCAGGTATTCAATTATTTTCAATACAATTATTAAAAAATTCGATTGTATTCAATAAATGAAAGAAATTTTTCAAAGAAATTCAATTATTCTCCAAAAATTTTAAATAAAATTCAAGAATTAAATGCTTCATTTCAATTATTAAGAATGAGGATTATTATAAACTCTTGAAAGAAATTATTCATATAGAATTCAATTACTTTGAAAACTTGTAATTAAAATGATTAAAGAAAGTCCATTATTTTAGAGAAACTCAAAGAAATTCTTCAAACGAATTTAATTATATTAAGATTATATACAATTTTAATAAAATTCTTCCTAAATTCAATTATTTTCATAAACAATAAAATTCTTCGAAGAAATTCAATTAGTATCAAATTTTTTGATAAAATTCTTTGCAAGAATTCAATCATTTGCAAATGTTTTATAAATTTTTTCGCAATAATTTTATTATTTACCAAAAAAATTAATAAAAATTCTTCATAAGAATTTACTTATTTTTGAAAATTTTAATAAAATTCGTTGCAAAAATTCAATTATTTTAAAAAAGTTTGATAAAATTCTTCGAATCAATTCAATTATTTTAAAATATTTTGAAAAAATTCTCGGCAAAAATTTCAATTATTTTCAAAAATTTTCCTCAATTCAATAATTTTTATAATATCTACTAAAATTTTTCAAAAGAATTGAATTATAAAAAATTTTATTGAAATTCTGCGCAAACATTTAATTTATATTCATAAAATAATTAAAATTTTTTAAGGAATTCAATTATTATTTTCATAAAAAATAATTTAAAATTCTAGAAAATAATAATTGAATTAAAATGATGAAAATAATTTTGATGAAGTTACAGTAACAATATTCTTATAATGTAAAATAATGATTTTATCTCTCGGTCATCTTTAATTTCTTAGAAAACATGAAGAAATCGATCACTCCGAGTCTTCGACTCGGAGCAATCGATATCTTCATGTTTTATAACAATACTTTTATAAGTTGTTTAATTTAAAAAAGGTTTGAATTTGAAATTTTTTAATGTCTTAATTCCTGTGGAAAATCCTGTTCCAAAGATAAGATTAAAATATAAATTGTGCAAATATTTTTCTTCTTTTTCTAAAACAAAATAATAATTTTGTTAAAAAAATTGTGATTCAAAAAGAAAATAATGGAAAATAAATAAATTTTCTATTTCTTAATCACAGTTGTTTAATAATTTTCTAATTTTTTTTAGAAGTAAAGAACAAAAATAATTTCAATTTGACAAAACATAATATTTAACAAAATTTTAGTCTTTTAATGAAAAGAAGTAAAAAAAATTCTGCACGGAAAGAAAAGGTCTGGAAGAGATATCCATAAAAATATTGTTGAGCAGAATATTGTTGTGTTATCCAATTGAATGGAAGAGACAACTTTCAGAATGGAAGCACATTCCATATTCAATGGATGAGGGAGCCATATTATATTGTTGAATCAAATATGGATGTGACATCCATAGGCATGGTTGGGCTTACAATTCATGCTATGGATTTTCACATATGGCTGCCTCATCCATATAAACTTTGGTCGGGAGATCCATAGTTAGTTCAAAATTTCGATACATGTTGCGCGCAATTCATTATCATGGCATCCATTTAAAAATGGTCGTCTCAATTTGTCCATCGCGTCGGTTTCCTGTCACGTCTGTATAATCGCGTTGTGAGTTTATTGTGTATAAATAGTGTTACAATTGTTTATTATTTATTATCGTTATTGTCTATTAGTGTTTATGTAAATTCATTTTCATGAAATATGTGTATAGTATATAAGGAATATTATATGCTCAAATATTGTAGTTGTGTGTATAGTGTAGTGGATAGCGTTAGTGTTTAGTATGCGTTAGGTCTAGGGTTCGTGTCTCCCCATCGTTTAATAATTTATTTCGTAAATATGCGGTTATTCAATAAGTGGTGTGTATTAATTAATAAAAATGTGTATAAAATATCTCAAGTGACATAGAATTTTATTAATTGAGTGATTCAAATTTTTTTGTTTCCCATTTCCATTACAATGGATCACCCAACCATAGATCTTTTGCTGCTCCAACAATATACAGCCAGCCATAGAATATGGAAGCAGCAACCTTAACTATGGATATCCCGTATTTTTCAATATAATATGGTTGTGATATCCATGTATCTGGATGTGTCAACTATTCCCTTTTCTCCGTGTGATGATTTCTATTTTCTATCTAAAGTTATCAAAAAATAAAAGACAACTTCAGAGTGTGAGGGACAGATAAAGTGAATGAAAGAATGAAAGAACATTCAAATTAATATAGTTAATTATGATATTAATATTTACCCAGATTTTGAAATTAATTTTTGTCATTGTCGATTGAAATACGCAGTTTTTGCATGCAACAAATTTTTCGTTTAGAGTTCCATTCGGAATAAAATAATTTTCGTTTGAAACAGAGGTTTCATTTGGAACGAGAATTTCGCGGCAAAAAAACAATGAGAACAATTGAATGTTATAGTTTTATCTCTTTCCTTTTGTGAAAGGACTGCGAGCCTCGTTATGCATCAACACGGAGAAAAATGGAGTTTGAAAAACTGGGAGTCAATATTGAAAAAACAGGACTCAGTCCAGTAAAAGTACATTAATTCATTTCCATCAAGCATCTTAGAGTATTGCGTATAGTGTATAGAGGGCCTTAGTTCCAAATGTCACTGTAAAGAACATTGAAACACAGGCGAAGATTATAAGGCGCTCTGCAGTGTGCATAGTAGAGAAACTGGACTCAGTCCCCTACTTCGAAATTTTCACAATGAGGGAACGCAGGCGCGGAACCTGTCAAAATAAATGGCCGACGCGACGCGAAACGAGTGTTTCCTTTTATTCACTTTGTCAATTTTATATAAAAAAGACAATAACCAATCATTAAAAAAAAGAAAAATATGTTAAATGCACTCTTTATATATTTATATTCATTAATTCACAAGTTTTATTCTTCCCACATCTTCATACTTACAATTAACAACTAAATGCATCGGAAAATCTTACAGTCATACGGGATTGAACACCTACCTAACCACACAACTAAATATACGCATAATTATAAATCGCACGCTTTTACATTAAGCCTCTCGGCTACGCAATCGATGGGGGAAATTTCCTATTTAAGAAACATCCCTTACCAATGAAATAAATTAGATATTCATAATATTAAATAAATAATATTGTCAACTAGTTTAAATTTGATACGGTTATTAGAATTTAATATTAAATAAATAAAAAACATTAATTTTTTTTTAACCTTTTTTAAGTTTGACAGTCCTCATGGTAAATTTGATTATTCTTTTTTTTCGTGTACAAAATAGTGAATTGACCTTGAATGAAATGTATAATTAATTATTCTCACAGCAATATTTAATAATTTAATGAACTTAACTGCACTGCATAATAGTTGAGAGTAGTAAGAGTAAGTGAAACGGTAAGATAAGTGAACGACCATTAGTGTGAGAGAGAGAGAATAACTTGTGGTTTTCGAGTAGGTATCTACTTTATGTGCACGGCGTTCATTTTTCGAAAGAACTGGACTGAGTACTATTTGTTCAATATTCGCTTCTATTATTGACTTGTGCTTTGTACACTGCCGCGTTCTTTTAACAATTACATGAGAAAGTAATTTCTCATTCCAATTTTTTATACTCTTATTCCCTCTTAGACTATATAAACAGTCTTGTTTAAGCTGATGAATGGGATAACTTGTGTTGAGTCCCAAACTGTTCAGCTATGAAACTTCTAATACTATAGTGTGTACCTGTCACATATTATTCTATAAAGGAGTACTACACTGACTGCATAAATCATTTTTCCATTTTTCTCCGTGAATAATTCTAACGAACCGACAGATCAAAAAGAGGCCTCATAAGGATCCTCCAAAGGGTCATTACCCTAGGTTAAAATTTTAATCAAATTTTTACGTAAGTGAACGACCCCCCTTGAAGGGCCCTAATGGGGGTTACTTTTTTGACGTGTAAGATAAAAAATAGGTCAGATTTGACATAAATTTTGACCTCAGTTAACCTCTCCTTATGGAGAGATACTTTTCGATCTGTACGTTAAAAAATAGGTCAAAATTGACCTACATTTTGACCTGGTGTTATAAAGATACTATAGAAGGCCTTTAGAAAATCCTGACTCTGCGGCAAAATGTTTTTATATAATAGGGAGAGACATAAATATATATTCTGATTCGAATGTATGTATAGAGAATAGAAAATAGGAAATAAACTGTGTTAAGATGTGGATTTTTTGATTTCTTTGAAAAGAAAGGGGTTTACTATACTTGAAGCCTAAAAGTTCGTGACATTAAAAAAGGGTAAATGTCTTGTAACCCGGGCGCTTGTAAAGTTCTTATCGATAATCAATTACGCGACATACATTCTGAGCAAAGATTATATATGTATACTCATATAGTATATGAGCAACGTTTGTCTATCCACGGCCTTCGTTTCCTGAGTGTAATATACACGGGAATAGTGCGGGTTATCGAACTCTAGTCTTAAGGCCAATGTAATGCAGACAAATGAACGCATAAAGAACAATATGTGCGAGAAAAGGAAGTCGTGAGAGAGGCCGAGTAATTTGTATGAGTGCAGCTATATATTACTGCATTCTAGACACATATCCACACAATGTAAAAAAAAATCAATTATGGACCTGGATAATCTCTAGACTATTCGACAAGAAATTTCTGCCAACCAATTACGAAGCTGCAAATCGAAAAACAATGCAAAGTGCTAAATACTAATTTTTCCAGTCACAATGATACAAACTAATGTTTCAACAGTGCGAGAAATTGTTATAATTATATATATTCGCGTAGCGCACGATTTGGATTTTACTAATTTTAAAATTTTTTTTTTTCAAATGAAGTAAAAGTCCTAAAAGTTCCTTGTATTTGACCTACATGTCAAAAGAGGTCCAATAAGGGCTTTTACTATACATCAAAATCTATGAGTATTTTGACCTATTCTTTTACATATAGGTCAAAATATGTCCGAATAAGGGCCGTTACATGACGTGAAAATTTAAGTCAAATTTGGCCAATTTTGACCTATGAATTAAAAGTCCATCATGAGGTCCGTATAACATAAAATTTCCCAATACAGGGTTGCCACGCTACCTGGAAATGTCAGGGAATTTTAATCGAAATCCTGGAAAATTGTTGTTTTTCTAAAGTTATTGTGTTTTTGTAGAATTTCAATTTTAAATATGTATTTAATTAAAAATTTTAAAAAACCTAGATTTTAGAAAAATTTTAATAACTAAAATTCTTCTAAAATTAGTTAAATTTTGTAATATTTATTTAATTAATTATTAAAAATAATATATTTATATAGAAGAATTTTAATTAAAAACACTAAAACAAATTGAATTTTGAGGCAATTATTCAAATGTTTGCAGAAATTCAATTATTTTCAAAATTAGTAAAATTCTTCACAGCAATTCAATTATTTGCAAATTATTTTCATAAATTACTATTCAATTATTATCATAAATAAATAATAAATATCATAAATAAATTTTTAATACAATTTAAATGGAATTCCTCGAAAAAAGTAATTACCCAATGGGAAATTTACAACTGGCGTAGTACTGCGCCAGCACTGGCAGCACTGGCGGCAAGGCTGAGAGCCAGCACTGGCATGGCACTGGGATGATAACGCCGTCTGGCGCTGCCGAAGTACTGTCTGTCAGTGCTGCCAGACAGCGCTGGCGCAGCACTGGACCAGTGCTGGCTGAGAATATTGCCGCAATAAATGCCGTATTGTTATTAATTAGTCGTAAATTCATAATTATAAATAGTTTAACAACAAAATGGTAAATAATATTAATAAATAGTTATTATTCATAAAATATTTCTCTTCTTAAAGAAATTGTATTAAAGATGGAGACTAACAATGGATATAGTAAATGAAGTAGAAAAAATTGTTTATAACATTTAAAAATTAAATAATAAACAATTACAGTAAGTGTGCATTAGATTTTCATATTTTAGTACCTAACGATTGGAATCTAGAAATATCGCAAACCTATGAAAATAAACAAAATTGCTGACTAGGGGAATCGAACCTACGACCTACGGACTAACAGACTAACGCTCTTACCACTATGCTAACGACACATGTGTACAGTAAAGTATTAATATCTCAGTATCATTCAGACATACAATTATTGAGTCAAAGATGAGAAAAAAATAGGGATACGTTAGAAATAATAAATTGAAATAAAATAAATTAAACTAAATGTTTAATAATTAAATTAAATTACTTTACTTATTGCATTTAACATTTTACGTAATTCTTAAATTACGTGGTAATTTTTTAATAATTTTTTATTCATAGTAAGAAGTATAATAGTATTTTAATAGGAACCAAATTATTATTGAGATTAAAGTTTAAATTTTTTTTATAATTTTAATTTGTTTAAATAATTTATTATTTACAAAATTAGACAATTGTGTTAAATTGTTACTATTAAATTTAATAAGAATAAAAAATGAACGACTGAAAAGTAAAATATTAATTTTACTAAAAAAATTTCTTTTAATTTATATTTATTAACATTCATAAACTTTTTTTATAATTTTTTTCAAGTTTATGTCAAAAAAGCAATGTTGGCAAAGAGCGTTGTGAACAATTTTTCTATACTCAGCCAGCACTTGCCGCCGAGCCTTGTCCAAGCTTTGGCGAAACAAAAATTCCGTACTGCGCCAGCACTAATTGTCGAGGCTCGGCTAGAATACGCCGAACAATCGTCTGAGTACTAAGCCAGTGGTGAACATCGGCACTACACTGGCATTTCCCATTGGGTATTCATAAAAATTTTTATTACATTTTATCAAAGAAATTCAATTATTTTAAAAACCTTTGCTACATTTTTTATTTATTAGAATTTAAGTATTATTTTTAAAACTCATTTTTAATTAAATTTCTTCATAGAATTTAATTATTTTTAAAAATTTTAATAAAATTCTTTGTAGCAATTCAATTTCTTTCAAAATATGTAATTTTAATAAAATTCTTCTTAAAAATTTCATTAATTTCAAAAATTTGTCAAAATTCAATTAATTATTTTCAATGTTTACTACTTCAATCAAATTTCACAAAAGATTTTAATTATTTAAAAAGAAATTTTAATCAAATTCGTCTTAACAATTCAATTATTTTCAAAAGTAATATAATTCTTCGCAAAAATTCAATTATTTTTAAAAATTTACAAAAATTATCGTCAAAATTTCAATTATCTTCATAAATAATAAAATTTTTCTCCGAAATTCAAAATTTTTTAATATAATTTACATCAAATTTCTCGAAAAATAAAATTGTTCTTAAAAATGTTATTAAAATTTGTCAAGAGAATTCAATTATTTAAAAATTTGTTGATAAAATTCTTTATGAAAATTCAATTTCAAGAAACATTCAAATATTTAATAAAATATTTATTTTTGTAGTTAAATAATTGAATTCTCGTACAATTTTCTAAGAAAAATTGATTTAAATAATGCATTTCAGTTAAAATATTAGATTATAATTGAATATTGAAAGCAGTATAGCGTGGATTTTTTTTTAGAAATAATTGAATATTGAAAAGGTTTCAAATTAAAATCATTGAAATTCTGAATTTTTAATATTTTTAACAAACAATTCTGTATAATTAATTCTTTTAAAAAAGTTTAATTATATTTAAAAAAAAAAATTATTTCAAGTTTTTATTTTTAAATATATATTTAATTAAAGAATTTCCGAATAATTGAAATTTTGTAAAATTGAATTGTAAACAAATGAATTTGAAAATTCTCAAAGAACTTTTTCAAAAATTATTAAAAATAATGGATTTTTAAAATGAATTTTAGTTAAAAACATTAGAAAAAAAATTTAATTTTAGAGAAGTTACAAATTATTGCAAAAATTCAAATATTTTCAAGAGTAATAAAATTCTTCTTAAGGATTCAATTATTTTTACTAATAATAAAACTCATAGCAGAATTTCAATTATTTTTCATACAATTTTAATTGAATTCCTTGGAAAAAAAAATTATTTTTATGCAAGTTTTAGTAAAATTCGACAAAAGAATTCAATTTAAAAATTTGTTGATAAAATTATTTATGAGGATTCAATTTTGAGAAACAATCAATAAATTATTTACTTCTGTATTTAAATAATGTAATTCTCGTAGAATTTTGTAATACTTTATTAAAGAATGAATTTTCTAATATGCATTTAATTGAAGAATTTAGGGAATAATCGAAATTTCGTAAAATTAAATTGTAAACAAATGGATTTGAAAATTTAGAAAGAACTTTTTCAGAAATTATTTTAAAACAATTGACTTGAAGGGAAATTTTAGTTGAAAATTCTAGAAATGAATAATCGAAATGATGAAAATAATTTTTGAAGAATTTACAGTAACAAAGTAGCAAGTTTTAATTGTTATAAAACATGAAGAAAGCGATCACTAAGAGTCGAAGACTCGGAGTGGTCGGTTTCTACATTTTTTATTTATTGGTTTATACACCTGTCTTCAGCCTTACATACTTGGCTATACAAGTGTTTTTACATTTTCGTAAATTTCTCTTACAAATTTTTCCCTAACAAACTTAATACTAAATTTTGCGCCTACAGAGCGACTTGAAAATTAGGAGTACTCGCATTTGCCTGGACCACCCGTCTCATGGGTTTTCTCGCCAGTGGAGAGGGAAACTGTAGAAAACCTCTCCTGAGTACAACCGGTTTATCGACAGTCGAGTTCTAATGGTGTGTACCGGACAATAATCGACGGTGCACATCATTATACCTCGACGTCAATAAAACATGTAGAAACCGACCACTCCGAGTTTAAATTTAAAATTTTTGAAAATCTTAATTTCTATGAAAAAATAATAATGATGAAATATTTATTTAAAAATGAAGTTATTGATGTTTTTGAATAATTTTCGTTTTAAAAACCTGGAAAAATTCTGTTTTTTAACCTGGAAAAGTCAGGGACCCAGGTGCGAATTTTGGTCGGCCGCCAGAGTTGGAAGGTCGGGCGCAGGTCGGCCCATCTATGGCTGCCAATAGGTCGGCAGCCAAAGTCGGGCCGACTTTGGTTACTGTTTCCACCCAAGTTTGGGCCGACTATGGGTGCCAAAGTTTAGAGAACCTAATTTTAGTTGGTCGGGCCGACTCTGGCCTCAGTCGGGCCGATGGTCGGTAAAACTATGGCAGCCAGAGTTTAGAGAACCTAATTTTAGTTGGTCGGGCCGACTCTGGCCTGAGTCGGGCCGATGGTCGGCTAAAGTATGGCAGCCAGAGTTTAAAAAGGTTAATTTCTGTTGGTCGGGCCGACTTTGGCCTGAGTCGGGCCGACGGTCGGTAAAACTATGGCAGCCAGAGTGCAAAAAACCTAATTTCACTTGGTCGGGCCGACTCTGGCCTGAGTCGGGCCGACGGTCGGTAAAACTATGGCAGCCAGAGTGCAAAAAACCTAATTTCACTTGGTCGGGCCGACTTTGGCCAGAGTCGGGCCGATGGTCAGTTTGAAGTTGCAGCTTATAAAATCATTTTTGTTCTTAGGCTTTCATGTAAGCGTAGCGTAATGGTTAGCGTGTTAGACTTCGGTGCGTTAGGTTGCGAGTTCGATTCCTGCGAGCGTTAGAAATTTTAATTTGTATTTATGTGTAAGATTGCGTTTAGTGTTAAGATGTATACAATAAACAAATAAATAATGAATAATAATAATTAATAATAATAATAAATAATTAATAATTTTTTGCAATCGGTCGGCCGACTTTTGGCTGCCAAGGTCGGCACGACCAAGGTTGCCAAAGTGAATCCGACCTTCTTTCTCATGGTCGGCAAAGCTTTGGCACCCCTGGTCGGCCCGACTTTGGCAACCATAGTCGGCACGACCATGTCAGCCACTGGACGGCGGGTGTTACAATTCGCTAGTTCGGCCGACCTTTGGCTGCCAAGGTCGGCACGACCATGGTTGCCAAAGTCAAGCCGACATTCTTTCACATGGTTGGCAAAACTTTGGCACCCCTGGTCGGTCCGACTTTGGCAGCCATAGTCGGCCCGACCATGTCAGCCACTGGACGGCGGGTGTTACAATTCGCTAGTTTGGCCGACCTTTGGTTGCCAAGGTCGGCACGACTATCCACTTGGTCGGCGCGACCATGGCCCGACCAACTTTTCGCACCTGGGGAATTTGAAAAGAGCAAAAGCGTGGCAACCCTGCAATAATGCCTTTCATATGGGCAAATTCAAAGAATTTGGCTACTAACCCAATTTAAAATTTCAGATCCTTATTTTAATACTTTCTTTTATCATTATTGTAAATTTGTAACTTATTATGATGCATTCATATTAAGAAAACATGATTTGAAATATATAAAAATTAAAATAAATACAAATAATAATAGAGATAGTAGGTTGGTACATGAAGCCCCCCTAGTATGTATATAAATTCAAATAAATGGAATATATGTGCGTGTACACAGATTTTATATATTTTCGGTTGCGGGTTAATGGAAGCGGCATGTTACGTCACTAAAAGTGCAGACTGCGCAACCAGTCACGCCATTCGCCCGTATCTGCAGATACGCCTGTGAGCGACGGAATATCGCATCAACATTACAGTCAAGAGAGAAAAATTCAATTTATAACTGATATTACCATCCGACAAAAGAAAGAGAGCAAGATGTTAAAAACTAACTCGTGATGAGAGTAGGGGAGGGGGTGGAAAGGCATTAACTATTGGTCGTTGACCCACGGTACACAGGAGGGGAAATCGCAATAGTGGGTGGCAAAAGAGCAAAGGGAGGAGAACTCATCTATATGACGAATATTTCTGACAGAACTGTGAATCGAATGAATGAATAATAAGAATCTTGTTCATTTTACACATGAAAACTCGAATGCTGCTTTCTTTTATTTTTAGCGGGTTGTTAGATTAATATATTTTATTTGATGATTGATGAAGTGATAAATAACAAACATTTTTTACATTGCATAGTATAAACTGGCCGACAGTCAAAACTGAATAAGACCCAACTGCGAAATGCCGAGAATAAAAAAGCAGCTCATCATTGATCCAGTAATATGTCTGACGAGAAATGTCAAAAGTTACTGGGCCAGTACTGGTGCTCAAAACTCGGCCCAATAATGGCATCTTATCAACCAGTAGTGTAGCTTAAAAAAACTTTTTGCTGTCTTTACTTATCACATTTTACCATATTGAAAAAAATTATTTAATAGATATATTTAAATAGTTTTTTAAAAATCTTATAATTTTACGGAACAATTTGAAGTAAAAATAATTAAAATTTATGATACAATTATAGAAAATGTTCATGAAATGAACAAATTGTTTTATACTAACATTTATACTCAATTGTTTATTTAATTTCAGGAACACAGCGTAATTCGTTTCCGGAAATGTGACTCCGGAAATTATTCTTCTGACGGCGGTTTGTTTCGAGTCAACAGGGAAAGAGATTTCATAAAAATCATTCTATCGCCTTTCCTTCAACCGTACTTGAATGTACCAGAAATTTTTCGTTTTAGACGAACAGAATTGGACGATTTTTCCAAAATGATATACTCGCTACGACCAGGTAATCTATCTTCTATCTATGAATGGGGCAATTTTCTCAAGTGTATACCAATCTCAAAAGTAAAAGTTGTCAAATCGAACTAACATTTCCATAAACTAGAGTACTATTAGTGACTACTTAAACCACAAAATATTATGAAGTTTCATTTGAAAATATTCGAGGAGGGAAAAATTTTGTCTAAACATTTTTTGAAAATTTTTGTCTAGTTCTAAGTGTTCTGTGTAAAATTCTTCCCAGTGGGCACAGACATCCGTGTGACATCCTTCGGATATCCTTTTCATAACGTTCTTAGGACATTGTAAAAAACCATCTTAAAAATATTCTAAAGATATGTTAACAATGTCTTAAAAACGATATCCTGAAGATGTTTTAAAGGCGTCTTAATCAAATTCTATGCCTGGCCTGAAGACGTCCAAATATGCCATATGAATATTTTCAGGACATTTTAAAGCCACATTGACACAACGTGTCCTGAGAATGTCACAAACATGTTCTTACTTTACCCTAAAAATGTCTAAAATATGTCCATGGATGTCTTATGGACATTCTAGAGAAATTTTAAAGACGTCTCTGGGTCAGATATAGAACGTTCTTTAATCCGATTATGATCGTATTTTTCATACCCCAAGGACATGAAAAGTTAACCTGGACATTTTAGAGACGCATGACTATTCCCGAAATCTTATTTGACATAATAGTTATTTGACATAAACCATTTACCATAAATTTCATTTGACAAAAAATCTATTTGGTATAAAAACATTTAATTTGAAATTTATTTGACATACATTTTATTAAACATACAATTTATATTGCACAAATGGCATTTAATATGATATTCATTTGATATATATATATATTCAATTAGAGAGAAACTGAGAGTACGCACGTAATGCAAATCGCTCTTTCCTTTGAAAGTCTGCCCCCTCGCCACCAAAAGTCCTAAGCTTAGGTGGTTGGCTATATATATTGCCTACATCGGTGAGCCTGCACACATATGTCAAATGCAATGGCTAAGCCGAAGTGTAATCGGAAGCACTCGTGATCGCTCGTAAAATGCAAGGAACGCGAGGAATAGAATAGAATAAAACTAAAAAGAGGTTATGACAATGTTTTGACATTTATATACATCGTTTATGCAAAGTTTTTTGTGGTTTTTATGCTGATAAAATTTTGCATTTACACCAAAATTTGCAATAGTTCAATGTGATAGATAACAATATTAATTTCCAGTTTAAATCCGGCACTTTAGCCTATTTAAAATTTCTAGCTTCAAAACAAGAAGACTATATACAGGAGAACCAACTCGCCTGCTTGTTCATAGAGAGCTGTGGTCCCGATTTTAACGTACGACTGGGTGTACTACCCCGAGGCGCACTAGTCTTCTGCACATCCCAACACATGCATAACTGTATAAACTCTATCTGTGTATCTTTAGATAATGTGTGTTTGTTTTGTTTACAATTTTCTTGGTTATGTGCAAGTTCTGTGACAGTTGATTTTGAAAATATGTAGAGTTTGTATCTTCAGAAATATTTGTGCTTGATTTCATCTTCATTAGTTTTTATAATTTATAAATCCCTTTTAAAATTTAAGTTAAGTTAGTTTAGTTGGAAAAATTCCTCTTTTGGAGGTTATGGTTAACCTCAAATACAATGCTATAAACAGAAATAAATATAATTGCAGCAATAATAAATATATAATAAATTATATATTATAATAAGAGCGATAATAATTTATAATATAACATGCCCTTTTTTTATTGTAAGATAAAAAATGGTTATGAAAATCCCATTACAACTTTTATTATTTAAATTAACACTTTTCATCAAGACGAATCATAATTAAAAACACTTGTGTTAAATACACTTCTCACTGTTTTTAGAAATTTCTGTATTAAAAATATTAAGTTCACTTAATATTTACACTTATTATTCAATATGGAGGAGATAATAAAAACTTGCAGCTGTTTCAGCTGTCAGATGGAATATATATAAAATATACACAGTTATGCATGTGTTGGGATGTGCAGAAGACTAGTGCGCCTCGGGGTAGTACGCCCAGTCGTATACGTTAAAATCGGGACCATCGGTAATACTCGAGTTGTTCCTCCTGTATATAGTCTTCTTGGGCCTACCTAGACAGTGGTCCAACCTCGACTATACTCCCCTAATAAAATTCTTGTGATGAATTCAATGATTTTGAATATACATAATTTTAATAAAATTCTTTAAAGAAATTCCATTATTTTCGAAACAACTTTAATTGATTTTGTCGAAAAAATTTCATTATTTTCAAATATTTCTATAAAATTCTTCATAACAATTTAATTATTTTTTATAAATAGTAAAATCTTTCTAAACAATATTCAATTATTTTTTTCAATAGTAAAATCCTTACAAAAATCCAATGATTTTCAAAACAATTTTAATTGAGGCCTTGGATCCAATAACTCGCCCGACGCTCGGAGGAACGCGCAACTGCCAGTCAGTGAGCAGTGAGCGCCTCTGGGCCACTCACTGCTACCCGACTGGTATTAGCGCGTGCCTCCGAGCGTCGGGCGAGTTATTGGATCCAAGGCCTCAATTGAATTCCTCGGATGAATTCAAATATTTTTAAATATTTCCATAAATTTCAATTATGTCCAAAAATTTTAATAAGTTCTTCGAAACAATTTTTATAAATATTAGTAAAATTCTCCGCAAGAATTCAATTATTTTCAATTCACTTTTAATAAAATTCTTCTTCATAAAATTCAAATGCTTTCAAAATTTTCAATTAAAATTATTAAAGAAACTCCATTAGTTTAAAAAAAATTCAAAGAAATTCTTCAAATAGTATATTTTGTAACGAGTGCGAGCTGTTGCCAATTTTTGAACGAGCACTAGTTACGAACGATATTTTTCATAACAAGGTGCAAAAAAGTGGCCTTTTTAGCACCGCGTTATGAAAAGAATTTAATAAGGATTTTAAAAAAATTTTAATAAAATTCTTTGTGAGAATTCAGTTATTTACCTAAATAATAAAATTCTTTAAAGGAATTCTATTATCAAATTTTTTGATAAAATTCTTTGCAACAATTCGATGATTTTCAAATATATAAATATAAAAATTGAAAATATTTGAAAAGAAAAATTATAAAAAAGTTAATAATAATGCAATTTATTTTGCATTATTTTTGTCTATGAACCACAATTTTTTTTAAAAAAATTATTATTTTGTTTTAGAAAAAGAAGAAAAATATTTGCAAAATTCCTACTTTTTTTAATCTTATTTTTGAAACAGGATTTTCCACAGGAATTAAGACATTCAAAAATTCAAAATTCAAACCTTTTTTAAATTAAACAACTTATAAAAGTATTTGTTATAAAATATGAAGATGTCGATTGCTCCGAGTCGAAGACTCGGAGTGATCGATTTCTTTATGTTTTCTAATAATTAAAGATGACCGAGAGATAAAATCATTATTATTTTATATTATAAGAATATTGTTACTGTAACTTCATCAAAATTATTTTCATCATTTTAATTCAATTATTATTTTCAAGAATTTCAAATTATTTTTTATGAAAATAATTGAATTCCTTAAAAAAAATTTATTATTTATAAAAATAATAATTGAATTCCTGTGAAATTTTTATTATTTATAAAAATAATTAAATGTTTGCATACAATTTTATTAAAATTTTTTTTAAATAATTGAATTTTTTTGGGAAATTTTATTAATATAGTATATATTGAAAATCATTGAAATTAGAAAAATGCATTTTATTTTTCAAAATAATTGATATTAGGACAAGAATTTTTTTGACATTTAGGAAAATAATTAAACTTTGGAGAAGAATTTTGTTACTTATAAAGATAATTGGGATTTTTACAAAATTTTTTAAAATTTTGTACATAGTTGAATTTTATAAGAAGAATTTTATATATTTTTTTTTTTTTTTTAATAGTTGAATTTCTGCAATTATTTGTATAATTTCTCCAAAATTGAATTTTTTTTAGTGTTTTCAACAAAAATTTGAATTAGAAAGTTTTCAAATTCTATTATTTTTAAAATTGCTAATTTTATTTTAAAAAGGCAGTAAGAAGGTAGCCGCGCGCTTTAGCGCGCAAATTGTTGCAAGTTTAAATTAAATTAAAATTTATTAGAAAATCGGTCTCCTTGCGATTGTTTTTTGTCGGTGAAATGGTTTCAAATGTAATGCCCCATTTATATATGTATACGTGTTTTTCCTTGAATGTATTTTAAACTAACTTTGTCGAAATTTTTAAATATAACAATTGCGGCAGTTTCTTAAATCAATCTTTGTATAAGGTTTTATGAATAGTGTTCGTTTAATTGCATGAACTAGTTAATCTTAAAATAGTTATCAACAATGTCTAAGTTTTTTGGCAAAATTCATGAAGTAAATCGAGGAAAAGCGTAAAGAATTTAATACTGGGGCAAACGAGCAAATCGTTTTCTATATTAATTAATCAACTAAAATCCGCTGTTATTTCATTTTTATCTTTAATTTTGTAAAATTTGGTGATTGTTTTCTAATTAAAATGAAGAAATCCTTTTGTAAAAGACAAATAGAAAATATAATTAAAATACATTTTTAAGCAATTTTATATTCAAATGAATAAACAAATGACTAATTTTTGAATGAATAAATAATAAACGTGAATGACTAATAATAAAAAATTAGTAACAGCAGCATTTTTATCAGGAACGGAAGGTTTGTATATTCATAAAATCGTAAGAAAAAGTTGCCACAATGAAAGTTGATAATATTCCTCTTCCTGCACGGTGTGTTGGGCGGTGTTATATATACAAGTAATATTTCAATATTACTGGACAGCGTTACCAGAAATGGTTTTGCCAGTAAGTACTGAAGTCAGTACTTTCTCTATACGAGGAAGAACACAATATACCCTTCGAATTCTTTGTCATTGTTGGTTTTAAAAAAAAGTGATATATAACCCGATCACTCCAAGTCGAATATACTTTTTTTTAAGTTTGGAAAATACTTGTTTTAATTATGTACAAAGCAGAAACTAACATGATGTCTTTGAGAAGTTTATGAAACCTATACAGTTGCATTGGTAACATGTGAAAAATAATGAAACAATTTTTATAATGGTTGCTTGTATCACTAATAGAAGAAAAATCTTACTTTCTAAAACCATTTACATTAGAACAATTTTTGACTGAACTTTAGCCTTGAGAGTATAATGATTTAAGTCTCATTTTTGGTGTAGACTTTTTTTCTGTGATGCAACAAGGAAGTTGATTGAAAAAGTGATTATCTTTAGATGAAGGTAAATTTATTAATATTAAATTAGATACGTCGATATTGGCTAGATGATGGGAGCGAACTATCTCTCAGCTTTCGAGATGAGGCTTCCGGAATTATACAGAAACGCAGCTGCTGTTCGCATGACCCTTTTCCCCACCCTCTCCACCCATATTCATGCTCCCGACAGTGGTTCCCTTTCGATAAAACATATAGCTGAGCAGCTGCAAATACCTTCAACTTAAACATCTGCGTAAAATGTAGAGTCGACAAACAACCAGTTTTCTCTCATTCTATATAAAATTGGCAATTTTAACATATTTCAAATTATGCTTTGAATAACCTTTAATTAAGCTACGCGACAATTTCAAAACTGTTACGAAAAACAAACATTTCATTAATAGAACTACATTAGTTAAGAAATCTATATTAATAATAATAATAATAATATTAATTGAATTTTCCCAGAATTTTTCACGAAACAATTGTCAATTCCAAAATAGTCCCACATTTTTTCATAGTTTTAAATTTATTTTTCAATAATATTAATAATAATCGTTGTATTTCGGTAATCTGTTCGCAGTTTGAAGTTAGTTTCTGTTTGCTTTCTTGTTTCCTAACTTTTTAAATAATTTTTCTTTTTAAATTAATGTACTGAAAATCATTGAATTCTTGTAAAGTATTTATAAAAAAAATTTGAAAATAATTTAATTTTATGAAGAATTCAATTATTTTCAATAATTGTAATGGAATTCTTTAGTCAATTTATAAATAATAAAAATCTTGCAAACATTCTCCGAGAAAATTCAATTATTTTAAAAAATAATTGAATTTTTCACAGGAGTTCAATTTATTTAAAAAACTTTTAATAAAATTCATGAATTCAATTATTTTTAAAAATAATGAAATTTTCGTTGGAATTCAATTATTTTAAATATAATTTTAATTTAATTCCAGGGAAAATTAAATTATTTTTAAATTCAATTACTTTAAATACGATTTTTATAAAATTCTTCTCAAAAATTCACTTATTTTTTAAAATTTTACAAAAATTCAATTATTTGTAGAAATAATATATTTCTTCGCAGGAATTCAATTATTTTAAAAAGTTTTAAATTAAATTAAATTAAATTAAAAAATTTGAAAATAATTGAATTCATTTCAAGAATTTTTTATCAACATTTTTTTTAATAATTGAATTCTGTGGAGAAAATGTAATTAAAATTGTATTGAAAATAATTTAATTCTTAGCAAGATTTTTATTAAAATTCTTTAAAATAATTGAATTGTTTTGAGGAATTTATTTCATTCTTTTTGGAAATAAAGGAATTTCAAGAATAATTTCTTTTAAGTTTTTAAAATAATCGAGTTTATTATTAATTGTAATTAATGATTTTTCTATTAAATAATATTAAAATTATTTCTAGAAAATTAAATTCTTTTAAACAATTTTATTAGAGATTTTGTAAATAATTACATTTTTTTTTTTTTTTGAAGAATTTCATTAAATTTCGTTAAAATAGAAAAATTTTATTACAAGTTTTAAAAATAATCGAACCTGTTCCAAGAAATTTTATTAAAATTATCTTGAATATAATTGAATTTTTTCCTAGATATTTTAATTAAAATTGTATTAAAAATAATCGAATTTCTCAAAAGAATTTTATTATTTACAAAAATAATCGAATTCTTGCCAAGAATTTTATAATTTATAAAAATAATTGAATTGTTTTGAAGAATTTTTTATCAGAATTTTTGAAAATAATTGAATTTTTATTCAAACTTTTGAAAATAATTAAATTTAAATAATATTTTTAAAAATAATTGTATTCTTTCAAGTAATTTCATTAAAATTATATTGAAAATAATTTAATACCTCCGAAACATTTTATTATTCATGAAAATAATTAAATCCCTGAAAAAAGATTTCAAATTTATGAAAATAATTCAATTACTGCGAAGAATTTAATGCCAAATTTTAAAACATTTGATTTTTTCGAAAAAATTTATGCAAATTCTATTTTAAATACTTGAATTCCTGTGAAATTTTCATTTTTTTGGAAAATAATTAAATATTCATGAAGAATATTATCAAAATTTTTGTTTAAAAATTGAATTTATTTTGGAAATTTTTTTAAAATACTAGAATTTTGAAAATCATTAAAATAAGAAAAATTTTTGAAAATTGTAATTAAAATTTTGCCATGAATAAAGTATTTTGAAAATAATTAAATTCTTGTGATGCATGCTATTATTTATTAAAATAATTTAATTTTGCTATGAATTTGATTGAAATTTCAGAAAATAATTGAATTTTGTCGAAGAATTTTGCTATTCATTTATAAAAATAATTGAAATGTTGACAATTTTTTTAGATTTTTTGAAAATAATTAAATTTTTGCGAAGAATGTTATTAATTTTGAAAATGATTAAATTCTTGCGGAGTAATTTACAATAAATTTATAAAAATAATTGAATTGTTTCGAAGAATTTTATCTGAATTTTTAAAAGTAATGGAGTTTTTTTAAGGAATTACCTATATTAAAAATTTTGAAAATTATTTATTTATTTATTTTACATACGAATAATGGAAATTATAATAGAAATTCATGAAATTAAAAATAATTATTAATTAAAGTGTTGGGTTTATTTAAAATGTTATCTATAGTAAAATTGAATACAAATAAAATTTATAGTAAATGAGAGAATTTTTGTGCGCTTAGAAAAATTAATAAAAATAATTATAAAATTCTATTGTGCACGGAGTTGAAGAGTCGACACGATATTTTTAAGAATTGCTTCCGGTGAAATTGGTGTTTTTGTTGTACATATGTGTACATAAAAAATTATCTAAATGCGTGAAACAATCTTCTTCTTTCATGTCTTGCTTTGCAAGGCAGAAACTCTAATCTGATGAAATTTTCTGTAGAATTTTTTACTATTTAACACTAAGATGAGTTAATTCTTGGAAACTAAAAGACGTGACCAGTCGAGAAATGATTATTGTGTAAAAAATATGGCACCGTGACAGGAACTGGGTTTAGTTATCGTTTCCCAGCGACTGGTTGCAATCGACGAAGCGAATATCCTGCTTTCAATAAATTTCCGTCCTTTGGTTGCCTTGGATTCTCATTGTCAGACTTTATAACATCGAATGACCAAAATTATCTTTTCAATACTAACTCGAAGATTTTATTACGCTTTCAATTTTCCCTACTACTGTAATAAAAATTTCTTCTTATATGGTCTAAATACTTATGTAGAACTCAAATTGTTAATTATTGGCAAAATTGAAACTGAAAAAAAATAATTTATGAAAGACGTTATCAATAAAAGTATTTAAAAGATAGAAAAGTTTATTCTTCTTCGAAGAATAGTTTTCGCATCGCCGCGGTATTACTAAAAACGAGTAAAACACCATCATTTCTATAATTTCTTTTTGTTTTAACTTAAACGTCGACTTTATTGCGGTACTCAAAAAGGAAGAACAAAGAATACTTTTAGAAGTTTACTATTTTTTTTTATTAAAAAATAATATTTTTTTTTGTACTTGTCAATGTAATTTGTTTTCTAATTAAACATTAATATTCTATTTCTAATCAAATTTTACCAAGTAGCTATCTATTTTTTACATACTTAGCAACAATTCTCACGCTTACTATAGCAAGGCTATAACTTCTTACTCACTTTTTTAAATAAAATTAGCAATTTTAAAAATAATAGAATTTAAAAAAAAATTCAAATTTTTTTTCATAAAAATAAAATATAAATTGAAATACAGTTTTAATATTATTATAACAATAATAATCATAAATTCTGAGACAAGGAATTCAGGGAAAAGTCAAACATTTTTATTAAAATTGGAAAAAATTTAATTTTTAGTATTCATATAAGAAAATTCTGAATTTTTGTCTTTTTTGTTTCCCTTGTAAACTAAGAAATCACCACGAATTCTAATACAAAACCTTCAATTTTTCTTCTTTTTCACAAAAATTTCGTTTTAAATAACTTAATTCTTCAAGAACTATCATAAAATTATTACTTAAAAAATAATTTAATGAATAATTTTACTTAAATATTTCAAAATTAAAACAATTTTAAAAGAGTTGCGTTTACATTTTTCATAAATAGCTCAACTTCAAAAGATTTTAATTTCAAATTTTATAAAATTTCAATTTTTAATGAATTTTATTATTAAAAAGAACTTAAATTTTTAATAAATTTTAATAATTCAAATTCTTCTTAAAATTAGTTAAATTTGTCAATATATATTTAATTAATTATTAAAAATAATGGATTTATAGAAGAATTTTAGTTAAAAACATTTTAAAAAATTGAATTTTAGAGAAGTTAAAAATGTTTGAAGAAAATTCAATTATTTTCAAAAGTAATAAAATTCTTCTTACAAATTTCAATTATATTCAAAATTTTAAAAAAATTCTCGTCAAAATCACAATTATCTTAATAAATAACAAAGTTCTTATTCAAAATTCAATTATTTTCAAAAATTTTCCTTATTTCAATGATTTTCAATATCTACTATTTTAATAAATTTCCCAAAAGAATTCAATTATTTAAAAAAAATTTTAATAAAATTCTGCAGAAACAATTAATAATTTTCATAAATAATAAAAATTTCACAGGAATTCAATTATTTACAAATTTTTTTATAAATTTCTTCGCAATAATTCAATTAATTTTATAAATAACAAATTTTTTTTATGAATTCAATTATTTTTATAAATGATAAATTTGTTTTAAGAATTCAATTATTTTCATAAATAATAAAGCTCATTGAAGAATTTTAATTATTTTTAACAATTCAATTATTTTTATAAATAAGAAAATTCTTCGCAAGAATTAAAATATTTTTGTAAATAATAAAATCCTTCAAAGGAATTCAATTATTTTCATAAATAATTAAATGTTTCGGAGGAATTCAATTATGTATTTTCAATACAATTTTAATAAAGTTTCTCGAAAAAATACATAATTATTTTTAATGTTTTAATAATATTATTGAAATTTAATTATTTTCAACAATTCTGATAAAATTCTTGGCAAAAATTCAATTATTTTTGTAAATAATAGAATTCTTCTGAGAAATTCAATTATTTTCAATACAAATTTAATGAAATTTTTAGAAAAAATTTCAATTATATCAATAAATAGTAAATTTTTTCCAGAAAAAAAAGAAATTAAGAATTAAGAATTCAATTATATTAAAATTCTTAAAAATTTGATTAAAATTCGTCAAGAAAATTTAATTATTAAAAAATTTGTTGATAAAATTCTTTATAAGAATTAAAATAACATTCAATTATTCAATAAATTATTCACTTTAGTATTTAAATAATTAAATAATCTTTATAAATAAGATCAGACTTTTGTCTGTACATTGCATAGAAATGGAAAATTCATATTTAGTTTTTATATTCAAGTAGTAAGAATTCCAAAAATGCCAATAAAAAAATTATGTATGTATGTATGTATGTATGTCTGTGTGTATGTATGTATGTATGTCTGTCCGCGATATTTTGTTCGGGATAAACACAAAGACTACTTGACCGATTAAAACGAAACTTTACAGTCTCTTAGGTATTGGTCTAACTTAAATTTCTAGCCATATCCGATTGAAAAATATTAAGCTGAACGAAAGTTATAGCTTTTTTCACAAATTTCAAAAAATTGAAAAAATGCAAATTTTTTAAATTTTTGTCAAATTGATGTGACACTTTCTGTAGCTACTTTTTAATATAAATACAACTAATTTTCACTATAAAAATGAAATATAAATAATAAATCCGAATTTTTAAGCCAAAATCATATTTTTGATTTTCGACCAAATTTTTAATTAGTTTTTTTCAATATTGTTTAATTTTTTATGAAGTTGGTATTCATATCGGTTGATGTTTTAAAATTTTAAATTACATTTATTACATTTATTTTATTAACAAGTTTAGAGTCATGAATTTGATGTCTATTACAAATTTTCTAAAATCAATTAACGTGAGTTTGCAAATAATTTGTGTATTGTTATTTTAATGTTTTAAGTTTAGAAATTTCATAGCATGTATTTTCATATTTCATTTAACGTAGAAAATAAAATATATGTATATGTTCATTATAAAGGGTACAGTAAGAGCATCAATAAAACTGAAATTTAACTTCAGCGGGTACGGTAACATATAAAGTCCTTAAAACGCCATTAGGTCAAATTGGGATTTATGAATCAAAATTTTCTTATTTTTGAATTCTAGAAATGTTTTAAAAATGACTATTAAAAATAAATAACAAATTCCTATTTATGAATTAAAATTTTGCTTCTTGAATTTTAGAAATCTTTGTGGTATGTTGTTGCTTTCCAACATTGTATCCGGGCATTAAGCAAAAACGGGTAAAATGTAAAATCCCATGTGGAAATTTTCAATAGGGATATGGAAAAATTATACCTACTTGAAAAATAAAAATAGATTTTACATGGAATTTTTTCTTAAATAAATATAGGCTTTTTGGGTTTATTTAAGGTATAGTTATCACTCAAAATCGTGTCGCAATTTACCATACGGTTTTACATGGGAATCCAAATGGTTTCCTTTATGAAAGTGGATCCCATGTAGATTCCCATGTAGGAATCGAAAACGTGTTATAGTTTCTACCAATACATTTAACAGAGTGTCTATCAACCGCGAAAGAAAACCGAGAAATAGCCGGAAATTTAATTCGACCAGGAAAAATCGGGAATTTTTTGCCAAACCGGGAATTTTCTTATATAATTAAAAAAGGTTTTATTATATATTAATTCGTTTTTCAAAAATTGCTTTTTGCTTTAATTTTTATTGATGTAATATTTTTATTTGGCAAAATTTAAGCCCTACATTAGGATTAATTTTTAATACATTAATTGAAATATTACAAACGCATAAAGTACTACAAACTGACAAATACTGTTCTGTAAATCTGAATTAGTTGAAAATAGTTGAAAATAGTATTTGATAGAAAAAGTCATTTACTGATTCAAACAGTATAATATTTTTCTAATGAAGTAGTTAATGTAACTAATTATTAGTTTTTCCCAATCAAATTAAATTCCCGATTGGTAGACACCTCTTCAAATATATTAGTAGAAACTAAAACCCGTCGAAGACGGGTACGACAGCTAGTAATATATATATGTTTAATAACAATAATAATTTTCTATACTTTTAACTGGCAACTCTGAAGAATTAATTTGTTTGAAAAAGTTTAATTTAATTTTTTTTAAAATAATTTGAAGTTATTATTTTCTAATAAATATTTGATTGAAGAATTTACGAATAATCGAAACGTAAAATTATTGAATTTTAAACAATTGTATTTGGAAATTCTCAAAGAACTTTTTCAAAAATTATTAAAAATAGTTGATTTGGAGAAGAATTTTAGTTAAAAATTCTAGAAAATAATAATTGAATTGAAATGATAGAAATAATTTTGAAGAACTTACAGTAGGGTCAGAATTCGTGAAATTTTCACAGAAAATAAAAAGTATTTTTTTTAAATCGAAGTGTTGAAAAAACATTTCTATTTGGCCTTAAGAATGTGTCCACCAAAAAACAGGAAAAAAAATTATTTTTTATAAAAGTTATTGCAAAATTAATTTTTTAGCAACTTTTTAAACAAAATTTTATTTCTCCTAAATGAATGAACCGATTTAAATGAACCAAGCGGGAATATCAAGGGGATAAAATATACTTTCGTTTAGAATTAGAAAATTTTTAAAAAGTTTATTTTTTAATAATTATTTAATAAATTTTTTATAAACAATTAATTTTTTTTAATGTTCTGCGCCTTTTAAAAATTTGAAAAAAATATTAACATACACTTAAAGCTATAAGAAATCAAAATCCGTTGAGAAAATTTTGGAGCGACAATTATTTTAAAAGTTATAATGAAAATTATATTGAACGGAGATGCGATTTTGATGATTTTCAGAATTAAAACATTATTTTTAACTACACTGTCAAATTAACATTTTTATTCAATTATATATCCATAAAAACTGATAAAAATGATCAAAAACTAAGTTCAGCGTTGATGCACAACACCGCGCCAATATAATTTGTTTATAACTTTTAAAATAATTGTCGCTCCAAAGTTTTCTCAACGGATTTTGATTTCTTATAGTTTTAAGTGTATGTTAATATTTTTTTCAAATTTTTAAAAGGCGCAGAACATTAAAAAAAATTAATTGTTTATAAAAAATTTATTAAATAATTATTAAAAAATAAACTTTTTAAAAATTTTCTAATTCTAAACGAAAGTATATTTTATCCCCTTGATATTCCCGCTTGGTTCATTTAAATCGGTTCATTCATTTAGGAGAAATAAAATTTTGTTTAAAAAGTTGCTAAAAAATTAATTTTGCAATAACTTTTATAAAAAATAATTTTTTTTTTCTGTTTTTTGGTGGACACATTCTTAAGGCCAAATAGAAATGTTTTTTCAACACTTCGATTTAAAAAAAATACTTTTTATTTTCTGTGAAAATTTCACGAATTCTGACCCAGTAACAATATTCTTAATATAAAATAATGATAATACTTTTATATTTATAAGTTGTTTAATTTCAAAAAGGTTTGAATTTGAAATTTTTGAAAATCTTAATTCCTGTGGAAAAATAATAATAATTAAATATTTATTTAAAAAAGAAATTATTGATGTTTCCGAATAATTTTACAATGAACGAAATTCGTAAATAAATGTAACAGAACATTTTTTTGAGTAAAATTTTTTCCTTTATTTTCTAAAATAAAAGCAAAAAATTTCTAAAATAAAAAGCAAAAAAATTTGCATAATTTAGATCAGTCAAACGAAATATGTTATAAAAAAGCATTTAATAAACCAAATTTATATTTGTTAATCGTAATTTTTTTTTAAATTTTCTAATCTTCTAATTTCAAATATTATTTTAATCATGAAAATGACATGAATTTACAAATTCTAAGGAATATACAGACAAAAGTCTGTTTTTGTTTATACAAATTATAAATATAAAAAACTAATAAAAAACTTAATAATTTTGAAAAGTAAGGTATCGATGCTGTGAAGCGGAAACCACTTTTATTTTGTTCCAATGTCAAATTTGAAACGCGACTCTTTCATAGTTACAATCAAAACAAAGATTGCAATCCATTGAATTACTTTTTTCTACTGATTTTTTATAATTCACAGCCTTGTGTGTCTGTATTTACGAGTAATTTTCAAGAGTCCAGAGATTATAATTTTCAACACTGCGCACACGCAAACCGAGTATCGATTTCCTGCGTATATGTTATCTCCTGCCTTCTGCGTTTGACGTTTTTTTTATATTTTTTTGTTTATATACATATAATTACCAGACTAACAATAATATTGCTCGACAAAAATTAACTTTTTTTCTGTCTCTATCAGGGTGTCTACTATAACCGGGAAATAAATTATAATTGTGAACCTCTATCCAACTTTTACAAAATTTGTTACTTTTGGGGAAATTATTATTTAGTTCTATATGAGGTGCTAAATTGTAAATTTGTAGAATAAATTATGTTTATAAAATGTACTCAAGTTGCATTAATTATACGGAATTATATTATAAGTTAGTGTGATAATTAATTGTTT
Organism: Leptopilina heterotoma; assembly: GCF_015476425.1. Lineage (NCBI taxonomy): Eukaryota > Metazoa > Arthropoda > Insecta > Hymenoptera > Figitidae > Leptopilina > Leptopilina heterotoma. Next base: position 1,739,128 of record NW_025110849.1, read on the forward strand.
ATTTAATATAGGATAATAATGACCATGAATTTGAAAAATAAAATTAGTAGACACCCTGATCAGTTATTTTGGTAGGATTTGCACGTCAATTTTTTAAGAAAACTATTCGAGTCAAAAAACTTAAATAAATAATGCGATTTTCAACTTTGATTAAGTTCACAATGTTTATAATGAACGATTTAAAAAAAAATTACTTTCCCAGTGAAATTTTTGTCCAAAATGCTTTTTAAAATATTTTTTGATCAAAAAAACTTTGAAACAGAAAAATTTCTGAATAGAAAATATTATTGTTTTCTGCGTAAAAAGTATTTTTTTTCTCGCACAAATATTGATCATAAACGTTGTAATCTTCACCCACATAAGCCTCAAAATGACAACGTGGTAAAGAAAAAGTTTTAATCTCAAAGCCCAATAAACAAGTTTCACATTACCAGTGAAATCCAGTTGTATTCGCGCTTTCAGATACAAAAATAACTATGACACATCGCCCACAACTTTCAAATTTTTTTTGCCAAATGAAGTTTAAACATTTTGGTTTTCATTTTTAATGAGAAAAATTCGTTTTAACGTTTTAAAAGCTTTAAAGTTTAAACTTTTAACTTTACTAGTGCATATTCTAACTTATCAATTTTTTCATTTTGAAAAATGCTGTTCTGCGGAATATAATAAAAAAAATTAATCATTTTAAATATTATTTTTTCTTCGCATGAAAGCAATAATTTATATACTTTTCTTTACGTTTTCAGACCTTAGGAATTCAAAAAATCACATTTTTTAAAAACAAGCTACTATTTCTGTTTTTTTTTTGAGAGAGAGAATTTACACTACTTTAAATTCACTAAAATACTAGAAATCAAAAACTATTTTCAAAAATTATAATCAAATTCTTTAAAACGATTCGCAAAAGAATTCAATTATGTAAAGAAAAATTGATAAAATTCATTCAAAATTCAATTATTGTCATAAAATAATAAAACTTCAAAAAAATCAATTATTTAACAAAATTTTTAAACAATTCTTCACAATAATTCAATTACTTTCACTAATAATACCATTTTTCATATAAATTCAATTTAAAAAAAAATTTGATAAAATTCTAAGCAAGAATTTATTTATTTTCATAAACAGTAAAGCTCATCGAAGAATTTCAATTATTTTTAATACTAATTTAAATTAGTTAATCGAAAAATTCAATTATTTTCACAAATAAAATTTTTCGCAATAATTCAATTATTTAAAAAAATTTTAATAAAATAATTCATGTCAAAATTTCAATTATAATTTTCAAAAAGAATTTTGTATTTCAATGATTTTTAATATTTTAGTATTTTAATAAAATTTCCAAAATGAATAATTCAATTATTAAACAAAAATTTTGATAATATTCTACACGAATATTCAATTGTTTTCCAAACAAACAAAAATTTCACAGGAATTCAAGTATTTAAAATAGAATTTTGCATAAATTTTTTCGAAAAAATCAAATGCTTTAAAATTTGGCATTAAATTCTTCGCATTAATTCAATTATTTTCATAAATTTTAAATCTATTTTCAGGGATTTAATTATTTTCATAAATAATAAAACTCATTGTAGAATTTCAATTATTATTTTTAATAAATTAATGAAATAATCTTAAGAAACAATCAATTATTCAATAAATTGTCTATGTTTGTATTTAAATAATTAAATTCTCATAGAATTTTCTAATAATAATTGATGTAAAAATTAATTTCAGTCAAAGTTTGAGATAATAATTGAATTTTTGAGAAGTTACTAATAATTGCAATTTTTAGAAATAATTGAATTTTGTAAAGGTTTTCAAATCCAATCTTTGAAAATCGGAAATTTTCATACTTTTAATTAAAAATTCTATGGAACTAATTTTTTTGAAAAAGTTTAATTTAATTTTTTTTTTTTAATGATTTCAAGTTATTATTTTCTAATGTATATTATTTTAATTGTAGAATTTCCGAGTTATTGGAATTTCGTAAAATTGAATTGTAAACAAATGAAATTGAAATTTCTCAAAACAACTTTATAAAAAAATTGTTAAAAATTATTTTATTTAAAGAAGAATTTTATTTAAAAATTGTAGTCCGTAAACTTGCTTCAAGTCCGTAAAAGTCATAGTTTTTTTAAAAAAAGGTTCGTAATAAAATATAATTTAGAGAATTTTAGAGAAATTACAAATGATTGCAAGAACTTCAATTATTTCCAAGAATAACAAAATTTTTCACATGAAATTCAATTTTATTTAAATTTTTTAATAAAATTTTTCGCAACTATTCAATAATTATTTTCATAAATAATAAAATTCATTTTAGGATTTCAATTATTTTTCCTACAATTTTACAGGAATTGCTCAAAAAATGTAATTATTCTGATAAATTTAATTTCCTCGAAAAAATCAATTATTAAAAAAAATATTTTTTTTAAATTCTTCGGAAGAATTTAATTATTTACAAAAATGTTAGAATTTTTCTCAGAAATTCAATTATTTTCAAATATTTTAATAAAATATTGTTCGAATTAAATCAATTATTTTAAATACAATTTAAATTAAATTTTTTTGAAATAATTCAATTATTCTTTTAAATTGTATAATAAAATTCTTCCCAAGAATTCAATTATTTACATAAATAATTATTCGAAAGAATTCAATTATTAAAGATAAATAACAAAATTATTCCCGAAAATTCAATTATTTTGAGGTATTTTAATAAAATTCTTTGCAAAATTCAATTATTTTTATAAATAACAACATTCATCACAAGAATTCAATTATTTTTAAAAGTAATAAATTTCTTCTTGGAAATTCAATTATTTTTAAAAATGCTAATAAAATCGTTGGCAAGAATTCAATTATTATATTCATAAATAATAAAATGCTTTTTAGGAATTCAAGTATTTTCAAAAAAGTTTAATAAAATGCTACACAGACATTGAATTATTCTCATTAATTTTAATAGAATTCTTTGTGACATTTAATTATTTTTAAAAACTTTTCGCAATTCAATGATTTTTAATATTATCTACTATTTTAATTAAATTTCCAAACAGAATTCAATTATTTAAAAAAAATTTTGTAAAAATCTTCGACATAATTAAATTTTTTTTATAAATATTTTTAAATTCTTTGATGAATATGTAATAAAATTCGTTGCAGAAATTCATTTTATTAGCAGAATAAGAAGGAAGTAAATATTTTTGATGAAAATTAGGAAAAAGTCAGGAAAATAAAATATAGAATGGAATTTTTGTCAGATTTGTGAAGTGTCTAAAACGAGTTTTTTTTTATCCTCAAGTTTAATTTTTTGATAGCTACTTTTTGCTACTTTTTTAAAATTAATTATCGAGTGCGAAGTCTGCTATAAGACAAAGATGTAATAAAGGCTGATTTTTAGAAATATTTTAAAATAATAATATTAGTTGAGAGCAAATAAGAATACATTGTTTAATTGAAAATATTGGTTTGAATAATTTAAAAAGAAAATTAATTGAAAGAGAAAGTAAAAGAGAATATTGTTTAAAGGATTTTTTCATATATGTATAGAAAATGCAAAAAGCCATTGAAGAGATTTTATCTTGAATATTGCTTTCGTTTTTTTGTTCGTGCAGGGCCATGAGTTCTTTTGTGTACGCGGTTTTGTGAACAAGACCGTAACCGCAGCAAAGCACAGACCATGAAAAGGAAGAACGTGATTCCCTCGGGCTGAACCTGTATAAATACTCAGTATAACCTGCTGCAAGTCTCACCCTCAACTTGCTTTGAATTTCACTTGCCTGGAAAGTTAAACTGGGAACAACTATACTAAGACTGTAGTTCCTCTCCCATTTTTATTCAAGAAACGAAACATTCAAAATTATCTACATAGATAATCAATTCGCCTTTTTCATTTGTAATTCTTTCAATGTTGTATATAAAAGCAGAATTATATATTTTTTGACTGTTAGGGATTTTAATTAACAAAAATAATTACATTGAGGGCTCATAAATAACCATCAAAAGTCAAAACTCATTTTTTTAATTTTCATTTTCCTAAATTGCTACTGTTGGCATTTAGTTAAATAGGTAGAACAGAAAAACTAGTAAAATCAGCTAATAAAATAGTTAGGACAAAAATTAACCATCTTCGTATTTCATTCTTTCATTCTGTCTGTCCACACTTTGAAGTTAGTTTTTGTGTATGCTTTTGTTTTTTCTTCTTCAAAAAATATTGTTTGACAGACTGAAAATATGCAGGTATTTTTTTATGATTTATAATAAAATAATATTTAAAATTAGAAAATTAAAAAAAATTATTAACAAATAAATTTTGTTTATTATATGTTTTTTATAACAAATTTCGTTTATCCTTTTTATTTATAAAAAATATTAGAAAATTGCTCATTGTTAAAAAATGATGATTAACAAATAGGAAATATATCCATTTTATGCATCATTTCTATTTCTTAATTAGGTACAATATTGCAGTAATAAAATTTAAAATTTTTTTAAAATAAAAGAAAAAAATGTTTATAAATTCTATTTGTCAATTGGAAATTTTAATTGAAAATGAAATTTAAAATTAAAAATTTTTTTTAATTAAACTTTATAAAAAAAATTAATTTCAAAATTCAATTATTTCTAAAAATTCACGCTACAATGCTTTTGATATTCAATTATAATCTAAAATTTTAACTGAAATTAATTCTTTAATCAATTTTTAATTTTTTACTATAGAAAATTCTACTAGAAGTCAATTATTTAAATACAAAAATAAATAATTTATTGAATAATTGAATGTTTCTTAAAATTCAATTCCCATAAAGAGTTTATCAACAAATTTTTAAATAATTGGATTCTTTGGACGAATTTTAATAAAATTTTTAAGAATAATTACATTTTTAGAGATATTCGATTAAAATTATATTAAAAATAATTGAAATTCTGCGATGAGTTTTATTATTTGTAAAAATAAATTATATTAAAAATAATTGAAATTCTGCGATGAGTTTTATTATTTGTAAAAATAATTGAATAATTATATTGTTTTATTATTATTAATAATTTTATTATTTTTAAATAATATTAAATTTTAGCGAAGAATATTATTTACTCTGAAAAATAATTGAATTTCTGCAATAATTTGTAACTTTTGTAAAATTAAATTTTTTTCCGTGTTTTTAACCAAAATTCTTCTATAAATGCATTATTTTTATTAATTTTTGATTAAGTTCTTTGAGAATTTTCAAATTTATTTGTTAAAAATTCAATTTCATGAAATTTTGATTATTAGAAAATTCTTCAATATTAAATATAATATTAGAAAATAAAAATTGCAAATTATTCAATTATTTAAATACAAAAGTAAATAATTTATTGAATAATTGATCGTTTTTTAAAATTTAATTTTTTTAAAGAATTTTATCAAACAAATTTTTAAATAAATGAATACTTTTGACGAATTTTACTCAAATTTTTAAGAAATAATGACATTTTTCAAGAAATTCGATTAAAATTGTACTATAAATAATGAAATTAGAATTCTGCGTTGATCTATATTATTTAAGAAAATAATAAAATTGAATTCCTACAACAAATTTAGTATTTATAAAATTAATTTAGTTCATAAAAAAAATTTATTATTCATGAAAATAATGAAATGTTTGAGTTCAATTTTATTAAAAATATTTCTAAATAATTGAATTCTTTTGGGAAATTTATTAAAATAGTAGATATTTGAAATCATTGAAATGAGGAAAATTTTTGAAAATAATTGAATTTAGGAGAAGAATTTTGTTATTTATAAGGATAATTGTGATTTTGACGAGAATTTTTTAAAAATTTTGAACATAATTGAAATTTGTAAGAAGAATTTTATTACTTTTGAAAATAATTGAATTTTCTTCAAACATTTTTAACTTCTCTAAAATTCAATTTTTAAAAATGTTTTTAACTAAAATTCTTCTATAAATCCATTATTTTTAATAATTAATTAAATATATATTGACAAATTTAACTAATTTTAAGAAGAACTAGCAACAAATCGCGCGGCTAACTTCTTACTACCTTTTTTAAGTAAAATTATCAATTTTAAAAATAACTCTGAAAATAATAAAATTTGAAAATTTTCTAATTTAAATTTTTGTTGAAAATACTGAAAAAAATTCAATTTTGTGGAATTTAAAAATATATTCATAAAATAATTAAAATTTCACAAGGAATTCAATTATTTTCATAAATAACAAAATTTTTTAAAGAATTCAATTATTATTTTCATAAAAAATACCTAATTTAAAATTCTAGAAAATAATAATTGAATTTTTGAATGTCTTAATTCCTGTGGAAAATCCTGTTTCAAAGATAAGATTAAAATATAAATTGTGCAAATATTTTTCTTCTTTTTTTAAAACAAAATAATTATTTTGTTAAAAAAATTGTGATTCAAAAAAAAAAGTGAATGAAAGAATGAAAGAACATTCAAATTAATATAGTTAATTTGAATTATTAAAATTTATTAAAAATTTAAGTTCTTTTTAATAATAAAATTCATTAAAAATTGAAATTTTATAAAATTTGAAATTAAAATTTTTTGAAGTTGATCTATTTATGAAAAATGTAAACGCAACTTTTTTAAAATTGTATTAATTTTGAAATGTATAAATAAAATTATTCATTAAATAATTTCTAAGTAATAATTTTATGATAGTTGTTCAAGAATTAAGTTATTTAAAACGAAATTTTTGTGAAAAAAAGGAAAAATTGTAGGTTTTGTAAAAAAAAGACACAAAATTTTCTTATGAATACTAAAAATTAAATTTTTTCCAATTTTAATAAAAATGTTTGACTTTTCCCTGAATTTCTTGTCTCAGAATTTATGATTATTATTATTATAATAATATTAAAATTGTATTTCAATTTATATTTTATTTTTATGAAAAAAAATTTGAATTTTTCTTAAATTGTATATTATTTTTAAAATTGCAAATTTCATTTAAAAAATATGTAAAAAGTTAGCCGCGCGAATAATCGTTGCTAGTTTTCAGTATAACGTTTAGACACTCTTGATCGAACACGAATCTACTTTTTTAAAATCATTTATAGAAACAATATTATTTTGAATTTCTTAACATTTCAAGTACAGGAGTGAAGGTCTTAAAACCTTGATGGATACACTTTCCGCAGTAAATAATGAAAAAAGCAGAAGGTAGGTGTAAGTCCACTACACATCGAAAAGTGGGTTATTGATTCACTTGCAGCACCTGGTTTTATTCTCATTAAATTGAACGTCCTCACGCGCAATCGAATGTCGATTTAGGGTGATTGATATACGAACTTGCAAACATTAAGAGATAATAATTATCTTTCTCTTCCCTTTATTATTGATCTTATAAAGAATCTTTCTTTTGCTTTCTGCACAAAACTAATTATCACCTTCACATCCATCTAAGGAAATTTCTTGTCCTCATTTCACGTAGGTATTTAATTAGCGGTTTTTGTAGTAAACGAATTTATCGACAAATACATAGAAAGTTTCAGCAATAACAATAAATATTCCGTTTTCTATTAGAGGCCCCCAAGAAACATGCCTTTTGTCGTACAATTAGACTTTATTTACGAGACAATAATTGTAAGCATTAGCGAGCAAAAAACGTCGCCTTTTTCCTGATTCAATCGTATATATACAGTTTTGAGCTCTTCATTTTCCAAATTACTTATCTCAAAGATATTTTTTTTCTCTATTTTTCTTCTAAAAATATTTTTTTTCTGCATTTGTTCAAAGTTTTCATTTTTGACTTTCTAAAATCGGAATCTATATTCCTTAAGTGATGCCTGTTTAGAATTGAGAAATTTGAAATGATTGTAGTGATTTTGTTTTAATCATCTTACTTATTTCTTTTTTGCAGAACAACGACGATTTAAACAAGCTGTTGAAGAATACGCCGCGAAATTTCCTGATCACGCTTTCCTTCCGGAATTTTTGAATTGTTGTGAACAAAATTCAGGGCGCAACAAATCAACATTTTGCGTGGAAATTAAACCAAAACAGGGCTTTGTGTCGAAAGCTGATCAACATTTCCCAAAGTGTCCTTATTGCCTGACACAATATCACAAAGTATGTAAAAATGGATTTATAAATTTGGCGACTTTTTTTATTTACTTCTTATTATGCATTCAATATAATAAATAATAAACAGTTTATTATCTTTACAATTGTCTACAATAAATTGGCAAATTTATTTCTTAAAAATACATAACTCAGAACTCGAACCAGTGACAGTATTTAAAAAGACGGACTTTACGGATCAAAAATGAAAAATTACAGAACAATTACTGACAAAAATATAACCAGTCCGAGTCAAATAAAAGAACATTTTACTTAAAACTAGAAATTCAATTTTACATAACTATAAAACATGAAGATATCGATAACTCCGAGTCGAAGACTCGGAGTTATCGATTTCTTCATGTTTTATAATAATAATTAATGACCGAGTGATAAAATCATTATCAATTCAATTATTATTTTCAAGAATTTTTAACTGAAATTCTTCTTTAAATCAATATTTTTTTAATTTTTGAAAAAAGTCCTTTGAGAATTTTCAAATCCATTTCTTTACAGTTTACAATATTCAATTTTACGAAATTTCAATTATTCGTGAATTCTTCAATTATAAATATATATTAGAAAATATTATATTTGAAGAATATTTATATTGGAATATATTTAAAGAAAAATTTCAAATAACTTAAAAATAAATTCAATTAAATTTTTAATTAAAATTGATTCTACAGAATTTCAAAGTTTTTAATTTGAAACCTTTTCTTAATTAAATTATTTCTAAAAATTCACGCTACAATGCTTTTAATATTCAATTATAATCTAAAATTTTAACTGAAATTCATTTTTAAATCAATTTTTATTAGAAAATTCTACTAGAATTCAATTATTTAAAAACAAAAATTAATAATTTATTGAATAATAGAATGTTTTTTAGAATTCAACTCCCATAAGGAATTTATCAACAAATTTTTAAATAATTGAATTCTTTCGACGAATTTTAATAAAAAATTTTGAGAATAATTACATTTTTCGAGATATTCGATTAAAATTGTATTCAAAATAATTGAAATTCTGCTATGAATTTTAATATTTATGAAAATAATTGAATTCCTAAAAAGAATTTGATTATTTTTTTAAAATTTTGCAAAAATTCAAATATTTGTAGTAATAACAAAATTTTTTTGCTGGAATTCAATTATTTAAAAAAGTTTTAATAAAATTGTATTCAAGAATTCAATTATTTTCAGAAATAATTAAATTGTCGATATACTGAAAATCATTGAATTCATGTAAAGTATTTATAAAATATTTGAAAATAATTGAATTCATTTCAAGAATTATATCAACATTTTTTCAAATAATTAAATTCTTTCGAGAAAATGTAATGAAAATTATATTAAAAATAATTTAATTCCTAGAGAGATTTTTTATTAAAATTCTTTAAAATAATAAATTGAATTGTTTTGAAGAATTTATTTCAATTTTCTTGGAAATAAAGGAATTTTTGAAAATAATTTTTCTGAATATTTTGAAAATAATTGAATTTTAAGAAGAATTTCTTTCAAGTTTTTAAAATAATCGTGTTTTTTATTAATTGTAATTAACAATGTTACTATTAAATTCACTTATTTTTTAAAATTTTGAAAAAATTCAATTATTTGCAGAAATAGTACATTTTTTCGCAGGGATTCAATTATTTCAATAAAATTCTATTCAAGAATTCAATTATTTTCTGAAATAATTAAATTTTCGATGTACTGAAAATCATTGAATTCTTGTAAAGTATTTTAAAAACAATTGAATATAATTGAATTCATTTCAAGAATTTTATCAACATTTCTTAAAATAATTGAATTCTTTTAAACAACCTTATTAGATTTCTTGTAAATAATTACATTTTTTTACTAATTTCATTAAATATCGTAAAAAAATAATGTAATGTTTTTAAATAATTTTAATTGAAAATTTTGAAAATAATTGAAATTTATAAAAAGTTTGATTAACAACTTTTGAGAACAATTGAATTATTTAGAGAAATTTTATTACAATTTTTTAAAATAATTGAACCTGCTGTTAGAGACATTTTATTAAAATTATCTTGAATATAATTGAATTTTGACCTAGAAATTTAAAAAAAAGAAATTTTTAAACTGTATTGAAAATAATTGAATTTATCAAAAGAATTTTACTATTTACAAAAATAATTTAATTTTTGCCAAGAATTGTACAATTTATAAATATAATTAAATTGTTTTTAAGAATTTTATATCAAAATTTGTTGAAAATTATTGAATTTTTATTAAAACTTGTGAAAAAAAATTGTAGTCTTTCGAGAAATTTTATTGAAATTGTATTGAAAATAATTGAATTCCACCGAAACATTTTATTATTTATGAAAATAATTGAATTTCTTTGTAGAATTTTCTCATTAATGAAATATTTTAATTCTTCCGAAGAATTTTCTTATTTATGCGAAAATAATTGAATTTTTGCGGCGAATTTAACAATTCATTAAAACAAATTGAATTGTTTCGAAGAATTTTATCTGAATTTTTGAAAATAATTAAATTTTTTTTAAGAAATTTTATTCAAAATTTTGTAAATAATTATTTTTTAAAAGAATTTCATCAAAATTATTGAAAATAATTGAATTTATATTAAAATTCTTGAAAATAATTGAATTTAATTAATATTTTTAAACTCCTTAGTTTTTTATAATTTTTAAAAAAGTTCTTTGAGAATTGCCAGTTACAAGTGTAGAAAATTCAAATTTTCAAAGTTTTTAATTTAAAACCTTTTGAAAATTCAATTATTTCTAAAAATCTACGCTTCAATACTTTTAATATTCAATTATAATCTAAAATTTTAACTGAAATCCATTTTTAAATCAATTTTTAATAGAAAATTCTACTAGAATTCAATTATTTAAATAAAAAAAAACAATTTATTAAATAAATGAATGTTTCTCGAAACTAAATTATCATAAAGAATTTTATCAATAAACTTTTAAATAATTGAATTCTTTTGAATTTTATTATTTACGAAAATAATTGAATCCCTGTAAAAATTGTATTATTTATGAAAATACTTGAATGATTGCGATGAAATTTTAAAAAAATTTGTAAATAATTTAATTCTTGTGCAATTTTTATTAATATATGAAAATAATTAAAGGTTTGCGTAGAATTTTATTAATTTTTTTTGAAAATAATAATTGAATTCTTTTGGAAAATTTTATTAACATAGTGTAGACATTAAAAATCATTAAATTGAGGAAAATTTTTGAAAATATATTTGAATTTCGGAGAAGAATTGAATTATTTCTATAAGATACCTATTTGAAATTTTGACGAGAATTTTTTATAATTTTTTAACATAATTGAATTTTTGCGAAGAATTTTATTACTTTTGAAAATAATTGAATTTCTGCAATCATTTGTAATTTCTGTAAAATTCTCCAAATTATATCGTACAATTTACGAACTTTTCGTCTTTTTTTTATCATATTACGGACTTTGCGGACCTTTTTTAAAAAAAACTGAGTTTTACGGACCTTTACGGGATTTACGGACATAGTTCGAGCCCTGATAACTATTTATTAAATTTAATTATATAAAATATAAATTTAGTCTTTTATGAGAAATATGGGTATAAGTATAAAATTTAAAAAGAACCATTTTCAGTGAGAAATAATTTGTTTTACTTTTTTCAGCTGTCAAAAAAATCGATTTCAAGACGAAGCAGCTATTGTCCTTTCGACCTATTTTCGGGTGAGAGCAATCGGATGCGCCGAGCTTTAAAAGGTCTTCTTCAAAACCCTCAAAACAACCTAAAAATATTTAAAGACGGAGTCGTGGTTTACAATGAAAACTCAGAAGCTAGTGATCTCAAGAATATTTTTAAGGAATGGTTTCCGAACACTACCGAATCGTCAAACAATCAAGACGAATATTTGGACCTTTTCTGTACCTTGGTACAAGAAGCTCTTTTACGAGAGTTTCCTAACGGGAATCGGGATTTGAATCGAAATTCAATGGCGTTCGACATAAGTCAGGATATTCAAGTTCCCTCACGTTTAAATTCGGAAATCGTAGCCAAGGCTAAGAAGATGCTGTACTTTACAAATGAGGTAACTACATTCAATATTCAGCATTGAAAATCGTTGATGGTATTATTATTATTATTATTATTAAGTTGTGAATTGTGTACAATGAGTGCAGAATGCTTAATGTTGATGAAATAACCAAGTTTTCTAATCAATAAAACTTTTACAGAAATGTGACTTTACAAAAACTGACCTGCCCCAGGGATCTGTCTTGAATCGAATTCTTGAGATGCAACAACTGCATTGCTGTGGAGATGATATTATTTCTTGGATCTATTCCAAATACTCGCCGATTCTTGACGACGAAATCATCTATTCCAGTCTAATTAATTGTACAATTGTACAACCTTTTTCTATTTTCAACAATTATATGGTGATTAACTATAATAATCTAACATCAATTTTTCAGTTATTACAGATTTAAAATTTAAAGAATTAACTTCTTTTCATTAAAAGAATAAAATTTTGTTAATATTATATGTTTTGTCAAATTGAAATTATGCAGATTTTTGTTCTTTACTTCTAAGAAAAATTACGAAATTTTTAAACAACTGTGATTAAGAAATAGAAAATTTATTTATTTTGCATTATTTTTCTTTATGAATCACAATTTTTTAAACAAAATTATTACCTATTTTGTTTTAGAAAAAGCAGAAAAATATTTGCAAAATTCCTATTTTTTTTAATCTTATTTTTGGAACCGGATTTTCCACAGGAATATTAAGACATTCAAAAATTTCGAATTCAAACCTTTTTTAAATTAAACAACTTATAAAAGTATATTTGTTATAAAATACGAAGATATCGATTGCTCCGAGTCGAAGACTCGGAGTGATCGATGTCTTCATGTTTTATAATAATTAAAGATGACCGAGAGATAAAATCATTATTTTACATTATAAGAATATTGTTACTGTAACTTCATCAAAATTATTTTCATCATTTTAATTCAATTATTATTTTCTATAATTTTAAATTATTTTTTATGAAAATAATTGGATTCCTGTGAAATTTTTACTATTTATGAAAATAATTAAATGTTTGCATACAATTTTATAAAAATTTTTTTTAAATAATTGAATTCATTTTGGGGGATTTTATTAAAATAGTAGATATTGAAAATAATTGAAATTAGAAAATTTTTTGAAAATAATTGAAAATTAGGACATTAATTTTTTTAAAATTTATGAAAATTATTGAACTTTGGAGAAGAATTTTGTTATTTATAAAGATTTTGAACATAGTTGAATTTTATTTATTTATTTTTTTAAATAATTGAATTTCTGCAATTATTTGTAAATTCTTCAAAATTGAATTTTTTTTTAGTGTTTTCAACAAAAATTTAAATTAGAAAATTTTTAAATTCTATTATTTTTAAAATTGATAATTTTATTTAAAAAAATGCAGTAAAAAGTTAGCAGCGCGCTTTAGCGCGCGAATTGTTGCTAGTTCACTACTTATTAAGTACATATATTATTAAATATTCTTGTTTATTATTATTCAAAAATTTTAATAACATTTTTCGCACAAATTTCATTATTCTCATAAATAATAAAATTCTATAGAGCAATTCAATTATTTTCACAACAATTTTAATAAAATTTCTCCAAAGAATACAATTATTTTCAAAATTTTTAATAAAATTCCTTCAAAAAATTTAATTATTTTAAAAAATTCAAATATAATTCTTCGAATTAAAATATTTCATTAATAAGACAATTCTACAAAGAAATTCAATTATTTTCATAAATAATAAAATGTTTCGGAGGAATTCAATTATTTTCAATAAAATTTCAATAAAATTTCTCGAAAGAATACAATTATTTTTTAAAATATTATTTAAATTCAATTATTTTCAACAATTCTTCGAAACAAATCAATTATTTTTAAAATTATAAAATTCTTGGCAAGAATTTAATTATTTTTGTAAATAATAAAATTCTTCTGAGAGATTCAATTAATTCCAATCACAATTGTAATTAAATTTCTAGGAAAAAATTCAATTATATTCAAGATAATTTTAATAAAATTTCTCTAACAGCAGGTTCAATTATTTTAAAAAATTGTAATAAAATTTCTCTAAATAATTCAATTGTTCTCAAAAGTTGTTAATCAAACTTTTTATAAATTTCAATTATTTTCAAAATTTTCAATTAAAATTATTTAAAAACATTACATTATTTTTACGAAATTTAATTAAATTAGTAAAAAAAATGTAATTATTTACAAAAACTCTAATAAAGTTGTTTAAAAGAATTCAATTATTTGAAAAAATGTTGATAAAATTCTTGAATTCAATTCAATTATTTTCAAATATTTTATAAATACTTTACAAGAATTCAATGATTTTCAGTATATCGACAATTTAATTATTTCTGAAAATAATTGAATTCTTGAATACAAATTTATTAAAACATTTTTAAATAATTAAATATTTGCGAAAAAATTTATTATTTCTACAAATAATTGAATGTTTGCAAATTTTTTAAAAATAAGTGAATTTTTGAGAAGAATTTGATTTTAAATTGTATTTAAAATAATTAAAATCCTGTGAAAAATTTACTATTTATTTATATTATTGAATTCTTTCGATGAATTTAAAAAAAATGTATAAAAATAATTTAATTTTCCCTGGAATTTAATTAAAATTGTATTTTGACGAGAATTTTTATAAAATTTTGAACTGTAATTGAATTTTTACCAAGAATTTTATTACTTTTGAAAGTAATTGAATTTCTGCAATCTAAACATTTAATTTTTTCCAGTACTTTTAATAAAAATGTCTGACTTTTCCTTGAATCCCCTGTCTCAGAATTTATGATTATTGTGGTTATAATAATAATAATCTATAATCCAATTCATATTTTATTTTTATGAAAAAAATTTGAATTATAAATTTTTAAATTCTATATTATTTAAAAAATTTAGAATTGTTGAGCTAGTAATCCAATAATTTTTTGAAGAATCGAGAGTTTATTATCAAACAAGAACAATACTTTTTTACAACTAATACACTACATATATAGATTTAATTTAATTACCATAAATTTATGTTGCAGAATTGTTCAATAAACGACGAATATGACTATTCCAAAAGAGATGCAAACGAAAAAGAGCTTCCAAATTCTAAAAAGAAATCAATTCTTCTTCTACGCCAAGAAAAAACTTGTGATCGAAATGAACGACAAACATTGGGAAAATTTACTGTCCAGAACAATAGATTATTAGATGAATTATCTGCTGAAAAAGAAATTGTTCTTCTTGAAAACTACTTACTTTTCTGTACAGCCAGGGATTGTTCCATTTTAATCGCTTTTCAAGAATTTCATTCGTAAGCCATACAATTAAGCTGTTAATAATTAAACTTTTTGCTTTTGCTAATTTTAAATTTAATCATAAATATTATTTTTTTAAAAAATTTAATTAAATTAAATTTAAAAAATTAGAAATCTTTTAAACAACAAAATTTTAGTTAAGT
The DNA here is from genome assembly GCF_015476425.1 of Leptopilina heterotoma. Lineage (NCBI taxonomy): Eukaryota > Metazoa > Arthropoda > Insecta > Hymenoptera > Figitidae > Leptopilina > Leptopilina heterotoma. Next base: position 1,754,761 of record NW_025110849.1, read on the forward strand.
GTTGTTTACACTTTAATAATTTTTAAATTTCTAGGAATGAATGCAATAACACTCATGATGACTACACGATTCAAATATCGGAGGAATTAAAATTTTTGACAAGCGTTCGAATTTCGGATTTGGATCCAAAAAGTGTTCATTCTGTTGAGAAACATCGTCATCGCGATGTACAAACCTTACAATCTGTGATTTCCATAATTGAAGAAGAACTTGTTCTTGAAAGTCAAGTTCAGTCTGTGAATTCAATTGAAAGGCATTAAATATAGTGCAAAAACTATTGTGATAAACAATGATGAAGACTGAAAATTAATTGCGAAAAGATTCCCAATTTCTTTGTATGTTATAATTAGATAATTATATTATGTATATATATTTTAAACAATTCTAGTCTCCTTGATTTTTGTAATTGGCTTAAAAATAGATTCTGTGCATGCGTTTAACGATGATTTTTTTAAAAGTGAAAACTTATTTTATCAGTATAAATTTTAAACTATTTAATTTCATTCAAATTTTATTTTCGACTATTCTTTGTTCTTAGTAATATCAAGATTATGTATTTTTTCATTATTTTAAAAATAATTAAAACTAATGAATAAATAAAAAAAAATTTTATAATTTTAATACATTTGAATTATTAATGTTAATTATTTTACATAATTATCATTGCTGGTAATATTGATATTAAGTAGAGCTGTGCAAAATAATTCGAACCGAACTGTTCGAATTTTTTAGCCTAGTTCGAATGTCGAATATTCGACATTTCAGCGCCCCAAAACCGAACTAAACTCGGTTCGGTTCGAATTTTGCACAGCTCTAATATTAAGAGAAACTCAATATAAAAATCCAATCGATTTTGACATCCCGTTAAATCTTTTTAACGGGACTTTCTGGTCAAAGACTTCAAAAAAATCGATTTTTCTTTTTTTGCTTTAAAATGTTCATTAGTATCATAAAATTACTGTTCCAAAACATTTATGAAGAAATATGAAAAAGAAAAAAAGTTATATTAATTTTTATGACTCAGTCTTAATTCACTTCAATACATTACATCTTTTTTTCGATTTTCTTAGAAAATGTATATAAAAAATTGTGAAACATTATGAAGCTAGCTTTAGGGATGAATTTTTTTTTAAATTATAGGTCTCACGTGCGTACATAAAATAAAAGTACTTTGAGATAAATTAATAAAGTTTAAAATAATTGCAAAAAAACAATTTTCGACCATAACATTAAAAAAGTTAGGACAAATAACTTGGCAGCGGTTTAATTTATGTAAAATAGGTTTCCCAAAGATTGTCTCTCCGAAAAAATGTATCTTTAGGATTTAAAAATTCTTTTAAATCTCTTCTTGTAATATGTAACAATATCCAGAAGGAATTTTTTTTTTAAACGAAAATTATTCAAAAACATTAATAACTTCATTTTTAAATAAATATTTAATCATTATTTTTTTTTCATAGAAATTAAGATTTTCAAAAATTTGAAATTTAATAACATTTAAGAATATATATTATAAAACATGAAGAAAGCGATTACTCCGAGTCTTCGACTCGGAGTAATTAAAACTTGCTACTTTGTTACTGTAAATTCTTCAAAAATTATTTTCATTATTTCGATTATTCATTTCTAGAATTTTCAACTAAAATTTCCCTTGAAGTCAATTGTTTTAAAATAATTTCTGAAAAAGTTCTTTCTAAATTTTCAAATCCATTTGTTTAGGTACAATTTAATTTTACGAAATTTCGATTATTCCCTAAATTCTTCAATTAAATGCATATTAGAAAATTCATTTTTTAATAAAGTATTACAAAATTCTACGAGAATTAAATTATTTAAATACAGAAGTAAATAATTTATTGATTGTTTCTCAAAATTGAATCCTCATAAATAATTTTATCAACAAATTTTTAAATTGAATTCTTTTGTCGAATTTTACTAAAACTTGCATGAAAATAATTTTTTCTTCCAAGGAATTCAATTAAAATTGTATGAAAAATAATTGAAATTCTGCTATGAGTTTTATTATTAGTAAAAATAATTGAATCCTTAAGAAGAATTTTATTACTCTTGAAAATATTTGAATTTTTGCAATAATTTGTAACTTCTCTAAAATTAAATTTTTTTTCTAATGTTTTTAACTAAAATTCATTTTAAAAATCCATTATTTTTAATAATTTTTGAAAAAGTTCTTTGAGAATTTTCAAATTCATTTGTTTACAATTCAATTTTACAAAATTTCAATTATTCGGAAATTCTTCAATTAAATAATATATTTAAAAATAAAAACTTGAAATAATTTTTTTTTAAAATTTAATTAAACTTTTTTAAAAGAATTAATTATACAGAATTGTTTGTTAAAGAAATTCAGAATTTCAATGATTTTAATTTGAAACCTTTTCAATATTCAATTATTTCTAAAAATCCACGCACTGTTATGCTTTCAATATTCAATTATAATCTAATATTTTAATTGAAATGCATTAGTTAAATCAATTTTTCTTAGAAAATTCTACGAGAATTCAATTATTTAACTACAAAAATAAATATTTTATTAAATATTTGAATATTTCTTGAAATTGAATTTTCATAAAGAATTTTATCAACAAATTTTTAAATAATTGAATTCTCTTGACAAATTTTAATAACATTTTTAAGAACAATTTTATTTTTCGAGAAATTTGATGTAAATTATATTAAAAATAATTGAATTTTTGAGAAAAATTTTATTATTTATGAAGATAATTGAAATTTTGACGATAATTTTTGTAAATTTTTAAAAATAATTGAATTTTTGTTAATAATTATATATTACTTTTGAAAATAATTGAATTCTAGAGACGAATTGTATTAAAATTTCTTTTTAAATAATTCAATTTTTTTGTGAAATTTTATTGAAATAGTTGACATTGAAAATAATTGAATTTTGACAAATTTTTGCAATTAATGAAATTTCTACGAAGAATTTTATTGAAATTATTTTGAAAAAAATTGAATTGTTACAAAGAATTTTATTAAAATTTTTGAAACTAATTGAATTCTATGAAGAAATTTTATTAAAAATGTGTTTTTAAAATAATACTTAAATCTTAATAAACAAAAATATAGCAAAGGTTTTTAAAATAATTGAATTTCTTTGATAAAATTTAATAAAATTTTTATGAATAATTACATTTTTCGAGGAATTACATTAAAATTGTATTAAAAATTTATTTGTGATACTTATTATTTATTTATGATATCTAATAATTGAATAATAATTTATGAAAATAATTTGTAAATAATTGAATTGCTGTGAAGAATTTTACTACTTTTGAAAATAATTGAATTTCTGCAAACATTTGAAATTGACTCAAAATTCAATTTGTTTTAGTGTTTTTAATTAAAATTCTTCTATAAATCTATTATTTTTAATAATCAATTAAATAAATATTACAAAATTTAACTAATTTTAGAAGAATTTTCGTTATTAAAATTTTTCTAAAATCTAGGTTTTTTAAAATTTCTAATCCTTATACGATTAATTGTTCAGAGTCATGAAATAAGTGTATAAAAAATCGGCAGTGAAAATTAATTAAAATTACGAGTTTTTATTTTTCGAAAATTTTGATATATATATATTTAGAAAATTATTAAGTAATTAAATTTTTTTAAACTTTTTTCTTTTTCGTTTTTCTTCAACTTTTAAGTAATGTAAAAAAATTGTTTTTTAAAGTATTTAATTTATTAAAAAAAATTATTTTTTTTAAACAAATTAATTTTTGTTAATTTTGGCGTGATTAATTTTAATTTATTATTTATTTATTTATAGTACCTGATAATTATACAGAAAGTTTTTTAAAATCAGGTTATTATACAAAAATAAAAAATACGTGTTTTATATTTTTCCATAAAGAACGAGAAAAAATATATTTAACCGATTTAAAAATGTCATAGAAAAATTTCACATGGAATTGCCCATATTTTAAATAAAATTTGTTTAATCTAAATAAATATTCATTTAGGTTTAATAAATTTTGTTTTTGAGGAAAGAATTTGGTCAACTATACAGCATAAATTTTTAGTCAAACGAAACAAATGTTTGGTAATTTTTTGATTGATTCAAACAAATTTGTTTATAAAAAGATATTTGAAATAATTATAATATTTATACCTATGTAAACTGAAAGGTTTTTAATTTGTCAATATTTTTGAATTTAATTTTGATCAAGAAAAAAAGGAAGGATACAAATATTGGAACGTTCATTGAACAGAAGACTGAGAATAATTTGAGACTCCACTCCTATTGACTCCTATCCACTTGATTCCATTGAAGGAATGCCTGATCTGCCTATTATTGACCGAAGGGACCGAATTGCTCTTATGAATGGCGCGATCGCCTGGTGGGGAAAATGAACTCTGCTTCCCCTAAAGCTGCTTTTGTATTGGTGCTTTTCAAGGCAGTGACTACGGAAACTCATTCATAATTCCCATCCAACCAATCCCATTCTCCCTCGTCCTCCAATCGTAATCACGTTTTAACCGCCCAATTACAATTCACGCTTGCCAGTGCAAGTTCGTAAATGGCGACGTCTTGATTGCGGGCAACAGTGCTCGGCCAAAAAAGATTGTAAACAAGTGTAAAAACTGAAAAAAATTGTTATGACGTCCCGTCAATGAAGCTCTAGTGAAAAACGGCCGCGATGGGGACGCAAAAGCCGGGGGAGTGGGCGAATGCGCTCATCGCGCGATTCGAGGATCAGGTACATTATTCAACTATACCATCTCCTGTCGTTGATTTTCATTTCATTCTGTTTCCTCCAAATTTACATTCCCCGCATTTATTTCATTTTTCCACTCGAGCACACAAAAAAACGAGTCTTTCTGTCTAAAAAAACTATTATATTTATTTTGAGGTTAGAACACCCCTGCTCCTTTCACTATGGGGAAATTTTTAACTTCAACAAAAATACTTTATTATTTTCTATTTGGTTTACAATTTACATTACCAAATTTTGACATTTAAATGTTAAAGTTAAAAATTTATTCACATAGACGGTAAAGTGAAAAAAGTGTTTTCGAGGACTTGTTGAAAATCGAAGTTTTTGTCAAAAATAATATTTATGTTATGAAAGTTCTTGAAATAGTTTTAATGTATTTTCACACAACTTGTTTAAAGAAATTCTAAAAGAAAAATGAATAAATAAACGTAGAAGTTTACATTAAGATAATTGTCGATCTTAATTGCATTTCACATTGAATTATTGTCGTACTTGTGTGTTTAGAAGATTCATTCATAGAAATTGTTGAAGCCTCTCCTCTTCCCCTTCCTCGGTGATTTGACCTTCTGTTTCTCAGCTTTTTCCCCTCTATCCCTGCTTCCGGGTTGTAGTCCAATCGCCGTTGATGTTTCCGAATTCTCCTGCCCCACTTCTATCGTTTTACAACTGCATGAATGAAAATACATATGATATGTAAAATAAGGTTGACACACGGTAAACAAACACAAATCGACGATTAATTGCATCTCAAGGAGTAAATTCAATCAACTCAATTGATTGCAGGTTGGCAAAGGGAAGAAATTATCTATTTTCATTTAAGGAAATTAGGGGTGTGGTCTTTAAATACTTCCTCTAGTTTCTACTGTAATTGTAAATGATAAATGTTGTACACAGTAAAATAACCAGACAAGATTATTCAGGGTTGCCACAGGTCAGGGAAATCAGGGAAAAATCGGGGATTTTTATTAAAAGTACTGGAGAAAATTAAATTTCTTAAATTTACTGTATAACAATAGAATTTGCATAAATTTTTTCAAAAAAAATGAAATGTTTTAAAATTTGGCATTAAATTCATCTTCGAAGTAATTCAATTATTTTCATAAATTTTAAATCTATTTTCAGGGATTTAATTCTTTTCATAAATAATAAAATCATTCGGAGGAAGTCAATTATTTTTATAAATTAATAACAATATTCATCACAAGAATTCAATTATTTTCCAAAGTATTTAAAATTAAAATATTTTCAAAAATTTTTTCTTAATTCAATAATTTGTATAATCTATTATTTTAATAAAATTTCCCAAAAGAATTAAATTATTTAAAGACAATTTTGACAAAGTTCTACACGAATATTTAATTATTTTCTATAAAAGAATGAAAATTTCACAGGAATTAATTTGATTATTAAAAATAGAATTTGCATAATTTTTTTCGAAAAAAAATCAATTGTTTAAAAGTTTTTAATAAAATTCTTCGTAATAATTTAATTATTTTCATAAATAATGAAACTCATTGCAGAATTTCAATTATTTTTAATACAGTTTTAATCGAATTCCTCGAAAAATGTAATTATTCTTAAAAATGATATTAAAATTCGTCGAAAGAATTCAATTATTTAAAAATTTGTTTATAAAATTTTTTATGAGAATTCAATTTTAACAAATATTCAATTATTCAATAAATTATCTTTGTATTTTTTGTATTCAATTTATTAATTATCTTTGTATTTAAATAATTGAATTCGAGTAGAATTTTTTAATTTCTAATAAAGATTGATTTAAAAATTAATTTCAATTAAAGTTTGAGATAATAATTGAATTTTGGAGAAGTTACTAATAATTGCAATTTTTAGAAATAATTGAATTTTGTAAAGGTTTCAAATTAAAATCTTTAAAAATCTGAATTGATAATCTTTAATTGAATTTATTTAAAATGATTTAAAGTTTTTATTATAATGTAGATATATTTAATTGAAGAATTTCCGAGTAATCGAAGTTTTGTAAAATTGAATTGTAAACAAATGAATTTGAAACTTCTCAAAACAACTTTATCAAAAATTATTAAAAATAATTGATTTAAAGAAGAATTTTATTTAAAATTTTTAGAAAATAATCATTGAATTGAAATGATGAAATAAGTTAAGAAGAAGCTACAGTAACAATATTCTTATATTATAATATAAAATAATAGATTCTGCCAACTGTTAACTCTGCCACTGTTAATTATTATAAGTTATTGAATTGAATTGAATTACTTTTAAAAATGTTAATAAAATTCTTGGCAAAATTTCAATTATTTTCAAAAATTTTCCTCAATTCAAGGATTTTTAATATTTACTATTTTAATAAAATTTTACAAAAGAATTCAATTATTTAAAAAAAATTTAATAAAATTCTACGCAAATCTTTAATTATTTCAATATAAAATAAATAAATTTTCACAGGAATTTAATTATTTACAAATTTTTTTTATAAATTTCATCGCAATCATTCAATTATTTTCATAAATAATAAAATTTTTACATGAATTCAATTATTTTCGTAAAAAATAAAGTTCTTTTTAGGAATTCATTTATTTTCATAAATAATAAAACTCATTGCAGAATTTCAATTATTTTTAATACAATTTTAATCGAATTTCTCAAAAAATATAATTATTCTTAAAAATTTGATTAAAATTCGTCAAAAAAATTTTCTAATGAATATTGTTTTAAAAATTAATTTCACTTAAAATTTTAGATTATAATTGAATATTGAAAGCATTATAGAGTAGATTTTTAGAAATAATTGAATTTGCAAATGCGGTTTCAAATTAAAATCTTTGAAAATTTGGAGTTTTCAATATTTTTAACTATCAATTCTGTTGAATTAATTTTTTTTTGAGAAAGTTTAATTGTGGATTTTTTTAAAATTATTTGAATAAATTCAATTATTTTCAAAAATCTTAATAAATCCTTCGAAACAATTCAATTATTTTTATAAATGGCAAAATTCTTCGCAAGAATTCAATTTTTTTTATAAATAGTAAAATTCTTTGCAGGAATTCAATTATTTTCAAAGCATATTTAATTGAATTTCTCGTAAGAATTCAAATATTTCCATAAAATTCAATTATTTCCTAAAATTTTAAATAATTTCTTTGAAACAATTCAACAATTTTTATAAATATTAAATACTAAATAAATTTTTAAAATTTACAATAAGAAAAGAGTTTCAATAAAATTTAAAATTTTATAAAATTAAATTGAAAATAATTGATTTTTTCCAAAGTGTTTTGTAAAAAATTTTGAAAATAAACTTTAAAAGAATTTTAATTGTAAATTTTGAAAATAATTGATTTCTCAAAAATTTTAATTAAAAATCTTCAAGTGTAAATTTAAAAATGGTAACTAATGAAAATTAGCTTAAAAAAAATTATATTAAAATATTTTTTGAAACAAATAATTCTTAGAATTTTTCGCATTCTAATTTTTTAAAATTCAATTATTTTCAATATTTTCAATTACAAATTTCAAAAAATTCAAATACATACAAAAAATAATAACATTAAAATTTTTTACAATTACTTTTAACATTTTAACAAGATATGACTTTTTTTGATTTATTAAAATTTTGAAGAAATCGCGTTTATAGGTAATAATTAAAATTCTTTAAAAATTCAATTATTTTTTGAATAGAATTTACCAAATTGCAATTGTTTGGAAATTTTTCAATTCTATATAATTGAAAAACTATTATCTTTCATAAATTATTTTAAAAATATTTTTGAAAAATTAATTTTAAGAATTTCTTTATTATAATTTTTCGAAAATTAATTAATAACTTAAAAAACATGAGACAGTTAAAATCCATTATAAAGAACTGAATTTTTGTATTTAAATAATAAATCTGTTTATATTGTAGCCTTAAGGTCACAATATAAACAGATTTATTTCACAAAAATTAAGGTCCTGAAAACATTCTAAGTTGTATTTAAATAATTGAATTCTGTAAGAACTTTCGGAAAATTATTAAAAATAATTGATTTCGAGAAGAAGTTTGATTAAAAAATTGTAGAAATTAATTGAGTTTTAAGAGAATTAAAGTTGTAATTTTTAGAACTTATTAAATTTCAGAAGGTTTTAAATAGAAATTTTTTAAATTTTATTCCCGTATAAAAACAAACAAGAAGTATTTAAATATTTATTTAACGAAATTATTCAAGTTTTACATAATTAAATTTAGAAATGAGTGAAAGATCAGAAGAATAGAAAATAAATTTTTGTGACGACACTGAATTAAATAAACGACTTTTTCGACTTTTTTTCTATTTTAAATCGACTAAAGCGACTTTTTTGCACCTTAAAGTCGATCCGAGGCCTGAAATTTGAAAGTAATTTTTTTGAAAAAGTTTAATTGAATTTTTTTTATTTTATTTGAACTGTTTGAAGTTTTTATTTTGTAACATATGAAGAATTTACGAATAATTGAAATTTCGAAAAATTGAATATTGTAAATAAATGGATTTGAAAGAATTTTAGTTCAAAATTCTTGAAAATAATAATTGAGGCCTTGGATCCAATAACTCGCCCGACGCTCGGAGGAACGCGCAACTGCCAGTCAGTGAGCAGTGAGCGCCTCTGGGCCATTCACTGCTACCCGACTGGTATTGGCGCGTGCCTTCGAGCGTCGGGCGAGTTATTGGATCCAAGGCCTCAATTGAATTGATAATGGGTCAGAATTCGTGAAATTTTCACAGAAAATAAAAAGTATTTTTTTTAAATCGAAATGTTGAAAAAACATTTCTATTTGGCCTTAAAAATGTGTCCACCAAAAAACAGAAAAAAAATTATTTTTTATAAAAGTTATTGCAAAATTAATTTTTTTGCAACTTTTTAAACAAAATTTTATTTCTCGTAAATGAATGAACCGATTTAAATGAACCAAGCGGGAATATAAAGGGGATAAAATATACTTTCGTTTAGAATTAGAAAATTTTTAAAAAGTTTATTTTTTAATATGTATTTAATAAATTTTTTATAAACAATTAATTTTTTTTAATGTTCTACGCCTTTTAAAAATTTGAAAAAAATATTAACATACACTTAAAACTATAAGAAATCAAAATCCGTTGAGAAAATTTTGGAGCGACAATTATTTTAAAAGTTATAATGAAAATTACATTGAACGGAGATGCGATTTTGATGATTTTCAGAATTAAAACATTATTTTTAACTACACTGTCAAATTAACATTTTTATTCAAATATATAACCATAAAAACTGATAAAAATGATCAAAAAACAAAGTTCAGCGTTGATGCACAACACCGCGCCAATATAATTTTCATTATAACTTTTAAAATAATTGTCGCTCCAAAATTTTCTCAGCGGTTTTTGATTTCTTATAGTTTTAAGTGTATGTTAATATTTTTTTCAAATTTTTAAAAGGCGCAGAACATTAAAAAAAATTAATTGTTTATAAAAAATTTATTAAATAATTATTAAAAAATAAACTTTTTAAAAATTTTCTAATTCTAAACGAAAGTATATTTTATCCCCTTTATATTCCCGCTTGGTTCATTTAAATCGGTTCATTCATTTAGGAGAAATCAAATTTTGTTTAAAAAGTTGCAAAAAAATTAATTTTGCAATAACTTTTATAAAAAATAACTTTTTTTTCTGTTTTTTGGTGGAGACATTCTTAAGGGGACCCGCAGCCGAAATTTCAACTATAACAGAATATAATTGAAAAAATTTTGTATATTTTTTTTCTGACACTATTTTGATTCAGAAATAAGGTGAAAAAATCAAAAAAAAATTTCATGATTTTTTCGGAAATTAAAAAATTTTTTTTTTGTAACTTTTCACAAAATTAAAATTTCACAAAATCCATGCCCTTAAATATAAAATGGAGTGTAAGAAACTCATTAAAACAAAAACCATGAAAAAATAATAAAATTTGTGAAAGAAGAAGGATTTTTTTGTAAATTTATGGTTTATAATGTTATATCATAAACTTATAAAAAATGCTTCTTCTTTCACAAATTTTATTATTTTTTCATGGTTTTTGTTTTAATGAGTTTCTTACACTCCATTTTATAATTAAGGGCGTGGATTTTGTAAAATTTTAATTTTGTCAAAAGTTACACAAAAAAATTTTTAAAAAAAATTTTTAAATTTCCGAAAAAATCATGAAAATTTTTTTTGTTTTTTTCACCTTATTTCTGAATCAAAATAGTGTCAGGAAAAAAATATAAAAAATTTTCCCAATTATATTCTATTATAGTTAAAATTTCGGGTGCGGGTCCCCTTAAGGCCGAATACAAATGTTTTTTCAACATTTCGATTTAAAAAAAAATACTTTTTATTTTCTGTGATAACTTCACGAATTCTGACCCTAATGATTTCATTATTCGGTCATCTGTAATTATTATAAAACACGAAGAAATCGATGACTTAATGAGTTATTGATATCTTCATGTTTTATAGTTATGAGAAATTGAATTTCTAGTTTGAAGTAAAATGATCTCTTATTTGGCTTGGACTGCTTATATTTTTGTCAGTAATTGGTCCGTTAATATTTTTCACTGTTGTAACTTGAGAAATTGATTGTTATTAATATTGAATAATTTTTGCAGCTGCCTTGTCGGACTGGTCATCAAACTACACACTCCCGGCTGAATGAGGAGAAGAACAAGAAATGTTTGATAAAAATTTCTCGATATCGTTTCTCCCTAGTGATATCTGGCCTTACAAAGATGCTGCAACGCGTCAACGAAATGGTACCATCGACAGGAGGACAACGCTCTTTCAATGCTACAGACCAAGAACGAAATTGCTACGAATCGATTATTATAGTATTAGATACTCTAGAGCGATGCCTCGCTAATCAACCTAAAGACACTACAAAATATGACGAGGCTATGAACGTTAAGAAAACACTTAAGGAAATTTGCCAGTTTATCGGTAAGTGACAACATCTTGTTATGAATAACATAATTATTGCTTTAAACATTGCTTTTAATTTGAGAATAATTTCGTATTTGCAGATATTCCAAACGACAGTCCTCAAAATGCTCATTTAAAAAATCTGGCAAGTAAAGTTCTTTTTGCTCTGAGCTTAAATTTTTTTAACGCTGTCTTTAACAGAATATCTGCTCGACTTCAAGAACTTTCCGTTAGCAATGAAGAGAATCCTGATTACAGTGACATCGAACTTATCCAACATATTAACGTCGACGTTCATAGGCTTGCAAAACTTTTAAATGGTTCGCTTTCTACTCATTATAATTATTTTAGACTAGATTTCAATATTTGCAAAATTTTTTTATGCATTCAAAGAAAAAAGGAAAGGTAGGGTTAGTGTATTAGTTTCTGCGGCAAAAAAAGCCCAAATATCTTCTGCATAAAGAAAGAAGTTTATATTAAATTCAAAATTTATTAAACTAATTGTTTGTGTTCTTAAGAAAATTTTACAAAAATGATTTCCCCATAAAAATACAGATACAGCATTTAAACAACAGGGTTGCCACAGGTCAGGGAAATCAGGGAATTCAGGGAAAAGTCAGGGATTTTTATTAAAAGTACTGGAAAAAATTTAATTTTTAGAATTCATAAGTAAATTCTTAATTTTTAGTGTCTTTCTTGTTTCCCTCATAAACTATGAAATTACCACGAATTCTAATACAAAACCTTCAAAAAATTTTCTATTTCTGACCAGAATGAATTTTTTAATATTATTAAATTATTTCAAAAGATTTAAGGCAATTATCTTGATAAATAACAAAATTCTCCACAAAAATTTAATTATTTTGAGAAATTTTAATAAAATTATTTTCCAAAACTCAATTATTTTGATAAATAGCAAAATTCATCACAAGAATTCAGTTCTTTTGATAAGTATTAAAATAGTTTGCAGAAATTAAATTATTTTCAAAATTTGTTTTAAATTATCGTCAAGATTTAAATTACCTTTATAAATAGATAGCAAAATTCTTCTAAAGAATTAAATTATTGTCTAAAATTTAAAAAAAAAAATTTGGCAAAATTTCAATTATTTAAACAAAATTTAATAAAATTCTTCGCATGAATTCAATTATTTTCATAAATTATTATTTAAATTCTTTACAGAAATTTAATTATTTTCAAAATTTTAATAAAATTCTTCAAAAAGTTTTTAATTGATTGAATAAATTATTTATTTTTGTATTTAAATAATTGAATAGTAGAATTTTCTAATAAATATTTATTTAAAAATGAATTTTGGTTAAAATAAATAATTAATAAATAATTAATAATAATAAATAATTTAATATTAAAGGCATTATAGCGTGAATTTTTTTTCAAAATAATTGAATTTTGAAAAGGTTTCAAAATTCAAATCTTTGAAAATCTAAATTTTTCGTATTTTTTAACTAATAATTGATTTAAAGAAGAATTTTAGTTAAAAATTTCTGAAAAATAATAATTGAATTTAAATGATGAAAATAATTTCGAATAAGTTAAATTAATAATATTCTTATAATATAAAATAATGATTTTATCACTCGTTCACCTTTAATTATTTTAAAACATGAAAAAAGCGTTTACTCCGAGTCGAAGACTCGTATAGTAATTGAATTCTTCATGTTTATAATATTATTCTTATAAGTTATTGAATTTCAAAAGGTTCGAATTTGAAATTTTTGAAAATCTTAATGGAAAAATAATAATGATAAAATATTTATTTAAAAAAGAAGTTATCGATGTTCTTCGCAGAAATTAAATTATTTTCAAAAAATTTAATAAAATTCTTCGAAAGAATTCAATTATTTTCATAAATAATAAAATTCTTCGAAAGAATTCAATTTAATTATTTTTATAAACAATAAAATTCATCTCAGAATATCAAATAATTTTAATCGAATTGTTCGAAAAATTTAATTATTCTTAAAAATTTTATTAAAATTCGTCGAAATAATTCTAATATTTAAAAAATTGTTGATAAAATTCTTTATGAGAGTTCAATTATGAGAATTATTTAATCAATTATTCAATAAATTATTTATTTTTGATTTTAAATAATTAAATTCTTGTAGAATTTAAAAAAAAAATGATTTAAAAATGAATTTTTGTTAAAATTGTAGAAAATAATTGAATATTGAAATTATTTTTATAAATAATTGAAATTTGAAAAGGTTTTATTAAAATTCATCAAAGAAATTGAATTATTTTAAAAAGCCTTCCTATAATTTATTTTTTAGAATTTAAGTATTATTGTCAATACATTTTTAATTAAATTTCTTGAAAGAATTCAATTATTTTCGAGAGCAATTAAATTCTTCGCAGAAATTCAATTACGGTTAAAAGTTTAAAAAAATTCTCTTCAAAATTTCATTTATCTTTATAAATAAGAAAATTTTTCAATTATTTTAAAAAACTTTTCTAATTTTTTACAGAAATTAAATTATTTTTAATACAATTTTAATCTAATTTCTCGAAAAATGAAATTATTCTTAAAAATTTTATTAAAATTTGTCAAGAGAATTCAATTATTTAAAAATTTTTTTGATAAAATTCTTTATGAGAGTTGAATTTTAAAAAACATTCAATTCCTCAATAAATTATTTATTTTTGTATTTAAATAATTTAATTCTCGTTGAATGTTCTAATAAAAATTGATTTAAATATGAATTTTAGTTAAAAATTTTAGATAATAATTGAATATTAAACTCTCTAAATTTGAGTTAGTAAAAATTTTTCTAATTTGAATTAGTGACTGACTTTTTGCTTTTGAAATTTGAATTAGCAGATTTTACTAATAAATAGTCGTTTCTACCAATTTAATAGTAAAATTTACTAACTCAAAAGCAAAAAGTCAGACACTAATTCCAATTAATAAACATTTTTATACAAATTCAAATTTATAGAGAAAGTATTATAGCTTGAATTTTTAGAAATAATTGAATTTTGAAAAGGTTTCAAATTATAATCTTTGAATGTTTGAATTTTTCATACTTTTAACTGAAAATTGTGTAGATTTAATTTTTTTTTAAATGTTTAATTAAATTTTTTTAAGTTATTTGAAGTTTTTATTTTCTAATATATTTGATTGAAGAATTTCTGGATAATCGATGAAATTTCGTAAAATTGAATTGCAAACAAAAGGATTTGATAATTTTTTAAAAAAATTTCAAAAATTATTAAAAATTAACTATATTAATTTGAATGTTCTTTCATTCTTTCATTCACTTTTTCTGTCCCTCACACTCTGAAGTTATCTTTTGTTTATACGTTTGTTTTTTGTTAACTTTAGATAGAAAATAGAAATCATCAGAATTTTTTTTACTTCTTTTCATTAAAAGACTAAAATTTTGTTAAATATTATGTTTTGTAAAATTAAAATTATTTTTGTTTTTTACTTCTAAAAAAATTAGAAAATTATTAAACAACTGTGATTAGGAAATAGAAAATTTATTTATTTTCCATTATTTTCTTTTTGAATCACAAATTTTTTTAAGAATATTATTATTTTGTTTTAGAAAAAGAAGAAAAATATTTGCACAATTTATATTTTAATCTTATTTTTGGAACAGGATTTTCCACTGAAATTAAGACATTCAAAAATTCAAACCTTTTTTAAATTAAACAACTTATAAAAGTATTGTTTATAAAACTTGAAAATAGCGATTGCTCCGAGTCGAAGACTCGGTGTAATCGATTTCTTCATGTTTTTTAAGAAATTAAAGATGACCGAGAGATAAAATCATTATTTTACATTATAAGAATATTGTTACTGTAACTTCATCAAAATTATTTTCATCATTTTAATTCAATTATTATTTTCTAGAATTTTAAATTATTTTTTATGAAAATAATAATTGAATTCCTTAAAAAATTTTATTATTTATGAAAAAAATTGAATTCTTTGTGAAATTTTAATTATTTTATGAATATAATTAAATGTTTGCACAGAATTTCAATAACATTTTTTATAATTGAATTCTTTTGAAAAATTTTAGTAGATATTATAAAAATCATTGAATTGAGGAAAATTTTTGAAAATAATTGAAATTTTTCCGAGAATTTTTTCAAAATTTTTTAAAATAATTGAATTGATTCGAAGAATTTTATCAAACTTTTTTAAAATAATTGAATTTTTGCAACGAATTTTATTAAAATTTTCAAAAATAATTGAATTCTTATGAAGAACTTTTATTAATTTTTTTGTTAAATAATTGTATTATTGCGAAAAAATTTATAAAACATTTGCAAATGATTGAATTCTTGCAAAGAATTTTATCAAAAAATTTGATACTAATTGAATATCTTCGAAGAATTGTATTGTTTATGAAAATAATTGAATTTAGGAAGAATTTTATTAAAATTGTATATAATCTTAATTAAATTCTTTTGAAGAATTTCTTTAAGTTTCTTTAAAATAATGGACTTTCTTTAATCATTTTAATTACAAGTTTTCAAAGTAATCGAATTTTTTAATAATTGTATTGAAAATAATTAAATACCTGAGAAGAATTTTATTATTTATGAAAAATACTTTAATTCTTGCGATGAATTTTAATAATATATTTCTTTTTAAATAATTCAATTCTTTTGTGAATTTTTATTGAAATAGTAGATATTAAAAATAATTGAATTTTGATATTATTGAAATTAATTTAATTCTACGAAGAATTTAATTCAAATTATTTTAAAAAAAAATCGAATTGTTAAAAATTATTTCATTAAAATCTTTGAAAATTAATTTTAATAAAAATTTTAAGATTGTCATTAAAATAAAAAATAATTGGGATTTTTACGAGAATTTTTTTCAAGATTTGAACATAGTTGAATTTAATAAAAAGAATTTGATTTTTTTTAAAGAATTTTTGCAATTATTTTTAAATTCTACAAAATTGAATTTTTTTAGTATTTTCAACAAAAATTTAAATTAGAAAATTTTCAAATTTTATTATTTTTAAAATTGCTAATTTTATTTTAAAAAGGTAGTAAGAAGTTAGCCGCGCGA
The DNA here is from genome assembly GCF_015476425.1 of Leptopilina heterotoma. Classification (NCBI taxonomy): domain Eukaryota; kingdom Metazoa; phylum Arthropoda; class Insecta; order Hymenoptera; family Figitidae; genus Leptopilina; species Leptopilina heterotoma. Next base: position 1,771,506 of record NW_025110849.1, read on the forward strand.
TTTGTTGCTAGTAATTCATTTAAAGAAGAATTTTAGTTTAAAAATTCCGGAAAACAATAATAATTTAATTGAAGTGATAAAAGTAATTTTGAATAAGTTGCAGTAACAATATTCTTATAATATAAATTAATGATTTTGTCAGTCGGTAATTTTTAATTATTTATAAAACATGAAGATATAGTTGTTTTAGATATAGTTGTTTAATTTCAAAAAAGTTTGAATTTGAAATTTTTGAAAATCTTATGGAAAAATTATAATGACTAATTATTTAATTTTGTAAAATATAAATGTAGTTTTAAAAACCTGGAAAACCTGGAATAGTCAGGGAATTTGAAATGAGCAAAAGCGTGGCAACCCTGTTAAGTGTACTTTTCACAAAAGCTCAGTAACTGAATCCCTCGCAGCAACTGATACACTTACTCAAAATAAAAAAATTATCAAGTTAATTGTTTTTTGCATTGCATGTTTTGAAAAGCTATTTTTTGAATTTTTCAAGTGATTATCTAAACTAATGAGAATATTTTTATTGACATCAGAAGCAATACAAAAATTCCGACAACTGAAGAAATCTGCATACTTAGTGCTGATGAATTCCTTGGAGAAGGCAGTGTGGAATTGGATGGACACCTATCCCCATGAATTTGCAGATTTGCAGAAGCGACCGAACGAAGAATTGGGAAAGGCTTGCGGTGAATTGTTCGATGTACTGGATTCGTTTGTGGATAATAAAAAGGGACGAACGGCTGCCGTCTGGCCTCTCCAGATAATGCTGTTGATACTGTCGCCGAAAGTATTGGAGGAAATTGTGAATGCCGACACGGGTGCACCATGCTCGCCGAAGCACTCGAAAAAGAAATCCTTCATTGACAGCGTGAAAAAGGGACTGGTGATGCACGGAGGTTCGAACAGACAAATCGTGGAAGCTGCCGCTGTCACCTGCGTTAAATTATGCAAGGCCTCTACTTACATTAGCAATTGTGACTCGAATAACGTCATGTTTACCCTCGTGCAACACGTGATGAGCGACTTAACTTCACTTCTCTTCAATCCAAGCAAGCCTTTCTCAAGAGGACAGAGCTGCATGGCTCAAGACATCGATTTGATGATAGACTGTTTCGTCAGTTGCTTTCGCATTAAACCCCACAACAACGAAGTACTTAGAGTCTGTTTGAACCTTAACTCACCCTCGACCTATCAATATGTTCTAGTCAGTTCGTTATACAAGTGAGTCAAGTTGAGTTTTTCTTTTCAGAACTTACACTACTTTAAATTCGCTAATACTAGAAATCAAAAAACTATTCTCCAAAGTTATAATCAAATTCTTTAAAACTATTCAACTGTTTTCAAAAAATAATACGAAATTCAATTATTTTCAATATCTGGTATTTCCATAAAATTTCGCAAAAGAATTCAATTATTCAAAAAAAAATTGATAAAATTCATCCCAAATTCAATTATTTTCATAAATAATAATAAAATAATAAAAAACTTTATAGATTTACAATTATATTTCGATAAATAATAAAACTCACCGCAGAATTTTAATTATTTTTAATACAATTTTAATGGGATTTCTCGAAAAAAGTCATTATTCTTAAAAATTTTATTAAAATTCATCAAGGAAACTCAATTATTTTAAAAAGCCTTCCTATAAATTATTTATTAGAATTTAATTATTATTGTCAATTCATTTTATTTATTAAATTTCTTGAAAGCATTAAATTATTTTCAAAAATATTAATGAAATTTTTTTAACACTTCAATTTTTTTTCCAAATAATTTAAATAAAATTCTTTGTAGAAATTTCATTAATTTCTATAATATTTATCAAAATTCAATTATTTTCAATATCTACTATTTCAATAAAATTTCATAAAAGAATTCAATAAGGTATTTAAAAAGAAATATTAAATAATTCATCTCAAGAATTCAATTATTTTCAAAAGTAATAAAGTATTCTTCGCAGAAATTCAATTATGGTCAAAAGTTCAAAAAAGTTATCGTCAAAATTTCAATTATCTTTATAAATATTAAAATTTTTCTCCAAAATTCAATTATTTTCAAAAATTTTAATGAAATTCTTTTTAACAAATTCAACTTTTTTTTTCAAAAATTCTTCTCCATTCAATGATTTTCAATATCTACTATTTTAATAAAATTTTCGACAAGAAATGTAATTATTCTTAAAATTTTATTAAAATTCGTCAAAAGAATTCAATTATTTAAAAATTTGTTTATAAAATTCTTTATGAGAATTCAATTTTGAGAAACATTCAATTATTCAATAAATTATTTATTTTTGTATTAAAAATAATTAGGTATTTAAAAAGAAATATTATTAAAAAATTCGTCTCAAGAATTCAATTATTTTCGAAAGTAATAAAATTCTTCGCAGAAATTCAAATGTTGATCAAAAGTTTAAAAAATTTATTGTCAAAATTTCAATTATTTTTATAAATATTGAAATTTGTCTCCAAAATTCAATTATTTTCAATTTTTTTTTCAATTTATTTTCAAAAATTTTAATGAAATTCTTGGCAAAATTTCAAATATTTTCAAAAACTTTTCTCAATTCAATCAAATTTTTTACACAGATTCAATTATTTTTAATACAATTTTAATCTTATTTCTCGAAAAATGCAATTATTCTTAAAAATTTTATTGAAATTCTTCAAAAGAATTTTAATTACCTATTTAAAAATTTGTTGATAAAATTCTTTAAATAAGAGTTCAATTTTAAAAAACATTCAATTCCTCAATAAGTTATTTTTTTTATTTAAATAATTGAATTGTCGTAGAATTTTCTAATAATAATTGATTCAAATATGAATTTCAGTTAAAACTTTAGATAATAATTGAATTTTGAAAAGGTTTCAAATTATATAATCTTTGAATGTTTGAATTTTTCATACTTTTAACTTAAAACTGTGTAGATTTAATTTTTTTTTTAAAAGTTCAATTGAATTTTTTTTTTTTTTATTTGAAGTTTTTATTTTCTAATATATATTTGATTGAAGAATTTCCAAATAATCGATGAAATTTCGTAAAATTGAATTGTAAACAAAAGGATTTGAAAATGTTCAAAGAAAATTTTTCGAAAATTATTAATACCGAATAATTAATTTAAAGAAGAATTTTAGTTAAAAATTCTGGAAAACGTTTTTTAACCTGGAAAACTTGGAAAAGTCAGGGATTTTTAAATGAGCAAAAATGTGGCAACCCTGATTATTTTATAATACAATTTTAATTAAATTTGTTTGCAATAAATTAATTACTCTTTTAAATTTTAATAAAATTCTTCCCAAGAATTCAATTATTTACATAAATAATTCTTTCAAAGAATTCTATTATTTTTCGATAAATAATAAAATTATTCCTGAAAATTCAATTATTTTGAGACATTTTAATAAAATTCTTTGCAAAATTCAATTATTTTCATAAATAACAATATTCATTACAAGAATTGAATTATTTTTGAAAGTAATAAATTTCTTCTTGGAAATTCAATTATTTTAAAAAATTCTAATAAAATCGTTCGTAAGAATTCAATTATTTTCATAAATAATGAAATGCTTTTTAGAAATTCAATTATTTTCCAAAAAATTTAATAAAATACCACAGAGACATTCAATTGTTGTCAAAAATTTTAATAGAATTCTTTGTAAAATTTAATTATTTTTTAAAAACTGTTGGCAATTCAATGATTTTCAATATCTACTATTTTCGTATAAAATTTCCAAACAGAATTTAATTATTTAAAAAAATTCTTGTAAAAATCTTCGTAAGAATTCAAATTTTTTTCATGAGTAATAAAAATATCTCAGGAATTGAATTATTTAAATTATAATTTGCATAAAATTAGTCGAAAGAAATGAATTATTTAAAAATGTTTATAAAATTCTTGGCAAGAATTGAATTATTTTTATAAATATTTCAATTCTTTGATGAATAATAAAATTCGTTGCAGGAATTTAATTTATTAGCAGGATAATAAAGAAGTAAATATTTTTGATAAAAATTAGGAGAAAGTGAGGAAAATAAAAAATTTGGAATGGAATTTTCGTCAGTTTTGTGAAGTGTCTAAAACGAGTTTTTTGGTCGTCAAGTTTAATTTTTCGATAGCTACTTTTTGCTACTATTTTAAAATGAATTATCGAGTGCGAAGTCTGCAAGATGCATTGAGGAGTAATAATAATAATGATATTGTGACTAATAAATTACAGAATCGTTACTCAACCGAGATTACCATGGTGGCCTCAAATCGATTTGGTTTACTCTCGCAGTGCCGAATTGAGAAATATGTTCACTGATGCTTTGAATAAAGTTACACAAAATTACATATCGCACACGCCGCTACGAATGATACAAAGTTTAACCCTCAAAGGCAAAGAACAAAACAAATATAGGGATAGAGGAGAAGAAGTTTCCAGTTACAGGAATCTTCTGTTTTGGATGGTGCGCTTAATACACGCCGATCCGATGTTGATGTTAAATGTAAGTCCTTTCATTACTTTCTAGCTTCTTTTTCAAATTTTTCAGCTTATAGATTATTTTTAAAATATTGACTTATATTGCTCAGGGCTCGAATTAGGACCGTAAATTGGCTTCAAGACCGTAAAAGTCAGTTTTTTTTTAAAAAAGGTCTGTAAAGTCCGTAATTTGATTGAAAAAGGACTAAAAGTTCGTAAATTGTACTATATAATTTTGGGAATTTTGAAAAAGTTAGAAATGATTGCAGAAATTCAATTATTTTCAAAAGTAATAAAACTCTTCTCAAAAATTCAATTATTTTTAAAAATTTTGATAAAATTTTATTTTATTTTTATTTTCAAATTAATCACTTGATTATCGACGAGCAGCACGGTTTCACCAGAGGTAGATCAATCTTAACCTAACCTTACTATTTTTTCTAATTTTGCTTTGAATAATCTTCAATCGGGTTGTGCGGTGGATACTATTTATGCAGACTTCGCTAAGGCTTTTGATAAGGTCGACCACGGTATTCTTCTGGCGAAACTTAGGGCCCTGATGGACTAATATTGTGGATAAAAAGTTATCTCACTGAACGTACTCTATCGGTGCGAATTAATTATGACTTTTCCGACATTTTTATAGCTACCTCAGGAGTTCCCCAAGGTTCAAATTTAGGTCCATTATTTTTCATAATTTTTATCAATGACATTAAAACGGTTTTTAAGCATTCATTTTTTCTTTTATTTGCAGACGATTTGAAAATTTATAAATCTATCTCATGCATTCAGGATCGACTGGATCTGCAATCTGATCTTGATTGTCTTTACAAATGGTCTGTAAAAAATAAATTGTTGTTTAATATTAATAAATGTTACGTCATGTCCTATTCCAGATCCAGAAATGATCCTGACTGCCTTTATCTAATTGGCAATGAAATTATTTCTGGAGTAACAGTTATACGTGACCTTGGGGTAATGCTCAATAGATTTTTTAATTATGATGATCATATTAATTACACCATCAGTAAGGCGAACAGGGTCTTGGGCTTTGTCATGAGAACTGCCTCAAATTTTAGAAACGAGTTAGCAATAAAAATATTGTTCTTTACGTTATAGTCTAAGAGCTGGCTACTTTTTTCAAAAATCAAAAATTTTACTAGAGTTCTGGTCACTTTAGCAATAGTTCTAGAGTTCTCTAACGATTATTTAAATAGTTCTGATGATTAACAATAAAAAAAGCGACAATGAAAAATCATAGTGCTAACTTTGCATAGCACTTAATTTTTTCAGAAAAGAATTCTAAATTAATATTCTGAAAGAGAAAAAAAAGTTCTAGAGTTCACTACCAAAAAAACAAGAGTTCTGAAAAATTTCAAAAGTTATTAACAAATTAAAAAAAGTTATTAAAATAATATTTTGCGAGTTCTGAATAGAGTTCTGGCATCGTTGCGAAGAGTTCTATAAGTATATCTAATGACATTTTGTTCAAAATCCAAAATCAAAAAAATTACGGGACTTTAAAATTTTCTAAAATTTTAAAATTTAGAGTTCTGAAAGTTCTGAAAAGAGTTCTAACATCGTCATAAAGAGTTCTATAAGTATTTCTAATGACATTTTGTTTTAAATCTAAAATCAAAAATGTTAAAGAACATAAATATTCTCAAAAAATTTCAAAATTCTAAAATTCAGAGTTCTGATTAGAGTTCTGGCATCATTGCGAAGAGTTAAATGGGATTTATACCAAATGAAATTTATGTCAAGTAAATTTTCTGTCAAATGGATTTTATGTCAAATGAGAATTACGTTAAATGACATTTATGCCAAATGAAATAATGTCAAATGAATTTTATAACAAATTAAATTTACGTTAAATAAATTTTATGTCAAAGAAATTTATGTTAAAAGAAATTTATGTTACATAATTTTTATGTCACATGGGAAGTAAGTTATCTGAGATTTGTAATATAATATATTTCTGTTAAATGAATAGTATGACAAATGATATTTATGTTACACAGTTTTTGTGTGCAATGAAATTTATGACAAATAATGTTCATATTATGTGAATTTTAAGTTAAGTAGTTTTATATCAAATAACTATTTGGTCAAAAAAGATTTCGGGAATAATCATGCGCCTCATATTAAAAGAGGAAATTTTTTAAAGTTCTGTAGTTTTTAGTATTTTAAGTTAAAAAAAAATTTTATTGGGATTATGTGCAGAACTCTCATTACATTACCAGAACTCTGCGCAAAACTCAAAAAGATTTAATTTTTTGCAAAAAAGTTTTTTTTGTAATTTTTTAAAGTTCTGTAGTTTTTAGTATTTTAAGTTTAGAAAAAAAATTTATTAGGATTATGTGCAGAACTCTCATTACAGATACCAGAACTCGGCTCAGAACTCAAAAAGAATTGTTTTTTTGCAAAAAGTTTTTTTTTCAATTTTTTAACCCTTTAACGTCCAGCGGTACATATGCTGTACCATAAAGAATAAAAAAACCTATCTTCAAATAGGGTTAATATATTTAATTACAAAATGATATCTAGGGGTTTTCGGGGTCGCTGATTACGAATCTGATGTCAGATTTTGAAAATTCAAAATGGCGGATCCAATATGGCGTACCGAAAAATTTAAAATTTGATGGATTTTCATGAAACTTGGTATGTAGGGGTTTTCGAGGTCCCTGATTACGAATCTGATGTCAAATTTTAAAAATTCAAAATGGCGGATCCAATATGGCGGACAAAAATATAAAATTTAATGGATTTTCATGGAACTTGGTATTTAGGGGTTTTTGACGTCGCTGATTACGAATCTGATGTCGGATTTTGAAAATTCAAAATGGTGAATCCAATATGGCGTATCGAAAAGTTTAAAATTTGATGGATTTTTATGAAACTTTGTCTTTAGGGGTTTTCGAGGTCGCTGATTACGAATCTGATGTCAGATTTTGAAAATTAAAAATGGCGGATCCAATATGGCGGACGAAAATTTACAATTCGATGAATTTTCATGGAACTTGGTATCTAGGCGTTTTCGAGGTCGCTGATTGCGAATCTGATGTAGGATTTTGAAATTTTAAAATGGTAAATCCAATATGGCGTATAGAAAAATTTAAAATTTGATGGATTTTTATGAAACTTAGTATGTAGAGGTTTTCGAGGTCGCTGATTATGAATCTAATGTCAGATTTTGAAAATTAAAAATGGCGGATCCAATACGGCGGACGAAAATTTAAAATTAGATGGATTTTCATGGAACTTGGTATCTAGGGGTTTTCGAGGTCGCTGATTACGAATCTGATGTAGGATTTTGAAAATTAAAAACGGCAAATCCAATATGGCGGACCGAGAATTTTAAATTCATGAATTTATATGGAGCTTTGAATCTAGGGGTTTTCGATGTCACTGATTACGAATTAGATGTCATATTTTCAATATTCAAAATGTCGCATTTAAAGATAATGGATAAATTTTAGAAACTGTATTAGGTCTTTAATAATTTTTAAATACGAAACCAACTTACACTTTGCGTGACCCAGAACTAACGACGTGGACTTAGTAAGCCACTAGTTCCAAGCTACATTGGATTTATAATCAGCTACCACAAAAACCCCTGGGTCAAAATAAGTGAAACCGGCCACTTGAAAAATTTTTGTCCCCGAATTGAAAGTTATCTATGGTTTTTGATAGATATATGAGTAAACTTTTACCCGCTAAAATATTTTTCAAAAATTTTATTTATTTTGAAAGTTATCAGGTGTTAAACTTTTAGGTTACTTTTTATTCTTTTCATTATTACTCCGAAACGAATGAAGATAATTTCAATTTTTTTTTTGGAAATTAAAGCTAAAAGTCTGTAGTTTAAAGTGCAACTGAAAAAATTGCTGTATAATAAAAATTTTTAATTGTTATTAACAATTATTTTAAACAATTGCGATTTAAAGTATGTTCTCAATGTCGGAAAAAAATCAAACTATACTCATGTGATGCGCAAAACTCTAACGAGTAAATTAAAAAAAAAAAAAGTGAGTAACCTCTAAAATTACAGAAGTTATGCATATTTTTCTGACGACGCGCGGGAATTAACTGATTCGCAAACTCTCGAGCGCGCGGGAATACGCCCGCGCCCGCGCCCGCCGCACTGCTCACACTTGTGTTTTCAAACAATTTATGTTTACAGAGAAGGAGAAGTAATTAAAATATTATTTTCTTACTGAATAGTTTATTAATATTTTTACTTTTGGAGTAATTATATACATAAAAACCATTTTGTATGTACTCATAAACTGCTTTGCAGTTTTTATGCTTTGATAAAAAACTTTTTTCGTGGGTCTGATATTCTTGAATCGTACAAAAATCGAAATCGATATTGTTTGTGTAGAATTTCATCAAAAAATTTTTTAAATAATTGGATTTCTAAATAAAATAATTGAATCATTTGTCACTTCTCCAAAATTCAATTTTTATTAGTGTTTTAACTGAAATTTCTTCTATAAATTCGCTATTTTTAATAATTTATTATTTCTTAAAATTGTATTCCCATAAAGAATTTTATTAACAAATTTTTAAATAATTGAATTCTTTGAACGAGTTTTAATAAAATGTTTAAGAATAATTATTATTAAAAAAAAATAAAACAAAAAATAAAAATAAAAAATAAATAAAATAATAAATAAAAAAAAATAATAATAATAAATAATAATAATAATAATAATAATAATAATAATAATAAATAAATAAATAAAATGTTTAAGAATAATAATTATTCTTAAACATTTTATTAAAACTCGTTCAAAGAATTCAATTATTTAAAAATTTGTTAATAAAATTCTTTATGGGAATACAATTTTAAGAAATAATAAATTATTAAAAATAGCGAATTTATAGAAGAAATTTCAGTTAAAACACTAATAAAAATTGAATTTTGGAGAAGTGACAAATGATTCAATTATTTTATTTAGAAATCCAATTATTTAAAAAATTTTTTGATGAAATTCTACACAAACAATATCGATTTCGATTTTTGTACGATTCAAGAATATCAGACCCACGAAAAAAGTTTTTTATCAAAGCATAAAAACTGCAAAGCAGTTTATGAGTACATACAAAATGGTTTTTATGTATATAATTACTCCAAAAGTAAAAATATTAATAAACTATTCAGTAAGAAAATAATATTTTAATTACTTCTCCTTCTCTGTAAACATAAATTGTTTGAAAACACAAGTGTGAGCAGTGCGGCGGGCGCGGGCGCGGGCGTATTCCCGCGCGCTCGAGAGTTTGCGAATCAGTTAATTCCCGCGCGTCGTCAGAAAAATATGCATAACTTCTGTAATTTTAGAGGTTACTCACTTTTTTTTTTTTAATTTACTCGTTAGAGTTTTGCGCATCACATGAGTATAGTTTGATTTTTTTCCGACATTGAGAACATACTTTAAATCGCAATTGTTTAAAATAATTGTTAATAACAATTAAAAATTTTTATTATACAGCAATTTTTTCAGTTGCACTTTAAACTACAGACTTTTAGCTTTAATTTCCAAAAAAAAAATTGAAATTATCTTCATTCGTTTCGGAGTAATAATGAAAAGAATAAAAAGTAACCTAAAAGTTTAACACCTGATAACTTTCAAAATAAATAAAATTTTTGAAAAATATTTTAGCGGGTAAAAGTTTACTCATATATCTATCAAAAACCATAGATAACTTTCAATTCGGGGACAAAAATTTTTCAAGTGGCCGGTTTCACTTATTTTGACCCCCCTACATACCAAGTTTCATAAAAATCCAACGAATTTTAAATTTTAGGTCCGCCATATTAGATCCGCCATTTTAAATTTTTAAAATCTGACTTAAAATTCGTAATCAGCGAACCCGAAAACCCCTAGATACCAAGTTCCATGAAAATCCATCGAATTTTAAATTTTCGGTCTGCCATATTGGATCCGCCATTTTGAATTTTTAAAATCTGACTTAAAATTCGTAATCAGCGACCCCGAAAACCCCTATATACCAAGTTTCATAAAAATTCACCAAATTTTAAAATTCCGGTCCGCCATATTGGATCCGCCATTTTGAATTTTTGAAATCTGACATCAAATTCGTAATCAGGGACCCCGAAAACCCCTAGGTACCAAGTGTCATGAATTTTGAATGGAAAAAAAAATTTGGACGTTAAAGGGTTAAAGTTCTGTAGTTTTTAGTATTTTAGGTTAAAAAAATTTTTATTGGGATTATATGCAGAACTCTCATGACAGATACCAGAACTCTGCGCAGAACTCAAAAAGATTTAATTTTTTGCAAAAAAGTTTTTTTGTAATTTTTTAAAGTTCTATTTATTTATTTATTTACCATAATAAACGGGACATGCCCTTTCGTACAAAAGTACTTAAAAAATAAAATTACAATAGTAAATACAAAATTTCATAACTAAAATCTAGGCTGGCTCAAATCCAGTTCTGTACCTTTTAGTATTTTAAGTTTAGAAAAAAAATTAATTGGGATTATGTGCAGAACTCTTATTACAGATACCAGAACTCTGCTCAGAACTCAAAAAGAATTAATTTTTTGCAGAAAAGTTTTTTTGTAATTTTTCAAAGTTATGTAGTTTTTAGTATTTTACGGAACTATTAATTTTTTTATGAGAGAACTCTAGAACTCTTGATTTGCTATCAAAATACCATGTCAGAATTATTTTTTGTGAAAATTGTAGTGCTACGCGAAATTAGCACCTAATTTTTTTCATATTATTTTTTTTAGTGTCAATTGCCAGAACTATTGAAAAAATTATTATAGAACTACAGAACTATTGCTAAAGAACCCAGAACTCATGTGATTTTTTTAATTTTTTGAAAAAGTGGTGCTAACTTCACATGACTGAATAATTTTCATAAATAACAAAATTCTTCGTAAAAAATTAATTATTTTCATAAAAAAACAAAATTTTTAGTAGGAATTAAATTATTTAAAATTTTTTTTACAAAATTCTTTGAAGAAATTTAATTATTTTTAAAAATTGTAATACAATTCTTGTCAGAAATTCAATTATCATTATAAATTTATTTATTTGTTTACAAAATATATCAAAATTCTTCGCAGAAAATTCAATTATTTTCAAAAATAACAAAACTTTTAACATGATTCAATTATTTTCAAACTCTACATAAAATTCTTCACAGAAATTCAATTATTTTCAAAAATTTTAATAAATTTCTTTGAATTCTCGTAGTATTTTGTAATAAAAATTGATTTAAAAATGAATTTCAGTTAAAATTTGATATAATAATTCAATAATAATAATATTTCAAGTCATTTTAATTTAAGTAATTTTTAAAGAAATACTTATCATGACACATAACTGAAAAACTAATTAGAATTAAATTTTCAAATTATATCAAATTTTCAAACTTTAAAGTATATAAAAAAACTTTAACAAATTTTCCACAAGAATTCAATTATTTGTTTGATAACTAATAAAATTTTCATAATATTTATTATATTTCGAAAAAAATAATTATTTAAAAGAATGTTCATAAAATTCTTATGAAAAATTCAATTACTTTCAAAAATAATAAAAATTTTCACAGAAATTCAATTCTTTTTAAACATTTTCATAAACTTTTCCGCAATAATTCAATTATTTCCAAAAATAATAAAATTCTTCTCTGTAATTCAATTATTTTTGAGAATTATAATAAAATTTCTATCAACTATTCAATTATTTTCATAAATAATAAAATTCATAGCAGGATTTCAATTATTTTTAATACAATTTTACAGGAATTGCTCAAAAAATGTAATTATTCTTAAAAACTTAATTTCAATTCCTCGAAAAAATCAATTAATTTTAAATATTTTTTGGAAGGATTGAATAATTATTTTCAAAAATTTAATAAAATTATTCGAAAGAAATTAATTGTTTTAAATACAGTTTTAATTAAATTTTTTTGAAATAATTCAACTATTTATTTAAATTTTTTCTAAAAATTCAATTATTTACACAAATAATTTTTAGAAAGAATTCAATTATGTCGATAAATAAGAAAATTACTCCCGAAAATTCAATTATTTTGATGTATTTTAATAAAATTCTCTTCAAAATTCAATTATTTACATAAATAACAATATTCATCACAATAATACAATTATTTTTAAAAGTAATAAATTTTTTCTTGGAAATTCCATTATTTTAAAAAATTTCTAATAAATCCTTGTCTTTGTAAAATTTAATTATCTTTAAAAACTTTTCGCAATTCAATGATTTTCAATATCTACTATTTTCATATAATTTCCAAACAGAATTTAATTATTTAAAAAATGGTTTGTAAAAATTTTCGTAAGAATTCAATTCTTTTCATGAGTAATAAAAATTTCTCAGGAATTGAATTATTTAAATTAGAATTTGCATAAAATTAGTCGAAAGAAATGAATTATTTAAAAATGTTTATAAAATTCTTGGCAAGAATTGAATTATTTTTCTAAATATTAAAATTCTTTGATGAATAATAAATTTTGTTGCAGAAATTCAATTTATTAGCAGAATAAAAAAGAATTAAATATTTTGTATGAAAATTAGTAAAAAGTCAGGAAAATAAAAAATATGCAATGGAATTTTTGCCAATAACCCGAATAACCTACAAAAATTAATTATCAAAACAAACAAATGAATGCAGATAATTTGCTAACGGAAAGGGAAACTTACGATTATTGAAATATTATTATTATTGAATTATTATATCAAATTTTAACTGAAATTCATTTTTAAATCAATTTTTATTACAAAATTCTACGAGAATTCAAAGAAATTTATTAAAATTTTTGAAAATAATTGAATTTCGGTGAAGAATTTTATGTAGAGTTTGAAAATAATTGAATCATGTTAAAAGTTTTGTTATTTTTGAAAATAATTGAATTTTCTGCGAAGAATTTTGATATATTTTGTAAATAAATAAATAAATTTATAATGATAATTGAATTCCTGACAATGTATTTAATTGAAGAATTTCCGAATAACTGAAATTCCACGTAAAATTGTATTTTAAAGAAAGGATTTGAATATTCTCAAAAAGAACTTTTTCGAAAATTATTAAATTTAGAGAAGAATGTTGGTTAAAAATTGTAGAAAATAATAATTGAATTAAAATGATGAAAATAATTTTGAAGAAGTAAAATATTCTAATAATGTAAAATAATGATTTTATCACACGCTCATCTTTCATTATTAGAAAACATGAAGCTGTCGATTACTTCATCGATTTCTTCATGTTTTATATTTATTAAAAAATTGAATTTATAAATTGACTGGACATTGCAACAATATCATCAACTATTTTTTAAAAAAACATAAATTCAATATCTTTGAAAGAAAAAGAAATTTGCTTTATTATCTGACTTAGTTTTTGAATAAAATAACTTTTTAAAAAGCCTTCTTTTATTCGAACGATTACTAGACTGCCCCCTTAAGAAGAATCATAAGATTAAAACGAAAAATATTGCGAAATAAAGTAATTGGATGGAATAAAAAAATAAAATTTCTTGGGTTTCAGAATCAAGGCAAAGCCGGTCATGAAATACAGAGTTCGACATTAGAACTGATAAATGGTTTGGTGTCTCTGGTGCATCAACCGACGATGCCGGATATTGCTCACGAAGCCATGGAAGCGCTACTAGTTTTACACCATCCTGACAAAATAAAGGCCTGGAATCCAGAGGCTCCTATCAATACATTCTGGGACGTTAGTTCTCAGGTGTTATTTTCCATCTCGCAAAAATTGACTCAACATCAGATTGTTAATTACACCGATATTCTAAAATGGCTGAGAGAAGTTCTCATATGCCGAAATGGATTTCTCTCGCAAAATAAAGATTACGCAAATATCGGCAGCCAAATAGCTATTTGCAAACAAGCGCATATTAAACTTGAGGTTTGTAATGCTTCTCATTTTTTTTTATTTCGATATTGCGAATAATTATGGAAACAATTTCTATTTATTAATTTATTTGCAGGTTGTTTTATTTATGTACCTGTGGAGTACCGACATGGAAGCTGTTTTAGTAGCAATGTCTTGTTTTGCTCTTTTATGCGAAGAGGCAGAAATTCGTTGTGGAAGTGACGAAGTTGCAGTGACATGTCTTTTACCGAATTATCATTTATATGTTGAACTGGCTCAAGCCTCCACTATTTTAACAACTGGTGAGTTATTAATTTCTCATATTTGTATTTATGCGAATCGCAACAGAAATATTTTATTTATTTATTTATTTATTTACTTATGCAATAGACTTGTGGTTGATTTTTCACGAAGCGGTAACTTTTTTTAAAAAATTAATTGTCTGTGTAAATCTTTTTAATAAAACTTGAAAATAATTATTTTTTTTTATATTTATCCATTTCAAAACTTTTAGTTTAGAGTTTACATAATCAATTTAAAAAAGTCAAGTTTTGCCCATTACTATAATATAAATAGTGTAAAAAAAGAAATAAAATGTATTCTAAGAAAGCTTATTAAATGCCAATTAAGTAATATTACAAAATATTCAAACATAAATCAATTTTTAAGGTATTGTAGAAAAAATTAATTTTCAAATAAACATAAACACTTTCATAGAAAATTGCACACAATTTAATTAGAAATTTTAAAGAATTTCTATAATTCCAATTCTTCTAAAATTTAAGTTAAATTTTTTAACAAATATTTAATTAATTATTAAAAATAATGGATTTATAGAAGAATTTTAGTTAAAAACAATAAAAAATTAAATTTTGAAGAAGTTACAAATCAATTATTTTCAATAGTATAATAAAATTCTTCGCAGAAATTCAATTATGTTCCAAAAATTTTAATAAAATTCTTGGAAAAATTTCAATTATTTTCATAATTTCTTCTCAATTCAATGATTTTCAATTGGTCTCTACTATTTAAATAAAATTTTCGAAAAGAATACAATTATTAAAAAGAAATTTTGATAAATTTCTACGCAAATATTTAATTATTTTCATAAATAATAAAATTTTACAAGAATTCAATTATTTACAAATTTTTTATAAATTTCTTCGCAATAATTCCATTATTTTCATAAATCATAAAATTTTTAAAAGATGAGATTCAACTATTTTATAAATAATATAATTCATCGCAGAATTTCTATTATATTTTTAATTAAATTTTAATCAAATTCCTCGAAAAATGTAATTGTTCTTAAAAAATTTTATTAAAATTCGTCAAAAGAATTCAATTGTTTAAAAATTCGTTAATAAAATTGTTTACGAGAATTAAATTATTTCCAATACTCAATTTGAATTGAATTCCTCAAAAGAATTTTAATATTTTCAACTCAATTTTAATATAATTTCCAGGAAGAATTCATTTATTTTTAAAAATTTAACAAAAATTCTTTGAAATAATTCAATTATTTTCGCAAATATTAATAAAATTCCTTGAAAGAATTAAATTATTTTTATAAATAATAAATTTCTTCGCAGAAATTTCATTATTTTCAAATGCAATTTTAATATACTTTCTTGGAAGAACTGAATTATTTCTAGAATTTTTAATAACGTTTTTCTTGCTTCTGAATTAGCAAATTTTACTAATAAATAGTAATTTCTAGTAAATTTATTAGTAAAAATTTGCTTTTGAATTCGTAAATTTTACTAATAAATTAGTAAAAATTACTATTTATTAATAAAATTTACAAATTCAAAAGCAAAAAATTCGTCGAAAAATGTAATTATTCTTAAAAATGTTATTAAAATTCGTCAAAAGAATAAATTCAATTATTTAAATTTATATTTAAATATTATTCTTATTTTTGTATTTAAATAATTAAATTCTTGTAGAATTTTCTAATAAAAATTAATTTAAAAATGAATTTCAGTTAAAATTTTAGATAATAATTGAATATTAAAAGCATGAACTTTAGGAGTAACTGAATTTTGAAAAAGTTTCAAATTAAAATCTTTGAAAATTTGAATCATGTTTTATAATAATA
This sequence comes from Leptopilina heterotoma, assembly GCF_015476425.1. Taxonomy (NCBI): domain Eukaryota; kingdom Metazoa; phylum Arthropoda; class Insecta; order Hymenoptera; family Figitidae; genus Leptopilina; species Leptopilina heterotoma. The sequence continues at coordinate 1,787,969 of NW_025110849.1, forward strand.
TTCTTTCAAATTATTGAATTTCAAAAAGTTTGAACTTAAAATTTTTAAAAATCTTTTTTTCTATGAAAAAATAATAATGATTAATAAGGAAGTTAAGTTATTGATGTTTTCGAATAATTTCATAATGTAAAGAAATTCGTATTTTAATTTGATTTAAATTGTATTAAAAATATAATGGAAATTCTGCGATGAATTTTATTATTTATAAAAATAATTCAATTATTTTTATAACTTTTAATAAAATTCTTGGCAAAATTTCACAGGAATTTAATTATTTACAAAATTTTTAATAAATTCCTTCGAAATAATTCAATTATTTTCATAAATAATAAATTTTTCATAGGAATTCAATTATTAAAAATAAAAAATTTCATAAAATTTTTCGAAAAATATTAATTTTTAAAAAAGATTTTTATAAAATTCGTCGCAAGAATTGAATTATTTAAAAAAATTTAACACTAATTCTTTTCAAGAATTCAATTATTTTTATAAATAATAAAATTGTTCACAGAAATTCAATTATGATAAAAAAAAATTCTTGTCAAAATTTCAAGTACCTATCTTTATAAATTAATATTAAAATTCTTTTCCGATTTATTTAATAAATTATTTATTTTTTAATTTCAATAATTGAATTCTTCTAGAATTTTCTAATAAAAATTGATTTAAAAATGAATTACCGAATAATCGATTTATTATTTATGAAAATAATTGAATTATTGCAACGAATTTTATTATCTACATTTTTTTTAAACAATTGAATTTTTTTGAGAAATTTTACTACTTGTAAAAATAATTAAATTCTTGCGAAGGATTTTATTAGGATTTTTGTAAATAATTAACTTTTTTTTGAAAAATTTTATGGTAATTTAAATTATTATAAAACATGAAGAAGGCGATCACTGAAAGTCTTCTTCATGTTTTGTAATAATATTCTTATAAGTTGTTGAATTTCATAAAGGTTTGAATTTGAATGTTTTGAAAATTTTGAATTCCTACAGAAGAATAATAATGATTAAATATTTATTTAAAAAATAAGTTGTTGATTTTTTAAATATTTATTTAAAAAATAAGTTGTTGATTTTTTTTGAATAATTTTCCAATTAAAGAAATTTGTAAATAAATGTAATAGAACATTTTTTTTGAGTATCTAATAATTTTGAGAGTGAATTAGAATATTCTTTAGGGCCAGGGAAAAAGTGGAAATTTTGTCTGGAAATCAAGAAAAAGTCAGGGAAAAATAAAATTAATTATTTGTGGCAACCCTGCAGTTACCACTTTATAGAAAATCACCCTTAAAAATAAAATATTTTTTCTCCAATTTCATGAAAAACTGGCATTTTTTAACCTGTTTCGGGCTGACAAAGAAGCACTTTTATAAGGTGCTTGCCACATAAAATACTATTTAATAATTAATACAATAAATAATTTGTATTATTTCTTGAAAATGGTAAAAAAGAATTATCAAATTTTAATTTCTGAAATTCAACTTACCTATATTATTTAAGTTTAATTTAAAAAATGTTTAGTTGTATGATTTTAATTGAAATATTTTCCACAAAACAGCCAGCGGAGAAAGTAGGATGTACTATCATGAACATAATCATGGTGAGTTTTTTAAGTACATAAATATAAACTATCTTTTCACTTTCTTAATAACATCGTGTTTTTATTTTAATCACTTTATCATAATTAACATGAAATTAAAGGTCGTGCAGCTCTTCAAAAAAGGATTATGGCCCTCTTAAGAAAAATAGAACACTGCGTCAATGGCGTTCAACCGGTTAGTAAAAATTATTTTTATTCACTCAATATTTGTTTTCGCCTTTGAAAATGTTTCTTCAACTACATAATTTACATATTATTTTTTTAAAGGCATGGGAAGAAACTTTTCGCAATTGGGAACAGACCTCCAGACAACTGTCCAATTATCCAAAGACAAAAACCGAGGATGGCCAAGTTGAGTCGTTCCATCGAAGTACAGGCAAGCGAAGAGCTTCTCATCAAAATTCAGAACATGAATTGGAAGAGCAAATCAACGAATGGGCCAATATGACGGGATTTCTCTGCGCTTTAGGTGGCGTTTGTCTTCAAAGAAGGTCGCCAAACAGACCTTTGTCGGGAATGCCCCCGAATCCAGAACCAAAGAGAAGTTCGGCGAAACTTCAGGATTCAGTTTCATGTCTAACAAATCCCAGCCAGGAAGTTCAGTACTGCCCAGTTACTCAATTTGTCTTCAATCTTTTGCGTCTCTTGATTTGTAACAACGAAAAGTTTGGGGGTCAAATTCAGAAGCACGTGAAGGAATTAGTGGGTCACGAAATGAGTCCGGCTCTCTATCCAATTCTCTTTGATCAAATCAAAAGTATTGTGGAAAAATTTTTCGATCAACAGGGCCAAGTTATTGTCACCGATGTGAATACTCAATTTATCGAGCACACGATATTTATTATGAAAAATGTTTTGGACTCGAAAACCGATCAGCCGTCTGAGTATCTCGGGATGACGAGCATCGAGGGAATGATGCTCGCTATTGTGAGATACGTTCGACATTTGGACACGAATGTTCATATCAAGACGAAACTTTGTCAACTCGTCGAAGTCATGATGAAAAGACGAGACGATTTGGCCTTTCGACAGGAAATGAAATTTCGAAATAAACTCGTCGAGTATCTTACCGACTGGATTTTGGGAACTACACATCAAATTGCTCCTTCTGCCGGCGGAGATGTTTCAATTATCAATAGGTGAAAAAATTTCATTTTCTTTTACAGAAGAATGCTTAATAATAGTTGCGTTTACAATTTTCAAAAATTGATGAACTTCAAAACATTTTAATTTCAAATTTTATAAAATTTTAATTTTGAATTAATTCCATTAGAAATTCTAAAAAATTTAAATTTTTGCAAAAATCGAAGAATCGAATTTTAGTTAAAAACGCTAAAAAAAATTTGAATTTTGAAAAAGTTTCAAATAATTGCAAAAATTCAATTATTTTCAAAAATAATAAAATTCTTCGCAGAAATTCAATTATATTCAAAAATTGAAATAAATTCTCGTCAAAATTTCAATTCACTTTATAAATAATAAAATTGTTTATATTGTGGCCTTGGGTCCAAAAGATTTGAGAAAGTTGTTAAAAATCAGCAATTATTACTTTATTTCATCGAATGCATTTTCACTGTGAACACAGCTCATCAGGACTACAGAAAAAAATATATATATATATATATATATATATATATTGATTTCATATTTTCTATTTACTCAACTTTTTTATATTTTTTTCTGTAGTCCTGATGAGCTGTGTTCACAGTGAAAATGCATTCGATGAAATAAAGTAATAATTGCTGATTTTTAACAACTTTCTCAAATCTTTTGGACCCAAGGCCACAATATAAACAATTTTATTTGACAAAAATTAAGGTCCTGAAAACACTCTACGCTTTATAAATAATAAAATTTTTCTTCGAAATTCAATTATTTTCAAAAATTTTTTAAAAATTCTACGCAGACGTCTAATTATTTTCATTAATAATAAAATAATTTCACAAGAATTCTGTTATTTACAAATTTTTTATAAATTTCTTCGCAATAATTCCATTATTTTCATAAATAATCAAACTCATCGCTGAATTTCAATTATTTTTAGTAAAATTTTATTCAAATGCCTCGAAAAATGTAATTATTTAAAAAAAATTTATTAAAATTCGTCAAAAAAATTTAATTATTTAAAAATTTGTTGATAAAATTCTTTATGAGAATTCAATATATTAAGAAACATTTTTATTCAATAAATTATTTATTTTTGTATCTAAATAATTTAATTCTAGTAGAATTTTCTAATAGAAATTGATTTAAGTGACTTTCAATTAAAATTTTACATAATAATTGAATATTAAAAGCATAGCGTGAATTTTAAGAAATAATTGAATTTTGAAAAAGTTTCAAATTGAAATCTTTGATAATCTGAATTTTTCATAGTTTTCACTAACAATTCTGTAGAATTATTTTTTGTTCAAAAAGTTTAATTGAAATTATTCCAAGTTTTTATTTTAAAATATATATTTAATTGAAGAATTTCCGAATAATTGATAAAATTTCATAAAATTGATTTGTAAACAAATACATTTGAAATCTTTTAGAATTTTTTAAAAAATTATTGTAAATAATTGATTTAAAGAAAAATTTTAGTTAAAAATTCTAAAAAATAATAATTGAATTGAAATGATGAAAATAATTTTGAAGAAGTTACAGTAAAAATATTTTTTATAGTAGAAAATAATTATCTTATCACTCGGTTATCTTCAATTATTATAAAACACGAAGAAAATGATCACTCCGAGTCGAAGACTCGAAGCTGTTATTGATGTTATTGCTGTTTTCGAAAAAATTTTAATAAAATTCTTGGCAAAATTTTAATTACTTTCAAAAACTTTCCTCAATTCAATGATATTTAATATCTACTACTTTAATAAAATTTCACAAAAGAATTCAATAATTTTAAAAAAATTAAATAAAATACTACGCAAACATTTAATTATTTTCATCAATAATAAAAATTTAACAGGAATTCAATTATTTACAAATTATTTTTATAAATTATTATTCAATTATTTTCATAAATCATAAAATTCTTCTTTGGAATTCAATTATTATTATAACAAAACAAATTAAATTTTTTTAAAAATAATTTTATTAAAATTCTTCGTAGAAATTCAATTTATTTCAAAAATTTTTTAAAATAATATATTTTCAATATCTACTAATTCAATAAAATTCCACAAGAGAATTCATTTATTTAAAAAGAAATTTTAATAAAATTTGTCTCAAGAATTTAATTATTTTCAAAAGTAATATAATTCTTAGCAAAAATTCAATTATCTCCAAAATTTACAAAAATTCTCGTCAAAATTTCAATTATCTTTATAAATAATAAAATTCTTCTCCAAAATTCAATTATTTTCAAGAACTTTCCTTAATTCAATGATTTTTAATATTTAGGTACTACTTTAATAAAATTTCCCAAAAGAAATCAATTATTAATAAAATTCTACACAATCATTTAATTATTTTCATAAATAATAAAAATTTCTGAGTCATTGAATTATTTTCACAAACTCTTATAAAATTCTTTGGAGAAATTCAATTATTTTTAAACATTTTTAAAAAATTTTTCAAAAGAATTCAATAATATCAATAAATAATAAATTTTTCACAGGAATTAAATAATTTTAAATTCACTTATTTTTTAAAATTTTGTAAAAATTCAACTATTTGTATTCAAGAATTCAATTATTTTCAGAAGTAATTAAATTGTCAATGTACTGAAAATCATTAAACTTTTATAAAGTTTTTAAAAAAAAATTTGCAAATAATTGAATTTATTGCAAGAATTTTATCAACATTTTTTCAAATAATTGAATTCTTTTGAGAAAATATAATTCAAATTGTGTTGAAAATAATAATGGCAAGATAATAAGATAATTGTCAAGATTTTAATTAAAATTCCTTAAAATAATTGAATTGCTTTGAAGAATTTATTTAAACATTCTTGAAAATAATGAAGTTTTTTTATAATAATTTTTACTGAAAATTTTTAAAATAATTGATTTTAAGAAGAATTTCTTTTATGTTTTTTAAAATAATCGTGTTTATTATTGATTGTAATTAACGATTTTCCTATTAAATTATATAAAAATTATTCTTAGAAAACTAAATTCTTTTAAACAATTTTATTAGAGTTTTTGTAAATAATTACATTTTTTTTTGAGAATTTCATTAAATTTCGTAAAAAATAATGTAATTTTTTAAAGTAATTTTAATTAAAAATTTCGAAAATATTTTAAATTTACAACGAATTTTATTAAAAACTTTTGAGAACAATTATTGAATTCTCTAGAAAAATTATATTACAATTTTTTTAAAATAATTGAACCTGTTAGAGAAATTTTATTATAATTATTTTCAATATAATTGAATTTTTTTCCTAGAAATTTTATTAAAATTGTATTGAAAATAATTAAATTTCTCAGAAGAATTTTTATTATATTTACAAAAATAATTGAATTCTTGACAAGAATTTTACAATTTAAAAAAATGAAATTATTCATGTTTTCGAATAAGTTTCCAATTAAAGAAATTTGTAAATAAATGTAATAGAACATTTTCTTGAGTATGCAATAATTTTTCGAGTGAATCAGAATATTCTTTAGGGTCAGGAAAAAAGTGAAAATTCTGTCTGGAAAAGAGGGAAAAGTCAGGGGAAAAGAAAGTTAAATTTTTGTGGCAATCCTGTGTAATCTCTTGAAAACTTTGCATTACTCTAGTTCGAGCTTTCGAGATCTGGACCAGGCTTGCATGGAAGCTGTTGGAGCTTTACTGAGAGGATTACCCCTTCAACCGGAAGAATCTGACAGAGGAGATCTAATGGAAGCGAAATCTCAACTCTTCCTCAAGTACTTTACACTATTCATGAATCTACTGAATAATTGCAATGATGTAGCTGCCGAGGAGAAGGAAGAAGTCTCCAGACAAAGAATAACTTCCGGAAAGCTTTCCACTCTGCGCAATGCAACTATTCAGGCAATGAGTAATCTCTTGAGTGCAAACATTGATAGCGGTCTCATGCATTCAATCGGTAAATTGGTTTTCTTCCTCTCATTCAAATAATTTTTTCACCAAATTAAAAAAAGTTTTATTATTTTAATTTGTTTTTAAAAAATCGCTTTTTATTTCAATTTTTATATATACATATATTTATACGTTTCTCTAAATTTTAATATTAGTTAAAAATAATTAATTTGATAGTAAAAAAATCAGTCACTGATTCAAATAAAGTGTATAAATAAATTAAAGAAAAATTATCGAATTCATAGAAATTTTGTGAAATTCAACTGAAAATAATTAAATGTGTTAAACAATTTCATTACAAGCTTGTTAACAAATCGAATTTTCAAGGTATTTTAATTTATTACTTAATAAATAATTGAATTTTATAAAGAGTCACATTTTAATGTATTTTAATTATTAATCTTCGCATTAAGAAATTAGCGCGAAGATTAATAATTAAAATTTTTATTAGTTAATTTAAAAAAAGATACACACTTAAAATCTTTTCATAAATTTGAATTTTTGCAAAGTTTTTTTTTAAATTCTGAAAAATAAGATTTTTGAAATTTTTCAATTCTATTGTTTCAAGATAATTGAATTTTTATAAATAAATATTTGAAAATTTTTGAAATAATTGAAATTTCTTTACATTCTATTAAAAATAATAAAATTCTTATTTAAAGAATTTTATTTAAATTTTTCGAAAATAATCAAGGGAAGTTAGTCACCATAATTACAATTTTATCTTTAAAGATTTCTTCGCAATAAATTCAATTATTTTCATAAATAGTGAAACTCATTGCAGAATTTCAATTATTTTCAATACAATTTTACTCAAATTCCTCGAAAAATGTAATTATTCTTCAAAATTTTATTCACTTCGTCGAAAGAATTCAATTATTTTCTAGAAACTGTAAAAAAATTCTTCTCAAGAATTCAATTATTTCCATAAATAGCAAAATTCTCCAGATTTACTAAATTCTTTTGAATATTATTTTAACAAATATCCTTTACAAGAATTCAATTATTTTCAAAAGTAAATAAGATTCTTTGCTAAAATTCAATTATTTTTAGAAATTTCAATAAAATTTTTTGTAAAATTTATTTGTTTTCATAAATAACAATATTCATCACAAGAATTCAATTATTTTCAAAAGTAATAAAATTCTTTGTAGAAATTCAATAATTTTTAAAAATTTTTCACCAAAAATTCAATTATTTTCAAAAATTTTAATAAAATTCTTTCACAATTTCAATTATTTTCAAAAGTTTTTCGCAATTCAATAATTTTCAATATTTACCTACTATTTGCATAAAATTTATCAAAAGATTTAATTATTGAAAACAATTTTTAATACAATTCTACGATAACATTTAATTAATTTCATAATTAATAAAATTTCATTTAGGAATTTAATTATTTTTATTGCAGAATTTCAAATATTTTTAATACAATTTTAAATAAATTCTTCGAAAAATGTGATTATTCTTAAAAATTTTATTAAAATTCATCGAAAGAATTCAAATATTTCCATAAATAGCAAAATTTTTTAGATTTACTAAATTCTTTTGAATATTATTTAAAAAAAAAAAATTTTCTCAAGAATTCAATTATTTTCATGAAATTCCATAAAATTCTTTGTAGAAATTCAATTATGTTTAAAAGTTTTTTTAAATTCTTCTCAAAATTTCAATTATTTTTAGAAATAATTAAATTGTTTTACACAATTCAATTATTTTCAATAATTTTTAATAAAATTCTACGCAAACATTTAATTATTTTCATTATAATAACATTCTTTGAAAGGATTCAATTCTGTAAATAGTAAAATTCCTTGCAGAAATTCAATTAGAATCATGATGCATTTTAATAAAATTGAATCAATTATAATTATGAACAGACAAAATTATTTTAAAAAATGGAAAAAATTAATTGTTTAATTCAATTATTTTCCAAATTTTTAATTAAAATTATTCAAAAAACATTATTTTCAAAAAATTTAAAGAAACTCGTCAAAAGAATTTAATTATTCATAAAAATTTTGGAAGCCATTTGTAGATTTATTTATGTTCTGGAAGTGAAATAAATTTAAATTTGATGAGAAAAAAAAGGTGGGAAAAATTAGGACAATGCCGGGAATTTTGTTGAACGAAAATAGTAGACACCCTGCAGCTGATTGTTGAATTCCTTACATTATAATAATAAAATTTCAATAGATTTAATTTAATTTTCTTTTGCAGTTTTGGGTTACAATAGAGATTTGCAAACTCGAGCAGCGTTCATGGAAGTTTTAACGAAAATTCTTCAGCAAGGAACGGAATTCGACACACTCGCGGAAACCGTGTTGGCCGATAGATTTGAGCAGTTGGTACAGTTGGTGACAATGATAAGCGACAAGGGAGAATTGCCGATAGCGATGGCTCTGGCGAATGTTGTGACGACCAATCAGATGGACGAACTTGCACGGGTTTTCGTTACTCTATTCGATGCGAAGCATCTGCTCTCGCCTCTTCTTTGGAACATGTTTTATCGCGAAGTCGAGGTTTCCGATTGCATGCAAACTCTATTTCGGGGCAATAGTCTTGGCAGTAAAATCATGGCATTTTGCTTCAAAATCTATGGCGCCAGCTACCTGCAGAATCTCTTGGAGCCACTTATACGACCTTTGTTGAGTGATCCTGTCACGGGTTTTGAAGTTGACAGCGCGAGAATTGACGCTAACGAGGACATCGAGCAAAATGGAAGGAACCTGATTGCTTTGACGCAAAAAGTTTTCGATGCTATCGTTTCTTCGGCTGATCGGTAACAGGTTTTTTTGTGCATCATTATTTTAGAAATACAGTGGAACCTCGATTATCCCAAATTTTTTTTCGTCTTAAACACAAACTTTCAATTTCTACAAATGTAAAAATTTAAAGTTTGTGTTTAAGACGACAAAAAAAATACGCGCAACTTGGAAATCTGGAAAACCTGGAAATGTCAGGGAATTTGATTGGAATCCTGGAAAATTGTTGTTTGCGAAAGTTATTGGGTTTGAAAAAATATTCAATTTCTAGAATTCATTAGACAAATTCTAAATTTTTGTGTCTATAAACTATAGAAATTACCACAAATTCTAATACTTGCAAAATCTTCAATTTTTTTCTACTTCTGACAATAATTTCTTTTCAAATAATACTTAATTCTTGAAAAACTGTCATATAAAATGATTACTCAATAATTTTATTAGAAATTTTAAAGAACTTAAATTTTTGAAAAATTAATAATTCAAATTCTTCTGAAATTAGTTAAATTTTTTAATATATACCTATATATAATTATATTAAATTAGTTACTGAAAATAATAGATTTATAGAAGAATTTTAGTTTAAAAAAAACTAAAAAAATTAAATTTTGGAGAAGTTACAAATTATTGCGCAGAAATTCAATTATATGTTCAAACATTTTAATGAAATTCTTGAAAAAATTTCAATTATTTTCAAAATTTTTCCTCAATTCAATGATTTTTAATTGGTCTCTACTATTTTAATAAAATTTTCCAAAAGAATTCAATTATTTAAAAGAAATTTTGATATATTTCTAGGCAAATATTTAATTATTTTCATAAATAATAAAATTCTTTTTAGGAATTCAATTATTTTTATAAATAATAAAATTCATCGCAGAATTTCCAATATATTTTTAATACAATTTTAATCAAATTAATATACAAATTTCTTTACGATTGTGAAATTATTTGAAAACATCAATAACTTAACTTCCTTATTAATCATTATTTTTTCATAGAAAAAAAGATTTTCAAAAATTTTAAATTCAAACTTTTTGAAATTCAATAATTTATTAAAAGAATATTATTATAAAAAATGATTCAAATTTTCAAAGATTTTCATTTGAAACTTTTTCAAAATTCAGTTACTCCTAAAGTTCATGCTTTTAATATTCAATTATTATCTAAAATTTTAACTGAAATTCATTTTTAAATTAATTTTTATTAGAAAATTCTACAAGAATTCAATTATTTAAATACAAAAATAAGAATAATATTTAAATATAAATTTAAATAATTGAATTCTTTCGACGAATTTTAATAACATTTTTAAGAATAATTACATTTTTCGACGAATTTTTTGCTTTTGAATTTCTAAATTTTATTAATGAATAGTAATTTTTACTAACTTATTAGTAAAATTTACGATTTCAAAAGCAAATTTTTACTAATTATTTAAAAAAATGTTTTTTTAAATTCTTTGGAAGAATTCAATTATTTAAAAAATATTAGAATTTTTCAGAGGAATTCAATTATTTTCAAATATTTTAATAAAATTGTTCGAACGAAATCAATTATTTTAAATACAATTTTAATTAAATTTTTTTTGAAATAATTCAATTATTCTTTTAGATTTTAATAAAATTCTTCCCAAGAATTAAATTATTTATATAAATAATTCTTCGAAAGAATTCAATTATGTCGATAAATAAGAAAATTATTCTCGAAAATTCAATTATTTTGAGGCATTTTTAATAAAATTCTATGCAAAATTCACTTATTTTCATATAAATAACAATATTCATCACAAGAATTCAATTATTTTTAAAAGTAATAAATTTCATCTTAACAATTCAATTATTTAAAAAAATTCTAATAAAATCGTTCGCAAGAATTCAATTATCTTTATAAAAACCAAAATTTTTCACCAAAAAGTCAATTTTTTTCAATAATTATTTAAATAAAATTTTTTGGAAAATTTAAATTATTTTCAAAATTTTTTGCAATTTAATAATTTTCAATATTTAATATTTTCATAAAATTTATCAAAAGATTTAATTATTGAAAACAATTTTTGATACAATTTTACGAAAACATTTAATTATTTTCATAAATGATAAAATTTCTTTTAGGAATTCAATTATTTTCATCCCAGAATTTCGAAAATTTTTAATTCAATTTTAAATAAATTCCTCGAAAAATGCAATTTTTCTTGAAAATTTTATTAAAACTCGACGAAAGAATTGAATTTTAAGAAACATTCAATTATTTAATAAAATAATAAAATTCGTTGCATTAATTCAATTATTTTAAGGAATTTTAATAAAATTCTTTACCAAAATTCAATTATTTCGATAAATATCAAAATTTATCACATGAATTCAATTTTTTTGAAAAGTAATAAAAAACTTGGCAAAAATTAAATTATTCTCAAAATTTTTGAAAAATTCTCGTCAAAAATTAAGTTATTTTTAAAAATTGGTAGCGAAATTCTTCTCAAGAAGTTAATTATTTTCAAAAATTTTAATAAAATTCTTATCAAAATTTCAATTATTCAAACAAAATTTAATAAAATTCTTCGCATGAATATTATTTTCATAAATTATTATTTAAATTCTTCTCACGAATTCAATTATTTTTAAAAATTCTAATTAAATTCTTCAAAAGTTTTTAATTATTTTCAAGAATTGTAATAAATTTCTTTAATTTAATAAATTTCAGTAAAATTTCAATTAAATTCCTTAAAAGAATTTAATTATTTTCAAAAATTGTTAATAAAATTCTTCTTCAAATTTCAATTGTAAGAAACATTCAATTAGGTATTCAATAAATTATTTATTTTTGTATTTAAATAATTTCATTCCCGTAGAATTTTATAATAAAAATTTATTTCAAAATTAATTTCTATTAAAATTTTAGATAATAATTGAATATTAAAAACATTGTAGCGTGAATTTTAGAAATAATTGAATTTTGAAAAGGTTTTAAATTAAAATCTTTGAAAATTTAAATTTTTCATATTTTAACTAACAATTCTGTAGCATTCATTTTTTTATAAATGTTTAATTGAATTTTTTTTTGAAATTATTTGAAGTCTTTATTTTCTAATATATGTTTAATTGAAGAATTTCCGAATAATCAAAATTTCGTAATGTTGAATTGTGAACAAATGGATTTGAAAACTCTCAAAAAACTTTTTTAAAAATTATTAAAAATACTTGATTTGAAGAAGAATTTTAGTTAAAAATTCTAGAAAATAGTAATAATTGAATTTAAATGATGAAAATAATTTCGAAGAAGTGAGAGTAACAATATTTAATAAAATAATAATTTTATCACTTGGTTATTTTTAATTATTATAAGCTATTGAGTTTCAAAAGGATTTAATTTAAATATTTTGAAAATAATTTTAATTCCGTTGGAAAAATAATAATGATTATATATTTATTTAAAAAAGAAGATATTGATGTTTTCGAATAATTTGACTTTTGAAGAAATTTGTAAATAAATGTAATAGAACATTTTTTTGAGTATCTAATTACTTTTAGAGTGAATCAGAATATTCTTTAGGGTCAGGGAAAAAGTAAAAATTTTGTCCGGAATTGAGGGAAAAGTCAAAGGAAAAAGATAATTAATTTCAAAATAAAACTAATTCAGACAGGAATTGGTTCGGATAATCAAGGTTCCAGTGTATATATTATATTTAAAATTTTTAATAATTTTTCTTTCTTTAGATTCCCGCCGCAATTGCGCTCAATGTGCCACTGTCTCTACCAAGTTTTAAGTAAAAGATTTCCACAATGTCCTCAAAATAATATCGGCGCTGTTGGAACAGTTATATTTTTACGATTTATCAACCCAGCAATTGTGTCGCCCCAAGAAATGGGAATTGTAAATAAACCAATGCCACCACAAGTGAAACGAGGCCTTATGCTTATGTCAAAAATCCTACAAAACATAGCGAATCATGTGGAATTCAGCAAAGAACAGCACATGTTGCCTTTCAATGATTTTCTCCAAGCTCATTTTGAAATTGGCAGACGATTCTTCATTCAAATAGCGTCGGACTGCGAAACTGTGGATCAAGCTAGTCATCCAATGTCCTTTGTCTCGGACGCCAACGTCTTGGCTTTACATCGACTACTCTGGAATCATCAAGAGAGAATTGGCGACTATCTAAGCAGTAGCAGGGATCACAAAGCTATGGGCAGACGGCCGTTTGATAAAATGGCCACTTTGCTGGCGTACCTTGGTCCTCCTGAACATAAACCAGTTGACTCTCAGTAAGTTTTTTTACTTCAATTAAAAGAGAGTTTAATAACTTATAACTTCACCATTGGAATATGTGATTACTTAGAAACTTATTCAAATATTTTATAATTTGACTACATATTTATTTTCTTATTATAATGAGGAAGTAAAATGTTTATAAAATGAATAACTTGTTTTATAGTTAGTTTATTTCAATTTTCTGACTTCTAGTAAATAATCTTATTATGATTTTTAATTCAACAAAAGTTATTGACAAATGACAGAGTTTGGGAATTTAGAATTCGTCAGGAAAATCATGGAAAAGTCAGGGATTTTTATTAAAAGTACTGGGAAAAATTCAAGTTTTGGAATCTATAAGAAAATTCTGAATTTTAGTCTTTTTTGTTTGCCTCATAAATTATGAAATTACCAAGAATTCTAATACAAAACCTTCAATTTTTTCTATTTCTGACAATAAATTCTTTTTAAATAACTTAATTCTTGAACAACTATCATAAAATTATTAGGTACTTAGAAATTATTTAATGAATAATTAAATTTCATTTACTTAAAAATTTCAAAATTAATTGGATTTCAAATAGTTGCGTTTACAATTTTCATAAATAGATTAACTTCAAAGGTTTCAATTTGAAATTTTGTATAAAATATCAATTTTTAATGAATTTAAATAGAAATTTTAAGAACTGATTACAGAAATTCAATTATTTTCAAAAGTAATAAAATTCTTCGCAAAAATTCAATTATGTTCAAAAAATTTTTTAAATTCTCGTCAAAATTTCAATTATCTTTACTAATAATAAAATTCGTCTCTAAAATTCAATTCTTTTCAAAAATTTTCCTCATTTAAATTATTTTTAATATCTATGTACTATTTTAATAAAATTTTCCAAAAGAATTCAATTATTTAAACAAAATTTTAATCAAAATTTCACAGGAATTCAATTACTTACCAACTTTTTAGAAATTTCTTCGCACCAATCCAATTATTTTTTATTTTTTAATGAAGTTTCTCGAAACAATTCAAATATATTCAGAGAATTGAAAAAAATAGTCCTGAAAAATTCAATTATTTCGAAAAATTTAAATAAAATTCTTTTAAAAATTCTATTATTTAAAAAAATGTTGACAAAATTCTTTACAAGATTTAGTTAAAAAAATTGCAATTTTAATAAAATTTTCCTCTACAATTCAATTCTTTTCAATACTATTCTTCTTAAGAATTCAATCATTCTCACAAATAATACATTTTTTTATTGGAATTCAATTATTTAAAAAAAATTTGAATAAAATTCTTCGCAAGAAATCAATTATTTTCATAAATAAAATTTTTCTCGAGAATAAAATTATTTTAAAAAATCTTGATAAAATGCTTAATAAATCTTGATTCTTTGTCAGATTTTAATTATTTTCAATTTTTTAATGAAATTTCCTGATGCAATTTAATCATTTTTAAAAAGTTTTGTAAAATTCTGCGATATTCAATTATATAAAAAAGTTTCAATAAAATTCTTCACAAGAAATTAATTAGTTTTCTGAATAATAATATTTTCCTCAGGAATTTTATTTTATTTTTACAATTAAATTTTTCACAGAAATTCCATTCTTAAAACAAATTTTTTAAAAAATAAATAAAAAAACTTATCGCAGAATATCAATTATTTTTTATACAATTTTAAATAAAATAATATAAAATTTCATTTATTCTTAAATTTTTCTTTTAATAATTGAAATTGAACATTTAATTATTAAATTTCATTAACTTTTTCCAAAAAATTGAATTCTTTCATGAAATTTTTTTGTGAAAATAACTGAATTTTTGCAATGAATTTTACTATTTATAAATATAATTGAATTGTTTCGAAGGATTTATTAAAATTTTAGAAAATAATTGAAATCCTCCGAAGAATTTAATTATTTACAAAAAAATTGAATTCTTGACAAGAATTTGTTTCAAGTTTTTTAAAATAATTGAAATTCTCTGAAGAATTTTATTGTTATTGAAAATAATTGAAATCTTCCAAAGAATTTTATTTTTTATGATAATAATTGAATTCTTGCGAAGAATTTTATTCAAATTTTTGAAAATAATTGAAATCCTCCGAAGAATTTTATTATTTAAGAAAATAATTGAAATTCTTTGGAAAATTTTATTATTTAAATAAATAAATAAATAAATCTTCCAAAGAATTTTATTTTTTATGATAATAGCTGAATTCTTTTGAAGAATTGTATTCATTTTTGAAAATATAAACAATAATAATTAATTATGTACTTAATAAGTGAATTTTTTAAATTTTGATTATGAAATTATTCAGAAATTTATTTTTAAAAATAAAAAATTTTGTAATTTGCATAAAAATAATAAATCGAATGCGACGTTCCGCGTGCGTAACGTTTGCTATCTTTTAATAATTTTTGAAAAAGTTCTTTGAGAATTTTCATAATTTATTTATTTTACAATTCAATTTTACAAAATTTCATTTATTCAGATATTCTTCAATTAAATATATATATATTAGATAATAGAAACTTCAAAAAAATAATTTCAAGTAAAATTCAAATAAACGTTTTCAAAAAAATTATTTCTTCTTCAGAATTGTTAATTAAAAGTATGAAAGATTTAAACTTTCAAAGATTTTGGCAGACTATACAGTTAATATTATTATTAATTTTACTATTCATAAATAAAATTGAATTGTTTCGAAGGATTTATTAAAATTTTAGAAAATAATTGAATTTTTTCAAAATATTTAATAACGAATTAAGAAAAAAATTTAATTCTTTCGTTAAATTTTTCTGAAAATAATTGAATTTTTGCAAAGATTTTATTATTTAAAAAAATAATTGAATTTTTTCGAAGGATTTATTAAAATTTTAAAAAATAATTCTATTCGTTCGTGAAATTGTATTAAAATTTTGTTTAAAAATAATTGAATTTTTGCAAAAAAATTCTTATAATATAAAATAATGATTTTATCACTCTGTCATCTTAAATTTATCATAAAACATGAAGAAATCGATCACTTCGAGTCTTCGACTCGGAGAGATATATTTCTTCATGTTTTATAATAATATTCTCATAAAGTTATTGAATTTCAGAAGGTTTGAATTTAAAAATCTTAATTCCTATAGAAAAATAATAATGATGAAATATTTATTTAAAAAAGAAGTTATTGATGTTTTCGAATAATTTTACTTTTGAAGAAATTTGTAAATAAATGTCATAGACCATTTTTTTGAGTATCTAATAATTTTTGGAGTTAATCAGAATATTTTTCAGGGTCAGGGAAAAAGACGAAATTTTGTGTACTAATTAATAAACTAATTGAAAAAATTTTATTAGATTTGTCTCACTGTTTACTAGAAGATTCAAAGTTTGAAAAAAATCGAAACAATTATGAGAAAACATTAACAACTTTACTTCAGAATGTCTGCTACTTGCATACACATTTCTCTTGCACTATTGTAAGTTAATTTGAATTTTGTAGAAAATTATTGATTACTGTAAAAATGCACCTTTTTAGCTTACTATTCTCGTCGTCCTACGCTCGATGGTCAAGCATTGATATGTCGTCAACAAATTTTGAGGAAATAATGGTGAAACACAATATGCACGAAAAAGAAGAATTTAAAAGTATCAAGAGTCTGAATATTTTCTATCAAGCGGGAACGAGTAAACAAGGATACCCTGTTTTTTATTACATTGCAAGACGTTACAAGTAATTATAATAATTCTCAATTTAGACAAGTTGTTTGACTTTAATACTAGTTGTGATTAAAATTTTTTTTTCCCAGGATCGGCGAAACTAATGGAGATCTTTTGATATATCATGTGATTCTGACTTTGAAGCCATTTTGCCATTCGCCATTTGAATTGGTTGTTGACTTTACACACACTTGTTCCGACAATCGTTTTAGAACTGAATTCCTGCAAAAATGGTTTTACGTTTTGCCGGAAGTTGCTTATGAAAATATTCACGCCTCGTATATTTATAATTGCAACAGTTGGGTGAGGGAGTACACGAAGTTTCACGACAGAATCTTGGCACCCTTGAAAGGAAATCGAAAAGTCATTTTCGTCGACGGTCCGGGAAGACTCAACGATCTCATTGATCCGGAACAACAAAAATTACCTGGAGCAACACTTTCGCTCGATGAAGATCTTAAAGTTTTCACAAGTGCGCTCAAACTGTCTCATAAAGATACCAAAGTCTCTATAAAGGTGAGTCTGCATTAATAATAGTTATTTATGAGTGTCATACAATATTTTTTACAACAGTCACCACATAGAAAAAAGAAAGCCGAAAATATTGCGTTTAAGAACAAAAAAACTTACGTAGTTGGTGAAAATAAGGAATTACAAATGATTGGAGAAATTCAATTATTTCTGTGAAAAATTTTGTTATTTTTGAAAATAATTGAATTCTTTATAAGAATTTTATAAACATTGCTTTAAATAATTAATTTTTTTTTGAAATATAATAAATATTAAGAAAAATTTATTTTAAATAATTTACTTCTTGTGAAAATAATTATAATTATAATAATTATAATTTTGTTAGCGAACTAGAAAAATAAAACAAAAAGTAAGGGAGCGCGAGTGTTATTTTTTGGACAACTTAGTGAATTATTTTAAAAGTTTTAGTTAAAAACATGAAAAAAAATTTAAATTTGGAAAAGTTACAAATTATTGCAGAAATCCAATAATTGTTTTCAAGAGTAATAAAAGTTATCGCAGAAATTTAATTATGTTCGAAAGTAATAACATTCCTCTATAGGAATTCAATTATTTTCATAAATAATCAAACTCATCATAGAATTTCAATTATTTTTAAAATACAATTTTAATCGAATTTTTCGAAAAATGTAATTATTTTTAAAAATTTTATTAATAATCGTCGAAAGAATTCAATTGTTTAAAAATTTATTGATAAAATTCTTTATGAGAATTGAATTTAAAAAAATATTAAATTATTGAATATAAATTATTTTTATTTTTGTATTTAAATAATTAAATTCTAGTAGAATTTCGTAATAGAAATTGATTTAAAAATGAGTTTCAGTTGAAATTTTAGATAATAATTGAATATTAAAAGCATAATTGCATGAATTTTTAGAAATAATTGGATTTTGAAATTAATTTTTTTGAAAAAGATTAATTGAATTTTTTTTATATAATTTGAAGTTTTTATTTTTAATTTTTATATATTTTTTCGTTTTGAGACATGAGAATTCGAAAAATGTAAAAAAAAAATTTCTGTCTGTCTGTCTGTATGCAAAACTTTGTTCGCGCATCACTTCAAAACGGTTTTACCGATTAAAGTGAAACTTGGCAGTCTATTAGGTATTAACGTAACTTATAATCATAGCCTTATTCGATTAAAAAATATTAACTTGAACGAAAGTTACGACATTTTTTCAAAAAATTCGAAAAATCAAAAAAATGAAAAATTTTTATTTTTTATAAAATGGATGCAAAACTATCCTTAGCTAACTTTTTTAGATAAATACAACCCATTTCTATACTAAAATTTCAAAAAAAGACGTATTTTGAAATTTTTTTCGTTTTTTCTGATCAAATTTTTTCTACAAAAATGATGATTCTTGATTTTTAAACAAGCTTTTTATGGAAAGTTATTAAACTTTTTTTATTTAAAGACCAGTATTTAAACCAAGAAATTTACTTTATTGGACCAAAAAAATTGTTTCAATATTCAGTTTTTAAAATCAAGAAAGTTATGCAAAAGTTAACAAAAACATGTTCATATGAATTAAATGTATCACTGCTACTCAAAGGGTTAAATATTAATTAATTCTTGCATCAAGTTGGTATTTTCTAGATTAAGATATTTTCTAATTAATTAATTAATTTGTTTTCTTGGTAATTTTAATTTCAATTTTATCATAAAAATAGAAAAAAATAGGAATTTTAAATCTAAAATTTAAAAGTTTAAATATTTTTACCCATAAAAATTGAAAATATTAATATCTAATTTTTTTGATTTTACCTACTTATTACTTTTAAATAACATGTTTTTTGTTTTTACAAATTATGATCCAAGATAATTTAGTAATACTGAAATGAAAATGTTTCATATCTTTTATCAAATTTAATTAACAAGAATTTTTTTAGTTTTACAAAGCTCCTGGAGAATAATCCCGAGTAGAAATTTTGACAGGGGCCTGGGCGGGTCCAGACCTGGGTGAAACAAGGAACCCGGCCGGCGCCATGGCGCAAAGCCTGATTTGACGAGCTGCCAGGTCGGGTCCCGGTCGGGTTCCCGGTTTCATGCGGGGTCAGGGCCCTGTTAGGGCAATTTCTGCACGGGATTTAAAAACTTGCCAAAAACAACTAACAGTGGTTACCTCCAAGACTGCAAAACGGGCCCGTCAACACTGAAAAAATTACATTCTAATTTTAAGAAAAACTTCTTAAATATGCGCCAAGAATATTCCCCACTTAAATTAAGTGGGAAATATTCTTACAATACTAATTTTCTTCTTATTGTAAGAATATTTCCCACATAATCTAAGTAGGGGAATATTCTTGGCGCATATTTAAGAAGATTTTCTTAAAATTAGAATGTAATTTTTTCAGTGAATGTCTGCAGAAAACTGGCAAAAAGTACTGGGCCTATACTGGCATTCAAAACGTCTCATTGCTGGTAACGGGACTTAGCACGGACCAATAGTGGTACATTATTATCAGATTATTAGGATAAACTTTTCTATCTATGATGGCAAGTTGTAATTGAAAGTATTGGATAAAACTGAATTCTGGGATTTTTGGGAAATCCGTGACAAAAAAATAAAAATCACTACTTTCCTCGCCTTGAATCCTCTTGCAATTTTTTTAAATGGCTTCTGATTATTAAGAGAAAAAAATGCTTGCGAGGCGAGGAAACAATAATTTAGTTGAATTTCCAGGAATTTCGGGAAATCCGTGATCCTTTCGTAATTTTTTTAAAGGGCTGTTAATATTAAAATAAGCAATTAGCTAAAGTAAAAATTTTCGTCGAATAAACGTTGGTAATTTCAGTTTCAGAATATTGGGACGTTGCTCGGCTCAGTAATGGCACATTAATAGCAAAAATTTTGTATCTGCTATGATGGCAAAATACAATTGCCAATATTGGGACGTACCTTGCCATAATAATATCACAATATCGATAAATAGTGTAGCTTATTGACTTCACGTCAGAGTAGCAAAGTGAAATAAAGACGTATAAATATGATAAATTAATTAGTTAATTAATAAAAAATGTAATAATTTATATTAGTTTTTGTATTTTGCCAATACTGGGTAAGTAATGGCAGTCAACCGTAATTAACACCACAAGAGTCGTCCCAATAATATCGGCCAAGACTAGGTGACAACTTTGCCAGTTTAGGGCGATTTTAAAAATTCTAAACATTATCTTTTTACTTTCCTTAAAATTTCGTTTTCTTCTTCATTAATTAATATTAATAATCATCAAGAAAATTAGTTTAAATGTAGTTGGTTAAATACTAATCAATACTCAATATGGAAAACTTTAAAAATACTAAGAAACACGTCGAAGACGGGTATCGCAGCTAGTATTAAATACTTTCACTGGTTCGATCCTATATATATTGCAAATTTTCGCAAGTGTTCCAATCTCAAAAGTAAAAGTTGTCAAATTGGACTAATAATTTTACAAACTTTAGCACTATTAAGGTTTGGTCCAGTTTGATCAGTAGGTTTTCCAAAAAATTATAGCTATTACATAACAATGTGAAAAATGTTGTCCTATATGCTTTTTTTGAAAATTAAACATTTTTTGGACATATTTTGAAAACGGACCCTTTTCTTCTTTTTTGAGCCTTAAAATAAATTTTTTTCTTTTCAGGTGGGGCCGACAGCAATTCAAATAACTTCGGCAGAGAAATGTAAAGTCCTTTCGCACTCAGTCTTATTGAATGATGTGTATTACGCTTCGGAAATCGAGGAAGTTTGTCTGGTTGATGATAATCAGTTCACTCTCACGATTTCAAATGAAGCCGGTCCATTGTCTTTTATTCATAACGACTGCGACAGTATTGTGCAGGCAATAATTCATATCAGAAATCGTTGGGAACTTTCTCAGCCGGATTCAATGTCGGTTCATCCGAAAATTCGACCCAAAGACGTGCCAGGAACATTACTGAACATGGCCCTCTTAAATCTGGGCAGTTCGGACCCCAATCTGCGGACCGCTGCATACAACCAACTCTGCGCCCTCACTGCAACTTTTGATCTCAAGATTGAGGGGCAACTGCTGGAAACGTCAGGGCTCTGCATTCCCTCGAATAACACCATTTTCATCAAACATTTGAGTGAAACTCTTGCAGCTAATGATCCGCACTTGACATTGGAATTTTTGGAAGAGTGCATTGAGGGCTTCAAAGGGTCAACTATTGAACTCAAGCATTTGTGTTTGGAGTACATGACACCTTGGCTTAACAATCTCGTATGTTTCTTTCTATTTCGCTTCTTTTTAAATCAATTTGACTATTATGTAGAGAAAGGTCCGTAAATTTGCTTCAAGTCCGTAAAAGTCAATTTAAAAAAAAAAAGGACCGTAAAGTCTGTAATTTCACAGAAAAAAGACAAAAAATTCGTAAATTCTACGATATAATTTGGAGAATCTTACAGAAATTACAAATTCTTCACAAAAATTCAATTACGTTCAAAAATTTTGAAACATTCTCGTCAAAATTTCAATTACCTTTAGAAATATTAAAACACTTCTCCGAAATTCAATTATTTTCAAAAATTTTCAATATTTATTATTTTCAAAAAATTTTGCAAAAGAATTCAATTATTTAAAAAAAATTTGATAAAATTCTACGCAAACATTTAATTATTTTCAAAAAATAATAAAAATTTCACAGGAATTCAATTATTTACAAATTTTTTTATAAATTTCTTCACAATAATTCAATTACTTTGATAAATAATAAAACTTTTACAGAGATTCAATTATTTTCGTAAATACTAAAATTCTTTATAGGAAAATGAATTTCATTTAAAATTTTAGATTATAATTGAATATTAAAAGCAATATAGCGTGGATTTTTAGAAATACTTGACAATTTAAAAAGGTTTCATATTAAAATCTTTGAAAGTTTGTATTTTTCATACTTTCAATTAACAATTCTGTAGAAGAAATAATTTTTTTGAAAACGTTTATTTGAATTTTACTTGAAATTATTTTTTTGAAGTTTCTATTATCTAATATATATATTTAATTGAAGAATATCTGAATAAATGAAATTTTGTAAAATAAATAAATTATGAAAATTCTCAAAGAACTTTTTCAAAAATTATTTAAAAAAAAGCAAACGTTACGCACGCGGAACGTCGCATTCGATTTATTACTTTTATGCAAATTACAAAATTTTTTATTTTTAAAAATAAATTTCTGAATAATTTCATAATCAAAATTTAAAAAATTCACTTATTAAGTACATAATTAATTATTATTGTTTATATTTTCAAAAATTTGAATACAATTCTTCAAAAGAATTCAGCTATTTTTATAATAAAATTTTCTGCAAAAATTCAATTATTTCCATAAATAATAAAATTTTCCAAAGAATTTCAATTATTTTCTTAAATAATAAAATTCTTCAGAGGATTTCAATTATTTTCTAAAATTTTAATAAAATTCTTCGCAAGAATTCAATTATTATCATAAAAAATAAAATTCTTTGGAAGATTTCAATTATTTTCAATAACAATAAAATTCTTCGGAGAATTTCAATTATTTTAAAAAATTTGAAACAAATTCTTGTCAAGAATTCAATTTTTTGTTTTTGTAAATAATTAAATTCTTCGGAGGATTTCAATTATTTAAAAAAATTTGAAACAAACTCTTGTCAAGAATTCAATTTTATTTCATAAATAATTGAATTCTTTACAGAATTTCAATTATTTTCAAAAATTTGAAATAAATTTTTGTCAAGAAATCCTTTTGAAGAAAAATTCACGGCAAAAATTATTTTGAAAATTATTTTAAAAAGCTGAAAAAATTCTTTGTTTAATTCAATTATTTTCAAAATTTTCAATTTAAATTATTCAAAAAACATTATTTAAAAAAAACACAAAGAAATTCTTCAAAAGAATTTAATTATTTTAAAAAACTCTAATAATAAATAAATCATAAAATTAAATTACTTTCAAAATTTTCTATTAAAATTATTAAAGAAACTTCATTATTTAAAAAAAATTCAAAGAAATTCTTCAAAAGAATTTAATTAGGATTTTTACAAATTTTCTCAAGAATTAGATTATTTGTATAAATAATAAAATTCTGCGAAGGAATTCAATTATTCTTACATTTTTTGACAAAATTCTCTGCAAGAATTTAATGATTTTTAATAAATTAATTTGAAAATTAAAAATATTTAAAAAGAAAAATTATTAAAAAAGTTTGGAAAAATTAAAAATTAAAAAAAAAAAAATTTATCAAAATTCGTCCAAAAAATTTAATTAGGTATTTAAAAATTTATTGATGTAATTCTTTATGAGAATTAAATTTTAAGAAACATTCAATTTATTATTCAATAAATTATTAATATTTGTATTTAAATAATTGAATTCTCGTATAGAATTTTCTAATAAAAATTTATTTAAAAATGAATTTCAGTAAAAATTTTTTGTTAATTGAATATTTAAAGCAGTATAACGTGAATTTTTAGAAATAATTAAATTTTGAAATTAATTTATTTGAAAAAGTTTAATTGAAATTTGTTTATATTATTTGAAGTTTTTATTTTCTAATAATATAAAGAATTTTCGAATTAATTGAAATTTCATATATTGAATATTGTAAACAAATGGATTTGAAAATTGTCAAAGAACTTTTTTGAAAATTATTGAGAATATTTGATTGAAAGAAGAATTTTAGTTAAAAATTCTTGAAAATAATAATTGAATGGAAATGATGAAAATAATGTTTATAATTTTTTTAAGCTCAAAATCATTGCCCTGTAAGTCAAAAATTAAACTTTAATCCCAATTTTTTTGAGAAACATTTTAGTAATCTTTATACAAATGCGAAATTTTTTCAAGAAATTGAAATTTTAAATCCTTTTTTTTATTTAGAGGTCGATTATTTTATTTTTTGCAAAAATTCAATTATTCTTAAACAAAATTTTAATAAAATTTCACGAACGAATAGAATTATTTTTTAAAATTTTAATAAATCCTTCGAAAAAATTCAATTATTTTCTAAAATTTTAACACGATTTTTTAAAACCTTCAAAGAAATTGTTCATAGAATTCAATTATTTTCAAAATTTTTAATTAAAATTGTTAAAGAAACTTCATTTTATTTAAAAAAAATAATTCATAGAAATTCTTCAAAAAGAATTTAATTAAAAAAAATTTTTTAAATTTGAACAAAATTCTTCACGATAAAATTCTTCGAAGGAATTCAATTATTCTGAAATTTTTTAACGTAATTCTTTGCAAGAATTCAATGATTTTCAATAGGTACGTTAATTTTAAAATTGAAAATATTTAAAAAGTTAGGAAACAAAAAAGCAAACAATTATATAAAAGATTGTAACTATAAATTCAAATTTTCAAAGATTTTAATTTGAACCCTTTGCAAAACTCAATTATTTCTAAAAATTCACGCTATAATGCTTTTAATATTTAATTATAATTAAAAATTTGAAGTGAAATTACTTTTCTAATCAATTTTTATTAGAAAATTATTCGAAAATTCAATTATTTAAATACAAAAATTAATAATTTATTAAATAATTGAATATTTCTTAAAATTGAATTTTTATGAAGAATTTTATCAAAATCTTTAAAAATAATTGAATTCTTACGGCAAATTTAAAAGAAAAATTTAAGAATAAATGCAATTTTATATTATTTTATTTAAAATTATAGAAAAAATAATAATTGAAATTCTGCGATAAGTTTTTTATTTATGAAAATAAATTAATTCTTGAAAGAATTTTTTAAAAAATCTGTTTAAAAAATTGAATTCCTGTGAAGAATTTTAATTGTAAACATATAAAATTAAATTCCGGAGAAAAATATTATTATTTTGAAATACTTTGACTGGTTCGAGCTCTGAGAGAAATTGAAATTGTTACTAGGTTCGATTCTACAAGCCAAACGACGAAGGAGGGAAACGACAGAAGCAAGTGACACAAATTTTAGAGAAACTCATAACTTTGACGATTGATGAAGTCGAGATGTATCCGAGTATTCAGGCGAAAATTTGGAGCACGATCGGGAGACTTCCGGACCTGATAGACACAGTTTTGGATAATTTTATTCAACGAAGTGTTCGCTACGGTCTGGGATCGCCGATGGTGGAGATAATGGCGGACACGGCAGTGGCTCTGGCCTCTGGCAACGTCCAGCTTGTAGCAAAGAAAGTGATTGGAAGGCTCTGCCGAGTTGTTGACAAAACTTGTACGTCGCCGACTCCACTGTTGGAGCAACACATGATGTGGGACGATATTGCCATTTTGGCTCGGTACCTTTTAATGCTGTCGTTCAACAATTGTCTCGACGTTGGAAAGCACTTGCCTTACCTCTTCCATACGGTGACCTTCCTCGTCTGTTCCGGGAGTCTCAGTATGCGAGCTTCAACTCACGGTTTAGTCATCAATATAATTCACTCCTTATGCACCTGCAGTTCGCCCTCTTTTTCCGAAGACACTTATCGAGTTCTCCGAATGAGTTTGGACGAGTTCTCCTTGCCCAAGTTCTACTTGTTGTTTGGAATCAGCAAGGTGAAATCCGCTGCTGTAACTGCCTTCAGGTAATTTCAACTAGTTAGTCAATTAAAACCTACTATTTGGGTACTTTTTTAGATTTCACCCACTAAAAGCTACTATTTCTGTTCATTTGAGAATTTACTTTAAATTCGCTAAGACTAGAAATCAAAAAACTATTCTCGAAAGTTATAATCGAATTCTTTTCAACGATTCAATTATTTTCAAAAAATATTTTAAATTATTTTCAATATCTTGTAATTTTATAAGATTTCGCAAAAGAATTCAATTATTTTTTAAAAAATTGATAAATCTCATCCAAAATTCAATTATTTTCATAAATAATAAAATTTCCACAGGAATTTAATTAATTTAGAATAGCATTTTAAAAAAAAATTCCAGAAAAATTTAACAAAATTTTTATACAATTCTTCACAATAATTCAATTACTTTCACTAATAATAATATTTTTCATGGAAATAAAATTTGTTAAAAAAGTTTTTCATAAAATTCTAAGCAAGAATTCAAATATTTTCATAAAAAATAATAAAACTCATCGAAGACATTCGACACGACCATAAACAAAAACTGACTATCGTTCTCAAAATTCGCGTTCACTAAGGCTGTTTTCGGCATGGTCATGGATTGCGATCCGGATCATAAAGTAACCAATCACAGCATAGGAAAAGTGATCTGGATCGCGATCCATCTCGATCCATGCCCATGCCGAAAACTGCCTAAGTTGTCCAAAAAATAACACTCGCGCTCGCTTCCTTTTTGTTTTGTTTTTCAAATTCGCTAACAAAATTATAATTGAGGAGCCGGGAAGAAGAACTCTCTTCGCTCGGACCGTAAGCGCTAATACCAGTCGGGTGGCAGTGAGCGCCTCTGGGCCTGTCACTGCTACCCGACTGATATTAGCGCGTGCATTCCGAGCGAAGAGCCGGTTCTAGAATCCAGCTCCTCAATTATTATAATTATTATAATTATAATTATTTTCACAAGAATTCAATTATTAAAAATAAACTTTTCTTAATATTTATTATATTTCGAAAAAATTAATTATTTAAAGCAATGTTTATAAAATTCTTATAAAGAATTCAATTATTTTCAAAAATAACAAAATTTTTCACAGAAATTCAATTCTTTTTAAACATTCTAATAAAATCGTTCACAAGAATTCAAATATTTTCATAAATAATAAAATTCTTCTGAGGAAATCAATTATTTTAAAAAATTTTAATAAAATTCTTTGCAACTATTTAATTATTTTCAAAAATAATTAAATTCATCGCAGGATTTCAATTATTTTTTAATACAATTTTACAGGAACTGCTCAAAAAAATTTAATTACTCTTAAAAATTAAATTTCAATTCTTGGAAAAAATCAATTATTTAAAAAAATGTTTTTTTAAATTCTTTGGAAGAATTCAATTATTTAAAAAATATTAGAATTTTTCAGACGAATTCAAATATTTTAATAAAATTGTTCGAACGAAATCAATTATTTTAAATACAATTTTAATTAAATTTTTTTTTAAATAATTCAATTATTCTTTTAGATTTTAATAAAATTTTTCCCAAGAATTAAATCATTTATATAAATAATTCTTCGAAAGAATTCAATTATGTCGATAAATAAGAAAATTATTCTCGAAAATTCAATTATTTTGAGGCATTTTTAATAAAATTCTATACAAAATTCACTTATTTTCATATAAATAACAATATTCATCACAATAATTCAATTATTTTTAAAAGTAATAAATTTCTTCTCAACAATTCAATTATTTAAACAAAGTCTAATAAAATCGTTCGCAAGAATTCAATTATCTTTATAAATAGCAAAATTTTTCACCAAAAAGTCAATTGTTTCCAATAATTTAAATAAAATGCAAATGCAAAATTTAAATTATTTTCAAAAATTTCTGGCAATTTAATGATTTTCAAACTTTACTATTTTCATAAAATTTGGCACAAAATTTAATTATTGAAAAAAAAATGTTTTGATACAATTCTACGAAAACATTCAATTATTTTCATCGCAGAATTTCGAATATTTTTAATTCAATTTTAAATAAATTCCTCGAAAAATGCAATTCTTTCAAAATTTTGTTAAAACTCGACAAAAGAATTGAATTTTAAGAAACATTCAATTATTCAATAAAATAATAAAATTCGTTGCATTAATTCAATTATTTTAAGGAATTGTAATAACATTCTTTTCCAAAATTCAATTATTTTGCTATAAATATCAAAATTTATAACAAGAATTCAATTCTTTTGAAAAGTAATAAAAAACTTTGCAAAAATTAAATTATTCTCAAAATTTTTGAAAAATTCTCGTCAAGAATTAAAAGTTATTTTTATAAATAGTGATAAATAGGCAGCGAAATGCTTCTCAAGAAGTAAATTATTTTTAAAAATTTGAATAAAATTCTTGTCAAAATTTCAAATATTTAATAAAATTCTTCGCATGAATACAATTATTTTTATAAATTATTATTTAAATTCTTCTCATGAATTCAATTATTTTTAAAAATTCTAATAAAATTCTTCAAAAGTTTTCAATTATTTTCAAAAATTGTGATAAAATTCTTTAATTCAATAAATTTCAGTAAAATTTTAATTAAATTCCTTAAAAGGAATTAATTATTTTCAACAGTTGTTAATAAAATTCTTCTTAAAATTTCAATTGTAAGAAATATTCAACTAGGTATTAAATTAAATTATTTATTTTTGTATTCAAATAATTGTATTCCCGTAGAATTTTTTAATAAAAATTTATTATTTCAAAATGAATTTCTGTTAACATTTTAGAAAATAATTGAATATTAAAAACATTATAATAGCGCGAATTTTAGGAATAATTGAATTTTGAAAAGGTTTTAAATTAAAATCTTTGAAAATCTTAGTTTTATAATGTTTTATCATGTTTTATAATGATATTCTTATAAGTTGTTGAATTTCAAAAGGTTTTAATTTGACTCTTTTGAAGAATTTTAATTCTTGTAGAAATATAATATTGATTAATTATTTATTTGAAAATGAAGTAATTGATGTTTTCGAATAATTTTACAATTAAAGAAATTCGTAAATGTATTAAATAGAAAATTTTGTTGAGTATCCAATAATTTTTGGAGTGAATCAGAATATTCTTTAGGGTCAGGGAAAAAGTGGAAATTTTGTCTGGAAATCAGGGAAAAGTGAGGGAAAACCAAATGAAATTTATGTCGTTACCCTGTTACTTTGAATTAAATTTGCAAATGCATGTTTGTTTCAGATCGAGCTACAGGCATTCGAACGAGAAATGGTTTGGTAACGAAAGAACGATGGGAGGGATTCAGGATCGAGAGAGACTTTCGTTAACAAGTTTGGAAGTGATAACCGACGCACTTTTGGAAATTATGGAGGCTTGTATGAGGGACATTCCGAAATGTGACTGGCTAAAAACCTGGACGTCCCTTGCAAAAAGTTTCGCTTTTTGTTTTAATCCTGCGTTGCAGCCGAGGGCACTGATTGTTTTTGGATGTATTAGTAAAAGTATTACCGATCAAGACATAAAACAACTGTTGAGAATTTTAGTTAAAGCTCTTGAGAGCTTCAACGATATAATACTTCTCGAATCAATCGTCATGTGTCTCACGAGATTGCAACCGCTACTAAGACCTGTGAGTATATTATTCAAAATCTATTCCAGGCTTCCCACTCATTTACTAAAACATACTATTTACTATTTTTTTACGTTATGTTATGCTACTATTCAGGTACTTTTTTTAGTATTCGCTAATACTAGAAATCAAAAAACTATTCTTGAAAATTATAATCAAACTCTTTAAAACAATTCAATTATTTTCAAAAACTATTCGAAATTCAATTATTTTCAATATCTAGAATTTTCATGAAATTTAGCAAAAGAATTCAATTATTTAAGAAAAAATTGATAAAATTCATACAAAATTCAATTAGGTATTTTCATAAATAATAAAATTCTTCTCAGGAATTGAATTATTTAAAACAGAATTTTCCTAATATTTTTCGAAAAAAATCAATTATTTAAATAGATTTTTATAAAATTCTTCTCAGGAATTGAATTATTTTTTAAAATTTCAATAATAATCGTTGCAAGAATTCAATTATTTAAAAAAAATTTAATACGGCCCTGGCCGCCACGTTGCTGTATCACGTTTTGCCGGTCTCGTGAATATTTTAGCATTTTGTTGATAATAATTGTTGAATTTTTATTGTATGTGTATGATTACACTTGGGAGTGCACAGTGTCTCGTTTTTAAGTGATTTATTTGCATTTCTGACCATATCAGAGTTTTTTTACTGGTATTTGTTCTCTTAACCTAACTTTTTGACGCGCCAAATCATGGCTTCTCGAGACAGTCTTTCAAGTGAAATGATGTGTGTGGCGTGTAATAAAGGTGTTGTCAGGAATACAGTTTTTTGTAAAGTGTGCTCTGCTCCATATCACCCCAGTTGTGCTAAAGTCACTGCCTTGCTTCCAAATGAGGGTTTCTCTAAATGCTGTCGACCTAAATCGCCATTGCCTTTGACTGAGACAGACCCGAACATTATTGCTTTATCTCAGGGCTGTAACGCTGCAGGAATCATAACAAATGAAAGTATTGAGAGCATTGTTAATAAAGCAATTTCGGGTCTTCAAATTGGATTGAACAGTAATTTTTCATCAATTTCAACAACAATCAATGACCTATCATCAAAAGTTGACAACTTAAGTTCCAAGGTTGATGATGTAATTTCTGTTACTGCTGATCATTCGAAAAGAATTGCTACAATAGAAGGTACCATTGAACATTTGAATGTAAATTCTCTATCTAGAAATTGCATGACGGAAGTTCATGATCGTCTTTCCCGTTCCTGCAATCTAATTCTTTTTGGTGTTCCTGAAAAAAACAAGCTTAATGTTAATTCCCCAGATAATATCTCGAGCATGGTTATAGAGCTTTTTTCAAAATTTTCTTGTTCTAATTTTATTGAAAAAGCAAAAATATTTAGAATTGGTTCATTTAAGCAGATGCAACAACATCCGAGACCAATAAAAATTGTATGCGACTCGGAGGAGAGTGCGAGGTCACTTCACGTGTCATTTTTGAAGGCCAAGAAAGACGATGCCATTCAGCCTCTACTCTTGAATATGCGCCTGTCACGAGACATGACAAAGATGCAATTAGAGGACCTGTCGGTGTTGAGGAAGGAGTTGGAGACACGGCAACAGGAAGGAGAGACAAATACACGCATTGCTTATCGTCGTGGTGTACCTGTGATTGTGTCTACTACTCGTCGTCGAAGCCGTTAGATTGGTGTATGTGTCACACAGATTCTGCATGTCATAGTGTTGGCGATGATATGCCTTGCGATTCTGTTGACTTAACAAGTGTTCTCACCACTACATCATGTGAGTCAGTGACGGCTGTTTCTCACTCGTCGTTTTCCATTTATTATCAAAATGTAAGGGGTTTGAGAAGTAAACTGGATGTTCTTCGCCAAGTATTATCAACGGTAGATTTTAGTGTAATTATATTCTCTGAAACTTGGTTAAATTCATCTTTCAACACTTCAGAACTTGGTTTTTCAAATTATATTATTTTTCGATCGGATAGAAACAATAATACTAGTTTATATTCTCGTGGTGGTGGTGTCCTTGTGGCATGTAGTTCAGTGCTTAATGCTTCGCTCATAGACACTGATAACTCTTCGATTGAACATATTTTTGTAAAATTTTATTTTAAAAAAATATTGTATATTGTTGGCACATTTTACATGCCTCCCAATTCTACATTTCATTAAGTACATTTGTAACCAACTTGCGTTCCCATGTATATATATATATGATAACAATAATAATAGCAATGTTAATGCGGCCAAATAAATATATGTATTATTCTTAGTATTTTTTATAGTACTTTTGTACGAATGGGCATTGCCCGTATATTTCTGAATAAATAAATAAATAAATAAAATTTGTTAAAAGAATTCAACTATTTTCATAAATAATGTACAACTTTCAAAGAAATCCAATTATTTAAAATACAATTTTCATAAAATTAAAAAGAAAAATCATTTCTTATTTAAAAAAGTTTTTTTAAAATTCTTCACAAGATTGCAATTATTTTAAAAACTTTATTAAAGTTCGGTGAGAAAAATTAAATTATTTTCATAAATAATAAAACTCATCGCAGAATTTCAATTATTTTTAATATAATTTTAAATTAACTCCGCTAATAAGAATTTATTTAGAAATTAGAATTGAATAAAATAGAATGATTAAAGTTTTGAATGATTTTATTTCTAAATTTCAACAAAAAAATGATTGAATTTTGATTACTTTTGTATATTTTCAAAAAAAATTTTTTTGTTAAAATTCTAAGCAAGAATTCAATTATTTTCATAAATAATAAAACTCATTGAAAAAATTCAATTATTTTTAAATTAGTTAACCCTTTAACGCCCAAATGTGCTGTTTTCCGACTTGAATTTTAACTTCGTACAACTATTAAAAGAAAGCTAAAAAAATTTCAAAAGTACCATTTCCTACTGTTTTTGGGGTCGCCCTTTTGAATGGCGTTGTCAAAATTTCCAAAAAATGAAATTAACCCCCTCTTTTAATGCAATTTTCCAAAAAATGCAAGATTTTTGGATGAAATTTTTTTTTTATTGCAATTTTCATTGTTATATCCTATATCTACATATCGTCTAAGGTATAAAAACCGTATTCACGATAGCTGTACTTTAAAAATATGTAGTAGTTTTTTTCTTTTTTTCATTTTTCATTAAAAAATGGCGCCCGAACGCTAAATTTTTTTTTTATTACACAAACAAATTTTTTTTTTCTAAATTTGCTTAAATTCGCTTGAAATTTGTTACTCAGGGGTTTATGGGGTCGCTGATTACGAATCTGATGTTAGTTTTGAAAAATTCAAAATGGCGGATTCAATATGTCGAACGATTTTTTAAAAAATTTACCAAATTCGCCTGAAACTTGTTACTCGGGGGTTTTCAGGGTCGCTGATTACGTATATGATGTTAATTTTTAAAAATCCAAAATTTCGGATCTAATATGCAACAGATATTCAAATGACTGAAGGTGACCAGGACTTAGAATAAGTTTTGGTAAATGTTACATCCCGAGATAAAACTTTTTTTAATTTAACCCTCAATGTGTAAAATCAAATCAGCACTTTACCTCCCCTTTATTATTCGCTTAATAAAATTACCCTTGCCTTAGCTCAGGACGTGACAGAAGACAACCTTAAACAATGTTTAATGATGAAAAAAGGTCCCCACTTTTAAAGTTCAATAAGTAATTAAACTAAGTTTTATGAAAGTAATGTTTCAAGTTTAACATTATTATTAATTGAGTATAAGTAAATTCCAAAATTGACCCAAATAACAATTTTCAAGCCAATCCGGATGATTTTTATTTTTTTTGTCCGACATATTAGATCCGAAATTTTGGATTTTTAAAAACTAACATCATATTTGTAATCAGCGACCAAAAAAAAAAAAAAACCCCGAGTACTAATTCTTAAGAAAATGCGAATGATTTTTATTTTTTCGGTCGCCATTTTGGATCTGCCATTCTCGATTTTTAAAAACTAACATCATATTCGTAATCAGCGACCCAAAAAAAAACCCCGAGTACTAATTTTTAAGAAAATCCGAATGATTTTTATTTTTTCGGTCGCCATTTTGAATCTGCCATTCTCGATTTTTAAAAACTAACATCATATTCGTAATCAGCGACCCTAAAAACCCCCAAGTACCAATTTTTAAAAAAATCCGAATGATTTTTTTTTGGTCGTCATTTTGGATCCGCCATTTTAAATTTTTTAAAACTAACATCATATACGTAATCAGCGACCCTGAAAACCCCCGAGTAACAAGTTTCAGGCGAATTTGGTCAATTTTTTAAAAAATCGTCCGCCATATTGAATCCGCCATTTTGAATTTTTCAAAACTAACATCAGATTTGTAATTAGCGACCCCATAAACCTCCGAGTAACAAATTTCAAGCAAATTTAAGCACATTTAGAAAAAAAAATTTGTATGTGTAATAAAAAAAAATTTAGCGTTCGGGCGCCATTTTTTAATGAAAAATGAAAAGAAGAAAAAAAACTACTGCATATTTTTAAAGTACAGCTATCGTGAATACGGTTTTTATACCTTAGACGATATGTAGATATAGGATATAACAATGAAAATTGCAATAAAAAAAAAATTTTATCCAAAAATCTTGCATTTTTTGGAAAATTTCATTAAAAGAGGGGGTTAATTTCATTTTTTGGAAATTTTGACAACGCCATTCGAAAGAGCGACCCCGAAAATAGTAGGAAATGGTACTTTTGAAATTTTTTTAGCTTTCTTTTAATAGTTGTACGAAGTTAAAATTCAAGTCGGAAAACAGCACATTTGGGCGTTAAAGGGTTAAACCAAAAATTCAATTATTTTTACAAGAATTCAACTGAGTAGTGAATTTTAACCCTTTAGCGCCCAAATGGACAAAATTTTGGCATGAAGTTTGAGAACTTATTTCGGTACTTAAAAATCAATAGAAAAATTTAAGAATCATCATTTCTTATGTTTTCATATGCGCTCTATCGAATGGTGAAGAAAAAAAAGTCAAAAAATTATAAACAAAAAAGTTATTAATGTTTTTTATAAAAAAAGTCCGATTTTTTTCCAATTTTTGTTTAATTTTCAATTTTTTCTACCATGAAATAGCGGAAAAACAATTCCAAATGTTACAAATAACGTGACATAGATATATAACCTAGAAGATAGGACTATAGAGAAAATTAAAAATTAAAATGGCGGCTCAAAAATGGAGTTTGAAGTTCAAATTTTTTTCAAAATTTGATTCGAAAGTACAAAATTGTTAAAAGTGTTTAGATCAGCTTAAAATTTGTTACTCGGGGGTTTTAGGAGTCGCTGATCACGAATCTGAAGTCCAATTTTAAAAATTCAAAATGGCGGATCCAATATGGCGGACAATTTTTTTAAAAACTCATTAAATTTGCTTGAAACTTGTTACTCGGGGGTTTTTGGGGTCGCTGATCACGAATCCGAAGTCCAATTTAAAAAATTCAAAATGGCGGATCCAATATGGCGGACAATTTTTTTAAAAACTGATTTGATCAGCTTGAAATTTGTTACGCGGGGGTTTTTGGGGTCGCTGATTACGATTATAATGTCCAAGTTTTAAAATTAAACATGGCCGCTTCAATATGACAGACAAATTTTTAGTTAAAATTTAATAATCACGTTCTTTAGCCATTAAAAAACTTAAAATATTATTAATGTTTTCCAACTTTCACCACGTGGAGGCAAACGTCAACTGTAAAGTCTTTTTTTAAAATATCTTTTTTTTTATTTAATATATCGATAAGTAAAATTAATCAAATTAAAACTGTGAATAATAATTTTTGAAAGGTTTTACAAGAGCTGCAAGCTGGAGATAAAATTTTTTTTTCAATTTGACCTTGAAATAAGTAATGATTAAAATAAAACATATACATTTCCATTTTTTGACCTTTAAATTCAAAAAATATAATAACAAATAAAAAGAAGAAAAATACATAAAAATGAAAAAAGAAAAAAAATAAAAAAGTAAAAAAAATATAAAATTTAAAAATAAAAAAAAGACTTTCCAGTTCACGTTTACCTCCACGTGGTAAACGTTGGAAAACATTAAAAATATTTCAAGTATTTTAATGGCTAAAGAACGTGATTATTGAATTTCAACTAAAAATTCGACTGTCATATTGGATCCGCCATTTTGAATTTTTAAAATTGGACTTCAGATTCGTGATTAGCGACCCTAAAAACCCCCGAGTAACAAGTTTCAAGCAAATTTAATGAGTTTTTAAAAAAAATTGTCCGCCATATTGGATCCGCCATTTTGAATTTTTTAAATTGAACTTCAGATTCGTGATCAACGACCCCTAAAACCCCCGAGTAACAAATTTCAAGCTGATCTAATCAGTTTTTAAAAATTTGTCGTCCATATTGGATCCGCCATTTTGAATTTTTTAAATTGGACTTCAGATTCGTGATCAGCGACCCCAAAAACCCCCGAGTAACAAGTTTCAAGCAAATTTAATAAGTTTTTAAAAAAATTGTCCGCCATATTGGATCCGCCATTTTGAATTTTTAAAATTGGACTTCAGATTCGTTATCAGCGACCCCTAAAACCCCCGAGTAACAAATTTCAAGCAAATTTAATGAGTTTTTAAACAAATTGTCCGCCATATTGGATCCGCCATTTTGAATTTTTTAAATTGGACTTCAGATTCGTGATCAGTGACCCTTAAAATCCCCGAGTAACAAATTTCAAGCTGATCTAAACACTTTTAACAATTTTGTACTTTCGAATCAAATTTTGAAAAAAATTTGAACTTCAAACTCCATTTTTGAGCCGCCATTTTAATTTTTAATTTTCTCTATAGTCCTATTTTCTAGGTTATATATCTATGTCACGTTATTTGTAACATTTGGAATTGTTTTTCCGCTATTTCAGAGTAGAAAAAATTGAAAATTAAACGAAAATTGGAAAAAAATCGGACTTTTTTTAAAAATTAATTAATTAATTAATATTAAAATATTAAACATTAATTTTTTAAAAATTAATGTTTTTACATTAATAACTTTTTTGTTTATAAATTTTTGACTTTTTTTTCTTCGCCATTCGATAGAGCGCATATGAAAACATAAGAAATGATGATTCGTAAATTTTTCTATTGATTTTTAAGTACCGAAATAAGTCCTCAAACTTCATGCCAAAATTTTGTCTATTTGGGCGTTAAAGGGTTAAAAAGGGCTGAACTCTAAGAATTTTAAGACTTATTTTCAATGTCATTGGTTATGTAAAAATGACACTTATGGTTTTTAGAGTTGAGCCCTTTTCGAAATTCACGATTCAATTATTTAAAATAAAATTTTCATAATTAACTATATTAATTTGAATGTTCTTTCATTCTTTCATTCACTTTTTCTGTCCCTCACGCTCTGAAGTTGTCTTTTATTTATACTTTTGTTTTTGTTATCTTGAGATTGATTGTATACTATTATATTATTACTAGAAAATTTTACTCGCTGAACGTGATATTCAATTTATTATTGTTATGCAAATTACAAATTTTTTTAATTTTCAAATATAAATTTTTAAAATAATTTCATAATCAAAATTAAAAAAATTCACTTATTAAGTACAAAATTAATTATCACTGTTCATATTTTCTAAAATTTTAATAAATGCTTCGAAAAAATTCAATTATTTTTATAAATAGTAAAATTCTTCAAAAGAATTAAATTATTTTTAATCAAATTTAAATAAAATTACATGAAAGAATTTAATTATTTTCAAAAATTTCCATAAAATGCAATTTCAACAAGAATTTAAAATTCTCTAAAAATAATTCAATTATTCTCAAAATATTTTTAAAAAATTCTATTCTTGTGATGAATTCAATTATTTTGAATATACATAATTTTAATAAAATTCTTTAAAGAAATTCCATTACTTTCTAAACAACTTTAATTGAAATTCTCGAAAAAATTTCATTATTTTAAAATATTTCTATAAAATTCTTCATAACAATTTAATTATTTTTTATAAATAGTAAAAACTTTCTAAACAATATTCAATTATTTTTTTCAATAGTAAAATCTTTACAAAAATCCAATGATTTTCAAAACAATTTTAATTGAATTCCTCGGATGAATTCAAATATTTTTAAATATTTTCAGAAATTTCAATTATGTACAAAAATTTTAATAAATTCTTCGAAACAATTTTTATAAATAGTTAAATTCTCCGCAAGAATTCAATTATTTTCAATTTACTTTTAATAAAGTTCTTCTTTATAAAATTCAAATGCTTTCAAAATTTTTAATTAAAATTATTAAAGAAACTCCATTAGTTAAAAAAAAATTCAAAGAAATAATTTCTTTGAATTTTTTTTTAAACTAATAGAGTTTTTGAAGAATTATTCTTCAAAAGAATTTAATTAGGATTTTTAAAAATTTTAATAAAATTCTTTGCGAGAATTCAGTTATTTTCCTAAATAATAAAATTCTTTGAAGGAATTCTATTATCATCAAATTTTTTGATAAAATTCTTTGCAACAATTCGATGATTTTCAAAAATATTAATTTTAAAATTGAAAATATTTGAAGAGAAAAATTATAAAAAAGTTAATAATAATGCAATTTATTTTGCATTATTTTTATTTATGAATCACAATTTTTTAAACAAAATTATTACCTATTTTGTTTTAGAAAAAGAAGAAAAATTTTTGCAAAATTCCTATTTTTTTTAATCTTATTTTTGGAACAGGATTTTCCTCAGAAATTAAGACATTCAAAAATTTTAAATTCAATCTTTTTTTTTAAATTAAACAACTTATAAAAGTATTTTTATAAAATATGAAGATATCGATTGCTCCGAGTCGAAGACTCGGAGTGATCGATTTCTTCATGTTTTATAATAATTAAAGATGACTAAGTAATAAAATCATTATTTTATATTATTATAAGAATATTTTTTCTTTAACTTCATCAAAATTATTTTTATCATTTTAATTCAATTATTATTTTCTAGAATCTTAAATTATTTTTTATGAAAATAATTGAATTCCTCAAAAAAATTTATTAATTATAAAAATAATAATTGAATTCCTGTGAAATTTATATTATTTATGAAAATAATTAAATGTTTGCATACAATTTTATTAAAAATTTGTTTAAATAATTGAATTCATTTTAAGAATTTTTTTTAAAATAGTAGATATTGAAAATCATTGAAATTAGATAAATGCATTTTATTTTTGAAAATAATTGATATTAGGACAAGAATTATTTTGACATTTAGGAAAATAATTGAACTTTGGAGAAGAATTTTGTTATTTATAAAGATAATTGGGATTTTTACAAAATTTTTTTTCAAATTTTGTACATAGTTGAATTTTATAAGAAGAATTTTATTATTTTATTTTTAAATAGTTGAATTTTTGCAATTATTTGTAATTTTTCCAAAATTGAATTTTTTTAGTGTTTTCAACAAAAATTTAAATTAGAAAGTTTTCAAATTCTATTATTTTTAAAATTGCTAATTTTATTTTAAAAAAAAGGTAGTAAGAAGTTAGCCGCGCGAATTGTTGCTAGTATTTATTATATTTTGACAAAATTAATTATTAAAAACAATGCAACAACTTTTTTTTAGTTTGAAAGCTACTGTTTGCTACTATTTTAAAATGAATTATCGAGTGCGAAGTCTGTTATTCAATAATGTAAACCCATAATATTATTTACAAACACTATATATTTTCTATTTTTGAAAACAGGAATCTCCAATTCATAGATATTTATTTTGGGTAGCAACTTCAGTTTTACAGTTGGATGAAGCGTCCCTTTATGCCTCTGGTTTGGCTCTCTTGGAACAAAATTTGCATACTTTGGATTCGCAAGGAACTTTCGATGATAAGGTAAGAATTTTTTATATTTTTCCAAAAATTGACAACTTTTTTTTGCAAAGAACAAATAATAAATCATAATTGACTCTTATCCCTTAGACTTTGGAGCGGGTAATGATGTCGACTCGAGAACCTTTGGAGTGGCATTTTAAGCAACTAGATCACGCTGTTGGACTGTCGTTTAAATCAAATTTCCATTTTGCGCTGGTTGGTCATTTATTGAAAGGATACAGACATCCAACACCAACAACTGTCACGAGAACGGCTCGTGTTTTGACAATGTTATTGGCAATTGTCGCAAAACCATATCGAAGGGACAAATTTGAAGTGACTCCCGAGAGTGTTGCCTATCTCGCAGCATTGGTTTCTGTTTCTGAAGAAGTTAGAAGCAGATGTCACATAAGGCACGCTCTTGGAAGAAGCGCTAATGAATCTGGCAGTAATGATTTTCTAGACACTTTGATTACTAACGGATCGGTGAGATTCTTAATTTCCAATACGCAATAAAGTAATCCTTAACTACTACTTGTAACTAATTAATTAATTAATTAATTTCAACTTTTTAGGAATTTCCAACGAATGTTAATAATCCGCCGAATCGTAGGCAAAAATCATGGGATCTTTTGGATCAATCGGCAATCACACATGCGCGTCAACTTAAGCAACATCCTTCTCATCAGGTACTTTTTATTTAATCCATTTTTAAAACAAAACTTATTTTACGGCAATCGCTTTATTGGTATTTGATCTTCTTGCCGTTTCATGTTGGTTTCTATCTTTTCTTTACATGTCACGCTCTAAATGACATTAGTATTGCCGGGAAATACTTCTTAAAATACGTATTTTCTCGTTGTTGTGATGACTTGTTTAACTTCTTTTTTAATCCCCACAGTTCATTATATTTCACGTGCAGTCGGCGCGGCCTATTTTACAAAAATCGTATGCTTCGTATTAATGGCTTTTAATATCCGTACAATTCATTTTTGTAGAAGAAATTACAAAAACCAAAACAAAAAGTAAAAAACTTAGGAAAAATATATAACTATCCTTTTTTCCATGCAATTCAACTTTAAATTAAAATTCAAAATTAAATACAAAATATTTTTGAAAATACTTGTCAAATATGAATTGTTATTATACGAAGCATCAGATTTTTCTAAAAATAGGTCGCAACGACTTCTATTGAAATATAATGGATTCATTCCATAAAATAATATTTGCAAAATCTATGAAAATGGAAAACAAATTTATAAAAATGCATGATATTTTTTGTAAAAAGCAGGGCTCGAAAGTTTGTAAATTGTACGATATAATTTTGGAAATTTTGAAAAAGTTACAAATGATTGCAGAAATTCAATTATTTTCAAAAGTAATAAAACTCTTCGCAAAAATTTTATTATTTTCTAAACTTCTCGTCAAAATTCCAATTATCTTTATATAAATAATAACATTCTTCTCCGAAACTGAATTATTTTCAAAACTTTTAATAAAGTTCTTGACAAGAATTCAATTATTTTTATAAATAAGAAAATTCTTCATAGGAATTTAATTATTTTTATAAAGAACAAAATTCTTAGTAGGAATTAAATTATCTAAAATTTTTTTTACAAAATTCTTCGAAGAAATCCAATTTTTTTTTAAAAATTGTAATATATTTCTTGTCAAAAATTAAATTATCATTATAAATACAATATTCTTCGAAGAAATTCAATTATTTTTAGAAATAAAATTTTTTTACAGAGATTCAATTATTTTCAAACACTACATAAAATTCTTCGCAGAAATTCATTTTTTCTAAACTTTCAACAATTTTCTTCGTAGATTATCAATTATTATTGAAAAATGTAATAGAGTTCTGGGCAAGAATTCAATTATTATAAATATCAAAATTCTTTGCAAAAATTCTATTATTTTTAAAATTTTCAATAAAGTTCTTGACAAGAATTCAATTACTTTTATAAATAATAAACTTTTTGGTTAGAATTCAATTATTTAAAAAAATAACAACATTTTTTAGCAAAAATTCAATTATTTTCAAAACTTTCAAATAAATTTCTTGGAAAGCATTCAATTATCTTTTCATAAATAACAGAATTCTTCCCAAAAATTCAATTCTTTTAAAAAAAACATCATTTTTAGCAGGAATTCAATTATTTTATTAATTTTTCATAAAATTCTTCACAGAAATTCAATTATTTTCAAAAATAAATAATTTTTTAACGTGATTCAATTATTTTTAAACACTACATAAAATTCTTCGCAGAAATTCAATTATTTTCTAAACATTTCATAATTTTCTTCGCAAATATTCAATCATTATTGAAAACTGTAATACAATTCTGGACAAGAATTCAATTATCATTATAAATAACAAAATTCTTCGCAGGAATTCAATTATTTTCAAAATTTATTATAAAATTCTTTGCAAAAATTCAATTATTTTCAAAACTTTTAAATAAAATTCTTGGAAAGAATTCAATTATCTTTTCATAAATTACAGAATATTCTTACAAAAAATTCAATTCTTTTAAAATATAACCACATTTTTAGCAGGAATTCAATTTTTTTTTTAAATTTTCAAAAAATTCTCAACGGAAATTCAATTATTTTTCAAACTTTCAATAAAGTTCTTGACAAGAATTCAATTATTTTTATAAAGAACAAAATTCTTAGTAGGAATTAAATTATTTTTTATAAAATTTTTGGAAGAAATTCAATTATTTTCAAAAATAACAAATTTTTTAGCAGGAATTCAATTACTTAAAAAAATTATCATAAAATTCATCGCAAAAATTCTATTATTTTTAAAACTTTTAATAAAGTTTTTGACAAGCGAATTCAATTATTTTTATAAATAACAAAATTCTTCGTAAATTCAATTATTTTTATAAAGAACAAAATTCTTAGTAGGAATTAAATTATTTTTTATAAAATTTTTTGAAGAAATTCAATTATTTTCAAAAATAACAAATTTTTTAGCAGGAATTCAATTATTTTTAAAAATTTTAGTAAAATTCTTGTCAAAATTTCAATTATTTTTTCATAAATAACAGAATTCTTCCAAAAAAATTCTATACTTTTTTAAAATATAACAACATTTTTAGCAGGAATTCAATTATTTTTAAAAATATTTATAAAATTTTTCACAAAAATTTAAATAAATATCTTTGAAATCTCGTAGAATTTTTTAATAAAAATTGATTTAAAAATGAATTTTAGTAAAATTTGTATTTTTCATATTTTTAACCAACAATTCTGAAGAATAAATTTTTTTGAAATGTTTAATTGAAATTATTCCAAGTTTTTCATTTTCTGCAATATATTTAATTGAAGAATTTCCGAATAATCGAAATTTCACGTAAAATTCTATTTTAAAGAAATGGATTCGAAAATTCTGAAAAAGAACTTTTTGGAAAATTATTAAATTTAGAGAAGAATTTTGGTTAAAAATTGTAGAAAATATTAATTGAATTGATATGATGAAAATAATTTTGAAGAAGTTGCAGTTACAATATTCTTATAATGTAAAATAATGATTTTAAGTAAAATTTTCTCTTATTTGACTCAAACTGATTACATTTTTCAATTTTTGTCTATAATTGATCCGTAATTTTTAATTTTTGATCCGTAAAGTCCGTATTTTTAAATATTTTTAAATACTTTCACTGGTTCGAGCCCTGAAAAAGTGAATTTTTTTTATTAAATACATAGATGATTAGAATTTTGTAAATATTTAATTTGTCTTTCAATTAGTTTCATAATTTAACAAGCAAAAACAACTAACAGAAATAAGTTTATTAAAAAGTACTTTGTTCTTTGAATTAGTTGTGATAAATATGATCTGTGTTTGTGCTTAAAATCTAACAAAATTTTGATGTGAACCTTTTTTCTATGTTTGATCCGTGTCTGTGTCTGCCTTTACCTGGATCGTAATCCTCTTAAATGTCCACTAACGCGTCTTTCACCTCATCACTTTCATCATCTTATTGATGACGCTCATCGACTAACCAGACTGGCCGGATTTTATTTAAAACACAGCGATCTTTTTCTGTACCATCTACGAAGGAAGTCAAACCTAACGACGAGTTAGAGCCCAAGGTACTTATCGATTACTCACTCTTTCAGAAAATATCCAATCATTGTCAGTGTTCTTAAAGAAGTTGTATAAAGAATTCATTTATGAAAATCGCAAATTTTCTTTATTTAACTTCTTTAAGAAAAGAATAAACATTTTATTTATCTTTGATGATTCCTGAGTAAAACATAAACTCTCTGT
Organism: Leptopilina heterotoma; assembly: GCF_015476425.1. Classification (NCBI taxonomy): domain Eukaryota; kingdom Metazoa; phylum Arthropoda; class Insecta; order Hymenoptera; family Figitidae; genus Leptopilina; species Leptopilina heterotoma. Next base: position 1,832,146 of record NW_025110849.1, read on the forward strand.
CTCTCTCTTTCTCTCTTTTTCTAAACCTTTAATATTCACTTGTTTCTTTATGTGTTCTTGTTTCTTTGTGTGTTGGAGTTTGGTATTTTCTAGACATTTTTAATGCACTAAGTTACTTTTTAAAGAGGAAAATAAATTTTGAATGACATGTTTATTTATACAGAATCGAAGTACTCGAGTCAGCGTGAGCAATGAAAACAACGTTCTTTTGGACCCGGAAGTTCTCACAGATTTTTCAACTCAAACCCTAGTCTTAACAGTGCTGGCCACTTTGGTAAAATACTCCACTGAAGAAAGTGAAACAAGAATTTTGTACGGTTATCTCGCAGAAGCTTCAGTTGTTTTTCCAAAAGTCTTTCCAGTCATGTGAGTTAATTTAAACATTTTCTTTCGAATTTTTCTTGTAAAACAAAAAACTTTTCAAGAAAGTAATACGCAATGCTTTTTCAGTCATAATTTACTGGACGCGAAAATAAATAGTGTGCTTTCAACCTGCCATGATCAAACGATTTTGAGCTCGGTACAGGCTATTATACAGAATATGATTGCTTGCGAAGATACGAGTCAACAACAACTTCACTATTTGCAAAGCTGTGGTTTTGGAGGACTTTGGCGATTCGCTGGACCTTACACGAAGGTAACAATAGAGAATTAGCAATAATAAATAAATAATAGTTCATTATAAGAAAATTCATGAAAAATAACAAAAATATTAATAAAGACCAAAAAAAAAAAACTCACATCAACATTTAAAACAAAGAACAGGGTTGCCACAGGTCAGGGAATTCAGGGAAAAGTCAGGGATTTTTAGTAAAAGTACTGGAAAAATAAATTGAATTTTTGAAAATTCATGAGAAAACTCTGATTTTGATGTTTTTTTGTTTGCCTCGTAAACTATGAAATTACCACGAATTTTAATACAAAACCTTCAATTTTTTCAATTTCTGACAATAATTTCTTTTTAAATAACTTCATTTTTCAAAAAAAATCATAAAATTATCACTTAGAAATTATTTAATGAATAACTTTTACAATTTTCATAAATACTAGATTGATAGAAGAATTTTAGTTCGAAATACTAAAAAAAAAATTAAATTTTCGAAAAGTTACAAATGATTCCAGAAATTCAAATTATTTTCAAAAATTATAAAAATTCTTCGTAGAATTCCAATTATGATCAAAAAATTAAAAAAATTCTCGTCAAAATTTCAATTATCTATATAAATAATAAAATTCTTCATCGAAATTCAATTTTTTTTTTAAATTTTAATAAAATTCTTGGCAAAATTTCACAGGAATTCAATTATTTAAAAATTTTTTAATAAATTTCATCGAAAAAATTCAATTATTTTCATAAGCAATAAAATTTTCACAGGAATTCAATTATTTAAAATAAAAAATTTCATAAAATTTTTCAAAAAATAACAATTATTTAAAAAGATTTTTATAAAATTCGTCGCAAGAATTCAATTATTTAATAAAAAATTGAACAAAGAAGTTCTTTTCAAGAATTCAATTATTTTTATAAACTTGAATAAAATTCTAGAAAGAATTAAATTATTTTCAAAAGTAATCAAATTCTTCGCAGAAATTAAATTATGTTTAAAAATTTTTAAAAAAAATTTGAAAAAAAAATTTCAAATATCTTTATAAATAATAAAATTCTTCATCAAAATTCAATTATTTTTATAACTTTTAATCAAATTCTTGGCCATTCACAGGAATTCATTTATTTACAAAATTTTTAATAAATTTCTTCGAAATAATTCAATTATTTTCATAAATAATAAATTTTTCATAGGAATTCAATTTTATTAAAAAAAAAGTTTCATAAAATTTTTCGAAAAATATCAATTTTAAAAAAGATTTTTATAAAATTCGTCGCAAGAATTGAATTATTTAAAAAAATTTAACACAATTCTTTTCAAGAATTCAATTATTTTTATAAATAATAAAATTGTTCGCAGAAATTCAATTATGATAAAAAAAATCCTTGTCAAAATTTCAAGTATCTTTATAAATTAATATTAAAATTCTTTTCCGAAATCCAATTATTTTAGAAAAATTTTAATAAAATTATTGGGATAATTTTAATTAATTTCATGAATAATAAAACTCATCGCAGGATTTTAATTATTTTTGATGCAATATTTTAATCGAATTTCTCGAAAAATGTAATTACATATTCTTAAAAATTTTATTAAAATTTGTTTTGACAAATTTTAATAAACATTCGATTAATTAATAAATTATTTATTTTTTAATTTTAATAACTGAATTCTTCTAGAATTTTCTAATAAAAATTGATTTAAAAATGAATTACCGAATAATCGATTTATTATTTATGAAAATAATTGAATTATTGCAACAAATTTTATTACATTTTTAAAATAATTGATTTTTTTTGAGAAATTTTACTACTTGTAAAAATAATTAAATTCTTGCGAAGGATTTTATTAGGATTTTTGTAAATAATTAACTTTTTTTAAAAAAATTTTATGGTAATTTAAATTATTATAAAACATGAAGAAGGCGATCACTGAAAGTCTTCTTCATGTTTTGTAATAATATTCTTATAAGTTGTTGAATTTCATAAAGGTTTGAATTTGAATGTTTTGAAAAATTTGAATTCCTACAGAAGAATAATAATGATTAAATATTTATTTAAAAAAGAAGTTATTGATTTTTTTAAAATAATTTGACAATTAAAGAAATTTGTAAATAAATGTAATAGAACATTTTTTTGAGTATCTAATAATTTTTAGAGTGAATCAGAATATTCTTTAGGGTCAGGGAAAAAGTGGAAATTTTGTCTGGAAATCAGGGAAAAGTCAGGGAAAAATAAAATTAAATATTTGTGGCAACCTTGAAAGAAAAAATAAAAATTCACGGTTTTAAAAATTTTTTTTACTTGGAAAAGAAAGCTGAGAAATCAAAAAATCGTTAATTAAAAAGTACTACGATAGACTAAAAAATTCCAATACTTGTCCATTGTTTATTTGAAAAAAAGAGAAAGAAGGAAAGAAATTGTAAATATTATCATTTTATATTTCAATAGGTTTTCACTAAACATTTTTGAAAATATTTCCATTTTCCAGTGTAATCGAACCGCAGAGAGTGCCGAATTATTTGTTAATTGTCTCGAGGCAATGGTTGAAACATGTTTGCCAGTAGAAGAAGCTGAAAATATAACGCACAACGATTCTTCCTCGGAACAAAATAAACGATCTTCCGATCAAGATAAATCAAATCCTCTGGTCGTTAGAAGTGATTGTTCTAAAAGTCGATTTTCTTCCGATGAAAGTGAAGATTTAAAAATGTCTACATCTCAAATTCGCAAAGAGTAAGTCTAAATTGTTTATCAATTTTTTTTATAATAACAGAGCTCGAACTAGGTCCGTAAATCCCGTAAAAGTCCGTAAATTTGCTTCAAGTAAGTAAAAATCAGTCCAAAATTCAATTATTTTCAAAAATAAATTTCATTTTAATAAAATTCTTGTCAAAATTTCAATTAATTTCAAAAATTTTCCTGAATTTAATGATTTTTAATATCTAGGTACTATTTTAATAAAATTTTTCAATAAAATTAAATAGTTTTCTACGCAATCCTTTAATTATTTTCATAAAATAATAAAAATTTCACAGGAATTCAATTATTCACAAATTTTTTATAAATTTCTTCGCAATCATTCAATTATTTTAATAAAAAATTTTTTAAAAATAATAAAAAAATAAATAAATAAATAATAAAACTCATTGCAAAATTTCAATTAATTTTATTACAATTTTCATCGAAATTCTCAAAAAATTTAATTTCAATTCCTCGAAAAAATCAATTATTTAAAAAAATGTTTTTTTAAAATTATTTTTAAGAATTCAATTATTTACAAAAATATTAGAATTTTTCAGAGAAATTCAGTTTTTTTCAAATATTTTAATAAAATTGTTCGAACGAAATCAATTATTTTAAATACATTTTTAATTAAATTTTTTTGAAATAATTCAATTATTCTTTTAGATTTTAATAAAATTCTTCCCAAGAATTCAATTATTTTTTCATAAAAATAACAATATTCATCACAAGAATTCAATTACATTTAAAAGTAATAAATTTCTTCTTGGAAATTCAATTCTTTAAAAAAAATCCAATAAAATCGTTCGCAAGCATTCAATTATTTGCAATGATTTAAATAAAATTTTTTGGAAAATTTAAATTATTTTCAAAATTTTTTCGCAATTTAATATTTCAATATTTACTATTTTCATAAAATTTATCAAAAGATTTAATTATTGAAAACAATTTTTGATACAATTCTACGAAAACATTTAATTATTTTCATAAATGATAAAATTTCTTTTAGGAATTCAATTATTTTCATCGCAAAATTTCGAATATTTTTAATTAAATTTTAAATAAATTCCTCGAAAAATGCAATTTTTCTTGAAAATTTTATTAAAACTCGACGAAAGAATTGAATTTTAAGAAACATTCAATTATTCAATAAAATAATAAAATTCGTTGCATTAATTCAATTATTTTAAGGAATTTTAATAAAATTCTTTTCCAAAATTCAATTATTTTGATAAATGTCTAAATTTATCACGTGAATTCAATTCTTTTGAAAAGTAATAAAAAACTTTAAACTTGCAAAAATTCTTATCAAGAAGTATGTACATTATTTTTAAAAATTTGAATAAAATTCTTGTCAAAATTTTTATTTTTAAACCAAATTTAATAAAATTCTTCTCATGAATGGAATTATTTTCATAAACTGTTATTTAAATTCTTCTCATGGATTTAATTATTTTTAAAAATTCTAATAAAATTCTTCAAAAGTTTTCAATTATTTTCAAAAATTGTGATAAAATTCTTTAATTTCAATAACTTTCCGCAAAATTTTTATTTAAATTCCGTAATAGAAATTAATTATTTTCAAAAGTCGTTAATAAAATTCTTCTTAAAATTTCAATTGTAAGAAACATTCAACTAGGTATTAAATTAAATTATTTATTTTTGTATTTAAATAATTGAATTTCCATAGAATTTTCTAAAAAATATTTATTAAAAAATGAATTTCTGTTAAATTCTTAGATATAATAATGGAATATTAAAAGCATTATAGCGTGAATTTTAGAAATAATTGAATTTTGAAAAGGTTTTAAATTAAAATCTTTGAAAATTTGAATTTTTCATATTTTAACTAACAATTCTGTAGAAATAATTTTTTTGAAAAAGTTTAATTGCATTTTTTTAAAAAATTATTTGAATTCTTTGTTTTCTAATTTATATTTAACTGAAGAATTTCCGAATAATAAAAATTTCGTAATGTTGAATTGTGAACAAATGGATTTGAAAATTGTCAAAGAAATTTTCGAAAATTATTAAAAATAATCGATTTAAAGAAGATTTTAGTTAAAAATTCTTGAATCATCTTTAAATTATTATAAAATTGTGGTTTTAAGTAGAATGTTCTCTTATTGACTCGGACTGTTTATATTTTTGTCAGTAATTGGTCAGTAAAGTCCTTTTACTGGTTCGAGTCCTGTAATAACTATATAATAAATAATCGTTTTTCAATAAAAAGAAGACGAGATTTGAATCGCATTTATAAAAACTATAATTTTTCAAACAGAATAACCGAAGAAAGACGAATAAGCAAATTGGCGGATATTTCTGATATTTCAAATCGAGGAGAAAGTTCAAGTAACAGTAGCGGAGGTTCGCAGCCCTAGCGATTAATTAAACACTCAACGAGGAGATGTACAAAATTTAGAGGAGAAAAACTTCAACAACCTGAGGAGCAAACCAGGCAATGCATTTTTAAATTTACAACAATTTTTTAAACCTATATTTTCATATCTTAGAGAGTTAAAAATTGTTTAAAATACAATTTTTGTAATTGACTTTTTTATTTAAACAGAAAATGAGACGAAATTCTTTGAAAAATTATACGAATGTAAATTTTGAGTTTTATTAGTTTTTAGAGGAATTGTTGGTTCCATATTACTGTTGTTACATGTGCCGTCCACTTCTCGCTAACAGACCCGTTCTCAAGAAAAACGTGTATTTGGAACCCAAATTTAATTATTTCAATTTTCAAAATAATGCTATTTCTTTAAAATTATTTTCTAAGTTTGTCCCTCAAGTTTGAAACTCGTAATAAAATACTCAATACGCCCTTTCACGTTAAGTTTAAATAGAGTTAAAATTTTATCGAAATACTATTTATATCTTTTTTCCATGTATTTATCTTTCTTTTTTAAAAAAAGTTATCTATTTAATAATTGCGCGTTTGTGTACAAGTTGTATGTACGTTATTCGATTTCTAAGATGGATACAACGAAGATGTTTACTAAATCAACTTTAATGAACAATTTTTTTCTGAAAGCATATATTTAAAAAATACTTGGAAGTTTGTGACCATAAATCCGCCGAACTTGATTACAATTACGAAAATCACAATGAAAAAGAGAAACATTCAAGTATTTTATTAACTTAGTATAATTTCTTTAAAAAAAAAAAAAAAACAAATTACCTTAGATCGAAACCAAAGTATTGAATTTACAAAGTCTTTGTAATATGATAATTTCAATTTACATTTAAGCTTCAACACCACATTGTGGCCTTAGATTTCTTTAAAAAGTATTAATTTTAATGTTTCTATGACCATCCCATGTAGGCCTCAAAAATTATAGATCTGTAACAGTTAACAAAACATCTAGTTCAAGTTTTTAATAATATTATCTTTATTGGCTTTCTTAAGGCTGTGTTTTATTTATTTTATCAATTCTCGCAAGGAGATAATTTTCTAAAAAACTATATTTATTTTTTGGAACAAATTTTACAATCTCTTTGAAAGATTTTTTTTATTTCGGCGCCGTATTTTCTCTCTAAAAAAAGAAATGACTTAAAATTTGTGCAAAACGGCATTTACTTCCTGCAATGCACAGTAAAAAAAACACCAACTAGAATTTGAAATTCGTATATATGAATATTGAATACGAAACTATTTTGAAAATAATTAATAAGTAATTGTTAGGCTTACCGTCAAGTTTTTAGAACTAAAAAAATGAATGTTTCTGTCGACTAATTTGTATCAAAAAAAAGAAAAATATGGGGAATATTGATTGTGTCGGCATTTTTAATAATAAATGTGTTATATCTTGTAAATGTGTTAGAACGAAAATTTTACGAAGAATTTACCGATTTATAAATGGTTTTCTTCTCTCTAAATGTGATGTAATTATTATGCGTGAGAATATTATAATTATCATCATTGTCATTATTGTATATAATAGTCCTTTATCATGCAATGAAACTCCGAAATTTTTGTTCATTAGTAATATTGTTGTCCAATTGTACATACATAGAGGATAAAATAATTTTCATGTTATTAATAATTGTTCTTAATATTATGAATTTTCCAATTTATGTGTAATAATTACATCGTACAAAAAAGGGGTTTCACTGTATTTGTTAAAGATAACATTCATTTTTCTTAAAGATATTATGTCTAAGTATTATTATGTAAGTAGCATACAGACAAATGTTATTCTATATTTAAATAAAAATACTTAATACGAACAAATTGTTAAGATTGCGATCATTGCGATAATTATCGAAACAGTAATTTTATCCGCTAATCTGCTGTAAAAGCAGAGCAAAATTTTTTGAATAACTTTAATCAACAAACTCAACTGAAAAAGACAGAAAAATAAAGGTCACGATTTTAGTGTAAAATGTTAAAATTGTAAACAATTATTTATAACCTGAAACCGATTTGAATGAACCAACTCTCGATTGAAAGTTTAGTTCTTTCGCTTCAACTCTGCTGTACATTACGTTTTTTCATTTTGCATGCGATTGAAAAAGGACGAAAAGTTCGTAAAATGTACGATATAATTTTGGAAATTTTGAAAAAGTTACAAATGATTGCCGAAATTCAATTAATTTCAAAATTTTTTTTAAATTTTCGTTCAAATTCCAATTACCTTTATATAAATAATATAATTCTTCTCCGAAATTCAATTATTTTTTAAACTTTTAATAAAATTCTTGGAAAAATTTCAATTATTTTCAAAAATAACAAATTTATTAGCAGGAATTTAATTATTTTTAAAAATTATCATAAAATTTTTCTCTAAAATTCAATTATTTTCAAAAATTATGAGCAGAAATTCAATTACTTTAAAAAATTATCATAAAATTCTAAGCAAAAATTCTATTATTTTAAAATTTTTTTTTAAATTTTCGTTAAAATTCTAATTATCTTTATATAAATAATATAATTCTTCTCCGAAATTCAATTATTTTCAAAAATTTTAATAAAATTATTGGCAAAATTTCAATTATTTTCAAAAATAACAAAATTTTTAGCAGGAATTCAATTATTTTAAAAAATTATCATTAAATTCTTCGCAAAAATTCAATTATTTTTAAAACTTTCAATAAAGTTCTTGACAAGAATTCAATTTTTATAAATAACAAAATTCTTCATAAATTCAATTATTATTTTTATAAAGAGCAAAAATTCTTAGTAGAAATTAAATTATTTTTTAAAAAATTTGTTGAAGAAATTCAATTATTTTTAAAAATTATCATAAAATTTTTCTCTATAATTCAATTTTTTCAAAATTTTTAGCAGGAATTCAATTATTTTAAAAAATTATCATTAAATTCTTCGCAAAAATTCTATTATTTTTAAAATTTTCAATAAAGTTCTTGACAAGAATTCAATTTTTATAAATAACAAAATTCTTCATAAATTCAATTATTTTTATAAACAGCAAAAATTCTTAGTAGAAATTAAATTATTTTTTAAAAAATTTGTTGAAGAAATTCAATTATTTTTAAAAATTATAAAATTTTTCTCTATAATTCAATTATTTTCAAAAATTTTGAGCAGGAATTCAATTACTTTAAAAAATTATCATAAAATTCTTCACAAAAATTCTATTATTTTTAAAACTTTTAATAAAGTTCTTGACAAGAATTCAATTTTTATAAATAACAAAATTCTTCATAAATTCAATTATTTTTATAAAGAACAAAAATTCTTAGTAGGAATTAGATTATTTTTTAAAAAATTTGTTGAAGAAATTCAATTATTTTTAAAAATAACAAAATTTTTAGCAGGAATACAATTATTTAAAAAAAAAATCTGCCCGCCCTTCGGGCGGACACATTGTCATCCGCGCTTCGCGCGGGAGGCTCGCTTCGCTCGCAAGTTTCAGCGCGCCTCGGGGCGCGCGAATTTTGGTCGTCGCGCTTCGCGCTCCGAAGATTGTTGCGCGCTTCGCGCGCAAATAGCTCGCAGTCATCCACGACCGTTGTGCATTATTTGCGTTCTTTTCCTTTTTTCTATTATATGTTTCAAGGAATTATTTTTTCTTAAAGTTACTACGACTTTAAGGATTACATTCTCATCAGATATTTTTGCTTGCTGATAATTGCGAGATTAAGTGAACTTAAATGCAAATTTTTGTTCTTGCTAATCGAAAATGAGAAATTATTTTAACTACTAAATATTTTCGCAGAAATATGGGTTGTTGAAGAAGCTACAATATTTTAAAAATACAAGTCGGGTAACAGTGACAAGCCTTAAGCCGCTCACTGCTACTTGACTAGTATTATTCCTGTCAACCACGCGTTCGTCCCCTTATTGCAGCCAGCCCTTCATTTGTCAATAACAATTATTTGTATAAACTGCTGCTCAAATTGATTAAAACATAAAATATCTTTATGTTTTTATGAACATCTTAATTATTTGCAAAATTTAAAAATAACCCTAGTTTTTAGGCGCTTTAGATAAGAAAAATAATAAAATAATAATAACTACATAGTATACTTCTTATGAGATTCAATGCAATTCGAGGGGTAAAACATATAAAAAATTCAAATTGTTTATAAAATTATTATTAAAAATATGAAATTTTTAAATTTACAATCATGAAAATATTTTCATTTGAAAGAGTGAACTACTATGTGTAGTCAGTGTAAATTTCATTAATTTACTGTAAACGCATTTTAATTTATTAATTATTTTTTAAAATGATGTAGTATTCTGTTCTAATGCAAACAAAAAATTTCAAATTTAAAAAAACAGTTAAAAGTTTTACTTTATATATTCGAAACAACAGATATTTATAAAAGTTTTAAGATTTTAAAAAACAATAAATTTTTTTAACACAGTAGAACTGGTCGGGCCCAAAAACTTAAAAAAAAAAAAAAAGTTTTTTAAAAAAAATGTTGTAGAGAAAAGTTGTTTGTATTTTCCTAATCTAAAATAATATAAAGTTAAAAATTCTGAAATTTGAAAAAATTGAGTTTTCAAAATTTTGAAACTACCGTAGTTTTTGTAGTTTTCAACGAAAATGGCTCGTTAACGAACTTAACCTTCATTTTTACACCAACTTTAAGTGTGTTAAATTTAAAAACGATCAGATAAGATTTTTAAAAGTTATTGTGTCAACAACATTTTGGTCTACAGACGGACATACATACATACAGACAGACAGACAGACAGACAGACAGACAGACAGACAGACAGACAGACGCACTCGCCGGACCATGTTTTTCGGACTCAGGGCACCTCAAAACGTAAAGATTTCATAAAATTAGCAAAAGTCAAAATTCGACCAAAACTAATACCTTCTCATGTGATGAGAATGTAATTATCATAAAATTCTTCACAAAAATTCTATTATTTTTAAAACTTTTAATAAAGTTTTTGACAAGAATTCAATTATTTTTATAAATAACAAAATTCTTCGTAAGAATTCAATTATTTTCATAAACAACAAAATTCTTAGTAGGAGTTAAATTATTTAAAAATTTTTTACCAAATTCTTGGAAGAAATTCAATTATTTTTAAAAACTGTAACGCAATTCTTGTCAAGAATTCAATTATCATTATAAATATTAAAATTCTTCGCAGAAATTCAATTCTTTTAAAAAATAACAACATTTTTAGCAGGAATTCAAATATTTTTTTAAAATTTTCCATAAAATTCTTCGCAGAAATTCAATTATTTTCTAAACTTTTCATAATTTTCTTCGCAAATATTAAATTATTATTGAAAAATGTAATAAAAATTCTGGGCAAGAATTCATAATTATTATTATAAATAACAAAATTCTTCGCAAAAATTAAATTATTTTCAAAGATAACAAATTTTTTAGCAAGAATTTAATTATTTTCAAAAAATTCATAAAATTTTTCGCAGAAGTTAAATTATTTTCAAAACATTCAAATAAAGTTCTACTAAAGAATTGAAATATTTTTTCATGATTAACAGAATTCTTCCCAAAAATTCAATTCTTTTCAAAAATAACATTTTTAGCAGGAATTCAATTATTTTTTAAAATTTTCATAAAATTCTTTACAGAAATTCAATTATTTTAAAAAATTTTAATAAACTTCTTTGAATTCTCGGTGAATTTTGTAATAAAAATCGATTTAAAAATGAATTTTAGTTAAAATTTGAGATAATAATTGAATAATATTAAAATCAGTATTGCGTAAATTTTTAGCAATAATTGAATTTTGAAAAGTTTGCAAATTAAAATTTTAGGAAAATTTGAATTTTTCATACTTTTAACCTAACAATTCTGTAGAATTAATTTTCTTTTTGAAAAAGTTTAATTGAATTTTTTTTAAATTATTTGAATTTTTTATTTTCTACAATATATTTAATTGAAAAATTTCCGAATAATTGAAATTTCTCGTAAGATTGTATTTTAATGAAATGGATTTGAAAATTCTCAAAAAGAACTTTTTCGAAAATTATTAAATTTAGAGAAGATTTTTGGTCTAAATTTGTAGAAAATAATAATTGAATTGAATTTTAAAAATGATTTTTCTGTTAATAAGATTGTTTCAAATTTTTTTTTTGGTCCAAGTTTGACAACCTTTGTTTTTTATGAAAAAAATTACACGTTAATTTTTTATTTTTATTCTCATTCTGTAGAAAATTACCTTTAAAATAAGCTTAAAATCATTAAAAAGTGTTCATTTTTTTAAAAGTTATTCAAATCTTTGTAAAACATTGAAAATGACGGGTTTCTAAAAATATCTAAATAAAATACTGGCCGAATGACTTCTATAAGGTCTTATTCTTTTCAAAATTTTATCATCTTTCAAAACATACACCGAATCGATTAAATTGAATAATGTTACCATTGAAACAAAAACTGCAAAAACTCAATTATTTTTTAACAAATTTAAAAAAAATAATCCATTCGACGCAGAGTTAAATACTTTTTAAATGCATAATTAGAAAAAAATATTTCGACTAAAATTCGGACAGATAATTTTTAGTTTTTGAAGGTGAACAAGTTAAAGTTGAACCGATTAAATGTAATTAAAATAATATTCTATAATTTCTGCATATATATTATTTAAAACATAAATTGAATTTTTTCTAATTTTTTCTAATAAAAATTATCACAACAACATAAGACATCAACAATTTATTTATGAAATGTAATTCTGAACAATGTAGACAACAAAATACGTCAAGGCACTCTTTCTCTAGAATCTTGTCAATAACATTTTGGTTCTCAATTTTCAGTCATACATTTTTAATTATAAAAGATCGAGTTACTCTAAACTTAACATCAAGTGTTTTACTACATTACTACGATTTCTACATACAATCTTGTACAATATTTTTTAACTTTTTACATAGAAAAAAATAAATTACAATTTTTACAAAGTAAATAGCAAAAAAGCGTCGAGAACATAAGTTTAGTCAAGTAATTAATTATTCCCTACAAATAAATTTTATTTTCAAGCCAATCAAAATTTCGTTTATTTGACTTAAATACATATTTATTTTCTTTAAAGAAATGAATATTTATTTGATAATAGTCAAGTGATTAATTATTTATTTCTAAGAAATCATGTTTTCCGTGTAGAAAAATATATATACTTAGGACAAAATTAGATTTAATTTCGCGATTTAATTCTGCCTTCTTAATTTTGTTAACTTTTACTTGAAAATTTGGCACCATTCCAAAAATCGTAGCACCGAGAATCGTATCATCTTTATAATTTCCATTAACGCGATCTAGACAAAGTTCCTTTCGATTACTTCTTAAATTGAAGGAATAAAGAGAAACTTTTATTTTCTGGACGTTATAATATATTAACGAGTTTCATTTCTTAACAGAAAGAAAATTCAAGAAGTTCAATATTTTAAATCCTTCTTGGATTTTTACTTTGTGCTATTTTCGTCTGATTCGTAGTTATTATGTAACAATTACAATAATAATGTATAACTGCATAATTACTTCTAATAAATTACAATACAATCGACATAAATAACAAGAAATTACAGTGATTTTTAAAAATGGAAGAAAACTCCACAATGCAATAATAATAATAATAATATTATAACGCAATATAAAAATATCAGACTTATATGTAAATATAAACATTGTTCTGTTAAGTAGCACCCCTGAAATTATAGTACAATGAATACATCTGTAGATAATATTTATTTTCATTAGAGTGAATTCCTACTGAGCTTCTATTTATTCTAAAAGACCTGAGTCGAAGGTAACAAAATTTTACTACAATCAAGTAAATCAATTTATATAGTACATTAAAACTACTTTCCTTTTCTGAGAAACTACAATCATTTTCGTAACGAACAATCATTTGTTGAAATTGTTCTTGATCTTGTAAAAAAATGTATCGTGTGATATTATTACCCAAGATTTTTTCATTTTTCTAACATACAGGCATCACAGTATCTTTTTTCCTAAAAAGGTGAAAAGGGGGATTTTTTTCCTCAAAAAGGGAACAAAAAGGGGACAACAATTTATAAGTGTATATACAACTTGCATATATAATTCAAATTTTTTATCATATAACTTTTGCAAAATTTTTTTATAAATGATTCGATTTTAATCAGAGTTATCACAAAAATTTAATTTAGTTTTTCCCTGATTTCCAGGACAAAATTTTGACTTTTTCCCTGACCCTAAAGAATATTCTGATTCACTCTAAAAATAATTAGATACTCAAAAAAAATTTCTATTACATTTATTTACTAATTTCTCTAATTGTAAAATTAATCGAAAACAACAATAACTTTTTTTTAAATAAATATATTATTCATTATTATTTTTCCAATGGAATTTAACTAATTTTCACAATATTTAAATTCAAACCTTTTGAAACTCAATAACTTACATATATAAGAATATTATTATAAAAAATAACCCAGTGATAAAATTATTATTTTATATAAAAATATTGTTACTGAAATTATTTTCATCATTTAAATTCAATTATTACTATTTTCCAGAATTTTTAACTAAAATTCTTTTCTAAATCAATTATTTTTAATAATTTTTGAAAAAGATCTTTGAGAATTTTCAAATTCATTTCTTTACAATACAATTTTACGTGAAATTTTTATTATTCGTAAATTCTTCAATTAAATATATATTGAAAAATAAAGACTTCAAATAATTTCAAAAAAAAAAAAAAATTAATTCTACAGAATTGTTAGTTAATAGTACGAAAAATTTAAATTTTCAAAGATTTTAATTTAAAACCTTTTCAAAATTCAATTATTTCTCAAATTCACGCTATAATGCTTTTAATATTCAATTATTATCTAAAATTTTTAACAGAATTTTATTTCAATTATTATTTTCTACAATTTTTAACTAAAATTATTTTTCTTTAAATCAATTAATTACAATAATTTTTTAAAAAATTCTGAGAATTTTCAAATATATTTGTTTACAATTCAATCTTACGAAATTTCATCGATTATTCGAAAATTCTTCAATTAAATAATATATATTTGAAAATAAAAACTTGGAATAATTTAAATTAATCTTTTTGAAAAAAATTATATAATTCTTCAGAATTGTTGGTTAAAAATATGAAAAATTCAAACTTTCCTAAAATTTTAATTTGCAAACTTTTCAAAATTCAATTATTAATATTAATAAAAAATTATTAATATTATTCAATTATTATCGCAAATTTTTACTAAAATTCATTTTTAAATAAATTTTTATTAGAAAATTCTACGAGATTTCAAAGATGTTTATTAAAATTTTTAAAAATAATAATTGAATTTCTGTGAAGAATTTTATGAATATTTTTAAAAATAATTGAATTCCTGCTTAAAATATTGCTATATTTTAAAAGAATTGAATTTGTTGGAAGAATTTTTTTAATTATGACAAAATAATTGAAATTTTGACAAGAATTTTTCTAAAATTTTTGAAAATATTTGAACTTTGGAGAAGAATTTTATGAATTTTTTGAAAATAATTGAATTCCTGCTAAAAAATTTGTTATTTTTAAAAACAATTGAATTTCTGCAAAGAATTTTGATTTTTATAATGATAATAATTGAATTCTTGCCCAGAATTGTATTACATTTTTTTAAAAATAATTGAATATCTGCGAAGAAAATTATGAAAAGTTTAGAAAATAATTGAATTTCTGCGAAAAATTTTGATATTTATAATGATAATTGAATTCTTGACAAGAATTGTATTACCATTTTTTTTAAAAA
Organism: Leptopilina heterotoma; assembly: GCF_015476425.1. Taxonomy (NCBI): domain Eukaryota; kingdom Metazoa; phylum Arthropoda; class Insecta; order Hymenoptera; family Figitidae; genus Leptopilina; species Leptopilina heterotoma. The sequence goes on from NW_025110849.1 coordinate 1,847,695, forward strand.
TAATTGAATTTCTTTGAAGAATTTTGAAAAAAAAATTTGTGATAATTTAATTCCTACTAAGAATTTTGTTCTTTATGAAAATAATTGAATTCTTTCGAAGAATTTTGTTATTTATAAAAATAATTGAATTCTTGTCCAGAATTTTATTAAAAGTTTTGAGAATAATAGAATTTTCGCGAAGATTTTTATGATAAATTTTGAAAATAATTGAATTCTTTTGGGAAATTTTATTAAAATAGTAGATATTGAATATCATTGAATTTAGTTAAATTTTTGTAAATAATTGAAATTTTGCCAAGAATTTTATTAAAAGTTTTTTGAAAATAATTGAATTTCGAAGAAGAATTTTATTATTTATAAAGAAAATTGAGAATTTTTTTAAATTCTTGAATAAAATTGAATTTCTGCGAAGAATTTTATTACTTTTGAAAATAATTGAATTTTTCCAATCATTTGAAACTTCTCCAAAATTCAAAGTTGTTTTTTAGCATTTTTAACTGAAATTCTTCTATAAATCCATTATTTTTAATAATTTATTAAATATTTATTGACAAATTTAACTAATTTTAAGAAGAATTTGAATTATTAATATTTTGCAAAAATCTAAGTTTTCACTAATTAAATTCATTAAAAATTGAAATTTTATAAAATTTGAAATTAAAATCTTTTGAAGTTTATCTATTTATGAAAATTGTAAACGCAACTCTTTTAAAATTGAATTAATTTTGAAATGTATAAATAAAATTTTATTTATTATTCATTAAATAATTTCTAAGTAATAATTTTATGATAGTTGTTCAAGAATTAAGTTATTTAAAACGAAATTATTGTCAGAAATGGAAAAATTGAAGGTTTTGTGTTAGAATTTATGTTTTTCTAGAAAAAAACTATAAATAATAGTATTTTAATTATTTGAATGTTAATTAATTATTTTTCCAGAGGTCTGCATTCTGTTGAATAAACCACCTAATAATTTATAAAATTCTTTACGTTATCTATATTATTTAAATCATTAACATAAAAAAACATATTTATATTATGCTGTGGTGTTAATAATCTAAATCAAAAATAAAAAGCACTGAATTCTATAACATTGAGTTACACTTTAATAAAGATTTCAAAAAAAAAAAAAAAAAAACTGGTTTATTTTTTATTAGAAAAAGATGAAAAAGGGGACGAATCACCAAAAAAGGGGAAAAAGGTGACAAATCGTCAAAAAAAGGTGAGAAAAATGAAAAAGGTGATAAAATTGAAATAAGGGGACCAACTGTGATGCCTGAACATTAATATTTATTCACATATTTTGTCGAAAAGTTGAAAAACTTGATTTTCCATTGAAACAATTACTTAAATATGACTATGGGATTAAACAAGAAATTCAGAATAGTCTTCAGTCCTAAGAAGACATCCTTTAGAATCGAATTGAAATTGAACTCGTACCTATATTGCTTGGCTGCTTTCAAGTCAATTGTATGACATGCAAGACATCCAGCCTCCTCTAAATGAATATGTGGCTTCGAACCGCCTAACAAGGATTCTTTTTTCAATCCATTATTTACGAGTACTCCCGAAAACCAAATCTTATCTCCCGGGTAAATATTTAAGCTAAAATTTTTGAATGATTCATCTCCAAGTAATATGACTTCCGAGTTACTCACCCACATTCCGCTTTTCATTTTCACGAATATTTCAAACTCATACCAATCCCAGTCGGTCAAGTGACATTTATTTCTTCTTCTTTGAATTTCAAGAAACGTCTGACAATGACGTTTTCGAATATCATTTCCATTCTCACAATCTTTGTCTTCGTACGGTTTACCCAGTAGACAGCTGATTGGAACTTTAAGAAAATGCGGTAATTTATTAACAACAAGCGCGACATTATTTTTTATTGATTTCAGTCTAACGTTGGTCACATATCCTTCCCAGGATATGGACATTCCTTCTAAATGGGCACATTGCACTTGGACTTGAGCCTTCGAGGATGTTTCCTCCCATGCCGGTTGGTGACAATGATTTTGATATTGCTCCCAAGAGAGAGTTGGCGTTATTTCGTATTGACTCGAACTCACTTCCTGCTTATAGCCGATTATCATGGGCCATGAAAGAAATACGCCGGCGATAAACCCAACACTGAGCTGTAAACAAATATTTTCAATGTTAATTTCAATTTTTCGGAGCAGGTTGCCACGCTTTTACTTATTTGAAATTCTTTGACTTTTCCAGGATTTCCAGATTTAAAAACCGAATTTTTCTAGGCTTTTAAAACTATATTTATTTTTTACCAAATTGAATAACTAATAAATTTTTATAAATACACGGAACTTTGATACAATACTGTATTCTGCATTTTTATAATTATTTATTTATTACCCAATCAGGGTTGCAACAAAAATTTAATTTTCTTTTTCCCTCACTTTTCCTTGAATTACGGTCAAAATTTTCACTTCCTCCCTCACTCTAAAGAATATTCTGATTCACTCTAAAAATTAATAGATACTCAAAAAAATGTTCTATTAAATTTATTTACAAATTTCTTCAAAAGTCAAATTATTCGAAAACATCAATATCTTCTTTTTTAAATAAATATATAATCATTACATTTTTCCAACGAAATTAAACTTATTTTCAAAATATCTAAATTTAAACCTTTTGAAGTTTTGAAACTCAATAACTTATAAGAATATTTATTATAAAACATAAAGATAACAATCTCTACGAGTCGAAGACTCGGAGAGATAGATTTCTTCATGTTTTTATAAAAATGAATAAAATTATTATTTTATATATAAATATTGTTACTCTAACTTCTTCAAAATTATTTTCATCATTTAAATTCAATTATTACTATTTTCCAGAATTTTTAACTAAAATTCTTTTTCAAATCAATTATTTTTAATAATTTCTGAAAAAGTTCTTTTTGAGAATTTTCAAATCCATTTCTTTACAATACAATTTTACGTGAAATTTCGATTATTCGAAAATTCTTCAATTAAATATATATATATTAGAAAATATAGACTTCAAATAATTTCAAAAAAAAATTCAATTAAACTTTTTCAAAAAAATTAATTCTACAAAATTGTTAGTTAAAAGTATGAAAAATTCAGATTTTCAAAGATTTTAATTTAAAACTTTTCAAAATTCAATTATTTTTAAAATTCACGCTACTATAATGTTTTTAATATTCAATTATTTTCTAAAATGTTAACAGAAATTCATTTTGAAATAAATTTTTATTAGAAAATTTCAACGGAAATTCAATTATTTAAATACAAAATAAAATAATTTAATTTAATACCTAGTTGAATATTTCTTACAATTGAAATTTTAAGAAGAATTTTATTAACAACTTTTGAAAATAATTAAGTTTCTCTCTGTTTAAATTCTTTTAAGGAATTTAAAATAAAATTTTACTGAAATTTATTGAATTAAAGAATTTTATCACAATTTTTGAACATTATTGAGAAATTTTCAAGAATTTTATTAGAATTTTGACAAATAATTGAATTTATAAGAAGAATTTAAATAATAATTTATGAAAATAATTGCATTCATGAGAAGAATTTAATTTGTTTAAATAATTGAAATTTTGACAAGAATTTTATTAAAATTTTTAAAAATAATTAACTTCTTGAGAAGAATTTTGCTACCCACTTATAAAAATAACTTAATTCATGACAAGAATTTTTCAAAAATTTTGAAAATAAGTTAATTTTTGTAAAATTTTTTATTACTTTTCAAAAGAATTGAATTCTTGTGATAAATTTAGATATTTATCAAAATAATTGAATTTTGGGAAAGAATTTTATTAAAATTCTTACGAGAATTCAATTATTTAAATTGTACAAGAGTAAATAGTTTATTAAATAATTAAATGTTTCTTAAAATATAATTCTTCTAAAGAATTTTATCAACAAATTTTTAAATAATTGAATTCTTTTGACAAATTTTAATCAAATTTTTAAGAATAATTACATTTTTTGAGGAATTCGATAAAAATTGTATTAAAAATAATTGAAATTATGTGATGAGTTTTATTATTTATGAAAATAAATTAATATTGCGAAGAATTTTATTGAAATTTTTTTCAAAGAATTGAATTCTTTTTAGGAATTTTTATTAAAACTGTAGATATTGAAAATCATTAAATTGAGGAAAATTATTGAAAATAATTGAATTTTGAAAAAGAATTTTGTTATTTATTAATTGTGATTTTAACGAGAAGTTTTTTTAATTTTGAACATAATTGAATTTTGTGAGAAGAATTTAAATAATAATAATTTATGAAAATAATTGCATTCATGTGAAGAATTTTATTAAATTTTGTTTAAATAATTGAAATTTTGACAAGAATATTATTAAAATTTTTAAAAATAATTTACATCTTGAGAAGAATTTTGCTACCTATTTATAAAAATAACTTAATTCTTGAGGAGAATTTTTCAAAAATTTTGAAAATAATTTAATTTTTGCAAAGTTTTTTATTACTTTTCAAAAGAATTGAATTCATGTGATAAATTTTGATATTTATCAAAATAATTGAATTTTGGAAAAGCATTTTATTAAAATTCCTTAAAATAATTGAATTATTGCAACGGTATATTCTAAGAATGTTATTACTGTGACTTCTTCAAAATTATTTTTATCATTTCAATTCAATTATTTTCTAGAATTTCCAACTAAAAATTCTTGTTTAAATCAATTAATTTTTAATAATTTTTGAAAAAGTTTTCTTTGAGAATTTTTAAATCAATTTGTTTATTCTATTATTATTTAAAATTTTAACTGAATTTTCTTTTTAAATAAATTTTTATTCGAAAATTCTGCCAGAATTCAATATTTATTGACAAATTTAACTAATTTCAGAAGAATTTGAATTATTAAAATTTTTCAAAAATTTAAGTTTTTTAAAATTTCTAATAAAATTTTTGAGTAATAATTTTATATGATAGTTCTTCAAGAATGAAGTATTATTTGAAAAGAAATTATTGTGAGAAGTAGAAAAAATTGAAGGTTTTGTATTAGAATTTATGGTAATTTCTATAGGGTAAGTGTGTCAATTGTGGCGGGTGCTCCAATTATGGCGACTTTGTAAAAAATAGAATTATTTACTATTTTAGAATAATATAGTTATTTGAAAATGATAGAAAAAGTTATTTTCGACCTTACTCGATATAATTGTACAAAAAAAACACATTTGAACTATTATTAGTTTAATTATTTAAGTACAAAAATTGTGCCCCGCCATAATTGGCACATTTTCATTGAATGTGCGTGCTCCAGTTATGGCGCGCAACACAACCTCTAAATACACGTTATTTTCCCCGCCGTAATTGGCGCGCCGAAATTGACTCAACCGCGCCATAATTGACGTTTTTAATCCTAATTCTTATTGCTTTAATTTTGTTTAAATAATTAATTTTTATAAAGTTTTTATAAAAGTTTTATTATCTATATGACACGGGCTTTTAGTTTAATAAGCCATAAATTTACTTCTTTCATTATAATTTTTGAATTTTCTATTTCAAAGACGGCTAAACCAGAACCGCGCCATAATTGGCACACTTATCCTAGTTTATAGACACAAAAATTGAGAATTTTCTAATGAATTATAGAAATTGAATACTTTTCCAATACAAAAAAAAATCCAATAACTTTAGAAAACAACAATTTTCCGGACTCCGATCAAATTCCCTGACTTTTCCAGGTTTTCCAAGTTTCCAGGTTGCGTGGCAACCCTGGCTGAGCTTGGAAATGAAAAAAAATGGTAGTTACCTGAATACATGTGATTATCCAGTTGTACTTGGCGACCCTGAACTTTCTGAGATACAAAGACGCCAGAAAGGGCAAACCTCCGAGCAGAACAGTCAAAATAATCTTCATCACCACGTCGCTTTCGGAAAGATACTTCGCAGTGGCCAGAATGGGCAGGACAATCGAGGCTAACCCAGCGATTGGCAAGAAGAGAACCATGCCAACCAGAGCGAGAGTGCCTCGAATTAGTCCGTACCAGGTTGCGCCTTGAGAGGAGAGAATCGCGATTTGCCACCAGCTCAGAGTCACGCAGTGTGGAATCAAAGTCTTGTACGTTCCCCTCCACCCCTCTCTCGCCGCCATTTTCGCAAACACTGCTGGAATCAGAAGGTAAAACACAGCTCGGAAATTCAAGCAAAATTCGATTCCATTCCCAACAACGTATGAGGCAAAAGTCGGCACTCGAATGTCGAGGAATCTCCAAGTTTGAGCAACCACTATGTCAGTTTCGTAAGGATACTTTGCCAAAACATGAACACAGAAGCTGAAAAGTGACAGAATGTCCGGTATCTTCGATGAGTCTTTCCACGTGAAATTCAAAAGAGTGACTAAAGTCAGGACCACGGCAATGATGGTGAACTCAGACTGCGGGGTCCACTGCTGAGCAATTATCGGATAAATCATGAGGTTTAAAAGGAGGGACAGGAAAAAGTGACCGTGGGGTTTCAGGTTGTTCCGACAGAATTGATACTCTGCCTCCTCCGGGTTCAGATTGCCGCCAGAGTAGCTGAGAAAGAGTCCGGACCATAGGCGAAAATCTGTCAATTCGCGTTTGCGTTGGAGCATTTGGAACGTCGAAACCACCATGCCGATGAATGAGAGGTAATAGAGGACGAGGGGGATGAAAAGCAGTAGACTCTCGGTGCCAAACATTGAGTAGAGAACAAGCAGAGAAAGTGTGTGGATATGCGTGGTGAAAAACACTCTCCTGAAGGGCATTGTCCGCTTGCCCAGGACTTCTATCAGCCAGAAATAGAGGCGCTTTAAGGACGCCAGGGGATAGATGAACGGTCTTTGTAAAAGCGGAATTGTATTGAGTTCCATTTGCGTCGAATCCACGAGGCAAAGAGCGCTTGAAACTATCGGCAAAAGTCCTCGAGCGTAATTTGCTGCTGCTGATACTAAAACCGATTCGGTGATTTTCTCCCCTTGATGCATTCGCCAGTCTGCAAAATTTAAATCTTCTTGTTATTTTTCCTTTATTATTCACCGTCTATTTGAGATTTCATAAAAATAATACAGGCGGTTGCCACGATTCTGTTTATTTGAAATTCTGACTTTTCCAGGTTTTCCAGATTAAAAAACGGAATTTTTCCAGGTTTTTAAAACTACATTTATATTTCACCAAATTCTTACTTTCATCATTTTAATTCAATTATTGTTTTCCAAAATTTTTAACTAAAATTCTTCTTTAAATTAATTATTATTAATAATTTTTAAAACATTTCTTTAAACATTTTCAAATCCTTAAAAAATATTCAATTAAACTTTTTCAAAAAAATTAAATCTACACAAGTTTCAGTTAAAAATATGAAAAATTCAAACATTCAAAGATCAAAATTCAATTATCTACAATTTTAACTGAAATTCATATTTGAATCAATTATAATTAGAAAATTCAACGACAATTCAATTATTTAAATATAAAAATAAATAATTTATTGAATAATTGAATGTTTCTTAAAATTCAATTCCCATAAAGAATCGTTATCAACAAAATTTTCAAATAATTGAATTCTATTAACGAATTTGAATAAAATGTTTACGAATAATTACATTTTTCGAGAAATTCCATTAAAATTGTATTAAAAATAATTGAAATTCAGCAAGGAGTTTTATTATTTGTGAAAATAATTGAATCCGTAAGAAGAATTTTATTATTTTTGAACAATATTTAATTTTTGCGAAGAATATTATTACTCTTGAAAATAATTAAATTTTTGCAATAATTTGAAACTTTTACAAAATTCAATTTTTTTTCGTGTTTTTAACTAAACATCTACCATAAATTTATTATTCTTTATAATTTTTGAAAAAGTTTTTTAATATTTATAAAAATAATTGAATCTGTGTAAAAAAAATTTAATATTTTTGAAAACAATAGAATTATTGCAAAGAAATTTATAAAAAATTGGTAAATAATTGAATTTCTGTGAAATATTTGTTATTTATAAAAATAAATAATTAATTGAATTTTGATAAATTATAGAAATTAATGAAATTTCTACGAAGAATTTTATTAAAATTAGTTTGGAAATAAATTGAATTGTTAAAAAGAATTTCATTAAAATTTTTGAAAATAATTTAATTCTTTCAAGAAATTTAATTAAAAATGTATTGACAATAATACTTAAATTCTAATAAATAAATTATAGGAAGGCTTTTTAAAATAATTCAATTTTTTTGATGAATTTTAATAAAATGTTTACGAATAATTACATTTTTCGAGAAATTCCATTAAAATTGTATTAAAATTAAAAATAATTGAAATTCTGCGATGAGTTATATTATTTATGAAAATAATTGAATCGCTGTAAAAAAAACAATTGATTATTTATGAAAATAATTAAATTATTGCGAAGAAAAATTGTGAAGGCAACTCCATTAAAATTGAATTAAAGAAAAATTAGATTTCAAGAATAAGCACAATAACTTTAGTAAACAATAATTTTCCAGGATTCCAATCAAAATTCTCTGACTTTTCCAAGTTTTTTCAAGGTTTATAAAATTCCCTGACATTTCCAGGTATTTCAGGTTTCCAGGTTGCGTTGCAACCCCGTAATAGAATTTAAAAATTTTGAATTCAGGAAAAAGTAAAATATTTTTATTAAAAGTACTGGAAAAAATTAAATTTTTAAAATTCATAAGAAAATTCTCAATTTTGGTGTTTTTTTTTGTTTGACTCATAAACTACAGAAATTACCACAAAGACAAAATTTTGACTTTCTCTCAGACCCTGAAGAATATACCGATTCACTGCAAAAATAATAAGATTCTTTACATTATTTCAATTATTTAAAAAAAATTTGAAAAAATTCATTGCAAGAATTCAATTACTTTCATAAATTAATAAAATTCTTCACAGGATTTCAATTATTTTTAATACAATTTTAAGTAAATTCTTCGAAAAATGTAACTATTTTCAAAAATTTTGTTGAAATTCTTCGAAAGAATTCAATTATGTATTTTATCAATTATGTATTTTTAAAAATTCATGCTATAATGCTTTTAATATTCAATTATAATTTAAAATTTTAAGTGAAATTCATTTTTAATCAATTTTTATTAGAAAATTTTTCGAGAATTCAATTATTTAAAAACAAAGATAAATAATGTATTAAATAATTGAAAATTGAATTTTTTTAAAGAAATTTATAAAAAAATTCTAAAAATAATTGAATTCTTTCGGCGAATTTTAAAAAAAAATATAAAGAATAAATGCAATTTTCTATTAGTTTATGTTTAAATTGTACATAAAAAATAATTTAAACTCTGCTATAAATATTGTTATTTATAAAAGTAATTTAATTCTTGCAACGAATTTTATTAAAAAAAAATTTTAAAGAATTGAATTCCTGTGAAGAATTTTATTTGTGAAAATAATTGAATTCCGGAAAAAAATATTATTATTTATGATATTAACAGAGATATTAATTAATTTCTTGTGAATAATTTTATTCAAATTTTTTAAATAATTGAATTTCTCAGAATTTTTTATAACATTTTGAAAATAATTAAATTCCATCGACAAAATTTTATTAAAAAATTGAAAATAATTGAAATCTGACGAAGAATTTTAATAAATTTTTTTTAAATAATTGAATTTTTGTGAAAAGTTTTATTTTTTAAGAAAATAATTGAATTGTTTCGAAGATTTTCCCAGTAAACAAAAACTAATTGAAATAAATTAAAAAGAATTCACAAAGAGCTTCAGTGAATCCCGCTTTGTGACAAATACGAATTGCAGCTATGTTGCAATTTTCCTGAATTCGTCAAACTGTATTGAAATTCCAAACCTTCTATTCTTACTAATTCAATGGACAAGTTTTGGGGCCTTTAATTTTTTTTAATTCGCCAGCACGAATTCAATGCATGCCTTGGTCATTTCTTTCGAATGCGAATTCGTTTGCACAAATTCAGGCAAATTCAATCGAATTCAATCGAATATACAAAAAGCTTGAATGAATCCCGCTTTCTACCAAAAATCTTAATTCATTTCAATCCGTTTGAATTAGTTTTTTTTTACTGGGTTTACAAACATTTTTGACAGTAAAATTGTAATTCCTATAAGGAATGTTATATTTTACAAAAATAATTATTGTATTCTATAGTCAATTTTATTATAATTTTTCAAATTTATAAAGCATTTTATCAAAATTTTTGAAATAATTGAATTCTCGAGAAAAATTTTATTATTTATGAAAATAATTGATTTCTTACGAAGAATTTTATTCAAACTTTTTTCAAATAATTGAATTCCCATAAAAAAATGTATTATTTGTGAAAATAATTGAATTCTTAAGAAGAATTGAATTGAAAATAATTGAATTGAATAGAAAAATTTTATTAAAATTGCAATGTTATTAACTAAATCTTGTAAAGAATTTGGTCAAAATTTTTTTAAATAATAAAATATATTGAGCATTCTAGGCCAAATCGGAAATTACTTTGCTTTTAAATCTCAAATTTTTTTTAAACTTTTTTTTTCTTTTAGTACTCTTTGAAATGAGCTACCTTGATTTTTTTCAAATTTTTTCATAAAGCGGTTCAGGAGATACAGATTTTTGAAAAATGACGTTTTTTACGTAAATTTTTTTTTAAATGTTTATAACTCGGTCAAAAATTAATCAAATTGGACGTTGTTATAATGAAAAGTTTTGTTTTCACGCGTAGTTTTTAATAAGAATATTTTTTAAAAAATTTTAAATAATTTACGATAAGATTTAAAAATTTTTTAAATAAAATTTCATTTTTAACAAAGTATGTATCGATCAATTTTTTTCAAAATTTTTTGTAAGAAACTAGCACTAAATTAACAATTTTTAAGCCTTGTCCGAACGTGGGCAAACGATGGGATCTATTTATTTTGAAATTTTTGATTTTTATATACACAGTGAAAACGGTAGGCCTAACTTGTCATTTGACCCAAACTCAATTTTACACAGAAAGAAGGTTAAGTTTGGAGAGACTCAGTCTGAAAACACATTTGCTGTGAAAAATTTGTGTGATTTTGTTAAATGGCAAGTTAGTCATTTGGCCACCACTGCGTATATAAAAATTAAAAATTTCAAAATAAATAGATCCCATTGTTTGCCCACGATCGGACAAGACTTAAAAATTGTTAATTTAGTGGTAGTTTCTTTCAAAAAATTTTGAAAAAAATTGATCGATACATACATTGTTAAAAATGAAATTTTTTGTTTAAAAAATTTTTAAATCTTATCGTAAATTAATTTAAAATTTTTTAAAAATATTTTTATTAAAAACTGCGCGTGAAAACAAAACTTTTCATTATAAGAACGTCCAATTTGATCAATTTTTGACCGAGTTATAAGCATTTAAAAAAAAATTACGTAAAAAACGTCATTTTTCAAAAATCTGTATCTCCTAAACCGCTTTAAAAAAAATTTGAAAAAATCAAGGTAGCTGATTTCAAAGAGTAATAAAAGAAAAAAAATGTTTAAAAAAAATTTGTGATGCAAAAGCAAAATAATTTCCGATTTGTCCTGGAATGCCCCATATATAAATTTTTAGATAATAATAATTAAATATTAAAAGCATTATAGCGTGAATTTTTAGAAATTATAGAATTTTGTAGAGGTTTCGAATTAAAATCGTTGAAAATTTGAATTTTTCATAATTTTAATTGTTAATTTTATGGAACCCATTTTTTTGAAGAATTTTAATTTCAATTCTGGTGAAATTTGTTAAATTTTTTAAAATTTAATTAGTTATTGAAAATAACGGATTTATAGAAGAATTTTAGTTAAGAACATTTTAAAAATATTGAATTTTGCAAAAGTTACAATTAATTGCAAAAATTAATTTATTTTCAAGCTAATAAAATTCTTTTCATAAAATTCAATTATGTTCAATTTTAAATTTAAAAAAATTTCAATTTCGAATGAATTCAATTAGAAATTTTAATGAACTTAGATTTTTGAAAAATTTTAATAATTCAAAATCTTTTAAAATTAGTTAAATTTGTCAATTTATATTTAATTAATTATTAAAAATAATGGATTTATAGAAGAATTTTAGTTAAAAACATTCTTAAAAATATTGGATTTTGGAGAAGTTACAAATCATTGCAGAAATTCAATTATTTTCAAATTAGTAAAATTCTTCTCACAAAATTCAATTATCTTCAAAATTAAAAAAAAATTCTCGTTAAAATCACAATTACCTTTATAAATAACAAAATTCTTTTACAAAATTCAATTATTTTCAAAAATTTCAATAAAATTCTTGTCCTAAAATTTTCCTCAATTTAATGCTTTTCAATATCTACTGTTTTAATAAAAATTCCTAAAAAGAATTCAATTCTTTGAAAAAAATTTCAATAAAATTCTTCGCAATATTAATTTATTTTCATAAATAATAAAACTCATAACATAATTTTAATTATTTTTAATACAATTTTTATCGAATTCCTAAAAAAATGTAATTATTCTTAAAAATTTGATTAAAATTTGTCAAAAGAATTCAATTATTTAAAAATTTGTTGATAAAATTCTTTGGAAGAATTATATTTTAAGAAACATTTAATTATTTAATAAAATATTTACTCTTGTATTTAAATAATTGAATTCTCGTAGAATTTTCTAATAAAAATTGATTTAAAAATGAAAATCCACGCATTATAGCGTGGATTTTTTTTAGAAATAATTGAATTTTCAAAAGGTTTCAAATTAAAATCTTTGAAAATCTGAATTTTTCATACATTTAATTAACAATAACAATAATTAAAATTTCACGTACAATTGAATTGCATTCTCAAACCATGAATTGCTCATTATAATGTTTACATAGAATTAAACTAGAATATTTAAGCTTTATTTTTACATAAGTTTCAAGAAAATCGGATGCGACGTGTTTTGAGATATTCAAAAAGGTTATCTTTCAAACTTAATTTTTTTCATAAATTCTATTATTTAAAAAAAAAATTTCTACCATTATAAAGTTGAGAAATTTTTGTTTTAAAACCACTAATAGTAAATAAAGTTTGGCTTCAATAAATATAAGAAATAATGATTTAAAAATTGCCTTACAATGTCAATTGTTTATAAGGAGGATCGTTTTGAAATGGAATGCCCCATATTTAGTTTTAAAAAGTAAAATCTTTGCCTTTCCTACACGGAAAGAAAATTATATTAAATTTTGTAAAAGTGCTTCTCACTTTAGGGAAAAAATGCGACAAGGCGAAATTTTGGTATCAAAAATACTAAACAGTGAAAGGAATAATATGAAATTTAGTATAATAATATCAAATATCAAGAATTTTAATCTAACTTTACTAAATTTCAAATTATTTCTTTCACTGTTTAGTACATTTTTAAACAAAAATTTCGGTTTGGTGCACTTTTTCCCTAAACTGTAAAAACTTTTACAAAATATATATGATGTGTTAATATATGTAATAAATTTCCTCTCCGTGTATCACAGAAGATTCTTAATTTCTTCTTATAAAATTTGTTACGTATTGTATACCTATAAATTGTTATATAAAAATAATAATAGTACAAATCCTTTTACTTTTATAATATAACGTGTACTAAAGTTAGTTTTAAATAAAATTTAAGTTATTATTTTTACTACTGCTTCATACTATCAATTTACCTTGACGATTTGAGCTGTGACCGTGTTATTATTTTACGCTTTGAAAAAAATTATAATTTTTTATATGCATAATTCAAAAAATACCCTATAAATAGAAAATTCCCGGGTTTTTCCCGATTTCCCGGTTCGCTAGACACCCTGTAATGGTTGATTCAGAGAAGAATTTTAGTTAAAAATTCTTAAAAATAATAATTGATTTGAAATGATGAAAATAAATTTGAAGAAATTTGAAGAAGTTAGAGAAACAGTATTCTTATAATAGAAATTAATGATTTTATCAATTGCTCATCTTTAATTATTATAAGTTATATAATTTCAGATAAGTTTGAATTTAAAATTTTTGGAAAATCTTAATTTCTATGGAAAAATAATAATAATTATTTATTTAAAAAAGAAGTTACTGCTGTTTTCGAATAATTTTTCAATTAAAGAAATTCGTAAACAGAACATATTTTTGAGTAAAATTTTTCCTTTATTTTCTAAAAATTAAAAAATTTTCAATTATTTCATTTTTAATTAAAATTTGCAATTGACATAATATAAAAATTTTTTTTCTTTATTTTTAAAAAAATTTTGAATTTTATTGAAGCAATTGTAATTAAGAAATAGAAATGATGCAAATTGAAAATTGAGAATTTTTTATAAAAATATTAAGAAACGTGAATATATGTAATGTTTTTTTCCCAAAGAAAAGAATCAGTTTGTGAACAATATTGTTATTGAGAAATAAAAATTATGCATAAAATGAGTATATTTCCTATTTCTTAATCATAATTTTTTAAAAATTAACAATTTTCTATTTTTTATGAATAAAAAGGAAAATTATTTTGCATAATATAGATCAGTCAAACGAAATTTGTTATAAAAAAGCATATAAAAAACAAAATTCACTTGCTAATAATTTTTTTTTTAATTTTTTAATTTTCCAATTTCAAATTATTACTTTATTATAAATCATGAAGATTACCTGCATATTTTCGAGAAAGAAAAGAAAAAAAACAAAAGCTTACACAAAAACTAACTTCAAAGTGTGGACAGACAGAATGAAAGAATTGGAAAGAATAAAATACGAAGATTATTATCTAGTTAATTGTTAATTTTTTGAATTTCTACCTGAAAGCGGTTCACCGAATCGTTCAGTTCCATCTTTGAAACAATTTGAATTTTCCGTGAGTCCATCTTCAGGAAAAGTATCGCCCACGTTGTCTTTCAAAGTTTTTTGGGAATGATTACATGACCTCGTATTGTTACTCTTTTCCTTGCTCGTTGAAGGAAACGTTAATTCCCTCATTTTTCGCTCAAGTTGCTCGGTTGTTATAAAATCTTCTCCGTTTGCTAAACTGTTAAATTAATTATGCGAAAAATTACAATTCTTTCCATTCTTTGAACATTTCTAAATCATTTGATAATTTATTTTTAATAAATACTTAAACTTCCTCTTACCTGTTGAACATTTCTCTTGCCGCGCGTCTTGCAAGTTTTTCATCTTGTGACATGTCTAGACAGTTTTTCACGTCGTAATAATTGTGTTCGGTGATGCCTCGTCCACTGGCTAGACATTTTTTAAGAATCTCGGTTGCTTCCAAGTTTCCCTGTTCAGAAGCTTTTGTCAACCAATAAACTCCCAATTTCGCATTCTCTTCCTTGTCAACGTCAAGTTCTGTTTTGAGAAATTTCCAGTAAAAATTATCATGGATAACTATAAAATTTCTAAGACCATTCATGTATAAAGCAAAAACCAAGAAATATTTCTTTTCAATCATAAAGAAACTAACAAAAGGTATTTACAGGCTTCGTACATCGTACTCGATAATCAATTTTAAAAAAGTAGCAAAAAATAGCTTAAAGGCAGAAAAAAGTAGTAAAAAAGTAGCTATCGAAAAATTAAACTTGACGACTGAATTTTTCTTTATAATTTCTTAATTACATTCAAAAATTGTTAATAATTTTTTAAATAAATATTTAAGTACCTATTTGTTTTGTCTACAGGAGTTAAAATATTTCAATTGATTTCAATGTAACGCATATTTTAAATTCAACTATTTCTAAAAATTACAAAAGTAATTCTTTCAAAATTCAATTATTTTGTTGAATTGAAATTTATAAATAAAATTATTCAAAACTTTAATCATTTTATTTTATTAAATTCTAAATCAATTCTTACTAGAAAGTTCTTTTCGAGAATTAAATTATTTAAATACAAAAATAAATGATTTATTGAATAACACAGCCACAAAAAAAAAAAAAAAAGTTCTGATCTGGGGGTCTCACTATGTAGACTTTATGTTTTTTGGGTCGCTGAATCCGAATCCGAGGTCCATTTAACCTCATCAGATCAGGATTTTGACATAACCTCAAAAAACCAATATGGCGGACACATTTTTGAAAAGTTCATTGGATTCGCTTGACATTCGTTACTCGGGGGTTTTTGGGGTCGCTGATTACGAATTTGAAGTCTGATTTCAAAAATTCAAAATGGCGGATCCACTATGGCGGACACGTTTTTGAAAAATTCATCGGATTCGCTTGAAATTCGTTACTCTGGGGTTTTTGGGGTAGCTGATTACGAATCTGATGTCGGTTTTTCAAAATTCAAAATGGCGGATCCAATATGGCTGACACAGACATATTGGATCCGCCATTTTGAATTTTTGAAATCTGACTTCAAATTCGTAATCAGCGACCCCAAAAACCCCAGAGTAACGAATTTCAAGCGAATCCAATGAACTTTTCAAAAATGTGTCCGCCATATTGGTTTTTTGAGGTTATGTCAAAATCCTGATCTGATGGGGTTAAATAGACCTCGGATTCGGATTCAGCGACTCAAAAACCATAAAGTCTACATAGTGAGACCCCCAGATCAGAATTTTTTTTTTGTGTGGCTGTGTAATTGAATATTTCTTAAATTTGAATTTTTATAAAGAACTTTATCAACATTTTTGAAAATAATTAAATTCATTCAAGAAATGTAATTGAAAATGAATTTAAAATAATTATTACACTCTAAGAAACAAATTATATGAAATTTTTTTAAATAATTGAATTTTTTCGAAGAATTTTATTCAAATTTTTAAGAATAATTGCGTTTTTTGAGAAATTCCATGAAAATTTGTATTTAAAATAATTGAAATTCTGGGATGAATTTGATTATTTATGAAAATAATTAAATTTTTCTCACCAAACTTTAATAAAGTTTTTAAAATAATCGCATTTTTGAGAAGAATTTTAAATGATTGAATTTCTTTGAAATTCAATTATTTAAAACGTGTAAATTCATAAACATGGAAAAAAGTAGCTTTTAGCGTAACAAATAAAAAAAAGTATCAAAATAGTAGCAAATCGTAAAAAAACTAGTAAATAGTAGGTTTTAGTTGATGAATGCGAGGCTTATTCTATAGAATTTTATTAAAATTTTTGAAAATAATTGAATTTCTGTTGTTGCATTAAAATTTTCAAAAATAATTAAATTCCCGAGAAGAATTTTATTAAAATATTTGAAAATAATTGAATTCCTCTGAAAAATTCTAATATTTTTTAAATAATTAAATTCTTCCAAAGAATTTAAAATAAAATTTTTTTAAATAATTGATTTTTTCGAGGAATTGAAATTAAATTTTTAAGAATAATTTCGTTTCTTGAGCAATTCATGTAAAGTTGTATTAAAAATAATTGAAATCCTGCGATGAATTTTATTATTTATGAAAATAATTGAATAGTTGCAACGAATTTTATTACATTTTTTATAAATAATTGAATTCCTGAGAGAAAAATTTTCAATAATAATTAAATTCCCGAGAAGAATTTTATTAAAATATTTTAGTAAATAATTGAATTCTTCTGAAAAATTATAATATTTTTGGAAACAATTGAATTCTTCCAATAAGAATTTAAAAAAACTTTTTTCTAAATAATTGATTTTTTCGAGAAATTGAAATTAAATTTTGAAGAATAATTACACTTTTTAGCAATTCCTGTAAAACTGTATTAAAAATAATTGAAATCCTGCAATGAATTTTATTATTTATGAAAATAATTGAATTATTGCGAAAAATTTTATTAAAATGTTTGAAAAGAATTGAATTCTTCGTAAGAATTTTATAAACATTGTTTTAAATAATTAATTTTTTCGTAATATAATAAATATTACGAAAATTTTATTTTAAATAATTGAATTCTTGTGGAAAACTTTATTTGTAAAAGTATTTTAATTTTTCGATTAATTAATTGAAAATAGTGTTAAAAATAATTGAAATTCTTCGATGAGTTTTATTATTTATGAAAATAATTGATTTCTATAGCTTAGAATTTTATCAAAATTTATTTTAAAAAATTGAATTTCCATGAAAAATGTTATTATTAGTGAAAGTATTTAAATTATTGTGATGAATTGTATAAAAATTTTGTTAAATAATTGATTTTAGATTTTTAGATTCACTACTTTTAATTCGCTAATTTTCAAATAAATTTCGAAAAAATCAATTATTTAACAAAATTTTATGCAATTTATTTTGCACAATAATTCAATTACTTTCACCAATAATAAAATTGTTCATGAAAATTCAATTTTTAAAAAAAAATGTTGATTACATTCTAAGCATGAATTTAATTATTTTCATAAATAATAAAACTCATAGAAGAATTTCAATTATTTTTATTAGGTACTATTTTAAATTAATAATCGAAAAATTCAGTTATTTTCACAAATAAAGTTTTCCACAAGAATTCAATTATTTAAACTAATATAATTTTTATAATATTTATTATATTTCGAAAAAATTAATTATAACAAATTCTTATGAAGAATTCAATTACTTTCAAAAATAATAAAAATATTCACAGAAATTCAATTATTTTTAAACATTTTCATAAACTTTTCCTCAATAATTCAATTATTTCCAAAAATAATAAAATTCTTCTCTGTAATTCAATTATTTTTGAGAATTATAATAAAATTCCTAGCAACTATTCAATTATTTTCAAAAATAATTAAATTCATCGCAGGATTTCAATTATTTTTAACACAATTTTACAGCAATTGCTCAAAAAATGTAATTATTCTTAAAACCTTAATTTCAATTCCTCGAAAAAAACAATTATTTAAAAAAATGTTTTTTTAAAATATCTTTTGGAAGGATTGAATAATTATTTTCGAAAATGTAATAAAATTGTTCGAAAGAAATTAATTGTTTTAAATACAATTTTAATTAAATTTTTTTGAAATAATTCAATTATTTTTTTTAATTTTAATTAAATTTTTTCTAAGAATTCAATAATTATTTACACAAATAATTTTTCGAAAGAATTCAATTATGTCGATAAATAAGAAAATTGCTCCCGAAAATTCAATTATGTTGAGTTTAAATACAACCGAACGAGTGTTAGCGAGTGAGGATATGTCGCTAGTTTTCATAAATAACAATATTCATCACAATAATTCAATTATTTTTAAAAGTCTTAATAAATTTCTTCTTGTAAATTCCATTATTTTAAAAAAAATCTAATAAATCGTTCGCAAGAATTCAATTATTTTCATAAACAATAAAATGCTTTTGAGGAATTCAATTATTTTAAAAAAAAAAATAATAAAATTTCCCACAGACAACAGACATTCAATTATTGACAAATTTTTTAATAGAATTCTTTGTAAAATTTAATTATCTTTAAAAACTTTTCGCAATTCAATGATTTTCAATATCTACTATTTTCATAAAATTTTCAAACAGAATTAAATTATTTAAAAAATTTCTTGTAAAAATCTTCGTAAGAATTCAAATTTTTTTCATGGGTAATAAAAATTTCTCAGGAATTGAATTATTTAAAGAAATTCTTTATTTTTTTCTTTATTAAAATATATTATATTTTCTTTATTAAAAAAATTCTTGGTAAGAATTGAATTATTTTTCTAAATGTTTAAATTCTTTGATGAAAATTAGGGAAAAGTCAGGAAAATAAAAAATATGGAATGGGATTTTTGTCAATTTTGTGAAGCGAATAAAACGAGTTTTTTTGTTTTTTTTGACATTAAAAAAAAATGACAATAATCCACAAAAATTAATTTTCAAAACAAACAAATGAATGCAGATAATTTGCTAACCGAAAGGGAAACATAGGATTATTATAATGTATTGATTGATTATAATTGACTTTCGATTATTATTTTTTTTATTTACGAGTTTTGCGATAATTTTAATAATTTCTTCTTTGTCTTTGCAACAAATAATGACTCTGATTTATGAAAATTTGAATGCATTTTTGTAAAGAATGAATTTGAAATGCTCACCACACTGCTCCTCCAATAATTGTTTAGCCAAAACAACTTGTGATTCAGGGCAACCATCTTCAGCAAGTTGTGATCGCAATCTTCGCAATGATCCTCTTGGTCCATCTATAAATTCAAAATTACCTTGTTAGAAGCCCCTAAATATTTAGGTATCTGCTTATAATTTTTCTTAAGATTCGTAAGCTTTAGAAATTTCAAAAACCAGCAAAATACGTATAAAAATGTATTCCTTTAGAAAAGTTAAAATCCTATAGAAGAGAAATTAAAATTTACCATAATTTTTGAAAGACTGAAATTTTTAATAACGAGATTCTTTTTTTAATGTATATATATTGTATATTTCGGTGAAGGAGGTGAAGGACAATCGATTTTATATAATTATAATCTTCAAGTATTAGGCTCAAATATTTAAAAATTTCTGAATTATCAATCCTAAAATAAATAAATTAAACATTAAAGAAATTCACATGTTTTATTTAATAACTATATTTTATAACATTACTTTCAAATAGGTATTTGAATGCAAGGCAAAACTTTTGAGCTGTCAAAATGGTAAAAATTGAAAGTTTGCAATTTTAAGGTTAGAATCGTCAATTTCCTAAGTGCGCTGGAAAATATTTTGATTGTAAACAAACTTTGACATTTAAGCCACGTGGTTGTCGAAAAGCAACTGTCACCAATATAAATTCACAACCATTATAGGCCTTATCTTTATAGATTCTTATGATTGATTGAAAACGAAAGTAATTACCGTGTAATGTCCACTGTTTTCTGCCGGATCGGCCGGGAATTGGTACAATGCCCGCCATTTCTTTAGAAAAAAATCGAATGACTTTCTCCGATCCACATTAACGTTCCACTTTTAAAATAAATAAAGGGACCATTGTCAATTTCTTTACGCACAAAAACAAGTTCTCTACATGTCATATATTATGTGGACATAGTTCTATAAATTTACGCTATTCGCGGCAAGAAATTTTGGCGTGGGTGCGCATCAGGGATGTAGAAAGAAAAAATCTGTGGCACCTGTTCCACCTGTCTCCACTATAATCAGGGTGTCTACTGAAAATATTACTTGGAATTCCAGGGCATTTTCAAGACATATTCCAGGACATTAAAATTTGTAATATTATTTCATATTACGATTAGCATAATTTCAATTAACCTACTTGAACAAAAATATTTATATTTTATTATAAAAAGAGTTAAAAATCTATATTGTAGATACCAGTTTCTTTAATCAAACGACAAACTAAAATTATTTTTTGATGGATAAAAAAAAATTATTTTTTTAAATTTTGACTAAAATTTTTAAATTATGGAATATTTAAAAGCAAAATAATATGGAAAATTCAAGGACAAAAGTTGAAAATCCAGGACATTTCCAGGACTTCAAGGACCAGTAGACATTTTTTCCTCTTATGGTAGACAATTGCTTGACCCCCTCCCCTCCCCCTAGACGTGCTACCTAGGGTGTTTTCGACGTTGACACTCTGAGCGCTCTGAAAGTACGAAACGTGGTTGGTTGGGCTAGGGGAATTCTGAATGTTGATTGGCTGAACTTCAAAATTCATAGTTTTATGCTCTGGTTTCCACACTCTGTATCGCTCGGTATCAAAGGTCCGAGCGATACAGAGTGTGGAAACCAGAGCATAAAACTATGAATTTTGAAGTTCAGCCAATCAACATTCAGAATTCCCCTAGCCCAACCAACCACGTTTCGTACTTTCAGAGCGCTCAGAGTGTCAACGTCGAAAACACCCCTAGTTTATGAACGTTCCCCAAGTCCGTAAAAGTCCGTTTTTTTGAAAAAAGGTCCGTAAAGTCCATAATTTCATTCAAAAAGGATGAAAAGTTCGTAAATTGTACAATATAATTTTGAGAATTTTAGAGAAATTACAAATGATTGCAGAAAGCCAATTATTTTTAAAAGTAATAAAATTCTTCGCAAAAATTCAATTATGTTCAAAATTTTTTTTAAATTCTCGTCAAAATTTCAATTATTTTTAGAAATATTAAAATTCTTTTCCGAAATTCAATTATTTTTAAAAAAAATCTAAAAAACATTGTTAACATTTCAATTATCTTTATAAATAAATAGCAAAATTCTTCGACAAATTTCAATAAAAATTTTAATAAAATTCATTAAAAAATTTCAATTATTTTTTAAAGTAATAATATTCAATTATTTTCCAAAATTTTAATAAAATCCATTGCAAAATTTCAATTATTTTCAAAAGTAATAAAATTCTTTTTAGAAGAATTCAATTATTTTCAATAGAATTTTAATCGAATTGAATTCCAAGAAACATTCAATTATTATTCAAGAAATTATTTACTTTTGTAATAATTAAATAATTGAATTCTGGTAGAATTTTCTCATAAACATTGATTTAAAAATATAGATTTCAGTTAAAATCTTAGATTATTAATAATTGAATTCTTTCGAAGAATTTCATTAAAATTTTAAAAATAATTGAATTTTATCGAGACATTTTTTTTTAAATTGTCTTAAAAATAATTGAATTTTTACCAAAAAAAAGTTTTATCAAAACTTTTTAAAATATTTGAATTTCTCCTAAAATTCTGATATTTTTGAAAATAATTGAATCTCTGCAAAGATTTTTATTATTTTACGAAACAATATTTAAATTCTTGGGAAAAATTTTATTAAAATTTCTGAAAGTAATTGAAGGTCTGCTAAGAATTTTGTTATTTTTAATTTAATGCCAAGAATTTTATTAAAATTTTTAAAAATAATTGAATTCCTGTTAATTTTTTACAAGAATTTAATTATTTTTGAAAATTTTAATAAAATTCTTCGCAAGAAATCAATTATTTTCATAAATAATAAAATTCAATGCAGAATTTCAAATTATTTTTAATTCAATTTTGATCGAATTTCTCGAACAATGTAATTATTCTTAAAAATTTTATTAAAATTCGTTCATAGAATTCAATTACTTGAAAATTTGTTGATAACGATTTTTTATGGGAATTGAATTTTAAGAAACGTTCAATTATTCAATAAATTATTTATTTGCATTTTTACATTTAAATTTGTATTTAAATAATTGAATTCTAGTAGAATTTTCAAATTAAAATTGGTTTTCATTTCATAAAAATGAATTTCAGTTAAAATTTTAAATAATAATTGAATATTAAAAGCAATAGAGCGTGAATTTTAAGAAATAATTGAATTTTGTAATTAATTTTTTTGAAAAAGTTTAATTGAGTTTTTTTAATATTATTTTTAGTTTCTATTTTCTAATATTTATTTAATTAAAGAATTTACGAATAATTCAAAATTTGTAAAATTGAATATTGTAAAGAAATGAATTATTGAAAATTGTCAAAGAACTTTTTTGAAAATTATATAAAATAATAATCGATAGAAAGAAGAATTTTAGATAAAAATTCTTAAAAAAAATAATTTAATTTTAAAATTTTTGGTCCGTAAAGTTCGTATTTTTAAATACTTTCACTGCTTTGAGCCCTGTAAATGTAAAATATTGTAAAATATTAATTAGCAAATAGGATTAAATTGTATAAATGAATATAATCTAAAAAAACAAAACAAAAATATACAAAATTATTAAAAATAATTAATTACATAAAATTATTGTTTTAGTTTGTCATTCACACAAATTTAAAACAAATGTAATCACTAAAAAACTTGAAATTTTTAATTTATTACTTTTATTATAATAATTAAATTTTTATTTCACATAATATTAAAGTGTAAAATTAAATAAATTATCATTTTCTAATGTTATATTTTAATAGTAAATAGTATCATATTTGTTGAGACTATATTATAATAAACCGCAAATATGAGTGTGAAAAAAGTTTATAAACTCTTTCGTTATGCAATTAACATAATTAAGTGTTTAAATATACATACTACATTATTAGTTTAGAAAAAACATAACTTTATTATTACTGTATTTTATAATACGAACATTGTATCGCAAAAATTTCTTTATTAATATAAACATATATATGAATGTTTTTGAATTTCAGTTGAATTTGAATTTTCAGCAAAACCACGTCTTTGCTGGTTCCTCGTGAAGTCGAAGTCTGTAAAAATAAATATATATTATATATATACATATAATTATATTTTTTTGATCGCATATAATAAATTTGAGAAATATGTAAAAAAATGTTATATTTATAGAAAAATTCTTAAAATATAAACTTACAAGTTGTTGGGCCCCATATAAGGGGGAGGGTTCGGTCGAATGTATGGATTGGTCCTCTCAACGGTAGTTCTGGAAAGAAAGAAATGCACCTGAGAAGAGAAAAGCAAGGTAAAAGTTGCTTGAAGAACGCGCGGAAGCGTCAGTTCTTAGAAATCGTTTTTTTCTAAGAACTGAGACACTGCGAACCATTGTAAGATGTTGGGAAAGGTTCAGTGAGAGTAGAATACCACAGCATCTTTCTTTACAGAATTTATTATTACATAAAATTCCCATACAGTTCAATTTAAAAATTTCGATTTTAAATTAACGCGAATTTTTATTTAACCCAACTTTTACTCAAAAGAATATATTAGGTCTTCAAAATGATTGTTTAACAGACATTTTGTTTGATAGAATTTATAATTAATCTACCTATTCTTGAAAAGACATCTATTCTAATCGAATTTTAAATTAGTGGAAATACCAATTAACAGAATTTCAATGAATCCATAACTTTTACCATCAGTCAGATAGATTTTCATTTGTCTCAAGTTTTATTGGCACAAACAAATCGTTATTTGATAAAACTCTTAAAATGCAGAAATATCAATTGACATAGAATTTTTATATTTTAGTAAAAACATCCGGCAGAAAGATTTCGGCGAAAATTTTTCTGACAAATGTTTGTTTAAATAAATGAAAATTCGATCAATTATTATTGATATTTAGTAATTTTAAGAATTTTATTAGATAACAATAATTCGTGTAATTAAAAATTGGAATAAATGGAAATTACAGACTTCGCACTCGATAATAAATTTTAAAAAAAAGTAGCTTTCAAACTGAAAAAAGTAGTGAAAAAGTAGCTATCGAAAAATTAAACTTGACGACTAAAAAACTCGTTTTAGACACTTCACAAAACTGACAAAAATTCCATTCTTATTTTATTTCCTTCACTTTTTCCTAATTTTCACCAAAAATATTTACTTCTTTCTTATCCTGCTAATAAATTCAATTCCTGCAACAAATTTTATAATTATCCATGAAAGAATTTAAATATTTATAAAAATAATTTAATTCTTGAAAAGAATTTTATAAGTTTTTTAAATAATTGCGATTTCTTTCGATTAATTTTATGCAATGATAATTTAAATAATTGAATTTCTGAGAAAATTGTATTATTCATGAATAGAATTGAATTCTTACGAAGATTATTACAAACAATTTTTTAAATAATAATTGAATTCTGTTTGGAAATTTTATGAAAATAGTAGATATTCAAAATCATTGAATTGCGAAAAGTGTTTAAAAAATAATTAAATTTTACAAAGAATTCTATTAAAATTTTTCAGAATAATTGAATGTCTGTGTGTTATTTTATTAAATTTTTTTGAAAATAATGGAATTCCTAAAAAGCATTCTATTATTTATGAAAATAATTGAATTCTTGCGAACGATTTTATTAGAATTTTTTTTAATTAATTGAATTTCCAAGAAGAAATTAATTACTTTTAAAAATAATTGAATTCTTGTGATGAATATTTTATTCATGAAAATAATTGAATTTTGCAAAGAATTTTATTAAAATGCCTTAAAATAATTGAATATTCGGGAATAATTTTGTTATTTATCGACATAATTAAATTTTTTCGAAGAATTATTTGTGTTAATAATTGAATTCTTGGGAAGAATTTTATTAAAATCTAAAAGAATTAATTGAATTATTTCAAAAAAATTTAATTAAAATTGTATTTAAAATAATTGATTTCTTTCGAAGAATTTTATTAAAATATTTGAAAGTAATTGAATTCCTGTGAAAAATTTTAATATTTTTGTAAATAATTCAATTCTTCCAAAGAATTTTGGAAAAAGATTTTTCTAAATAATTGATTTTTTCGAAGAATTGAAATTAAATTTTTAAGAATAATTACATTTTTTGAGCAATCCCTGTAAGAATTGTATTAAAAATAAGAAATCCTGCAATGAATTTCATTATTTATGAAAATAATTGAATAGTTGCAAAGAATTTTATTAAAATTTTCAAAAATAATTAAATTCCTGTGAAGAATTCTAATATTTTTGTAAATAATTGAATTCCTGCGAAGAATTCTAATATTTTTGTAAATAATTGAATTCTTCCAAAGAATTTACAAAATAAACAATTTTTCAAATATTTGATTTTTTCGGGAAATTTATAAATTTATGTATTTATGGTAATAATTGAATTATTTCGAAAAATTTTGTTAGAATCTAAAAGAATAATTAAATTATTTCAAAAAAATTTAATTAAAATTATATTTAAAATAATTGAATTCCTGTGAAAAATTCTAATATTTTTGTAAATAATTCAATTCTCCCAAAAAATTAAAAAAAAACATTTTTTTAAATAACACAGCCACACAAAAAAAATAAAGTGTCTTGATCTGGAGTCGAGACATATATATTCCGATGTATTTCGATGCGCTGAATCCGAATCCGCCATCAGAATTTGGCCAATGGGTCCTGGTTTCGCCCAAACCTCAAAAATACCCTAAAATAGTTAAAATGGTCACTTTTGAATTATCAAAATTGAATCTAACCACATATCGATACCTCCATGTATTACAATCCTATCTTATGGTGAAGGTTAATACAGTCCTATCTTGCGGTAACGTTCTATACAGCTCTATCTTGAAGTAACGCTTTATACCATTCTATCTCAAATTTTCCAATTTTGCGTAAGAGCCAAATTAAAAGTAAATTCCATATTAAAAATATTAATGACAGTTTGATATTCATAAGATAATTTTTATGTAATTCTTTAAAGATTTTTCTATCATAATATACATAAATAAAACACAATTATATAAAATCAAGCCAAGAAAATGCATTCTTAATACTTCTACAAAGGTTAATTAACCTAATTTTATGACAGGTTAATATTTCACGGGATAGTGGAATGATAAAAATAATGTTGTTAGTTTTCTTGTTTAATTTTAATTATCAATTATTATTAGTTAAAATAAACGTATCATTTTTATGAGTTTTAAGTATAGATACAAATATTTAAATAAGTAAGTAAACGAGGTTTTGATTGTAGAAAATTTTTACACAAGTGAGAATACAAATAGAATAATAATAAAGTAATTTAAAAATCTACATTATTTTACTGTAATAAACGTTGAAAACGTCACTCCAATATAGAATTTATAAGTATGTTTCAACACTGAGAGAAATGGATAGTCAGATTTTGATGTTAAAAAGATGATGTTACACGATACTATCATTATGCTACTGCCAACCATCACAGATGCTAAAAAAATATAGTTATGCTACCCCGTACTACCAAGATGTTACTCCTGATGATATTGATGGTAACGGTGACTATCTAGATAGCTGTCTGTATACGTAGCATTAAAGATGGTCACCCTAACCACAATTATGTTACCCACTACTATAAATTTCTCTCCGTGAAAGATTATATTATACTAGTATTTTATTATATATTTTACAAACGATAACAAGATTATAAATTACAATATAATTATAATAATAAAAGTATCTGTAATATTAGTCAAAATAGTCAATCCGAGTCTGAATTCGAATGATCTCAATTTCTACGTCAGAACAAGTCTCTCCTGGTGTAAGAAAAGTTAAAATAAAGCAAAATTAACAGATAAAATAATCACTTTATAAATTTATATATTTTTATTATTATTCAGTAAAGAATTTTTTTCCTGATGGCATACTTAAATCCAAAGGGATATCCATTTTCTACCTTTTGTTCTTTTTTGCTTTTCTAACACGATTATACGAATCACATGTGTATATTTTTTTTGACAGATACAAAAACAAAAGAAAGATAGAACACTTTTACTTGGAAGATAAAACTTGTTATTATTTCTAATTACTGTTTTTTATAAATATCCTAATTAATATAACTATTTTAGGTGTTACCATCTAATACAGAATATTTTCTTCTATAATTTTAGCAAAAAACTGAAAAATTGAAAATTTTGAAATAGAATGGTATAAACCGTCACTTCAAGATAGAACTGTATAAAACGTTACCGCAAGATAGGACTGTATTAACCTTCACCGTAAGATAGGATTGTAATACATGGAGGTATCGATATTGATAATTTTCTAAGATCCCTTAATTTAAATAAACTATTCTATAAGCTTTTAAATTGAAAATTCATATAAAACATTACATCTATCGAACCTAACCTCAAAAACATATCTAAGATTCAAAACAAACCAATTATACCATAGGGTAAGTGTACTAATTCCTGCGGTATTTTGGTCAAGACGTCTTTTAACTATAAAATATAATTTTTATATTGATCAAATTGAACTTATGTCTTATTAAATTTGTAGTTTGTGTTATTAAGATATGTTTAGAATAAATAACATCTCTAAAATATAATTTATTTTAATAAATTTAATGAATTAAAAATAATATTCAATGCGTTTAATTCTGCGCGTTTGAGTCAGTTGCTGCGCATCAGTTGCTGCGCGAATTTAATTCCTGTGGGTCAGTTTCTGCGCATAATTTCGTGTTTATGTGTATAATACCGCAAACTACTATGAAATCAAAATGGGACAATGATTTTAATCAATGTTTAATTGAATAGAATATAAATTTATTAAAAATAAATATATATCATATATGAACAAAAGTAACAAATAATTTCTGAATTATCACATTTTTGAAACATTTAGTTAAAACTTAATAACAGAATTCTTCCTTAATTAATTTATGTATTTATTAAATTTTCTTTAGTTTTTCCTCCATAATCTTCATTTTTTCTTTCATTTTCATAATTTTTTCTTGCTCTTTTTCAAAATAGATAGTCTATTGTAACCAGTCTTAGTTGATTTTCTGAGGGCGCAGAAATTAAATCAAGCCCAAATTCTGTGTTAATTACTACTCTTAAAAATAAAATATAATAACAGACAAAAATAAAGTAAAGTTTAATTTTTCTTTTAAAACAAGGTTTTCTTTATCTAAAATCATCATAATAATAACCACTTTAAGTCTAAAAACAATAATAAAGCCTTTTTTATGTAGATATTTTTGCACCGCCAGCAAAGTTAGCAATGAAAATAAATAAAACCTTGAACACGTCAACTTTTAATTAAAATAAAATACATAAATATTAAGTTTTGGTATATACTTCCTATATCTATTTTAAAACTTACATCGTTAAGTAATTTTTAAAAAAAATTTCAAAATTATTTGTGCCCTGAACAAATGTATTCACTTAAATTATTAAAATGCCGCAGAAACTGAAGCACCCGCAGCAATTGACGCACTTACCCTACACAGCGCAATAAAAAATAGGTAAGGTCATGAAAGTTACAACTTAGGTGTTTCTATGACTGCTGATTACAAAGCCGGATTCCGGCGCCAACTCTTGTACGGCTCGGATGTGTTTTGTGCGTCTTATGTAACTTTTCTTATATCTCGTGCTACTTGTTTAATTCAGCGGGCTCCAATATTCCCGCTTAAATTGTTCAGTACAATTATAACTTTGAGTTTTGTTTCAATTAGTAACATTTAACAATTATACCTGGTGAAATTTGTTTTTCTTCTTTAACCCTTTAACGCCCGACTTTTTTGTAGCAGTGCAATTTACGTCATTGCTCGTATATGAAGGTTTTCGAGGTCGCTGAATACGAATTTGAGGTCAGATTTTAAAAATTCAAAATGTCGGATGCAATATGGCGGCCATCTTTTTCTAAAAATTGATTCAATTTGCCTGAAAATTGTTACTCGGGGGTTTTTGGGAGCGCTGATTACGAATCCGATGTCCTTTTTTCAAAATTCAAAATGGCGGATCCAATATGTCAGACATATTTTTAAAAACTGATTTAATTTGCTCGGTTACTCGGGGGTTTTCGGGGTCGTTGATTAGGGAGCGTTCACAAATGATGTCACGCAATTTTTGGAGATTTTCAACCCCCCCCCCTCTACCCCCTGTCACGCAATTTTTGCAATTTCACATGAGAAAAAGACATTGTGTCACGTTTAGTATGACCCCCCCCTCCTACCCCCAAAAGCGTGACATCATTTATGAACGCTCCCTTACGAATTAGATGTCAAATTTTAAAAATTCAAAATGGCGGATCCAATATGGCGGACATCTTTTCTAATAATTGATTCAATTTGCCTAAAAATTGTTACTAGGGGGTTTTCGGGGTCGCTGTTTACTAATCCAATGTTAGTTTCTATGTTAGGCAATTGTTTTTCTATAGTCACGAATGTAAACGAACATTTAATTTTGTCATCGTTTTCTCATTAGGCATTTGTTTATCGGATTGTCACAAATGTAGATTCATACTTTATTCGGATTGCGTTCTCATGTTAGGCTTTTGTTTTCCGATTTTCACAAATATAGTCAAGCATTTTAGATTAATTTCGTCTTTGCGTTAGGCATTTGTTTTTCTGATTATTACGAATATAGAAATGAATATTTCATTGATCATTATGATGCCGGTTTCGCGTTAGGCATTTGTTTTTCACATTGTCACGAAGGTAGACGAACATTTTATTCTGATCTCGTTTTTTTGGGCATTTTATACACTAAATTGAAACCGTTATTTTACATTTTAAAAAATTAAAATCAAAATCGTAATCAGCGACCCCAAAAAATCCCCGAGTAACAATTTTCAGGCAAATTGCATCAGTTTTTAGAAATGACGTCCGCCATATTGTAGTAACCTCCGAGGCAAATTGAATCAGTTTTTAGAAATGATGTCCGCCATATTAGATCCGCCATTTTGAATTTTTAAAATCTGGCGTCTAATTAACGACCCCGAAAACCCCCGAGTAACAATTTTTCAGGCAAATTGAATCAATTTTTAAAAAAGATGGCCGCCATATTGGATCCGCCATTTTGAATTTTTAAAATCTGATATCAAATTCGTAATCAGCGACCCCGAAAACCCCCGTGTAACAATTTTCAGTAGCTTTGTTTCCTTTTATTTTCGAATTTGTAATTTTGTTTGCAAATTTTGCAACAAATTTTTTTTTTATTATTGTTGTGATTACAAAATTGTTAATTATTTTTTAAAATGTAAATTTTTTTTATAAAGGTTTATAAATTTGTGGATCGTGAGCGTTTAGAAATCAAAAATATCTTAATTTTTGTCGAAGTTATAGATTTTATAAATCAAAAGTGGTTTCGATCGAAACCGCTGAGCGTTAAAGGGTTAAGACAACTATTAGTTGAGAGTACTGCCTCATGTGTTGCAACTTATCTTAAATCGTTTAATCCGTTTATATCACTTGTCTAAGAAGTAATCTGTTTAAACTCAAGACAATATACCAAAATCAACACCTATATGAAGAACCTGTGCCATATATTTTGGTAATTGTGTGTCCGAATACTCTAGAGAAGTCGGCTTGGACCAACACGTGGGAACATAACCTCAATTTCAACAACATCACTCAGCGTTATTCGTAAGATAGATTTGACATAATTATTCCATTCAGTCTACAATTTATTATCTCGAGGACTACAAATTTACAAACCATTTCAAATTTGATTCAACATTCTTCTTGGAATACTCAAAACATCAACTCACTGCACGTAACTCAAACTGCTCGGATCATTCGAAGGAAATACAGTTCATTCCAAGTTCCTAAAATCCTACTATCCTTTCTTTTCTACCTATAACCTAAACCTATTATTTTAATTAATTCCTATATCCTTCTACCCTCCACAATCGTGAGAGACAAGGAAGAATTTAAAAGTTAATTGTTGTGTTACTAATTTGTCCTCGTTTGTTCAATTTATTTTATCTTTTAAGTTCTTGTTTTACAAAACTTGTTATGAATATGCTTTTTAACTAAGTGCTTAGCAGTCGACTCTTCATAATTTCTCTTTTCGAATCACTGTACACTTATGCTTCTTGCCGCCTCTGCTTTTGCTGTTCCTCTCATTAATAACTAAAAGCAGGAAAGAGGGAACGAATAAATAAACAAGTTACAATGGAATTAATAGTAAGGGAGTAAACACAAAAATAAATAAACAAAAAGATTTCTTTTCCTTTTTTACTAAATCGCCAGCTGCTTTAACAGCTTTTGTCATACATACATAACACAAAGGTTACTAATTGCTGATTTTTCTCTTTGATTGTCTCTCCCTCCTTTTCTCTCCGGATCGAATGGAGAAAGGGGTCTTATTGTAATTGTATATATTATTGATTTGTGAAAATTTTTGTAGATTATTAACTCTGTGATGGACTCCACCTTCGATGGCCCGGGGGGCGGATCGGCCCTGCCTGGGACCCCACCTCGGAATAACTATCCTGAAACACAACCATTCGGAAGAGCACTTTCTCCGGACCATAACATGGAGATATTATTTGGCTTTCTATCAGGCCAATTTTCGCCCATCAGTCAAAATTTAAGATCACAACCTACTACCGCTACGCAACAGTTAGAATCGGCTAGCAAGAAGCGAAACCTAAACACCCGCCAGACGGAGAATTCATCGACTGAGAGTTCCTTTAACCTTGTCAATCCCAACACACACAAAAAACTTTCCTTGGATACAGGTAATCAGTCCGCAGCCCTTATAGACTTCGGGAATGCACATCGTTCTGCTCCTACTCTTGATCCAAGTGGCATTCCTGGAACCGCTACTGTTCGCGCAAATCCTACTCCATCCACCTCTAATTCCTCTTCTGATAGCCATGAACCCATGGGCGTGATTTGGCAACAGAGCGATCTTGTATGGCACAACAACTCAAAAAGAACACTAACACCTACCCTGATCATATCTCCCCCCCATATACTCTTCTGATGGAGAGCACTATCCAGGGCAGGAAGATAGAGAAGAAGACTAAACTCCTCTTTTTCGCGGAAAATCCTGATTTATATAATACACTGGAACCTAGACCTGATTCTTCACTAGTTGAAAATTTTATTGAGAATTTAAACTTAGATCGTGATCCACCCACCTCTAAAACAGGTCATTTAACTCCACGGGATGGCTCCCCAGTCTCTCCCCCACGTTTGGATAAAGCAGAACCTCCACCTACTACAACCACGGATGATCACGATCCAACAAATCCTATACAATCGGTCGATTCTCTCATAAGATTAAACCAAAACAAGAGTCAATTAATCTCATCCATGCATGAGAAGTGGTCAGACCCATCACAACAATAAAATTATTGAAATTTAACATACCTTTCCAAGCTTATTAGGAGCCCTAACTTTTGTTTAAACAAGAGTCGACTAGCTAATTTTTTTCACATTTTGTTTTGGTCTTTTGTTACTTTTACATAATCTACGTTTAATAGTAGATTGTGCATCAAGGGAGGGAAATGGATGATTTCCGACGAGTGTAGTTTGCAGTTCGAGGCGTAGCGAGCAAACGAGCCGAAGGCGAGTGCTTGCGAGCGAAGCCGAGAACTGTAAAACACGAGTGGAAATCAATTTTCCTCCCGAGTTGCACATACTATTTTTTCTAACACACGTATACCGAAAGTACAAACGCGGCAGTTTGATTGTTACTTTTGAATGTATAGTTGTAGCTGGGGGCGGTATAGTTACAACTGTGGTAACTGAAAGTTTGTGAAAAGCTTAAAATAACTAAACTAACCCAAAGAGCGTAGGTTTACGCAAGTAGCGTAAGTAACGTAAGTAACGTAAGTTACGTAACTTACGTAAATCATTTATTATTTGTAACTCGAAAGACTAACATAGCTACACCATTTACGTAAGTTACGTAACTACACCATTTGCGTAACTCGCGTAAGTTACGTAAGTCACTTAGCTGACGTAACTCACGTAACTGATTCATCAATGGTCATACTTTGATAATATTACCGAGAAAACAAGTTACTTTTCCTCCCTCACAGGGAGGGAATGTTACATTCCCTCCCGGTGACGTCACTAGCCGGGAGGGAATGTACATTCCCTCCCGCTCGCAGGGAATCATACACTTTTCTCCCGCTAAACACGTAGGAAATGGTGTACTTTCGGTGCGTGTGGTAGAAAAAATAATTAAACTATCTTATTTTGAACATCGGAATTTAGGCTATTGTTCATTTTGCCTTTGTAGTATTTTTTTAATTTTATATTTGTTGTTCTTTTTGCTTTTACCCGTGCTATTTTGTTCAAAAGGAAAAAGGGTGAACAAATAAATATATAAGAAAAGAAAGTTATTTACGCTTCCCCCCTCAGACCCTCGGACTCCTCTATCGCCGTCATTTATTTGACACTGTCGTTTGGGAAGGGGAGGAGCGGTGAAGGAGAGTAAACTTTCCCCTTTACCCATTTTTTGTTCCTAATTTGTTAATTTTTGCCCGTTGGCAATTTTGTTTTGTTTTACTTTAATTTTAGTCGTTTTGTTACTGCATTATATTGAATATTAATTAGGATACGTTTTCTACTAAATTTTATGAAGTGTTCAGGCCAAGATGCCATTAAATAACTCTATCAAATACGGTACATGGAATTCTCACAGTATTTTAAACAAGAGAACAGAAGTTAAAGCAATACTACACACTAATCAATTAGATTTTCTTTCTGTCACCGAAACGTGGATAAAGCCAACAACGCCAGTTTGGCAAATCTTTGGATTTCTAACATATCGGTCTGATCGTAAGTCACAACCGGAAGGTAGTACCTTATTATTAATCAAAAAATGTTTCACAGTTTCCATCATTAAAATCCCTATTAAAATTACCTAACATATAGATTGTGTGGGAATCAGGGTGGCCACTTCTGTTGGTTTTATTCAGATCATCTCGGTTTATGCGCCCCCCAATATACGAATTCCATCATCCACCTGGAGAGACCTCTTGCTTTGCTGTTCCCATTCCGACCCGATTATTCTATGTGGTGATTTAAATGCACACTCTTGGTCATGGGGCTCTAAATATTGTACCCCACGTGGTGAACACCTGAGTGAAGCCATTAAGGAATACAACCTCATCCCTCTCAATGACAATGAACACTAGATGCGATGACAAACTGGGAGGAAACATTGACCTCATCCTTGTTTCAGCATCCCTGTGCAACATTTCGTCAGCTGATGTTACGTCTGACACGTATAATTCAGATCATTTTCTGGTGATTGCTTCCACTGATGTTTCTCCAAAGTACTTAAAATCCAACACTAAACGCTACAATGTCAAAAACGTGGACTGGTTTAAGTTTATGACGGGCATGGAGTTGACTCCCTGGAGGTTGATTCCTGGGATCCTTTGAGCATTATGCATCCTGAGTCGGCATACGACTCCTTCATCGATCGGATTAAATCGAAACCCTTATGGTGGGACACTGATTGTGATGAGGCTCTAGATAGAAGACGGTCATCCCGGAAAGAATTTCTCAATTCTCAAACTCCCGAAAATCGAATTAAATTTAAAAAGATAGATGAGGAAGTTAAACGCTTCCTTCGCAACAAAAAGAAACTTTCCTTTATGGATTTTTGTAACTCCCCATCTCCCTCAATGGGCTCTAAGGAAATGTGGGGAAAAGTAAAAGCCTTTGCCACCTCTACTCAACCTCTACGCACAGGCATTAGTAATGATCCGAACTCTATCCAATTTAAACAACTTCAGTCATATTTAATTTAAGAACACATAAAATGTACACATCTCCCACCTGTCACAGGCATCAATGATGACGAACTTCTTAACGGGCCTTTTTCTGAGTCTGAATTCAACCTAGCTATTCTCCACTCAAAAAAGGACACTGCTCCTGGGTTGGACTCTATTTCTAATGTAATTCTCAATCATCTTTCTCCTAAATCTAGAAGATACCTCCTACTCTTATTCAACTGCTTCTTTTTATCATCAAGTTTCCCTCTCAGCTGGAGAGATACCAAAGTAGTGTTTTTGCCAAAACCCAACGGCAAAGGATACAGGCCCATCTCTCTGACCTCGGCTGTCTATAAACTATTTGAGAGACTTATACATAAACGTCTTGAACACTACGTGGAATCAGTCGGTGGTGTTCCTCCCCTTCAATTTGGGTTTCGAAGGGAGAGATCAACCATCGATTGTGTATCCATCTTCG
The DNA here is from genome assembly GCF_015476425.1 of Leptopilina heterotoma. Taxonomy (NCBI): domain Eukaryota; kingdom Metazoa; phylum Arthropoda; class Insecta; order Hymenoptera; family Figitidae; genus Leptopilina; species Leptopilina heterotoma. Next base: position 1,883,840 of record NW_025110849.1, read on the forward strand.
CCACTGACATCCACCAGGGGTTCCAACGAGTATGCCACACAGTTGCGCTTGCAATTGACCTCAAAGGCGCATTTAGCAATATTCGCACAAAAAACCCAGCAGATTCAGTGAGGGAACTCAATAAAGTTCTTATAACTTTAACACCTTGGCTCCAGGGCTTGGGACTTTCCATCTCTCCCGGTAGAAATCCCAAATTGGTAGTCTTCTCTCGCAGTAATGAAAGATTCGACCATATTTCCATGTATCTTAATGGGATAAAAATTCCAGTCCAAAGCGAGCTTCTGTATCTCGGTATTTACCTAGATAGGAAACTGAACTGGTCCAAACACATTAATGAGATCTCACGCAAGGCTACATTAGCGATAAATATCCTGTCATCAATGTCAAGAGTTTCGTGGGGGGCCAGCCCTGAATCCCTCTTGATGGTTTACAGGGGACTGGTGAGAGCGCACCTTGAATGGGGCTGCCAGCTCTTTTCTGGAGCTGGCAAGTTCCATCTCAGGAAGCTTGACAGGGTCCAGTATGCGGCCATCAGAGTTACTCTTGGTAGCATGCGATCCACACCAATCCGCATCTTGCTGTCCGAGGTGGACAAACCCCCCCTTTTTCTTAGGAGACAAATGCTTAATCGGAATCAACCTCTAACAATAAAATTCGTAAAAAAACACTTTCAAAACTAAATTCTCTTTACTATATACCTTTGCCGATGTCTCACAATTAATCGACAAAAGAGAACGCACCAAAAAACTGTCCTCTTTCAACTACACTTGGCCAGAACTCATTAACTCACTCAACATCGACATTGATTCAGGTTTAGAATTCAAAAATAGCAATAATACACAACTCACATTTGAAAATTTCACACAAAGACACTTTCACAACTACACACAAATATACACTGACGGCTCTTTGGATCCTGGAAGAAACGTCTCTGAATCCAGTTTTGTTATTTCAGCCACCAACACTAAATTTTGCGTTAAACTTGAAGGAATCTCGTCAATCGAAACATGTGAATTATATGCAATACACGCAGCACTCACACACGCTATTAACTCTAACTTTGACAATATCCTTATTCTCTCTGATTCACGAAGTATCCTACGCTCAATCAAGGAGAGATTCTTCTCCAAAGAACACCATCCTCTTATCATTAAAATTGTTAAACAATCAACCTCTCTTCAATTGAGAGGATCTCTGATCAGTTTTCTATGGATTCCCGCTCATGCGGGCATCCTTGGAAATGAGACAGCAGACAAATGGGCAAAGAGATCATTAGATCTCCTTTTCGGCAGATCCACCATCCTGTCTCCTACTGACCTGATCCCTATTAAGAAACAGGATCTTCTTGGCTGGCACAGGCTACTTTGGCCTAACTATAACGAACCACCCTCACAAAATAGATACATCAATTTTGTTAACTACACTAAGACTAAGAAACTATGGTTCAAAAACCTGGATGTTCCTCGTAGATATTTAGTAGCGGTAGGCAGACTACGATCCAACCATCTACGTATAGGCTCTCACTTTGCTAGGATGGGTTGGTCCCTCCCCACTGGTTGCGAATGTGGAGCAGAACTTCAGGACCTTAACCATTTATTGTGTTTTTGCCCGATGCTTTCACCGGGAAGACCGACCTTTTTTTCCTTTCTTTCGGTTAGGCTTGCTGATTTCAATCCTGAACTCATCGACTTGAACCCACTCATATTTAATCCTGAGAGGGAGACGATCGCTGAGATTGGCCAATTCTTTGAGAGGGGAGATTTTTATATTTAATTATAACTGCACGGAAAAGTTCTTGGGCGAGTCGCTGTACCTGTTGTGGTGGCGCTGAGTGACCAGTACCTATGGTAAAGTGACAGCCCCATTTTGGTAGCTCATTTCACCCACAGAGACTGCTGCTTTCCTACTGTGGGGCGTCAGAGCTCTCTTGTGGGGCATCAGAGCTCTCTTTAGAGAGAAAGCAGAAAACCTTTTCTGTGGGAGGCGAGTGAGAGACGTCTGCTCGCCCAAAAACTTTTCCGTGTGATATTGAAACCTATGGTATGTGATGGTGCTCATAGAACATTCATCTCACAACCAAAATCGACTCTTACTTGATTCCTAAAATTAACACAAAATATGTTTATGTGAATTGTAGGTGAGCAGGAAGCATGGATGTATGCGCATAACTTTCATGTTCGAATCTATGCCCTTCTTTATTCTTAATATCTACTTATTATAAACTTAACTTTAATCTTCTACTTCACAATATATTACTAAATAAGTATCAAGTGCTTTCTTTGTCTCTCTCTCTCTCTCTCTCTCTCTCTCTCTTATCACCTTAACATTTCCCAAATTATCCATTTTTCAAATCCTTTTATATACTCTATTTATATCGCATTTGAATTTCTCTCCTCCCTAAATTATATGAACTTGGAGCGCATAGGAACTATGAATGGATTTTTATTTGGCCAACAATTTACAAACCATAAAATATAATTATATCTATCTGACTCTACAATATTCAACGAATTAAGTTTATTCTTTCTTCCAGATACATCCAACTCAAATATTTTTCAATAATTGGGGACGTATATTTTCAGAAAATTTTTTATAAAATATTTTTTTCCCGCCTGCCTATTCACTATACGCCTATACGCCTCTCTACTGAATTGGACTACTTGGAAAGTAAACGCTTAACCAATCATACAACTCAACTCAAAATAAGCAACCAACTATTAGGTATGTTTTCGTTGCCTGCACTAAAGCTGGAGTCCCATGACAGCGTTTTGCGTTGCGTTTTGTAACTAGGCCATGAGTGTGAGAGAGATACAGATATAGGTTTGCTCTATTTGCACTCATTGCCTAGTTACAAAACGCAACGCAAAACGCTACCATGGGACTCCAGCCTCAGTGTAACTTTTACACCACCTCAAGAGTAGGTGCAGAAAGTGTAGCGAAATGTATGGTAAAATTACGTCACATCCGGCAAAGAGAACAGCATAGTGCAGGTTAGGTGTTAAAGTGTAAGAAATGTAGGCAACGAGAACATACCTATTAAGGCCAACGCAGAATAGATCTGTAACCGGAACCGCAATCGTAACCGTAAGCGTAAGAATGAGTTAGAGAAGGATAAACAATATCCGCAATCGTAACCGTAAGCGTAAGAATGAGTTAGAGAAGGATAAACAATATACCTATCCTTCTTTAACTCATTCTTACGGTTACGCTTACGATTGCGGTTCCGGTTACAGATCTATTCTGCGTTGGCCTTTAGTACTGGCTATCTGTGTAATACGCAAGAGGCCATTTAAACAACAAGAAGAAGAAGATTACAAAGCCGGTGTTAGTTTATCAAAATTCAAAATTGCGGATTCAATATGGCGGACAATATAATTAAAAATTTGTTTGGATTGGCTTGAAAATCGTTACTCGGGGGCAGTGATGGGAAGTGACGCGTCACTTTAGGTTTTCTACGTAAAATACTTCAAACGAGGTATTTTACGTAATAAACTGTAAAATACTGTAAATTACACGTTCAATATGGCGGACTTATTATTATTTTTAATTTGACCGTTTGACGTCCTATTTTTTTTATGTTTTTAAATAACACTGTAATTATTTAAGATTTAAAAACCTTTTATTACAAAAAAGTGTTTTATTACACAATGTCTAAGGCAAGAAAAAACGATATTTTTGAGAAAAACCGGCTTTCTTCAACTCCATTGAAATTACCTGGTTCAAATGAAATCGTTTATAACCTCACATTTTGTTGTCAACAATGTTGCAGAGACATAAAATTAAACAAAATCACGAATCACCTTACATTAAGGAAGAATCTGATGTACAGTTAAAATAAAAGTTATTCCAATGTCATAATTTCGTAATTTAAAATAAGAAGACAAATTTTTCAGATCTCAATAAGAAACATTTGTTAAATTTTAGGTTATGTTACTTAAATCGTTTATTATTGACAAAAAATTATATTATATCCGATTGTTTGTCGGATTCTTCCTTAATTTGCAAGAAAATATTAAAGAATGTTGGGTATAATGATATATAACGATGCCTGCCACCTTTGCTCATCGGTTTATTTAAATTTTAAATAATTAGTTTGACAGTTTGGAGGTTATGTTCCAGTAATTTACCTCGTGTCAAAAACTAGTGAAGTAATTTACCTTGTATTTTACCGTAAAAAACCACGTAATTTACCTGAGGTATTTTACGCGCCCAACCCTGCTCGGGGGTTTTCGGGGTCGCTGATGACGAATCCGATGTAGGTTTCTAAAAATTCAAAATGGTAGATCCAATATGGTGGTCTTTGTTATTTTAACGATTTTTTAATATTTATTACTCGCGGTTTTTCGGGACCTTTAGTAACGAATCGTATATAAATTTTTATAATCTTACTTTATTACTCGCGGTTTTTCGGGACCTTTGATAACGAATTGTATATCAATTTTTTTAATCTTAAAGCCTTAAAATCTTAAGTTAGAAAAAATTGTTAGAAAACAACTCGTAAGACTTTAAGATTATAAAAATTGATATAGGATTCGTTATCAAAGGTTCCGAAAAACCGCGAGTGATAAATTTAAAAAAATCGTTAAAATAATAAAGACCGCCATATTGGATCCGACATTTTGAATTTTTAGAAACCGACATGGGATTCGTCATCAGCGACCCCAAAAACCCCCGAGTAACGATTTTCAAGCCAATCCAAACAAATTTTATTTATATTGTTCGACATATTTGATCCGCCATTTTGAATTTTGATAAACTAACACCGGCTTTGTAATCAGCAGTCATAGAAACACCTAAGTTGTAACTTTCATGAGCTTACCTATTTTTTATTGCGCTGTGTATGGTATAATTTGTTTGTTTGGAAGCTTAGATGTGTTTTTGAGGTTAGGTTCGATAGATGTAATGTTTTATATGAATTTTCAATTGAAAAGCTTATAGAATAGTTCATTTAAATTAAGGGATCTTAGAAAATTATCAATATGCGGTTAGATTCAATTTTGATAATTCAAAAGTGACCATTTTAACTATTTTAGGGTATTTTTGAGGTTTGGGCGAAACCAGGACCCATTGGCCAAATTCTGATGGCGGATTCGGATTCAGCGCATCGGAATACATATGTCTCGACCCCAGATCAAGACACTTTATTTTTTTTGTGTGGCTGTGTAATTGATTATTTCGAGAAATTGAAATTAAATTTTTAAGAATAATTACATTTTTAATCAATTCCTGTAAAATTGTATTAAATAATTGAAATCCTGCGATGAAGTCTATTATTTATGAAAATAATTGAATAATTGCAAAGAATTATTTTATTAACATTTTCAAAAATAATTGGATTTCTGAGAAGAATTTTATTATTTATGATAATAAATGAAATATTTCGAAAAATGTTATTAAAATATTTTAAAATGATTGAAATCCTATGAAAATTTTTTTTTTAAATAATTGAATTATTCATAAGAATTTTATAAACATTGTTTTAAATAATTAATTTGTTCAAAATATAATAAATATTATGAAAATTTTATTTTAAATATTTGAGTTCTTGTGGAAAACTTTCTTTGTGATAATAAGTGAATTTTTCGATTAATTAAATTAAAAAAGTATTAAAAATAACTGAAATTCTTCAAAGAATTTTATTATTTATGAAAGTAATTGAATTCTTGCTTAGAATTTTATCAAACTTTTTTTTAAATAATTGAATATCCATGAAAAGTGTTATTGTTAGTGAAAGTAATTGAATTATTGTGAAGAATTGTATAAAAATTTTGTTAAATAATTGATTTTTTAGAAGATGTTATTCTAAATTAATTGATTTCCTGTGGAAATTTTATTATTTATGAAAATAATTAAATTTTGGATGAATTTTATACATTTCTTTTTAAATAATTGAATTCTATTGCGAAATTTTTTGAAAATACTAGATATTGAAAATAATTGAATTTCGAATATTTGTTGAAAATAATTGAATCGTTTTAAAAAATTTAATTATAATTTTTGAGAATAGTTTTTTGATTTCTAGTATTAGCGAATTTAAAGTTATAGAAATTCTCAAAAGAAAAACAGAAATGGTAGCTTTTAGTGGCTGAAATCTAAAAAAAGTACCCAAATAGTAGCCTAACGTAAGAAAAGTAGTAAATACCTAGTAGGTTTTAGTAGATAAGTGCGAAGCGTGAAATTCTGATAAGTAAAAATTTGATTTATTATATGTAATAATACTGTTAAATGGTATTCATTTTTTAGTTGAAATGTTCACTTTCATTTTCGTTTGAATTTTGAGAAAATTTTATAATTTACGAATATTTGAATGTTATGTTTAGATTTGAAAGTTAAAAATTGATAAACATTAATTCACTCACTTTGGACTACGAGACAAAGAATTGCTCGGACTTGTGGGCTGAGTAGAGAGTGATCTCAATGTTCCTTTACTGGATGTTGCATATTGCACCATTTGAACACCATTAGTTCCATGCTCCTCTACTGGAGATGGTTCTTTTTTTTCTCTGAAAAATAATATTTTATAGAAAACGCAAATCCAGGATTTCCAACAAAGTAATCTTTTTTTTTAGAGAATTTGTTTTTCATTCTTTTAAAGAAGTATAAATAGAAAATGAGTAGTTTCCATTTCTCTAAAAAAATTGATCTTTAAAAATTCTTTTTTTTTTTTAATAAAAAATACGCACCATTTATTATTTTTTGAAATCCATGCATGCACGTGTAAATAATGCAAAAATAGAAAAATAATAAAATCCACTAAATTATGTAAGTAAAAAATTTGAAGCAACTTTGAAATTCTCCAGTAGTAAATTCATTCTGAAATAAAAATAAAGTATAAAATAACATGCAACATTGATTTCTATACAGATGCAATAAGAAATAAATTATAATATGCAACTATAATAAAGTATATAATTATGTAAGTAGAGGCTCATTGTAAAAATACGAAATTCAATTTTATAGAAACAAAGCTTTAGGTTTTTAAATCGTTATTTTCATTTCTCGGATTTTGCTAAATTGCATTTTAATCTTAATAAACTATTATTTTATTGAAAATTTAGGTGAAGATTAGAGATTTAAACAATAATTGTAAAAAGTATTATCTCTAAAATTAAAATTTAGGAAACAAATATAGAAAATGATATATGTATTTTTAATATTGTTACAGATTCCTTATTTTAAATTAGCAATTTACAAGATTGACATCTTCACTAGAAAATTTACCTCGCGATCTCTTTTTGATCAAGGAAAAGGTTAAACAGTTCATGGAAATATTTGTCTGATTCTGGATCGATCCTACAAAAATAAAATCAAAACATATAAATATAATACATTGTAATAAATAATAATTGCAACAAATATTCTTACAATTATACAAATAATAATAATAATAATTCTAGTGCTAGGAGAATCAAAATTTTGGTTATTTTCAAATTGTTTTCAATTCTCATTGTTAACCAAAATTGTGATTATTACATTCGGACTTTTTTTTCAATGAATGAAAATAAAGTTCCAAAGTTTTATTAAAGTCCAAAACTATCGTTGATTTGTTGTGCCTGAAGCTAATAATAATAATAATAATAATACAACTATACGTGCTTTCAGAAATCGTCGCAATTGTGTGCGAGACGTGCTGTTCATTGCATAAATTATCATAAACGCGATAAGGATATTATTAGTCGCGTGCGTAGATCGACTGTACATCCTTGAGAAAGTCGTCAATGAAATTTGTAATATTTAATTACTTTAAATATACTTTTAAAAAAATTTAATGAATAATGTTAAACTGAATTGAAATTTTCATCGATAAATTTAAACTTGTAGAGAGTATATTGAAAAAAATGTTTAATATTTGTAAAAAATAATTAATAAACTATTCTCTTTGAAAACTGAATTCAAACTGATAGGACTTGATAAATTTTGTTAAATTAACAAAAGTTTTCAGTGAAAACAATTATTATTTAGATTAATTAAGAAATGAAAGAAGAAAACGGATAATTTTACTAAATTGTTATTAACATAATCAGGGATGCCACAGGTCAGGGAATTCAGGGAAAAGTCAGGGATTTTTAATAAAAGTACTGAAAAACTTTAATTTTCAAAATTCATAAGAAAATTACGAATTTTTTTGTCCTTTTTGTTCGCTTCAGAAACTATGAAATTATCACGAATTCTAATACAAAACCTTTAATTATTATATGTTTGACAATAATTTCTTTTTAAATAATTTCATTCTTCAAAAACTATTACAAAATTATTACTTACAAATTATTTAATGAATAATTTAATTTAAATACTTCAAAATTAATTCAATTTTAAAAGAGTTGCATTTACAATTATTTCATAAATAAATGAACTTTAATAGGTTTTAATTTGAAATTTTAGAAAATTGCAATTTTTAACGAATTTAATAAAAAAATTTCAATAACTTAGATTTTTGAAATATTTTAATAATTCAAATTCTTCTGAAATTAGTTTTCTTCAATTTTTTAATATGTATTTAATTAATTATTAAAAATCATGGATTTATAAAACAATTTTAGTTAAAAACACAAAAAAAAATGAAATTTTAGAGAAGTTATAAATCGATACCTCCATGTATTACAATCCTATCTTATGGTGAAGGTTAATACAGTCCTATCTTGCGGTAACGTTCTATACAGCTCTATCTTGAAGTAACGCTTTATACCATTCTATCTCAAATTTTCCAATTTTGCGTAAGAGCCAAATTAAAAGTAAATTCCATATTAAAAATATTAATGACAGTTTGATATTCATAAGATAATTTTTATGTAATTCTTTAAAGATTTTTCTATCATAATATACATAAATAAAACACAATTATATAAAATCAAGCCAAGAAAATGCATTCTTAATACTTCTACAAAGGTTAATTAACCTAATTTTATGACAGGTTAATATTTCACGGGATAGTGGAATGATAAAAATAATGTTGTTAGTTTTCTTGTTTAATTTTAATTATCAATTATTATTAGTTAAAATAAACGTATCATTTTTATGAGTTTTAAGTATAGATACAAATATTTAAATAAGTAAGTAAACGAGGTTTTGATTGTAGAAAATTTTTACACAAGTGAGAATACAAATAGAATAATAATAAAGTAATTTAAAAATCTACATTATTTTACTGTAATAAACGTTGAAAACGTCACTCCAATATAGAATTTATAAGTATGTTTCAACACTGAGAGAAATGGATAGTCAGATTTTGATGTTAAAAAGATGATGTTACACGATACTATCATTATGCTACTGCCAACCATCACAGATGCTAAAAAAAATATAGTTATGCTACCCCGTACTACCAAGATGTTACTCCTGATGATATTGATGGTAACGGTGACTATCTAGATAGCTGTCTGTATACGTAGCATTAAAGATGGTCACCCTAACCACAATTATGTTACCCACTACTATAAATTTCTCTCCGTGAAAGATTATATTATACTAGTATTTTATTATATATTTTACAAACGATAACAAGATTATAAATTACAATATAATTATAATAATAAAAGTATCTGTAATATTAGTCAAAATAGTCAATCCGAGTCTGAATTCGAATGATCTCAATTTCTACGTCAGAACAAGTCTCTCCTGGTGTAAGAAAAGTTAAAATAAAGCAAAATTAACAGATAAAATAATCACTTTATAAATTTATATATTTTTATTATTATTCAGTAAAGAATTTTTTTCCTGATGGCATACTTAAATCCAAAGGGATATCCATTTTCTACCTTTTGTTCTTTTTTGCTTTTCTAACACGATTATACGAATCACATGTGTATATTTTTTTTGACAGATACAAAAACAAAAGAAAGATAGAACACTTTTACTTGGAAGATAAAACTTGTTATTATTTCTAATTACTGTTTTTTATAAATATCCTAATTAATATAACTATTTTAGGTGTTACCATCTAATACAGAATATTTTCTTCTATAATTTTAGCAAAAAACTGAAAAATTGAAAATTTTGAAATAGAATGGTATAAACCGTCACTTCAAGATAGAACTGTATAAAACGTTACCGCAAGATAGGACTGTATTAACCTTCACCGTAAGATAGGATTGTAATACATGGAGGTATCGAAATGTTTCAAAAATTCAATTATGTTCAAAAAATTTTTTAAATTCTCGTCAAAATTTCAATTATTTTTAAAAATTATAAATTTCTTCTTCAAAATTCAATTATTTTCAAAATTTTTTATAAAATTCTAAGCAAATAAGAAATTATTTTTATAAATAATAAAAACACAAGAATTCAACTATCTACAAATTTTCTATAAATTTCTTCGCAATAATTCAATTATTTTCGTAAATAATAAAATTTTTTACAGCTAGATTTAATTATTTTCATGAATAATAAAAATCATCATAGAATTTCAATTATTTTCAATACAATTTTACAAGAATTTTTAAATTCTTTAAATGAAAATTCAATTTTGAGAAACATTTATTTATTTAATTAATTATTTATTTTTGTATTTAAACAATTGAAGTCTCCTACAATTTTTAAAAAAATTGATTTAAAAATGAATTTTAATTAAAAATTTTTGATAATAATTGAATATTAATATTAAATTTAAGGAATTTTAATAAAATTCTTTCACAAAATTCAATTATTTTGATAAATATCAAAATTTATCAGAAGAATTCAATTCTTTTGAAAAGTAATAAATACTTTGCAAAAATTAACTTATTTTCAAAATTTTTGAAAAATACTCGTCATGAATTAAGTTATTTTTATAAGTGGGTAGCGAAATTCTTCTCAAGAAGTAAATTATTTTCAAAAATTTTAATAAAATTCTTGTCAAAATTTCAATTATTTAAACAAATAAAATTCTTCTCATGAATGCAATTATTTTCATAAATTATTATTTAAATTCTTCTTATGAATTCAATTATTTTTCAAAATTCTAATAAAATCCTTCAAAAATTTTCAATTATTTTCAAAAATTGTGATAAAATTCTTTAATTCAATAAATTTCAGTAAAATTTTATTTAAATTCCTTAAAAGAATTTAAACAGAGAGAAACTTAATTATTTTCAAAAGTTGTTAATAAAATTCTTCTTAAAATTTCAATTGTAAGAAACATTCAACTAGGTATTAAATTAAATTATTTTATTTTGTATTTAAATAATTGAATTTCCGTTGAAATTTTCTAATAAAAATTTATTTGAAAATGAATTTTTGTTAACATTTTAGAAAATAATTGAATATTAAAAACATTATAGTAGCGTGAATTTTAAAAATAATTGAATTTTGAAAAGGTTTTAAATTAAAATCTTTGAAAATTTGAATTTTTCGTACTTTTAACTAACAATTCTGTAGAATTAATTTTTTAAAAAATCTTTAATTGAATTTTTTTTTTGAAATTATTCGAAGTCTTAATTTTCTAATATATATTTAATTGAAGAATTTCCGAATAATCAAAAAAAAGTTAAAAATTCTAGAAAATAATAATAATTGAATTTAAAAGATGAAAATAATTTTTAAAAAGTTACTGCAACAATATTTTTACAATATAAAATAATGATTTTATCACTGGGATATTTTTAATTATTATAAAAACATAGAAGAAATCTATCTCAAATGTCCTTATGTTTTATAATAATATTCTTATAAAGTATTGAGTTTCAAAAGGTTTCAAATGAAAATATTTGAAAATTTCAATTTTATATACGTTTAACTGTCAATTTTGAAGAATTAATTTTTTTTGAAAAAGTTTAATATAATTTTTTTTTATATAATTTGAAGTTATTCGAATAATCAAAGTTTCATAAAATTGAATTTTAAACAAATGTATTTGAAAATTATCAAAGAACTTTTTCAAAAAAATATTAAAAATAGTTGATTTAGAGAAGAATTTTAGTTGAAAATTCTAGAAAATAATAATTGAATATGATGAAAATAATTTTTAAGAAGTTTCAGCAACAAATAATATTTTTAATATAAAATAATGATATAATACTTTTATAAGTTGTTTAATAATTTCAAAAAGGTTTGAATTTGAAATTTTTGTAAATCTTATTTTCTGTGGAACGATAATAATTAAATATTTATTTAAAAATGAAGTTATTGATGTTTTCGAATAATTTTACAATTTGAGAAGTTTGTAAATAAATGTAATAGAACATTTTTTTGAGTAGGTATCTAATCATTTTTAGAGTGAATCGCAGAATATTCTTTAGGATCAGGGAGAAAGTCAAAATCAGTCAGGAAGAAGTTTGTAAATCAAGGAAAATAAAAATGAATTTTTTGTGGCACCCCTAATAATTCTTGTTCCGTTTGGTTGAAGCACTTTAATAATCAACAAAGAATAAGTCATCTCTGAACGGATTGATTTACTGAATAAAGGGCAATTTGTTTGGTCTTAAATAAATGACCCTTAAGCATCCATGATGATCATAGTGCAGATAATTTAATCATAGTTAATTGTCCAATGAAATGGGTGTTCACATATAAAGTAATTGGCGCTTGAGCTCTTTGATCATTACGAGTATTCAGTTTATTTTAATAAGTGACAGTGTTAACGCCTGAAAAGAGTGTGCGCCTCTGCATAGCACACAACTAGAAAATTTATTCATACACATTGTTCCTCATATACATGCCTAGCGCGGGTAAGTGACCGCGAGCCATCACTATTTCTTTATGATCAAACAAGACAACGGTTTACCGGTCACTTATTGCAGTCGCTAGTTTTCCATTCGTGTGACGTGAATTATCAGTGACGTAATTCGCTTATATGTTAAAGATCCGACATGTCACGGTCGACTTCTAATCAACAACATTTTATTGCTCTTTTCATGCTCGAATGCCTTAAAAATCGCCTCATTCAATTTACGGTACACCCTTTTAATTAATTTCAATCGTTAACAGAATTTCAAGTTATTGAAATGTGGCTGAATGAGAAAGGAAAAAAAGTTTCATTAAAGTCTTCAGACGTTACGTTTCAATAATGGTTATTATTACGTCGTCAATGCACTAACGTATTACAGATAATTTGTTGACGTAGCAAAACATTACAGTTTAAAAAGTTGACCTAGGAGATTAAACCGATTATAAACAGTTCCTCTGGCTTTCGAGTTTTGAAATATAAATGGAAATTGATTTTTTTAATTCAGTAAAGCGTTAATTTTTTATCACACTTTATAGCTCATCGCGGAAACGATAAACGAATAAGGATACAAGTGGGTGTTTCGAATGACGTCTAAACTAAATATCGAACAATCTACTTGTCTTTCCCGATAAGCGTCGACTGATTTTATTTTTGTTTCAAAATTAACATAACAATAATAATAATAGTAAAGCAATGAACTTACAATTTGTCGTGATGAAGACACAAGGCCGTGCTCAAGACCCCTAATAGAATTATAAGTATAATTCCAGGAATGAAAATCGTAGTGACTATTTCTCTGAAGTAATTTCTGGTTGGAACTCCAGATTTCGTTGGTTGGGTCCAGCGCCACTCGGAATTTTCCACCAAATTCGATGGTGGTCTTCCAATGACATTCATACTGGGACCTCGTCTTGCACTCTCTTGATGCAAATCGTGGCTTTCGTCAATCTAAAGTGTTCAATATTTCAGCAATGTCAATAATTTATTTATAAATAAACATTGCTGCTCAATAGATTTTGCTCACTTTAGAGAGATTGAGAAGTATCACAAACAAATTTTATTCTTTCGTTTCTGAATAAGTTATGATTTGATTATGTAATTGTTTAAAAAAAAGAAAACCTATTTTTCAACTCTTAATGATTCAAATTCGTTGTGACCATATTTTTGGAAAATCTAATTTTAATGTATATGTGAAACTCGAAGATTTTCTGAGTTCATTAACCATAATCAGACTTTGCACTCGATAATTAATTTTAAAAAAGTAGTAAAAAGTATCTTTCAAACTAAAAAAAGTAGAAAAAGAGTAACTATCGAAAAATTAAACTTGACGACCAAAAAAACTCGTTTTAAACTTAACAATACTGACAAAAATTCCATTCTATATTTTATTTTACTGACTTTTCCTAATTTTCATCAAAAATATTTACTTCTTTCTTATCCTGATAATAAATTTAATTCCTGCAACGAATTTTATTATTCATCAAAGAATTTAAATATTTATAAAAATAATTTAATTCTCGCGAAGAATTTTATAAACATTTTTAAATAATTCATTTCTTTAGACTAATTTTATGCAAATTATAATTTAAATAATTGAATTCCTGAGAGATTTTTATTATTCATGAAAAAAATTGAATTCTTACGAGGACTTTTAGAAAAAAGGTTTAAATAATTGAATTCTGTTTGAAAATTTTATGAAAATAGTTGATATTGAAAATCATTGAATTGCAAAAAGTGTTTAAAAATAATTAAATTTTGCAAAGAATTCTATTAAAATTTTTGCCAATAATTAAATCCATGTGTGGTATTTTATTAAATTTTTTTGAAAATAATTGAATTCCTAAAAAGCTTTTTATTATTTATGCATATGATTGAATTCTTGAGAACGATTTTATTAGAATTTTTTCAAATAATTTAATTTCCAAGAATAAATTTATTACTTTTAAAAATAATTGAATTTTTGTGATGAATATTTTTATTTATCAAAAATGATTGAATTTTGCAAAGAATTTTATTAAAATGACTCAAAATAATTGAATGTTCGGGAATCATTTTGTTATTTATCTTTAATAATTGAATTAATTCGAAGAATTATTTATGCAAATAATTGAATTCCTGGGAAGAATGTTATTAAAATCAAAAAGAATAATTGAATTATTTCAAAAAAATTTAATTAAAATTCTATTTTAAATAATTGATTTCTTTCGAACAATTTTATTAACATATTTGAAAATAATTGAATTCCTGTGAAGAATTCTAATATTTTTGTAAATAATTGAATTCTTCCAAAGAATTTTGAAAAAACATTTTTCTAAATAATTGATTTTTTCGAGGAATTGAAATTAAATTTTTAATAATAATTATCCATTTTCAAGCAATTCCTGTAAAATTATATTAAAAATAATTGAAATCCTGAGATGAATTTTATTATTTTTGAAAATAATTGAATAGTTGCAAAGAATTTTATTAAAATTTTCAAAAATAATTTATTCCTGAAAAGAATTTTATTATTTTTGGTAATAATTGAATTATTTCGAAAAATTTTGTTAGAATCTAAAAGAATAATTAAATTATTTCAAAAAAATTTAATTAAAATTATATTTAAAATAATTAAATTCCTGTGAAAAATTCTATAATATTTTTGTAAATAATTCAATTCTTCCAAAAAATTAAAAAAAAAACATTTTTTAAAATAATTGATTATTTCGAGAAATTGAAATTAAATTTTTAAGAATAATTAGGTACATTTTTTAATCAATTCCTGTAAAATTGTATCTATTAAAAATAATTGAAATCCTGCGATGAAGTTTATTATTTATGAAAATAATTGAATAATTGCAAAGAATTATTTTATTAAAATTTTCAAAAATAATTGAATTTCTGAGAAGAATTTTATTATTTATGATAATAAATGAATTATTTCGAAAAATGTTATTAAAATGTTTAAAAATGATTGAAATCCTATGAAAATTTTTTTTTCTTTTAAATAATTGAATTTTTCAGAAGAATTTTATAACATTGTTTTAAATAATTAATTTGTTCGAAATATAATAAATATTATGAAAATTTTATTTTTTATAATTGAATTCTTGTGGAAAACTTTATTTCTGAAAATAATTGAATTTTTCGATTAACTAATTTTAAAATAGTATTAAAAATAATTGAAATTCTTCGATGAATTTTATTATTTATGAAAATAATTGAATTCTTGCTTAGAATTTTATCAAAAATTTTTTTAAAAAATGGAATTGCTATTTGATGAAAATACTAGATATTGAAAATAATTGAATTTTGAATATTTTTTAAAAATAATTGAATTGTTTAAAATAACTAGATTATACCTAATTTTTGATAATAGTTTTTGAATTTCTAGTATTTGAGAATTTAATGTAGTGGAAATTGTAAAAAAAAAAAACAG
This sequence comes from Leptopilina heterotoma, assembly GCF_015476425.1. Classification (NCBI taxonomy): domain Eukaryota; kingdom Metazoa; phylum Arthropoda; class Insecta; order Hymenoptera; family Figitidae; genus Leptopilina; species Leptopilina heterotoma. The sequence continues at coordinate 1,899,898 of NW_025110849.1, forward strand.
AAATAGGAGCTTTTAGTGACTGAAATCTAAAAAAATACCCAAACAGTAGCATAAGACATAAAATAATCTCTTTTTGATAGAAACGAAAATTGAAAACTTTTTGTAATGTACTTAATCGCTTAAACGCTACAAACCAATCTGAAAGAACACCAATCCAAAATAAAGTCTGCACTTCTGAAATGAGTTTCTACACTAGTCCTTTTGTAGTCCCTTGGACATGAAGATTTCTTTCGAAGTGGTTTTACTTCATTTTCTAAAAGTTGAAGATCGTTGGAAAAAGCAGTTGAGCTCCCAAGCCTCAGGACAACTCTGTTGCAAATAATGAAAATTAATTTTACAAAATAAAATATATTTTTACTTATATATCATCTTTCGAAAATTGTGGGAATATTAGTATATTGTATCATCAATGCAATATGCTGAATGCATTCATAAATATTCTACAGAATTACTGCTTTACTGAAATTAAAGAATATGCTTTGCAAAGCGCGACATGTTGGAATTCACGTGTCAAGTCAATCATTCATTCATTCCCCTCGCAAAAATTCCTTGGAAAACCAATTATTATTATTCTCGAGACATGTGCGTCATCACTTCCAAGGATCCCACGGTTTCTAATTAAGACCGAATCAGTTAAAAAATTATTCATTATCATATAACACGAAAATTCATTCAAATCCTCGAAATATTAATTCATTCAAAAATGTTTTAAATTGAAAAATTGTCGTCTGTGTCATTTGTTAAGGGAATATGTCTTCATGTTTTCTAACTAATAATGAAAGATGACCGTGTGATAAAATCATTATTTTACATAAGACTATTGTAACTGCAATTTTTTCAAAATTATTTTCATCATTTCAATTCAATTATTATTTTCTACAATTTTTAACCAAAATTCTTCTTTAAATTTAATAATTTGCAAAAAAGTTCATTTTGAGAATTTTCAAAACCATTTCTTAACAATACAATTTGACGTGAAATTTCGATTATTAGGAAATTCTTCAATTAAATACAATTGTAGAAAATAACAAATTCAAATAATTTTAAAAAAAATTTAATTAAACTTTTTCAAAAGTAATTAATTCTACACAATTGTTGGTTAAAAGTATGAAAAATTCAAATTTTCCTAAAATTTTAATTTGCAAACTTTTCAAAATTCAATTATTGCTAAAAATTGGTACGCTATAATGCTTTTAATATTATTCAATTATTATATCAAATTTTAACTGAAATTCATTTTAAATCAATTTTTATTACAAAATTCAACGAGAATTCAAAGAAGTTTATTAAAATTTTTGAAAATAATTGAATTCCTGCAAAGAATTTTATAAAATAATTGTAAAAAATAATTCAATTCCTGCAAAAAATGTTATTTTTTAAAAAATATTGAATTTTTGGGGAAGAATTCTATTAATTATGAAAAGATATTTAAATTCTTTAGTAGAACTTTATTTGAATGTTTTGAAAATAATTGAATGTCTGCGAAGAATTTTATGAAAATTGTAAAAAATAATTCAATTCCTGCAAAAAATGTTATTTTTTAAAAGAATTGAATTTTTAGGAAGAATTCTGTTATTTATGAAAAGATAATATTTCAATTCTTGCCCAAGAACTTTATTTGAATGTTTTAAAAATAATTAAATTTCTGCGAAGAATTTTATGAAATTTTTTAAAATAATTGAATTTTTGCAAATAGTTTTGGCATTTATAATGCGATAATTGAATTCTTTTTCAGAATTTTATTGTATTACATTATTTTAATAATAATTGAATATCTGCGAAAAAAATTATGAAAAGTTAAGAAAATAATTGAATTTCTGCGAAGAAATTTTATTTAGTGTTTGAAAATAATTGTATCATGCTAAAAATTTTGTTATTTTTGAAAATAATTGAATTTCTGCGAAAATTTTTAATATTTATAATGATAATTGAATTCTTGATAAGAATTTTATATTACAATTCTTTAAAATAATTGAATTTCTTCAAAGAATTTTGTAAAAAAAATTTTTAAATAATCTAATTTCTATACTAAGAATTTTATCCTTTATGAAAATAATTGAATTCTTACAAAGAATTTTGTTTATTTTTTTTAAAATTTGAATTCTTGTCAAGAACGTTATTAAAAGTTTTGAAAATAATAGAATTTTTGCGAAGAATTTTATGATAAATTTTGAAAATAATTGAATTCCTTCTAAAAGTTCTGTTATTTTTGAAAATAATTGAATTTCTGCAAAGAATTTTATGTATAGTGTTTGAAAATAATTTAATTATTCCTGCTAAAAAATTTGTTATTTTGAATTTTTTGAAAGAATTTTTGATATTTATAATGATAATTGAATTCTTGACAAGAATTCTATTACAATTTTTAAAAATAATTGAATTTGCGCTAGAATTTAATGATAAATTTTGAAAATAATTGAATTTCAGAGAAGAATAAAAAAAAAAAAAAATTGAATTTCTGCGAAGGGATCATTCATATATTACGTCACATGCTGAGGGGAGAGGGGGGTCTACAGTTTTGTGACACCCTGTGTAAAAATTACCAATTTCTATGTAACAAAATGTGACGTAGGGGAGGGGGGGGGGGTTGAAAAATGTCTAAATTTGCGTGACGTAATTTGCCAAAATTATATCGTACAATTTACGATCTTTTCGTCCCTTTTCAATCAAATTACGGACTTTGCGGAGCTTTTTTTTAAAAAAAACCTGAGTTTTACGGACTTAAAGGAAATTTACGGATCGATCAATATGAAATTTTATAAATAATTTTTTTTACCCTTGAAATAATGTACAATAAAGTCCTCATATCATAATTTTGATTGACTTCATAGTTTAAAGAAGAAAGAAATTTTTTTTTTTTATTTTTAAGAAAAAAAAAAAATTCTTAGTTTTTATCCTTTAGAGTGTCATAACTCCTTAAGGAGGTTCTACAGTAAAAAGGTATTTTTAGGTATTTTATTAGGTACCGTTTTAATAAAGTTTGTCGGACTTTTTTTTAATTTAGTTGATGTCAAATATTGTATGACAAAATATATGGAAATATAAATAAAAAAATGCCTGCAAAAAGTTTAGAATAAACAGTGTTATACAACATTCTCGCTTGCGGATATAGTAATCCACTCTATTATATTAAGTTAGAGAACGACCGACATTACAGAAAATCCTATTAGTAAGAAAAGAATAGACGTATCTTCGCCCTTTTCTTACTAATTATCCAGAGAATCAGGCTAACATTCAAAACCTAACCTTCTAAGTTTAGTTATTTCAAAAAAATTATTTTATTGATGCAAATATAAATATTTATTTTAATTAAAAACTATGCATTATTGAATCAAGTAATTTTCATAATTGATTTAAAGCAATATTTATTAGATCAAATTATTCTATTTAATTGACTTAAGTAATTTGTATTTGGTTCAAATAACTATTTATTTGATACCATAAATTAAAATATTTACTTAGTTCAAATAAATAAAAATAAATAAGTAAAAACAAATAAGTTTAAATACAATCGAACGAGCGTTAGCGAGTGAGGTATATGTCGCTAGTTTATAAATAAATACGTAAAACACAAATGAATAAAAAAAATAATTTTCTGTAAAGTATGACATTTTCCCTTAACCAAAAATACACTTGGGTTAATCCATATTATTTTGACTAATCTGGTAGACAACTAATTTAAAAAAATTATAATATTTTGTACTTTGCAGGAATGATTTTCATATTTTCAAAATCTAAAAATGAAAAGATTAAAAAGCAATTTATATATTTATTGTAAACTATGAATTTAAATTGATATTTTACAACCCCTTTTGCCTACTCATGTGCAAGGTGACTTATTGTCTAAAACACTAAATATTCCATAGTATTACAATTTTTTAAAATTAGTCGGTGGCCAGTTTAGTCGAAATAAAATGCATTGATCCACTTGTTGCCGTTAAATGTTTATTAAAAATTTCATCTTTATTCCTACCCTTCGCCTTCACCAGGTTGGAGTGGCAACCGAGCACCAAGTTCCACTGCCGATACCAAAAAAGTCAGTTGCAAGTCTGCGGCTTCTTTCCAAAGTTTCTTTCTAAAAATATATATCTATGAGCTGAGCCACAAAAGTCAAGAAACCAAAGACCTAGAAAATAGAGAAAAAATTTTGTTTAACCTGAATACATCAAGGAGTTCATCTACCCTTTTTGAATCCAACATATCCTCCACATTTAGATTGTCTATTTTCAATTGTATTTCATACTTGGTCAGATTTTCATTTTCCAGGATTTTTAAATCTAAGATCTTGTTTTTCGTCTCGTAAGTCTTTTTATCTAAGCCAATGATTTCCAGCTGCAATTTCAATTACGCATTGTTTGGCAATTTCATTCAAATTATATTAAATGACATTAAAAAATTCTACACATTAATTTTCTTTTTTCCAGATCTATGTTACATAGCAATGGGGCAATTTATTTTACATAAATTAAAAATTCAAACGGAATTCTCTTCATAAGGACTTTTTTCTCGACAACGAACCTCAAAAACAATTTTCTTAAACAGGGTTACCACGCTTTTGTTCTTTTCAAATTCCCTGACTTTTCCAGGTTTTCCAGGTTAAAAAACGGAAATTTTCCAGGTTTTTAATACGAAAATTATTCGAAAATATTCAAATTAGTAAAGATTTTTACTAATTCAAAAAGAATTTAGAAAAGCAAAAAAAATTCTAAAATTCTAAAAATTTTAAAATTTAGAAAGCAATAACATAAAAGAATATTTTATTATAAAACTTGCTACTTTGTTACTGTAACTTCTTCAAAAATTATTTTCTTTATTTCGATTATTCATTTCTAGAATTTTCAACTAAAATTATTCTTCTTTAAGTCAATTTTTTAAAATAATTTTTAAAAAAGTTCTTTGAGAATTTTCAAATTTTTTTTTTACAATTTAATTTTATGAAATTTTGACAGTCCTCAATTAAATGTATTAGAAATTAGAAACTTTAAATAATTAAAAAAAATTCCATTAAACTTTTCAAAAAAATTAATTCTACAGAATTGCTAGTTAAAAGTACGAAAAATTCAAATTTTCAAAAATTTTAATTTAAAACCTTTTCAAAATTCAATTATTTCTAAAATTCACGCTATAATGCTTTCAATATTCAATTATAATCTAAAATTTGAACTGAAATTAATTTTTAAATCAATTTTTAATAGAAAATTCTACGAGAAATCAATTATTTAAATACAAGAGTAAATATAGTTTATTAAATAATTAAATGTTTCTTAAAATATAATTCTTCTAAAGAATTTTATCAACAAATTTTCAAATAATTAAATTCTTTTGACGAATTTTAATCAAATTTTTAAGAATAATTACATTTTTTGAGGAATTCGATAAAAATTGTATTAAAAATAATTGAAATTATGTGATGAGTTTTATTATTTATGAAAATAAATTAATATTGCGAAGAATTTTATTGAAATTTGTTTCAAAGAATTTAATTCTTTTTAGGAATTTAAAAAAATAATAAAAATTGAAAATCATTAAATTAAGGAAAAATTTTGAAAATAATTGAAATTAGGACAAGAATTTTATTGAAATTTTTGAAAATAATTGAATTTTGAAAAAAAATTTTGTTATTTATAAAGGTAACTGTGATTTTAACAAGAATTTTTTTTTAATTTTAAACAAAATTGAATTTTGTGAGATGAATTTTACTAATTTGAAAATAATTGAATTTCTGCAATGATTTGTAACTTCTCCGAAATCCAATATTTTTAAAAATGTTTTTAACTAAAATTCTTCTATAAATCCATTATTTTTAATAATTAATTAAATATAAATTGACAAATTTAACTAATTTTAAAAGATTTTGAATTATTAAAATTTTTCGAAAATCTAAGTTCATTAAAATTTCTAATTGAATTCATTCGAAATTGAAATTTTTTAAAATTTAAAATCGAACATAATTGAATTTTATGAGAAGAATTTTATTAACTTGAAAATAATTCAATTTCTGCAATTATTTGTAACTTTTTCAAAATTCATTAATATTTTTAAAATGTTTTTAACTAAAATTCTTCTATAAATCCATTATTTTTAATAATTAATTACATTTTAGAAAATTTAACAAATTTCACCAGAATTGAAATTAAAATTCTTCAAAAAAATGGGTTTCATAAAATAAATTAACAATTTTCATATAAAGAATTTTATCAAAAAAAATTTTAAATAATTTAATTCTCTTGGCAAATTTTAATAAAATTTTTAAGAATACTTTTATTTGTTGAGAAATTTGATGAAAATTTTATTAAAAATAATTGAAATTCTGCCAATAATTTTATTACCTAATTTTTGAAAATAATTGAATTTCGAAAAGGAATTTTATTTTTTATAAAGATAATTGAAATTTTGACGAGAATTTTTGTAAATTTTTGAACATAATTGAATTTCTGCGAAGAATTAGAATACTTTTGAAAATAATTGAATTCCTGAGACGAATTTTATTAAAATATCTTTTTCAATAATTGAATTCTTTTGTGAAATCTGATTGAAATAGTAGACATTAAAAATAATTAAATTTAGACAAATTTTTGAAATTAATTAAATTTCTACGTAGAATTTTATAAAAATTATTTTGAAAAAAATTTCATTCTTACAAAGAATTTCATTATTTATGAAAATAATTCAATTTTTTGAAGACATTTAATTAAAAATGTATTGAAAATAAAACTTAAATTGTAATAAATAAATGGAAGTAAAAGTTTTTAAAATAATTGAATTTCTTTGCTGAATTTTAATAAAATTTTTAAGAATAATTACATTTTTTGAAGAATTCCATTAAAATTGTATTAAAAATTTAAAAAAATTGAAAGTCTGCGATGAGTTTTATTATGAATTTATGAAAATATTTGAATCCCTGTAAAAAATGTTATTATTTATGAAAATCATTGAATAATAATTTTAAATTATTAGAAATAGATTTGAAAATTATAATTGTCAAAGAACTTTTTCTAAAATTATTAAAAATAATCGATTTAAAGAAGAATTTTAGTTAAAAGTTCTTGTAAGTAATAATTGAATTGTAAATGATTTTATCACTCGGTCATCTTTAATTATTATAAAACATGAAGAAATCGACCAGTTTGAGTCTTCGACTCGGAGTTATCGATATCTTCATGTTTTATAGTTATGAAAAATTGAATTTCTAGTTTTAAGTAAAATGTTCTCTTATTTGACTCGGACTGCTTATATTTTTGTCAGCAATTGGTCCGTAATTTTTCATTTTTGGTACGTGAAGTCCGTATTTTTAAATACTTTCACTGGTTCGAGCCCTGTGTATATATTATTAGAAAAAAAAGAACTTACTCATTGTTTCCTGTGTATAAAAATGAACTTTAGAGATTAATGTTGCAAAAATAAGGATTTCTTAATTATTTACTTTAAAATCTTGTTGACTTCTTGGAGGAACTCCATACAAATATCCTTGTCGAGCTCTTTCACTATAGACATAATGAATCCATGATGGTAAATCTGGTGCATTAAGTAGTGATGATTGATAAGAAAATCGACGTGTATAAAAACCTGAAATATATTTGCAAGTGTGAAAGAATTGAAATTAGTTATAATAAAACATAAAAAAAGAAAAAATAAAAAAACACGCCTTACCTTCCATATTCCACCCAAAAATATCAGGAGATATCGGAATGACGAACACCTGAGACGTTAAGATGTTTTCAGTGCTAACGATGCTCCATAAAGACAGCAAAACGAAAGTTAGTAATATGTGTTTTGTCATTTTAAACAGCTGAAAACAATAACAAACTGTTTTTATTTTAAAACTTGTTTAAACATTAGAACTGCTTTTAAATACTTGCTAAAAGCAATTTAAATGTTTTAGACTTTATTTAGATAGAATGTTACAAACAAGTTTTTTTAAATGACTGTCCAGAATAGATTTTTTATTGAGAAATGTATAATCACAATTATTATATTATTAATTTTTTCCTGATAAAGAACGATAATTATTAATAAAAAATTTATTACTAAGAAACAAACATTAATAATCAAGAATCTACCAAAAGACTTGAATTTTATTCCAATGTATAAATTATGATTCTAAAAATTGACATTATTCGAGAAAGATTATAAGCAGATTAGAGTTAAAATAATATTTTTGAAACATAGCAGACGACACAGACTTAAGGAACTTGCTTCCTGACACTCTGACAGGTTAAGACATGATAGAGGTATAATATTATTACTTTGTAAAGTAGAAAAAATAATGAGCATATAAACAAGTTACCTGATTATATCGATCGTTCGTTCGGTAAAGTGAAAAGATTGTTTAGCGCATTAATGTAATTCAAAACTTTCTTACGGTCATAATGAGACCTATTTTAATGTAAGAACATGAAGATATTCTACCTACAAAATTTGTTGTTGATATCATCGACCTCCAGACCAGAAACCCCAGAAACCAATTTCCTCGAGATGCGTCTGCGCCGGTCTTATAGGTTACGAATGCAGGAGTGTTTTCCTTTTTGACAACAATTTTTATGAATTAATATTTCTCCAAAAGACCAAAAACAAACAAAAATTTCGTATATGGATGGGTTTGGCTAAATTTTTGAATACATTAAGATCTTCAATTAGACAAAAAATTGACAAAATTATTTTTATATATTAGTATGTATAACTTTTTGCAAGAAATTCAATGGTCATAAAATACAAATTTAAAACATCAGAAAATTATTAAAACATGTGTTTTTATATTTAAATAAAATTAGCAACTCAACATTTTTATTTTTACTACTTAATTTTGAAGTATTTCTTTAAGAAAAATAATTTTTTCGTTTAAAAATATATCTATATGCATATGGGGCAAAATTCCTCAACTTTATACTGTCCAGGTCAAAAAATATTTATGTTGTTGAGTTTTCTCGAAACTTTGTTAAAATGTTACTATTATTAGTAGAAGTGTACATATAAATTTTTTTTTGAATTTGATAAAATATTTTTTGAGTTATGGAGTTTCAAAATTTTGACTTTTTTGAAAATATCATTTTTTTCGATTTAATATATTGATAAGTAAAATTATAACCAAATTAAAAGTATGAATAGTGATTTTTAAAGGGTTTTTCACGATCTACAAGCTGGTGATAAAAAAAATTATTTACAATATTATTTTCAACTTCAAAAATTTTCAAGGTCCCATAATTATATGTTTTGCCCCATATATAGTACATACACTGTAAAAAAATCTGGTGTAAAATAACACGAAACTTGTAATTTCACACATCAAAATTATAGGTTGTACGTAGTAAATTTATTTCGTTCCAAAAGTAGTTTTACTATTTTTAATAATTTTACATTATACGACTATGTAATTTAATAGTTTTGTGTAAATTTACTACGTCCGACGTAGGAAAATTTGATCACTATGTCCGACGTGGTATTTTTACATTGCGTGTATTTCTACACTTTGACGTAATATTACGTCGCACGATCTGTATAATTACATGGCGAATGTAATTTTCTTATTCCTTTAAAATTTTCAAAAAATTTTCAAGTTTTTATAAATAACTCTAAAAAAGTGTATATAATGTACATTTATAGAAAGTATAATATGCTAATTTATAAGTAAATAATAATATTACAAAAAGTTTTGGGCAATATTTCATAAATACAAAAAGTTACGACTGAAAATATTATTTCAAAAAATATTTGCAGGTTATGTAGATTACAGTCGGCGTGTAAAAATACCACGTCGGACATAGTGACCAAACTTTCCAACGTCGGACATAGTAAATTTACACCAGATTTTTTTACAGTGTATATACTTATAGCTGTAAAATCAGGGTTGCACACGTAATTAATATACGTCACATAAATTACATGGTTTTTTTTACGTATATTACGTACGTAAATTACCTCAACAATTTTAAACACAATGCATTTTATTGTGCTGGTGGGAGGTAAAATACGTCTTTTATCCCCCTCCCCCAGTGTTGGGAAGTGACGCGTCACTCGAGGTTTTTGACGTAAAATACTTGGTTTTTTACATAGGTAAAATACGTATTTTACCCCCCTCCCCCAAAAAATACATTGTGTATAAAACTTTTGAAGTAAAATACGAGGTATTTTACTGTAAAAATCCATGTAATTTACCTGAGGTATTTTACGCGCCCAACCCTGCCCTCCCCAAAAAAATACATGACGATTGTGTATAAAGACAAAATTAAAAAATACGAGGTATTTTACTGTAGAAAAACCACGTAATGTACCTGAAGTACTTTACGTGCCCAACCCTGCACACAAGTTCAGGGGAAGTCCATAAATTACGTAAGACATATGGTTTTGGAAATTTTAACCCATAAGAAATGTGGGCCAAAGCCCATCAAAGGGCCCAAAGCAAAATAGAAACATAACCTTAATCGTAAACGTAAGAATCAGTTGACCATCGTGCCCCGGGCCGGGGCTTGATGGATGGATGGAACCCGGGTAAGTTCAGATCTTATTGTAATTATATATCATAAAATTATTATTTAATGAATAATTTTACTTAAATATTTCAAAATTAATTCAATTTTCAAAGAGTTATGCGTTTACAATTTTCATAAATAGATCAACTTCAAAAGGTTTTAATTTGAAATTTTAGAAAATATGAATTTTTAATGAATTTAATTGGAAATTTTAAAAATTACTATATTTTTAAAAAATTTTAATAATTCACATTCTTCTGAAAGTAGTTACATTTTTTATTAATTAACTATTAAAAATAATGGATTTATAGAAGAATTTTAGTTAAAAACACTAAAAAAAATTGATTTTTGGTGATGTTACAAATGATTGCATAAATTCTATTATTTTCAAAAGTAATAAAATTCTTGTCAAAATTTCAATTATTTTCAAAAATTTTTCTCATTTCAATGATTCTCAATATCTATACTATTTTAATAAATTTCTGAAAAGAATTCAATTACATATTTAAAAAAAATTTTAATAAAATAATTGTACGCAAACATTTAATTATTATCAATAATAATAAATTTTTTTAAAAATTTTAATTTTAATTATTTTTAATACAATTTTAATCGAATTCCTCAAAAAATGTAATAATTCTTAAAAATGATTAAAATTTGTTAAAAGAATTCAATTATTAAAAATAGTTACAGTAACAATGAATGAATAAATAAATAAACAATATTCTTAATATAAAATAATGATAATACTTTTATAAGTTGTTTAATATCAAAAAGGTTTGAATTTAAAATTTTTGAAAATCTTAATTCCTGTGGAAAAACAATAATAATTAAATATTTATTTAAAGAAGAAGTTATTGATGTTTTCGAATAATTTTACAATATTAAAGAAATTTGTAAATAAATGTAATAGAACATTTTTTTGAGTAAAATTTTTTCCTTTATTTTCTAAAAATTTAAAAATTTTCAATTTCGTTTTCAATTAAAATTTACAATTGACAAATATAGAATTTATAAACATTTTCTCCCTTAATTTTTAAAAAAACTTTGAATTTTATTGAAGCAATTATTGTCATTAAGAAATTGAAATGATGCAAATTATTTCTTTATGAAAATTGAGAATTTTCTACAAAAATATTAAGAAACGGGAATAATGTAATGTTTTTTTTCCCAAAGAAAAGAATCAGTTTGTGAACACAATATTGTTATTGAGAATTAAAAATTATGCATAAAATTGATATAAGTATTTCCTATTTCTTAATAATTAACAATTTTCTAATATTTTTTATAAATAAAAAGGAAAGAAATTTGCATAATTTAGATCAATCAAACAAAATTTGTTAGAAAAAACAAAATTTATTTGTTTATCATAATTTTTTTAAAATTTTCTAATTTCAAATATTTTATTATAAATCATGAAAAATACCTGCATATTTTCGATTTGTCAAACAATATTTTCTAAACAATAAAAAATAAAAGCATATACAAAAAACTATAACTTCAAAGTGTGTGGACAGACAGAATGAATGAAAGAATAAAATACGAAGATTATTATAGTTAATTAATTTTACTATGAAACTAGCAATAATTTGCGCGCTACAACGCGCGGCTAACTTCTTACTACCTTTTTAAAATAAAATTAGCAATTTTAAAAATAATAGAATTTTAAAATTTTCTAATTTAAATTTTTGTTGAAAACACTAAAAAAAAATTCAATTTTGGAGAAATTACAAATAATTGCAGAAATTCAATTATTTTAAAAAAAAAAAAAATAAATAAAATTCAACCATGTTCAAAATTTTTAAAAAATTCTCGTAAAAATCCCAATTATATTTATAAATAACAAAATATTCTTCTCAAAAGTTCAATTATTTTCATAAACGTCAAAAAAATTCTTGTCCTAATTTCAATAATTTTCAAAAAATTTTCTAATTTTAATGATTTTCAATATCTACTATTTTAATAAAATTTCCCAAAAAGAATTCAATTATTTAAAAAAATTTTTAATAAAATTCTACGTAAACATTTAATTATTTTCATAAATAATAAAAATTTGACTGCAATTCAATTATTTTCATAAATAATAAAATTTTTTTAAGGAATCCAATTATTATTTTCATAAAGAATAATTTTAAATTCTAGAAAATAATAATTGAATTAAAATGATGAAAATAATTTTGATGAAGTTACAGTAACAATCTTCTTGTAATATAAAATAATGATTTTATCTCTCGATCATCTTTAATTATTAGAAAACATGAAGAAATCATGTTTTATAATAAATACATTTAGTAGTTGTTTCATTTAAAAAAGGTTCGAATTTGAAATTTTTTAATGTCTTAATTCCTGTGGAAAATCCTGTTCCAAAAATAAGATTAAAAATAGGAATTGTGCAAATATTTTTCCTCTTTTTCTAAAACAAAATAATAATTTTGTTGAAAAAATTGTGATTCATAAACAAAAATAATGCAAAATAAATAAATTTTCTATTTCTCAATCACAGTTGTTCAGCAATTTTCTAATTTTGTTTATAGAAGTAAAGAAAATTTTAGTCTTTTAATGCAGGGTTGCCACGCAACCTGGAAACCTGGAAAACCTGGAAATGTCAGGGAATTTCATAAACCTTGAAAAAACCTAGAAAAGTTAGGAAATTTTGATCGAAATCCTGAAAAAATTGTTATTTTCTAAAGTTTATTCTTGAAATCTAATTTTACATAGATATTCCAAAATTAATTAAATTTTAAAAAAGTTACGTTTACAATTTCCATAAGTACAGATGAATTTCAAAAGATTTTAATTTGAAATTTTGTAAAATTTCAATTTTGAATGAATTTAACTAGAAATTGTCTTAAAGAACGTAAATTTTTGAGAAAATTTAATTATTCCAATTCTTCTGAAATTAGTTAAATTTTTTAATATATATATATTTTTAATTGATTACTAAAAATAATGGATTTATAGAAGAATTTTAATTAAAAACACTAAAAGAAATTGAATGTTAAAGCAATTACAAATGATTGCATAAATTCAATTATTTTTCAAATTAGTAAAATTCTTCTTAGAAATTCAATTATTTAAAAAGACATTTTAATAAAATTCGTCTCAAGAATTCAATTATTTTCAAAAGTAATATAATTCTTCGCAAAAATTTAATTGTGTTCAACAATTTACAAAAATTCTCGTCAAAATTTCAATAATCTTTATAAATTTTTCTCCGAAATTCAAATATTTACCAAGTTGAAGTCCACAACGTTGATCAACGAAAAAAAATTGTTCACTTAGTAAATTAATTAAAAATGACGCAGCAATATTGACACAAAAATATTTAGAAAGAAAGATTGATGTTCATATTTTGCTAATAATTATTTTACAATTAAATATTAAATTAAAAATAATACTTGAATGTATTAAATAAATTTCTTTCGTTGATAAACGTTGTGGACTTCAACTTTGTAAATATTTTCAAAAACATTAATAAAATTCTTGGCAAAATTTCAATTATTTTCAAAAACTCTTATAAAAAAAAAAGTTTTAAAAACTCTTTTCTCTTTGGAGAAATTAAATTATTTTTAATAAAATTTTAATCAAATAGCCGGAAAATAAACTTATTCTTAAAAATTTTATTAAAATTTGTCAAGAGAATTAAATTATTTAAAAATTTTTTTTTTTTTTTTTTTTTTTTTGTTTTTTGTCTTTATAAAAAATTCAATTTTAAGAAACATTCAATTATTTAATAAAATATTTATTTTTGTATTTAAATAATTGAATTCTCGTGGATTTTTCTAGTAAATATTGATTTAAAAATGAATTTCAGTTAAAATTCAAATCAAAAAATCTTTTAGAAAATTTGAAGTTTTCATACTTTTAATTAACAATTCTCTAGAAGTTATTTTTTAAAAAAGTTAAATGGAAATTTTTTTTAATTATTTCAAGTTTTTAATTTCTAATTTATTTAATTGAAGAATGTCAGAATAATCGAAAGTTTAGGTAAAACTGAACTGTAAACAAATGGATTTAAAAATTCTCAAAGAAGAACTTTTTCAAAAATTATTTTAAAAAATTGATTAATTGATTAATTGATTTTTTATTGATTTAATTTTAGTTTAAAATTATGGAAATGAAGAATTGAATTGAAATGAAAATAATTTTGAAGAAATGACAGTAACAATATTTTTATAATATAAAATAATGATGGTATCAAGTTTTAATTATTATATGTAGGTATAATTGAATTTAAAATTTTTGAAAATTTTAATTTCTGTAAAAAAATAATAATGATTAAATATTCATTTAAAAAGGAAGTTATTGATGTTTTTGAGTAAATTTACAATTAAAGAAATTCGTAAATAAATGTAATAGAACAGGAAAAAAGTCGTTTTGTCTGAAAATCAGGGAGTTTGGTAAAATTAAGAATAAAATTAAAAACAAAATTTTGTAAAATATAAATGTAGTTTTAAAAACCTGGAAAAATTACGTTTTTTAACCTGGAAAACCTGGAAAAGTCAGGGAATTGTGAAATGAGAAAAAGCGTGGCAACCCTGTAATGAAAAGAAGTGAAAAAAATTCTGATGATTTCTATTTGTCATTACAATTTTGGATTAATTTTATAATAAAAATAATTATAACATTAATATAATATACAATCTGTCTAAAGTTAATAATAAATAACAAAATTATAAACAAAAGACAACTTCAGAGTGTGAGGGACAGAAAAAGTGAATGAATGAATGAAAGAACATTCAAATTATTACAGTTAATTTGTATAATTTTCCTCTATAAAGTTAGTAAATTATTAAATTATTCACAGTATGTAATAATTTTCTACTAAAAATTATATAGTGAACTTCTATCCCAATTGGTGCAAACGAATTCGCGCGTACTGTATTCAAATTTAGATAGAGACAAAGACTCAAAGACAGTTTTCTCTTATTCAGGAATGACTGAAAAATTAAAAACAATTTTATAAATCGTTATAAAAAAGCTTTTTACAGTTTGACTGTAAATAAATAAAAAACTTATTCATAGTAGGTATACTATAATTGATTTAAAAAAAAAATAATGAAAAATGAGTAATTTTTGTTCTAAATTGAAATTGATTAAGTTGATTGTTAAATGAAGAAGTTGAGAGCTGAAGAAGTTGATTTTGTTTACAATGTAAAAATAGGGCCTTGGGAAAATCGTATACCCATGCGTATCTGTGAATTACGGCACTGCCTATTGACGTCTTCAGTAGGCGTGGTTTCACTCGAACCGATATATTTAACACATACAACTTTTCTCGTACGCCAGCGATCGTATTATTTGGTTAATGTGTATTTGCAGTACAAGACTAGATGCCAGCAAGGTGCGGATCACGACCGTGGCCAATTTTCGGCACGGGGGTTGAATCAATTGTCGCTGACCCTCATTGTTGTGCTGCCAAGGGACGTGAAGGGGGTAATTTTCTGACTCGGTTGTGTCCGTACAATTGTGAACTTGTGCTGTTGGTGTTCACTTCTGCTTGTCAGTTGAGTGCTGGTGTCAAAGCGTGCGACAACACGGATTAATTATTATTATTATTTATATATAAAACTGTGAATCCTCCGTTCAGGGCAGGATTTTTGGCAGGTGTCTGTCCGATTCTCGCCTTCTCGCCAATAAAAGAAAAAGAAAATAATTTTGTTAAGAATGGCGGGTCTTCCTGTCGTTCTTATTACCGCCAATGTCGGTAGTATTTTTGAAGAGGTAAGTGCTGATTTTATGGAAAAAAAAGACAAAGACAATTGTTTTAATTATTCTTTTATTTTATCATTCCTTTCTCTTATCAGAACGATTATATTTGGTCTTTACATAGAGTTATTGATAGGATAGGATTTTTCGAGTTGAATCAAAAAAAGTATCTTTTTGTTGAAATCGTTCTTGGTTGAAATTGAAATGCTTATTTGCCGTTTTTAAATACTCTGCGTGCATTTTTTTTAATAGTCGGCGCGCTATTCATGAATGAATTTGAACGACAATCGAGTGCGTACGAACTCGATCAAAACCGGTTCGAAACGATTTGATTAAGCTAATGCCGGTCTTTTTGAACGAGTGAAACTTTTCATTGTCATAAAAAAAAGTTGCTAAAATACTGATTATTAATTTTTTAGTGATTCCATCCAGTAATTAATAATATTGCATTATTTTCAAAAAGAAAATTAGAAATCACAGGGCTCGGATCGTCTTTAAGACTCAAAAAAAAGTCGCTTTAGTCGCATAAATTTACAACAAAAGTCACGAAAAGTCGCATAAAATTTCCGAAAAAGTCGCATGAAATCTTAGAAAAAAACGACAAAAAGAAAACACAAAATTGTAAAAAAATCACATTTCTCGACAACATAAACATTAATATCAAACAATCCGGAATAAAATTTAAAAAATATAATAAAATTCATAGCAAAATTTTAATTAGATATTTTTAACAATTTTTTAAAAAACTCTCTTTAAAATGTCAATTATTTTTATAAACAATAAAATTCTTCTCCGAAATTCAATTTTAAAAAAAATTTTAATAAAATTCTTCTCGGAAATTCAATTATTTTCAAAAGTAACAAAATTCTTCGCAGAAATTCAATTATATTCAAAAATTTTTTTTTAATTTTTCGTCAAAAATTTATAAATAATAAAATTCATCGCATAAAAATTTAATTATTTTCAAAAGTTCTGATGAAATTCTTTGCAAAATTCAATTATCTTCAAAAGTACGAAAATTCTTTAAAGAAATTCAATTATGTTTATAAATATCAAAATTCTTCTGCAAAATTCAATTACTTTAAAAAAAAAATCTGTTAAAAATTTCAATTATCTTTGTGAATAATATTATTAAAATTCTTCTCTAAAATTAAATTATTTGCAAAGAATTTTAATAAAATTCTTGTCAAAATTTCAATTATCTTTATAAATAATAAAATTCGTTCTAGAAATTCAATTATCTTCAGAAGTAAGAAAATTCTTGGCAGAAATTAAATTAATTAAAAAATTTTTTTTTAATTACTCTCAAAATTTCAATTATGTTTATAAATACTAAAATTCTTCTGCTATAATTCAATTACTTTTAAACATTTTTAAAAAAATCTGTTCAAAATTTCAATTATCTTTGAGAGTAATAAAATTCTTCTCTAAAATTCAATTATCTGCAAAAATTTGAATAAAATTCTTGTCAAAATTTAAATTATCTTTATAAATATAATAAAATTCATTCTAGAAATTCAATTATTTTCAAAATTTTTCTCAAAATTTCAATTATGTTTATAAATATCAAAATTCTTCTGCTATAATTCAATTACTTTTAAACATTTTTAAAAAAATCTGTTCGAAATTTCAATTATCTTTGAGAGTAATAAAATTCTTCTCTGAAATTCAATTATTTGCAAAAATTTTAATAAAATTCTTGTCAAAATTTAAATTATCTTTATAAATATTAAAATTCATCCTAGAAATTCAATTATTTTTAATTTTTTTTTAAATTTCTCTTCAAAATTTTAATTATCTTCATAAATAATAAAATTCATCTTGGAAATTTAATTATTTTCAAAAGTTCTGATAAAGTTCTTTGCAAAATTCAAATATCTTCAAAAGCAAAAAAATTCGTGGCAGAAATTAAATTATTTTCAAAAAATTTTTTTTAATTATTCTCCTCAAAATTTCAATTATCTTTGTAAATATCAAAATTCAATTACTTACTAATGTTTTATAAATTTCTTCACAATAATTCAAGTATTTTCATAAAAAATAATTAAAAATTTTTTTTTTATAAAGTCTTATATAATATAAAATAATGATTTTAACCCTCGATCCTCTTAAATTATTATAAAACATGAAGACATGGATTGCTCTGAGTCGAAGACTCGGAGTGATCGATTTCTTCATGTTTTATAACAATTTTTTATAAGTTGCTTAATTTCAAAAAGGTTTGAATTTGAATCTTTTGAAAAATAATAATTAAATATTTATTTAAAAAAGAAGTTATTGATGTTTTCGAAAAATTTGAAAGAAATTTGTAAATAAATGTATCAGAACATTTTTTTGACTCAAACTTTTTCACAAAAAAGTCGAAAAAAGTCGATAAAGTCGCACAATCCGAGCCCTGAAATCAGGATTACACTGGATAATTAATATAATTTATATTAATAGTATTATTAGTAATTAGTAATACTGATTATTAATTTTCATTTGCGAAAATTCAAATTGTACTCTTGCTATTAGCGAAAAGAAAAATAAATTCTTGTAAACTTGTTATTTTAATTATTAATGAAAAAGGTCAGCATATTAGTGTTTATGTTGTCAAACATATTTGCTTACTGTGTAGAGCTAATAATTAAGTTTTATAATTGAAAAATATTATTTGAAACAAGAACTTTAATTATTTCGAGAAATAGAAAGAATGCAGTTATTATATTTTTAGATAATGTCTTAAATTTTAAATCACCTTATCATTAATATCGCACACTTTAAAGATAATTTTTGTTTGTTTCTCAAGTAAAAACTTTTTACGAAATAATACCCTGAGAGATGTTATTTCAATGAAAAATTTTCCTTCTTTTCATAAATATATTTTATTTGACGTATGTCGTGTACAATATGTACAAATTGTAGGTACAATCAAGTTATAATTATAAATAATTTATTTTTTTTAATTACCATAATAGTAATATAAAAATATTTGAAAAGTATTCATTCTAGAATCTCTTATTGTCATTGAAGTATGCCTCGGCTAATTAAGAATGCACTTTATTTTCTACACTCAATTGTCGGAAAACAAGTGACACAGAAACACCTGTGGTTTTCTCATGTTTGTATATAAGTATTATTTCGGACCAAACTCACATTTACACATGAAAGATTGACGAAAATAAACTTTGTCCATTTCAACAAAAACATACTTTTAATCATAAGAATTTCAAACAATGGCTCTAGAATGAATAATAGACTAAATTATTATTATTAAGTATTTTATTCATCAAATAAATTGAAACACTTTTTTTTTGCATTCCCAAGGGCTCGAACTAGGTCCGTAAATCCGGTAAAAATCCGTAAATTTGCTTCAAGTCCGTAAAAGTCAGTTTTTTTTAAAAAAGGTCCGTAAAGTCCGTAATTTGATTGAAAAAAGACGAAAACTTCGTAAATAGAGCAGTCCAGTGTGACGTCATTCTGGGAACCAAGTGGTAATTTAGCATAGATTTTTATTTTACCGACGAATATATATGTTGTAAATAAATGTATTTATATATTTACATCAATGTTGATAAAATAAAAATCTACGCTAAAATACCACATGGTTCCCAAAATGATGTCAAGCTGGACAGCTCTATTATACGATAAAATTTTGGAAATTTTAAAAAAGTTAGAAATGATTGCAGACATTCAATTATTTTCAAAAGTAATAAAATTCTTCGTAGAAATTCAATTATGTTCAAAATTTTTTTTTAAATTCTCGTCAAAATTTTAATTATCTTTAGAAATAATTCAATTTATTTTTTTCCGAAATTCAATTATTTTCAAAAATAAATTTCATTTTAATAAAATTCTTGGCAAAATTTAGATTATATTCAAAAATTTCCCTCAATTTAATATCTACCATTTTAATAAAATTTTCCAAAAGAATTCAATTATTCAAAAAATTTTTTAATAAAATTCTACGTAAACATTTAACTATTTTTATAATAAGCAATAAAAATCTCACAGGAATTCAATTATTTATAAATTTTTTTTTAAATTCTTCGTAATAACTCCCCTACTTTCATAAAGAGTAAATAACAAAAATCTTGACAAAGAACAAAATTCTTCAGAATAATTAAATTATTAATTTATTATTATCATAATGAACAAAGTTCTTCGCAGGAATTCAATTATTATTAAATATTTTTTATAAAATTCTTCTCAAAAATTCAATTATTTTCAAAAATAACATTTTTAGCATCAGGAATGCAATTATTTTCAAAATTTATCATAAAATTCTTCGTAAAATTTTATTATTTTCAAAACTTTTAATAAAGTTCTTGACATGAATTCAATTTTTTTTATAAATAACAAAATTCTTCGTAAGAATTCAATTATTTCGATAAAGGACAAAATTCGTAGTATAGGAATTCAAGTATTAAAATTTTTTTTTTACAAAATTCTTCCAAGAAATTCAATTATTTTTAAAAATTGTAATACAATTCTTGTCAAGAATTCAATTATAATTATAAATATCAAAATTCTTCGCAGAAATTCAATTATTTTCAAAAAATTTCATAAAATTCTTGGCAAAATTTAAATTATTTTCAAATATTTTCTTCAATTCAATGATTTCTAATATCAACTATTTTAATAAAATAATTCAATTATTTGAAAAAAATTTAATAATATTCTAAGCAAACCTTTGATTATTTTCATAAATAATAAAAATTTTTAAAGAAATTCAATTATTTAAAAATTTTTTTATAAATTTCTTCGCAATCATTCAATTATTTTCATAAATAATAAAATATTTTTACAGGGATTCAATTACTTTTGTAAATAATAAAATTCTTGTTAGGAATTCAATTATTTTCATAAATAATGAAATTCATTACAAAATTTCAATTACAATATTATTACATTTTTAATCAGAATTCTCGAAAAATGTCATTATTCTTAAAAATTTTATTAAAATTCGTCAAAAGAATTCAATTTTAAGAAACATGCAATTATTTCATAAATGATTTTTTGTATTTAAATAATTGAATTCTAGTAGAATTTACTAATAAAATTTGATTTAAAAATGGATTTCAGTTAAAATTTTAGATTATATAACAATTCTGTGGAATTAATGTTTTTGACAAAGTTTAATTGCTTTTTTTTTGAAATTGTGGATTGTAAATTGTAGAAAAATAAATGTGAAAATTCTTAAAGAAGTTTTTCAAAAATTATTAAAAATAATTCATTTAAGTATAGAAGAATTATAGTTAAAAACACGAAAAAATTTAATTTTTGAAAAAGTTACAAATTATTGCAGTAATTCAATTATTTTCAAGAGTAATAATATTCTTCGCCAGAATTCAATATACTTTCAAAATAATAAAATTCTGCGTAGGGAATCAATCATTTTTACAAACAATAAAAATCATTACAAGAATTCAATTATTTTTAAAAGTAATAAATTTCTTCTTGGAAATTCAATTATTTTAAAAATTTCGAATAAAATCGTTCTCAGGAATTCAATTATATTCATAAATAGTACAATGCTTTTTGGGAATTCAATTATTTTTTAAACTTTTCATAATTTTCTTCGCAGGTATTCAATTATTATTAAAAATTTAATACAATTCTGGACAAGAATTCAATTATCATTCTATAAATAACAAAATTCTTTGCCGAAATTCAATTATTTTCAAAAATTCAAAATAAAAAGTTCTTGGAAAGAATTCAACTATCTTTTCATAAATAACAGAATTCTTCCCGAACATTCAATTCTTTTAAAAAATAACATCATTTTTAGCAGGAATTCAATTATTTTTTTACATTTTCATAAAATTCTTCACAGAAATTCAATTATTTTTGAAAATTTTAATAAGTTTCTTTGAATTCTCGTAGAATTTTCTAATAGAAATTGATTTAAAAATGGATTTCAGTTAAAATTTTAGATTATAATTGAATATTAGAATTTTCAAAAAGGTTTGAATTTGAAATTTTTGAAAATCTGAATTCTTCATTTTTTCAACTAACAATTCTGTGGAATTAATTTTTTTGAGAATGTTTAATTCACGTTTTTTTATAGATTGTAAATTGTAAACAAATAAATTTGAAAATTCTTAAAGAAGTTTTTCAAAAGTTATTTATAATAATTAATTTATAGAAGAATTATAATTAAAAACACGAAAAACATGTATTTTGTAAAAGTTGCAAATTATTGCCCCCTTTTTTTAATTTTGGCCCCTAAACGTACCCTATTTTCAAAATTTCCCCTATTTTTTTCTTTTATCTTTTAATGATGAATTCACACCAAATTTAGCTTCGTAAACTATGAAACTGCCACTAATTCTAATACAAAACCTTCAAAAATTTTTTCTATTTCTGACAGGAATGAATTTTTTAATATTATTTAATTATTACAAAAGTTTTAATGCAATTATCTTGATAAATAACAAAATTCTTCACAGAAATTCAATAATTTTTAGGAATTTTTAATAAAATTCTTTACAAAATTCAATTATTTTCATAAGTTACAATATTCATCCCAAGAATTCAATTATTTTTATAAAATTTTCACGAATGTCTCGTCTAGAATTCAATTATCTTTACAAATATCAAAATTTTTCGCCAAAAATTCAATTATTTTTAAAAATTTATAAAAATCTTTGCAAAAGTTCAATTACTTTCAAAAGTTTTTTGCAATTCAATAATTTTCAAATACCATTTACTATTTTCATAAAATTTATCAACAGATTTAATTATATAGAAAGAATTTGTTGATACAATTCTACGAAAAAATTCAATTATTTTCATAAATAATAAAATTTCATTTACGAATTCAATTATTTTCATCGCAGAATTTCAAATATTTTTAATAAAATTTTTAAAAACTTCCTAGAAAAATGCAATTATTATTAAAAATTTTATTAAAACTTGAGGAAAGAATTCAATTTTAAAAAACAATCAATTATTCAATAAAACAATAAAATTCGTTGCAATAATTCAAATATTTTCATAAATAACATTTAATTCGTCGCAGAAAATCAATTATTTTCAAAAATTTTCAAGTAATTTTGCAGAAGAATTCAATTAGCTCGATAAACAACAAAATCGCATAAATTCTTCCCATAAAATCAATTATTCTAAGGAATTTTGATAAAATTCTTTTCCAAAATTCAATTATTTTGATAAATGTCAAAATTTATCAGAAGAATTCAATTTTTTTGAAAAGTAATTAAATACTTTGCAGAAATTAAATTATTTTCAAAATTTTTTTTAAATTCTCGTCAAGAATTAAATTATCTTTACAAATAGACAGGGAAATTCTTCTCAAGAATTAAATTATTGTCAAAAATTTTTTTAAAATTCTTCTCAAAAAGTCAATTATTTTCAAAAATTTTAATAAAATTCTTCTCATGAATTCAATTGTTTTCAAAAATTATTATTTAAATTCTTCTCAGGAATTCAATTATTTTTAAAAAATTTAATAAAATTCTTCAAAAAGTTTTCAATTATTTTCAAAAATTGTTGTAAAATTCTTTAATATAATAAATTTCATTAAAATTTTAATTAAATTCCTTAAAAGAAATTAAATATTTTCAAAAGTTGTTAATACAATTCTTCGTAAAAATTAAATTTTAAGAAACATTCAATATTATTTATTTTTGTATTTAAATAATTGATTTCTCGTAGAATTAAATGATTGTTTTTCGTACTTTTAACTAACAATTCTGTAGAATTAATTTTTTTGAAAATGTTTAATAATGATGTTATTGATTTAAAGTAGAATTTTAGTTAAAAATTCTAGAAAATGTTAATTGAATTGAAATGAAACAAATAATTTTGAAGAAATTACAGTAACAATATTCTTATAATAATAAAATAATGATTTTGTCAGTCGGTCATCTTTAATATTAATTATGAGTTGTTCAATTTGAAAAGGTTTAAATTTGAAATTTTTGAACACCTTAATTCCAATGAAAAAGAAATGATTAAATATTTATTTTAAATAAAACTATTGATGTTTTCGAATAACTTTACTTTTAAAGAAATTTGTAAATAAATTTAGTAGAACATTTTTTGAATATCTAATAGTTTTTAGAGTGAATCAGAATATTCTTTAGGGTCAGGGAAAAATAAAAGTCAAAGTTGTGTTTGGAAATCAGGGAAAAATGAAGTTAAATTTTTGTGGCAACCCTGTATAAATAAATTATATTTTTATCTTTATTTAACCAATTTTCATGGTTCCCTAAAAGTCCCCTATTTTTTAATTTTCAGTCCCCTATTTCCCCCAAAATACTTTTTAGAGGCACTATGAAGCCTGTATATATTTAATTGAAGAATTTATGAATAATAATTGAAATTTCGTAAAATTGAATATTGTAAACTGTAAAGAAATGGATTTGAAAATTATCAAAGAACTTTTTCGAAAATTTTTAAAAATAATCGATTTAAAGAAGAATATTAGTTAAAAATTCTTGAAAATAATAATTGAATTGATAATGATTTTATCACTCGGTCATTTTAATTATAAAACATGAAGAAGTCGATCACTCCGAGTCTTCGACTCGGTGTTATCGATTTCTTCATGTTTTATAATTATGAAAAAAATTTAATTTACAGTTTTAAGTAAAATGTTCTTTTATTTGACTCGGACTGTTTATATTTTTGTCAGTAATAATTGGTCTGTAATTTTTAATTTTTTTGGTCCGTAAAGTCCGTATTTTTAAAATACTTTCACTGGTTCGAGCCCTGCATTTCTCATTAAATATTATAAAATATACATTTTCCTCTTTAAATTACATTACATAGTAACTATTTTAATGTGAAACAAATTTTTTCAGCCGAAAAATATGTTGAAAATATGGACGGAGGAATTCTTATCGGTAAGTGTATATCCGACTATATTATATTTTCTAGAATTAGGTTTTTGCTAAAAAGTAGTATAGCTAGGGGGGTTCTGGGGCAGGTTCTGATCTCGGCTAAGTACCTACGGTCGGTAATGTAGATTTCTACTTTATCATCAGTCGGTAAGGTAGGGACCTGACAGAAATCTTGACTCAGCCGATAAGGTAGGAATCTGTTTTACCGACCGAGTGTAGTTCCTGCTGGCACTGCTAGATGGCGCCACTAGCGAATTCAAACTTGCTTGGCGGGAAATTTAAAAATTTAATTTCAAACTTTCGAGTGGCTTACAAGGGGTTCTCTGTTTTACCGACCGAGTTAATTTAAACTTAAACCGCTAGATGGCGCCACTAGCAAATTCAAATGTGCTTGGCGGGAAATTTAAATTTTTATTTTCATAGCTTTAAGTGGGTTAAAAGGGGTGCTCTGTTTTACCGACCGAGTTAGTTCCGGCTGCCACCGATAGATGGCGCCACTAGCGAATTTAAACCTGCTTGGCGGGAAATTTAAAATTTTATTTTTTAACTTTCAAGTGGGTTTAAAGGGGTGTTCTACCTTACCGACCGAGTGTAGTTCCTGCTGCCACCGCTGGATGGCGCTACTTGCGAATTCCAAACTTGCTTGGCGGGAAATTTAAAATTTTATTTTTAAACTTCCAAGTGGCTTACAAGGGGTTCTCTGTTTTACCGACCGATTTTTTTAGTTCTGGCTACCGCCGACAGATGGCGCCACTAGCGAATTTAAACCTGCTTGGCGGGATATTTAAAAATTTATTTTCAAACTTCCAAATGGCTTACAAAGGGTTCTCTGTTTTACCGACCGATTTTTTTAGTTCTGACTACCGCCGACAGATGGCGCCACTAGCGAATTCAAACCTGCCTGTCGGGAAATTAAAAAATTTTATTTAATAAATTCAAACTGCTTAAACAGTGAGCCGCCATTTTGTTTTACCGACAGAGTGCGGTGCCGAGAGATGGCGCCACAACTGAATCGTTTGTATTTCGCGAGCAAAGATGGCGCCATATTGTTTACACTAATAAGATTATTAAAATTTTAATAGATGGCGCTTGTAAAAGTTGTTGAAATCTATTATATTAAACATAACCTTAAAATCTATTATATTAAACATAACCTTAAAATATATTGTATTAAACATAACCTTAAAATCTATTTTATTAAACATAACCTTAAAATGTAAACCTTATTATCTAACGTAATACTAATGAAGGTATTTAATTAAATACAGTATTAATAACATTTCATACATTTATTATATTCAATATACAATATTTACACTTGTTTTACATTCAATATACAATATTTACACTTGTTTTATTTTAAATTCAATATGGTTGTATGGACCACCAATATACTTTAGTCGTAATTGTCCAGAATTAATAGCTTCTTGCATCTGATCCAAGCATATCGAGTCATCAGTGAACATTGGTACAAATCTTGAAGGTAGGAATGTATTGAATTTTTTATCCACCTCAACGACGACCTTGACTCCATACCTGGTGTTGACAACCTGGATCTTTGTTATAGGATACTTATGTCCAGGAGTCAGCTCGGAAAGCGGCTTCGTAGGTAGGAAAGCATCCATGCGACCAATGGCGTTGATTTTGGTTAGATCCATCTTTTCTTAGAGATAATACTTTGTGAAGTTACAAAACATAATGAGCTTTACAGCTCAAGGTGCCTCTATTTATACCCAAATATCACGCATTACCCCCACCATTAATTCTGCACATGCGCATTACCCACACCACTAATTCTACGCATGCGCAATAGCGTTTTATGTTTGTAAAATACCCCCACTTTTTATTATTGAGCCACGCCCACTTTGTGACGTCATAAGACAAGTCTAGACTAGTTTTAACATGTTTAATAGTTTTACACATGTGTAATAAAGATAATAGGATAGGGAAAGGTTAATTAAAGTAAACATTAATAGACATTTAATACATTTATTCATTATATAGGAAATTTTCACAATCATTATAAAAATCTTTAAATGTACAATCATTGTCAACTTCATCATTATTTTCTATATTATTTCGTAGTACATTCGATGGTTGTATCAACCAATTTCGTAGATTACATACATTTTTAACAGCGCAATTGCTAAAGCTACGTGTGTGATTTGTACATGTAGATGAACTGTCTACACTTAAACTTTTTAGCGACGGACATTTAAAATCATCTAAATTAAACACATTCAATGTATATTTTTCGAACCATTTTTGTTTTTCTAAACCTTTTACATAAACGGTAGGTGTACCTATTAGTACTTCTTTTATTATAGGTTGTAATTCTTCATAACATACGTCACCAGCAGCCCAATCGATACCATGATAATTATTTGTAAGCCATCGATTCTCACATTTGTATCTTGCAGGCAATCGACTCCAGGCATATGGCGGCTCGAAGAGGTAGACCAATGGATG
Source organism: Leptopilina heterotoma (assembly GCF_015476425.1). Lineage (NCBI taxonomy): Eukaryota > Metazoa > Arthropoda > Insecta > Hymenoptera > Figitidae > Leptopilina > Leptopilina heterotoma. The sequence continues at coordinate 1,927,388 of NW_025110849.1, forward strand.
AGCATCTTGTTGAAGTGGTAGAATCGCCAACTCTTTGATGACAAACTCGTTGTATGGTCTCTTGAAGCACTGAATATCTACGACGTACGCCATGGTATCTGAAATAGAATAATAGCTCAAGCCTTAGAGAGACGCTCTCTTTATAGCCTTTCCCCCACCACTCCAATTACCCCCACTACCGATGTCATCTATGATTGGTCATTATTTCCACCAATCACGTTACTTTTTTAACAACGCCGCTGATTGGTGTATACTGTATAATGCGGTCGTGAATTATAAGGCAATATGCAGCTGTATTGGCTGGAAAATTTTCACTTGCTTCAAATTCCAATCGCACATCTACAGATGCTTGTTTTAAAAATTCGTTTTGTTTTGAGCAATCAATAACAGCCAATGGTGCATAATCTTTAAAGTTATTTCTAGTTAATAAAGGTTCAGATTCTTTTCCATAGTAGGACGGTTGAAAATTACAATACATTTCATATAATATGGAAAATTTGTTTTGAGTAAAATTTAAATTTAAATTTCCATAAGGATAGTACTGTGAGTTTAAGAAAAGTTTAACATTGAGAAGATTGCAGGTATCAAATAAATTTGCATACCTTTCTTGATCTTCTTTTCGATTTGTTTGAAAACCAAGAATAACATATCGAGGTTTTTCAACTTGTGTTGAAGTTTTTACAGTCCACACATGCTTTTGAGTGGCAGGAATCATAGGATATTCATACAAATCCCATGATCTAAAACTCATTGTTATAAGTGAGTCTTTTTCAATGAATTTCAATAATTCAATTTTTTGTCGATCATTTACCATTAAATATGGAATCAACCATTCAACTTTATTAATAATAATTTTAAATTCTTCACGCTCTGCTGCTTCAATGTTTACTACAGCATTTAGATCAGTACGAGATCTTGTTAAAATAAGTTCATGTTTTGCATTTACAACAATCTTTCGATAGTCTTCAGCAAAACCAATAATCATACTTAGTGGAATATTTACATCAAAATATCCAGCATCATTTGTTACTCTGCTATCATCATCATCATAAGGTAGATAACCAGCATTTTCAGAGTAAATCATTTGATTAGGTGTTTGAGAAATTATATTTTTCATTGTGGTTGTAATACCAACATTTTTAGAGCGATCAATTTCAACACCATTTAATTCATAACGAATCTCATTAAACAGGTAGGAAATACCATTGCTAATTAACTTTGTATTAGTTACAAGCGTATTGTTTGGCTTAACAATTCTACCAGTGACGTGTAAAGTACTTTTAGAGGGAAGAATGTACAAGTCTTGATGTTGAACTGCAATTCGAATCTCATCACTGTTATTAAATGCTGATGACACGTATGGTTGATGTGCATGAATCTCATAGTGTGCCACAGAATTATCAAATTTAACTGGACTTAGAATGTTTAAAATTTCTTCCATTTTTGTTACAACAACAAATAAAAAGTATGTGAAAAATCAATTTTTTCCCTTGTTTTCTTGATAAACTCTTAGGCCGAGCTGCTTCAGAAATAGTATGTTCTGAGATGTTAGTCTCTTGCGAACTGATTGAGGAATGAATGACTTCTGACATGGCAACTCTTTTATATAGCTTCCACCAGTTTTTCTATGAAATACAATTCCCATTACGTTGATTTAACGTGTAATCGAATTGTTATAGTTTCACCTCTAAAATTTATTAAATCTCCGTCTTGATCAACGATTCTTACTTGAATATTATGTATTGTCTTCACGGCGATTGGAAGGTAAATGACGTGAGATGGAACTTCCACAATCTTATATCCAGCTGGTACAATTGGAAAAAATTCGTGAATTGTGTGTACCTTTTTATTATTTATGTATGCACCAGTAGTAATGTTACATTCAATTCTGATAGCATTTACCTTAAGAATGGCTACTGGTACATCTGACGTATGAGCCTTATTAGCTGTCAATATTCGTGGAGTAAATCCTAATAATTTACCAATTGAATCGTTTTGTTCAAAACTCACTTCAAGGCTGCTTGTTATTTCACTACGTAAAGTATTATTGTTAGGTTTGATTCTTACAATTTCAGATCCATTTTCAATAGAGTTTTGAATATATTTTTCAATATCTTCAATTTCATAACTTCCAGGAGGTATAGTAATCACTTTATCACCAATATAAAATTTATTTTTACCTTGATCGATATTAGGAATTGAATTGAAAGTTAGTAATTCAACTAAGCCAAGTACATAATTTTTATTAGATAATAATTCTATAGGAGGAAAATATTCTGCCTCCAGGACAGATGAATTGCCTGAGATAGTCAGAGTAAAAGATTCTTCCATGTTGATGACTTTTTATATACTGATTAGCTGCAATGACTTACAATCACTTATATAGAATATATTTTTGAGTTATTTCAAGCTGTCCACATAAGAATTTTAGACATAAATGACCACAATTAAAGCTATTATAATCTTGATAATTTTGATGATTATACTGTATTAAAGTATTGTAACCTAAGTAATTGACAAGTTCATAGGGTGGTTGAAGATTACCAAAACTATCAAAGTATACTGCTTTATTATTAACTTTTTTATATGCAACCCAATGAGTTCCAGAACCATCTTTATCATCTAAATTAATAATGGCGGATTCATTTTTTCGAGGACCTCTTATAGGTAGTTCATTTCGCATAAAAACTCCTCGAAAATGAGGAATTTTCATTTCTTTAGCATATTTAAGTAAATCTAGATCAGTAAGTGCTCGTTGAGGTAGCTTTAAACTTTTTTTTTCGTACATTGTCTCTTAATACCTTGTCCTTTAACGTATGGTTTTAAATGAAGTCCCAACCCTTGTCGGTATGGTTTTAAATGTAGACCTTTACCAAGTGCAACTGCTTCCAACTCTCTATTGTGACGCTGAGCTTCCTTCAACTGCTCTTTTGCTGCACTTGCATCATTAACAGCTTTTGCTACACCAGCAGCTCCCCCAGTAAGTGCTCCAAGTGCACTTAGCCCAGCAAAAATTGGAATTAATGGTAACAGACCACCAACTTTTGATGGCACAGGTAGAATACGAGGTGTTAAAACTTTTTCTCTACCACCTGCATTCCTTACAGCTTTTCGAGCTGTTTCAATAGCTGACTTTATTGTTGATCGAGCATCATTACCAGGAATTATTGATTTTCTTGCAGCATCCACAATTTTCCTAAGATTTACTCGCTTCTTTGATTTTATCTTCTTCTTCTTTACTCCCATTCCAAATTTTGATTTTGCTTTCATAGCGTTTGTTATTGCGTAAGCTGCAGCTCTTTCACTATATTGTGCGTCTGGAGCAAATACACGTTGCCACGCTTTGTCAGCTAATACTCTATCAGCAGCGTTTCTTTCTTCAACGTTTTCTCGATTTTTCGAGTAAGCAATATCGTGCTCTTTACAAGCGGCGTCTAATGGATTAACACCTGGATCACCTCGGTCTAGACGTTTTGCTAACTTTGTACCAGGTCCACAATATTGATAACCTGGCAAATGTAATTCAAATGGCAACTTGTTTATAAGTTTATTAATTAAACCTTTTCCTCGAGAGTGATGATATATAATCATACCTTACTCTGTGAAAGTTAAAATTAGAATGACTTGTGAGCTATATAAGCGCTGTATTTATACCTTTAGCGGCAGTCTAAATCAGGATGCGGTTCAAGGAACAACTTCACAAGCTGCCAGTCGTCAATCTAGACTCGATTGTTGAACAACAAGACAAGAAAGTGAAGCGTCATGGTAGCTTGTTATCAGGTAGTATTCGAGCTATTTTTTGTGGACCATCAAATTGTGGAAAGACAAATGTACTGCTTTCTTTAATTTTACATCCTAATGGTCTTAGATTTGATAATATTTACTTGTACTCAAAGTCTCTACATCAACCCAAGTATAAATTCTTGGAACAAGTTGTAAGTAATGTTGAAGGAGTAGAGTATTTACCATTTAGTGAGCATGAAGAAGTCATTACTCCTAAAGATGCAAAACGGAATTCAATATTTATATTTGATGATATTGCTTGCGAGAAGCAAGATAATGTAAGGGCATTCTTTTGCATGGGTAGACATGTTGATGTTGATTCTTTTTATCTTTGTCAAACATATGCCCGCGTTCCTAAACATTTAGTACGTGATAATGTTAATTTACTAGTTCTTTTTCGTCAAGATGAGAAAAATTTAAGACATGTTTATGATGATCATGTTAATACTGACATGACATTTAATCAATTTCGAGAATTATGTTCAACATGTTGGAATTCAGACAAATATGGATTTGTAGTAATTGATAAGGATTCTGATTTAAATGATGGAAGATATAGAAAAGGATTTGATAGCTTTGTAACACTATAAATATAAGATCATTTCTAAAATATTGTTAGTTCAATATGAAACCTTGTAATAATAACATGTTTCATAAAGAAAAAGAATATCTTCATCAAATTGCTAAAGCTAGTGAGGCAATTAGGCGAAAACATCGTATGTTAAAATTAGGAAAAGAAGAAGCTGAAAATGTGTTGAATGAAACTTTCAAACCGATAATTCAACCCTTACAAAAAATTATCAACTTGACAGACAGTGAACATGAAAATGTCAAGATTGAAAATGTTAAGGTTGAAAAGAAAGAGCAGAAAGAGGATGATAGCATAAACTATGAAAGTGAAACTGAAAAATCTCCAGATGATGATAAAATAAGTAATAAATTTCTATACTTATTAAATCATAATAGAAAGCAATGTTTAGATTCAACATACGGCATACGTAAGCTAAGTGATGGATCACTTATGATTGGTGATTCACCAATAACTCTTGAAGATCAGTTTGTTAAAATTGGTGATAAACGATATCTTCAAACACCTGGATTACTTGAACTTTTATTCAAAAGTAAACCTACCAGATCGTTTATAAGTGAAGCTGATGAAAGAAACTATAAAGAGATTCTGATTGCTACTAATGCACACAAAAAGAAGTACAGTTCCTCTGAATCTATACGTACAGATAAGAGTTACAAGTATTTGAATTTTATATCTCAATTCTTCCCTCGAACACCTACCAAACAGCCATCTGTAAGCGGTAGTTCATTACCTAAATTTATGATTACAAACAGAAATTTTCAACGAGAATATATCTATTGGGATGATCCGAATGAGTTGGTTGACCGTCTTAGACTATTAATGGCTTCTGAAGCTGCTGGAAATCCTAGTCACAATAATGAAATCATGTCTATCATTGAGGAACTACGTGAAGCTAAAATTATATATTAAGATATGTTTTAGCAAATATCATTCATTTCAACAATGAGCATTGACGTGTTCGGACATCCTCTCAATCAAAGAGGATCAGCAAGACGAGGGCCTCCTGGAGTTGGTTTTAAACTTAATTCTCAAGGTAACTTTGACGTTGAAGGAAGAAAACTCTGTAATCTTGCTAACGCTGAAGAAGAAAACGACGCTGTCAATTTAAAACTTGTACGACATATGATAAAACACGAAGTGCGTTTATTGTATGAAGCTAGTGCCTCACTTAGATCAGAGGTGGACAATAACAACTTATTTCTAAAAGTTCTTGAAGACTCTATTACAGAAAAGATAAAAAATTTTGAAAAAGATATAAATCAAGACTTATCTTATCGAACAGCTGAAATTATTAGTGAACTGGATACTCGCTTAAGTGCTCTTGAGAATGAACAACAAAAAATTAACAGTAGTGAATGAACTTCATACTCAGGCTAGAAAAAATTATCCTCGACGGCGAGTTGAAATGCGTGATATTGATGAGACCTGGCAAGCAGATTTAGTAGAAATGATACCTTATTCAAGAATAAATAAAGGTTTCAAGTATTTACTAACAGTTATAGACATATTTTCGAAATATGGTTGGGCTGTTCCAGTAAAAAGTAAAAATGGAAAAGATGTTTCTCATGCAATGCAATCTATATTTGCTAAAAAACGTATACCAAAAAACTTGCATAGTGACAAAGGAAAAGAATTCTATAACTCACAATTTGAAGCATTAATAAAAAAGTATAAAATAAATTTTTACTCAACATACAGTAATATGAAGGCTTCTATTGTTGAACGGTTTAATCGAACACTAAAAAGAAAAATGTGGATGCAATTTAGTTTACGAGGAAATTACAAGTGGTATGATATATTGCCTACTCTTATTTCCAACTATAATGATACAAAACATAGAACAATTAGAATGAAGCCTAAAGATGTTACTTCAGAAGACGTTGAAATTTTAAAAGAAAGGATCTCTAAACTGAGAAAAATTCCTTTAAGACGACCAAAGTATAAAATTGGTGACAAAGTTCGAGTAAGCAAATATAAAAACGTTTTTGAGAAAGGATATACACCCAATTGGACAACAGAAATATTCACCGTGGATCAAGTTGTATCAACTCAACCAGTGACTTACAAGCTCAAGGATTACCAGGATCAACCCATCAGCGGAGGATTTTATGAAGAGGAACTTCTTAAAGTAAAATATTCAGATATTTATCTTGTGGAAAAAATTCTCAAGACACGTGGAAACAAAGTTCTTGTCAAATGGCTTGGCTTTGATAATTCTCACAATACGTGGGAAGATAAAGCAAATGTATAATCTATTATTCGCAAATCGTCCCTAGTAACTTAACGCAAATGTCAATCAACCAGCAAATCAATCAAAGATTAATGTTAGCGTAGAACCTCTCTATAAATCAAAACTACTTCCAACAACAGACCTTTACACTGCCAGTGCCAAATTTAATTAACATTAAATCAATAATGAATCAATAATGAATCAACAATGAATCAATAATGAATCAATAATGAATCAACAATGAATCAATAATGAATCAACAATGAATCAACTATGAATCAATAATGAATCAATAATGAATCAACAATGAATCAATAATGAATCAACAATGAATCATTAATGAATCAATAATGAATCAATAATGAATCAACAATGAATCAACAATGAATCAATAATGAATCAACAATGAATCAATAATGAATCAACAATGAATCATTAATGAATCAATAATGAATCAATAATGAATCAACAATGAATCAACAATGAATCAATAATGAATCAATAATGAATCAATAATGAATCAACAATGAATCAACAATGAATCAATAATGAATCAACAATGAATCAATAATGAATCAATAATGAATCAATAATGAATCAACAATGAATCAATAATGAATCAACAATGAATCAATAATGAATCAACTATGAATCATTAATGAATCAATAATGAATCAACAATGAATCAATAATGAATCAACAATGAATCAATAATGAATCAACAATGAATCAACAATGAATCAATAATGAATCAACTATGAATTAATAATGAATCAACAATGAATCAACAATGAATCATTAATGAATCAATAATGAATCAATAATGAATCAACAATGAATCAACAATGAATCAATAATGAATCAACAATGAATCAATAATGAATCAACAATGAATCATTAATGAATCAATAATGAATCAATAATGAATCAACAATGAATCAACAATGAATCAATAATGAATCAATAATGAATCAATAATGAATCAACAATGAATCAATAATGAATCAACAATGAATCAATAATGAATCAATAATGAATCAATAATGAATCAATAATGAATCAACAATGAATCAATAATGAATCAACAATGAATCAATAATGAATCAACTATGAATCATTAATGAATCAATAATGAATCAACAATGAATCAATAATGAATCAACAATGAATCAATAATGAATCAACAATGAATCAACAATGAATCAATAATGAATCAACTATGAATTAATAATGAATCAACAATGAATCAGTAATGAATCAATATTAAATCAGTTGGCACTGGCATTGTAAAGGTCTGTTGTTGGAAGTAGTTTTGATTTATAAAGAGATTCTACGCTAACATTAATCTTTGATTGCTTTGCTGGCTGATTGGCATTTGCGTTAAGTTACTAGGGGCGATTTGCACATTTAAATTAATATAAGTTTTAATCATATGTTATTATGTATATATGGAAGGATTTTTTAAATAAAAACACATGGAAATTGTATATAATTGCATTATTTATTAACAAACCTTTTATTTTTTTACAATCATGTTTTACAAAATCATTCGTCGATTTTCGGGATCGCATAATGTCCCCACGGTAGAGTGTCAGTACTCCCCGGTAACAAATATCGTTTGTCGTCTTGCGGACTTAAGGCTACTTTTATCTGTTTTACAGTTTCGACATTGTGTAACCGCGATCTAATGTTATATTGCGTTCGAGTTTGAATGTCAAAATCTCTCAGACATTTTACATAATCATCAAAGTGAATACTCTTTTTAACAACGCCGGATTTAATGCCTTTAGCTTTTTTAATAATGTCTTCACCTTCAACCCGTACGCTGTACAACTTACTCCGCAAGCCAACAAATTCGGTAACGATCTTGCCGTTACATTCGTCTTTCATTAGACCGAGAATCTTTTTGTTGGCTTGCGGAATGCCGTACACGTTGTTTGCGGGATAGTCTGACGTATCGAACTTTTGGATGTCATTTTTCATGTCATTGTAGACATCTTTACATTTAATTTCGTAGATTAGACTGTCTGTATCGGTATACATCAGTTTACAATTGTCGCCGTATTTTTTTAACATATACCCGTAGTGAAAATCGTAAATAAGCGTTTTGGAAACATCGAGCACACTTAACCCCACATAGATCGGTTTGTTGAGTAGTACCTCGGTTTTACGCAGTTCAATGGCAACCAGATTTTCGTCGAATATCGCTCGACTATGGAAATTCGGGCGAGAAATAAGGGCTTCAGCTCCATAGCGGCCAAACCATTGGGTGACAAGCTTAATGTCGACATGTTTACGGACATTTTCCATTGTTTTACCGTATACCGCATTGTTCATGAGCTTGAACAAATTTTTCTCGAACTCATTCTTGGCGTTGGTTCGCATCATCGTATTATAGTCTATATATGGTTTAAGCCATGTTGATTGCTTAAACTGTAAGACTCGATGAATTTTAACAAGCTTAATGCCGTTGGCGACAACTTGTTTTAAAGTGCGGTAGTGGATCACATATTTTTCTTTTGGTTGGAGAGTTGTTAATAATTTCTCCTGTTTCGAGAGGGGTGGTTTCGCATTTTCTGCGCAAAATGGCATATCTTTGTGAGTATCGTGGAGATTTTCAGGATACTCCAAGTCAACTTCGAGTATGTACCCAACAGGTGAATCGTCAGGCACATTAAAATCGAAGGAGTTGTCGACATTATCAACCCATTTGAAGCCGCCATAAGGGAGCGCTTGAGCCATTGCCCAGCCATATAAATTGTTGGCGTCAAAGTACATGATGTAGCTTGTATCTTTGCTATCATCGAAATTTTCCATATATCTATTATTCGCTATAGTATATCGGTTGCAGCATTGACTTATGCCACCTCTAATACCAGACTCAACAAACATAATCATATCGATATCGGTTATTAGTTGCAATCCTATGCTCGTGTACTTGAGCATAGCATCCCAAGTTAAACCGGGGGTCGTATAATAGTGAGCAGGATCTAACCCGTACGCTTTAACACATTCTTTTCGAAAATTTTCAAAGACATCCGCAAGTAACAATACATCTGTTTTCATATACAAATGTACATAGTCGTAGAGATTCTGACAGTCAAACTCGGTCCATACTTTCTGCGCATGCGCATACTCGTCATCAGAAATACCGGCATCATAAAGCGTACTATAAAATTTCTCGATCGGGGGCAATTCGGTTTCGTCTAACTTACTTTTCGAGTCAAAGTACTCATAGGGGAATACACCTTTACGCGTTAGTAATTTTATTTTATCCGGATCTGTCACCGTACTGGCAAAAACGGAGTTGACGATTTTGTACTCGTCTAGGTACGATGCGAGTTTTTCTAGGGATGCTGCCATGAATCGCAATGAGTCAATGAATCGAAATTTGACCTCACTCCCCTTGACATGTTTAGTAAAAGAGATGTACTTCTCTTTGTTAATGGGGAGGAGGTCAATTTTTCCTTCAAAGCTCGTAGAAATCGCATGAATTATAAAATGGGCGTCGTAACCACTTAAGTTGTGGAACACCACGGGAATTGTTTGACAGTCTTGGTAGTTTAGATTGCACGATTCATGGGCAGCACCCCTATATTTGCCAGTAAGGTGACAGTGATCGCGGACTTTCTTTTCGCTTGCCGGTATTTTCTGATGACAAATGTGACATATTGTCGCTCGCTTAAAGTCACTGATTTCTTGAGGAGTTAAGGCATTCATTGGTATCGGATTTTTAAATACATTATCAATTTTTTCAGATAATTGCCTTAATTCCTCAGTAAACCATTTAGCAGGATCAGATTCATTTTTCGGACATGGTACATATTTACATAATGTTTCGTCATAACTACATTTTATATAATAGCCGATGCTTAACAATTTGTGGCGCTGGAATACTTCAGTTTTACTTAAATTGTCTACATCTTCATCGGCGGGAAGAAGTAGACTTTCGCAGTCGGCGTAAATTACATACGGTACTTTCTCTTTATTCTTATAATTTTTAAATGTGATCAGACTCTTGTCAGGCGTCGGTAATTTAATTTTACACTCATTCATTTTTTTACAATTTTCGATGTGTGCATTCAATCTATCTACAGATGAAAAGTAGTGTAAACAGCGGTCACAGATATGTTTTTTACATTTCTTTTTAGACAACTGTGTAGACACAAGGCGTGACAGATCTTTAATCCATACATAATGGAAGTTCATAAAATCATCGTTGTCATACAATACAGTATTATCATCATTATTTTCATCCGCATACATGTCGGCAACATACAAGAGATTTACATGCTTATCTCTTTTTTCCGCAGTGAGATGGAGAGGGTGTACCGTAAAGTTACCATAGCTCTTTGATAGACCGTACACATTAATCGAAACATCATTAAGCTTTTCAAATTTCGGGATATTTTTAAGCGTCACTGGGAATTCAATTCCCTCAAAGTTCAATTCATCTTTAAATTCTTTAAAACTAGACACACGTTTAGGATCGGAGACATTTGGGTGTAAGGCTGACAATACCGCCCACTTAAAACATTCATTGTCATTATTTTGCACGTTAATACATGCATGTTTATTTTTTATTTTTATCGGTAAATCAATGTAAGAGCTTGCACGCATTGGATTATATTTATTTACATTTATTTCTAATCTTATGATTGATTGAAGGTTCCAATTTGAACCCTTTGCATAGAACTCTTCGACGCTGTGCAAAATCGGATGTTTGATGTTCTCATCAAACCAATCGTCTAAAAGGGTTGTGGGAAAGATGCTGTTGGCCTTGGTTCCAAAAGGAATAGGCTTAACAACCTCCACATCATTCTCAACCCTCTTAAAATTGGCGATGAGAACACCATACACTACAATAGGTCCATTTTTATTTAAGGCACCTCTAATGTGGTCCTGAAACAGTATGGACGCATCGTTTAAAAACGAGCTTACATCGACGTGTACTAGGTTCAAGACCATATTAGTGTACAGTCTACACGCGAAAGCACTCTCACACTCTGCCCAGCGAACACGTTTCTTAATGTCTGGGTCACCGATTCCAGCGCCATCTATTACGTGGGATTCAAACAATGCGCGAAACCTTATGATGGATTGTAGAATGCTTACACATCTTTGCTTTTGATGTGTAAAGTACATCGATTTAAGAATGCTTGATAACACGTTTTCATGTTGTGAGCATTCTACAACCCATCGTTCGATAAAAGAGCGTCTCTCATTTACGTTACTTAAATAAGGTATCAACTCAAGGGCTTCTTTAATGAGGGTGACAGTGATGTCACTCTCGTCGAGAATAGTACCGTAATTCGGATACTTACGTGGTGGTCCATCGGTGGTCGTCGCCTTCCGCTTCATCTCTGCACCTGAAATCAAAAGAAACACACTTACAAGCTAACACACTTACAAACTAAACAGAACACACTTACAAGCTAACAAAAGAACGAACTTACAAACTAACAAAAGAACACACTTACAAACTAAAATACTTATACTAAACAAAACGAACTTACAAACTAAAGAACTTAACCTAAAAATCAATACAAAGTAAATGCAATAAACACAGAACACAGTAAATATAAATAACAAAAAAAGACGGTAAATATAACAATAAATGTAACAAAAAAGACAGTAAATATAACAAAAAAGACAGTTAGTAGTGGCAATGGGAATCTGCTGCTGCTGCTGTTGGAACCGCTGAACCTGTGAACAGAACAGCTACTGACTAAACTCACCAAAATCCCTGAATATATACCCCGAAATCCCCACTCCTACCTTTCACGCATGCGCACTAGACCATTTACCCCCACTCCAACCTTTCACGCATGCGCACTAAACCATTTACCCCACTCCAACCTATCACGCATCCCACTCTTAAATTTTCCCCACCAATTCGCGCATGCGCAGAATAAATACATACTTTATTAATTAATATTATTATGAATATTAACTATAATACGCCCGGGATAGCGGTAGTGTCGTCTCCACCCTGGGCTCAAGAGAATGCGTCCTGGCCTTGGTCATCTTCACCCTGGGCTCTGGTGATGGAAGTGGCCTTGGTGAAGTCATCGGAAATAGCACCTCGTTACCTTCATTCTGCAACTAATGAATTTATATTATATTAATTATATTATATTTTACTATATTGTATTAAACATATTATATTTTACTCTATTTTATTAATTATATTATATTTTACTATATTTTATTAATTATATTATATTATATTACTTACGTTATACTCCGGCCGTGGTAGCACCAGCAGCTTGTTTCCATGGTGGACTGCTAACTCCACTGCTATGAGCTGAATGAGCTCTCTACCCTAGACCAGCTACCCTCGTAGGGCTCTCTCCCCACCAAGTGGTTCCCCCACTACGCGCGCTCACCACTCTGCTACGTGTGGCGGTTGACTTGAACTACTGTGAGCTCACCGCCCGCAACGAGCTCACCGCCGGTAACGCGCGAAATTCAATTTGAATTTAAAACGCTTATTGTAGTTTTAAGTAATAATTTCACTTACCTTAATTATAAATTGTTTATAATTAATAAAATAATAATAGTAATAATAATAATATTAATAAATAAGAAGTTAATTAAACTTACCTTACTTAAATAAATAAATAGTTTTAAGAATAAATAAATATTAATTATAAACATTTCATTATTTTTTATATACAATACATAAATATTAATTATAAACAATTAGTTATTTTGTATATATAATAAACAAATATTTACAAATAATATTTTATAAATAACAATAAAACTTACCTTCATTAATAAAAATTTAGTGGCGCCATCTAGCGGTTTAACCTTGAACCCTGTCGGTAAAACAGAGCACCCCTTTTAACCCACTTAAAGCTATGAAAATAAAAATTTAAATTTCCCGCCAAGCACATTTGAATTTGCTAGTGGCGCCATCTAGCGGTTTAAGTTTAAATTAACTCGGTCGGTAAAACAGAGAACCCCTTGTAAGCCACTCGAAAGTTTGAAATTAAATTTTTAAATTTCCCGCCAAGCAAGTTTGAATTCGCTAGTGGCGCCATCTAGCAGTGGCAGCAGGAACTACACTCGGTCGGTAAAACAGATTCCTACCTTATCGGTTGAGTCAAGATTTCTGTCAGGTCCCTACCTTACCGACTGATGATAAAGTAGAAATCTACATTACCGACCGTAGGTACTTAGCCGAGATCAGAACCTGCCCCAGAACCCCCCTAGCTATACTACTCTAAAAAAAAGAAACATATTATGTAATTAACGTTATCTTATGAAAATTGTATAATTAAACATTTATTTATATTTTTGTACACAATATTTTATGCATTTATTCGTAATTACAATTAATTAGCTTGATAATTTATTTTTCTCACAGACAATTACTCGACTAGATCCCAAATTCATAGCTCTACACTGTCAAGAAGTCGGTGGGAAAAATTACGAACAAAGTATGAGACATGTGGAGGAATTTGTTAGGTATGTGTGTTAATAAACTGTTTCTTCTGTAATGTAGAGAATAAAACTGAAAATAGAGATAAAACACTGTTGAATGTTAAGGTGCGGCAATTATATTCGTTGCTATAAAATGTATAAAATTGATGTAAACTGGTCCGCAGAGTTTACTTGGCAAATTGATTTAAAGTCGTCATTGAAAAGCTGTTTTAAACAGTTTGTACAATTGAAATTAAATTTACGATTTGGTGGTTTTGATATCTTGTTCATGTGTAGTTTGACCCAATTCTATTATATTCGTGTCTCTCTTTCTGTCTGAAACTTTCATGAATAGATAATTAACAACAGTGGCGGATCCAAGGGGGTGGTCGCATTTTTTGCGAACAATTCTTTTCAGACGTTTTTGTCATTTGTCAAGCTGAAGAAATGAAAAAAATTAGAAATTTTATTAAATAATTTACGAATATAGAGTTGATACAGTAATATTAAACCTGTAAAACTAGTTTTCTCTCAATTTAAAGGCTTCTACTAAATGTCTTACATCAGTCGATATTAAATTAACGCATAAGATTATGCTAACATAATATTTGCAATAAGCTGAAGAAAAAATTCCATGTCTTTTTCATACATTATTGTTTATTTAATAGAAAATTAAGATGATATTAAATTATCAACACGTGTCTAATTATTCAATATATAATTTAATAAAGGTTGAAAAAGATAAGAATAGATTATCTAACAAGCTATGCTTGAGTGAGTTACTTCAAAGGATACGCACTGAATAAAACCGATAAATGTGTAGAGCACAAAAGAAATATGACAGTAGAAAAAAAACAATGAAATTTTTTCGATATTCAATAATTTACCTTCAGCAATTTTCCAAGTCAAAATTTTTTTTTTTATAAAACCTGGCTATTTTTACAGTATTTTATTTATTGCAAGCTACATAGACTGTTGCAGTAATTTTCTAATGACTTTAATATCAATATTATTATAATAGAGCAATCGCATATACGATAATTTTTATTGTAAATTCAAAGGTTATTAATGTCTTCTGAAGAATTAAGGCTGTTTGATAAAGTTCGTGTTTATCTCGACGAGGACTTTTCGTCGCCTGAGCACTTCACGGTAGAAAAACAATTAATTACAAAAAACTCAATTTTTCAAATAAAATTTCAAGCATATTAACGTTAACATTTTACAGGCTCTTGGAAACTTTTATTTTGTGCACGACTCATTGAAAGATGTATTTCTGTGGGATTTTAAAGGTAATTGAGTATTTATGTATTAAGTATAAATGTACAGGCAGGGCTCGAACTAGGTCCGTAAATTTTCTTCAAGTCCGTAAAAGTCATTTTGTTTTAAAAAAGTAAAATAAATTGAATTTCTGCAATCAAATTCTTCGCAAAAATTCAATTTATGTTCAAAAATGTTTTAATTCTTCTCAAAATTTCAATTACCTTCAGAAATATTAAAATTCTTCTCCGAAATTCTTTAATTATTTTCAAAAATTTTAATACAATTCCAGACAAAATTTTAATTATTTTCAAAATTTTTCCTCAATTATATGATTTTTAATATTTATTATTTTAATAAATTTTTCCAAAAGAATTCAATTATTTAAACAAAATTTGATAAAATTCTACGCAAACATTTAATTATTTTCAAAAAATAATAAAAATTTTACAGAAACTCAATTATTTACAAATTTTTTATTTTCTTTTTTTTTATATATAAATAATAAAACTTTTACAGCGATTCAATTATTATTTTCGTAAATAATAAAATTCTTTTTAGGAAAATGAATTTTATTTAAAATTTTAGATTATAATTGAATATTAAAAGTATTATAGCGTGAATTTTTAGAAATACTTGAAAATTTGAAAAGGTTTCATATTAAAATCTTTGAAAGTTTGAATTATTCATACTTTTAACTAACAATTCTATAGAAGAATTAATTTTTTTGAAAACGTTTAATTGAATTTTACTTGAAATTATTTTTTTGAAGCTTTTATTTTCTAATATATATTTAATTGAGAAATACCCGAATAATTGAAATTTTGAAAAATTGAATTGTAAATAAATTTGAAAATTCTCAAAGACTTTTTTTAAAATATTAGATTTATAGAAGAATTTTAGTTAAAAACACTAAAACAAATTGAATTTTGGAGAAGTTACAAATTATTGCAGAAATTCAATTATTTCCATAAATAATAAAACTCATCGCAGAATTTCAGTTATTTTTAATACAATTTTAATGGAACTTCTCGAAAAAAGTCATTATTCTTAAAAATTTTAATCAAATTTATCAGAGAAATTCAATTATTTTAAAAACCTTTGATACAATTTATTTATTAGAATTTAAGTATTATTTTCAATACATTTTTAATTGAATTTCTTTAAAGAATTAAATTGTTTTCAAAAATTTTAATGAAATTTTTTGTAACAATTCAATTTTTTAAAAATAATTTTATTAAAATTCTTCGTAGAAATATAATTATTTTCAAAAATTTGTCAAAATTTGATTATTTTCAATGTCTACTATTCCAATAAAAGTTCACAAAAAATTTAAATTATTTAAAAAGAAAATTTTAATAAAATACATCTAAAGAATTCAATTATTTTCAAAAGTAATATAATTCTTCGCAGAAATTGAATTATGTTAAAAAATTTACAAAAATTTTCGCCAAACTTTCAATTATCTTTAAAAATAATAAAAATTTTCTCCGACATTCAATTATTTTCAAAAATTTTAATAAAATTCTTGGCAGAATTACAATTATTTTTAATACAATTTTCATCAAATTTCTCGAAAAATGAAATTATTCTTTAAATTTTTATTAAAATTTGTCAAGAGAATTCAAATAATTTAAAACTTTGTTGATAAAATTCTTTATGAAAATTCAATTATCCAATGAATCATTTATTTTTGTATTTAAATAATTGAATTCTAATAGAATTTTTTTTAATATGTAAAAATTGATTTAAAAATGAATTTCAGTTAAAATTTAGATAATAATTGAATATTATAATCAATAAAGCGTGAATTTTAAGATATAATTAAATTTTGAAATTAATTTATTTGAAAAAGTTTAATTAAATTTTTTTTATTTTATTTGAAGTTTTTATTTTCGAATATATGAAGAATTTACGAATAATTATTGGTAAAATTGAATATTGTAAATAAGTGGATTTGAAAATTGTCAAAGAACTTTTTTGAAAATTATTCAAAATAGTGCATTTATAGAAGAATTTTAGTTAAAAACAAAAAAAAAGTTAATTTTGAAAAAGTTACAAATTATTACAAAAATGCAATTATTTTTAAGAGTAATAATATTCTTCGCAAAAATTAAATATTGTACAAAAATAATAAAATTCTTCTTAGGGATTCAATTATTTTCACAAATATTAAAATTCATCGCAGAATTTCAAATATTTTTAATACCTATAATTTTATTCAAATTTCTCGAAAAATGTAATTATTCTTGAAAATTTTATTAAGATTCGTCGAAAGAATTCAATTATTTAAAAATTTGTTTGTGACATTTTTTACGGGAATTGAATTTTAAGAAACATTCAATTATTCAGTACCTAAATTATTTATATTTGTATATTTAAATAATTGAATTCTAGTAGAATTTTTTAATAAAAATTGATTTAAAAATAAATTTCAGCTAAAATTTTAAATTATAATTGAATATTAAAAGCAGTATAGCGTGGATTTTTAGAAATAATTGAATTTTGAAATTAGTTTTTTTGAAAAAGTTTAATTGAATTTAATTAATTTTAAGTCCATAAGTATATCCGTATTTTTAAATACTTTCACTGGTTCGAGCCCTGTGTACAGGGGAGCTAGAGTCGGGTAAGTTCGTTTTGGGTTTGTTTTGGAACCAAAAAAATTTATTGTAGAATTATTTTTAAAGAATGATTTCAATACATCATTCTTTTTCAATTATAACACAATATTCTTAAAAATAATTTTAAAAAAACTTTATTCTTTCTTCGAGCTGGTTTAATAATGTTTTTTATGTGCTTTTATTATACTTTGCATTTGGAAAATTTCTTCTTTCACTTAATAAACTATGCTATGTTTTTGCTCAATAGTTATAAAATTATGTTTTATATTATGATGAATTATGTGGCATTTATGCTTAGATACACATTATGCTGCTTTGCAACTAAAATTATGCTTTTTAATGCTTTCGCAAATTGTAATATTATTATTGATTAAAAAAATATACTTTTTAATGTGAATTTTAACACTAGTAGACGATATTTTTGAAATTTATGCTTTTGTGCTCAAGCATTAAGTTCCGCTCTTACCCGACTCTCCCCTATACTTTAATTAATGAATTATTTTGTTGAACAAAGTTAAAAAATTAATAACTAATAATAGTAATAAAAATTTTCATTGCATTATATAGATGGCGAATTTTTGCCAGTTAACGGAAAAGAAGTGCATTCGGGAAATATTGAAACAGTATCAACTAAGGAAAAAGCAAAGTTTCCTCAGGACTTTTTCCCAGAGTGCAAGTGGTCTAGAAAAGGATTTTTGCGGACAAGATGGAGTATCAGTGGAACAATTTTTGATCTGATCAATATACATCTATTCCACGATGCGAGTAATTTTATCGCCATGGAAACAGTAATTATCCTTGTTATTTTAAATACCAAAATACCTTTTGTAACTTAGTTACAAATTTTAAAAATAGTAAATCATTTCATTTGGCTTTTATTTCGCAGTTTCCGTCAGTGTATAGTAAAACGCGAAGGAGAGCCCTGGAACATACTCTAGAAAGGTTTCATAACGACCAGTATCCAAACGCCCCTTATTTTGTATTCGGGGATTTTAATTTTAGAACTGATACTGCCAGTGTTATAAAAGTAAGTAATTTCTCTTATATTATTTTAAATTGAATAAGCATTATATTCAATTAGAAAGTGTATGACTTTACTTTTAGTTTTTATTTACGTAGATTTTCCGAAAAGATTAAATATTAATGTAATACACTCCGAAGAAAGGTGTATGAAGTAAATAAAAAATTGTAGGTTATGTTTGAAATTTTTTCAATGAAATTACATAAAGGGGATCAACTCTCAATATAAACTATCTTTTATTAATTAAAAGACAAACGTAACCTCAAGGTGATTTGCTTCTTAGGTATCTTTCTTCGGAGCGCGTCCCAAATATTTTCTTTTTATTAATTTGCAGAAACTTACGGAAGACACACGAGAAAGTAAAACTTCCGCTAAAGGCAGTATCTCGAAAATGCAATTCCGAAATAATGACGACTCTGTTGTTTTAACACTGGGGAAGAAAGAGTTTTCTCACTACAAACATCAAAATGTTTTCATTGAAAATGAGGGCCAGTGGGTAAGTACAATAAAATTTTTAAGTTTTATTATAGTGCTATATTAATATTTGTCATTCATGTTTTATAACATATAACACATCAAAGAATAGAAAAAACATAAAGTTATTGCACACTATATTATGAGTCATTCCATTATTATATTTCGACTGACGTCGTTGCCCACTAATTTTAAAAAATTGGACAAGTGCGAGTTGCACTCGCACTGCAATGGCGGTTCCGTACACAAATATTAAAACAATACTTCCAACATTTATCGGTAATTGGTAGAATTAAAAAAATGTATTAAAATTATTTGATAAAAAAAAATTTAAGTTATATAAAAAATGTCACAATTAAGAAAAAACTAGGAATTTATAGTTTTAAGTACAGTAAATTGAAAAATTAATAAAATAAATTGTTTAAACAATGTTCAAATATTTAATTTTTTGTTTTTCTTTGATACTTAAATGTGGTAGTTACAAGAAAATGCACAATACAGAAAACTAGAAATTTCTAACCCCAAGTACAATTTATGAAAAATGTAACAACAATTAATTGTTTAGACAATGTTTAATTAATTATTTTCTTTTATCATTAGCAGATGTTTTACTCATGACAAATTGCACAATTATTGTGAAAAAACTAGAAATTTCTAGCCCTAAGTGCAGATTTAAAAAAATAACAACAATTAATTGTTTAAACAAGTTAATAAATTGTTAGGTATACTTTTTTCATACATCAGAAACACTCAAACATTATTTTAATAGGTTTTTTAATTAATTTTATTAATTAATGAAGCTAAAAAAAATATTTTTAAGATTTTATGATTTTTTAATGCTTATTGTTATTAACATAAATATTTATGTTTTTTGAACAAATGTAAAATACCAATTTTTTCTTTTTGGTAATACTTGGGCATTAAATAAGGAACAATATTCAATTTTGAAAAATAAAATAACAGATCGAGAAGTTGCATTTATTTTCATTTGTTTAAATAGTTTATAATTTTATCAAATTACGTTAAATTTTAAAATGAAAAATGTCAATCGCAAACCGTGTTATTTTTATATAATCATACCAAAAATCATTAAATTTTACTTATTACTTTATTAAAAAAAAAAACTTTTCTAAATTCATGCAAAAAAGTTTGTTTAACAATATGTACAACAAAAAAACGAATTTTGCAAAACTGTTCAACTTGTATTTTTTATTTAAAACAGAAAAACATAAATTTCATGAAAAATATTGACCACACACTTTTAAAAATCTGACTTTAACTTTACAACAAAAAGATTGAAAAGATCATGTTTTAATATCACAAAGTGTGAATATTTGCAATTTATTAGATTAAAGATTTTAATCAATCCAATGATATGACCAGTGGAATCTTTCCAAGCTTTTTTTTTGAAATTTTAAGGGAAGCTCTTGTGAGGCTCGAAATGATCAGGACTTTTTCTTCCACCTGGCTTGAAATCAATTATTTATTAAACTTATTTTGAAATTTAATAAATTTTCGTTTCAATTACAGCTTAAGGAATATGACAAAGAACTTGACGATTTCAACGGAAGACTCTTTGAATTCCCGATAAAATTCATTCCAAGTTATCCTTTCGAGGAGGACATTCAGGAAGGAGCAAATTACATGCAAACTAGAGTACCGGCCTGGTGTGATCGGATTTTACTGAGTTCCACTGCCAAACAACTAGTTCAAAATGTAATTACAATCTTGCGCTTCTTTCATTCCGAAAAAGAGGTAAATAAAAGACTCTCAAATAATTTTCACTTTTTAACTGAGTTCAGATTCAACCAAATGATGTGGAATATGGAATAATAGGTCCAACAAAATGTATGGGGGATCATAAGGTACGTTGAGAGTTTCTTTGATTCTGCGAGGCCAATACATATTAATGTTTTATGGTCGCCAGATTTTTTTCCAATAATACATCTTCTTAAATAACAATAAAACATTCATTTGCGAAAACTTGGAAAGAAATTGAAGAGGATGCAAAAAATATAGACTACATATTTATAATTATGTATTATTTATATTATATAGTATATTTTATTTATTATTTAATTTCAGTTATTGATAGAGGTTTAATCTATAATTTTTTTAAAATAATAAATAGTAAATAAATATACATATACTATACCCAAGTATAAATCTATCGATTTTTGAAGGATTAAATATCTATATTAGTATAAAAATTTCTATCTGGGAACATAAACTTACGTATTTCTTTATTCTCATTCTGATGATTCATTGTTTAATGATTATGGTGCAGCCTGTTTTTCTGGAGTTTCGAATGAATATCTAAACACTAAGGTACCTATCTGTAAACTTCTCTGTCTATATTCATGTCTTTGTTCACCCTCGTTCTTCATATGTTTCCATTTTTCCTTTTATAAGCATATATATATATATATATATACTTAAGTTCACGAATCATCATAATTATAATATTCGCGCTTGCTCAATGTAGTGTTGTATTTAATTTATTACCTAATTAAAACAAATTTTCATATATATATATATTGATTTTTACCTTTTTTTTCTCTTCTATCGTTATCATGGAATAGCCAATTTTCTTGACATATTCTCGTTTCTATTAATAAACTGTTAAGTTATGACTTTTCTCAATCTAATATTCAATATTTACATTTATAAATTTTCAAAGCGCGCTTTTCGAGCCACTTAAATTTAGAAATTGTTTTCACCTGATCAAGACTAAGTTTAAAAAAAATTTTAAAACATTCTTTTGTCATTCCGGGAATTTTGTTTTTCGAGATGAATATTTATGTTTTATTATAAAATTTTTTAATTACAAAAATGAAAGCTTCTCATGGTGTCTACTGACTGGGAAAACTGAAAATTAATCATGAATTTATCGTTAATCGAGAATTTGAGAAACGCGTTTAATGTATAGATAAGATTTTAATTGTTCAATATAAGATTAATACAGTAATTGTCTAGTGTTTTAGTGTTTAAATTAACCCATTAATGCCCATGGGCATACTAATAAATACTGACGCAAACCAACTATTGGAATTAGGACGTTAGGTCGAAAACGTGAAGAAACACATTTAAAATATTTTTTTAAAATTTGTTTAAACAAGTTTTTTTGTTTATTTATAATAATTTTAAAGACACCAACAAACATTTCTTTTCTCGCAGTACAATAAACAGCACTGTTATTGGTTTTAATTGATTATAAACCACCCCTCACCTATAAAACTACCCTTAAATTTTATTCAAAAGTGTTTAAAAAATATTTAAAGATTCTGCTAACTTCAAAATGATTTATAAACATTCTTTTATTGCTTTAAAATTTATAACAAAAGTAAATAACCCATTAAAAACAACCACTAAATTACACAACTACTCTTAAAAGTTTACTTTATTTATTTACATAAAAAAATTTATGACATCCTAGACGCTTGAAAATTGTACAAGAATATTTATTTAACATTTCAAAATTTGCAATAATAGTTTGCGCTTCCTTAACAAATTCGTTAAATTTTTAATAAATAGGTCGCCATATTGCATCCGTCATTTTAAATTTTGAAAAATTCAGACCGAATTCGTAATCAGCATTCTTGAAAACCGCTAAGTGATAAGTTTCAAGGAAATTCGTCAAATTTTAAAAAAATTTACTGCCATATATTGAATCCGCGCTTTTGAATTTTAAGAAATTAATACCAGATATCATTTATCCGAACTGTTATTTTATCGAAATGTCACTTTTGCGAATTGTTATTTTTACGAATTGCCACTTTTGCGAAAAGTCATTTTTGCGAAGTATCATTTTTACGAATAGTTATTGTTCGGAAATGTCATTTTTTCGAATTGTCATTTTTACGAAATGTCAGTTTTGCGAAACGCCATTTTTACGAATTGTCATTTTTGCGAATTGTCATTTATGCGAACTGCTATTTTTTCGAATTGTCATTTTAACGAAATGTCACTGTTACGAATTGTCATTTTAGCGAAAATTGCTATAGTAAATCTATATATGGATACAAGTTTACTATAGCAATTTTCGCAAAAATGGCAATTCGTAACAGTGACATTTCGTAAAAATGACAATTCGAAAAAATAGCAGTTCGCAAAAATGACAATTCGCAAAAATGACTTTTCGCAAAAATGACAATTCGTAAAAATGGCGTTTCGCAATACTGACATTTCGTAAAAATGACAATTTGAAAAAATGACATTTCGGAACAATAACGATTCGTAAAAAATGACAATTCGTAAAAATGATATTTCGCAAAAAAGACTTTTCGCAAAAGTGGCAATTCGTAAATATGTCGATTCGCAAAAGTGACATTTCGTTAAAATAAAAGTTCGGATAAATAATATTCGGTAAAATGACATTTGGGGAATAATCATGCGCCTCTTGGCAGCCATATTTAAGCCGACATTTTAAATTTTAAAAAATTGATACTGAAAGAAATACTTGATTGTTTACAAAGAAAATCTAGAATACCACGCTCAAATATTATATGCGTTTGTAGTTATTTTATTCCTGATATGTTAACATCTGGCACTACTTAATTCAAGAACATTAATAAATTCATCACTCTTTATCGGCAATTACGTATTTTAAGTCTGAACTTCAAAATTCAATATGGAAGATCCAATATGGCGGCCGATTTCTTAATAAATTTAACGGATTTGCCTAAAACTTGTTACTTAGGGGTTTTTAGGGTTGCTAATTACGGACCTTGTGTTAATTTTTCAAACTTCAGAATAAATCCAATATGGCGGCCTATTTTTTGAAAAACTCAACAAATTTGATGGAAATTCGTTACCGGAGGGTTTTTGGTGTGCAGCTTATTACGAACCCTTATAATTAATTAAAACCAATAAGAGTTCCGTTTATTGTACTGCGAAAAAAAAATTTTTTTATTGTCTTTGAAATTATAAAATAAACAAGAAAAATTAGTTAAAAAAATTTAAAAAAATATTTTAAATGTGTTTCTTCACATTAATGGTATTAACGGGTTAATGGATATGTCACCTTTAAAAACTTCTTAGTTTATAGAAGGTATTAATTTTTAATGTTAATGTATATAGTAAATGAACAATTATAAACTTAAAAAATGTAAAATTAAAAGTAAATTTTATATAAATAATAAAAATTTAATTATTTATTATTTCTTTCATTGTTAATTACTAATTACAAGATTACACATTATAAGTAATCGGTTATCTGAAAGAAAGAGAGACGAAGAGGGAAAGTGGAGGAGAGTCAATAAATTTCTGATAATACATACATAATAAATTGAATAAAATGTTAGACATAATTTGAGAAACCGGCACGAAATTGAAATAAGGACATTTTCTTGATAACGATAGGCTAGAGTCTGAGAGTACAAGTAAAATCCTTTTTACGTATTAGTGCACCAAGAAAAAGTAAAATAACCCTTTTTGAAGTAAGATATTAAAAATGAGTAAAACTGACTAAAGACAGAGTAATATACCTCCTTGTATTAGGTATTATATTAGAAACTTCCAAAGTAAGAAAGAGATTCAAAGAATTCCTTTTTTTGTTTTCCTTAATTTGTGTTTCTTGACAAACGATTACATCTCCATCGTGCATTTTCCCTTTGCAGCCAGTCTACCTGAAAGTTAATCTCGCCTTGAACGCAGGTATGATAAACTGCTGCAACTTACAAAACATTGCTCAATTTTGCTTTCGAGTGCCAGACAATTACTTGGACTTAGTATCCTTGTTGCCTGTTAGCCGTAGTTGTGCCAAATCATTCGCCACCGATCGCTCGTCTAATTTCTTGCACGCAACACCTATTAAGCATGATCCTTACACACCAGACAGTATGGAAAGTCCAAGCCCCAATACAATGGCAGCTGTCGGATATACCCCCAATTTAGAGTTAGAATCGTCCGAAAAATCAGTTTCGCCAGCACTGCTAAAATTGAAATTGGAAGAAATCGCCATGATCGCGACTCAAGAGGCTGTGGATTCCGAACAGGAGATTGAAATTACCAACGACTTGCGAAGAAATCGTAGCAACAGTGACGTTTCTTGGCAGAAGAAGAAACCTTGCGAAGGTGACAGTGATCATGGATTTCATTCCTATGACAACATTTTTTCGAAATCGAATGCCCTCTTGGAATTGGAGAATCGCGAAATTCCGCAGATTAAGATTATCAACGCGAGTAACATGGTGTCGAACGAGAGTTGTTGCACCGAACATGCTAGAACCAAATCGGAAAGTGTTGAGGGATCTTTGGATGAAAAAGTCGACGGTAGGAGTCAACAAACTACGAATGAGATTCTTGTCTCTCACATTAACAGTTTCACGATAAACGACATCCCTTACAATGACGAATCTTACAAAGTGAAGATTAAAATTGATAAATCAACGCAGACGGAGAAGGCGACTTACATCGAAAATGGCAACGATCAAAGTGCCAATCCACTTCCGTTGTCCGAACAACCGTTGAAAACTAAACGAAAACGAAGACGAAGGATTCATGATCCGAATATGACACATGAAGAATCTGACGGAGAGGTTGAAAATTTAAATACCAACCAGGATTCGACTAAACAGACAAGAAAATTAAAATTAAAGAAGAATTGCAAAAGGGTAAATGACAAAAGCAGAAGAGACACTTTCATTGAGAAGGAGCGTAAACGCTGTTGTGTTATTTCCTAATCACTTTTTTTGCACACACAAACTTTATTTCATTCAAATACTTAATCGGTTATTTAGTATCAAATAATTATTGTTTAAAAGTCAGTTAAACGGTTTTACAACCAAATAAATTTTATCTCCTCGTACCATTTAATTGCGCCTTAAATAATAATTACTTGATACAAGAAAATTTATTTATTATTTTTTATAGTGCTTAAAGTAAAGTTTCCGATTATTTGAATAAAATATTTTTTTATCTAAATTATTTACCTTGGAGTTATTTTTCTTAGAGTAGAATTATTTTTTATGGCAATTTTTTAAAACTTTACAGTATATAAGAATAAACCAGAGAACCAATAACCATTCAATAAACCAGAGAAAGTATTTAAAAATATACGGACTTTAAGAACCAAAAATTAAAAATTACGGACCAATTACTGACAAAAATATAAGCAGTCCGAGTCAAATAAGAGAACATTTTACTTCAAACTATAATTCAATTTTACATAACTATAAAACAACTTCAAATAATATAAAAAAATTCAATTAAACTTTTTCAAAAAAATTAATTCCAAAATTCAATTATTTCTTAAAATTCACGCTATATTGCTTTTAATATTCAATTATTATCTAAAATTCGAACTAAAATTCATTTTTAAATCAATTTTTATTAAAAAAAATTCTACTAGAATTTAATTACTTAAATACAAAAATAAATAATTCATTGGATAATTAAATGTTTTTTAAAATTTAATTTTCATAAAAAATTTTATCAACAAAGTTTTAAATAATTGAATTCTCTTGACAAATTTTAATAAAAATTTAAAGAATAATTTCATTTTTCGAAAAATTTGATTAAAATTGAATTAAAAATAATTGAAATTCTGCAGTGAGTTTTATTTTGTGAGAAAATAATTGAATCCCTAAGAAGAATTTTATTAATTTTGAACAATATTTAATTTTTGCGAAGAAAATAATTACTTTTGAAAATAATTGAATTTCTGCAATAATTTGTAAATTTTAGAAAATTGAATTTTTTTACTAAACATCTTCAAAATCAACTATTTTAATAAAATTTCTCAAAAGAATTCAATTATTTAAAAAAAATTTAATAAAATTCGTTGCAAGAATTCAATTATTTTCATAAATAATAATATTCTTCACAAGATTTTAATTATTTAAAAAATGTAATAAAAATTCGTTGTTCCAAAAAAAATTCAATTAAACTTTGTCAAAAACATTAATTCCACAGAATTGTTATAATTAAAAATATGAAAAATTCAGATTTTCAAAGCTTTTAATTTAAAACCTTTTCAAAATTTTTTTATTTCTTAAAATTCACGCTATACTACTTTTAAAATTCAATTATAATCTAAAATTTTAACTGAAATACATTTTTAAATCAACGTTTATGAGAAAATTCTACGAGAATTGAAATATTATTTAAATACAAAAATAAATAATTTATTGAATAATTGCATGTTTTTCAAAATTGAATTCTCATAAAGAATTTTATCAAAACAATTTTAAATAACTGAATTCTTTCAATGAATTTTAATAAAATTTTTAAGAATAATTACATTTTTCGAGGAATTCGATTAAAATTGTACTAAAAATAATTAAAATTAAAATTTAGAAAAAAATTTATTATTATTGATAATAATTAAATGTTTGCGTACAATTTTATTAAAAATTTTTTTAAATAATTGAATTCTTTTGGAAAATTTTATGAAAATAGTAGATATTGAAAATCATTTAATTGAGAAAAATTTTTGGAAATAATTGAATTTCGGAGAAAAATTTAATTATTTCTAAAGATAATTGAAATTTTGATAAGAATTTAAAAAAATTGTTGAACATAATTGAATTTCTGCGAAGAATTTTATTATTTTTGAAAATAATTGAATTTCTGCAATCATTTTTAACTTTTTCAAAATTTCCAAAATTATAAAGTACAATTTACGAATTTTTCGTCTTTTTTCTATCAAATTACGGACTTTACGGACTTTTTTTTCAAAAAAACGGACTTTTACGGATTTTAAGAAAATTTACGGACTTTTACGGGATTGACGGACCTAGTTCGAGCCCTGAGTAAGAATTATCTTTTATTTTGCTTTCATTTCTTTTCCTTATTTTATAAATTTTTCTCATTTTTAGTAGCTCTATATATTTATTATGGTCTTGGTAGTAATTCATATTCTTATTATTATACCCAGATAGCACAACAATTTTCAACAAGTTTTCACTGAAAATTTGCAACAAAATTGTCTAAACTTGCAGAAAATTTGGTTGAGTAAGAAAAAAAATAATTTTATGTGTTTTCTATGGTATAGTTGGG
Organism: Leptopilina heterotoma; assembly: GCF_015476425.1. Lineage (NCBI taxonomy): Eukaryota > Metazoa > Arthropoda > Insecta > Hymenoptera > Figitidae > Leptopilina > Leptopilina heterotoma. The sequence goes on from NW_025110849.1 coordinate 1,955,797, forward strand.
CCTGAGCATTATTTTTTTAGTCGCCTTTCCGCGAGTAAAGGCTTGCATGCAGAAAAAAGTTTTGAAACTTTTTTTGGAAACTTATTGCTGTAAATATTATGCAAGTTTGCTGCTGAACTTTTCTGAAAACTTATCACGCAAAGACAAATTTTGCTATTTGTCACAAATCTGCTGCAGATTTGCAATGAAAAATGCTGAAAATTTTTAAACTATGTGTGTACGTTCATTCTCATCATACAGTGAGTTCTCGCGAGTCGTTCAACAGCTGATCAGTGTCCGATTAACGAGTCGTTCAATTTCTAGTATGCGCGCGCCGGTGCTCAATGCTGTGTAATTTAAACGAACCAAAGCCATTGAATATTGTGTCTTTCGGGGCGAAAAATATGTTTCACACATCCCTGAAACTGGCTTATGCGTTGAACGACTCGTGAGTTTTATGATCTTGAAAATTTTTGAGAACTGAACGACTCGCGAGAACTCACTGTATATGAGAAAATATTTGTATTATTGTCTGTTTTTAAATCTTATTTTTTTATTTTTACAAATAGTAGTAAAGTTTGTGATCAAAACAAGGTTAATTGTTAATTGGTTCAAATTTATAAGAATTATGTCTAATTTTTTATGTGGTACATATATAAGTAAAAGTCAATTAATTTAATTTAAAACTCAAACTACCAAGTCCATTCTAAAATTCATTTTAATAATTAATGAAAATATATTTTTGCATCACTAATCTTTGAAGTTGAATTTTACTTTCTGCACTAAAATTTATTTATTTATTGCGCTTTATTGTTTTTACTGGTTAATATGATTATTGTTACAAATTCAAGTAGTGGGAGAAGGTGCAAAAAATGTATGTCACTCGTATATAATTATACCATCTTGACACAAGGCACTGCAAAAATAGATAATTTATAATTGGTATCTTCCATCTTAGATTATAGAATATAGAATTATTAAAAAGAAAGTATCTTATTGATATCTAAGGTGCTTTATAGGTATATTTGATCAAAATATTTAAAGTATATCGCATAAATGAATTGAGGCTTAGATCAAGTACAGTGTTTATTTGAAAATTAGTAAAAAATTGATATCAATCTAAATTTGTAAATTATTAGATAAGTACAGTTTATTTTTTAGAATATGTGTGAAATAGATCTCACTGATATTTTTGTACAATTTTATACATATATAGGTATAAATAGTACCCAATGGGAAATGGCCATTTGTCTACCATTGGTGCATTAATGGCCCAATATTGGAAGCCATTGGTTTTCTCTAGGTTTATTATTGGCACCCAATAATGGACCACTAATGGTAAAATCGTGGGATGTCCACGCCGATGCCAATAATTGGCAAACCATTATTGGCACATTATTGGCTGCCATTAAAAAACCAATAATAAAAAAAAAAATTTTTTATTAAATTTTATTAAATAATAAATTTATTTATTTATTTAATAATTATTTTATTTATTATTATTTATTATTATTAAAAATATTAATTTTTTTAATTAATTATTTTATAGAAATGGGTATTATTTTCTATCACATCGAAATGTAAATAACCCATTCGTTCAGAGTCTAAAAATTATTTACCTCACATCCATCAGTGCAAAAATAGGAGAGGACGGGCAGAATAAAATTCTACAAATATTCGTGAGAATGCTGCCTCTTTATATACTATTCAAGTTTCATGTTAGTTGCGAGAGAGTTTGAAACAACACCTCCTACGGAGCGTTGAGCGAACTACATACTTACTACATGATAATTTCTGCAGCGTCGGTAAGTAATTGTATGTAGTTCGCTCAGCGCTCCGTAGGAGGTGTTGTTTCAAACTCTCTCGCAACTAACATGAAACTTGAAAAGTATATAAGGAGGCAGCATTCTCACGAATATTTGTAGAATTTTATTCTGCCCGTCCTCTCCTATTTTTGCACTGATGGATGTGAGGTAAATAATTTTTAGACTCTGAACGAATGGGTTATTCACATTTCGATGTGATAGAAAATAATAACCATTTCTATAACATAATTAATTAAAAAAATAATTATTTTTAATAATAATAAATAATAATAATAAATAAAGTAATTATTAAATAAATAAATTTATTATTTAATAAAATTTAATAAAAAAAATTTTTTTATTATTGGTTTTTTAATGGCAGCCAATAATGTGCCAATAATGGTTTGCCAATTATTGGCATCGGCGTGGACATCCCACGATTTTACCATTAGTGGTCCATTATTGGGTGCCAATAATGGGACAATAATGGAATGGTGGCTCTAGTGATGCATTTGAGCGAGATATACGAGAAATGAGAAAGAATGAGAAAATATCCCATTGTTTTGTTTTAAATCTCGTCTCATCTCATCTCATACTATCGAGATTCTCAAAAGATCGTAATTTTCGATCATCTGTTTAATATTTATGTTAGTGTCAAAATTTACGAATTAACAAATGTTGCAATTGACCAGAAATGATGAAAGTATATTTAAGATTTACTAAATAATCATAATAATGTTGCAGTATACTGGACACAATAATATTTTGCTTAAAATATCAAAAATGACAGAAGTTCTCTTTCAAATAAAAAAAAATAATTTCTAATTATCCAGTTATATTATAATTTATAATTAAACTCAAGATTTCGTGGATTATTCTTATAATATAATCTTTTTCCAAATAATTTTGGAAAAAGTTTGACAATAATTTCTATCTAAATTAAAATATTGTTATTTAACTTTCTGTCAGTCGCATAAAATTTGTTAGCTCGATTGGTTGCAGGTAAAAAAATTCCTCACCATCAGAAATTACTCTAAAATTGTTATAAAATAGCAAATTTTATTTTAAATGTTTACTAAAATTTTAAATTACCTTCTACTTTTTATTAGTTATTAAAATAAGAAATTAATAACAAATCAAATCAAGTATGCGCGGTTAGTTACATGATAAGAAGTTTCCTTACTTTGCGTCGAAAATCCCCGACATTTAATGACTTTGATATGAAAATAAAAATATAAAAGAACACAAAAACAATTTTAATTAACCTATAAAATAGGAGAACAGATACTAAAAATATACAATCATAATTATACGTATACATAAAAGTAGAAATTTGGTTAGGAAACTTCTCATTAGGCGACTGGTGTAGGGTTAATATCAATTTTTCCCAATTGATAGAGAAGGATACTGAATGAAAAAAATCACACAAATCTATCAGTACAACACGTGAAATTTTTTTTCGGTCCAATGCATAAATAAATACAGCTAAATTTTTGCATACATTATTTATTCTCTGATTCGTCATTTAATCGAGTGACAGTTGCTGTGATGAGAACTTAGGCGAGAAATGAGACGAGATGAGACGATCAAAACAAAAGAAATATTGAGATTCTCAATTTCGATTACTACTTTCGAGCAACGTGAAATGAGCGATATGATCAATATTCTCATCTCAACGTGCATCACTAGGTGGCTCCCATTATTGGGCCATTAATGCGCCAATGGTTTTTTTCCCATTGGGTATTAATGTGTTAATTGTTACCTGTTACATGTGCCTTAACTAGATATCATTACCAAGATCAGTACTGCCAATAATTAAAATAAAATTTGACTGATTTATAATTATTTTTCATTATCATCTTCTTTAAGCAAGTACCTGTATTTAAAGTAATAATTTTACTAATTATTTTTAATAATAATAAAATCAATATATTTTTAACCCTCCGTCGCACTCACTTTGTGAGAAATTCTCCTGAGACAGTTTCAACATTTTGTAAATATCTGTCCAAATTTGAATTAGTAAGTTTTACTAATAAATAATAATTTCAACTAATTTATTAGTAAAATTTACTAATTCAAAAGCAAAAAGTCAGTCACTAATTCAAATTAGTAAACAATTTTACTAATTTAAATTTAGAGAGGATTTTTCTTCGTGTACTATATGGAAAATATTCGAGTTCTTAATATGCTACGTTACCTCTCATCTTCATTTATTAAAGAAACATTTTTTTTCATTAAAATTAAATATATTTCATTATATATTTATAAACTTAAGCTGTACATAAAGTTTTTTCATGATGCATTATTTTTTAAGAGTAAGGGCGGATTCCGTCTACACGTATATAGATATGGTGTACATAATAATTTTTTTATAAGGTGTGTGACGGAGAGTTAAAACAATTAAAAAACATGACCGAAAGGCATGTTTTAATCAGGTTGTCCAGCACTTGGGGAATGTTAGGGAATTAAATTCAAAGTCAAAGAAATTTCTATAAATTTGTAAAAAAAAATAAAAATTTTTTATGAATTAAGAAATTTTGTAACCTGACAAGACTAAAATAGGTTTTTTTTTCACTTTTTGTTACTCTCATTCGATATTAATTTATTGTTAAATATATAAGCAATTATATTTTTTTCTCCTTGCTGGACAACCTGTTAATTTATCTCTATTGAAAACACCCACATGGGATGCCGTATGGTTTCCTTGAAGAAAATCTATATATATAAAAGCACAAGTTCACAATTAAAATTTTAAGAATTAAAAAGAATATAAATTTATCAGAAAGGAAACTAGAAAGAATTCTTATTTAGTAGTGTAACGGGTCTCGTTAATAAAATAAAACACACGTTAATTTAATTGTATAATTAAATTGTTATAATAGTTTATTTATTCGTAAATAAATACATACAATAAATTGGCCGTGAAATATAACAAGTCTGCCGCAGCCTAGACTTAGTTATATACTAACTTTCTGGGACGCATGATTATTCCCCAAATGTCATTTTTCCGAAATGTCATTTTACCGAACTGCACTTTTGCGAATAGTCATTTTTGCGAAAAGCCATTTTTCCGAAATGTCATTTTACCGAACTGCACTTTTGCGAATAGCCATTTTTGCGAATAGTAATTTTTGCGAATTGTCATTTTTGCGAATCGCCATTTTTACGAATTGTCACTTTTGCGAATTGACATTTTTACGAATCGCCATTTTTACGAATTGTCACTTTTGCGAATCGACATTTTTACGAAATGTCATTTTTGCGAATAGTCATTTTTGCGAAAAGCCATTTTTCCGAAATGTCATTTTACCGAACTGCACTTTTGCGAATAGTCATTTTTGCGAATAGTAATTTTTGCGAATTGTCATTTTTGCGAATCGCCATTTTTACGAATTGTCACTTTTGCGAATTGACATTTTTACGAATCGCCATTTTTACGAATTGTCACTTTTGCGAATCGACATTTTTACGAAATGTCATTTTTGCGAATAGCCATTTTTGCAAAAAGTAATTTTTACGAATTGTCGTTTTTGCGAATTGTCATTTTTGCGAAAAGCTATTTTTGCGAATTATCATTTTTGCGAAATTTCATTTTTGAGAAATGTCATTTATGCGAATTGTCACTTTTGCGAATCGCCATTTTTACGAATTGTCACTTTTCCGAAAAGTCATTTTTGCGAATTGTCATTTTTGCGAAAAATACAATAGTAAACTTGTAGGTATATATAGATTCACTATTGTATTTTTCGCAAAAATGACAATTCGCAAAAATGACTTTTCGGAAAAGTGACAATTCGTAAAAATGGCGATTCGCAAAAGTGACAATTCGCATAAATGACATTTCTTAAAAATGAAATTTCGCAAAAATAATAATTCGCAAAAATAGCTTTTCGCAAAAATGACAATTCGCAAAAACGACAATTCGTAAAAATTACTTTTCGCAAAAATGGCTATTCGCAAAAATGACATTTCGTAAAAATGTCGATTCGCAAAAGTGACAATTCGTAAAAATGGCGATTCGTAAAAATGTCAATTCGCAAAAGTGACAATTCGCAAAAATTACTATTCGCAAAAATGGCTTTTCGCAAAAATTACTATTCGTAAAAATGACATTTCGCAAAAATGGCTTTTCGTAAAAATGACTATTCGCAAAAGTGCAGTTCGGTAAAATGACATTTCGGAAAAATGACATTTGGGGAATAATCATGCGTCCCTAACTTTCTATTTTCCGGCGTTTTCCTGCATCGTGGACCTTAAGGGTCCACGTAGTCTAAAATTACAAATGTGTGTGGGGGGGGAGGTGCAAACCGGTTTAGTCGTAACAGAGAGACATCAGGTTTAGCTCTAGCGTTACACCCCCTTTACTAGAATAAAATTAGTCTCTAATTTTAAGTCTTAAGTTTATTGGTTTGATCATATTGGTCTCGGAAATAGGAATATATTCGGTTTGAACATTTGGTGCAGTTGGAGTTACAAAAGTTTGCGGAGTTGTATTTACATTAGTTTTCACACAGAATAAATTTATACACAAAGTTTTTGGAAATAATGAAGACAAACATTTAAAAACACCTATACGATAGCTAGCATAGAACAATATAATTCCTATTGAGGCATACCCTACATAACGCAATACATCGTTACCAGTTTCCATCCAAGAATGTTTTCTTTTATCATTTCTTACAGCTTGAATTGAAGATTCTATATTATCTAGAGTTGTTCTATATTCTTTAATGTTATCATGAGACAGTGAGTCTTGTATAAATGGCAATTTTTTATTTAACAATTGTAATTCGGTTATGTTAAACGGGAAAGAGACATTTTTCTTATAATATATATTTCGCTTTAATGACAATGTACTTGATAATTTTAAGGCAGACTTTAGTGTTTGTATGATACAGTTACTACCACGTATATGAGTAGCGTCGTGGATTCTTAATGTTTCTGGTACCCCTTCGCAAATTGTACTAATTTCCATTGGACTTTCTGGCACTAGGATATATTGATTTTCGGCGTACAATGGTATGAAAACAAGTTCTTGTACTTGAAAAATAGAGACATGACAAATTTTACTGTCTAAAAGTTTTACACTTGTTCGAAGCATTTCACTTTCACAAGAATGTATTTCACTTAGGAAATAGCTCGGTTGGGTTCTTTTACAGATTTTTATTTCCCCAGCATGTTTGCAATTTTTAATTAAAGATTTATCACTTGAAACATAAAAAGTGTTTTCCAGACTAACTTATATGAATTCATGGGATGGAATTGCTGCTAAAAATGTTTTCCCATGTCGTACAGGTATAGGAATGAGGTGCAAAGAACGTAGGATTTCAGATTCAGGTACAGGGATCAGTAAAGTGTAAGTCAATTGTCTGTCAACCATTGCTACCGAGAGTTCAGAAATATCTATGATATATTGATAGTTGTAGTCGTTTAATCTAATGGGATACTTGATGTTTTGTTCTTCTTCTAGATTTTTCAATTCTAACATTAAAACATTTGGCGTGAGAAGTTGTGGATGTACAATTCCATGTTTACCATCATTTATAGCATTTATTAAAAGATTGATGTCTTCGCTGATTTCTCCTATACTAATGGAAAGGCTAAGTAACTGGGTTGGTGAGGTACAGATTCTCTTGATTTTCGTTGGTTGCATTTATTAATTCATTAATATTCTCCATTGTCTGGCTGTTGACTCGATTTACATTATGAGAAGTTGAATTGAGTAGACTACGTATAATTATAGTTTGATTTCCTATGCTGCGAGAGAGTTTGTCGTTGTCTTCATAAAGCTTATCCATGTTATTGTTTATTAATGTTAAGTCACTTTCAGTTAGAGTGCCAGAAAGTGTTTTCGCGATTGATCCAATTCCGTTAATTAGGCCCCTTTTTTGTCTACCACGACCTAAAAGGTGAGAATATAAACTCTTTAATCTGTCTAATCGACCTGAAAGTAACTCCACTTCCCTTTGTTCATAACATCTTTTCCTACATTGTTGTTGAATGAATTCTAGTCCAGTATATATATGTGCTAATCGGGTATATAAGGTTTGACTGTCAACAACGTTGATAACTTTCCAGGTATGATGATAGAGTTGTACATTTCCTAAGTGTTCTGCAAATATGGTTACACCTTCCAATGATTCTATTGCAAGTTTTGAGTTGCAGGCGCCGATGAGGATCATCACGAAAATGATTTTCATCTGCAACAGTTAAAATTGTTCTTTAATGCGATTTGCATGAACCACAGTTCGCTGATTATTAAATAATACTTCGTAATTGTTATGCGGTAAAACTTTAACTATTGTGGCTGGTCCTTTCCATTCTGGACTAAGTTTGTGTTCTTTCGTATTCAATATTTTTACTAAATCTCCCGGTCCAAACAACTTTTGAGGTAAGGCGATGCGTGCGTCCTGTTGTCGTTTGCATCTTTCTTTATTCCTTTCGATGATAACCTTTGCTCGATTCATATACCGTTCGTGCCTTTCTTGCCATAGCCGCACTAAGTCAGGATATTTAAGGCTTGGTGTAATAGCCAGAGTTGAAGGTACGTTGGCGTCTCGTCCAAATGTAAGATGAAAAGGACTAAACCCTGTTCCTTCATGGACCATAGTGTTGTAAGTTATACAGAGGAATTTAAGGGTGTCATCCCATTGTACGTGCAAATCAGATATGGCGGTTTTGATAAGATCTTTTATCGTAGCGTGAGTTCTTTCTAAACTTCCATTAGACTGGGGATGAAAAGCAGTGGTCTTAATATGTTTTATTCTGAATAAATTCTCAAAACATTGAACTAACTCTGATATGAAGTTTTGTCCCTGGTCTGTAAGGATATGTTTTGGTGCTCCGAAAACGTATATGAAGTGATCAAACAAATTTTCAATGATAGATTCAGAGGTAGTGGTTTTTAGTGGGATTAAAACGAGATACTTAGTTATCATGTCTTGAATTGATAATATATACTCGTAACCTTTGTTTGTCAACGGTAGAGATCCAAAGATATCCATTGCTATTTTGTCGTTGGGATTTGTGGGAGTATCAGGAATAATCCCTTCTGCTTTTCTTTTAAACCTTGTTAATTTTTCGGTTTGACAAATTTCACAAGATTTGACGAATCGGATAATATCATCCTCCATGTTGGGCCAAATACCCAACTCCCTCGCTCTTGCAATTGACTTATTCTCTCCAAAATGTTGAGTCATTATTGATCCATGGCTTTCTTTAATAATTTCTTGTTTTTCTCTCATGGTTAATTCTGTAGTTGTACGGTAACACGTATGGATTTTTAATTGCGGGTATTTGTAACACATAAAGGAAACCAATGTTTTTATTTTGATTCTTTCTGTGTTGGTGATGGTCGGGTCGTTGAAATGCAATCGAAGAATTCCTAATTTTCTTTCTAATGTTTCCGTTGCAACTGCATTAATAGCATTTAACCATCGAGTTTCGAGGTAATTTCCCATGCTGACAATATTTGTTGAACTCGATTCGCGTTTTGTTAATTGTCTCCACAGTTTTCCAACTGCATTAGGTTTTTCTATTTCTCTGCTCTCAGTTTGTTGAGAAAACCATTTATAGTATTCATTGTTCAGGCTTTTCGTGGCTTCGTTATTGGGAACCTCGGGTTCTGGTGAAGAAGGTGAGAAAGAAAGTTCTGGAAGTGGCGGAAGTGTTGTACCTGGGATTTCCATGTTGGGAACTGGTGTTAAAAGATCTCTATTTTCATGGTTTTACAACACTTCTATTTCCGGTAGTTCGGCCTCGAGGTCGGCGATTTGTTTATCTATTTCAACTGATGGTACGTCTTTAATTGGAAAAACGCGAGATAGTGCATCTGCAGCTTGATTTCTGATCCTTTTTGTATTCTATTTCGTATTCAAATTCCTCTAACCTTAATCTTTACCTCATAAGTTTAGATGAAGGATCTTTAACATTAAATAACCACTTTAATGCTTGATGGTCGGTAAGGATTTTAAATTTCTTTCCCAATAGGTATTGCTTAAGCCTTTTTACTGCCCATACTATAGCAAGAAGTTCTTTCTCTGAAGTAGTGTAATTCAATTCCGCCCTGTTAAGTGTCCTCGAAATCTAACAGCAGGGGTGGCCATCTTGAGACAATATTGCCCCTAATCCAACGTTGGAACCGGCAGTCGTGAGAGTAAATTCTTTCGTAAAATCGGGATATTTTAAAACAGGAGCTGTACACAAAAGGTGTTTCAACCTTTCGAATGCGTTTTGGCAAGCTGGGGTCCAAGAATATTGGTTTCCGTTTTTGGTTAATTCGGTCAAAGGTTTAGCGATGGTGCTGTAATTGTGGATAAATTTTCTATAATAACCAGATAGGCCCAGAAAACTTTTCACATTAGTGATGGTTTTTGGAACTTTAAATTCTCGTACTACTTGGATTTTTTTATCATTAGGTTTTATTCCTTCAGATGTTATTATATGTCTTAAATATTCGAGTTCGGGTCTTATGTACTCGCACTTATCAGGTTGTAACTTTAGGCCGGTTTGACGGAGTCTTTCGAAAATTGTTATAAGGTTAGCGTTGTGCTCTTGTAGTGTGGATCCAAAAACTATTATATCGTCGAGGTATGCAAAACAAATTTTGCCAATTAAACCACGTAAGGCGTTGTCAACCATCCGTTGGAATGTGGCTGGTGCATTTTTTAACCCAAAAGGCATTCGTTGAAATTCAAAGTATCCATCCGGTGTAGAAAATGCAGTGTATTTTTGGCTATCGGAATACATGGGGATCTGATGAAATCCTGAACTTATATCAAGAGCTAAAAAGAATTTTGCTTGCCCTAAACTTGAAATGATCTCATCAATAACTGGTAAAGGGTACGCGTCTTGATCAGTGTATAGGTTCAGATTTCGAAAATCGATTACTATCCTCCATTTCTTTTTTCCTGAGGCATCCATTTTTTTGGTACCACCCAAATTGGTGAGTTGAATGGTGAAGCAGAATCGATTATTATGTTCTTTGTACGTTGTTCAGATATTTGATTGTGAATTTCGCCTTTGTGATGTTCCGGCGGTCTGTATCCTTTGGTGTTGATAATTTTATCTTCTTTAAGAATAATTTTGTGTGTTGTGAGGTTAGTTGAAGGTAGAGGTTCTCCGTCCAAAGTAAAAATATCGTGGTATATAGCTATAATCTTTATAATATGTTCTTTGATATCTGGCTCTAAATGATCTAATCAAGAATTTCCTAATACTTTTCTACTTCTATCAAACCATTGCTTACTATTAGGATGTTTTAACGGGGTTTCTGCTAGTTTCATTCCAGTTGGTCTAATATCAAATTCATGTGTTTCAAATGTTTTATATTCGTTTGTTGGATTAGAGATGGGTATTTTTATAGAATCATTTCTAATAGTATAAATGGAATCAGGCACATACTTATTGTTCATAAGTACTGCTGTTTTGTGATTAGATCGAACAGGAAAACTTACTAATTGAATTGTATGAGGGGGTATAATTATACCGTCGTCGAGAAGAACATGGCGAACGTCATTAAGTCGCAGGTTGTCGTTAGTAAGTGTATATTTATATCGATGTAAGAAAGGTAACCCCATTATACCATCTTCTGGTATGGGAAAATTGTCGTCTACAAGGTGGAATACATGGGAAATTCCTAAATAATAGACTGTAATTTCATGAGTTGAAATATGTTCTTCATGACCCATACAAAATCGTTTGATTTTCTCATTTTCTACAAAATCATTAGGGACGTTGTTGTTTTTCAGAATATTTATTGATGATCCTGAGTCAACCAATAGTCTTGTGTCTCCCAATCCGTCTCCTCTGATGATTGCTGATTGTAATCTTCTTCTGGATATAGTGGATACTCGTTCTGATTTATCATTTTCTCTTGATCCTCTCCAATTGTACTGTAGATTTGATGGTTGTTTGCCATTTCCTCTTCTTGGTTTTGTATTGTATATACTCTTTGGGGAGGTCTCTTCATGTTTTGACTTTTGATAAAATCCTGTTGCTGTCTAGAATTAGGACATTAATTTTGCATATGACCAATTTGTTTACAATTAAAACATGTCATCTGAGCCCTTTGTTGTAAGGGCATGCTGTGATTTGGAACTTTGTTAACGGTTGGTGGTCTATTAGTTTGGGTCCCGGAATAAGAATTTGACTGAGGTGGATATCTTTGAGATTGATTTAAATTTGCAAAACTAGGACGTGGCATTGGATTAGCATTCCTAGGAATCGATTTATTATTAATAGTAGCACTATTTCTCAATCTTTCGCGATGCCATGCTTCAGCTTCGAGCGCAAGCTGTTGAGCTTTAGGGAAAGATTTAGGTCTTAAGGGTTGTACCTGTATACTAATTTCATCGCGCAGGTTCATTATATATCTTTTGGTTGCTACACGTTCCTCTATTTTTATAGCAACGCTCCTTTCCATACGTTGTGTATGCTCTCCTTGGATGGCATAATTTAACTCGTTGAGCAGTTGTCTGTACTTCAAGTTGTAAGATTGTACTGTGTCATTCCCCTGGCGACAGTTTTCCAATCTACTCCGACATAATTCAATAGAGCAGGAAGGGGATAGATTTGATTTTAAGGCATCATAAAGGTCTTCATAACTCTCTATATTTGCATATCTTATTGCTCTTTTCGCGTGATCAATAATTTTTTCTGCAATTATGAATCTTAACAACAAATCAGGTTGAAAACAATCGCGCCGGGCCCTTTTTATACTTCTAATAAAATCTTGTACACCCATATCGTCCCGTCCATTAGGAATTTCTATAGTTCTGATGAGATCTTTAGCAGGGGAGAGACATGTCGCGTGGTTCTGCTGAAGGTTCGGGAGGGCGGGAGCACCTTGCTGTGTTGAAGATGGTGGGGTAACGTTAGAAGTGAGATTGCTAGCATGGTGTGTAGCAAGTAACCCGCTTGAATTTATTTTTGTTTAAATTTCACTGTTTGAATTTTCTCAAGAGTGAAATGTTCTAACTTTTATAATTGACAAAATTATATATTTTTGCTTTCGTTTTTTTTCACTTAAGCGTCACAATAAAACGTATTTCCCTGTGTTGCACTTAATTTTCACTGTCCCTTAATAAAGGTTTGTTATTCAAATTCTTTTGTGAAACTACACTTCACAGGTTCACTCCAAAGATCACACAGTATTTGAATCCGCGGAATCGTTCTGTGGATCCTGGCAGGATCGCCAAAATTGTAACGGGTCTCGTTAATAAAATAAAACACACGTTAATTTAATTGTCTAATTAAATTGTTATAATAGTTTATTTATTCGTAAATAAATACATACAATAAATTGGCCGTGAAATATAACAAGTCTGCCGCAGCCTAGACTTAGTTGTATACTAACTTTCTATTTTCCGGCGTTTTCCTGCATCGTGGACCTAAAGGGTCCACGTAGTCTAAAAATACAAACCGGTTAAGTCGTAACAGAGAGACATCAGGTTTGGCCCTAGCGTTACAGTAGAATATTTATTTATTTCAATTATTTATTTTGGTTTATACACCCGTCTTAAGCTTATCTAGCTATACAAGTGTGTTTACATTTTCTCTTACATAATATTTCTTATATACATTTTCCTAATACTAAGTTTTGCGCCTACACGGAAAAAGTATCGGCACGTCAGATGTACAGGTTGTGTCAAATTTTCTTCTACATATATTTTGCACGCCATCTGTGCCAGTTTGGCGTATCTGACGTGCATTACGTACGTCTGATATCTCGAAATGGCACCTCAGGCGTGCAAAATGAAATGTACTGCTGTTGACACTGTCCTTGGCGCATCTAATGTCCCGGAATTTTTTCCGTGTACAGAGCGACTTGAAAATTAGGAGTACTCGCATTTGCCTGGACCACCCGTCTAATGGGTTTTCTCGCCAGTGGAGAGGGAAACTGTAGAAAACCTCTCCTGAGTACAACCGGTTTATCGACAGTCGAGTTCTAATGGTGTGTACCGGACAATAATCGACGGTGCACATCATTATACCTCGACGTCAAACCTCCCGCTCAGATTGTCTCACGTGCCGGAAAAATACCAAGCCAAATGGGCGCGAACCAAGTACCCTTGGTTCTAAAACATCTGCCAAGCGAGGCATCTATCCGACTGAGCTAATCTGTCGGTACATTTATTTCAATTATAATTGGGCAGAAAGTCAATTTGATCAAATTTAAATTTGTCACAAATTTAATTTGATCTAATATCAACTTAAGCGAAACGTTTTTTCTCAGAATTTTAATTTAGTAGAATGGTAATTATATAAAATCTTAATATTATCGAAAAACATTTTGATAGAAATTTACTTTCTCAGAATATACATATGCGGCAAAATTTCTGAAGAACAGTGTTTCAAAAACGACCCCCCAACTGATTTTTTTCATTTTAGGCAAAATATAAAAATATAACAAAATATAAAAAACGAGAAGTTTTTATTTGCGATTTCTTTCAGGAACCCTTAAATGCTCTCCCTTACAGTTTTCAGTATAGGAATTTATCTTATTTATAAACTTTATTCAATATATGGTAATATTATTCCTATTTAATATTCAACCTGAATCTTAAAAATTAATAAAAAATGTAGTTAAAAAAGTGTTTTCAATAAAAGAATGTAAATAATTATTAATAATATATAGTGTAGAGAAGACATACAAATATCGATGGAAAAAAATGTATTCAGGAAACATTCTTGCATTTGTTCAAGAACGGTGGATATGAGAAAAAAACCGCTAAAAGTTACGGATCAAATAGTTTTTAAATATTTAAAGAAATAGTAATTAAATTTCTGCTAATACGCGTTAAAACTTCAAGAAAGACCCAAAAGTAATAAATTAAATATCTTTATGGATAAAAAAATACCATATTTTTATCAACATAAGAGTATTTGACTTTTTCTCATATCCACCGTTCTTGAACGCAGAGTCAGGAATGTTTCCTGAATAAGATTTTTCCGTGTCGCCTATACTTATATATTTTAAGATTTTTTGTAGCGTTTAATTTCAAATCACCAAATTTATATTTTACTATTTTTTAAAAGCTGGAATTAATTGCCAATAACCGAATAAATAAGAAATGGACGTAAATTTAAAGATGATATTTATAAAATTTCACTTGAACATAAATTTGTACTTAGCAACTTGGTGGATTCCACGTCAGTTCAACACACTTATTTTCATGACTTGTTGGGATTTGGCTGTACTTTTGTAAATTTATTACTTTTATAGTGATAAACAACTCCACCAAATATTTTTTCAAAATTTTGAAAATTATCAAAAATATGGCATTTTCAAAATTTTGGTATTTTTTTTTTTTGAAAGTGCTATAACTTTGGTTCTAATTAACCGATTTTGGATTTTAAAAAAAGGATTTCTTTGGTTTTAAGTATATTTTAAGTTAAAATTAATATTAAAAAAAATTCAAACAAATTTTTTTTTTGAAATTTTGAAAAATTAAAAATCCGTTTTTGAAAAAACATCATCTTCGATTTTTTTCAAAATTTTTCTAAATGTTAGGGCAAATGTGCTTTACATGTCCTGTAAATTTCATCTTGGGATCTCAAAGGGATTCAGAGTAAAAAAATAAAACGTAACTACAAATTACGAACACATGGGGCAAAATTGCTCAACTGCCCAGGCAAAAAAATGAATTTTCTCTAAACTTTGCTAAAATGTTACTATTATTAGTAGAAGTGTAAATATTAATTTTTTTTGAATTTGATAAAATATTTTTTGAGTTATGGAGTTTCAAAATTTTGATTTTTTTGAAAATATCTTTTTTCGATTTAATATATTGATAAGTAAAATTAATCAAATTTAAAGTATAAATAGTGATTTTTGAAGGGGTTTTCACGGGCTATAAGCTGGTGACCTTTTCTCTATGAGCGGGTGATTAAATTTAAAATGTCATTTTCATGTCCTGCCCAAAAATCTGGAATACTAGTTCATATATAAAAGTTTTTGAAGTCAATTAATTTTCTTAATCACTCCTTCTACTTAAATTAATAATTCTTAGTCGCTAGAAATTCTCTGAAAAAATTTGGCAGAAGAATTAGAAGCAAAATGTCAGTGGTGTCCCCTGTCCGCACTTAAGAAATCAGAACTTTACCTAATAATAAAAATTTTGATTCTCACATTTTTAGTACCAGAAAAATTATTTTGTACAGCTGAGAGTCTATATTTTTATATAGTAATTGTGCTAGCAGAATAATTTTGATCCAGTGCTAGAAAAAAAATCAAAATCGCCTGTCCGTAAGTTTCATATTTTTAAGTAATTATCGCAAATTTTGAATATCATGTCTGATATTTAAATAACCTAGTGCAGATAATTGCCTTATTAAGCGTTAATAGTATTGGTGATATGTATAGCTTCTTAAAGAAAAAACATTACAACATTCTATCACATCTATAACTTGTACGGTTAGTGGCAGAAAGCAAGTATCACTTTGTCGAGCACACCATGTCAGTGGTGTCCCCATCAAAAAATTGTTCATAATATTAATATTTTTTAAATATTATTGTATCTCGTTTTCAGGTATTGCACGTACTTTAAAAACCGCAACGACTTTAACTTAAAAATAAAGTCTTTCTTTTTCGAAAATGAGAAATAAAACAAAATTTCAGTGGTGTCCCCTTGTCAGTGGTATCCCCTCAAAATTCTGTTTCTTGCAGCTTATTATTTTATTTTTAATAAATTTGTGTTAAATTTACTCCTTATATGCAGTTAATGAAGATTTGATACAAGATTGTAATTTATAAGCTGATTTTATTCTCACTATTCAAAAAAAATTATCAGTGAAATCTTTCAAAAATGTCAGTGGTGTCCCTCAATGTTTATATGTCTTTTTGGTCTTCAAAAGTATATTAATTTATGGCAGAACTCACAGGGTGTCTAGCGAACCGGGAAATCGGGAAAAACCCGGGAATTTGGTTCGACCTCAAAAAACCGGGAAAAACCCGGGAATTTTCTATTTATAGGGTATTTTTTGAATTATGTATATAAAAAATTATAATTTTTTTCAAAATCGTCAAGGGTAAATTGATAGTATGAAGCAGTAGTAAAAATAATAACTTAAATTTTATTTAAAACTAACTTTAGTATACGTTATATTATAAAAGTTAAAGGATTTGTACTATTATTATTTTTATATAACAATTTATAGGTATACAATACGTAACAAATTTTATAAGAAGAAATTAAGAATCTTCTGTGATATAGGAAAGGCAAAGATTTTACTTTTTAAAACTAAATACGGGGCATTCCATTTCAAAACGATCCTCCTTATAAACAATTGACACTGTAAGGCAATTTTTAAATCATTATTTCTTATATTTATTGAAGCCAAACTTTATTTACTATTAGTGGTTTTAAAACAAAAATTTCTCAACTTTATAATGGTAGAAATTTTTTTTTTAAATAATAGAATTTATGAAAAAAATTAAGTTTGAAAGATAACCTTTTTGAATATCTCAAAACACGTCGCATCCGATTTTCTTGAAACTTATGTAAAAATAAAGCTTAAATATTCTAGTTTAATTCTATGTAAACATTATAATGAGCAATTCATGGTTTGAGAAATTAATTAAATTTTACAAGTATTTCAAAGGGTATAATGTATGTACCGAGCGGAATTTTTTTTTTCAAAAAAAGTTTTTCTTAAATTCCCCTGAATTGACAATTATATTATAAAGTTGAGAAATTTTTATAAGTGAAATTTTGATATTCTATGTCAAGTTTTTAGAAATTATTGTATAACTTTAATCATTGTAATTTAATAAAAACAATATTTAATTACGTAAATAATGTTATTGATAAACATTTAAATATGTTTTACCCGGGAAAAAACCGGGAAAAACCCGGGAATTTTAAATTGACGATTCGCTAGACACCCTGGACTCATTACAAATATTTTTTAAGTCATGTTAAAACATTCATTATTGTAATTTGAAATATTTTAACTTTTTAAAGTTGTAAGAATTTATTTTAGAAAAGAATAAACGAAAACAGAAAATTTCTTATCATTTCTGCCTATCGTTTTTCACCTGGTGAAAATTAAAATTTGCTTCCACCTGCTCGACCACTATTATTTTTGTCCATCATATATTCTAGTCAACCAAAATAGAGTATCGTTAAGTTCAAAATCCAACATCGAAAAATCAAAGTTAGTAGGATCAAAAATGACATTTTAAATTTAATCACCCGAGCCATGTAAAAATCAGAGTGAGACTATGAGAATTTTAGTGGAAAATAATAATTTATCATTATTTTACATAGAAAATGATGATTTATAATTAATTTCTTCAAAAAGTTCCATGGTCCCACTATGATTTTTACATGGCTTATATGAAAAAAAGGTAAGCTTTCGATTGGGATAGGTTACAAAAAAAATAAAAAAAACACCGATTTTGAGATACAGTAGAACTTGGTTAATACGATTCTGTAGGGACCGCACTAAGAATGCGTCTTATGCGGGAAAACGTATTATGTGGGATATAAAATGTATGTCTTTAATTGAGGGTCCCAATCAGAGAACCGGTTATAATTTTTTTAAGCTCAAAATCATTGACCTTTAAGTCAAAAATTAAACTGTTTTTAATACCAATTTTTTGAGAAACATTTTGGTAATCTTTATACAAATACGAAATGTTTACAAGAAATTGAAATTTTAAATTCATTTTTTATTTAGAGGTCAAGAATTTTGAGTTTCAAAAATTTATAACCGGTTCTTTGATTGGGACTCTCAATTGCAGGGACCACCATTAATGAGCGTCTTAAGCGGGAAATCGTATTAAACGGGATCGTATTAACCGGGTTCTACTGTATATTGAAATTAAGAATTTGACCTTGAATTTCAAGGTCGAATTGACAGGAAACAACTTTTTTCATCACCAGCTTATAGCCCGTGAAAACCTCTTTAAAAACCACTATTCATACTTTAAATTTCATTAATTTTACTTATCAATATATAAAATCGAAAAAAAGATATTTTCAAAAAAATCAAAATTTTGAAACTCCATAACTCAAAAAATATTTTATCAAATTCAAAAAAAATTAATATTTACACTTCTACTAATAATAGCAACATTTTAGCAAAGTTTAGACAAAATTCATTTTTTTGCCTGGGCAGTTGAGCAATTTTGCCCCATGTGTTCGTAATTTGTAGTTACGTTTTATTTTTTTACTCCGAATCCCTTTGAGATCCCAAGATGAAATTTACAGGACATGTAAAGCACATTTGCCCTAACATTTAGAAAAATTTTGAAAAAAATCGAAGATGATGTTTTTTCAAAAACGGATTTTTAATTTTTCAAAATTTCAAAAAAAAATTTGTTTGAATTTTTTTTTATATTAATTTTAACTTAAAATATACTTAAAACCAAAGAAATCCTTTTTTTAAAATCCAATATCGGTTGATTAGAACCAAAGTTATAGCACTTTAAAAAAAAAGACAAAAATTTTGAAAATGCCATATTTTTGGTAATTTCCAAAATTTTGAAAAAATTTTTGGTGGAGTTGTTTATCACTATAAAAGTAATAAATTTACAAAATTACAGCCAAATCCCAACAAGTTATGAAAATAAGTGTGTTGAACTGACGTGGAATCCACCATTTATTTTTGCTCATTTACAATGCAAGCGTAAATATGAATATCAAATCGAGTGTGGGAAATCTAGTTTTTTATATTATAGGTGTACTAAAAAATATATTTATATAAACATATTAGGGTAGTTCAAATTGCCCCGTAAGAAGCGTGGAATATGGAATAATTAAATTTCCAGTAAATTTACCCCAAATCGAAGATTTTTAATTATTCTTAATAGGCGAAAATCAAAAGAATAGAATATTCGACGAGTAAATCTGAAATGTTTGTTCTTCTCAATTGAAAGCTTCAAATTTCAGAAGCGCATTTAAAGGAATAGAACTTTTGACAAATAATTTGAAATTTTATTGTAATTTTGGTGTTGTATTGTAAAAATAAAGTTTCCCATAACTAAAGGTATAAAGATTCTTATAACAACGATTATCTGCATCTCAGAATAATTGTCAAGTCAATTTAGTGGATTAGAAACTTTTATGGTTTGTTTGACTTGTCGAATTTATTTTGAATGCGCGTTTCAGAATTCAGTGAAATAGAAATTTCTACTAATTTGCTGTACTTTCTCATTCTTTTGAATGCGCCTTTCATATTTTTGTGAAGTCAATTCAGAATAATAGATTTTTCTGAAAATTGATTTTTTTATTTTTAGCTCGGAGGTAAATTCGACTGAAATTAAGAAGAATACAACTTTTGAATTCTTTTCAATTCTCCGCTTCTTACCGGGTGCATAGAATAAATTTTCTTTCATAAAACGCAAAACAAAACAGTTATCCTTAGAACCATACTTCTAAATTAAATTTTGAGCCTCAAAAATTTCAAAATAATGATTTTTTAAAAATGACATAATATGATATCAATTGCTTGTAATATTTTAATCTTAAATGTGTCTCTTTCAGTTGAATCATAAATAGAAAGCTTTGAATTTGATTGATAAGCCTCATCATTTTCGCTGCTAAGTCAACAGTGACATTTTTACGTTGTAGATACAGCTTGTCTATTGTTACTATAAATTAAACAAATTCGTTCTGAACACTGTCCATTTGCTAATCTTCTTGTGAACCATTTTGTAGAAAACTTTCAGAATGATTATAATTTAAATCCTTTTCCTGATCAGGCCTATGTTCTACTAAAAATCATCCAAATGAATCACTCATTGGAAACCAAGTTATAGAATCGTTTCGTTCAAGAGAAACAGCAGTGTTATTAGCTTCATCGTTGGAATATTTAGTTTTAGGAATTGTCGCATATTATTAAAAGATTTTAAAAATTTTCCTGAGGCTCAAAATTTGCATTATCCAATTTATATAGATGTATATTCTTTGAGCAATTTTAGTCATTGTCAGAATTGTCTCAAGATTACTATTCCCTTATACACTTTAATAGCGAAAAAGTTTGACTCACGCTAACATATAATTAGATAAAAAAAGTAGTTTTTAATTGTTAGTTGTTTACTTGATTAAGTTGATCAACTTTATTTTAAAGTTGAATGTGTATAAATAGGTAACGAATGCTTGTTTCAGTTATGTGAATATAAATAAATATATTTGTGTAATATATATTTTTAAAAAGTAAACTGCCAAAGTAGAAGGTATCAATTATTGTTAATATTTTCTTTACCAAAGTAATAATAGTACATATATTAATCATCAAAGGCAGTCATTTCTTTACGGTGATTTTTGTGACATGAGTAGAGTGAAAAGTTTTTCGTGACACAAAAATCACCGTGAACAAATTGGGCTGCCTTTGTTTTCGTGTTACTTATGATATTTTTTTATTCATAATAAAATCGTGCCGATTTCAAATAGCAGACGATAGGGAGTAAAAGTTATTCACTTGTTCGCCTTTGTATGAAGATGGCGTTCATTTTCATACGATATGGAGATAAAAGTATATCAACCATGTGAGTGGTATGAAGATCACTTTATATCGTTTCGTCCCGGTCCCCACTACTTGGACTCATCAGTAAGGCTAGGTAGTGGGAGACCTGCCCCAGACGGGGTTAAGCGAATTCGGTACTTATGTATGTGCTACAAGACGATCCTGTATTGTGAGAGATCTACATGGGAATATTGACCATAGATGCGAGATCTATTGGCCAATCTCCACAAAGGTCGAACAAATGAATGAAGTCCAACGCACAATAGCTTCGCGAACGAGATGCATAAGGGAGAAAAGGGCACAAATATATCTCTGCCCTTCACTACCTCATGCTTTGCGTTCGCGAAGCAGTTGTCTTGACTTTACTCCCTGTCGTGAGCTATCTAAAGGCGCCATTTTTGTGCATGTAGGATGAAAAATAATAAAATAAAGTCATTACAATCTATACTAGATAATCCAAAACAATTTTGGTCTTATTCCTATGTTAATTCTACTCGTCGCGATCATGATATTCCCACACATTTGTTTCATAAGGATGAATCTGGTGACACATATTTGAAAATTTCAAATCTTTTTGCTAAACATTTTAAATCTGTGTATACATTACCAGCATCTGATGTCAGGCCCTGATATAGTTCCTCCCTCTATTGTTAAATCATGTAGTTACTCGTTAATTGAACCTCCGTTTATAATTTTTAATAAATCTCTAAAATGCAGCCTTTTTCCTTTTGAATGGAGAAAAGGTGTGATAACTCCTGTTTATAAGTCTGAGAATAAGCTTGAAAATTGATGTCATCTATGCTGATATATCGAAGGCGTTTGATAGAGTTGACCATAATATATTAGTAAATAAAAATAAATCAATAGGAGTTTCTGATAATATTCTGACAGGTATCAGGTTGTAAGGGTTGGTGGTGAATTTAGTAAACCTTTTTAGCAACTTCAGGGATATCACAGGGATCACGTCTTGGTCCTCTGATGTTCATTATATATATGAATGACATAAAACCAATATTCAGGCACTCCTTGTTATTACTCTATGCTGATAACCGTAAATGTTACAAAGTAATTAATCCAACCACCTCTCAAACTGAAACCTTTGATCTGCAAAAAGATTTAAATACATTACAAAAATGCTGTGTTAAATAATCATTTAAGTATAAATATAAAAAAGAGTTATGCTGTTTCATTTTCCAAAGGTAGAGTAATTATATTATTGATGGTCATATTTTGGAGAGAGTGGCGAGGGTGCGTGATTTGGTTGTTATGTTTACTAATGATCTTGTTTTTAATGATCATATTACTGAGACTGTCTCAAGGGCCTTAAAATCCTTGGGATTCATAATAAGATGCGCCTCGGTTTTTCATAATTTGACAATCATCAAAACGTTGTACCTGTCGCTTGTTAGAACGATTATGGAATATGCATGTATTATTTGGTCACCTTTCTACGTCTTCCATATAATTAGAATTGAACGTGTTCAGAATAAGTTTCTTAGATTCGCTGCGAGAATGCTCAACATTCCATTTGACATGCGAACACATGATTATAAAGAGTTAACCCCTTCACTGGCAGGAACACCATTTGGAACGCCCTGCCAGTGAAGGGGTTAAGGGCAGTATTGAATATTCCATTGCTAACTTCGCGTTTTGTTTCATTGATATGACCTTCTTGTACAGACTTATGAATGGAGCTGTCTTTTGTCCCTCACTTCTTTCTATGGCGGATTTATCTGTCCCTAGAATGTTTTCTGGGCGATATACACTATTTTCAGTGGCATTCCATAAAACTAATTATAGTAATAATTCCTTAATTACTCGGCTTAATAGAGAAGGTAATATGATTTCTAATGAAATAAATTTCTTTGAAAACAATGCCACAAGGCTCACATCATCATTGCGTAATATTGTATTCAATATGAACTGAAATATGTAATATTAAGTGGCAACCTAGATTTAGTCAAACAAATTATATGGTAATTTTTTTTATTTAGGAGTACTTGTGTACTTGTGTACCTCGTTATGTTTTTCTAAATAAATAAATTATTTTATCGCGGTGGCTTCTAAAGTACACAGGAAATTACATATAAATTCTTTGTACAAAATTGAATGTTTCATATTAAAGAGAAATGTATCAGTATTAAATGTATAATTTGTATTCATACATTTTTATTGAAATCGAGGGAATAATACCACGTAATATGTATATGTAATATTCTGTAATAGCCACGATAATACTTTGTGGTACTTGACTTGAGTGTACACCTTTATAACCAGTGTATACTACCTAGATTGAAATATTGTAAAATATTCTAAGAATTATCGAAAAAACAAAATTAATTAGAAAAGAATATTTGTAAATTAAATCATTTAAAATATTCACTTTGTTTTAAAAATTAAAAAATAACTATAGTTTCTAGTGCGTTTGAATAAAAAATTAATTTTTTGGAACTTGTAACATCTTATTTCTTTATAAGTATTATCATCATTTATAAATATTTATTTTTCTTTCTAACAAAAATATTAGTCTTTATTCAGAAGAACGAGTAACAGTACATTTTTCAGAATGTTTGCAACAAGTTTGCATTGTAAACTTCCTGAGAAATATTGTTTTATATGCGGATTTTTTTCAATAAAATGTGCATCTAGAAGACTTTTAAAAACATGCATACGCTTATATATATATATTTGTTAATTATTTTATAAAGTCGATAATAATTATTATACTTGAAAATAAATTATTTTCAAACAAATATTATATTTATATTTTGTAATATATTTCATTAACTACGACAAACAAAGAGAATTACTATATATAGAGAAAAGTTAACACATTGAATTTTAAAAATCAATTTAATATAATTATATTACGTATAAGTTAATCAAAAGTGAATCTTGAAAATTTGTGTGTTATTCTCTTAGAAAGAAAAAATCACTTGTTCTTTAAGCACAGAGTACAATATAATATATGTCTAAATACGGTTGGAGGACACAAGTTCCAAAAAAAGTTTACACGTTGCTAGGTATTTTTTATTCATTTGGTGGGTTACATCATTATAACTTTTTAACCTTTTTGATATCTTTATTGTTACTGAAGTTTGATTTATTGATTAACTGTTTTTATCAACTTATACACATCATAGGAGAAGTTTTTATATCTGTAAGGGCACTTTTTTATATTGAAACTTTTGTATTTTGGAACTTTCGGATTGGAACTTTTGAATTGGAACTTTTGTCTTACAATTCCAAATATATATCTACCTCTTAATTAATTATTGATGTAAATAATTTACTTGATAAATGTGACGGGGTTTTTACGACGTCGCTCAAATTTATTTTTTAAACGAATTGTAATGTTTTGTATTATCTGTGTTTTGCTAGTCAAGAATATTGTTTTAATTGTGGATCTATCCTATATGAGAAAAAACGACATGACTGAGTATAAATATAGACACACTTTTTATAGAAATTTCTCTTTATTAATTGCAACCTTTAGTTTAATGCTTATTTAGTTTTTTGAGTATAAATATAAGTTGTTGTTTATGTGTTTTCATATATAGATAAAAATCATTTACAATCAATGTTCAATTTTGTTTTAAAATTTGCTTTAAATATACCGTCAAGCGGTACCATCTTATGCACCAAATAGCTGTTCAGTTGATTTTGCTGCTCTGTTGTCCTTCAATCGAACAATGTTTAAAAAAATATATTAAATTGAAACAATTCTTTATAAAGATTTTCTTTAATTTAGAATCTCGCGTGCACAAAATAGCCCCGCTTAACGGTAAGAACAATTTGTAAAGTTTTATTTCCGACAATTTTTAAGATGTATTGGAATGTGTATTCTGAATTATTTAAAATCTTTTGCATCAGGTAATTACTTATTGTTGCTTTATATCTTAATGTTCTGATTTTCTTGATATATATACACACATATATACATATTTACTGCATGAGATTTTGCACTTGAATTTTTTGGAATGTTTAAAACTATTGTTAATTAGATTTTTTATGGAGTAGACCAAAAAAACATAAAAGTGAAACATTATTTGTAAAACATTAGTGAGATATTTTCTGGAATCTAATTTTCAGGGTTTTTATAATGTCAAAATATGTTAAAGGATTATTTTTTAAAAGCGATATGAGTATTATTCTTATACTTTAAATGCACAGTAAAAGGAAATACTGCTTTACATTTTTATGAAAGTACTCATTGATTTTCTAAACAATAGATTTTTAATAATACTAATTTATCACATAATTTATTGCCACTCAAGTGCTAAATTTGAAATCATTAGATTTATGGTGAATTTAAGGCAGTGGAAATTTAAAATTATGACCTGCATGGATTTAAATTTCTTCTTCTTCTATATAAAATCAGATATATTTTATTTTCAAACAAGTTTAACTTTAAATTGAAACTATGTACTATCATGACTCGATTAATTTCTGTCTTATCTTGAAATAAGATATACGTGAGGGGGCATTTACTTGTGGATTAGCGTGTACGCTTCTCAGTGTAATCATAATATAGATGTAGAGATGCGAAGAGGTAATATTACCCGGAGAACGGGAACGAGAACGAGAATATTACCGACCAAAATTCTCCAAGAGAATTTATGAGAATTTTTGTGCTTGTGTACGAAACATATAGTTTCTATAGTTTAACTAGTATATCTGATTGGATAATTCGTTGGTGAACCACACTTTTGTCTGCTATTTTTATATGATTAGTATTATAAGGTATGTTTTCGTTGCCTACACTAAGTGTAACTTTTACACCACCTCAAGAGTAGGTGCAGAAAGTGTAGCGAAATGTATGGTAAAATTACGTCACATCCAGCAAAGAGAACAGCATAGTGCAGGTTAGGTGTTAAAGTGTAAGAAGTGCAGACAACGAGAACATACCTATAATTATTAGTATTAATTAATAATATTTACTTTTAAAAGATATTAAACTATTCGATTAAAATAGAACTTAAGTTATGATTACAATATTCTTACAACAACAAAACTATTTATTTCATTCAAATTACTTTAAGTATTTTATACCAATTTAACTTTTATTTTATACAATATTATTGAAATTATGGTTTTTTCAGTTGCACGGGAACATATGTTTTTTATTTTCAAAAATATTAAGTTATTTATTTATTCTAACAAAACTATATTGTTACGGAATTATTTATTTTATTTATTAATATTATGTAATGTTAATTATTTCATTAATTATTATCAACTTTAATTTATACAATTTTTTTTATTTTAAAACAGATAAGTGTACGCATGTATTTAAATGTAGAGAAAATTCTCTTAAATTCTCCGGAAGGAGAATATTCTCGGTCATATTCTCGAGAATATAACCGGATTTTAGGCAATATCTATAGGAAGTGACATTGTCGCTTTGGTTAATTTTCGTATGTTTACAAAACACAAGGTGCGACCCTAGCTGTAACAAAAAAAAGTGTTAAAATTAGTGTTTAAATTATTAAGTAGGCGTGTAATAGAAAAATGAAGTGTATTGGATTGTACACCTTTTTAACCAGTAATTACCCCCTCGGATTTACGTTTCCCTATGACTGAATCGGTGAAAATTTTTATAAATTCTGTGATTAACTGACTTTAATTAATAATTTTCACTAAGAATCACAACGGGAGAAGGACCTTTTTTGATCAAATATAGGAGTACATCCGCATGAAAATGGTCCACTTTATCAATTTTTTTTACAAGATAATCACAATTTTTTTGGCGTTCAGATTATTTATTTTCCATTTACGCGGTGAGCTTAAACCCTGAGTATTTTACAACAAAAAATTTTTTTTATTTACGGGGAAATGAGTAAAATGCTTTGAACGCATACCCAGGAAACTCTTATTTCGCTGCGGGGTATGTCGGACTCAGCACAAAATGCAAGGAAAGAAAAGAAACCCACTTTAGGCAGTAACCAATACCGATTGAAAACCTCTTCTTGATTCCCCTGGGTTTCAAACCTTCTATTCACCAACGGAATAACCTTTTGGCTTCAGACTTCGCAGATAAATGATCCTATTTAGTCGCTGACGCGACTCTTCCGTACTGCTCTTGTTCTGGCATTATTTTCTCCTTGTCCTTAACAAAGCCTTCTTTGCTTCCTCTAGGGCAGTTCTGAGGCTGAAGTCCCATGGCAGCGTTTTGCGTTGCGTTTTGTAACTAGGCCATGAGTGTAAGAGAGATGGAGATATATGTTTGCTATATTTGCACTAATGGCCTAGTTACAAAACGCAACGCAAAACGCTACCATGGGACTCCAGCCTGAAGACTCTGTATTTTTCTGATCCAGCGTCATGTTGGATATTGCTGAATTTTGCCTGGCATAAAAGCAGCATTGTCTCTTCTTGCAATCTACTACCTTATGTCACTTGAAGCACGCAGCCGACTTATCTACTGTTTGGCAGTGTCGACCTATATATGGCAGTAGTCAAGGCATACCTATGACTCCAGCTTAACAGCGTTTTCTTGGCTGGTGATCACGATAGCGAGTTTTACTCCTCGCTTATTTGGTCCAAGGACTGTCACCTTTCTGCTTCCTGCTGGTACTGTAGACATTTTTTCAGGGCATCCTAAACTTCTTTTTCTGTATGCGTATCCATATCGTGGATTTCCATCGTAGTTTGCCGATCTGACATCTGCACCTAATCTAAAGCTCTAATTACCTTTGTCACCTCCTCGGTGAAAGACACCTTATTTGAAGTCCCTCTAATTTTAATAAGAAGTTCTCCATTCTTAGTCATAGTGGGTAAAGCTCCAACAGCCCTTGTCTAACTGTCCTCTAGGTCAGCCTCTTCACAAACTTTCTTTAGCACTTTGGCGAATGTAGTTCCTTCAGCCACTTTGAAGATCATTGTTGTTCGTTGTTGTGGCTGTCTTCCTTTCTTGATTGAATTCGGCTCTTGTACCGTTTTAGTCCCCTTGCCTTCAGTCCTTTTAGAAAGTCCCTCCTCTTTCTACCTCTTTGTGTCCTACGCAAACTTAGGACCGCTTCTCTTCCGCTTCTGACTCTCCAAGACAACGTTTTTTATCATTGCTGCGTTAAAACGGTCACGTCTCAGCCTTTGGTCTTGGCGTGCTTCTTCCGACCAAGTTAATCCCTGCTAGAACTTTTCGTCTTTTTTTATTGCTGCTGCGTGCTTCTCCTTGACATCCTGTATGAGCGATGTTAAGCTTCTGAGGGTCAAGTCCCATGGCACCGTTTTGCGTTGCGTTTTGTAACTAGGCCATGAGTGTGAGAGAGATAGAGATATATGTTCGCTATACTTGCACTCATGGCCTAGTTACAAAACGCAACAAAAAACGCTGCCATGGGACTCCAGCCTGAGTCCAGTCTTGATTTTCATATTGATATTCTTCTTGACTTTTTAGGACTTTAGCATCTTGCTGACATCTTCTTTTATTTTTAAAATGCACGTTGCCTCTTCCTCCCGCAGCTTAATGAATTTATCTCGATCTTTGTTACAGCTAACAATATCAATCGCAAAAGCATTACTCAAAGAATCTCCTTGATCCATTGTTTTTATATTGTTTGTGATGATGATGCGTGGTAAGGTTTCAGGAACATGAGGATCAGTTTTCCTTTACTAGAATCCGTGCATCTTAGGTTCTCAGTCATTTTGATGTATGCGTCAAGTGTTCCAGGTTCGCACAGTTCGGGTTGCTCTGACATGGTAGGAATCTCTACTAATGGTTGGTATTTTGGCGTACCTGATGTTTTGATGCGATCGGTAATCTTAATTGGAACGGGCTCCTTCTTTAAATTACTATTTGCGAGAGAAATAGAAGATAGGGTTTCAACCCTTTAAACAGTGATTAGAAATAGAAGAGTGACCAGTTTTTTTGACAGCATTTCTAAGGTTAGAGTGTCATTAGGATATAATGTCGAAAGGTGTTGTAAGACTGGTTTAGTATCCCATTTTGCATCATATTTATATCTAGCTAGTTTAATAGCAGATACCGCTTTGAAAAACCTGGAAATTTAGACATTCTTGTCTAATCTGTTGTTTTATTAAAAGTGAAATTGATGCTCTATACACGTTTATGGTGCTGAATAAATTTGCAGAATCGAGGAGCTTGTTGAAGAATTGTTGAATGTCAGAAGCTTTATCAGCGAGTAATACTCAGAATATAAGGCAAAAATGTCGGGATCCCTGAGCCATGAAAAATAATTTTTGCATTTGCAACTAACTCTTGATGATGATCGAACTGTTGACTTGAAGTTTTTACTTTTATGAACGTCCGACTAACTTGTTCTCACAATCCAGTTGTAAGGCATAAATTAAGTTTCGACTCGCAGACGGGCTTGGCCGATTTCCCGACCGACTTCAAAGAGTTGAAGTTTCTTCGCGTACCGGATCAAGACTGCACACTGTTCATGGACGCGAGACGCCTCTACGGGTACCTTATGGGTGGGGAATTTTTGCGGACTTAGGATTTTTGGTATATAGGTAGGGTCTCTTTTGAGCCTGTTGCTACACTAGTTTTGCTGAGTTTGCATAAAAACCATTTCCACCGTAAACTTTTCATAATGATTTTGCCACGATGTGACTCCATTTCGCAAGATTTTTTATTTAAATTATGCGTTTACGATAATAATATTCCCTGTGGGCACTGGAACATGAGATGTCTGTAGGACATCCTTAGGACTTCTATGTCCATTCGAAAGACATCCTTAGGCCATAAGATGTTTTTTGAACGGACATATATGCAAATATAATAGCAATTAAGTTAGCTAAGGCAGCTATAAGAATGAGCTAAAATAGATAACTTTTTTCTCCGTGTATTTAAAATTTGCTTTATTATTATAGTCACTGAATTAAAAAATGAATTTTTCACTAATTCAATATTGGAAAGTGTATAATCAATGTAATTCCATATTTTTTGGTCTACTTAAACAAAAGTAATTATTTTATTTTTAAAAGAAAGATTTAATTCCTGATACGCAGATATGGTGGAAAATAATCACATGGAGATTCAGTCTGAAAATAATTCAGATTCAATTATCAAAGGTAATCTTCAAGAAATTTTCAACAATGGCACAGCAACTATAACTCGTTATATTCACATAAAACATGCGGATTCATCAGTAAAAATCTTTCGAGAAACGACAGTTTGATATTAAATCGTCGCTATAACACATGTAACTGATAATGTTTTACGAAAATTTTACATTATAATTATAATATAAATTGTTAGTCGCTATATATCTAATCTAATAGAAAAAAGAAAGATTTTTAATACTCTAATTGTCTCATTGTTGTTTGTTTCAATGGGCAATATTGAGGGATATTATTATTTTATTGAAAGGAAGCGAAAAATCTTTACATTCATTTTTTTTGTATGACAAGAATATAAATTATTAGGGTAGGGTGTGGTAAGGCTGACATTCTCTTTAAACCGTGATTCTGCAGTGTTTTGGATGTTAAAATTTTTGTATGACAAATGGCGCTCAGTACCGATTAAATCTGTCAAACGAGTACAAGTTGATTTTGGCATCTTTGCATTTTATTTATTGTAGAAGTGTTCATAAAGTTTTTTGTTATTGCTCACAAAAAATCTATTAGAAGTTTATTTAGAGTATATGGTCAAGTACTTAAAACATATTGATTATATATGTAAGAAGTTGTGTACATATTTTTTTTTAAAGTTTATCAAAAATGGCATCATGGGGCTAAAAGCCGATCGCCTTTTTCCAATTAATATGTCGTTGTATCTCCTTATACCACTCTATGGCCAAAAGGTATCTCAATGTATAGTTGTTGATGCCATGCAGTTTAATAGCTAGGCCCAATCTAAAAATACTATGGCCGAAAATGCTTACTAGGTTGGCTTTAAACTTCGCCCTACCCTAATGATTTTATTAAAGAAATATAATTCTCTGTTTTATAACAAAATTAACATTTCTAGAGCCAATGGAAAATCCGTTGTAAAGTTACAACTGGAACTTTTGTGTTCAGTTCATGAAAACTTTGCTTCCTCATGAAGACTTTCATTTTATTAAAATTATAAATAACATTATTGTCATATACATTATTACAATTTAATCAATTTTTTCAAAATTCCAATTTTTTAAAATATTTATAACTTTAGCTAATGTGGCCGAAAAATGTTCAATAAGGAGTCAAAAGATGCATCTCAAAAAGCGCTACAAAATTAAAGAAATACATATATATATATATATATATATATAGATCTCAGAACATTTTTTTAAAAATATTTGCAAAAGAACGTTTTTTGAAAAATTTTGAAACCCGCAAAAATCATAGTTATAAACTTGATGAATTCAATTTAAGGACTGCTGATTTTGTATTCCTAAATGAGATCTACAATAATTTTAAAAGAATCCATCTTATAGCTCTTATAAAAATTGAGATATTTTTAAAAATAAGAAAGCAAAGGAAATAATTTCAGCCACTTATTATTATTGATTATCCCAAATAGCAATATTTTTATTGGATTAAATTAATAATAATATGTCTATAGAATACGTGCAGAACATATAGGTATATATATAAAATTAAAATACTCCTGTTTTATTATTTAAAAATATGAAAAATACCGAAAAAAATGAAATGTCTTAAATAATTTAAAATGCAAACACAAACATTCTTTATTGTGCGTTATATTGATATTGTTTAATTAATAATGTTAGTTAATTAATATTGATAATATTATGAGCAACAATAATTATGAGTAAACATTAGGTTTGACTTATTTTGTAAATTATTGAAATTATAATTGAATTGGTATTGCAAAAATATTTTTAAAAAAACAGTTAACAACGACTGCGATTAGTCAACCGTTGAGATGAAAAAAATTTGTTAACTAATGAAATTACAGAATAGAAATGTAAACGTATATGAC
Organism: Leptopilina heterotoma; assembly: GCF_015476425.1. Lineage (NCBI taxonomy): Eukaryota > Metazoa > Arthropoda > Insecta > Hymenoptera > Figitidae > Leptopilina > Leptopilina heterotoma. The sequence goes on from NW_025110849.1 coordinate 1,987,948, forward strand.
ATTTTTTTTTAAAGCATGCTTGTTTTTTTAAATTAATTTATTAATGAATTATAAGTCCAATCATTCCTTGAAATTTAGCAATATAGAAAAATAATGGTCGATCCGATGAACATTTGATAAAACATTTTAAATATAAATAGTACGTAAGCCATCGTTTATTAAAGTATACAGTATTATTCAAAAGAGTGGCGGTGAAAAAACAATTTTTATCTTTTTAAACTTATAATAAATATTAATATTCTTAAATCTGAAAGAGTGCGAATTCGTTTTGCAGTTAAATTATTACAGATATTACTGAATTTCAGTAGAAAACTACTAATTTTATAGTAAAATATCTATTAATTAACGAGATGCATGAGCTAGACAAGGATCCAGCTCAACTATTTCAATATTAATAGATATTTTACTATCAAATTCTTAAGCAGCACGTAATATTACCTGAATGATAATTAAAATTATGATAATATTTGTTTGGAATATCACAGTGATGTTCTATGTAGTATAAAATTAAAAGGTCCGCCTCATGATATAATATTGTCCGATTGTATTCAGAGAATATTTAATATTTAATATTTAATATTAAAGGAATATTACCCAAGAATATTAAAAGATTATTAAATAATACTGTGCATTATTATCAATAAATATATAAATAATGCTATATTCATAGGTTTCTTTACGTGCTGCTTGCGGGAATAACAACAAGAATTATTTAATTAAAAATTATTTTTTTAAATAAATTTATAAAATTTATTACAATTTTAAAACTTTTTGAATCAATTTTTTTCCTTTTGGAAATATTATAAAATTTGATATTAAGAACATGTTTTCAATGAATTTTAAATAAACTGCTGCAGTTGAACACTTATTGTGTTCATTTCACGTCTGAGTATTTGCTTCCTTATAGGTTGAGAGGTGACTTTATTTTTTATAACATTTATTATTTTGATAATAATTATTTATCCTACAGTGTTGCACAATAACCATTTTGTCATCTATTTAAGTTATTAAAAAGTAAAAATATGAGTTGGAAATCATTTTCCTCCCGAATTGCACATATTTTTTCTAAAATATACTGGTGTGCCAAACGCTTGAGATATTCACCATTGGTCAATATATGAGACTGATCCTTATAAAGAATAAATAATTATAATTATCAAAATAATAAATGTTATATGTAGAACAATCGAATATTTCTATAATTAGTACATTTCTTCTTATGAGCAAGTAATAAATAAACAAACTAATATATAAAAGTTTATATATGTATATCTAAATCGTATTTATTACCACTTTGTGATTTAACGTATTTAATCATAGTAAAATGTCCATAATTTTAATTTTATTGTAAAATCGGCATAAAATACTTGTTACAATTTTGATAAAATATGTAGCAAAATAATTGTTGTACAATGCGGATAACTCACAATTAGTCAATTTATTAGGAATTTATCTCAATTTTTTACATTGAGTATAATTATTTATTCTTAAAAAAACAATTTTTAATTTTACAAACTAAAATATAAATTGAACCAGGAATTTCGGAAAGAGCTCAACTTGGAATTTTTTCAAATTCCACTTTTTTGTATTTTATATTTTTTGCATTGTTTTCTCAAAAGAAAATCCGAAGAATTTTTATATCTGAAAAAAATAGTATATCCTATTTTGAAATGAATAAATTTAGAAACACAATTTGATCCAATAATTTATTTTAACACTTCATGTAACATACTAGCTTATATAAAAACAAACCTTTATTGTGTCTTCTGTAAAATTTCAAGAATAAACCGAGTTGAGCTATTTTCGAAATTCCCGGTTCTCTTTTTTAAAATATTGAAAAAAATGATTTGTTTTAATTTTCTTAAAAACTTTTACATTGTTGTATTGCTGTATTTTTATAAATATATAAATGTACTTATATTTTGTACTGAACCATTTCTAAAAATGCGACTAAGAAATGTATAGTGCAAACAGTATGAAAAAAATATTATTAACTTCTAGTCAAAAAAAATATATATATAGTAATGTTTCCTTTAGAAAAGTTTAAAATATAAATTTATACCGTAATAAAAAAGTAAAAACAAAAGTTTTTTTTACCATCACTATGAAAAAGAAATATATATATATATATATATTTCAAAACTTGAATCTAGTCAATAAAACTTGAAAAATTTATGTTTAAATTCTTTGATGGAATTTATTCTTGTTATTGAGTTAAGAATCATTGTAATGTATGAATACCTACGTGTTACATGTAACAGTCAATATACAAAAGAAAAATAAATAAAAAATAATAAACAATATAATCAATTTGCTTATTACTCTTATATTATACATATATATGCACATGTTTTTTTAAAATAAATAAAAATTTATTTACTATTTTATAATAATTTATTAATTTATTTCATATAGGGTCAGAATTTCTCAAACGGATCACTTTAAAAAAAATAATTTTGTTTTTTATCGAAAATAATTTTTTTTTACTCCTCGTAGAGTAAAAAATAGACCCTGAAAATTTTAGAACAAAAAAAAATTTTTTGTGAATGTTATTAACAATTTAGTTTTTTTGTAGTCTTAAATTAAAAAATTTTTTTCTCGTAAACTATTTGACCGATTTAAAAATTACGATATGGGTTTTCTTCGTCATGAAACAGAGTATTTAAAAATAATTTTGGATTTTAAAAAACTTTATTTTTAATAGTTTTTTATATTAATTGTTTATAAAATGTTAATAACAAATTGTGTTCTGCGCCTCAAAAAAAAAAAAAAAAAATTGCCTAGTATTGCCCACATTCCCCTGAAAACAAAACCGTTTTGAAAAAAAATGTACGTTAATTACGAAAAAAGTTATTAAAAAATAACTGTGGCGGTGCACAGCGATTCATGACTCGCAAACATGGCTCTCATGGCACCTGTGAGGCATTATTCCTGAACTGCCCCAAAAATAAAAAAAAGTTCTTGGATTTCCTTTATACTTTGGAAATATGTTACCCTAGTAGGTACAAGTTACTACACCAATTTACAGGTCCAACCCCCCACCCCAATCAAAAGGGTGGGGGGTTGAAATTTCAGCTTAAACTCGAACATGCATTCTTTAAACATTTGTAGTTTCTACTTAAATTATTCAATTAAAAAAAGTAAGTAGTGTTTTAGAAAGGTTTTTTTGTGTACTTTTAAAATATTTTATTTATATAATAAAAAAAAAAATTTTTTTGCAAAAATTTTTTTAAATAAATAGTTTTTTGCAATTTTGCACTCCAGCGCGATGAACAGTGGGATTTTTTTTCAACTTACTATTGAAAATTGTCTAGAAACTACAAATTTTATCGGATGTTCATGTTCTTGATTTAAAATTACTAAGAAATCCATCAAAGTCGATTTTTGAATTTTTAATTGTTTATTTTTTTCTTGTTACTCAAAAATTTGACAAATTACAATATTTTTAGAAAAAATCATGTTAATTTTTTTATTTTTCCATTACACATGATCGAAATCAATTTAAATTAGTCGAGTATGACCACCGGACAATTAATAAAGCATAATACAATTTATTTAAATTGTTGCAAACAATGTTAATTAACAAATAGATTACTTCGGACCTTCTTCATAAAAAAAATTGGTTTTTTTGCAGACAAGTTTAAATTTATGTCTAATTTAGTAAAAAACTAATTTACAGTTAAAAATTATCATTAATATTAACAATTATATAAACAATAATCAACTTCCTTTTGTATTTGTAAACATTTTCGTCATTTTTTAAACTTTAAATATTTATATCATATGTACATTCTTTCAAAAACTTAAAAAATTTATTTGCTTAAACAATTACATTTGTTATAAACAAATTTTTCATTTTTAAACAAATAAGTAGCTTTTTTCATCAAACAAAATTTTTTCCTTTTTTTATATTTACTATCATAAAAAAGAACTCCTTAATGAAATGGGAATACTATAAATTATTCATTTAATTCTAACGAACATTATAAGTTAACAAATATTTAACTTTGTTCTTTTTTCACAGAAAAAATATATTTATTTATATGCATTTAGATGTAAACTGTTTTAACTGAATAATGGTTTACTTCATTAAAAATATATATATTTGTTAACTTATAATGTTCGTTAGAATTAAATGAATAATTTATAGTATTCCCATTTCATTAAGGAGTTCTTTTTTATGATAGTAAATATAAAAAAAGGAAAAAATTTTGTTTGATGAAAAAAGCTACTTATTTGTTTAAAAATGAAAAATTTGTTTATAACAAATGTAATTGTTTAAGCAAATAAATTTTTTAAGTTTTTGAAAGAATGTACATATGATATAAATATTTAAAGTTTAAAAAATGACGAAAATGTTTACAAATACAAAAGGAAGTTGATTATTGTTTATATAATTGTTAATATTAATGATAATTTTTAACTGTAAATTAGTTTTTTACTAAATTAGACATAAATTTAAACTTGTCTGCAAAAAAACCAATTTTTTTTATGAAGAAGGTCCGAAGTAATCTATTTGTTAATTAACATTGTTTGCAACAATTTAAATAAATTGTATTATGCTTTATTAATTGTCCGGTGGTCATACTCGACTAATTTAAATTGATTTCGATCATGTGTAATGGAAAAATAAAAAAATTAACATGATTTTTTCTAAAAATATTGTAATTTGTCAAATTTTTGAGTAACAAGAAAAAAATAAACAATTAAAAATTCAAAAATCGACTTTGATGGATTTCTTAGTAATTTTAAATCAAGAACATGAACATCCGATAAAATTTGTAGTTTCTAGACAATTTTCAATAGTAAGTTGAAAAAAAATCCCACTGTTCATCGCGCTGGAGTGCAAAATTGCAAAAAACTATTTATTTAAAAAAATTTTTGCAAAAAAATTTTTTTTTTTATTATATAAATAAAATATTTTAAAAGTACACAAAAAAACCTTTCTAAAACACTACTTACTTTTTTTAATTGAATAATTTAAGTAGAAACTACAAATGTTTAAAGAATGCATGTTCGAGTTTAAGCTGAAATTTCAACCCCCCACCCTTTTGATTGGGGTGGGGGGTTGGACCTGTAAATTGGTGTAGTAACTTGTACCTACTAGGGTAACATATTTCCAAAGTATAAAGGAAATCCAAGAACTTTTTTTTATTTTTGGGGCAGTTCAGGAATAATGCCTCACAGGTGCCATGAGAGCCATGTTTGCGAGTCATGAATCGCTGTGCACCGCCACAGTTATTTTTTAATAACTTTTTTCGTAATTAACGTACATTTTTTTTCAAAACGGTTTTGTTTTCAGGGGAATGTGGGCAATACTAGGCAATTTTTTTTTTTTTTTTTTGAGGCGCAGAACACAATTTGTTATTAACATTTTATAAACAATTAATATAAAAAACTATTAAAAATGAAGTTTTTTAAAATCCAAAATTATTTTTAAATACTCTGTTTCATGACGAAGAAAACCCATATCGTAATTTTTAAATCGGTCAAATAGTTTACGAGAAAAAAATTTTTTAATTTAAGACTACAAAAAAACTAAATTGTTAATAACATTCACAAAAAATTTTTTTTTGTTCTAAAATTTTCAGGGTCTATTTTTTACTCTACGAGGAGTAAAAAAAAATTATTTTCGATAAAAAACAAAATTATTTTTTTTAAAGTGATCCGTTTGAGAAATTCTGACCCTATACCTACTTATTTATTAATTTTATTTCATTTATTAAAAATAAATATTTCTTTCGATCGTAATTTTCAGCTCGTCAGCTCCCAAAACTACTGCGATTCGGGTTCATCTGGGCTGTTTTTATATTTTAAGAGGTTTACAGGATTACAAACAGGAATTTCTCTACTAAATTAAAAGAAATTTTTAAAAATAAAAAGGTATACTTAATGGAAAGTTTATTCCAGGCATCACAGTTGGTCCCCTGCTTTTCCCCTTTTGTCCCCTTATTTCAATTTTATCACCTTTTTCTTCTTTTTTGACGATTTGTCACTTTTTCCCCTTTTTTAGTGATTTGTCCCCTTTTTCACCTTTTTCTAATAAAAAATTAACAAGTTTTTCTTTTTTTTGAAATCTTTTTCAAAGTGTAATCATAAAATTTAGACTCAATGTTATAGAATTCAGGGCGTTTTCTTTTTGATTTAGATTATTAACACCACAACATAATATAAATATTGCCTAAATTCAATTATATTCAATATCTAATATTTTAATTAAATTGTTCAAAAGAATTCATTAATTAAAAAAAATTTATTAAAATTCTACACAAAACGTTTCATTATTTTCGTAAATAATACAAATTTTACAGGAATTCTATTATATTTACAAATTTTTTATAAATATCTTGGCAATAATTCAATTATTTTTATGAATAATAATAAAATACATCGCAGAATTTCAATTATTTTTAGTATAATTGTAATCAAATACCTCGAAAAATGTAATAATTATTTTTAAAAATTTTATTAAAATTCATCGAAAGAATTTAATTATTTAATAATTTGTTAATAAATTCTTTATGAGAATTCAATATTAAGAAACATTCAATTATTCAACAAAAATTATTTATATTTCTATTAAAAAAATGAAATTCTCGTAGAATTTTCTAATAGAAATTGATTTAGGTATAAGTGAATTTCAGTTAAAATTTTACATAATAATTGAATATTAAAAGCATTAGAGCGTGAATTTTTAGAAATAATTGAATTTTAAAACTAATGTTTTTGAAAAAGTTTAATTGGATTGTTTTTATGTTATTTTAAGTTTTTATTTTCTAATATAGATATTTAATTGAAGAATTTCCGAATAATCGATGAAATTTCGTAAAATTGAATTGTAAACAAATACATATTAAAAGTTCTCATAATTTTTTAACAAATTATTGTAAATAATTGATTTAAACAAGAATTTTAGTTGAAAATTCTAGAAAATAATAATTTTAATGAAATGATGAAAATAATTTTGAAGAAGTTACAGTAAAAATATTTTTTATAGTCATCTTTAATTATTATAAATTGTTAAATTTCAAAATGATTATTAAATTTGAATGTTTTGAAAATTTTAATTCCTATGAAAAAATAATAATAATTAAATATTAAAAAAAAGAAGTTATTGTTGTTTTCGATTAATTTTACAATTAGAGAAATTCGTAAATAAATGTAATAGAACATTTTTTTGAGTATCTAATAATTTTTTTGAGTGAATCAGAATATTTTTTAGGGTCAAGAAAAAAGTCAAAATTTTGTCTGGAAATCAGGGAAAAACTAAATTAAATTTTTGTGACAACTCTGATTAAAATCGAATCATTTTTAAAAAATTTTATAGAAGCTATATGATAAAAACTTTGAATTATTTATGCAAGTTGTATAAACAAATAAATTGAGGCCTTGGATCCAATAACTCGCCCGACGCTCGGAGGAACGCGCAACTGCCAGTCAGTGAGCAGTGAGCGCCTCTGGGCCACTCACTGCTACCCGGCTGGTATTAGCGCGTGCCTTCGAGCGTCGGGCGAGTTATTGGATCCAAGACCTCAATTTTTGTCCCCTTTTTGAGGAAAAGAAATGACCTTTTTTAACCTTTTTTTCTCAGTACTGTGATGCCTGTTATTCAATTCTCTGTCGAATTAGTGTATAACATATTACCAATAATTTCATTTTTGTACAATAAAAATCACTTAAAAAGTGAATCATTAAAAGCGAATGAAACTGAACGGATTGGAATAGAATGCCTCATATACATTAATCAACACTGATAATAATCAATCAGATTATTTACCTGGATGAATTTTGTGTCTTGTTGTTTAAATAATGAGACTAAAATAAAAGCAAATATTTATATTGTAATTTTTATTGTAATAAATTGCAGACTAGAAGTATTAAGTTTTTTAGAAGAAGTAAATATATACACTTTTCGCGGTTTAAATAGATATGTATTTCACTAGTCATCGACACTGTTGGTAGATTCATCGGGTTTAATATGTTTATTTATCCAGTTCATGTAACTGTATACACGAGTAAAAACATCTGGTTGACCTTTGGCACAAGGTTTCCCCCAAGATACAATACCAATTTGAACATCATCAGCAACCAAAGGACCACCAGAGTCTCCCTAGAAAATTAGTTAACTAATTTAAATAGTTTTAAGATTTCATTCAGGGTTCATACCACTTTATACACTTTTGAAAATGAAGGTATTTTCTAGAATTTTTTTTTTACGATTCCTATGGATTATATTGATCTGCATCTATTTCAGTTTAGTTCAATAAATACACTCTTTAATTTTATAAAAAACCTTATTTCATTAAAAAAATATTATTTCTTTATTTAAAATTTAACAATACTTTTAGACCCGCTGAAAGTCACAAAATCACAAAATTCAAGTTGATTTATGTTCAGTAGGACTGTGCTTATCGCCCGAGCTTACATACATAGCGCTCAAATAGCACTGAAAAAAATATATTTTGAGTGCTTGGATCTTTCTAAAAATTTTACACCACATTTTTGACATATTTTACTTTCGAAATCCGTAATAAAAAAATTTTGCTTTTTTGAAGATGACAAAGTGATATGAACCCTTAAATCTGTATTAAAGAACTTTACAACTTTTTTTTAGGTCTTTAGGTGTTCTATAAAATTTCAATTTAAAAAATTTTGTCTAAAACTGTAAATCGAATTAAAATATTGTATTAAATAGAATAAATATCTAACTAATATAAAATTAAATTGTAAATTATGCATAAATAAATAAATAGAAGTGTCAAAGTTGTAAATACTTACGTGACAAGCTCCTTCCCCTTTTTTGTTTAAAGTACAAATATTATTGTTCGTTATTCGGAAATTCGCACTTAAACATTCCTTTTGAGGAATCACAGTTAGAAAAATGTGTTGCAGTTCATTTGGCGGTTTTCCGGGATACTGAAATTCATTTTTTATTAAAGTTAAATTATTTTCGATATTCTTGATGAATAAAAAATTAAATTTTTTTCAATTATTTTTTGGTATAATTTGCATTTGAAAACATTGAGAGTTAATTTTTCAAAATACATCATCTTCAATTTTATTGAAAGTTGTCTCAAAAGAAAAATTAGATTCTCTAGTATTATATTTACCATCCAAAGAATCAATTAAAAAGCCCAAAATAATCTTTGAACTAGAGAATCTAATCTTTCTTTTGAGACAACTTTCAATAAAATTAAAGATAACTCATTTTCAGAAATTACAGGGTTGCCACAAACATTTAACTTTATTTTTTCCTGATTTCCAGACAGAACTTTGACTTTTTCCCTGACCCTAAAAAAAATATTCTGATTCACTGTAAAAATTATAAAATATTAAAAAAAAATGTTCTATTAAATTTATTTACAAATTTCTTCAAACGTAAAATTATTCGAAAACATCAATAGTTTTATTTAAAATAAATATTTAAGCATTTTTTTTTTCATCAGAATTAACATGTCCAAAAATTTCAGATCCATTTCTTTATGTTTTATAATAATTCAAGATGACCGAGTGACAAAATCATTATTTTATTATTATAAATGAACATTCTTACTGTAATTTTTTCAAAATTATTTTCATCATTTCAATTCAATTATTATTTTCTACAATTTTCAATTATAAATTTAAATTTTAAGTGAAATTCATTTTTTAATCAATTTTTAGTAGAAACTTTTTCGAGAATTCAATTATTTAAATACAAAAATAAATAATTTATTCAATAATTGAATGTTTCTTGAAATTTAATTTTTACGAAGAATTTGTATTAACAACTTTTGAAAATATTTAATATCTTTTAAGGAATTCAATTAGAATTTTAATGAAATTTATTATATTAAAGAATTTTATAACAATTTTTGAAAATAATTGAAAACTGTTTGAAGAATTTTATTAAATTTTTAAAAAATTATTGAATTTCTGAGAAGGATTTAAATAATAATTTTTGAAAACAATTGAATTTATGAGAAAAATTTTAGTATAAAGTATTCTATTACTTTTCAAAAGAATTGAATTCTTGTGATAAATTTTGATATTTATCAAAATAATTATTGAATTTTGGAAAAGAATTTTATTACAATTCCTTCGGAATTGAATTCTTTTGCAGAATTAATTAAAATTTTTTGAAAATAATTGATTTTCTGTGACGAATTAAATGTTATTTATGAAACTATATGAATTATTGTAACGAATTTTATTATTTTATGAAATAATTGAATGTTTCTTAAAATTGTATTCATTCCTTAAGTTTGAATAAAATTTTTAAGAAAAATTGCATTTTTCAAGGAATTTATTTAAAATTCTATTAAAAATATTTGAAATTCTGCGAGGAAAATAATTGAATGTTTTCGTAGAATGGTATCAAAAAGTTTTTTCAATAATTAAATCTATTGGTAAATTTTATGAAAATAGTAAATATTGAAAATTCTTGAATTGCGAATAACTTTTGAAAGTATAATTGAACTTTTGCAAAGATTTAGATTTTTATTTGAATTTTTGAAAATAATTGAATTTTTGCAGAAAAACTTTGCTATTTGTACAGATAATTGAATTATTGACGGGATATTCGTTAAAATTTTTAAAAATAATTGAATTTCTCCGAAGAATTTTATTACTTTTGAAAATAATTGAATTCTTGGGATGAATATTGTTATTTATAAAATTAATTGAATTTTGTAAAGAATTTCATTAAAATTCCTAAAAATAATTGAATTTCTGTGAAGAATTTTGTTAATTATCAAGATAATTGCGTTAAAAATTTTGAAATAATTAAATAATATTAAAAAAATCCATTTTTGTCAGAAATAGAAAAAATTTTTGAAGGTTTTGTATTAGAATTAGTGGTAGTTTCATAATTTATGAGGCAAACAAAAAAGACACCAAAAATTCTGATTTTTCTTATGAATTCTAAAAATTAAATTTTTTCCAGTACTTTTAATAAAATTCCCTGACTGTTCCCTGAATTCCCTGATTTTCCTGACCTGTGGCAACCCTTGAATTAACACTCAAAGTTTTTAAATGCATATTAAACCAAGAAATAATTTTTTTAAATAGAAAAAGGTTTCTACCATCTTAAAGCTTGAGAAATTCTCTATTAAAATTATTATTTACATTTTATATTTAAAAAAAAATATGAAAAGTGCAGTACTCGCGATAGACATTTGCAGGTGGTACGATTTGAAATAGAATGCATAAAAATGATAAATAATGATTGTGCATAGTGAAATTAAATAATACAGAGGTTGTTCCCCATCCAGATAAAACAGCAGAGTTTCCAAATTTTGAGAAATCATCAGTAGGAAGAGTGATGGATTTGATTTTATCAGTGAATTCAATTGCTTTCTCTAACTGAATAAGTCCAAGATCGTTTCTAATCAGTATAGAACTATAATTAGGATGAGGTATGATTTTCTTCGACTTATAAAATACTCCTCCTTCATCTAAAGTGTTTGTTCCAGCAACAACATCAATATTACTGTCGTTGAATCTGGGAATATCAAATAAACCACTATTTTGAAAAGTTGAACTATCTCTGAGGCAAATTTAAATAAAAAATATAAAATCTCACCCAGTTAAACAATGAGCAGCTGTTAATATCCAATTTTCATTAATAATCGATCCTCCACAAAAATGTTTATTATTTTTTCGAAGTGAAACCTGATAGGGGAATTGTCCTTCTTTCGCCAAAGAACCACCCACAATTTTTGGATCCATATCTTCCGCTAAAAATTATTAATTGTTTTTTTTGTGTAGACAAAATTAAATATTAAATTACAGGGCTTGAACCAGTGAAAGTATTTAAAAATATGGGATTTACGGACCAAAAATGAAAAATTACGAACCATTTATGAACCAATTACTGACAAAAATAGATATATAATATAATCAAAAAATTTCAAAAAAGAAAATCAGTTAAACCTTTTGAAAAAAATTAATTTCACAGAATTTTTAATTAAAAGTATAAAAAATTTAAATTTTTAAAGATTTTAATTTGAAACATTTTCAGAATTCAATTATTTCTAAAAATTTATGTTATAGTGCTTATTTAATATTCAATTATTATCTATAAAATTTAACTGAAATTCATTTTTAAATCAATTTTTATTAGAAAATTCTACAAAAATTTAATTATTTAAATACACAAAATTAATAACTTATTGAATAATTAAATGTTTCTTAAAATTCAATTCCTATAACGATTTTTATCAATAAATTTTTAAGTAATAGAATTCTTTTGACGAATTGTAATAAAATTTTTAGGAATAATTACATTTTTCGAGGAATTCGATTAAAATTGTAGGTATTAAAAATAATTATTGAAATTCTACAATGAGTTTTATTATTTATGAAAATCATTGAATTCTTAAAAAGAATTTTATTATTTATGAAAATCATTGAATTCTTAAAAAGAATTTTATTATTTATGAAAATAATTGAATCTTTTGTAAAAAATTTTATCATTTATGAAAATAATGAAATTATTGCGAAGAAATTTATAAGAAATTTGTAAATCATTTAATTCCCGTGCAATTTTTGTTATTCATGAAAACATTATATGTTTGCGTAGAATTTTATTGAATTTTTTTTTAAATAATTGAATTCTATTCTTTTGGAAAATTTGACTAAAATAATAGTTACTGAAAATCATTAAATTGGGGAAAATTTTTGAAAATAATGTGAAATTTTTACGAGAATTTTACACGGAGAGAGAATATAATATATTAAATTTTGTAAAAGTATTTAACAAATTGGGGAAAAAGTGCGACAAAGCGAAATTTTGATAAAAAATACTAAACCTTAAAAAAAACTTATGTGAAATGTAGTATAATTATATCAAATATCAAAAATATTAATTAAATTCTAATATAACTTTACTAAATTTCACAAATCTTTTTTTAAAGTTTAGTATTTTCTATATCAAAATTTCGCTTTGTCGCACTTTTTCCATAATTTGTAAAATACTTTTACAAAATTTAATATATATTCTCTCTCCGTGTATCAAACTTTTTAAAAATAATTGAATTTTTACGAAGAACTTGATTATTTTTTTAAATAATTGAATTATAGCGAAAAATTTTATGAAAATTATGTTTGAAAATAATAAAAATGTTATTATTATTTATGAAAATAATTGAATTCCTAAAAAAAAGTTTATTGTTTACGAAAATAATTAAATCGCGGTAAAAATTTTATATTATTTATGAAAATAATATGTGAAATTTTTCTTATATTTTATAAAAATAATTAAATGTTTTGAGTACAATTTTATCAAGATTTATTATTAAAATAATTGAATTCTTTTGGGAAATTTTATTAAAATAGTAGATATTGACAATCATTGAATTGGGGAAAGTTTTTGAAAATAATTGAAATTTTGTCCTAAATTTTATCGAAATTTTTTTAAATAATTAAATTGTTTCGAAGCAGGATTTATTAAAATTTTTTAAAAAATAATTGAATTCTTGCAACGAATTATATTAAAATTTTCAAAAATAATTGAATTTTTACGAAGAAATTTATTATTTATTTTTTTAAATAATTGAATTGTAGGTGTAGTTTAAAAATCAATTTAAATAATTGATTTTTTAAAAAATTTTATGAAAATTGTGTTTGAAAATAATAAAATTCTTTTGAAAATTTATTATTATTTATGAACGTAATTGAATTCCTAAAAAGAATTTTATTATAAACGAAAATAATTGAATACCGACTGTAAAAATTTTAAATTATGAAAATAATTAAGTTATTGCAAAAAAAAAAATTATAAACAATTTGTAAAGCATTTAATTCTTGGAAAGAATTTTATCAAAAAATTTGATAATAATTGAAATGTCTTCAAAGAATTTTATTACCTATTTATGAAAATAATTGAACTTTTGGGAAGAATTTTATTAAAATTTTTGATAATCCTAATTAAATTCTCTTGAAGAATTTCTTTGAATTTTTCAAAAAATTTTAGAAAATAATTGAATTATTTCGAAAAATTTCTTTAATTTATTAAATACAATCGAATTTGTTATTGTATTGAAAATAATTGAATTCTTTCATGAAATTTGATTAAAATTGTATTAAAAATAATTGAATTCTTGGATAGAATTTTACTATTTATAAAAATAATTGAATACCTTCGAAGAATTTTATTATTCCTTTGAATAATTGAATTTTTTCAAGAATTTTATTTAAATTTTTGAAAATATTAATTAAATTTCGGTGAAGAATTTTATTATTTATAAAGACAATTAAAATTGTAATGAGAATTTAAAAAAATTTTCGAATATAATTGAATTTCTGCAAAGAATTTTATTACTTTTGAAAATAATTGAATTTTTGCAATCATTTGTAAATTTTTGTAAAATTCTCCAAATTATATCGTACATTTTACGAACTTTTCGTCTTTTTTGTATCAAATTACGGACTTTACGGATTTTTTTTTAAATTCTGACTTTTACAGACTTGAAGCAAATTTACGGACCTTTACAGGATTGACGGACCTAGTTCGAGCCCTGAAATGACTTTAAAAATATTAAAAGTTACCTGTAACAAATAATTGCGATGAAAGAAAAGTAACGAGAATGGAAAAAATTAGCTCCATTGATTTCTTTTTGCTTATGTATCTATTTCTTGGAAATTAAAAATCACAGAAAACTGAAAAAACTCTAATTTATCGACAATATATATACACCCAGATACTGCTTTCAATTAGGCTTCATTTACATTTGGAGTAGATATTTTTAAGGATTAAAATTCACTTCACGTTTTCCACATCCGCGTTGATAAGGAAAATGTTTTCCGGAATCAAGGAAGGAGATTGAAAGGTCGTTAAAGGAAAATTCAAGGAAGTAAAAAATAGTTGTAAAAAATATTTCTTTTCTGAATCAGGGCAATTTGTGATAATATAAATTTGACTATCTTCTAAAAAGGAATTTTCCATGTTAAATGTTGGAAAAATGAAACAGTGTTTCTGGAAGTAAAATTACAATCAATCAATTATAATTGTCAAGTTTAAAAGTTTGTACCCTGTTATCTTTATTGATCCAACTGAAAACTTCATCTTTTAAAACTGCAGAAATCCAGAGATGAAAAATTGAATAGTAAAATATTTGTTCAAATTCAAATATCTCAACCTTTTTTGAAATTCAAATCTATTATATCTAAATTTTCAAATCTACCTTCTTACAATTCGATTTTACGAAATTTCGATTCTTCAATGAAATATATATTAGAAAATAAAAACTTAAAATAATTTCCAAAAAAAAATTCCATTAAACTTTTTCAAAAAAATTAAATCTACACAATTTTTAGTTAAAAGTATGAAAAATTCAAACTTTCAAAGATTTTAATCTGAAACCTTTTCAAAATTCAATTATATCTTTATATCTAAAAATTCACGCTATAATACTTTATATTTAATAATTATCTAAAGTTTTAACTGAAATTATTCATTTTTAAATCAATTTTTATTAGAAAATTCTACGAGAATTCAATTATTTAAATACAAAAATAAATAATTTCTTGAATCATGAACTGTTTCTCAGAACTGAATTCTTATGAAAGAATTTTATCAACAAATTTTTAAATTAAAATTCTTTTGACGAATTTTAATAAAATTTTTAACCCTATAGAAGGAGTAACTGGGGTGTCTGGACACCCCAAGCAAAATTCAAAGTATTCCCATGGCTTAACCAATAATTTTTTTACGCTCAAAACCCGTTGATAATTTAGTTTGAACCTCTATCTTTTGACACCTGTATGTGCCGCCAAAAGTTTTGCTCTAGGAAGAGCTCTATCTCCTGTTAAAATACGTCTGGGGTGTCTGGACACCCCAGTTACTTCCTAACGTTAGAAAAATTGTCAAGATAAGTAAATTCAATTTTTTTAAAAAAATCGTTTTTAATCAGTTAAAATCATCTGATAAAGTATAAATCCCAACAAAAACATCTTTGATGCAAAAAGTTCCGCCAAGTAAAAGATTTTGTGACTGTCCAAACAATTAGTGAAATAAAAGTTTACCAAGTAAAATTTATAATTAAAATTTTAATAATGATTGATTTTAAATATTTTCTCTCCTACACAACTCGAAGTACATATTGCAGTTGAAAAAAACAACCCGGGCTTAGCTGTTGTTATTCTACATTGCGGCTTATTACATTTCCGAATTAAGTCAATATTCTTCATTGCATTTTCAATTGTAACAAATAAAATTTAACTTCTTAATTAACATTCACAAAAAACGAAATCTAATTACTTGTCATAATAAAAAATTTCTATTTCATTCATTTGTAAATGTTAATTATGAAATTAAATTTTATTTGTTACAATTCAAAATGCTATGAAGAACATTGACTTAATTCGGAAATGTAATAAGCCGCAATGTAGGAATAACAACAGCTAAGCCCGGGTTGTTTTTTTCAACTGCAATATGTACTTCGAGTTGTGTATAGGAGAGAAAATATTTAAAATCAATCATTATTAAAATTTTAATTATAAATTTTACTTGGTAAACTTTTATTTCACTAATTGTTTGGACAGTCACAAAATCTTTTACTTGGCGGAACTTTTTGCATCAAAGATGTTTTTGTTGGGATTTTAAAACTTTTTGCGTCATCTCGACTTTTTAATAAATGAAATAATTAATTGTAAAAATATTGTGGTCTTTGATCTAATAATTTGAAATAAAATGTAATTAAGTTTTAAATAATAATTTATTTAAGATATGATTCTTTACATAAATTTTTACATAATAAAAAAATGAAAACAGAATAGAAGAGAAAATTGATGTTTTGATTAAACTAAAAAATTTTTTTTAAACATAAATTAAAAATTAAAAAATAATTTATTAAAGTTTTTAAAATAAATTTCTAGCTTTCAATCCATAATAATATTTCAAAATATTTTACAAATCTGTTAAGTATAGTTTAGTCTCTACGTTTCAAAAAATCAAATTTTTTAAGAAAAACTAAAATCTTTCAAAAAATACTTAATGTATTGAAATTTTATGCAATATATAGAGATTTTAACCCATTCAATAACATTCTAGAATATTTTACATATCCATTTAGAATTTTAATCTCTGCGTTCGTCTAAATGTCAAAAAATTCAATTTTTTTGAGAAAAATCAAAATTTTTTAAAAAATATGGAGTGCATTGAAAATTCCTGGAATATATATCGAGATTTTAACTCAATAATATTCTAGAATATTTCACATAACCGTTTAGAAGTTTAGTCTCTGCGTTTGTCTAAATGTCAAAAAATTCAATTTTTTTGAGAAAAATCAAAATTTTTAAAAAAATACGAAGTGAATTAAAATTTCCTGAAATGTATATCGAGATTTTAACCTAATTAATAATATTCTAGAATATTTTAGAAATCCATTTAGGAGTTTATACGCTCCACGTTTGTCTAAATCTCAAAAAATCACTATTTTTTCGGTTTTCCTAGCCTAAATTCTATAAAACTATATAAAATATTAAATAAACTTAACAGAATTCTTTCCTTTTTGATTCTTTATCCAACGGAAAAAGAATGAGCCAAATCGGTTAAGATTTACTCGAGTTATTCAATTTTATCGAAAAACAGCCGATATTTCGAGAATATATATTCGCTGTTTTTGCTTTTTACTTGGCGGCGATTCTCTACCGCGAATCTTGATTGATAGCTTATGCATGAAAAAGTTGTATTTTATAAAAAAGAAACATTTTTATACAAAAATTCTATTTTTATGAAAAATAGACATTCTGTATTTGTAATTTATGAAATTTGAGCTACGATTTATTAAAAATTTCTGTGCCCTCTCTACAGTCAGAAATTAAATTCTAATACAGAAAAATGTAGTATATGACAGTCAAATTTAAATTATAAATTCTATATTGTTAATAATATTTTAACATATATTAGAGGTATTAAGAATTGTTAATTAAAACTTTGATTAAATATTAATTTACAGAATCATTTCATAAGTTATTAATTTTAATGTTTATTTATTTATATAAAAATAACGGGAATAATGTTAATATATTCAGATATATTAAGTTTGTAAAATTTTAAATTTATAACACCATTTTTAGTAAATATTTATTATTTTAGTCCATTTTATAGTTCATTTTTAGAGAAAGGTAGATTATGCGATTGCATAATTGCATAATTTTTTAAAATCAAGTAGAAACATTATAATACTATGTTAATTCATGTTTTAAACCTTTTACAACATGTTTCTAGAGCGCATAATATTGCATAATTTTTTACTCATTGCATAATTGTACTCTTTTTGCATAATGATCGCATAATAGGCTCAAAATTTTCAAAATAGTGCTTTTCTTAACTAAAAACCATGAACATTTTTTTCAGTTTCTTTATTTTTAAAATATTTTTTTAAATTAAATAATAAATAAGTTTTTAAACTGTTAACTAACTTGTTAAATGTTATTGAAAAATTAAATAAATCTTAAATTTTAAAAAGCAGTAAGTGCTATATATGATGAGTAAAATCGTTTCCGGTCATTTTCCCGAATGTCTAATATTTATCAAATGTCTAAAATCTCGAATACTTTTATACAAAATTTTGTATGAAGATGTTTCCGTTGTTAAAATTTTTTTCGGAATCTTAAAGAAACCACAGCAAAGATTTGTTTAGTGTTTGCCTCATTCAATTCCGTTTGGTCGTTCAAAAGTTATTTAATTATTATTTAATACCTGTTTTGTTTATAAAAATTTGTATAAACATAATATAAACAATTGTTTCGTTTTTTTGCTGAATTAAGTGTGGTGGAAACATTTCTTTTTATGTGTAGATTAAAATTCCTGAATTTTATTGCAATTGGTTTACTTACTCCGAAAAAACTAAATTCTTACTTGGAGTCGCACATATATCCATTTCATATTAAAAAACAAAAAAAATTTTTGGGTACATAAATCTTCGGGAAATTAGATTCGGGAAAAAGGTATTTGTAATTTTAGACATTCGGGATAGGGCCTTTCGGGAAGTTGGTTTCGAAAAATAACCAGTAACCGTTTAAAATCAAAAAAAAAAATTTTTAAATGCAACATAATTTTGTAAAATGAACATTTTTTAGCGCATAATTGAAGCAGAATTCTTTTTAATTGCATAATTCTGCATAATCATGCTCATTTTAGCGCATAATTAACGCAGAATTCATTTTTTTAGACGCATAATTCCACATAATTTTACACAATTTAAGCGCATAATTCCGCATAATTGTGCACAATTTTAGCGCATAATTAGAGGGACTCAAAATGCATAATCTACCTTTCTCTATTCATTTTTATGATTTTCACTATTCGTCAATTGTCTTTAATTTCTTTCACTTCAGATGTTCAAATAATTATGTTTTTTGAAAGTAATACAAAAACTAATTTTTTCCCCTAAAAGTGTATCTATTTAACTTTAAAAACCTAAAATAGTTTTTAAATTAGTCAAATTTTTAAGAAACTACAACGTTTTTTGTAAAAAAAGGCAATTTTGCAATTTTTTGGTGTTTTTTTTTGGTTTTTATGGTTTTTTTCAAAAATGTTTTAATTTATCAAACATGGTTGCCACAAAATCTAGATTTCAAAATTCCAGGCTTTTTCCAGGTTTTCCAGGTTAAAAATATTAAAAATTCCAGGTTAAAATTTAGGAATTATTTGTCATGAAAAAACAAGTATTTTACAAAACTGCATTTTTATGTTTATTTTTCTGAAAGTGATACTTTTGATATTCGATTTTTCAATAAATTTTTTTAAAATTATATGGTTTTTTCTATTGAAACTACTTTATTTCATACTCAACAGTAAGAATTTAAGTTGCGCAAAATTAATTTGAAAATATTAAAGTCTTTCTTCTTTGAATTTTACTCGGGCCAATATGTAAAATTTGAATATTTATAAAAGCAATAATCAAAAATAAAAGCAATCAGACCATTAACTTTATTTTAATGTGCATTCACATTTTTTTAGAATATTTTTAATGTATAAAAACATTATTAATCATCGTGAAGTAATTTTAACATAAACGGAAGACAAAATTTAAACATTTTTATCACATATAAAACGGAGGTCAAAAAATTTTTAAAATGCACATAATGATAGAATGTATTTTAATGATAGATGTATTTTCTGGCATTATTTTTAAAAAATTTCTAAGAGTTTGAAAAAAAGCATAAAAATTTAGTTTTCTTATAGAACTCCTATTGGAGACATTTTAAAAAGACTTTAAAGATGAAATTATTTTAGGCATTGTATAAATTCAGTTAAATAAAATTGTTTAATTTTTTTAATGATAAGTAAGTGCTAAATTTTTTCTATGAAAATGGTTAATAATATTATCAGAGAGTAGATTTTATAAAATTAATCGAGATATCAAAAATGTCACTTTCAGAAGAATCAGCCATAATTAGCACATTGAAGTCATGTCTAAATTAAATAATTTTCATCTTCAAACTTTGTTCAAAATCTTGAACAAAAAGCAACTCGACGCCCCCCGACTATAAAATGTTTATTCAAATCTCCGTGCAATAAAATGTTAACTCAGAAATTCGTGCTGTATAATTGTTTTTAAAAATTTCATGCAATATAATGTTAACTCAAGTTGCATTCAATAAAATGTCAATTCAACCACCAGTGCAATACAATGTTATTTAAAATACTAAAATTTTTATTTCCAGCCTTTAAATTGTATGAGGTTAAATTAGATTATTAATTTATTTATTAAATTACTTAAATAGATTGAAGTTGCAACTGTTGACAGCACAATAATATTCGTATAGTTCCTTATTTATGGGTTAAGTTTTTATAAAAAAAGTCAGTAATGCAGAATGGTGAATAAAAGATTATTTTTTTATGGTGAAATATCTGCATAGTTTTCCACTCTTTAGACAAACAGTTTGGTTTTTCTTCAGCAGACCAATTGGTTGAAAAAAAGAGTTATTATATATGTACAGCGTTAAAAACTGCTACAAAATGGAAAACTAAATTCAAAAAAGGGACTGTTAAAGTAATTTTAATATTTTTAAATATTTATAATTTTAATAAAAATAGTTTTCAAAGTTAGAATTAAATAAATTTTATTCTTTCATTTTCCTAATTAATTTAGTATAAGTAAAAAATATTTATAACATAACTTTTTCACTTTCGCAAGAAAAATTCACTAATTATGTTTTTCTTTAACCTCATATAATTTAAAGGCTAGAAATAAAACTTTTAGTATTTTCAATAACATTATATTGCACTGGTGGTTGAATTGACATTTTATTGAATGCAACTTGAGTTAACATTATATTGCATGAAATTTTTAAAAACAATTATACAGCACGAATTTCTGAGTTAACATTTTATTACACGGAGATTTGAATAAACATTTTATAGTCGGGGGGCGTCGAACTGGTAACAAAAAATTTTGACAATCGTAATACTAATAAAGATATAAAATCCTATTTTTTACAGTTTTAGTCAATAATTAAAAAGAAAAATTAAATTAATTTAATTTAGTCAATAATTAAAAAAAATTAAATTAATTTAAAGAGAAGATAACATGGAAAAGGAAAATTGCATGTTAACATTTTTAAAGAAAAATAACATGTTGAATGAAATTTTTCTTAATATCTTTCATTAACCCAAAAAAATTCCAGAAATTCGTTCAAATTCCATGCTATTTCCAGGTTTTCCATACTCTTTTTCAATTTCCATGCTATTTCCAGGTTGAAAATATTTTAATTCTTGAGACAAATTTTATTCATATTTTTTTTTAAATAATTGAATTCTTTTGTGAAATTTTATTAAAATAGTAAATATTAAAAATAATTGAATTTTGACAAATTATTGAAATTAATTAATTTTCTGCGAGGAATGTTATATTAAAATTTTTGAAAATAATTGAATTCTTTGAAGAGATTTAATTAAGATTAAAATATTTAACATAATTTAATTTCTGTGAAGAATTTTATGAGAATTTAAAAAAATAATTGAATTCCTGCTAATAATGTTGTTATTTTTTAAAAAGAATTTTTATTTATTTTTAAAAATAATTGAATTTCTGCGAAGAATTTTATGTAGTGTTCGAAAATAATTGAATTTCGGCGAAGAATTTTGATATTTATAATAATAGTTGAATTCTTGACAAGAATTGTATTACAATTTTTAAAAATAATTGAATTTCTTCGAAGAATTTTGTAAAAAAAATAATTAAATAAAATAATTCAAATTTGTAAAAAAATTTTTTAATAATTTAATCCTACTAAGAATTTTGTTCTTTATGAAAATAATTGAATTCTTACGAAAAATTTTGTTATTTATAAAAATTATTGAATTCTGGCTAAAAATTTTGTTATTTTTGAAAATAATTGAATTTCTGCGAAAAATTTTATAAAAAATATTTAAATATAATTGAATTCCTGCTAAAAATTTTCTTATTTTTGAAAATAATGGAATTTTTCTGAAGAATTTTGTTAATTATCAAGATTTTTGTTATTTATTATTTATGAAAGTAATGTAGTTAATTACCAAGAAATTAAAAAAAAATTATAAATAATTGAATTCCTGTGAAATATTGAAAATCATTGAATTGAGGAAAATTTTTGAAAGTAATTGAATTTCTGCGAAGAATGTTACTACTTTGAAAATAATTGAGTTTCTGCAATCATTTGTAACTGCTCCAAAATTCAATTTCTTTTAGTGTTTTTAAGTAAAATTCTTATAGGTATATTTATACCTATATTTATACCATTATTTTTAATAATGAATTAAATCTATATTAAAAAGTGTTCTTTAAGGGGATGTCAAAGTCGATTGGATTTTTGCATTGAGCTTCAATGGGAAAATCGCATCGACTTTGACATCCCCTTAAGATTTCTAATTATAAGATTCATTGAAAATTGAAATTTTACAAAATTTCAAATTAAAACCTTTTGAAGAAGTTCATCTATGTACTTATTAAAATTGTAAACGCAACTCTTTTAAAATTGAATTAATTTTGAATTTAAGTAAAATATCACATGCCATAAATATTTCCAGGTTGCGTGGCAACCCTGATAATTTTCTACGTAGAAATAAATTGCAGGTCCTGAAGTGAGAGAAACGCGTGGCCTGAATGTAACTATGTATTTTATTACTATATACTCTACTTTTCCAATAACAAAAATATAATACATATATATTATAATGAAAATTGAAGCCAATCGATATGGCTGCTTGATATAGAAAAGTTGATAAAATAATTCTTGAAATACAGGCTCGTGATAGCCGTTTGGAATTCGACGGTGCGGAGAAATGCTTTTCCATCATTTTTTTCTCTCTGTAGTCTCTATGAACATGAAAATCTGGAATTTTTTTTACTGGTGGGCGCGTTACGACAAAATTTCAAAGTCTGTTAGAATTCTTTTTATTTATGAATATGGAAGTCGTAATTACTAACAATGTTGATCTCCAGCAATGAATCTAAATCTAGAAAAAAAAAGAAAAATAAACAAATAAGATTCGCTCTGAAACAAGTATTGTTTTAATTATAGTTTTTAACGTTTTTAATCAAGTGCTTAAGGCTACTGAATTTTAATACTTTTCAATATTGAGTGAAATACTTTGAAAAACATTGAAAATTAACGAAATACTTTTAAATATATTATGTTGAGTCAAGTAATGCTTACGTACTTCGAATTCAAAAATTCCGAAAAGAATTTAATTTATTTTTGCATTTTTAAAAAATTCTATTCTATTCTTTCCAATTACGATCAATTGAAAAAATACTGTATTGTATATAAAATTTGAAATTGAAAATTTTAAAATAACTTAATTAGAAAAATGTATACCTCGTGAAATTTTGACTAGTACTAACTCTTTATCTCGAAAAAAAAAATAAAATCAAGAGCTTCTGGATTTGCAACAATAACAGCGACTGTAGTATAGCAACAATAACAACAACAATGTCAACGATAAAACTTGAAACGAGGCTGAACAATTCTTCTCTAGCAGTGTCGAAATTTTTACGAATTTACGAAAATTGTCTTGAGCTCTAAAAAATGTAGTTTGAGGTTTTGGAGAAATGAAATTTAGTATATCAATATTAAAAGGTAGAATAATCTATCTAGAATAATTTCACAGTGCAGTCATATTAAAGCATATTGTACCAACTATCGGCGATTATCATACTAATTGAATAGAATTTAAACATTTGTTCGAAATGAAAAAACGTAACGCTTTGCACAAATACGACTGCCAGATCACACATTCTTGTCTCATCTCTATATAGACAATCCAAAAAGACGTCAAATTTCTCGACAAAATTCCCTAAAATTTCAAATTTCAAATAGCAGAAAATTCACTCGTTCTTTTTGGATTGCATCCGTAGTTTTAATTGACGTCTACTAGATCGAGAAAAAGAGTAAAAAGCAAACTTAAGTTCTTCTATATTACTCGTAAGCTATTAGTCTATATCTATAGCTGCTTTTCTGAGTCGCAACCAAGTTTCTTAGCACCTATAGCAAGAAGAGAAAAATCTTCTTCTTCTTCTTCTTCTTCTTAACTTGACAAAAATTCGATCAACGAAAACCTTGGATAAATGCCAAAATAAAATTCGTCTACTATTCTTTTTCTCAACTCGGTTGCGACTCTTCTTAAGGTAGATAATGCCGTAACAACTACAAATATAAACATAAACACTGCAGAAAATTATTTCATTTTCTCTAATGCAATTCTTTCATTTTTTTTGTTTCCTCTTTCTCTCTTTCCTTCTACTAACAATAAAAAGTGACAGTAATTCACGTCTTCACGCGCAGAATTTTTGTTCTCATTCGACTTGGATACATTTTTACTCTTCAAGTATAAGCGCGAGTGAGTAAACATATATTTAACATA
Organism: Leptopilina heterotoma; assembly: GCF_015476425.1. Lineage (NCBI taxonomy): Eukaryota > Metazoa > Arthropoda > Insecta > Hymenoptera > Figitidae > Leptopilina > Leptopilina heterotoma. The sequence continues at coordinate 2,012,783 of NW_025110849.1, forward strand.
CGAGAAAAACATTTAAGAAAAATAAATTAATGAGTTTTGTTTTTGTAACCTATAAACTAGAGAAAACCAAGAATCACTGTCTTTCTAAATGCGAGTTGTACCGTAATTCTCATAATTTGGACCACTTTTTCTTCTTTTTTTTATACGGATGACCGAACAGAAGGCTTGAGAGTCTCTAATCGGATAAATTTTTTTTAAAGCTAAATGAAAGAAGGCCGTATTCCACCAGTATTATAATCCGAACCAAGCGTTTTTATAGCTAATTTATCCCTAAGAATTAGACATAGAAGCGAACGATTACAGAGACTTCCACCACATTCGCCGAAGTGTGCCTAAACCCTATTTATAATCTAGGAAATCATTCACTCGCATATGACGACAAACGCTTGGTTGATTTTTAATTCCTTTTTTTGTCAACTAGGTGGAGATCGGCAAATTGGAAAAGGACTGTCACTTGCAAAGCGCCACTGCCTTTTTACGAATAACTTGGACGAAATCGAACAATGGCTACAGATGCAACTCAACCGATGGAGTGCAACTTGTTATTGGATTGGGTGACATATTCACTTCTTTCTTTTCATTTTTTATTTCGCCAAGCAAACGACTAGACGACATGGACTTCGTATTCTGACCACTCGTCAGACTCCGAGTCTGAGATGTTGTTGATGATGTCATCGAAATCGTCGAAGCTGTACATCCAACGATTTCCTCTCTCGTCCAGAAAATCCCACAATAGTAATTGCTGTAGATCAAAAAAGAATTTCTATTAGAAAATAACTTCTCTATCGATAAAATCTTACAACAAATGTTTTAACATTTACTTTCAATTAGAATTAAAAAATTGTTTTTTGAGACAAAAATTAAAACTCAACCTCTACTTTTCAACAAGAAAAAGATATTAAATTTTCAAAAAAAATAAAAACCTCTTTTTGTCAAGTAAGAAATCGTTCATAAACCACGTAGCCTTTTGAGGGCGGAGGAGCTACTGACTCCTAAGATAAATAATATAACATCGAATTTTCAAAATAAAAAAATAATTTTTCGATTCGAATGTCAAGATGAATCCTTAATCGAAATATTCTATTTAAAAGAAGAAAATCATCAAACGTTCAAATTTCATTCAACAATTTTATTAAAAATCAATATCAGTCTTAAACAAATACAAAATTTAGAGTATTTGATATGTCATATCACTTGTGAATTTTAAATTATCTTTAAAAACATACAATTTGCAATTGGTTAAAAAAAAATAAGAAATTTTACATATTTTTTTAGACATTTTGATATGAAAATCGACAATACAAATGCGTATAGCAAACTTAGTAATTTGTACGCAATGATTATCTATCAAAATAAATATTCAAGTATCTCAAAAAATACTTGGAAAAATATGGAAAGAACCATAATGAGCACATTATTAATATAGAGAAGATGTAGAAAAATAATATGGATTTTCGATAGAACAAATATGAGATATAAATAGATGCACCAAACCCAAGGAGGTAGTAAAAAATATAGATTAATGTCAATAAATAGTCCCAGGATGATCCATGACTTACATGAAAAATGTCAATGTCTGCTTCGGCATTGCGACGTTGTCTGACCGGTGGTCCTACATCGGTTTTCGTGCCATCGGGCAGAGCATGAAGATAAAAGCACTTGTTTCCAAAGGGACATTTACCTCGCCCTTTTTTAAAATACTTACAATCTTTGGTACTGTAAAATGAAATACGAAATTATTAATTCAATAATAAACATCAATTTCATTGAATAAACATCAATTTTTTAATGATTACAGATTCAAAATTTTAAAAATTCACTTATTAAGTACATAATATTAAATACTCTTGTCTATTATTATACAAAAATTTTAATAAAACTTTTCGCAAGAATTTCATTTTTCTCATAAATAATAATTTTTTTAGAGCAATTCAATTATTTGCAATACAATTTTAATAAAATTTCTCGAAGGAATACAATTTTATTATTTTTTAAAATATTAATTAAATTCGATTATTTTCAAGAACCATTTTTAATAAAATTTCTCGAAAGAATACAATAAATTATATTTAAAAATATTATTTAAATTCAATTATTTTCAACAATTTTTAAAAAAATGTAATTATTTACAAAAACTCTAATAAAATTGTTTAAAAAAATTTAATGTTCTATGAATAATTTTAATATAATTTAATAGGCAAATCATTAATTACAATTAATAATAAACACGATTATTTTAAAACCTAAAAAGAAATTCTAAAAAAACTCCTTTATTTCCAAGAAAAATTCAAATAAATTCTTCAAAACAATTCAATTATTTTAAAGAATGTTAATAAAAATCTTGCCAAGAATTAAATTATTTTCACTATAATAATTTTAATTACATTTTCTCGAAAGAATTCAATATTTGAAAAAATTTTGATAAACTTCTTGAAATGAATTCAATTATTTTCAAATTTTTTTTATAAATACTTTACAAGAATTCAATAATTTTCAGTACATCAACCATTTAATCATTTCTGGAAATATTTGAATTCTTGAATAGAGTTTTATTAAAACTTTTTTGAATAATTGAATCCCTGCGAAAAAATTTATTATTTCTACAAGTAATTGAATTTTTGCAAAATTTTAAAAAATGAGTGAATTTTTGAGAAGAATTTTTTTAAAATTGTATTTAAAATAATTGGATTCTTGTGGAAAATTTACTATTTATTGATATAATTGAATTCTTATAAAGAATTTATAAATAATTTAATTTCCCCTGGAAATCAATTATAATTGTATTTAAAATAATTGAATTCAATGATTTTCAGTATATTAATTTAAAAATCTTTAACATTTAAAAAGAAAAACTTCTTTAAAATTATTTTCATCATTTCAATTCAATTATTATTTTTTACAATTTTTAACCAAAATTCTTCTATAAATTTAATAATTTTCGAAAAAGTTCTTTTTGAGAATATCCAAATCCTTTCTTTAAAATACAATTTTATGTGAAATTTCAGTTATTCGGAAATTCTTTAATTAAATACATTCCAGAAAATAAAAAATTCAATTAAACTTTTTCAAAAAAAAAATTAATTCTACAGAATTATTGGTTAAAAGTATGAAAAATTCAAATTTTCCTAAAATTTTAATTTGCAAACTTTTTAAAATTCAGTTATTACTAAAAATCCACGCTATAATGCTTTTAATATTATTCAATTATTATCTCAAATTTTAACTAAAATTTATTTTTAAATAAATTTTTATTAGAAAATTCTACGAGTATTCAAAGAAGTTTATTAAAATTTTTGAAAATAATTGAATTTCTTTGAAGAATTTTATATAATGTTTGAAAATAATTGAATTTCTGCAACGAATTTTGATATTTATAATAAATTGAGAACTGTATTGCAATTTTTAAAAATAATTGAATTTCTTCGAAGAATTTTGTAAAAAAAATTTTAAATAATTTAATTCCTACTAAGAATTTTGATTTTTATAAAAATAATTGAATTCTTACGAAGAATTTTGTTACATATTTATAAAAATAATTGAATTCTTATCAAGAAATTTATTAAAAATTTTGAAAATAATAGAATTTTTGCGAAGAATTTTATGATTAATTTTGAAAAGTAATTGAATTCTTGCTAAAAGATTTGTTATTTTTCAAAATAATTGAATTTCTGCAAAGAATTTTGTAAAAAAGTTTTTAAATAATTTAAATTCTACTAAGAATTTTGATCTTTATAAAAATAATTGAATTCTTGCGAAGAATTTTGTTATTTATAAATATAATTGAATTCTTGTCAAAAACTTTATTAAAAGTTTTGAAAATAATAGAATTTTTGTGAAGAATTTTATGATAATTTTTGAAAACAATTGAATTTCTGAGAAGAATTTTATAAAAAATATTTAAAAATAATCGAATTCTGTATTTTTATTGTTTATGAAAATAGTTAAATGTTTACATAGAATTTTATTAAAAATTTTTTTTGAATAATTGAATTCCTTTGGAAAATTTTAGTAAAATAGTTGATATTGAATTGAGGGAAATTTTTGCAAATAATTGAAATTTTTCCAAATTAAAATGAAATTTATTTTTGAAAATAATTGAATTTCAGAAAAGAATTTTATTATTTATATAAAGATAATTGGAATTTTGACGAGAATTTATAACATTTTTTTTAAAAACAATTGAATTTCTGCGAAGAGTTTTATTACTTTTGAAAATAATAGAATTTCTGCAATAATTTTTAACTTTTTCAAAATATCCAAAATTATATAGTACAGTTTGCGAATTTTTCGTTCTTTTTCAATGAAATTACGGACTTTATTATTATACGAAAATTTTTGACTTTTGAAAAAGAATGAAATTTCGAAATGTTGTCTAAATAAATTTTTACCTTAAGGCATCTTTGTAATCTGTGATTAGTTTATCTTTTTCTTCTTTTGTGTCCACCCAATACATACTTGGACAGACAAAATCGGATGGGATTCTACACTCGGGGCAGGCTCTGATTATTTTGTTGTCGAACTGTTTTGCTTGTCTCCATTTTCTGATGCAAGTCAGGCAAAAACAGTGATTACAATTGGGTAGAATTCCAAACCTCTGTTCACGTGTAGATTTTTCCATAATTGTCTCGAAGCATACCCCGCAAGATTTATCTCTACTGCGTGCAATTGCAAACGATATTTCCATGTCTACCTCGTGTTGTTTTACGCAAGCCTGTTAAAAAACAAACAATTTTTTATTCACTGATATTCATTTAGAAAAGATTAATCAAGTTTCAATTATTATTTAATTTTTAAATCATTTCAAACACTATTTTTTACATGTAAAGTTCATTAATGATTTCTAAAATTTGAAATTAAAGAATTCTCAGTGTATTCATGTTTATAATGTGGAAATTATATTTAAGGGTTTATGGAGAAAGGACAATTTTTAGAGCTCACAAACGTTCTCTTAAATAAAAAGGATTCTTGGATAATATTTAAGGGAATAATAGAAAATAATATAAGGAAGGGCGTTGTTCCACACAATGACTATAATTTTACACAAAATAATACAAATTGTCATTTTCCTTAAAAATGCTTAAAAATATTTTTAAGCATTTTTTTTTTTTTACGTTAACGTAAATGTACAAGTATACCTGAATTCTTTAGAATGTCAACAAACTGTCGTACTAAGTGAAATGGTTATGACTGACATTTGTTTTCAGGTTGTTTTTCTTGTAAAAATACATGCTGAACATATTCTAAAAACAAGTGAGAGTTACAGATTTTTTTACTTTGTACGACAACATATATTTATATTCATGTTTTGTATACATGGTTGTCACGCTTTTGCTCATTTCAAAAATCCCTGACTTTTCCATGTTTTCCAGGTTAAAAAACGGAATTTTTCCAGGTTTTTAAAACTACATTTGTTGCCAACAAACATTTAATTTTGTTTTTCCCTGACAAAATTAAATTCCAGACAAAATTCTTACTTCTTGACTCTAAAGAATATTCTCAATCAGTTTAAAAATTATTACTCAGAAAAATGTTCCATTGCTTCTTTTTTGAATAAATATTAAATCATTATTATTTTTCCATAAGAATTACGATTTTCAAAAATTTCAAATTCAAACCTTTTTGAAATTAAACAATTTTCAAAAAATTGTTATAAAACATGAATATATCGATCACTCCGAGTCTTCAACTCGGAGCAATCAATATCTTCATGTTTTATAATAATAATTAAAGATGACCGACTGATAAAATCATTATTTTATATTTTATAAGAATATTGTTACTGTAACTTCATCAAAATTATTCTCATTTCAATTCAATTATTTTCTACAATTTTTAACTAAAATTCTTCTTAAAATTAATTATTCATTCATTTTTAATAATTTTTGAAAAATTTCTCTGAAAATTTTCAAATCCTTTTCTTTACAATTCAATTTTACAAAATTTAATCGATTATTCGGAAATTCTTCAATTAAATATATATTAGAAAATAAAAACTTGAAATAATTTCAAAAAAGTTCCATTAAACTTTAAAAAAAATTCAATCTACACAATTTTTAGTTAAAAGTATGAAAAATTCAAACTTTCAAAGATTATAATTTGAAACCTATTTAAAATTCAATTATTTCTAAAAATTCACGTCATAATACTTTCTCTTTAAATTTGAATTAGTAAAAATGTTTACTATTTTGGAATTAGTGACTTGACTTTATTTGTTATCAACAAATTTTTAAATAATTAAAATTCATTTGACGAATTTTAATAAAATTTTTAAGAATAATTTCCATTTTCGAGAAAGTAGATTAAAATTGCATTAAAAATATAATTGAATCTCTGTAAAAAAAATTTGATTGAATTGAGAAAAGTTTTTGAAAATAATTGAAATTTTGCCAAGAATTTTATTAAATTTTTTGAAAATAATTGAATTTTCAAGAATAATTTTATTATTTATAAAGATAATTGAAATTTTGACGAGAATTTTTTTAAACTTTTGACCATAATTGAATTTCTGTGAAGAATTTTATTACTTTTGAAAATAATTGAATTCTTGAGACGAATTTTAATGATAAATTTTTTTTTTAAATAATTGAATTCTTTTATGGAATTTTATTTAAATACGTAGATATTAAAAATAATTGAATTTTTATAAACTATTGAAATTAATTTAATTCTACGAAGAATTTTATTAAAATTATTTTGAAAGAAAAATTGATACCCTGGTATACGAATATTAAATTTAATATCTTAGAAGGCTTATTAGAAGATACACCGACATGCGATTGCTTTTTTGTTTCCTATTTTTTTAATAATTTCACTTTTTAAATATTTTTAATTTTAAAATTAATGTATAGGGTATAGAAAATAATTGAATTCTTGCAAAGAATTTTATCAAAAAATTTAAAAATAATTGAATTTCTTCAAAGAATTTTATTAATTATGAATATAATTGAATTCTTGGGAAGAATTTAATTATTTATAAAAATAATTAAATTCTTGCGAAGAATTTCTTGGAATTTTAATTAAATAATGGAGTTTCTTTAATAATTTTAATTGAAAATTTTGAAAGCAATTGAATTTTATAAACAATTTCTTTCAAGTTTTTAAAATAATTGTATTATTGAAATTAAACATTATTTTAATTATTGAATTTTATTAAAATTTTGAGAAAATAATTAAATTCTTCTGAGAATTTTATTAAAATTTTATAAAATAATTTTGTAATTCAAGGGATTTTATTAAAATAATAGAAAATAATTTAATTCATTCAAGGAATTTTATTAAAACAAAAAAAATAATTTAATTCTTTCGAAGAATAGATACTATTACAGGTTTTGATAATAATTGAATTCTTTCAAAAAAATTTCTTGAATTTATTTAATATAAAGTAAAGATTTCCTTCTTTCTTGTGGCCTTGTAAAGAAGACCTTGTAAAGGCCTTCCTTTAAATTTTCCTTCCTTGTAAAGAAGGAAATCTTTACTTTATTATACTTGGCTTAAAATGAAAAAGGAGTTATACACTCCATATACTTTTTATTTAATATAATTGATTGTTAGTAATTGTAATTAATCATTTTTTGAATAATTTTAATTGAAAATTTTGAAAATAATTGAATTAAACGAAGAATTTTGTTATTTATAAAAAATAATTTAAATCTTGAGATGAATTTTACTTACTACTTATAAAAATAATTGGATTGTTTCGAAAGATTTATTTAAATTTCAGAAAATAATTGAATTCTTTCGAAAAATTATTTTAAAGAATTGTATTAAAGTTGATTTTTTAAAAATTTTATATCTAACATTATTCAAAAATTGAAATTGATTTTTGAAAATAAAAAATTTTGTAATTTATATAAAATTAAAATAAATTAAATAGCCAGTTTTCTAACTTCTTCATTTATTATTTATAAAAATTAAAAGTGCAATTTTTATAAAATTCAATTATTTTTTGAATTTTTGAGAATGTCAAAATTGGGGAAAAATTTTGAAATCGTTATATCTTCTTTCCATCTTAATCAAATCACTTAATATTTTTTGAAAAAAATTCAGCATAAAAAAATGAAAAAAATTTTTATATTATTACATAATAATTGAATAACTTCCGAACGACCAAACGAAATTAAATAAATTAAATAAATAAATTTTCGCTATGGTTTTCTTAAGATTCCGAAAAAAATCGTGCATCGTGAAACATCTTTATTATTATTTACAAAAATGTTAGTAAAATCATTCCCAAGATCTCATCTATTTTTCAATTAACACAATTCGTCACATTAATTCAATTATTTATAAAAAATGTAATAAAATTCGTTGCAAGAATTCAAATATTTTCATAAATAATAAAATTCTTCATAGGATTTCTATTATTTTTTATACAATTTTAAGTAAATTCTTCGAAAAATGTAATTAATTTCAAAACTTTTATTAAAATTCTTCTTCTCAAAAGAAATAAATTGACAATTATCAATTATTTTAAAAAAATTTTGTAAAAGTTCCTAGAGAAATTTCAAATCCATTTGTTTACAATTCAATTTTACGAAATTTCAATTATTCGGAAATTCTTCAATTAAATATTTAGAAAATAAAAACTTAGGGTAATTTTGAAAAAATTCAATTAAAATTTTACAAAATTCAATAATTGTTTCTAAAAATTCATGCTATAATGCTTTTAATATTCAATTATCATCTGAAATTTTAACTGAAATTTATTTTAAAATAAATTTTTATTAAAAATTCTACGAGAATCCAAATTTGAATACAAAAAAAAAATTATTCAAAATATGAATGTTTTTCAAAATTCAATTCTCAAATTAATTTAATTTAATTTAATTTATCAAATTTTTTATTTAAATTAATTTTTTAGACAAATTTTAATAAAATTTTTAAAAATAATTACATTTTTCGAGGAATTCGATTAAAATTGTGTTAAAAATAATTAATATTCTATAATGAGTTTTATTATTCATGAAAATAATTGAATCTCTGTAAAAAAAATTTATAAAAATTTTTGAAAATATTTGAATTTTGGAGAAGAATTTTATTATTTTTAAAGATAATCGAAATTTCAACGATAATTTAAAAATTTTTTTGAAAATAATTGAATTTCTGCAATTATTTGTAAATTCTCTAAAATTCAATTTTTTTTTAGTGTTTTTAACTAAAATTCTTCTATGAATCCATGATTTTTAATAATTAATTAAATATATATTAAAAAATTTAACTAATAATTGCAGAAGAATTGAATGGCTACATAAAATAAGGGGACGAACGCGAGGCTTGGAAGGGATAGTACCAGTCGGGTAGCAGTGACAAGCCTTGAGCCGCTCGCTGCTACCTGACTGATATTATCCCCTTCAACCATGCGTTCGTCCCCTTATTTTATGTAGCCCTTCAATTTGAATTATAAAAATTTTTAAAAAATCTAAATTCTTTAAGATTTTTAATTTAATTAATTGAAAAATTGAAATTTTCTAAAATTTCAAATTAAAACCTTTTGAAGTTCATCTATTTATGAAAATTGTAAACGCAACTCTTTTAAAATTGAATTAATTTTAAAATATTTAAGTAAAATTATTCATTAAGTAATTTACAAGCAAAGAAGACGACAATAAATATTTATATTTATTGTTTATTGTTTTTCAGATAACTTTTGTGAGTTGGAAGGCTGAATGTGTCATGTACATTACAACCTGCTCTTAATCTCAGTTTTCATTTCATTTAATAAAATAATCATTTTATACACGTAAAATGTATATTACTTCCAATCTCTGTTTATACATTTCAGGTTCTCAAGCCTTCATTTTATAGAGTTCTCAATCAACAAATTTTTATTTGGCCAATTTATAGAATTAAATCAATTGTAACTTTTTTGAAAAGATATCTGACCTTATAATTATATGCTCGATGTATTGCAGTCCAAATGAATATTTGATAATTAGAAAAATCTGTTAAATGAAATTTTGAAAAAATGAAAATTTTTCTTTGACTTTGATTATGTATATAGGAATATAGGAACGATTGTTATTTTCTTAAGTAAAGAAAATGTTTTAAAACAAGTGAAAATATGGAGAAAAAAAACTTGAAATATTTTGCATATTCTCATTTTTTACATAAACTTAAATAAATGGAAAAATAAATAAATAAATAATAATAATAAATAAATAAATGGAATATAAATTGGTAAAAAGAGAATAAAGAAGTTGACTTACATTTGTATGCTTCTTTCGACTCTCTTCGTTCAGTGGGTGGAGTGCAGCACAACCGCACAATTCACAAATATCTCCATGAAGATAAGGGCAGTTGAGTTTTTTGCAAATATTGCCAGCTTCTGCGTAAGGACAAAGAGGATCACTGGCGGAAATTGAGGTTTGTCCAGAAGAAGGGTTCACCACTTGAGCATATGAAACTGCCGACGTTACATTTCCAATTAAAGACACTCCAGGTAGTTGGGCACTAAATGAAGCTGTGGCAGTTGATGGGGTAGAAGATGGTACGAATTCTGGAGCATTTGCCCAGTCATCGCTTGCGACCACTCCATCGCTCCTGAGAAAACAAATATAACATCTTGATTAGCATTACTTTATTTTTTAGAAATAACAAAATTTCGTACTTACATCAATTCCTGAGTACTACCAATTTTCATATTTATAATCAATGATTTTGAAGAAAAAGAATTTTCTTGTACATTTAATTAATTCCTTTGTCTATAGCGAAAAAAAATTATTAGATTTTCAAAAAAATGTTCTATTACATTTATTTACTAATTTCTCTAATTGTAAAATTATTCGAAACAATTAATAACTTCTTTGTTAAATAAATAATTAATCATTATTATTTTTCTATAGGAACTAAGATTATCAAATTTAAACCATCCAAAATTCCAGGGTTGCCACAGGTCAGGGAAATCAGGAAATTTAGGGAAAAGTCGGGGAAAGTAAAATTGGTCAGGGAAGTCAGGGATTTTTATTTAAGTAACTGGAAAAAATTGAATTTTGGAGAAGTTACAAATGATTGCAGAAATTCAATTATTTTTAAAAGTAATAAAATTCTTCGCAAAAATCCAATTATGTTCAAAAATTAAAAAAAATTATCGTCAAAATTCAATTATCTTTAAAAATAATAAAATTTTTCTCCAAATTTCAATTATTTTCAAAAATTTTAATAAAATTCTTTGCAAAATTTTTCTCAATTCAATGATTTTCAATGTCTACAGTTTTAATAAAATTTTTCAAAAGAATTCAATTATTTAAAAAAAAAATTTTGATAAAATTCTAAGCAAACTTCGCAATAATTCAATTATTTTCATAAATAATAACATTTTTTTTACAAAAATTCAATTATTTTCATGAATAATAAAATTCATCATAGAATTTCAATTATTTTTAATACAATTTTAATTGAATTCCTCGAAAAATTTAATTATTCTTGAAAATTTTATTAAAATTTCTCGAAATAATTCAAGTTTGTTGATAAAATTCTTTATGATAATTTAGTTTCGAAAAATATTCATTTATTCAATAAATTATTTATTTTTGTATTTAAATAATTGAATTCTTGTAGAATTTTCCAATGAAAATTGATTTAAAAATGAATATTAGAATTAAAATTTTAGATAATAATTGAATATTATAAGCATTATAGCATGAATTTTTAAAAATACATAATTGAATTCTTTCGAAGAATTTTAACAAAATTTTTGAAAATAGTTACATTTTTCGAAGAATTTACTTAAAATTGTATTAAAAATAATTGAAATCCTGTGAAGAATTTTATTAATTTATGAAAGTAATTGAATTATTGCAATGAATTTTTTCAAATTTTTTTTTAAATAATTGAAAAAATGTAAAGAATCTTATTATTTATGAAAATAATTGAATTCCTGCATCGAATTTATTATTACATTTTTTTAAAATAATTAAATTCTTTTGAGAACTTTTATTAAAAAAGTAGATTGTGAAAATATTTGAATTTCAATGAAGAATTTCATTATATTCGTGAAATGTAATTAAATTCTTACAAAAAATTTAAGAGAATAATTTCATTTTTCTAAATCCTCAGAAAATGTTATAATTGAATTTATGCAACGAATTTTATTCAGGGTGGCCACTTTTTTTGTAAAAAAAAATTCACGGTCATTTCCCGGTCCATTCCCGGTCATAAATTATTTTTCCCGGTCATAAATAATAACTCTGAAAATAAATTATTCCATGAAAGATTGAAAGAATTTCCTGATTTTTAGACAAAACTTTGACTTTTTCCCAAACCCTAAAAATATTTTAGTTTACTCTAAAAATAATTTTGAACTTAAATAGATTTTTTGAAATAAATATTTAATTATTATCCATTATTTTTCCATATAGAAGGTATTCAAATTTCAAAAAAAAATTCAAATTTCAAATCCTTTAAATTTGAATAATTTTTAAGAATTGCTACTGCAACTTATTAAAAATTATTTTCAAAATTTCAATTCAATTATATTCTAGAAATAACTAAAATATTTCTAAAATCCACTTGTTTACAAGACAATTTCATGAAATTTTGATTAATTTGAAAATTTTTCAATTAAATATTACATATTTAAAAACATAACTAATTTGAGAAAATGTGAATAAAAATATTTTTAAAGACTAAATTATTCAGAATTTTTAATTAAAATCTTTTAAAATTCAACTTTTCTAAAACTTCAATTTGAAATTTTTTAAAATTCAATCTATAATAATATTAGTATATTAATTTAACATTCAAAAAAATCGAAAAATTTGCTTATGAATAATTGTAAAAAAATTAATTGATATTAATGAAAAATACGGTTTTTTAAAATTTATTTTCTAAGAAAAGAAATTTTATTTATTTTTATTTACTTTATTTGTTATTCAAAAATTCATTTTTATAAATTTCGTATCACTTTTGTTCTAATTAGTTCAAATTTTTAATAATTCTTATTTGTTTTGTTATAATATTAATTGCAAAAAATTTTTAAATTGATTTATTTTTCATTATTTTATAGGATGTGAAATTTTTTCTCTTTGAAATTTTTTTGACAAATTTAATTAAAATTATATTTTGTTTAATTATTGTTAGAAATAGAAAGAATTTAAAATTAAATTTAATATTTTCTTTTTTTAAGTCTGTTACGTTGGACAACAAAATTCATAATTTTCTTATAAATTCTAGAAATTGAATATTTTTATAGTACTTTTTATAAAATTCTTTGACAAAATATAAATAGATTTTATAGAAGATCATTCAATCTTTTTTAATGAAATATAATTAATACCTAAGTCTTAAAATAAATATTTCTATTTTTTCTCACACGTTGGACAACAAAATTCATAATTTTCTTATAAATTCTAGAAATTGAATATTTTTATAGTACTTTTTATAAAATTCTTTGACAAAATATAAATAGATTTTATAGAAGATCATTCAATCTTTTTTAATGAAATATAATTAATACCTAAGTCTTAAAATAAATATTTCTATTTTTTCTCACAAAGTAATGTGTGTTTTTAAAAAAAAAATTCCAAAATCCCGGTCAAGATCAAAATTCACTGTCATTTCCCGGTTTTTCCCTGTCCAAAAAAATTCACTGTCATTTCCCGGTTTTCCGGTCCAGCGGCCACCCTGATTATTACATTTTATTTAAATAATTATATTCTTTTGAAAACTTGTATTAAAAATGTAAATTTTGGAAATTTTTGAATTTCAGCGAAGAATTTCATTATTTGTAAAATGTACCTAATTTAATTCTTGCAAAAAAAATTTTGAAGATAATTTTATTTTTCGAGAAATTTATCTAAAATTGTATTAAAAATAATTGAAACCATGTGAAGAATTTTATTATTATTTTTGTAAATAATTTAATTTTTTTTTTGAAAAATTTTATGGAAATTAAAATTTTTATAAAACATGAAGATATTATTCACTCCGAGTCTTTCGACTCGGAGTAATTGATATCTTCATGTTTTATAATAATATTCTTATAAGTTGTTGAATTTTAAAAATGTTTGAATTTGAATGTTTTGAAGGATTTTAATTCCTATGGAAAAATAATAAATTAATACTTATTTAAAAATTTAGTTATTGATGTTTGCGAATAATTGTACAATTATTAAAGAAATTCGTAATAAGGAAATGTAATAGAATGTTTTTTTTGAGTATCTAATAATTTTTAGAGTGAATCAGAATATTCTTTATGGTCAGGGAAAAAGTGAAAATTTTGTCTGGAAATCGGGGAAAAGTCAGGGAAAAATAAAATTAAATATTTGTGGCAACCCTGAATTCAATAACTTATAATAAATTTAAGATGGCAGAGTTATAAAATTTTTATTTTATACCATAAGAATATTGTAAATATAAATTCAAATTTTCAAAGATTTTAATTTGAACCCTTTTCAAAATACAATTATTTCTAAAAATTCCCGCTGTATTACTTTTAATATTAAATTACAATTTAAAATTTTAAGTAAAATTCATGTTTTAATCAATTTTTATTATAGAAAATTTTTTGACAATTCAATTATTGAAATACAAAGAGTCATTCCATTATATTTCGACTAAAGTCGTTGCTGACTAATTTTAAAAAATTATAATATTTTGCAGGAATGATGTTAAAGATATTAGGATCACCGAACAAAAAGAATTTTTTAAATATTTTTTATATTTATTGTAAAATAAGCATCTAAAGTATATGAAGTCGTAAAAACTGTCACATTTTCATCTATTAGAAAATATTAAAGAAAACACATAATTTACTATAAAAATGTAAAAAAGTTATAAGAATTTATTAAGAATGAATTGTTTTATTATTATAAATTGATAGAAACAATTATTAATAAGAAATATTAAATAAAAAAGGATTTTAAAGTTCACCTGCCAAATAACCTAATTTTGCAAATTTCATTCACTAAATGTGAGAAAGAGAAATCATTAAATTGAATAAAACCTTATGAAATATAAAGAACCTGTGATTAACTTTTAGTTTTTCTTATCACTTTCTTCCTTTTTTCTTCATAAATGTTAAAAAATAAGCAATTAAAACTGGCACTTTGCTTATTTTCACGATTTTAAAATGCAAATAACTTCTGCCCAGAAAAATGAAAAATTACGAAAATTGGACAATAATTATTTGATCACTAAATACACTCACTGGAAAAAGATTTTCTTTGGTCCCGAAGCTATTTTCCGAAATAATTAATTTTAAACTTTTCACTATTTCTATCAGGTTAATACATGTGATTTTTTTAAAACTGAAGTTGGTTCAAAACGATTAAACAAGAAGAGCTAACTTCGTCCTTTAAAAAACACATGTATTAACCTGATAAAAATAGTAAAAAGTTTAAAGTTAATGAATTCGGAAAATAGCTTCGGGACCAAAGAAAATCTTTTTCCAGTGAGTGTATCTAGTGATCAAATAATTATTGCCCAATTTTCGTAATTTTTCATTTTTCTGGGCTGAAGTTATTTGCATTTTAAAATCGTGAAAATAAGCAAAGTGCCAGTTTTAATTGCTTATTTTTTAACATTTATGAAGAAAAAAGGAAGAAAGTGATAAGAAAAACTAAAAGTTAATCACAGGTACTTTATATTTCATAAGGTTTTATTTAATTTAATGATTTCTCTTTCTCACATTTAGTGAATGAAATTTGCAAAATTAGGTTATTTGGCAGGTGAACTTAAAAATCCTTTTTTATTTAATATTTCTTATTAATAATTGTTTCTATCAATTTATAATAATAAAACAATTCTTTCTTAATAAATTCTTATAACTTTTTTACATTTTTATAGTAAATTATGTGTTTTCTTTAATATTTTCTAATAGATGAAAATGTGACAGTTTTTACGACTTCATATACTTTAGATGCTTATTTTACAATAAATATAAAAAATATTTAAAAAATTCTTTTTGTTCGGTGATCCTAATATCTTTAACATCATTCCTGCAAAATATTATAATTTTTTAAAATTAGTCAGCAACGACTTTAGTCGAAATATAATGGAATGACTCCAAAAATAAATAATTTATTAAATAATTGAATATTTCTTAAAACTTAAGTTTTGTGAAGAATTGTATCAAAATTTTTAAAAATAATTGAATTCTTTTGGCGAATTTAAAAAAAAATTTTAAGAATAAATGTAATTTTCTATCATTTTATTTAAAATTGTATAAAAAATAATTGAAATTCTGCGATAAGTTTTTTTATTTATGAAAATAATTGAATTCTTGCTTAGAATTTTATTAAAAATTTTTTTAAACAATTGAATTCCGGAGAAAAATATTATTATTTAGGAAAATAAGTCATTTCTTGTAAAGAATTTTATTCAAATTTTCTTAAATAATTAAATTTCTCAGAATTTTTTGAATATAATTAAATTTCATAGAGAAATTTCATTAAAAAATTGAAAATAATTGAAATCTAACGAAGAATTTTATTAAATTTTTTTTTAAATAATTGAATTCCTGTGAAAAATTTTATTTTTGAAATGAATTTAATTCTTGGAAAGAATTTTATTAAAATTTCTTAAATAATTGAATTGCTTCGAATAATATTTTTTACGAAAATAATTGAATTGTTTCAAAGATTTTTATAAACATTTTTGACAATAATTGTATTCCTAGGAAGAATGTTTTGTATTTTACAAAAATAATAGTATTCTATGATTTTATTATAAATTATAATAAATTTTATTATAATTTTTCAAATTTATAAAGCATTTTAACAAAATTTTTAAAAATAATTAAATTCTCAAGAAAAATTTTATTATTTACGAAAATAATTGAATTCTTAAGAAGAATTGTATTGAAAATAATTGAATTGTATAAAAAAATTTTATTAACTAAATCTTGTCAAGAATTTTGTCAAAATTTTTGTAAATAATAGAATTTTTAAAAGAATGTTATTTAAATTTTTCGATATAATTGAAGTGGTGTGACGAAATTTATAAAAAATTGGTAATTGAATTCATGTGTTAATAAAATTTTGTAAAAATAATTGAATTCTTTTGGAAAATTTTATTAAAATAGTAGCTATTAAAAATAATTGAAATGAGGAAAATTTTTGCAAATAATTGAAATTTTGCCAAGAATTTTATTAAAATTTTTCAAAATAATTTAATTTCTGAGAAAAATTTTATTATTTATAAAGATAATTAAAATTTTGAGTAGAATTTAAAAAAATTTTTGAACATAATTAAATTTAATTGAATTTCTGTAATCAGTTGTTCTTAAAATTTCTATTTAAAATTTAAAATACATTAAAAATCGATACTATTTTGAAATACAATTAATTTTGAAATTTTTAAAGAAAATTATTTATTAAATAGTTTATAAGTTATAATTTTATGATAGTTCTTCAAGAATTAAGTTGAAATTATTGTCAGAAATAGAAAAAATGACAAAAAAAAGACATAAAAAATTGAGAATTTTCTTATGAATTCTAAAAATTTAATATTTTCCAGTACTTTTAATAAAAATCCCTGACTCTTCCCTGACTTTCCTGACCCGTGGCAACCCTGTGAATTCTGGCAGTTAGTCACTCCGAAAAATGAAAGCATTGCTAAAAGTGCAAATTCTGCATAACGTACATTCTTTCGGAGTCAGAAGTCGAAGAGTTGTTAGAAGTTCGAGGTTCTGCAGTCTCTGTGTTACTGGAATGGTTGGAATTGTGACTAAACCGACATCGAGTGCCGTATTTGCAGGTTCCATATTTAAAATAGTGACAAGCAGTTGTCGATGGGAGGTAAACTACTTCTGAGTTGCTGCTGCTGCTGTTTAAACTGTTTTGACTTCCCTGCACATGTCGGTATCTGCAGTGGTTTCCCTCACGACAGACTCCATTTTTGAAGTACCTGAAAGTACACAATGAATTCTCTTTAGTCGCAAGCAATTCTCTTTAGTTGCATGATGCAATCTTCTGACCACGATCAATTTCAGAATCACAATCTCAGCTCGAGTGCTTTCGAAATGATTCAATTTCCACTTGGCGCAAAAAATTGTATTCTAAATACATTCCCTCTTTTGAAATTGATAAGAAATATGATCCAGAGTGTGCTAAAGTAAATATGACGATGAAAATATCAATTAGCAAGGGACAAAAAAATGCAATGTTTACATCGTTGATTGTTGACATTTGGCCGAACTTATCTTCCACACATCGTTCGCAACATTCGTCAATTGAGTAAACTTGACTGAGGAAGACAATCATTTGATAATTATTGAGGAAGGTTTTATATATTTTAGAATGAAATAAGTTTGAAGCAATTGATTCTGCCAATGAAAGTCTTACCGGCAAACTGTACTCTGCGAATTTTGTGCCCAATTGTCGGCCATTTTCTCAACTTTTTGTCGTAACAATAGTCGACAACGCGCCCTTGAAGAGCTGCGTGTTTCCTTACAACGAATTATATTCAAGAGCTTTTCACAGTTGCACTTTTTCCAAGAACCGAGAAAACCGTCCGACTCTCGAAAATGGTAAATCGACTTGAAATTTACACGGACAATCCTTCTATTTTGAATGTTGTGCTTTGCAAGTTTACTTCGCCCTTTTGGTTTGCGATTCACCTCAAAAAAACGCATGAACGCACCTTCTCCCTCCACTGTTTAATTTAACCTAGACTATAAACTTTTCTAGAAAGGTGAACTAATTTGATTTCAGAACAACTTTAGGTTGAGTCCACAATAAAATAAATCGTCTCGATTTCGATGCGCAGTAAACAAAAATGTGTACCCGCATCGAATCGTCTTGAAAGCAGGGTTGGGAACGTAAACTACCTAAGGTAATCATTTCTCCCAGGGTTGAGCACGTAATATACATGAAGTTCTTACGCATATTACGTATGAAAATTATAAAGGCCTTTCTCCAATAGGTTTTAAAAAGTGTGCGAATGACTGCGTCTGCGTCGGTTGCTATAGGCCTTTCTCCAATAGGTTTTAAAAAGTGTGCGAATGACTGCGTTGCGTTGATTTTAGCATGTGTTGCTATAGCAACTGACGCAGACGCAGTCATTCGCACACTTTTTAAAACCTATTGGAGAAAGGCCTTAAAGCAACACATGCTAAAATCAACGCAACGCAGTCATTCGCACACTTGTGGTAACCTATTGGAGAAAGGCCTTAAGGGTGGAGTCCCATGACAGCGTTTTGCGTTGCGTCGTAATGGGAGAGAAAAAGACGCAAATATACGTTTGCTGCATTCTCTCTCATTACAACGCAACGCAAAACGCTGCCATGGGACTTCGGCCTCAGTGTATGGGCGGTATTCATGGAGAGTCCACAATAGGTGCAAAAGGCAAGAAGTGCAAGTGCGAACCAATGCTAAATGTATAGGAATCGCACTTGCACTTGGACTTGCTACCTACATATTTGCACATATTGTGGACTCTCCATCATAGTCGATGGTAAGTTCTCAAATGCGCCACTGGACAAATGCGCCACGGATCAATTGCGCCACTGGACAAAAGCCCCACATTTGCCATATTTGAGGAAAGTGATAAGTTTGTTCGAGAGATGGAGCTAGGTGTTCTTTGTGTAGAAATTTGTCAAGTGAATTCAATTTATTGTCAATTTCGCTCCGTATAGTGAAAATAAATTTAAGTGAATGGTTAATTAAATGGAAATTAATTAATTGTTCTATATCAATTGCGGATAACATTTTTTAAGTAAGTTGCTGTTTTTATTTTATATTAATAATAATAATAATAATAATAAATATTATTATTATTGTTTAAAGAAATGTGGAAATTTTTTTTAATAACTAATTTATGAAACATTTTATTTTTAAATCGTTTTTATTTATATTTTTTCTTTGGAATAATTTAATAATTGCTTTAATTTAATAATAAGATTTCTTGATATTTTCAAAAGATCTTTATTTTTATAGAATTATGTATTTTAATTAAATAACGAGATTAAGAATTCTTTGTTGTATTATAGTTAATTTTACTTACCTAATTATAAATTAATTGCCTTTATTTTAAATTTAGAAAGTACTTAAGTTTTCTTGAAGACTAATAAAATATAATTTATTAACAATTGTAATATTGAATATAATTTTCTAATATGAATTTCATATTTAATTAATTTTTTAAATTATATAACGTAAAAGTTTTTCTGAATTCACGTTCATCCCAGTAAAAAAAAACTAATTCAAATGAATTGAAACGAATTAACATTTTTGGTAGGCTCCAATTCGTATTTGTCACAAAGCGGGATTCACTCAAGCTCTTTGTATATTCAATTGAATTTAATTCAATATGTACCAATTTGTCCAAACGAATTCGCATTCGAAAGAAATGGCCAAGGAATGCATTGAATTCGTGCTAACGAATTGAAAAAAATTAAAGGCTCAAAACTTGTCCAGTGAATTGGTACGGATAGAAGGTTCGGAAGTTCAATACAGTTTCACGAATTCAGGAAAATTGCATCATGGCTCCAATTCGTATTTGTCACAAAGCGGGATTCACGAAAGCTCTTTGTGAATTCTTTTTAATTCATTTCAATTAGTTTTCGTTTACTGGGATACTTTTAGAAATGATAAGACTTCTTACAAAGTTTCAAATATTACGGAAGTTTAGAAAAATTATTCCAATTTTTATTTTATAATTAATGGTATTTTTTTTATATTAAAAACAGTAATATTTTAAAAAGTAATATTTTTTTGGAAACGTTTAATATATAAAAAAAGCAGGCTTCGCACTGACGTACTAAAATCTATACTATTTACTCCTTTTTTTGTCAAATTTCTGACACTAAAAGCTACTTTTTTACAAATTACATTAGTTTCAATCCTCTAATGATTGAAAAAAAAATTATTCTCAATCAATTTTTTGTGATTCGAAAATGAAAATTTATAATTGTTATTGAAAATTCTTTTAAACAATTGTAAATTGAAGAATGTTCGCAATATTTTTAAAAGATTAAATTACCATGTATTGATGCGCAAAACTCCAAGGATTAATTTAAAAAAAGACAAATCAGTAATCACCAATATTATAGAAATTGTGTAGAATTTTCTGCCAAAATGCAGCCGAAAATCGACTTTTAATCTTAAAAATCCGCTTGAAAGCGTGAAGTTTCTAACAAAACAAGAGAAGATCTTATTTATATATTCATTTGCAATTTTATTTTTCCTGGAACTCGAGTCGATTTTCGTCTGCATTTTGGCATTAAAATAATTTTTTTGCCAATAAATTTATATTCTTAATTTTATTACAATTTTTATACTCAGTTTTTAATTTTTCTATAGTTATTAATATAATCTTTCTACAATTTTTCTATAATTTTTCTATAGAATAATGCAATTTGTAATTGTTTTTGTTTATTATTTTTGAGAGATAGGATAGATATTAATTTCGCAGTAATAGAGGGGTAAATAATATTCAATACCATTGTCAAATAACACAGGCACACAAAAAAATAAAAAAGTCAAAACCCAGAGGTTACACCCCCCTATCCCCATGTTTTTGGGATCGCTGAAACCGAATATGACCATGAAAAATTTTTTACGTCGGCCATTTTCCCGCTACCACCCCCTTACACCTGCTCCCTGGGGTTGGAATTTCAATTTTAAAAAAGTGGAGTAGGGTGTCTATTCCTATGTTTTTTGGGTCGCTAACACCAAAAAAGACTACCAAAAACAAATTCTTCCCTCCCTTAACCCCCTACAACCCCCTTAACAACCCCAGGGTGAGGGGTCGAAATTCGAATTTTCGCGAAAAGTCGATTGCGGTGTCTAAACCTACGTTTTTTGATTCGCTGAAACCAAAAAAGACTACCAAAATCAAATCCTTTCCACCCTCAACCCCCTACAACCCCCTTCAATAATTTTTGATAATTAATATTTAATTTTCAATTTCCCAAAAATCGGTCCGTTTTATTTAAAAAAAATTATTGCAGGGGGTAGTAGGGGGTTGAGGGTGTAAAGGATTTGATTTTGGTAGTCTTTTTTGGTTTCAGCGACCTAAAAAACATAGGAATTGACACCCTTGTCCACTTTTTTAAAACTGAAATTCCAACCCCAGGGAGCAGGTGTAAGGGGGTGGTAGCGGGAAAATGGCCGACGTAAAAAATTTTTCATGGTCATATTCGGTTTCAGCGACCCCAAAAACATGGGGATAGGGGGGTGTAACCTCTGGGTTTTGACTTTTTTATTTTTTTGTGTGCCTGTGTTATTTGACAATGGTATTGAATATTATTTACCCCTCTATTACTGCGAAATTAATATCTATCCTATCTCTCAAAAATAATAAACAAAAACAATTACAAATTGCATTATTCTATAGAAAAATTATAGAAAAATTGTAGAAAGATTATATTAATAACTATAGAAAAATTAAAAACTGAGTATAAAAATTGTAATAAAATTAAGAATATAAATTTATTGGCAAAAAAATTATTTTAATGCCAAAATGCAGACGAAAATCGACTCGAGTTCCAGGAAAAATAAAATTGCAAATGAATATATAAATAAGATCTTCTCTTGTTTTGTTAGAAACTTCACGCTTTCAAGCGGATTTTTAAGATTAAAAGTCGATTTTCGGCTGCATTTTGGCAGAAAATTCTACACAATTTCTATAATATTGGTGATTACTGATTTGTCTTTTTTTAAATTAATCCTTGGAGTTTTGCGCATCAATACATGGTAATTTAATCTTTTAAAAATATTGCGAACATTCTTCAATTTACAATTGTTTAAAAGAATTTTCAATAACAATTATAAATTTTCATTTTCGAATCACAAAAAATTGATTGAGAATAATTTTTTTTTCAATCATTAGAGGATTGAAACTAATGTAATTTGTAAAAAAGTAGCTTTTAGTGTCAGAAATTTGACAAAAAAAGGAGTAAATAGTATAGATTTTAGTACGTCAGTGCGAAGCCTGCTTTTTTTATATATTAAACGTTTCCAAAAAAATATTACTTTTTAAAATATTACTGTTTTTAATATAAAAAAAATACCATTAATTATAAAATAAAAATTGGAATAATTTTTCTAAACTTCCGTAATATTTGAAACTTTGTAAGAAGTCTTATCATTTCTAAAAGTATGAACGTGAATTCAGAAAAACTTTTACGTTATATAATTTAAAAAATTAATTAAATATGAAATTCATATTAGAAAATTATATTCAATATTACAATTGTTAATAAATTATATTTTATTAGTCTTCAAGAAAACTTAAGTACTTTCTAAATTTAAAATAAAGGCAATTAATTTATAATTAGGTAAGTAAAATTAACTATAATACAACAAAGAATTCTTAATCTCGTTATTTAATTAAAATACATAATTCTATAAAAATAAAGATCTTTTGAAAATATCAAGAAATCTTATTATTAAATTAAAGCAATTATTAAATTATTCCAAAGAAAAAATATAAATAAAAACGATTTAAAAATAAAATGTTTCATAAATTAGTTATTAAAAAAAATTTCCACATTTCTCTAAACAATAATAATAATATTTATTATTATTATTATTATTAATATAAAATAAAAACAGCAACTTACTTAAAAAATGTTATCCGCAATTGATATAGAACAATTAATTAATTTCCATTTAATTAACCATTCACTTAAATTTATTTTCACTATACGGAGCGAAATTGACAATAAATTGAATTCACTTGACAAATTTCTACACAAAGAACACCTAGCTCCATCTCTCGAACAAACTTATCACTTTCCTCAAATATGGCAAATGTGGGGCTTTTGTCCAGTGGCGCAATTGATCCGTGGCGCATTTAGGCCAACGCAGAATAGAATCTTTAACCGGAACCGCAATCGTAAGCGTAACCGTAAGAATGAGTTAAAGAAGGATAGGTATATTGTTTATCCTTCTCTAACTCATTCTTACGCTTACGGTTACGATTGCGGTTCCGGTTACAGATCTATTCTGCGTTGGCCTTTTGACCGGTGGCGCATTTGTCCAGTGGCGCATTTGAGAACTTACCGATACTTATTTCGGGATGCAGGTCTTTTTCCCAGATTGAAAACGACTATTAAGTCTAATTCACAACTAAAGAATTGCAAGTTTCACTAATTTCATTTGAAACGAATTGTAAATTAAACGAAATTCGTTGCTTCTGAAATGACATTTAAGGGGATCCCACTTATCGACATTGCAGATCTAAAATGATTAAAAATCTGCAACGACCGTTCCCAAGTAGCACGTAATATTGGGAACATTCCAGCAATATGCCACAACATTGAGACAATATTGGTAATGTTAAGGCAATGTTCCCAATATCGCTGTAATATTACGTGCTACTGGGGTTTCTTGGAAAATATAAGATATTATTACCTATAAATTTGGAAAACTCATTTTTTATCATGAATACACTGTATGAGTATTTTATTTGTTGTAATTATTTGAAAAAAATTATCGTTAGAAAGTTAAATATGGGCAGTTTCCCTGTAACACATCTTTGACTACGCTCAAACTGCAACGACCATTTCTCGAAAACAACGAAACAAAATAATTTTTCCATTTGGGAAATTTAATTTTGTAGGAAAATACGGAGGATGAGACTCATTTGCCATTCAGGAATAAATAAAAACTTTATTTTTTGTAAAGTGTATATGTGACAGCTGTTCGGTGGCACTTGATATTTAATTTACTAGCATTAACTTTTCTTTAACAATTTGAACAAAATAAATCTCTCACATTGTGTGTCTTTCATCACTAATGAATTTTTACTGAAAAAGAAAACATTATATTTTATTGATGTTAATTTAAAGCTAAAAATAATCAAAATTTGTCAGTTTTGGAACCTTTGGCGCCATCTCTTGGTTCTATGAACTACTAAAAGCTGTCACATGTGTTCTTCTTGTTGTAAATTGCTATACAAAACAGTTTACATAAATTAAAGTTTTTTATTGTTGTTTTCATATGTAATGAATCTTATTATGTGTATTTTTTATTAAAATTAAGTTTGCTAAATGGAAAAATTATTTTGTTTTGTTGTTTTCAAGAAAAGGTCGTTGCAGATTTTTAACCATTTTTGATCTGCATTGTCGGTATGTGGAAAAAAAACATTTCGATATGCATCCACACACAAACATCCGGAGAATTTGTTCCCCATGTTGAAATATTTATATACGCTATACTTGAAAATTTGTAAAAATAATTGATTATCTAAGAAAATCGACACCCTATGAGGAAATAAAACTGTTAATATTAAATAATTATTAAAAAATACTATTTTTAAAAATGTTGTAGTTCCAAATGAAAGTTAATTGTTTCACCCCTTTTGTATGCACTCTTGGTTCATTGTTTTAGGAAAAATAAGATTTTTAATCAGGGACCGTCACGGAATCAAAACAAAATTAAAAAATACTTTTGTTTTGATTCGGATATGGGTATCAGAATCAAAATTCCACTCTATTTAGTTCTGATTCCAATATCAAAATCAAAATTCAACTCTATTTCGTTTTGGTTTCAATATCAAAATCAAAATTCCATTCTATTTCGTCTTGGTTCCAATATCAAAATTCCATTCTATTTAGTTTAGATTCCAATATCAAAATCAAAATTCTTTTTTGTCTTAATTTTATAAAATACTACTGCGCATGTATAAGTCTCATTGAACCTAAATTTTGTTGCAAATGTCAAATATATCAGAAGATAATATCGTTTTTACATACGAAATCTGAAATACAATTCGAATCGACTTCTGTTTCTATAAGAAAACCGAATTGCAGTATTATAATATCAGAATCAAAATAGGAAGTAAATTTTGTTTCGTTAACGTATCAGAATCAATATAGGAAGTGAATTTTGTTTCGTTACATTATCAGAATCAAAATAGGAAGTGAATTTTGTTTCGTTACAGTATCGGAATCAAAATAGGAAGTGAATTTTGTTTCGTTACAGTATCGGAATCAAAATAGGAAGTGAATTT
Organism: Leptopilina heterotoma; assembly: GCF_015476425.1. Classification (NCBI taxonomy): domain Eukaryota; kingdom Metazoa; phylum Arthropoda; class Insecta; order Hymenoptera; family Figitidae; genus Leptopilina; species Leptopilina heterotoma. The sequence goes on from NW_025110849.1 coordinate 2,038,679, forward strand.
TGTTTCGTTACAGTATCGGAATCAAAATAGAAAGTAAATTTTGTTTCGTTACAGTATCAGAATCAAAATAGGAAGTAAATTTTGTTTCGTTACCGAATCAAAATCAAAATACATTAATAATTTCGTTTTGTTTTGGAATATCGTAACGAAATCAAAATTTCATTTCCGTGACGGTCCCTGGATTTTTTATAAAAAGTTGCAAAAAAATTCATTTTACAATAACTTTTTTTAAACAAAATTTTTTCTGTCGTTTGTTTGTTAGAGACAATGGCCAAATAAAAATGCTTTTTTTCATTTCGATTATAAAAATACTCCTTATTTTTTGTAAAATTTCACTGATTCTGACTCAATAATTTTTTTAGATAATAATAGTTAAAATAATTAATTTAGAATCTAAATATAATATTTCGTGAGGAATAGGAATATTTCAATTTTTCATCATTCTGGTAGTCATTTCTTGTATCCTTTTACTTTATAACTTTTTTCCTAAAAATATTAAAATATTATGCATATTTTAAAGTTTTTTTGACCCCCCTCCTCTCCATTATAAGATATTTTATGTGCATTAGCGTCATTTTTTCTAATGAATATAAGCTATCTACTCTTAATCGAAGAGTATTTTCCTCTTATTTTCAGAGGAATATTGTTATGTGGAGAATAATCCTCTTAAAATAAGAGGATTCTTTTTGAGCCCTATTCTAGAGGAAAATATGCATTGAAATAAGAGAAATCCTCTTAAAACAAGAATATTTTTTTCTCTATTTAAATTTCAGATTTATCTTGGTGGAGGTATCATGCTTCCAACTGAAGATTGGGAAGTAGTAAAATCATCCAAAACTGATGGCCAATTTATTATAAACCTAGCAAAAAGTTACTATGGTGAAGATTTGAAAAACATGTGTTTAAACGATGAAAAAGCTACCGCGCGAGAGGAAGGCCAAGTTCGAATTAAAATCCCGAATAAAACAATTAGAGCAATGGAAGGTAATTTGTAAATTGTTTAATTTGCAATTAATAATTCTCATTATTAGAGGAGAGGGCCCCAAGATGGACACCTCTTCGATTGATGGCTCTAAAATCAAAACCGAATAAGATATGTTAAAATGTTTTATACTAAATTAAAGTACAATTTATTAGGTAACTTATGGCCATTGAGATAAAATTTTATTTTGAACTTAAACATTTTCTATAGCATTTTTTCTAATTGTTAAATATTTTGACAAAAAAAAAATGGCCCCAAGATGGACACCTTCTTAAAAATCACTTTAAAGTGTGGTAAATTAAAGATAAACATCCTGTATTAATTTTTAAACTAATGTTTAATCATTTTATTCTATTTACTGTCAATTTGTAAAAAGTAAAAACGACTGAAGCGCCGCTGTCGCTTTTCGAGAAATCGATAAATATCGAATTCTCTATCGATAGCTCTACATTCCATGGTGGTAAAAATAAAAAATCTCAATTACGAGGCTTACAAAATTATTAAAAAAATGTGTAATCGAAAGCATGAAAATAAATACATTGAAATGTGGTGTCCATTTTAGGGTCTCGAAAGTGTCCATCTTAGGGTAAATGACACAATTTTTTGAAACCCAGAAAAAAATTGTATACAAACAAAATATTAATAAAATCATTTTAGAATATTACTATATGATAAATAAATAATATTATAACGATCAATACCTATCTAAAATCAAAAATTTAAATAACTTTATCGACTTGATAAAAATCGGAAATAAAACTTTTTTTGACAAAAAATTCAGGTGATATGCGTAGTAGAAAAAAAACTGGTTTTATTTTTCAAATATGCATAAAAATCTTCGCCTATACAAACGACAAAAATAAAAAAATTGAGAAGATGCTGTCACTTTAAACAAAAATTTTATAGGAAATGTCCATTTTGGGGCCCTCTCCCCTAATATTTAAAAAATATTTTTCTCATTGCATAAGGGTCAAATTTTCTAAAAAAAAATCAAAGTTGGTCATGGGTCCTTCAATTTTTGTGTAACTTGGTATAAATGTAGTGTTTTATGATTCTGTATTAGGTCTGTGAAGGTGGCTGAACCAATTTCATAAAAATGAATTTTTTTGTACGATTAATTAGTGCTGAATTAGTGCTATTTTTGTACCATATTGCCGAATTTAGTGCTCAATGTTTATTTAAAAAAACACTGTTTTTGCTGAGTGAACGTTCCGCCAGCCGGACCATTATGAAAAACGCTTTAAAAACGACAACAAAATTTTTATCAATAACCTATTATTTAGTGCTCAATTAGTGCTCAAAGATTAACACAATAAAAACAATTTTATTTAAATTTTTCGAAAATAATCAAAGGAAGTTAGTGACTATAATTATAATTTTATTTTTAAAATATAATGTGGAAAATATAAATTATTTTCCAAATTTTCAATTAAAATCATTAAAAAAACATTATTCTCAAAAAATAGACACCCTGAAAAACATAAAATTTTTAAATATTGTAGTTTCGCCAATGAAAAATTTTTTTAGGTAAGCCATATTTAATTTTGAAAATCTGACTTTAAATTCGGATTCAGCGACCCCAAAAACATTAGTATACACTTCGCTATTCAAATCGAATTATGTTTAGTATTTTATTTTTGAGATGGCCATATATGGCCACAAACGCAAAGATGGCACGACTTTTTGTGGCCACATATGGACCATGGACTGTCAAGGGGTTAAAAATTATCTCACAAAAGTAAAAAAAATGTATCAATTCAAGAAAAGCAACAACAAAAAATTGAACATTTTAATGATATTTTTAGCGCGATTTTTTGAATAAATAAATAATGAAAAAAATTTATTGTTTTAATCTTTGATCAATAATTAATAGCCAGCGGATCGCTTACTCATTACAACAAGTGATTTTTTAAATAAATAATTAATAAACAATTTTTTTATTGTGTTAATCTTTGAGCACTAAATAATAGGCTATTGATAAAAATTTTGTTGTCGTTTTTAAAGCGTTTTTCGTAATGGTCCGGCCAGCGGAACGTTCACTCAGCAAAAACAGTGTTTTTTTTAAATAAACATTGAGCACTAAATTCGGCAATATGGTACAAAAATAGCACTAATTGAGCACTAATTAATCGCAATAAAAAATTTATTTTTATTAAAGTGGTCCAGCCACGATTTTTTAAAAAAAAGTTATGAAGATTTGAAATTTTTTTTATTTAACCCTTTAACGACGAGATGTGCTGCTTTGCAACATGAATTTTAATCGCTTACAATTAGTAGAAAGAAGCCATAAAAGTTTTCAAAAGTCCATACCCTACTATTTTTGGGGTCGCTCTTTCGAATGGCGTTGTCAAAATTTTCAAAAAATGATATAAAATCCTTTTTTTTCAAAAATACTAAAAAGAGTCAAGTTTTTTTAATGTAATTTTTTCTGTAAGAATTTTTTTCTGTCATAAAACTTTTCAAGTGGAACAAAAAGTTCGCTTGATATTCGTTACTCGGGGGTTTTCGGGGTCGCAGATTACGAATCTAATATTAGGTTTTTAAAATTTAAAATGGCGGATCCAATATGGCGGATGATTTGTTTAAAATATTATCGGATTCGCTAGCAATTTTTTACATTTAGGTTGTTTGGGCCTCTGATTACAAATCTGAAGTTGGATTCGGAATCAGCAACCACAAAACCCCCGAATAACGAAATTCAAGCAAAACCGAGCAATTTTTAAATTTCATCCACCATATAGGATCCGGCATTTTCAATTTTAAAAAAAGAATATCGGATTCGCAATTAGTGTCCCAAAAAACCTAAAACTAACAAATTTTAAGCGAATCCGATCAATTTTTAAAAAAATTATCAGCTATATTGGATCCGCCATTAAAAATTTTCAAAGACCTAATATTAGATTCGTAATCAGCGACCTCGAAAACCACCGAGTAACGAATATCAAGCGAACCCAATCAATTTTTAAAAAAATTGTCCGCCATATTGGATCTGCCATATTGGATTTTGAGAAACTAACATCAGATTTGTAATCAGCGACCTCCAAAACCCCCGAGTAACAAATTTCAATCAGATTTGAGCAATTTTGAAAAAGTGTGCCATCTTACGTAAAATTAGGAAATTTGTTTGTTAAATTCAAAATCGAAAAAAATAAAAATTAGAAATGGATATTTTTCAAGTACAACTATTGGGAACACGTTTCTAATACTTTTTGTTCCATTTGAAAAGCTTTAAGACAGAGAAAAAAATTCTTTCAGAAAAAATTACATTAAAAAAACTTGACTCTTTTTAGTATTTTTGAAAAAAAAGGATTTTATATCATTTTTTGAAAATTTTGACAACGCCATTCGAAAGACAGACCCCAAAAATAGTAGGGTATGGACTTTTGAAAACTTTTATGGCTTCTTTCTACTAATTGTAAGCGATTAAAATTCATGTTGCAAAGCAGCACATCTCGTCGTTAAAGGGTTAAATATAAAAAATTTCAAATCTTCATAACTTTTTTTTAAAAAATCGAAAAGCAATTTTGAAATATGGGATTTAAAGCTTAGACATAGTACTATACGATGCAATTTCGCAAATTAAAAAAAAAATTTTAGTTAACCGAAAAAAATTCCGAAAAATTCCCAAAATAGCCATTTTTTGGCTATTTAAACCAATATTACAATAAATCCTGACGTGATGGGCAATTTTAGAAATCGGATTCGTATTCTGCGTCAAAATAGCTATAAGAATCACCTAGCACTTTTTCTGTAACAGAACTAAGCCAAAATTTGGAGGCCTGTGATTATCTTGATTTTATTCCCGACTTTTCTGTCTGGGAATGTGCTGAATTATTAAACCTATTGAACGGTAATTTTAATTCCATAAGGGGAAGTTTCCATTGCGGGAGTAAAAAAATCGATTTCTTTTTTATTGTATTTTTTTAAAGCTAAATAGCTATAAAAAAAACTTAGTATACGTAGAATATGTGTGTAAACCGATTTTTTGATCCGAAGAATATTTTCGTTTTTGTAAAGTCTTAAACTCACCGACGTTCCGAGCACTGAGTAATAAAAATAAGGCAAATCGAATTGATTTTTAATAAATTTTGCAAATCTGACAACAGAATCGTAAACAGAAACCCAAAAATCCTATAAATATTTATCATATACGCAATATTAACAAGAATTACAAAGAATACAATTACACGGAGAAACTTTTAATACCAATAATTCTTAAAACTGGTGAGACATTTTAGTATGTTAGGTTAGATTCAAGGGAAAAACGACATAGGTTATAGAAATTGCTATTGAGACTATCAAAAACACTCATTCAGTATATATTTTACAGTTCTTCATAAGGAAACTAACGAAAATTAGTATGTTGTTTTAGAAAGAAAATAATAATTTTTGCAAAGTTGGGAAAGCCATGAATTAAAAAGAAACACAACAAATTAATTGTCTATAGATACTCATAGAGACGATAGTGATACTTGGATCTGATGGTAGATGGCATTAGTGTATGTCACTGTAACTGTAGGTAAATATATTTAACACGACGTAAGAACCTAACCTATATTATTAACGCACACACGCACACGCAAGTAAAGACACGACGATTGGTCACGGAAACGGGAAACCGAAAGATCGCACGATTCGTTAGAAGTACACAGCTGAATCGTCCTTATATATTAAACGAGTGGAAAAATATGTGCCTTCGAGAGAGAGCATTTTTTAAAATAACTTACTAATCAAATTATGTAAATAAGTAAAAGTCGTGAAAAAAATTATGTTATATTGAGGAACAGTTCTTGAATTTAATTTGGCATGAGGAGACATTCACGTTTATTAATAAAAGGTTTTTTTCTTTCATACACGTGTGAATTTCAACTTCGAAAACATTAGGGTTAGTTCGCGACGTCAGGTGATGGACTCGGTGATGCTCGGGCGAAATCGGTTAAGTCCGCCCGCAGTCCTTCCAAAATTGGTATGCTACGTTAGAATGTCTGTTATATATTCTATCTATATGTGGAAAAAAGGTTAGAATTACCGTATTATTTCACAAACAAAAACTAGCATTTTATTCTTTTCTAAAGAAAAATAAGACTATTTCTAATGCAGATAGTAATTTTTGTACACCGAAGGTTGCTTAATATATAACGAACTTATCATATTTTCGTATTAATGTTGAAATTATTAGCACAACGCACGAAAAATCCTCACATTCTAACGTACTTTTAGAATAAACATAACCAAATATATTTAATATTATAAGAAAAAGTTTCTCCGTGTATTAAACAAAATAGTTTCAAAAACTTTAAACAGTTCTTTAAAAAAAGTGTCCACCATTTTGCCAGTTGTTTAATTTTTTACTGTTATATAAGTATAACCTATTCTTTAGGATGTCAGCTTCATAACAATTTTTGAGTTTTTGTTTTTGACTTAAAATGGGAACATATTGTTAATAAATTGCATTTCCATGATTCCAAATTTTTTACAAATGTTTCAAATCCCTTGTAGAGTTAACTAAATTTACAAAAATTAAAAGTCCAAGTCAATTTTTCTTTAGAGAAACATAAGAAATAATGAAAATATTTAAAATGATTTTTAATTTTTTTAAGGGGTTTACCTACTTTAGACGTGCTAAAAAGGCTATTCTTGTAAATTTTTGTAGGTTCAAATTGTAAATAATGACATGTCTGAAACAAAAACTCCAAACACACAGTGGTCGTAAATAAAAAATCATTTGCAAAAAATGTTTTTTTATTGAAATTGTATTTTAGTAACAGCCAATGCAAGAAAAAAAATAAACATTATTGCATAATAATAAATTTAATTAAAAATTTTAAAATATACTAAAAAATACTAAAGAAAAATAATTAAATTATAAATTTATGGTAAATTCTTCAACTTCCATATTAGAAACTATTTTGTTTAAATATTTCTCAATATTTGATATTTGCGGGAAGGTTTTAAAAGATTTAAAACATTAGGATGATGGTTACAAGATATTTTATCCTAAAATTTAAATTAAAAAATAAATTTTCAAGTTAATTTTTTGAAATGCTTTTTTTGATATTGTATTCTGTTAATCTTACCCCTGGTAAAAATTTAGGAGTACATAATTCCGGATTAAATACGGACAGATTGGTTCGGATTAGTCCGAAAATTGTACGAAAAAAGTCCGAAAATGATCCGCGATAGTCTGATATCAATCCGAACGAAAACCTGAATCCGAAAATACTCCGGAGTAATCCTGAATGTCTACGAATTCAGTCTGTGATTAGTCCGCAACAATCCGAATTTATGACCGGTGAAGAATTCTTCTAAAATAAGTACGGAATTATCCGATATCAATATACGTAAAGAATACGGAATCAGTTCGCAACAATCAGAGTTTAATCTAGTTAAAAAAAAACTTAATCTGCAAAATTAAATGTCAGGAGCAATTCGAACACTGTAAGCAAGAAGTCTGGTATTAGTCCGCAACAATTTAAAAATAAGTGTGACAAAATCCTATTCCGAAAGAAGTACGAAACAATCTTAAATCTGTATGCTAAGAATATCCGAAAATTGTCTGCAACAATCCGCATTTAATCCAACTAAAAGGTATAATCCGAAACAAATACGAAATAATACGAAATCAATATGTTAAGAATACGAAAAGATTTAATCCAAAACAAGTATGATTCGGCTTCAATCCGAATAATATCCGATCAAAAAACCACAGTCCGAAAATAAATATTATTAAAAGAATTTGTAAATATATACAATCCACAGACAGTTCAAAACAATCCATATTCAATCCAATTCAATGATTTAATCTGGAATGATTTTTTTATAATATTGAATTGGTATATTAAAAAAAATTTTTTATTAAATGCCGATAAATTCAAACTATAATTATAATTTCGTATGAGAAAAACCTGACCCAAACCGAGCGACAAAAACCTGTTCATAAGCAGACTGTTTCGGATTAGCTGCGGATTCACAGCTACTCCGGATTATTTTGCGTTTACTAGTTGCATATGATCTAACTAACTGCAGACTAAACCGGACTAATTACGGATTCCATAATTATAAACAACGGTATTGATTTCAAACTTAATTCATGGTAAAAAAAACTCCACAATAAACCGCATTGTTGCGGACAAATTCTGGATTAGTCTGAAATCGGTCCCACTTTTTATTCAGGGTATTTACTTACGGTAAATAAAATATTTAATTCTGCGGTCTGTTTGTTTTTACAAATTTACTAGTATCTATTATTAGTTATCTTGTGTCTGTCAATATTAAAATTAACACTGTTGTGATAGTTTTTTGTCATTTCTTTTCGTTGCACTTCATAAGTTCTATTATGAATTTGAACTTCCATGCGAGCGTGGTATAGTGGTTAGTAGGGTGGTTCTTATTTTGGAAAAGTTGGAATTTCTTAGGTCGCCGGCCGGAATTTGAATTAAAATGTGAAAAAAATGAGATACCCAAAAGAACAGCCCATTTGATAAATTTTAACCCGTGCCGCAAAAGGGTTAAAGTTTAAATGGGGTTTAACATGGGTTTGGTGCACTTCTGCAAACTTTGTATTATAACTTTTACATTTTTTAAAAATTTGACTTGGGTCTAAGTATTCCCATAGTTTTTCGTACGCTGAACACGAATATGATGTAAAAAATAACTTTTGACAGCTACCAGTTGTCAAAAAAGCTGTCAAATTTTGAAGATGAGAATTTTCACGACTTTTACATTAATTTCTACGAATAAAAAAGTTTCTTGTGAATATTTCAGTTTATATTTAGCAAATTTATACCCTTTGACAGTTGCCATCTGTCAAATGAGTCGTCAACTTTTATAAAAATCAGTTTTCAAAGAGTTTTAAATGAATTATCAAAAAAAACGGTTCTGTAGGTAAATTTAGTTCATATATAGGTATTTAATATATTTTGGCAGTTGACAGCTGTCAATTTAGTAGTCAACTTCTATTAAATAGGATTTTTAAGACGTTCCCAATTACTTCTTATAAATTTTAAAATTTATAAAAAATTATTTCCTCCTCAAAATAATTTTTAAAAAAATTAAACTTAAAAACATATATGTATTAGACAAATTAATACAAAATATAATTTTTTAATTAATTAATTAAATTATGAAAATCAAATATGTAAATACATATAATAAGTTGTACCCAAGTGGCACGTAATAATTAATATTTTTATACTACATATATTTTAAAGTTTATTTGTCTTTAAAAAATTATTTTTAGAAAAAAATATTCATTTAGCAATTTTCGAAGTTTTTTGTGATAATTGATTTAAAACTCTTTGAAATCTGATTTCTATAAAAGTTGACAACTCATTTGACAGCTGGCAACTGTCAAAGGGTATAAAATTGCTAAATATAAACTGAAATATTCACAAGAAACCTTTTTATTCGTAGAAATTAATGTAAAAGTCGAGAAAATTCTCATCTTCAAAATTTGACAGCTTTTTTGACAACTGGTAGCTGTCAAAAGTTATTTTTGACATCATATTCGTGTTCAGCGTACGAAAAACTATGGGAATACATAGACCCAAGTCAAATTTTTAAAAAATGTAAAAGTTATAATACAAAGTTTGCAGAAGTACACCAAACCCATGTTAAACCCCATTTAAACTTTAACCCTTTTGCGGCACGGGATAAAATTTATCAAATGGGCTTTTCTTTTGGGAATCTCATTTTTTTCACATTTTAATTCAAATTCCGGCCGGCGACCTAAGAAATTCCAACTTTTCCAAAATAAGAACCACCCTAGTGGTTAGTGTATTCGATTTCGGTGCTATATAATGTTAGATAGGTGTAGGTTCGAATCCCCAAGCGTTAGAAATTTTAAGTTAATGTAAATAAAATTGCGATAGGTAAATCGAAAAATATGATGAATGTAGCATAAGTCCGAAATCTGTCCGGTTTTTTAACCAGGGACATTTTTATTTTTTAGAAATATATATTTATTTATTAATTATTTTCTGTAAATATGTTTTTCATTTAAATGTTGTAGATGTTTATAAAGACAGATTAATAAAAAGAGGAGCAAAAGGAAAAAAAAAATTAATGCAGTTATTAAAACAAGTTAGGACAGTACTGACGTCAAAAATAAATGACCTTAATAAACCTGCCAACCGAAGAAGGAGAAATAGTAAGTTGAATTGTCAAATTTTTTGGTGTTTTGTTTTTAAATATTAATTACATATGGGTCAAAATTCGTGAAATTTTCACTGAAAATAAAAATATTTTTGTTTAATGAAAATGTTAAAAAAAAATTTCTATTTGGCCTTTGGAATAAGTCTACCAAAGGATAGAAAAAAAAATTTGGTTTTATGAAGGTTATTACAAAATAATTTTTTTTGCAACTTTTTAAACAAAATTTAATTTCTCCTAAATGAATGAATCGATTTAAATAAACCAAGCGGGAATATAATGGGTATAAAATATACTTTCGATTAGAAATAAATAATTTGTTAAAAGTTTATTTTTTAATAATTTAATAAATTGTTTATAAAAATTTTTTTTTTTAATGTTCTACGCCTTTTAAAAATTTGAAAAAAATCTCAACATGGATTTAAAATTCTAAGGAATCAAAATTCGTTGAGAAAATTGAGGAGCGACAATTATTTCAAAAGTTTTAATGAAAATTATATGGCGTGGAGATGCGATTTTGCTGCTTTTCAGAATTAAAACACTATTTTAAACTTCAAAATGAATAAAACACTATCGAATTAACAGTTGCATTCAATTATATAACTCTAAAAGTGATGAAAAACTAAATGTAGCGCTAGTGCACTATGCTGCGCCAATTTAATTTTCATTATAACTTTTAAAATAATCATCGCTCCTCAATTTTCTCAACGAATTTTGATTCCTTAGAATTTTAATTCCATGTTGAGATTTTTTTCAAATTTTTAAAAGGCGCAGAACATTAATAAAAATAAATTGTTCATAAACAATTTATTAATTAATTATTAAAAAATAAACTTTTAACAAATTTTTTAATTCTAAACGAAAGTATATTTTATCCCCTTTGTATTCCCTTTTGGTTCATTGAAATCGGCTCATTCATTTGGGAGAAATAAAATTTTGTTTAAAATGTTGCAAAAAAATTCATTTTGCAATAACTTTTATAAAATAAATTTTTTTTCCATCCTTTGTTAGATTTATTCCTTAGGCCAAATAGAAATGTTTTTTCAACATTTCGATTAAAAAAAAATATTTTTTATTTTTAGTGAAAATTTCACGAATTTTGACCCATATAGAAGCGTATAGGGTAGTGACACCAGTGAAAGAGAATTTAAGGAAATGTACACTTTATTTATTTTTCTTCTCTAATTGAGATTCTTGAATTTCGTTTTAAACATATGCAATGAATAGCAAAATTTCTAAAGAACTTGAAGCCTATGATACAAATTTTATAAATAGAACATATTATATGAGAAATCTTAATCAAATATGGGATAATGTCCAATACAAGAACAGCTGTATTTTCCAGTGAAAGAACATATAAAATTTATATTAATACACTATCTAAAAATAACAAAAATTATATAAAATTGTTACAAATATTCTAGAACTATTTTGCAACTTACTATTATTTATATTTTTTTGATTATTATTCACTCAGAAATATTTTATTTAATTGCATCTAATACTTGTAACCTTTTTTCTGTTTACGCTTCGTTCATTTGTCGTGTTCGTAAAGCAACAAAACATTAAAAAATTATTTTCATAAATAATTTGCATCTTAAATCTATTTTTTATAATAAACTATCCTTTCTTAAAAAAGACATTGCGAGGAAAGGTCGAATATATCGAAAACTATCGAATTAAGGAATAGGCAATGAGCATGTAAAATCTTAATAGAAGGGTGTTTTCAACATTGTTTGGACATTTGTTACAGCTGGAGCTGTAATCGTATACTTAAAAAGAGCGCGAATATACAAATTGTGTATTGTTATTTTTTTTGTTTTTAGATAGAATTTATAAACTTATGTTTATAAATGAAATTGTAGTACTTTAAAAATTCACATATACTTAAGAGATAGAGCAACAATCGCACTTCTAAATATAAATCGAGAAGCAATTATAATTTAAAAATTTAATTTTAATTAATTTAACTTTAAAATTAAATAAAAATTAGAGTAATTTTGAAGAAAATAAAACCAAAGTAAAAATAAAATAATAAAAATAATAGTATAGGGTAAGTCCGGGGGAGATGGCCATAGTTTTTGTAAAGTACCGTACAATTTTTAAAAAAGCGTTTTTTGTCTAAACTTTTATTGATAATTAATCATTGAACACTTAACTTTGAAATAACGAAACATAAAATAAAATATTTTCATAGCAACAATCTTAAAATTTACATTTTCGAAAAAGTGCATTTGGCCATCTCTCCGGAATGTCCGGGTGAGATGGCCACATGTGTTCGGGAGAGATGGCCACTACCTATAATTTTTGGCTTTTATCTTAAATTTAATTTTTAATCGTTCACATTACTTTCCTCTTTTTCTGGTCGCATTTTGAAAATTTTTCATGGGGTTCAGAGCAGTTTTCATGTCGCCACAAGTGTCAAATTGAACCTCCCAATTCTATAACTCGATCTGCGCGCGGACGCACGCAATAGTACCAGTCGGGTAGCAGTGAGTAGCTCAGAGGCGCTCACTGCTACTTGACTGGTATTAGCGCATGCGTTCACGCGCAGATCGAGTTATAGAATTGGGAGGTTCAATTCTGCATTGAATTCAATCTTCAATTAATGTCGTTCGGTTGTAACTTTTAGCACAACCTACAAATAAATCTCCATCTCTGGTGTCAATTGGATCAATTATTTTGTTCTCAGACATTTTTAATTTGTTTTTCATTAATATTTCTCAAGTATCTAACATTAACATAAAAAATTTTAAATAAAAGTCATTAATGGCCATCTTACCCAAAAATTCATGATAAAAGTAAACATCAAAATATTAAATAAATAAAATAATTTTTCCTTTCATTTTTCGTTTATATCGAAGCGTGGGTTATACCATACTCAGTAAAACTTAAATTTAAAAATTATGTTAACAAATAACAATATAGCAACAAGAAATCTGAAATTTTAAAATTATTTTGGACCCATGCAAAAAAAATAAACAAGGATTACACTTACAGCTTCATTATTTTTCATCAAATTATTGTTTAGATTTATTATTAATCACAAGAGGTTGAAAAATAATCCATACAAAGTGATATTTCTTTACAAATTCTGTAAAATATTCGAACTGGCCATCTCTCCCATATGGCCATCTCCCCCGGACTTACCCTAGATCAAAGGATGATCTTCGTAACGTCCTTCTTTATTAATTATTATTTATTAATAATTCTTTATTATTTAAATTGTCCAACAATTTAAATAATAAAAATGTTTTTAAATTAAAAGGACATGTTGAATGGAAAGAAGGAAGCAACGAAGTCGACCGCGAAGCGGTCGACGAGGCGCTAGTATTTTAAAGAAATACGTAATTAAAAATTTTATTATACTGCTAGAAGTTATAATTTGTGAAATATCGCGATATATAATCAATTTGTTCTTTTATTGGTGCAACTACCCTAAAATTAAAAAAATATATAAAAAAATAGCAGTCATTTTACTGAAAAATTTTTAGTTGACGTTACTCAAAAATCCTAATTTTTACATTCTCATCACATGAGAAAGTATTAGTTTTGGTCGAAAATTGACTTTTGCTAATTTTATGAAATCTTTACGTTTTGAGGTCCCCTGAACCCGAAAAACATGGTCCGGCGAGTCCGTCTGTCTGTGTGTCTGTCTGTCTGTCCGTCTGTCTGTATGTATGTCCGTCTGCACGGAGAAACTTTTTCTTATAATATTAAATATATTTGGTTATGTTTATTCTAAAAGTACGTTAGAATGTGAGGATTTTTCGTGCGTTGTGCTAATAATTTCAACATTAATACGAAAATATGATAAATTCGTTATATATTAAGCAACCTTCGGTGTACAAAAATTACTATCTGCATTAGAAATAGTCTTATTTTTCTTTAGAAAAGAATAAAATGCTAGTTTTTGTTTGTGAAATAATACGGTAATTCTAACCTTTTTTCCACATATAGATAGAATATATAACAGACATTCTAACGTAACATACCAATTTTGGAAGGACTGCGGGCGGACTTAACCGATTTCGCCCGAGCATCACCGAGTCCATCACCTGACGTCGCGAACTAACCCTAATGTTTTCGAAGTTGAAATTCACACGTGTATGAAAGAAAAAAACCTTTTATTAATAAACGTGAATGTCTCCTCATGCCAAATTAAATTCAAGAACTGTTCCTCAATATAACATAATTTTTTTCACGACTTTTACTTATTTACATAATTTGATTAGTAAGTTATTTTAAAAAATGCTCTCTCTCGAAGGCACATATTTTTCCACTCGTTTAATATATAAGGACGATTCAGCTGTGTACTTCTAACGAATCGTGCGATCTTTCGGTTTCCCATTTCCGTGACCAATCGTCGTGTCTTTACTTGCGTGTGCGTGTGTGCGTTAATAATATAGGTTAGGTTAGGTTCTTACGTCGTGTTAAATATATTTACCTACAGTTACAGTGACATACACTAATGCCATCTACCATCAGATCCAAGTATCACTATCGTCTCTATGAGTATCTATAGACAATTAATTTGTTGTGTTTCTTTTTAATTCATGGCTTTCCCAACTTTGCAAAAATTATTATTTTCTTTCTAAAACAACATACTAATTTTCGTTAGTTTCCTTATGAAGAACTGTAAAATATATACTGAATGAGTGTTTTTGATAGTCTCAATAGCAATTTCTATAACCTATGTCGTTTTTCCCTTGAATCTAACCTAACATACTAAAATGTCTCACCAGTTTTAAGAATTAGTGCACGGAGAGAAAAATCAAGCGTTTGTAGTATGGAGACTTCCTATGCTAATTTTGTATGAACGTCCTGCTAAAGAGGCATGTTTTTATACCTCAGTTGCATGAAACATATACTAAAAAAGCATGGATCTCTTGCAATCGTAGTATACTGACGTCCCATACGTTACAGGTAGAACTTTTATGCTGATAACGTAGAAATTTATACAAATACAGCAGAAGTTTTACGCATATTGCGCATGTGCATTCTTTTACGAAATAAGCTTAACTGTCCATACTACAAACGCTTGATTTTTCTCTCCGTGTGGTATTAAAAGTTTCTCCGTGTGTAGACCAAAATGTTGTAGGCACAATAACTTTTGAAAATCTTATCTGATCGTTTTTAAATTTAACACACTTAAAGTTAGTGTAAAAATGAAGGTTAAGTTCGTTAACCAGCCATTTTCGTTGAAAATTACAAAAACTACGGTAGTTTCAAAATTTTGAAAATTCAATTTTTTCAAATTTTAGAATTTTTAACTTTATATTATTTTAGATTAGAAAAATACAAACAACTTTTCTCTATAACATTTTTTTAAAAAAACTTTTTTTTTTTTTTTTTTTTTTAAGTTTTTGGGCCCGATCAGTTCTACTGTGTTAAAAAAAATTATTGTTTTTTAAAATCTTAAAACTTTTATAAATATCTGTAGTTTAGAATAAATAAAATAAAACTTTTAACTGTTTTTTTAAATTTGAAATTTTTTATTTGCATTATAACAGAATACTACATCATTTTAAAAAATAATTAATAATTAAAAATGCGTTTACAATAAATTAATGAAACTTACACTGATTACACAAAGTAGTTCACTCTTTCAAATGAAAATATTTTCATGATTGTAAATTTAAAAATTTCATATTTGCAATAATAATTTTATAAACAATTTGAATTTTTTATATGTTCTACCCCTTGAATTGCATTGAATCTCATAAGAAGTACACTACGTAGTTATTATTATTTTTCTTATCTTAAGCACCTAAAAACTAGGGTTATTTTTAAATTTTGCAAATAATTAAGATGTTCATAAAAATATAAAGATATTTTATGATTTGATCAATTTGATCCGCAGTTTATACAAATTTTTGTTATTTACAAATGAAGGGCTGGTTTTTAATGTAATTCAAACTATTTATTATTTAAACATGATTAACATTTCGAATTTAATATATTATTTCTTATATAATTTATTTCATATTTTTACATAATGTATTTCGTTTCTTTAATATTTCTTTTTTTGGTATTAAAAATATATTTGCAGAATAATTCTGAATTTAATACATGTAGTTAAATTAGAAACTTTAAATAAAAGCATTTAAAGATTTTTCTTAGTTTTAGAACAATTTTTTTTATTTTAAAATCTACAAATTATATTAATATGAGTACATGTTCTTAATAAAGATATAATATTCAAAAAAATTTTGTTCATAAATACAGCACTCAAATTTCGCTAATAATATTTTTAAATTAACATTTTGAATTAACAATTATTAGTAGTGTATATATAGATGCTATAAAACATGTCACCGTAAATCTGAATTAGATAAAAATAATTAATTATTAGTGAAATGGTGATTGACTTTTTACCTTAACAATTATTAGAAAATAACTAAATATTAGTAGATAATTTAATGTATTAAACATTAATTATAAAAATCCCGCCAGTTTTTGGAGTCAAAATAGATATCGAACAAATTATATTACAATTAGACCTTACAATACGAATGCTAAAACCTAAATGAAATATATATATTTTAGCTTACATTGAAGTAAAAAACAATTTTTTAAAAACTAATTAATATAATAAAACTTTCCTAATTTTGTAAGAAAATTCCCTGCTTGTCATAAAATTCCTCGCTCATTACAAGACAAATTAAGGGTTCATACCACTTTGTCATCTGCAAAAAAGCAAAAAAATTTTATTATGGATTTCAAAAGTAAAATATGTCAAAAATGTGGTGTAAAATTTTTAGAAAGATCCCAGCACTCAAAATATATTTTTTTCAATGCTATTTGAGCGCGTACACGGCTATGTATGTATATAACACAAACTTTAAACGCGTTTTTCTCAAAACCACATTTTTCCATGCTGCGGGATGTTTTTCTCGGAAACTACTGAACCGATTCTCAAAATTTGTTTACGAAAATCTTCGTCACATGGGTGGGTATCGCCGGAACTAGAATTATTTAAAAATATTAATTTTTACTATTTTTTTAAACCGAAAAACTGTCAAAAAAAACCTTAATTTTCGAAAAAAAAATTTTTAATTGCCGCCATTTTGTTATTTTTGCATAAAAATTAAAAATTCTAGTTCGGGCGATAGGCACAGTCCTACTGAAGATAAATCAATTTGAATTTTGTGTTTTAGATTTTTCTAATCTGAGAAATCAATCCCGCAGCTGGCATCGTTATTTTTAGCACGTCTAAAATTATTGTTAAATTTTAAATAAACAAATAATATTTTTTGAATAAAATAAGGTTTTTTATAAAATTAAAGAGTGTATTTATTGAACTAAAAAAATGCAGATTAATATAATCCATAGGAATCGTAAAAAAAATTCTAGAAAATAGCTTCATTTTTAAGCGTGTAAAGTGGTATGAACCCTTAAATTCCCTGCTATTTTCCGGTTACTAGCCATCTTCATACACACAAATACATACAACATTTCTTATTTATGTCCCTTCTTCATTTTATAAATTGTTAGTTTAGAAAATAAACCATTTTCATACTTTTTCAATTAAGTTATACAATTTTTCTTTAACTTATATATTTACTTAATCAAAGTATTTTAATAATTTACCTCATCTGATTTTAATTCAGTTATAACTAAAACTTGTAGCAACATTGTCTGAATACTCATATATTGTAATAAGCTGGAAGAAGTATTCATAATATTGAGACAATGTTGGCAGTGTACTTCTTGTTTATTAATTTAATCAATTTATAAATGTACAAATACATTATTAACTATTGTCATATTTGTTTAGTGGTTAACATTTTATTAAGGGGTTACGTACACTTAGGATTTTCAAAAAATCGATTTTTTTTAATGCATTTTCTAAAAGTAAACCATTTCAAAAGCATTCTCTGAAAATTTGAGACAAATCGGACTATTATTTATGGAGATATAGAATTTTGAATTTTGAATGGAGCCGTCTCAGCCGTTTCTGTGGCCAGGCGGCGGTATTCAAAACTTTGAACCCGTTTTTCTCAAAACCATGTTTTGAGAGTCGGTGATCACTGTAACTGGAGAACGGCTTTACCGATTAGTTTGAAATTTTTACCACTTATTTGTTATATAATTGGCCGGTACTTGAACGAAGGATTTTATTTTTTGACAATAAATTTTTTTTGTATAGCCGAAAATATGACTAAAATTTTGGTCAAAAAACAATTTTTGACTTTCAACATCCGCCATTTTGCGAAAAATCAAAATTTTTCACATCCCTTCGTTCAAGTACCGCATTATATCATTACCTAACGATTTCTTCTTCACGATTTGATTTTAGATGATCTAGTCAAGAGATAGCGTGATCACCGCGAAACCATTTTTATTTAAGGAGCTCACGCAAATGTTCTATCATTCGCATATTTCTTTATATTTATAGACTATCATTTCAGAAAAATTTCTTGAAATATATATATTTTATGTGGAAGAAGATTTGTTATTAATTATTTTAATGTGTGGCCACAAAAAATTCCTAAAAAACAACTTTTTTTTGAAGCTCTAACTGTACGTAACCCCTTAAGCAAACCATTTTTCTGCGAAGATAATTAGTGATTAAAAATATTTTCATATTTTCCAACAGCAAGAACAAAAATTTGCATTAAGTTCACTTAATCTGTCAATCATCAGCAAACAAAAATATGTGATGAGAATGTAATCCTTAAAGTCGTAGTAACTTTAAGAAAAAAAATGGTTTTAGGAAACGTATAATATAGGAACCCAGTAAAAAGGATTTTTCGATATAGCATTTTGGACAATTGAGCAAGCCGTCTGCTCAATTGTCCAAACGGCATTTGGACAATTGGACTGGTTGCTCTATTATCCGATGCATTGGGTCCAATCATCCCAAATGTTTTTCGTGGCTAAAAAACTGCTGAATTAAGAAAAAAAGTACTGAAATGTTACAGAAACTTTAGAGAATTCTTAATTCCAGACAAATACAGAAAAATCAGGCATAAAAATACCTTGAGTGAGGAAAAAGAACTAGATTTCTAAAATATCACTTTTTAACTGACAGTGCAATGCTGTACTTGGAATTTAGTTAACAAAGAAGTGAGGAATCTGATAAAGAGAAACACTTCATTATCCACTCTCGATACTCCTCATGTGGTAATATATGTATAATTGTAGATTTTTAATAATAGTGTATTGACAATAATATTTTATTTTGCTGAATTATCTCTTTTTTAAAATGAGACTCCGAAATGTACAATATATTACCACATGAGGAGTATTGAGAGTGGATAATGAAGTGTTTCTCTTTATCAGAATCCTCACTTCTTGCCAACTAAATTCCAAGTACAGCATTGCACTGTCAGTTAGAAAGTGATATTTTAGAAATCTTGTTCTTTTTCCTCACTCGAGGTATTTTTATACCTAATTTTCCTGTATTTGTCTGGAATTAAGAATTCTCTAAAGTTTCTGTAACATTTCAGTACTTTTTTTTTCATTCAGCTGTTTTTTAGCCACGAAAAACATTTGGGATGATTGGACCCAATGCATCGGATAATAGAGCAACCAGTCCAATTGTCCAAATGCCGTTTGGACAATTGAGCAGACGGCTTGCTCAATTGTCCAAAATGCTATATCAAAAAATCCTTTTTTACTGGGAAACAGGATAAAGAACACTAATAATGCGCAACGGTCTAGGACAACTGCGAGCGAAGCGAGCTATTTGCGCGCGAAGCGCGCAAAAATCTTCGGAGCGCGCAGCGCGACGACCAAAATTCGCGCGCCCCGAGGCGCGCTGAATCTTGCGAGCCCCCCGCGCGAAGCGCGGATGAGAATGTGTCCGCCCGAAGGGCGGGCAGATTTTTTTTTCAAATGTAATGTTTACACACATACGGAATGACGTTTTTCAAAAATGTTATTTTTAACTCATGAGGTAAAATAACATAAAGATGTATCAAAAAATCGAACTCGAAAAATTTTGGTATTACAATACGTACTCTATGAAAAAGTAATTATCTTTTTCACGTTATGAATTGATGTTGGACTGATATTAGGTCATAGAAAAAAATAATCAACTACCCATAGTAAAGAAACATAATTAAATTGAATGGAAATAAATTAATAAATAGCTTCAGTGAATCCCGTTTAGCAACAAATATGAATTGGAGCTATCTATGTTGCAATTCTTGAATTGACAAACCTTTTATTCGTTTCAATTAAATGAGCTACTTTGACTAGCTTAAATATTTTCTAATTCCTCCACACTAATTCAATAAACGAGTTAGCCATTTCGTTTTATTTGTAATTCATTTGTAATAGTAGTGTAAATGGAAGTAAATTGAATCAAATATACAGGGGAGATTCAGTGATTCCAAATGATTCACGTTTTTCACCATAAATTCTTAATACATTTCAATTCGCGTGAATTTGTTTTCGTTTATTGCGTACTGTAGTTTTCCTGATTTTTCATTCAAATGCTTATATTTTATTAAATACTAAAGTATTTTTTTTAATCATGAATTAATAATGTAATTGAAAGAATTGTTGCTATTTATTATTTCAAAAAAATCATAATATAAGATCGTAATCTTAAAGGGTCTACCCACTTTAGACGCGCTAAAAAAGACTATGTTTGTTAATTTTTTTCAGGTTTAAATTATAAATATTGTCATTTGAGGTTTTACACATAAATAAATACTCTCGAAGTGCAAGAAAAAACCCAGTAACGTTTTTTAAATAATGCTTTTTATTTAAAAATAATTAATGAAAAATATTAATATAAAAAATCGGGTGTGCGCCGTTGATGAAATTTTTGAAGTAATTGGTCAGAAACAAAAAATGCAAACGATATTAGATTCAGCACGTTAATAACTATAGCGCATATCATATGATTTTTATTTTTTGCAAAATTGACAAAACGGTGGCTATTTTAGAAAAAACATGTTCATATTTTTTTTCCACCATTTTGGGTCACAAAAAAATATTTAAAATCAAAATTTTTTAAATCTCTTGATATGCGCTGTAGCTATGAACATACATATGTTGAATATAAAACCTTTTCGATTTTTTGTTTTAAACTATCCATGCCCAAAATTTCATCATCTGCGTACTTTTTTGAAAATCTTTTTATAATTGTTTGTAAATAAAAACATGTATTTAAAAAAATTGAAACTTTTTTCTTGCACTTCGAGAGTGTATTTATAAATGTTTAAAACGTCACATGTCATTACTTTTAGATCGTTTAATGTGGGTAGACCCCTTAACCCTAGAAGGAGTAACTGGGGTGTCTGGACACCCCACTCATTATCCAAGGTACGCCCCTGGCTTGACTAATAATTTTTTTTACTCTCGAACCCTATTCATAATTTAGTTTGAATGTCTAACTGTTGATACCTGCAATGTCGACAAAAGGTTTGCTCTAGGAAGAGCTCTATCTCCTGTTAAAATACGTATGGGGTGTTTGGACACCCCAGTTACTCCCTAGCGTTACAAAAATTATCAAAATAATTGATTTAATTTTTTTGTAAATATCGCTTTCAATCAGTTAAAATCATCCTATAAAGTATAAATTGATAGGTTATGCATCAAAAAGTTGTATTTTATAAAACAGAAACATTTTTATACAAAAATTATATATTTATGAAAAATATATATTCTCTATTTGTAACTACTTATGAAATTTGAGTTAAGGTTTATTAAAAATTCCTGTGCTTTCTCTACAGTAAGAGATTAAATTCTAAAACTTGTTTTTTAAGTAATACAAAAATGCATTTTTGCCTAAAAGTGTATCCATTGAACCTTAAAAATCCCAAAAAAATTTCTAAATTAGTCAAATTTTTAAGAAACAACAACATTTTTGTGTAAAAAGTCAATTTTACAATTTTTTTTTGTTTTTACATTTTTTTGCAAAATTCTTTTAATTTATCAAAATATGAATAATTTTATCGTTTTCCTTACTAAAAATTTATTACAATTCACTCCAGATAATTTATTTTTTTATGCCAAATATAAATCTTTTTTAATAAGTTTAAAGTTTAGGGAGTCCGGACATCCCAGTTACTCCTTAGAGGGTGATTAAGTTCACGTACTACTTCTAGGGTAAAAAAAACATTGTGCAAATAATATTAGATAAATAATAATTAAAAATTTATTTTCTATTGCAGTTGATGATGCAAGCGACGAAGAAGATGGCGTGGTTGATCCGTAGTTTCGTTGATCCGTAGTTTCGTTGATCCGATATTCGTTGATCCGATATTCGTTGATCCGTACAAAACATGATTGTTAAAAATCATTTTACATATGATTGTTAAAAATTATTTTAGTCTAATAGACAAATATATTTTTTAAAAGTTTCATTTAAAAATTATTAATAGAAACAAAAAAAAATTCAAAGTTAAAAAACTAGTCGTCACGTAAAAGTATTAGTAATGTCAGTGATATTTTATTACTATTTAATAATCTGTGCTTATGAAACGCCAAAAATGAAAAATAATAAATGATATTTAAAAAGTGTTTCTTAGAATAATTTCTCTGTTATTGTTTTCAAAGTTTTGTTCAAAACTTATTATAAAAAATAATAAAAATTTCTTAAATATTTCATGATTATAAAAAACAGTGTTTCATTTCTTTTCTATCCCAGATGCGGTAACATATCTCAATGTTATTTCATAAATGTGAATTTTTGAATTACTTTTTGTAAAATACTTTAAACCTTAGGAACCGTAAAGACTACAAAATTAGTATTTATGTTAAAAGTTTTGAATTAAAAAAGTAAAAAAAAATATCTTATAAAGATAATATAATTAATATCAGAATACAATAATTATTAGGATTTCTTTACTTGAGAGGAGTTTAAAGTTATTGAAAGATAGAAAATCTGTATTTTATATTAGAGTCAAATAAGTATTAAGGTATAAGTATTAAGCCATAAGTTATAAAAAGAACTGTAAATCAGAAAATTTTATGTTAGTCAGGGAAAATTCAGTGTAGTGTAGTTTTATATTTAGACTTTTTTTGTATAATATTTGATAAACTAATAATTTTAATTATCTTATGTTTTTCATTATAAATAAAACTAAAAAAGAATTATTAAATTTTAAATTAATAATGCAGAGCGTTAAATGAGTAAAAAATTTGCCAATCATGGAAATTAAAAAATTAGTCAGAAAATGTATTAAAAATGATATAGTATTAAAAATGATTTAAATAAAAAAATCAGATTTTTAAAAAAAATCGGATTGTTTTGATATCCATGTGAGATAAGCAATTAAATAATATATGAACATTAATAAATAAAGCAATAAATTATAATAATATAATAATTGCAAAATAAAAGCAGCATATAAAAAAACTTACATGAGATCCCATATAAGATCCCATATGGGATCTCATATGGCAATCCTATGGGTCACGTCCCATGGGTTCATCCATATGAGATCCCATGTGAGATCCCACATAGCATCCCATATGAGATCCTATATGGGATCTTATATGGGTTTTTTCAGTAGGGTAAACTTAAATAAACCTCAATGAAGATAAGAAAAAATACTTTAAGTAATATTTAAAAAAACGTCAAAAAGTTTGAAAAACAAAAACTTTGCAAAGTGTAAACAAAAATTAGTTCAAAGTTCCAGTGTTACAGACTGATTTTTTTGCCTTCCAAAAATTTTTATAAAAAACCCTACAATTATTTTAAATTATTGAATATTATTCAGGGAACAAGTTAGAAATTTTTTTCTACACTTTTCAACGGAAAATCATACTAAATTTGTTAAGAGTTTAAGGGTTAACACCACTCTAGAGGCAGAAAAAGAGACCTATCTTTGATGATTTGTTTTTAGAAAAAGAAAAATGGAATTGGATTTATTTTTTGATGGTTTATTAAATACATATTGAAGTGTGGAAAATATTTTAATTTTTTAATTATATATTTTAATATATATATATATATATATATATATAATAAAATGGCAGCGGTAAATTTCATATTGAAAAATCAACAACTGTTTTACGGCCGTAATATAGTTTTTAAAAAAGTTTTAGTTTTGGAATAAAAAACAAAATTTTATAATCTATATACAGATATACTATAAATTTTGAAAGTAAATGTGTATTTTTTAATTGGATGTAAACTTTATTTTTTTAAAACAATTTACTATTTATTTATTGGCAAAAAATATATTATTTCAATCAAATAGCCCAGCTGAAAAAAATCGTCTGGATTTTCCCATGGACTTTTCAGGTACACGGAGAAACTTTTAATCCCTTGCGGATTGAGATCACTGTATTGTCACCGACTAAACGGTGATTTTACGGTGAAAAGTAAATAAAAACTGTAAAACATTAAAAAAAGACAAAGTAAAATAGAAAAATTGAAAGAGGACAATTTATTGAAGAAATTTGTATTAGCACTTTATTAATAAATATTCATTATTAATGTGAAAATAATATTTAAAGTTGAAGTCATCTCCGGTGATATTTTACACTGTCACGGTGATTTGAAAAATACTCGTGTAATTTCACTTTGTTCATACCTAAAAGTGTATAAAATTAACAGCCATTGATATATAGAACACATTTAAAACGAAAAATATCTAATTAACTTTGTAATTATAATAAAAATAAATGAAAAAAGTAAAAAGTTTGCTTTTGGGTGTCATACGAAGAATGAGTAATTTGCTTTGTAGATAATACGTGGTGCACATTTACCATAAGAGCTCGGTCGATAAAATGAAAGTGTTACCATAAAACAAATTTCGACGTTCTTTCCTCCAGTAGATGGCGGAATGAAAGAATTCTAAAATACAAATTTGTATTATTCTGTAAAGTGTTTAATTTAAGTTTTTAATATTGCATTCAAAAGGTAAGTATGATAATATTATTTATGAATAATTCATGACATGGCATTTATTATAAATTCTAAAATAATTAAAAGTAAATTGCATTTGAAACAATTGAATAACATAATTATTCAGTTGAACAATGATAAATAAAATAATTTTTTAACCTAAAATAATTTCACATAATTACAAATTTAAAAAATCAATATTCTTTAAACATTACTCGTTCACAATGAATTTGTTTATTTTCTTATAAAAAAAATTAAAAAGTTATTTATTCATGATGGCGGACTTACTAATTCTTTTATATCGCTCTAAAGTTATGAAAATTAATATTTTTAAGGTTTTTTTCTTAACAATAATAAATTTGTACTTTTTTATCAAAATACTAAACAATTAAAAATTCAAGATGGCGGACTAACTAATTTTTTTATTTTTGCTTTAAAATTATGAAAATTAATATCTTAAAGTATTTTTTCTTACCAATAATAAATTTGTACTTTTTTCATCAACATACTAAACAATTAAAATTTAAGATGGCGGACTAACTAATTTTTTTATTTTTATCATGGTAAAAATAATTTACAAATTCTCAGAAAATAATAAATTTATACTTTTTTCATCAAAATGCTAAAAAATTCAAGATGGCGGACTATCTAATTTTTTTAATTTTGCTTTAAAATTATGAAAATTAATATCTTAAAGTATTTTTCCTTGACAATAATAAATTTGTACTTTTTTCATTAACATACAACATACTAAAAAATTAAAAATTCAAGATGGCAGACTAACAAATTTTTTTAAGGACCCTAAAGTTTTTTTTTTATTTAAAAACTTTTCTGCAATAATCTTGTTCAGAGTAGTAAATACAACAAATATCAATCAAAAAATTATCGAAATTTTAATATTGGGGGTAAAAAACAACCCCTTTCCAAATATCACATATATTATACGTAATAATGAAATACAACATATCACTATTAGGCGTTCGAAATTCATTCCAAAATCAACGCCAAAAATTGTCAAAAAATATACCAAACAATTTCCCATAGTTTAGAACCGGCGGTCGAACCCCCAAAAACCACCCCTAATTGAAAACCGATAAAAATAGTATATAAGTGTCCAAAACTGCCAAAAGGCGTGCGAATTTCTTTCTCAAAGTATTTTTAAAAATTCCCCAAAAATATACCAAGCATTTTCCAAAGGTTAGAACACGAGGACCACCCCCCAAAAAAAACCACCCTTAATTAAAAACCGGTAAAAATAGAAAATATGTGTAGTTGCAAGAGTTGAGCTCTTATCGAAATTCTTGAAAAAAGTTTAATCGTTTTGATCATAAAAATATATTAATGAAATGTTTTACTATCGAGAAACAATTTATTTATATGTATTTAATTTTAAAATGTATTAAACTTTTTTTAACTTAAAAACAATAATTGTCAAAGGAAAACACACTTTAATACATTTTTCTTCACTAAAAATAAATCAGATTAAATTTCCTGTTAAGAGAACGGCAATAAATACGTAATAATGCATAAAATACTTTACAGGGTTGCCACGCAACCTGAAAAACCTGAATATGTCAGGGAATTTTATAAACTTTAAAAAAACCTGGAAAAGTCAGGGAATTTTGATCGACATCCTGAAAAATTGTTATTTTTTAAAGTTTATTCTTGAAATCTATTTTTACATAAGTATTTAAAAATTAATTAAATTTTAAAAAAGTTGCGTTTACAATTTTCATAAGTACAGATGTTTTTTAAAAGATTTTAATTTGAAATTTTGTAAAATTTTAATTTTGAATGAATTTAATTAGAAATCGTCTTAAAGAACGTGGATTTTTGAAAAATTTAAATTATTCCAATTCTTCTGAAATTAGTTAAATTATTTAATATATATTTTTAATTGATTATTAAAAATAATGGATTTATAGAAGAATTTTAATTAAAAACACTAAAAAAAATTGAATTTTGAAGTAATTACAAATAATTGAGGGTCCCTATCAAAGAACCGGTTATAAGTTTTTGAGACTCAAAATTCTCGACCTCTAAATAAAAAAGGATTTTAAATTTTAATTTCTTGAAAACAATTTATATTGGTATAAAGATTACCCAAATGTTTCTCAAGAAATTGGGATTAAAAACAGTTTAATTTTTTATTTACAGGGCAATGATTTCGAGCTTAAAAAACTTATAACCGGTTCTTTGATATAGGGACCCTCGATTGCAGAAATTCAATTATTTTCAAAAGTATAGTGAAATTCTTCTGAGAAATTCAATTATTTTCAAAATTTTTAATAAAATTCATGGCAAAATTTCAATTATTTTCAAAAACTTTTATCAATTCAATAATTTTTAACAAATCTACTACTTTAATAAAATTTTTTAAAGGAATTTAATTATTTAAAAATAATTTTAATAAAATTTAATCTTAACATTTCATTATCTTTTTAAATAAGAAAACTCATCGCAGACTTTCAATTATTTTTAATACAATTTTAATAGAATTCCTCGAAAAATGAAATTATTCTTAAAAATTTGATTAAAATTCCTCAAAGAAATTCAGTTATTTTTAAAACCTTTGCTACAATTTATTTATTAGAATTTAAGTATTATTTTCTATAAAGTTTTAATTAAATTTATTCAAAAAATTAAATTACTTTGAAAAATTTTAATGAAATTCTTTGTAATAATTCAATTTTTTTTCAAAATAATTTTAATAAAATTCTTCGTAGAAATTTTAATAATTTCAAAAATTTGTGAAAATTAAATTATTTTCAATGTCTACTATTTCAATAAAATTTCATAAAAGAATTCAATTATTTAAAAAGACATTTTAATAAAATTCGTCTCAAGAGTTTAATTATTTTCAAAAATTAATATAATTCTTCGCAGAAATTTAATTGTGTTCAACAATTTACAAAAATTCTAGTCAAAATTTCAACAATCTTTATAAATTTTTCTCCAAAATTTAATTATTTTCTAAAAATTTTAATAAAATTCTTGGCAAAATTTCAATTATTTTCAAAAACTCTTATAAAATTCTTTGGAGAAATTAAATTATTTTTAATTAAAATTTTAATAAAATTTCCGAAAAATGAACTTATTCTTAAAATTTGTCAAGAGAATTCAATTATTTAAAAATTTGTTTATAAAATTCTTTATGAAAATTTAATTTGAAGGAACATTCAATTATTTAATAAAATATTTATTTTTGTATTTAAATATTTGAATTCTCATGGATTTTTTTTAGTAAATATTGATTTAAAAATGAATTTCAGTTAAAATTTTAGATTATTATTGAATATTGAAAGAAATATTGCGTAAATTTTTAGAAATAATTGAATTTTGAAAAGGTTTCAAATTAAAATCTTGGAAAATTTGAACTTTTCATACTTTTAACTAAAAATTCTGTAGAATTAATTTTTTTAAAAAAGTTTAATTACATTTTTCTTTAATTCTTGAAGTTTTTATTTTCTAATATATATTTAATTGAAGAGTGTCAGAATAATCAAAATTACGTAAAAATTGATATTTAAAATAATTGCATATTTACGAAGAATTTTATCATTTTTGAAAATAATTGAATTCTTGCTGAGAATTTTATCAATTTTGATAATAATTGAATTCTTGCGAAGAATTTTGTCAATTTTAAAAATAATTGAATTATTTCGAAGAATGTTATTCAAATTTTTGAGAATAATTAAATCCTGCGAATAATTTTATTATCTATAAAAATAATTAAATTGTTAACAAGATTTTTAAGGAAATTTAGTATCACTTTTTCTCAAAAAGTTTAATAGAATTTTTTTTAATTATTTGAAGTTTTTAATTTCTTATTTTTTTCATTGAAGAATGTCGCAGAATAATCGAAATTTTAGGTTAAATTGAATTCTAAACAAATGGATTTAAAAATTCCCAAAGAAGAACTTTTTCAAAAATTATTAAAAATAATTGATTTAAAGAAGAATTTGAGTTAAAAATTCTAATAATGAATAATTGAATTGAAATGAAAATAATTTTAAAGAAATTACAGTAATAATATTTTTATAGTATAAAATAATGATAGTATCAAGTTCTAATTATTATAAACCATGAAGAAAGCGATCACTCCGATACCTTATTCTTGTTTTATGATAATATTCTTATATGTTATTGAATTAAAAATTTTTGAAAATCTTAATTTCTGTAAAAAATAATGATGATATAAGTATTCATTTTAAAACGAAGTTATTGAAGATGTTTCGAGTTTTCTACAATTAAAGAAATTCGTAAATAAATGTAATAGAACAGGGAAAAAGTCGTTTTGTCTGGAAATCAGGGAGTTTGGTAAAATTAAAAATAAAATTAAAAATTGAACTTAAACTAAAATTAAAAATAAAATTTGATAAAATATAAATGTATAGTTTTAAAAACCTGGATTTCCGTTTTTTAACCTGGAAAAGTCAGGGAATTTGAAATGAAGAAAAGCGTGGCAACCCTTGATAAAAGGCAAATATGAAAAAATCTGAAATGAGCTCTTTTTGAAATGCAGGATTCAATTATTTTTAACATTTTTAATAACAAACTTCCGAAAATTTAAATATCTATACACTGAATAATTAGGGGCCGTCCATAAACCATTGTGGACACTCGTGAACATTTGTCAAACCCTCTTCTCCCCTATACAATTGTCCACGTGGATATTGCAAATTTAAAAAATAAGTTTTTTTTGTACTCCTCTATGTTAAAAAATAAAAAAGATTATTTTTGAACATATTTCAAAGCAAGAATGTCATTAAAGTCAGGGAAATGTCAGGAAAAAATTGTTTATCAGGGAAATTAAGAAAACTGTGACTTTTTTCGACTCATTTAAAAAAACTGCGACAAAATACCACAATTTTCAGTAAAAAAAAAGTACAAGTTATTTTGATTTTTATAATGTGAAAAATAACTATGTATAAACAAATCTTTTTGAATAGTTGAAATTTTGTAAAATTTAATTGAAAATAATTAATTTATTTCAAGTCTTTTGTTACAATTTTTGAAGAATAAAAAGTCTTTAAAGGTAAATTTAAAAATGAAAATTAATGAAAATTAGCTTCTAATTTTTTAAAATTCAATATTTTCAATTGAGGAGCTGGATTCTATAACCGGCTCTTCGCTCGGAATGCACGCGCTAATATCAGTCGAGTGTCAGTGAGTGCCTCTGGGCCTGTCACTGCCACCCGACTGATATCAGGGTGGCCAGACGGTCGAAGCACAATTATGTATTCGGCTTTACAAAACTATGGTACACTATTGTACGCACGTGTAATACGCATGTGTAGCGGGAAATTTAAATTTAAACTTGGTAACTACACTGAGAAAACTGGAGTGTCAAATTCGGAGGTTCAAAAAGTGTATGTTTCCTTTGCTTATGAAGAGAATTAAATAGTCCTTCTAAAATAAATTTTGAATTGGTAATGGAAATCTGCTTGTATATTCTCTCCCATTATATCTGAGGGTTAAAAGTTGCGCAGAAAATGTGTACGATCTGATGCGCGCGAAATTATTTTTCTGACATTTTATGTATTTAATTTAGGGGTTAGGTTGCCATATTTATTCATTTCGCGCCGGATAAGGAAGGGATTTCTCAAGATGGTTAATTTGTCCCTCTGTTATAAACTCATTTTCCCTCCAAGAGAATTGGCACGAATATCTGTCAATGGTGTATTTGAACATTTAGATTCAGTATACTATTTTATTTTAAATTTACTTAAAAACCTACATTTTTATCATAGTTCAATATATTATTATTATTTATTAACGTTTAATTAATTTTTGTTAGTGTTACATATAAATCATACTATATTACTATTATTCTTTTTGTAGTTACCAAGTTTAAATTTAAATTTCCCGCTACACATGCGTATTACACGTGCGTACATGTACCATAGTTTTGTAAAGCCGAATACATAATTGTGCTTCGACCGTCTGGCCACCCTGATTCCCCCCCCCCCAAATGTGTCCACGTGGTTTATGGACGGCCCCTTACTTTACAATTTTTTTAAATTAAAATTTTTTATAAAAATTGTTTTCAGCATTTGTAGTAATAAAATATTTTCAAAATTTTAAATTATATAAAAACTTAATTAGTTTTTTAAATTCTTAAATTTTTTTAAAATTACAGCAGAACCTCGGTTATCCGAGATTCCGTATTATCCGAGGCACTAAACATGCTCGGAATAACAATGCGGAATAGTAATGCGGAATAACTCGGATAAAACGGATCGAGCGACTAAATTTGAAAAATAAATTTTACAAAACCACTATTTGTGATCATTGCATTTAAAATTTCGTCCATTTTTGTCATTTAATATTATTCTAACACTTTAAACACATGAAAAATAATTTAAAATTTTGAAATTTTCATTGGTTCCGTGTTATCCGAGTTTTTGATTATCCTAGGTACCTCTTCCCCACATTACCTCAGATAATCGAGGTTCTACTGTATTATTTTCAAATATTTTAATAAATTTTCAGACAATTATTTAAATCTTTTTTAATCATATTAATTAAATTTTAAAAAAATTACAATGAAAAATTCTAGGAATTATTAAAAAAATATATTTTTTGGAAAGTAATATTCATTACTGCCCATTATTAAATTTATATTTGAGTCATTCAATTATATTTCGACTAAAGTCGTTGCCGACTAATTTTAGAATATTACAATATTTTCCAGGAATGATTTCAAAGGTTTGACTACCACTGACATATTAATTCCGAAAAAAGTTTAGGAACCAAAGAAAATTTTTTCTAGTATAAGAAAAACCAAAAGTTAATCACAGGTACACGGAGAAAAAAAAAGTAAACTGCTCTACCTGTCGGTAGATCAGTTGCATTAAACTGCTGCGTTTTATAAAGGGAAAACAGCGTTCTCATGCCAAATCAAACAGCTCTCTTTTTTTCTCTCCGTGTACGTTATATTTGATAAGGTTTTATTCAATTTAATAAATTCACTTTCTCACATGTAGTGAATGAAATTTGCAAAATAAGGTTATTTACCCGCAGAACTTTAAAATCATTTTTCATTTAATATTTCTTATTATTAATAGTTTATACCCATTTATACTAAGAAACTAAGTCATTTTTAATAAATTATAATAATAATGTGTTTTCTTAAAAATATTCTACACTTTAAAAAAAATCAGTAGTAGGATTTTGGGGGTCCGTGCGAGCATTCTAACCTTTTGGAAATTGATTGGTATATTTTTAGGGAATTTTTAAAAATATTTTCAGAAATAAAGCCGAACGCATTCTTGTAATTTTGTGCTATTATATAATATTTTTAATTTGGGGGTCCGTACGAGCATTCTAACCTTTTCGAAATTGGTTGGCATATTTTTAGGGAATTTTTAAAAATATTTTTAGAAATAAAGCCGAACGCATTCTTGAGATTTGGTGCTAATATATAATATTTTTAATTAGAGCTGGGTTTTGGTGGGCCGTGCGAGCATTCTTACCTTTTGGAAATTAATTGGTACATTTTTAGGGAATTTTTAAAAATATTTTCAGAACAAAAGCCGAACGCATTCTTGTGATTTGGGGCTGATATACAATATTTTTTATTAAGGGTGGGTTTTGGGGGTCCGCGTGTTCTAACCTTTTGGAAAATGCTTGGTATATTTTTAGGGAATTTTTAAAAATACTCTGAGAAAGAAATTCGCATGCCTTTTGGCAGTTTTGGACACTTATATGCTACACTGAAAAAAATTAAGCTGACAAATTCAACTACCTTTGGGTAGTTAAGTGAAAAGTAGTAAAAACAACTACTTTTTTAGTTAGTCTAACCCGGTTTGCGTAGTTAATTTAACTATTTTTATGTAGTTGATAAATAGTAGTTGATTCTACTAATATATGTAGTTAAATTTTAACAACAGGTAAGTTGTAGAATTGACTACGGTGCTGAAGTAAGAACAACTAAGATAATAGTTTACTCAACATTTCATAAGTAGTAAATTTAACAATTTTATAGTAATAAATAGAAAGTAGTAAAAGGGACTACTTTTGTAAGTAACGTAACACTTTCTTAACTAGTAAATTTTACTACTTTAATATAGTTCACACTAAATTGTTGAATTAAAGAATTTATACGGTTGAATTTGAAACAACACGTGAGTAGTAGAGGGAACTAATTTTTTTATTAGTCAAACCTTTTTTGTGTAATAGACTTTACAACTTTTATGTAGTTATAGTAGTTGATTTGACTACAACATTAGAGTAATAAAAATAAATGAATAATATTGTTGAAGCCTATCGAACCACTCTAAGTAGCAAAATCTACTACACAATGCAGTAGTTTTGGTGAGAAAATAATAGATAATTTTAACTTTTTGAACTTAAGTTTTACTACATTGAGTAGTAGATTGTACTACTTAAAGTAATTAGAAAGGATTGAACAGCATTTTTAAATAAAGCAAAGTTCAGAAATAAGAATTTAAAGAAGATAAAAAGAACTAGTAAAAGTAGTAAATACTACTACATTACATTGTAAAATGAACTACAGTTGTCGGTTGATCTATGTCAAGAATGTCATCAGGTTTCATGCAGACCATCGTAGCGTGCGAGCGTGGTTAGGTGGTTAGGTTATCGGTTTGCGAATGTTAGGGTCGTGCGTTCAATCCCCGGCGTTTGAGGATTTTTCTCCATTATGTACATAAGTGTTGAAAATTATAAAGTATAAGTGACCAATAGGAATGCTAGAGGAGATGAAAAAATGAATTTCAGTAATAATAATAATTAATAAATAATAATAAATAATTCTACTACTTTTAAGTAGTTGCTGACAAAAACAAAAAGATGTTAATTTTTACTTTATAAAACAGATCATTAACTACTTTTAATAGTTAATTCTACAACAGAAATGTCGTTAAAGCCTATCGAATTACTTTAGGTAGTAAAATCTACTACTTAAAGTAGTAGATTTAAAAACAAAATAATAGTTAATTCTACAACAAAAATGTCGTTAAAGCCTATCGAATTACTTTAAGTAGTAAAATCTACTACCAAAATCTTAGTTGTTATAATTACTTTAAAGTTAGTCAAATAAACTACTAAATCACATTCAACCAACTACATTCTTAGTTGTCTTAACTGCTTTTATGATAGTTAGTACAACTATTTGAATTCAGTTGAGGACCTATTGAATTACGTAGAGTAGTTAAAAAGTAGTCAAATCTACTAGTTTTTTTTCAGTGTATTTTTATCAGTTTTCAATTAGGGGTGGTTTTTAGGGGTTCGACCGCCGGTTCTTAACTATGGGAAATTGTTTAGTATATTTTTTGAGAATTTTCGGCGTTGATTTTGGAATGAATTCGAACGCCTAATAGTGATATGTTGTATTTCATTATTACGTAGGGCGTTGTCGGCAGTGGTGGGACAGCGGGTATAGCGAGACCACGGAGTAATAATAAGGAGACTGTACTACCAGTGAGATACCGTGCCAAATGTCTGCCTTGGTTCACTGAGTAGTAAAGACTTCTCAAAAATAAAGCGCATGCGCAATTTGCAACTATCTTCGTCACTCTTGAAAGAACGATGAGAGAGATCATTATTTTGACGTGCGAGTTAGAAAGTGTGGTTATGTTTTATTGTTGACAACAGCAACTATACGGGAAAATCAAGATTTAAATAAGAAAAAACATTAATTAACAAACTGCAAAGAGAAGAGTAAGTACAATATATTATAATATTAATAAATTGTAATATAGGTGTGAGTAGATATTAATAAAAAGATTATTTTTGTCGAACCGGAGTAATTCTTTTCTTTGTATGATAAAGTGAATGAATACAATATAATATAATGCTATAATCGCTATAATGTTAATATAATTAATATCTACTTACACATTTCCTATATTACAATTTATTAATATCATTTAATAGTATAATATATATTGTCAACAGTAAAACATAACCACACTTTCCAACTCGCACGTCAAAATAATGATCTCTCTCATCGTTCTTTCAAGAGTGACGAAGATAGTTGCAAACTGCACATGCGCGTTATTTTTGAAAAGTCATTACTACTCAGTGAACCAAGGCAGAATTCTGGCACCAGTCTGACTAGGGGATACGCTGGAGAGCAGTCTCCTTATTATTACTCCGTGAGCGAGACACTATGCGATATTTCAAACAGCTGAGTTGACAGTGTTGCTTTTTTGGTGTAAAAGTAAAGTTTTATTCTGTTGAAGCTTTTTTATATGATACACACTTTCTGGATGTAAAATCTGTCACTATAATGCTGTCAATAGTTTTAAGCAAGTATTAAAATTTTATTCTTCGTAAGAAAAAGTGTTTATAAAATTAAACTTTTCAAAATTTGATGAACGGAAAATATTTTAAGTTATTAGTATGTAAGATTCCTTCAAAATTCCTAGAACATTATGTATAATAGTGCGATAGACACAATCCCACACAGCACATGATATTTCCTGAATATTTCACTGAAAGATTGAAATATTTCATTGCAAGATTCAGGAAATATTTCTGCAAACAGGAAAATGTCCGCTTATGTAGGAATATTGACGCGAAAATTGAGAAAATATTTCATTGAAATATTCCTGCAATATTACACATAAAGATTCTGCAATATTGTGAAAATATTTCAAAAAATGGAAAAATTTGTTAAACACCTCAAATCAATAGGAATTTTCTGAAATATTTTAAAACCCATAGGATATAGTAAGCCAAAAACTACTGCGCAACTCTACAGGCCATAGAAACTGAGTTCGACCAGTGCGCATCATTTCAGTTGAATATTTCCAAAATATTTCAATGAAATATTTTCTCAACTTTCGCGTCAATATTCCCACATAAGCGGACATTTTCCTGTTTGCAGAAATATTTCCTGAATCTTGCAATGAAATATTTCAATCTTTCAGTGAAATATTCAGGAAGTATTCAGGAAATATCATGTGCTGTGTGGGATTGTAGATCGTTATTACCGTAAATCACTGTTTCGGCAATGGCGGGACACTTATTGTCGGCAGTGTCCGGACACTGCTTGTTTACATCTAATAAAATAGTACATTTCTAAATGACTTCCGTATTATTTTTTTTAAGTTTTTTCGGCAATATTTTTCATAACAATAACCTAATCTTAAAGTTGAGAATGTATTTTCAAATAATCTGTAATAATAAAAATAATAATCTTAACTCTTTTCTTAGATGGTAAAAAACGTAAACAATTTAAAAGGGACACAAAGGAACCCAAATGCTTTGAAATTGAAAGCCGTAAAAGACATTGTAATTGAAAAATTTGCGATTTAAAGTAATATCCCGCCACTACCGACGCTTTTTAATGTCGGTAGTCGCGGGACATTATTGTACTTCGGTTACAGCTATTTATTTTTGAAGACATATGTTATCTATATTATGTAAATTTGCAAAAGATAGTTATTTGGAAAGGGGTTGTTTTTTACCCCCAATATTAAAATTTCGATAATTTTTTGATTGATATTTGTTGTATTTACTACTCTGAACAAGATTATTGCAGAAAAGTTTAGAAATAAAAAAAAACTTTAGGGTCTTTAAAAAAATTTGTTAGTCTGCCATCTTGAATTTTTAATTTTTTAGTATGTTCATGAAAAAAGTACAAATTTATTATTGTCAAAGAAAAATACTTTAAGATATTAATTTTCATAATTTTAGAGCAAAATTAAAAAAATTAGATAGTACACCATCTTGAATTTTTTAGCATTTTGATGAAAAAAGTACAAATTTATTATTTTCTAAGAATTAGTAAATTTTTTTCACTGAATATCGATAAAACAATTAAATCGGTTAAATAACTAAAAATTTGAGAAGTTTTACTGAAGTGAATGTTTACTTACATCTAGAGATATTTTACGTATTAAACAAAAGTTAAGTATTTATTTTTATATAAATGAAGAGAACAATTTTAAATATCTATTAATTCGACATTTTAAATCAGAAATTTTTAACTTTTAAAAAAATTAATTTATTTATTGTTGCCATGATAAAAATAAAAAAAATTAGTTTGTCCGCCATCTTGAATTTTTAATTGTTTAGTATTTTAATAAAAAAAGTACAAATTTATTATTGGCAAGAAAAAATACTTTAAGATATTAATTTTCATAACTTTAGAGCAAAAATAAAAAAATTAGTTAGTCCGCCATCTTGAATTTTTAATTTTTTAGTATTTTGATAAAAAAAGTACAAATTTATTATTGGCAAGAAAAAAAACTTAAAAATATTAATTTTCTCAATTTTAGAGCGAAATAAAAAAATTGGTTAGTCTGCCATCTTGAATTTTTAATTTTTTAGTATGTTGATGAAAAAAGTACAAATTTATTATTGTCAAGAAAAAATACTTTAAGATATTAATTTTTATAATTTTAGAGCAAAATTAAAAAAATTAGATAGTCCGCCATCTTGAATTTTTTAGCATTTTGATGAAAAAAGTACAAATTTATTATTTTCTAAAAATTAGTAAATTTTTTTCACTGAATATCGATAAAACAAGTAAATTGGTTCAATAACTAAAAATGTAAGAATTCCTACTTAAGAAACAATGAATGTTTACTTACATCTAGAGATATTTTACGTATCAAACAAAAGTTAAGTATTTATTTTTATATAAATTAAGAGAAAAATTTTAAATATCTATTAATCCGACATTTTAAATCAGAAATTTTTAACTTTTAAAAAAATTAATATATTTATTGTTGCCATGATAAAAATAAAAAAATTAGTTAGTCCGCCATCTTGAATTTTTAATTGTTTATTATTTTGATAAAAAAAGTACAAATTTATTATTGGCAAAAAAAAAAACTTTAAGATATTAATATTCTCAATTTTAGAGCGAAATAAAAAAATTGGTTAGTCCGCCATCTTGAATTTTTAATTGTTTAGTATTTTGATAAAAAAAAGTACAAATTTATTATTGGCAAGAAAAAATACTTTAAGATATTAATATTCTCAATTTTAGAGCGAAATAAAAAAATTGGTTAGTCCGCCATCTTGAATTTTTAATTGTTTAGTACACGGAAAAAAAAGTACGTGAATCCTTCCTTGAAAGTGCTTGACTTTTGGATAGGACACAAAATTCAAGGCTGTATCATGTACTTTTTATTAAAAAATATAGAAAAGTCCTAGAGTTATTCTAGTACTAGTATGGGCAACAGTGTTTTTTAAATTTTAACGAAAAGTCATTTGTTAAGTTTTATAAAGTACGTGAAAGATTAGCTGACTGCGCTTGAAAATTCTGTGGAGCATGCGCAGTGTGCGTTGAGCGTTTCTACCCAAGGTAAATGCCAGCTGATCGTCTGTTTCCATTTGTGTTAATTTCAGATGTGAATATACTATTATTTTATGAAAAACAAATAGTGTTAATATATATTTGTCTTCAAGAATTGACTTTCAAAAAAATATTTTTTATTTTGTGTTTTTCACAAAACAGAATGTTATGTAAGTATCAGTTTTCAGTGAAATAGCATGTCTCAGAAGTCGTGAAAAATTTCACCATGTGGTATATAAGAACAATTCGAAATGTGCTTTTAAGTGTTAAGTGTGTGTTTTTATTTAAGTTATACGCGAATATATGTGTGTGTTATAGGTTAGTTCATAAGTGTTGAGGAACGTCGAAAAGTGATACAATAATTATTCTTTGTTTGTGTGAATAATTATCCAAATATGTGAATGAATGAGTGAATTTCAGAAAAACTGTGTGAACAAGTGGAAATTATTTTTTTTATTTTACAATTTTTTTGAAAGTCAATGAAATTCTCAAGCAAGGTACTAGAAATTTTCATTGACTGCTTTTGAATAACTCTCATGCAAAAGTACTAGACTGTTTTTAGTATTTTGTGTCGTATCCAAAAGTCAAGTACCGAGTCAATGAAAATTTCACGTACTTTTTTTCCGTGTATTTTGATAAAAAAAGTACAAATTTATTATTGGCAAGAAAAAATACTTTAAGATATTAATTTTCATAATTTTAGAGCAAAAATAAAAAAATTAGTTAGTCCGCCATCTTGAATTTTTAATTGTTTAGTATTTTGATAAAAAAAGTACAAATTTATTATTGGCAAGAAAAAATACTTTAAGATATTAATATTCATAACTTTAGAGCGAAATAAAAGAATTAGTTAGTCCGCCATCATGAATAAATAACTTTTAATTTTTTTATAAGAAAATAAACAAATTCATTGTGATCG
This sequence comes from Leptopilina heterotoma, assembly GCF_015476425.1. Lineage (NCBI taxonomy): Eukaryota > Metazoa > Arthropoda > Insecta > Hymenoptera > Figitidae > Leptopilina > Leptopilina heterotoma. The sequence continues at coordinate 2,077,824 of NW_025110849.1, forward strand.
AGTAATTTTTAAAGAATATTGACTTTTTAAATTTGTAATTATGTGAAATTTTTTTTGCTTAAAAATTATCTTATTTATCATTGTTCAACTAAATAATTATCTGTTATTTAATTGTTTCAAATGCAATTTACTTTTAATTATTTTAGAATTTATAATAAATGTCATGTCATGAATTCATAAATAATATTATCACACTTACCTTTTGAATGTAATATTAAAAATTTAAATTAAACACTTTACAGAATAATACAAATTTGTATTTTAGAATTCTTTCATTCCGCCATCTACTGGAGGAAAGAACGTCGAAATTTGTTTTATGGTAACACTTTCATTTTATCGACCGAGCGCTTATGGTAAATGTGCACCACGTATTATCTACAAAGCAAATTACTCATTCTTCGTATGACACCCAAAAGCAAACTTTTTACTTTTTTCATTTATTTTTATTATAATTACTAAGTTAATTAGATATTTTTCGTTTTAAATGTGTTCTATATATCAATGGCTGTTAATTTTATACACTTTTAGGTATGAACAAAGTGCAATTACACGAGTATTTTTCAAATCACCGTGACAGTGTAAAATATCACCGGAGATGACTTCAACTTTAAATATTATTTTCACATTAATAATGAATATTTATTAATAAAGTGCTAATACAAATTTCTTCAATAAATTGTCCTCTTTCAATTTTTCTATTTTACTTTGTCTTTTTTTAATGTTTTACAGTTTTTATTTACTTTTCACCGTAAAATCACCGATACAGTGATTTTACGGTGATCTCAATCCGCAAGGGATACCACTAATTCTTAAAACTGGTGAGACATTTTAGTATGTTAGGTTAGATTCAAGGGAAAAACGACATAGGTTATAGAAATTGCTATTGAGACTATCAAAAACACTCATTCAGTATATATTTTACAGTTCTTCATAAGGAAACTAACGAAAATTAGTATGTTGTTTTAGAAAGAAAATAATAATTTTTGCAAAGTTGGGAAAGCCATGAATTAAAAAGAAACACAACAAATTAATTGTCTATAGATACTCATAGAGACGATAGTGATACTTGGATCTGATGGTAGATGGCATTAGTGTATGTCACTGTAACTGTAGGTAAATATATTTAACACGACGTAAGAACCTAACCTAACCTATATTATTAACGCACACACGCACACGCAAGTAAAGACACGACGATTGGTCACGGAAATGGGAAACCGAAAGATCGCACGATTCGTTAGAAGTACACAGCTGAATCGTCCTTATATATTAAACGAGTGGAAAAATATGTGCCTTCGAGAGAGAGCATTTTTTAAAATAACTTACTAATCAAATTATGTAAATAAGTAAAAGTCGTGAAAAAAATTATGTTATATTGAGGAACAGTTCTTGAATTTAATTTGGCATGAGGAGACATTCACGTTTATTAATAAAAGGTTTTTTTCTTTCATACACGTGTGAATTTCAACTTCGAAAACATTAGGGTTAGTTCGCGACGTCAGGTGATGGACTCGGTGATGCTCGGGCGAAATCGGTTAAGTCCGCCCGCAGTCCTTCCAAAATTGGTATGTTACGTTAGAATGTCTGTTATATATTCTATCTATATGTGGAAAAAAGGTTAGAATTACCGTATTATTTCACAAACAAAAACTAGCATTTTATTCTTTTCTAAAGAAAAATAAGACTATTTCTAATGCAGATAGTAATTTTTGTACACCGAAGGTTGCTTAATATATAACGAATTTATCATATTTTCGTATTAATGTTGAAATTATTAGCACAACGCACGAAAAATCCTCACATTCTAACGTACTTTTAGAATAAACATAACCAAATATATTTAATATTATAAGAAAAAGTTTCTCCGTGTAGAATTACATATGGAGATTTGAAACTATCCACATATGAAATCCGCATGGATTGCCATGTGGATTTCCGCATGGATTTTTTTATATTCTTAATAAACTCAAAATATGAACGAAAACCTCTCTAAAAATGCAGAAAGTAGTGAGTGAGACCCCTTCGGGGTCTCAGAATTCGAATTTGATGTTTATTTTTGAAAATATTTAAAAATAAAAGAAATAGAAAATTTCCATGTGAATTATTTCAAATCTCCGCATGGATTTCTGCGTAAATTTCCATGTGGAAAATCCAGACGGAATTTTTCAGTTGGAAAATAGAATTAACGTTTGAAAAAATATTTTACAGATTTCACAACATTTACCTTTGAGATTGGTACATTTGAAAAATTTTGTTCAACATAAATTTTAAATAATTATTTTCATTATATTTATCAATCTTTCTAGCCGTTTCTACATTTCTTGAAGTAAAAGATTAAGAATTTTAGACCAATTTGAACAGTGGATTAAGGAAAACTTGTAGCTATATCATACAACGGCAGAACAAAAATTCACAATAATCAAAATTGTAATTAATTAAACTTTTTCCAATAATAAATTAAAAAGTCGTGAGTCAGAATAATATTGTTTAACCAAAGATGAGAATTTTTAACTTTAGTGTGGAATTTTTAAAATTTGTTTTAATTCTAAATATTAAACTTTTCTATTAAATTTTATTTTAAAAAGACTTAAAATAAAACTTCAATATTGTTGAATTAAAAACAATTAATTTATATTAAACAACAAATTATAAAAAATGGTGTGAAACTGTTTTTTTGTGGATTATTTTTATGGTTCATTCACAAATACTTACAACAATCCAGATGATTTTTCTCTGGGTGATACATTTTGCCACAATTTATACATTTCCGTAGGTCATGTACGACTTCAATATGTAAAATGTAATTCTCTTCACTGTTTGAATGTAATGTTTTCCTTTTACAGGATTGCCACAAAACATGGATTTTAAAATTCCATGACTTTTCCAGATTTTTCAGAACACTTATTAAAAAATTCTAGATCCAAAAATTAAATTGTTTTGATAAATTTTTATCTAATTGAGACAAGAAATATAAAATCCTTCAAGTAAATAATAATTGAATTCTTAAAAAGAATTTTATTACTTTTGAAATCAATTAAATTTCTGCAATAATTTGTAACCTCTCCAAAATTAAATTTTTTTAGTGTTATTAACTAAAATTTTTCTATAAATCCATTATATTTAATAATTTTCGAAAAATACGTTTCTTGACAATTTTCAAATTCATTTTTTTAACTGAAATTAATTTTTAAATCAATTTTTATTAGAAAATTCTACGAGAATTCAATTATTTGAATATAAAAATAAATAATTTATTTAATAATTCAATGTTTCTTAAAATTCAATTATAATAAAATTTTTAAGAGTAATTAGATTTTTCGAGGAATTCGATTAAAATTTTATTAAAATTATTAATTGAAATTGTGCAATGAGTTTTATTATTTATGAAAATAATTGAATTATTGTGAAGAAATTTATAAACAAATTTGTTAACAATTGAATTCCTGATAAATTTGTATTATTTTATGTAAATAATTAAATGTTTGCGTAGAATTTTATTAAAATTTTTTTAAATAATTGAATTCTTTTAGAATTCAATTATTTAAAAAAAACTTTTAGTTATCTCTGCGCTCTCAACCCGCTCTACAGAAGTTCGAAACTCAGACCAGTCGAGTTCCATTAGGCAGTATTTGAGAGATGCAGAGGACTTTTTTCGGTCTGATATCGGCCGACAGAAGAACAGGCAGATGATCAGAAGAAAAGGCGTCAGAGATGACAATAGTAGAAGATGACTGCAAAATGGATGCCGAACAGAGGATTAGATCGAGGTTACTGCCAGAAACATTGGCATTTTAATATCTCGTAGGTAGGGTAGTGTTCGATGCGTATAGATTTTTAAATAGAGAAAAAGTGAGCAAGGAGGTGAGGAGGAATATCACCTCCTGGGGGGGTCATATAAACAGGAGATCTGTGTTTAACCATATAAGGTAGGAACGATTATGGATACGAGGTCAATTTAGAGATTTGCAAATTGAAAGGTGTTGCGTTCTGTAATTTGAAAAGCTATCTCCCTGCGTATAATAATCATAACACCTCCACCTCTGCCATCAGGTCGGTCTTGTCTGACTGTGATAAAATTAGGAATCTCAAAGTGGAAAGGTGTGGATAGCCAACCCTATTGAAAATCCCCATATGGGAAACCACATGGGAAACCACATGCGATCCTATGTCAAAAACCATGTAAAACCCTACTTTCATGAAGGAAACCACGTGGTTTACCATGTGGTTTACCATGTCAAACCATATGGGAAATTGAGACAGGATTTTAGTTAGGAATAGACATAGGAAATTTGAACAGTTCATCTATGCATAAAACCATATCAAATCCCACATGTTTTTCCCAGTCAAATCCTAAACCGAATCCCATGTGAAAAACAGTATCATTTATTTATAATTATTTTCCCAAGTCAATCCCCAAGTGAAAAACAGTATCATTTATTTATAATGATTTTCCCATGTCAAATCCTAAACCAAATCCCATGTGAAAAACATTATCCGCCTTATTGAATATCCCTACATGGGAATCCACTTGGAATTTTACAAGGGATTTCACATAGGATTTTATATGGGAATTGACATAGGATTTCATGGAAGATTTCACCTAGGATTTAATGAGATATCACATAGTATTTTATTAAAGATCCAATGAAGAAATTTTCAAAGGATTAAAAATTATTTAATAAAAAATTAAATAATAAATAGTATTAGTGTTACAAGTCATCAAAAAAGTTAAAAAACGATCATTTGAAACACGTCCTCTCTGCTACAGGTTCTCAGCTTTTATATACTTCCAGAGTCGTCTCAACAGCGAGAGAAGTCACTTTCGCCACCTAGCGGTGAAAGTATAGGAGCGACAGTAATCTTTATCATTACTAAGGAAACCATGTGGAATACCATGTAGGATTCCATGTGGTTTCCTAGGTGGGGATTTACATGGGATTTTACTTAGGAATTTAAGTACAAATAAATTCCCAAATGAATTTCTAAGTAAAATCCCATGTAAATCCCCACGTAGGAAACCACATGGAATCCTACGTGGTACTCCACATGGTTTCCTTAGTAATGATAAAGATTACTGTCGCTCCTATACTTTCACCGCTAGGTGGCGAAAGTGACTTCTCTCGCTGTTGAGACGACTCTGGAATTATATAAAAGCTGAGAACCTGTAGCAGAGAGGACGTGTTTCAAATGATCGTTTTTTAACTTTTTTGATGACTTGTAACACTAATACTATTTATTATTTAATTTTTTATTAAATAATTTTTAATCCTTTGAAAATTTCTTAATTGGATCTTTAATAAAATACTATGTGATATCTCATTAAATCCTAGGTAAAATCTTGCATGAAATGCTATGTCAATTCCCATATAAAATCCTACGTGAAATCCCTTGTAAAATTCCAAGTGGATTCCCATGTAGGGATATTCAATAAGGCGGATAATGTTTTTCACATGGGATTTGGTTTAGGATTTGACATGGGAAAATAATTATAAATAAATGATACTGTTTTTCACATGGGATTCGGTTTAGGATTTGACTGGGAAAAACATGTGGGATTTGATATGGTTTTATGCATAGATGAACTGTTCAAATTTCCTATGTCTATTCCTAACTAAAATCCTGTCTCAATTTCCCATATGGTTTGACATGGGAAACCACATGGTAAACCACGTGGTTTCCTTCATGGAAGTAGGGTTTTACATGGTTTTTGACGTAGGATCGCATGTGGTTTCCCATGTGGTTTCCCATATGGGGATTTTCAATAGGGAAGTTTCTGTTATGCAGACAATATCCGGATTGTGAATCCATAACAGTGTTTCTAATTCCGATCTTTTAGGGATAATGCTTCTCGCATTCCACAATAAAAAAGATAAAGATTTATTTGAAGATCTGTATAGTTAAGAGGACATACTAGAGACAGGTATACAGTCAGGGCGAGCATGCAATGTAAAGTAGAGCAAAATAATTTAAAATTGTTATTACTATTACTAGGGAAATGTATTAAAATCAGTCCTACGTCACTTAGGTAAAATATAGTATTGATGTCCAATAAAGTTCAGTTAGGTCATATATAAAGACAAGACACAGATTACAATTTATAGCAAAGAACAAATATTTATTTGGAGAAGACATCTTCCTCCATTTTACTGTCACTAGATTGATTCGTAGGTGAATTCTCAGTGTTGGGTAATTTGTCAGTGTTAGAGTGCGTGTCAGAAAGCTGTGAGTGAGTTGAAGAATTGTCGATGGATGTTGGTGTAGGGGGATCTTCTTCATCCATAGGAGCAGCTAAATTCGCATTAGTGTGTTCTATGTTACCCTCCCAAACAATCTCATAGCCAGGTCTGGTAATACCTTCATTTAGTAGTTGTTCAGCCTCCTCATATCCAACATTACCCTCAAGTCTACGCCTCATGATCAGATATTCGAATTGATAGAAAGGACAAACGCGTGCGGAGGCAACATGTTTTCCAGAGCAGTTAGAACAACTAGAGGGGTAATTGCGTTTATCGCAGTCCCGCTGCTCATGAGGACCTCCGCAAAATTCGCATGTGTAGTGTGTGGATCTACATTGATCCTTGATGTGTCTAAAGCGCTGACACTTATGACAGCGTTTGGGGGGAGGAACGCATAAAATAAGTTTGAAGGTCGCCCTTGAAATGAGGATCGAGTCAGGAATGGTGATACCCGAGATGGCAAATTCCACGAGTCCTGAAATCTCCTTTGGGTTTAGTGCTCTCCTACGAATGGAGATGATGTTCTCTAGAGTTTCGGGTAGTAACTTAATACTGATAGTGTGCTGGAAAGGTCAAGATCAACGTCGTGTGCCAAGGCTTTCCTGCTAACAAGGGATGTTGGAATAAATAGTTTGTACCCTTTTGAACGAAGGTCTTGAGAATTATATTGTCTACCTTCTAAAAAGAAGGGCTATTTTCACTTGATCACATAATTATTGTACCTTTTTCAATAATGTTACCCAAGAAATCTACTTTTCTAATCGTGTTGACTTCTTCACTGGTAAATATTCGCAATGAATCAGATAAATCAAAATAACAATGTAAATCAACGAGTAATGATTTTTTAATTAGTTTATGGTCATAGGAAATTGTTTTCGAAGTCTCATTGTTTAAAAATCGGTAGTTTTGACGAAGTTGGTGTTTTACAGCGATAGTTTTGCACACATTAACACACCGAAAAAAATAAAATCTCAAAGTGAGAAGAAAATTCCGCTTAACAATTATTTTTACACTTTATTTTTAATATGCGAATATTCATTTACAAAAAAGAGGAATTTTTGTTTATATTTAAAAGTTTTTTTTACTAAAAGATGGATTTTAACCTTTCTTCTTTGTTTGAAATTATTCCTCTCAAATTGAAACAAATTTATACTAGAAAGAAGATTTTTAAGCTGTTTTTTGTTTTTCTGAACGCACCTTCAAACTGCTTAAAAAGTGACATTTAATGGAAAATGTGAAAGAGGAAAAACCTCTCAATTAGAAATGAAAACTTTAGTGCCCATATATAAGAGGAAAAAATGCTGCAAAAGAAGAGGAATAGTCTAAAATTGAAATTATTTTTTTTTCGGTGCACGGTTCATTGAGGACCGAGAAGTGATTTTGCCCTCTCGATGCTTAGCTTCATATCTCATCGTTGAAATTTTCCAAAGTGGGCCACACAGGCGCAATACTTTTAGGTAATGAGTTAACAAATAATATTTCGGTTTCAGAGAGTTCGGAAAAATCGTTGTTTTATATAACAGGCAAGTGTGTTACAAGGGTCAACATTTTCGAAGCTGACATAATAATCTGTCCGTTTTTAATGTGACTGTCAAGAATTTCTGCTGGTTTATTTTTAATAGAACCATAATTGAACCCTTTTATAAGATTATTTAGCCTTTCAAGAGTCAAGTATGGTTTTTTCTTATTTGTTAGATCTTTTTTAATAAAACTTTTAATAATATGACACAGTTATATAATATCTACAAAAACCGTCAGGTGCGTAATGGACAACATCTAGAGAAAAGTTTTTAACCGGATGATAGTCTCCTACACTTTGCAAAATACATTTTTCAACAACTCCTGTTTCATCAGAATTATTTGTTAAGACATCTTTTTCATAACTCGACACAGTTCGCAATAATACCTCATTTTCCATCCAGACAGAATTTATATCCTTTCTATTAATTGTACAAATTCGACAAAATTATTTGTGATTAAAACTTTCCGTGAATCCCACCCCAGTAGCACGTAATATTACAGCAATATTGGGAACATTGCCTTAACATTACCAATATTGCCTCAATGTTGTGGCATATTGCTGGAATGTTCCCAATATTACGTGCTACTTGGGCAGCAGCTCATTTACAGCTAAATTATCTCCAATTATTAACGAAAGACGAAAGTACAAGTATTTTACTTCGCTTTGGAAGATTAATGGGAATTTCTATATTTTCTAAGACCTTTAACCCTTAAACCGCACCCTGGGTGTGCGACACCCATATTCTAGCTTTTTACTCTAATATCTCGTTTAAAGTCGTAAAAACTGAACATATATCGCTATTGGACGACACATTTTGTACTTAACTTTATGTTCCGTGAGGGAGATTAGTCTTCCAAGTGTCTTTGTGTATTTGATAACTTTATGAAGTTAACAGCGAAAAATTTCTGGGTGGCTGATACCCAGTTTTCGGTTTAAGGTGATTTCAGTAGTTTTAAAAAACATTTTTTTAATTATTAAGATTAAATAAATCATTATGAAACTTATTTTCCCTTTAAAATATATGTACTGAGCTACATAAGATAATTTTTCTGAAACATAATATCCTTTTCCAGCTTGGAGAACACACTTTAAAGTCCCCGGGTGTCGCACACCCAGTGTGCGGTTTAAGGATGGATTCGGAAGTGTGCGGTTTAAGGGTTAAGGAGGTTCTATCGATAATTGATTTAATGAACAGATTTTGATAAAATTTGATGAGCAACTAGATAAAGTTAATATAAAGGCGTAGTTAAATTTTTGTAACCTCTAGGTACCTATGAAAAGAGTTATAAACATTTTTGATTTTCAACATTTAACATTGAGTCTTATGGGAATTGAGTATAGTTTGTCATATATATTTACAAACTGCAAAGTATTAAATGAACAGATATTGATCTAAATTTTTTAAATACTAAACCGATATGCAATAATTACATATCTGTTAAAACAATTGTCAATAGGTACCTGTGAGATTTACAATAAATCAATTTGTAAACAAAATTTACGTTTCATCTAAAAATATAAACAACACTTATAACGTTTGGCAACGTTGCATGCACTATACACATTAAATTTGAGCGCGAAATTTAAATGATAATTTTTATTACAGGTTAGAAATAATTCGGCGTTGCCAAACGTTTGACGTTACCAAGTGAGTCAAAACATTAAATATTTCTCACTGTTTTGACTAGCTGCGTCAAGCGATAGAACCTCCTTAACTCGTCTTTAACTTTCGGAAAAATGATAGGATTTTTGTAATATTTTCTAAATTTTATTTTTATTTTTTTTTATTTTTATTTTCTAAACTGTTAAATAAAATAAATAAATAAATATTTTCAAGTTTTGACTGAAATTGTGGAGGTAAACAGGGAATGGAAATGTAAACTGCACCACATTTAGAAATGCCCTTGTGACTTCCTAAGGGATTGTTCGTTTCGTAGTCGTCGAAGTACAAAAATAGTGGAAGTACAATTTCATTGCCAACATTTTTACGATCTTTCTAAAGTGTTCCCTGAATAAAATTTGAAATTGTCGACGTATTACATTTAAAAAAATCTATGTATTTAATTGTATCTGTATAAACTGATGGTAATTCAAAGAATTTTTTGAACACATGACGTAGAGGTATGAACTGAGCAGTTGCAGGCACCATCTTCATAACAGTATTTCCATTTATTTGTCGAAAATCTTGTCTCTCGCCAATCAGATACGATTCTGGTAAAATATAATTCTGATTTTTCTTAAATTTGTCGAAAATGGTAAATTCTGTATTAAAATTTTTTAAATGTTCCACAGCTGTCATCAATGGCATTTTCTAAATTGTTCAAAATTTGCGGATCAACATTCTCGGAGACAGTATGAAAAGTATGTTTTAATATAGTCTTTACCAATTTTTGAATATCATTTAATATTTCAAGAGATCTAGCTCTCAAAATATCTGGATAATCATATATTTTAGCAGCAAAATTCAACCATTCGTTGGAAGAGCTCAAACATTTGGTGAAGTTATTTGTGCACTAGATTTATGATTATCAAGATTACTGTTTTTGGACTCACAAAGAATATCATAGTTTTATCTGTCTTCACTTGTGGCTACTTGAGAGGTAGATGGTTCACATATAGCTTTAGTACTTTCACTAATTAAATAAATTTCTGTTTTTACACTTAACTTCGGTCTTTTATGAGCTGCTTCGACAACTTTTACCTGGTTTCTTTGTACGTGAGTCCGCAATTAATTAAATGATTTAAAATTTCTTAAGCAAGAATGAGCACCGCATTTGAAGCTATTCGAAGTAGAATGACTTCAATTTATATGACTAAGAAATTCTTTAAAGCCTTGAAAAGTATTATCACAATTTTTACAGTCAAACATCGTAAAAACTATAATAAATTCAAATTATTTTAATTTCTTTGAGAAACTTCCTGTAAAATTCTCCCTATTAAGACATTCGTTTCTCTATTACATTTTTCATTCGGTAAATTGATATACAGAGCTTTTTGAATAAATAGCCATATGGGCCCCGCCCTGGTTGTCTATGTATAGCTTAATTAAAATATCAGCTGCAGTTTTTGCGTGAATAATAAAGGCTTTTGTTTTTCCCTGACGGAAATTTTTGCGGCTCGAGTCTTACTTCGCGGAGGATTTATTAAATATAGCAGCAAATAAAGCAACACTGCATCCTTGTTGTGTCTTGCCAGTGATGGTCATGCGTGAAAAAAATCCAAATCTTCACCAGATTATTGTTTGCATTCTTGTAATGAGGTTTGAAGAATGTTTATTGCACTGTCCCAATGACTGCTTAATTTGATTTCACAATTTTCGTGCAGTTTTTTGAAATCTTGCAACAGCTGTTAAAAATTAATTCATTAAAATTTTCTCTAAAAATTTATATTAGTTAATAATAATTTATTTAAATTAAGTATTGTTTGTTACGAAAATTATGGATTGACCTTATTTACTTTTTAAACCTATTTTTTAAAATGAAAAATAAATTAAAAATTAAATTATTTATTAAATTATATTATTATCTCAATAAATTAATTTAGGAATTTATTTAATTTCAATAATTAGAGTTTATTTTAAAGGATAGGACCGGTAATCTTTCAACCCTTCGATATTTACGTTGTTGACGGGCGGCAAATTTTTTTTTCATTATTTAGATCTTAATTTATTCTATACTACTAAAACTAAATAAATTTTTTTGAACATTTTCGAAATCTTTTTTTAAAGAAATTAAAATTTTAACCATTTTCGAAATTTTTTTTCAGATATTAAAATAGTAAAATTTGAGGCAATCAAAATTGACCTTTTTTAGAAATTTCGATATTTTTAAAACATTTTTTCAGTATTTACAATTATTATACACTACAAATAATTAAATAATGAAATTTTTAACTGCTTTACAATTTTTTATTCTTCAAAAAAAAATTTCTTTTTTTAAATAAAATTTTTTAAAATCCATACGATTAATTGATTTGAATCATGAAACTTGCGGACATAAAAAATCGCGAATGGAAATGAATAAAAATTTTAAAAAATAGTTAAAGTTTATGTTTTTCGAAAATTTGTATTTTTATTTAAAGAAATATTAACTTAAATAATTTTATTTAATTTTTCAAAACATTTCATAATTTTAATTACTTAAATTTGTCATAAAAAATTGACATCCTTTAAACAACAGAAATTTAGTATGGGTACAATTTCGCCGGTCCCTCCTTTTTGTACAGAAAGTGGTGATGTTTTCAAAAATGTTTTTTAAATATAAAAATTAAAAAAATAAGTTGTTAAAATATACTTTTAAATATAGTAATTGATTAAAAAAACTATTTCTAAGCTTACCAACGTTCGTCCTAATGCGGTCTTTAAAATAATCGTAAACACTGGCTGTTTTTTGCATGCTTAAGGATCATGATCCGGATCTTTTCGTATGCTGTGATTGGTTACTGAGTGATCTGGATCATGATCCGTGGACATGAAAACACCTACTGTATCCATTTTTTAAAAATGATTGACGTTTTAAATGCGATTTTTTTTAAAAAACAATAATTTTTATTTATTTGTGTAACGTCCTGTAATAATGACGTCATATTTTAAATATTAGAAATTTCTGTATTTTATACAAAGACATATTTTGAAGAAAATATCTAAACTGAGAGAAGATAGTTATAAGCCTAAAAATCAATACTCTAAAATTTTCAGTTTTAATCTTAGAGTATACTATCTTCGTCTCCACACACAAATAGAGATTTCTTGAAACTATGTTCTTTTAGTCTATTCCGCTAAAAGGAAGATAAAATTCCTTCAAGATAAACCTTATATTTTTTACAACAGTCCCTTTTTACACAACTTCATCAAAATATGTTTTCATGAAAATAATATTAAATTCTTTTAAATATATTCTGTTTAAATTTAAATAATGTTAATAAAATTCAAAATGTCAAATTAATTAATTATTACTAATTAACAATAAAAGTTATTAACAAAATAATTGTTTTTAACAAATTAAAAATATTTCTAACTATATAAAAATCGACATAAATTAATTAGTTAATTTTGAAATTTCGAATATTATAAACAAATAATTAACAATAAACAATTAACAACAATTAGAATTAATTGTTGAACAGTTAAAATATTAAAGTCCGAAATTATTAAATAACAATTTTGATTATTTGTTTCATTAATTAATAGAATGTTTAAACACATTATCCAGTTTATTGTTAAATAAAATATTAATTAACAAATTATTATTATAACTATTAAGTAATGAAATAATAATCAGAATGTTATCGAATTAGTTAGAATAAATAGGTAATTATTGAAATCATTAATTTTATTGTTGTTATTATCTTTAATAATTATGAATGTTTAAACAAATTATTGACAATTAACTTTATTAAAGTTTGTGGTTTTTCATTCTGTCCGTTCGCAGTATGAAGTTAGTTGTTAGTTATCATTTGCGAATTGTTATCATGATTTTTTTGTTTGTTTATATTTTTCGTGATATGTTTTGACATTTCCGATGTTATGTTGTGCGGTAGTGCGGGTGTTTTTAAAAAACGTTAAATTGTGACAAGAATTATTGTGTTTGAAAAATCGTGGAAAAATATCTGGTATCAGGCGAGAGGTTACCGTTTTCAGTGGAAAAAAACTGTAGATTGGTAAGTTATAATTAGGGGAGAGTCTCCAGTTGTGAGACGGGTTTCATTTTTGACCCGTAAATTGTAAACGGGTAAACGAAATTGTTAATAAAATACACCGTTCGAAAGGTAACAGAAATACGCAACTTTTATTAAAAGAAAGTATAGTGTTTCGATGAACTCAAAAAATTTTACGATACATTTTCCGAGCACATCGCTTTTTTCAAAAAAAAAAAATGTCTCCAGTTGTGAGACACTCATTAAAAATTGCTAAAATTTAATAAGTTTGACATAAAACGTTATGTTTAGTAGAAATAATTAAATATATTAATAATATATATTATTGTATACTAAATAATAATATTTATTCGCCAAAATATGACTATCAAATAAACACAATTTAATAGCTTGAACAAGAGCATTAAAATTGATTTCTTCTGAATCAATTGACTTTTTTCCACTTGACATGCCCAAAAATTCTAGAAAAAAAATCAAAACAACATTTAAATAGTATGCCTGCAAAGTCGTATTTTTTATGCTGCCCAGATGGGTGTTGACACCGTCTCACAACTGGAGATATGCTGTGTCTCACACCCAGAAATTGGCGCTATTTTGAAAAAGGAAAATTAAATTATTTTCAACCGTAGATTGGAACAATGCAATATTGCATCACAAAATATAAGGAAAACACTAAAAGAAAATGCATTACATTTACCTTTTCCAATTAATTAACTTGGAAAAAAAGTACTTTGTATTTATTGAAAAAACGCTTTTTAGTCGATTATCACACACAGTGTTGGTATTTAACAAAAACAGTTTATATATCCGCTTCGGCGTACACGAAAAAGTTGGCTCATATAAAAAGAAATGTTTTTATATAAACCAATCGGCTTTTTAATATTGCATGTTAAAAAAAATTGACTGTCTCACAACTGGAGGTGTCTCACAACTGGAGACTCTCCCCTATTAATTAAAATTTTCTTCTTAATTAAATCATTTATATTATTTCATTTTATTTTGTTAAATAAAAATCTCAAAATAACTTAAAAACAAATTTTATTCGTATATCTTATTATTATTATTATTATTATTATTATTATTATTATTATTTTTTTTTTTTTTTTTTGCTTAGGGAATTTTGGGAAATCTGCTTACAGATACCTTGGACTCCGCACTCCAAGGTTATGTGGGGTTGGTAAAATAAAAAAAAAGGGAATTTAAAAAAAAAGGATAAATAAATAAATGTTATAATAAATTTAATAAACTGGCGACCTACTACCAGCCCGACCCACTAAAACCCGTAACCCTTCTTTTGGAGCCCTTTACCCTCCCTCGGAACTGTCGTAAGACTTTAGCCTTCGAGGGAGGCGCTCCAACTCTATCGCTGCTGCGACTTTGTTCTGTGTCTGCGGTTCTCCTGCGTCAATAGTTAAAAAATTTAAAACTATTTCAATATAAAAGCGGAATTAACAGCACAACAACAATAAAAAACAAAAATTTTAAGAAGTTTAAAAAGTCAAAAGATAAAATTATAAACGGATATATAAAAAAAAATAAAAATAAACGCGTATAAAATATTGAAAACATAAAATTGTACAAAGATGAATAAAAAAAACAAAACAAATTAAAAAAAATGTATAGGGACAAATTAATCACAAAATAAATTAATAAAAAACAAACAAACAAATTAAAAGCTGTTTAAATTACGCCTTTTGGCGGCCGTCGAGATCCTTCCTCGACATAACCGAGATTATGAAGTTCTCGACTTGCCGCCAATTCTCCTCCGACTGGGTCATCAGCGATACCATATTCTCCGGTGTAACTTGACTGTTTACACCTTCGAACATGGCCCGCCTCTCCAAGTCCCATTTTTTGCATGAGAAGAGGGTGTGCTCCGCGTTGTCCTCAGGGAACTGGCAATATGCACACACCTCGTTCTCGCGTAATTTAAAGCGACACAGGTACGAGTTAAAACACCCGTGACCTGTGAGCGCCTGAGTCAAATAATAGGAAACCTGACCGTGTTTCCTATTTATCCAGGTGGCAAGTGCCGGGATAAGGCGATAGGTCCATCGACCTTTTCCCTCACCATCCCATCTTTCCTGCCATCTTTCTATGAGCCTGTGCCTCGCTTCTTTGCGGATCAGGCCC
Organism: Leptopilina heterotoma; assembly: GCF_015476425.1. Classification (NCBI taxonomy): domain Eukaryota; kingdom Metazoa; phylum Arthropoda; class Insecta; order Hymenoptera; family Figitidae; genus Leptopilina; species Leptopilina heterotoma. The sequence continues at coordinate 2,093,370 of NW_025110849.1, forward strand.
TTGCTTGGTCTTAATTCCTCATCCCAGGAACTGCTTTCTTTAGAAAAGAGAAACATTTCTTCCCTTTCCCTCGCCAAGAGATCTGCTGGCGGGACACTTGCAAGGACCTGCACAGCACTCGTAGATACCGTCTTATATGCAGAGATGATACGCGTTGTTATCGATCTCTGCGCCGACAGTATCTTTTCACAGATGGTAACACATCTTTTACTCCTCAGGGATGGGGCCCACGCTGGTGCTGCATAGAGCATTTTAGCGTGGGCGACACTCGCCACCAGTCTTCTTTTTTGTTCACGGGGTCCGCCAACATTTGGCATTAACCGTGAAAGATTAGCCGCACACTCGATCGCCTTATTCGACGCCGTAGCCATGTGGTGGTGGAAGTTTAACCTTCCATCCAACTCCACACCAAGGTATTTAATTTGTTTACTCCACTTGACCTCGAATCCGTCTATCACGATTCGTGGGAGCTCATAACCACGTCTGTCTGTGACTAGCAGTGCCTCGGTCTTTTCCAGGGCCATTTCAAGACCTCTGGTATCCAGCCAGCTTTTTGCTAGTCGCAGACATTCGTTCACCAATGTCCCAAGAGCCTCCTCACTCTCGGCAGTGCACACGAACAACGCGACGTCCGCAAAGCCGATGATCATCGCACCTTCGGGCAGATCCATTCGCAGAAAATCATCGTAAGATACATTCCATACAAATGGACCCACCCTCGAGCCTTGAGGAGCCCCACGCTGCATCTCTTCCCTGAGAGTGCAGGTGTCTCCCTCATATATAACCCACCTGTCGCTAAGATAATTATCCATTATCCGCAACAAGTAGGGCGGCATGTTTTTCTTTTCCATCGACTCGATGAGATCTTTCCATCTTGCGGAATTAAACGCGTTGCGTATGTCAATTGCTACCAACGCGCAGAAGCTCTTCTTTTTCCCAGGTCCCAATTTGTTTTTTCCTGCTTTGGCTATGTCCACAACTGCCTGGATGGCATCAACTGTGGACTTGCCTTTACGGAAACCAAATTGGTAATCGGATAGACGATTCTCTTCGGTCAAGTGGCCCTGCATTCTCTGGAGAACCATATCCTCTAGAAGTTTACCCATCGTATCTAGCAGGCATATAGGCCTGTACGATGAAACCTTATCTAGAGGTTTTTCACCTTTCCTTAGGAGGACTAACCTCTGTCGCTTCCAGTCGCGGAAGAACTCTCCTCTCTCAAGGCAAAGATTGAAGCATCGAAGCAGAATCTGGGGTGAAGTGTCGATTACCAACTTTAGGATCTCGTTACTTATCCCATCGATTCCAGGCGCCTTGCCTGTTTTTAATCTTTTGCCTGCTTTTTTCAGTTCACTAAGTGTGAAGAGTTCTTCCTCTTCGACTTTGCAAAAACTCCAGTCCCTTCTAAGGTATGGTTCTGCAGGAGGAAACAAAGAACTTATTATCTTTCTGACCCAATCGGGATTGTCCAGGCCGGGGGTCTTTTGCCTCGTCACTAATTTCTTAGTTACGATTTTAAAAGCCAGACCCCATGGGTCCTTATCGACCTCCTCGATTAGGTCCTTCCAGCTACGGCGTCGCGACTTGCGGATCTCTTTCTTGAGGTCCTTTTTCGCCTCCTTGAAAGCCTCTTTCAGCAAGGGATCTCCCTTAGAACGGGTATATGTCCTTCTTGCTTTGAGGCATTCCTTTCTCAAGGAGGACAGTTTTTCTGACCACCAGTGCAAGGATTTTTTCCTTGGAAAGGCGCCTTTGCGACGTGGCATCGACGCATTGCAAGCGGTGACGATTATATTTCGCACCGCTCGCACCTCTCCATTTAGACTTTTCGGCCTCCTCACCCAACCAGAATCCTCAATTAAGATAGATTCTTTTAGGGACCGGCTGAACTTCTCCTTGTCGAGTTTCTTAATGTTCCACGAGAAGGTTTTGCGACTAGGAGCTTCCTGTCTCTTTCCTCCTCGTGTGTCTCCCATTGAGACTGAGAACTCAATGTACTGGTGGTCACTTGCTGTATATTCCTCAGAGACCCGCCAGTCGCTTATGCGGCTAAATATATTAGACGATGCTATCGTTAGATCTATTATCGATCCGATCGCACCTCGTCTAAACGTCCATGTTTTTCCCCGGTTTATAACTAATAAATCGTTCTTGGAGATCATTTCTCCAATCAGAATTCCTCTCTTGTCGAGCCTCGTCTCACCCCACTCTGGCGACTTTGCATTAAAATCGCCAGTGATGATGACATCCAGCTTGGATGCTATGAGGCTCGATTCTAGGTCTTCTATATTGGCTTCGAAGGTGGTCAGCGGGTCGTTGGGTGAGAAGTAGCAGCTATACATACGTATGTTAGCCACCTCTATCCACACAAACCCGCTGCTTGTCTCCAAGAACTTGTCAACCCGCAATTCTGGGTTGCACAGCTTGATGGCGGCTCTCTTCGCCTTATCCTGATACCAAGGTGCGAGGTCGCTTCCTTGATACTGCTCACTGCAGAACAGGATATCCACCTCATTTTCCCTAGCTGTTTGCATCAGGAGCACCTGTGCATCCTTACTTGTATGCAGGTTGACTTGAAGGAGCTTTAAGGATTTGCCCTTTTAAGTTTCTCCAGTTCCTCCTTGTAAACCGGGCAGGAAATTCTTCCAGGGATATGGTTGACTTCCGTTTTTCCCAAATCTGTACACGTTATGCACTTTGGCTTGTCATTAGTACACTTTTTGGAGAAGTGTCCCGCTTCGCCGCATCTCCGACAGTTTTTTGTTCTGTCGGGGCCCTTGCAAATTCGGGTCACGTGTCCATAGGCTAGGCACTTTTGACATCTTGTCACTTCTAAGTGCGTTCGGATGGATGCATTTATCCAGCCAATACGCACTTTGCCCAGCTTAAGCAGACTCTCGCTGTCCGTTTCATTCAAGCGTACTAGTGCCACTTTCGTACCACCAAAACGTGTCAGAAGTCGGCAAGTCACCTCTAATTCGGGCTTTTGCAACTTCTGCTTTAAGACGGTTAAAACGTCCTCCTCTAAAGTTGTTTCGACAAGATCCCGAATTTCGAGGGTCTTTTTACTGACAAGAGCCGTAACCTCGGCCTTGTCCAGAAGAACGGAGGTAAGATTCTGAGCGAACTTTGAAGTTTCACCCCCCTTTTTCACAACAACAAGAACCTCTTTTTTAAGAGTTCTCCTAATTTTCACAATCTCTGTTCCAGTTTCCTCTGGCTTTACCGAAGTTGTTGCCAGTTTTATGAGATCATGGTAGGTCTCTGGATTCCGGGCCACAATTTTTATTGCCTCCGTTGTTCTAATTTTGGGGGGGCGCTTCTGAAGTCGCTCCCTCTCCTCCGCTTTCTTCAAGGCCTTTTTCTTACGGGCCTCCCGTTTCCTATTGGAGACAGTTTTAAAGTCTTTTCGTTTTCAGGCTTATTTGCCACAGTTGCCTCCGAATAAGAAGCAACCCTGGCCGAAGCAGCCTTACTCACCTCCGTCTCCATAACAGTAGGGTTTGCCTTGGTCTCCTTGCTCTTAACCCTCTTACCCTTGGGAGTGGTCACAGAAGAATCAGTCTCCGGACCTTCAAACTCTCTAGGGCGCTTCCTTGGGTCGATGGACTTGCTCTCGCTGGATGTGGCGTGCGACATCGATCTAGGAGTTTCAGGATTCGACCTTGGTTTGCTTGGGCTAATGAAGGGCTTAGGTATAAATCGCAGGTTTCTGCAAAGCACCTCGTGCACCTTCTCCATTGCCACCATTCCATCCTTAACATCCTTGCTAATGTTTTTTTGCTTTTTGCAAGCACGCCACATACTATCCAGTATTATTGGGATCAGATCGACCTGTTCTAAAACATTTTCTTCGAATCTGCTAAGTCCCACATCCTCAGAATTTTTTATTTGGCTCCCTCCAAAATCCTTGGAGCCGTCTGCACCGACTACCGGGGCTTGAACCCGATCAGAATCGGTGACGGGATTACCCTCATTTGAGGTACCCGCTTGGAGTAATTTATTTGAATCTTTATCCATTTCATTCATTTTTTTTTGGTTTTAGAATCAGGGAACCACCCTGTTGGTTGCCCTTTAGTGAAAAGCCCCGCCACCACGGCAAGGTCTACCGAACATATCCATGATGTCAATCATGTCTGGCAGTGGATAGGCATCCACTTCTCCCAGCACATCAAAGACATCGATGATGTTCGGTAGTGGACAACCATCGGCGGGGATTATTATTATTATTATTATTATTATTATTATTATTTTTTTTTTTTTTTTTTTTTTTGCTTAGGGAATTTTGGGAAATCTGCCTACAGATACCTTGGATTCCGTACTCCAAGGTTATGTGGGGTTGGTGTGATAAAACAAAAGGAGATAAAAAAAAGAAAAATAAATATATAAAATAGTAAATTTAATAAACTGGCGACCTACTGCCAGCCCGACCCACTAAAACCCGTAACCCCTCTTCTGGAGCCCTTTACCCTCCCTCGGAACTGTCGTAAGACTTTAGCCTTCGAGGGTGGCGCTCCAACTCTGTCGCTAATGCGACTTTCTGCTTTTCTCTGCGGTCATCCTGCGTTAATAGTTAAAAATTTAAAACTATTTCAATATAAAGCGGAATTAACAGCACAACAATAATTAAAAATAACAAATGTGTAATTAAGTGTAAAAAGTCAGAAGATAAAATTATAAACGGATATATAAAAAAAAGAAAAAATAAACGCGTATAAAAAATTCAAAAACATAAAACTGTACAAAGATGAATAAAAAACACAAACAATTAAAAAATGTATAAGGACAAATAAATCACAAAATAAATTAATAAAAAACAAACGAACAAAATTAAAAGCTGTTTAAATTACGCTTTTTGGCGGCCGTCGAGATCCTTCCTCGACATAACCGAGATTATGAAGTTCTCGACTTGCCGCCAATTCTCTTCCGACTGGGTCATCAGCGATACCATGTTCTCCGGTGTAACTTGTCTGTTTACACCTTCGAACATGGCCCGCCTCTCCAAGTCCCAATTCTTGCATGAGAAGAGGGTGTGCTCCGCGTTGTCCACAGGGAACTGGCAATATGCACAAACCTCGTTCTCGCGTAATTTAAAGCGACACAGGTACAAGTTAAAACACCCGTGACCTGTGAACGCCTGAGTCAAGTAATAGGAAACCTGACCGTGTTTCCTATTCATCCAGGTGGCGAGTGCCGGGATAAGGCGATAAGTCCATCGACCTTTTTCCTCACCATCCCATCTTTCCTGCCATCTTTCTATGAGCCTGTGCCTCGCTTCTTTGCAAATCAGGCCCTTGCTTGGTCTTAACTCCTCATCCAAGGAACTTTTTTCTTTAGAAAAGAGAAACATTTCTTCCCTTTCCCTCGCCAAAAGATCTGCTGGCGGGACACTTGCAAGGACCTGCACAGCACTCGTAGATACCGTCTTATATGCAGAGATGATACGCGTTGTTATCGATCTCTGCGCCGACAGTATCTTTTCACAGATGGTAACACATCTTTTGCTCCTCAGGGATGGGGCCCATGCTGGTGCTGCGTAGAGCGTTTTAGCATGGGCGACACTCGCCACCAGTCTTCTTTTTTGTTCACGGGGTCCGCCAACATTTGGCATTAACCGTGAAAGATTAGCCGCACACTCCATCGCCTTATTCGACGCCATAGCCATGTGGTGGTGGAAGTTTAACCTTCCATCCAACTCCACACCAAGGTATTTAATTTGTTTACTCCACTTGACCTCGAATCCGTCTATCACGATTCGTGGGAGCTCATAACCACGTCTGTCTGTGACCAGCAGTGCCTCGGTCTTTTCCAGGGCCATTTCAAGACCTCTGGTATCCAGCCAGCTTTTTGCTAGTCGCAGACATTCGTTCACCAATGTCCCAAGAGCCTCCTCACTCTCGGCAGTGCACACGAACAACGCGTCGTCCGCAAAGCCGATGATCACCGCACCTTCGGGCAGATCCATTCGCAGAAAATCATCGTAAGATACATTCCATACAAATGGACCCACCCTCGAGCCTTGAGGAGCCCCACGCTGCATCTCTTCCTTGAGAGTGCAGGTGTCTCCCTCATATATAACCCACCTGTCGCTAAGATAATTATCCATTATCCGCAACAAGTAGGGCGGCATGTTTTTCTTTTCCATCGACTCGATGAGATCTTTCCATCTTGCGGAATTAAACGCGTTGCGTATGTCAATTGCTACCAACGCGCAGAAGCTCTTCTTTTTCCCAGGTCCCAATTTGTTTTTTCCTGCTTTGGCTATGTCCACAACTGCCTGGATGGCATCAACCGTGGACTTGCCTTTACGGAAACCAAATTGGTGATCGGATAGACGATTCTCTTCGGTCAAGTGGCTTTGCATTCTCTGCAGAACCATATCCTCTAGAAGTTTACCCATCGTATCTAGCAGGCATATAGGCCTGTACGATGAAACCTTATCTAGAGGTTTTTCACCTTTCCTTAGGAGGACTAACCTCTGTCGCTTCCAGTCGCGGGAGAACTCTCCTCTCTCAAGGCAAAGATTGAAGCATCGAAGCAGAATCTGGGGTGAAGTGTCGATTACCAACTTTAGGATCTCGTTACTTATCCAATCGATTCCAGGCGCCTTGCCTGTTTTCAATCTTTTGCCTGCTTTTTGCAGTTCACTAAGTGTGAAGAGTTCTTCCTCTTCGACTTTGCAAAAACTCCAGTCCCTTCTAAGGTATATTATTATTATTATTATTATTATTATTATTATTATTATTATTATTATTATTATTATTATTATTATTATTTTTTTTTTTTTGCTTAGGGAATTTTGGGAAATCTGTTTACAGATACCTTGGATTCCGCACTCCAAGGTTATGTGGGGTTGGTAAAATAAAAAAAAGGGAATTTAAAAAAAAGGATAAGTAAATAAATGTTATAATAAATTTAATAAACTGGCGACCTACTACCAGCCCGACCCACTAAAACCCGTAACCCTTCTTTTGGAGCCCTTTACCCTCCCTCGGAACTGTCGTAAGACTTTAGCCTTCGAGGGAGGCGCTCCAACTCTATCGCTGCTGCGACTTTGTTCTGTGTCTGCGGTTCTCCTGCGTCAATAGTTAAAAAATTTAAAACTATTTCAATATAAAAGCGGAATTAACAGCACAACAACAATAAAAAACAAAAATTTTAAGAAGTTTAAAAAGTCAAAAGATAAAATTATAAACGGATATATAAAAAAAAATAAAAATAAACGCGTATAAAATATTGAAAACATAAAATTGTACAAAGATGAATAAAAAAAACAAAACAAATTAAAAAAAAATGTATAGGGACAAATAAATCACAAAATAAATTAATAAAAAACAAACAAACAAATTAAAAGCTGTTTAAATTACGCTTTTTGGCGGCCGTCGAGATCCTTCCTCGACATAACCGAGATTATGAAGTTCTCGACTTGCCGCCAATTCTCTTCCGACTGGGTCATCAGCGATACCATATTCTCCGGTGTAACTTGACTGTTTACACCTTCGAACATGGCCCGCCTCTCCAAGTCCCATTTTTTGCATGAGAAGAGGGTGTGCTCCGCGTTGTCCTCAGGGAACTGGCAATATGCACACACCTCGTTCTCGCGTAATTTAAAGCGACACAGGTATTATTATTATTATTATTATTATTATTATTATTATTATTATTATTATTATTATTATTATTATTATTCCGTGCCCGGTTGGAACTTTTGTTCTACCCGGGGCGCATTAGAACCTGTTCTTTTGCGCGGGGTTGCTGGTCCTCTATCGGACGCGTGCCAGGTGGCGGATAGGTTAGCTTCCTAGAAATAGGTGGTATCGAGGAAATCAAATACTCGACGCGGACCAAAACCAGCAAACAAGAAACATCCATCATGAGCGATTGTAAAAACGAGGAAGAGTACCTGCGGGGTAATGCTACGGCTAAATCCCTCACTGGTTCCGATCGTCAAGCGCTTTCGAGCGTGAGGGCGGTGGCCAGTGGCCCAAGGATGCAGGAGGGCAACAACGCGTTGGTAGTGCTACAGATCATCGTGGACAGGTCGGAGAGACGAGGGAGTACGAGCAGCGTGACGAGTCAAGCCAGCTGCATTTCTGTCTTCAGTAATGCCTCGGCAAAGGACATTGCAAGCTGCAACCAAGATCGAGATGAATGCATTAAGCTGCGGGAGGAAGAGGCAGCGAGCATTTTAGAAATGGAGGAGGAGGTCAGCAAGATGCTGAAGTCCTGTGAAGTCCAGAAGAATGTCAATAGGACAATCAAGGATGGACTCAGAAGCTTAACATCGCTCATAAGGGACGTAAAGGAGAAGCACGCAGCAGCTACCAAAAAAGATGAGAGTCTCTACCAGGGATTGACTTGGTCGGAAGAGGCCAGACAGGATCGTAGAGCCAGACGAGATCGCTGTAACGCGATCGTGTTGAGAAACGTCGTCTTGGATGCTCAGAAGCGGAAGAGAAGTGATCCTGAGCCTGCGAAGGATCCAAAAAGGAAAAAGGAGGAGAAACCAAAAAAGACTGGAGGCAAGGGGAACAAAACGGTTCCAAAGCCAGACCAGGTCAAGAAGGGAAGAGCCACAGTGATCGTTAAAGTGGCCGAAGGAAAAACTTTCGCTGAAGTGCTGGCGAAGGTTCGAAGGGAGGCTGACCTGGAGGCCAGCCAGACAAGGGTTGTGGGAGCTTTACCCACTAAAAAAGGAGACCTTCTCATTAAAATTGGAGGGTCTTCCAACAAGAAGCTGTTCACCGAGGAGGTGACAAAAGTAATCGGCGATTTGGGTAAGGTGCAGATTGCGGTCCGGCAAACTACGTTGGAAATCCGCGATATGGACGCCCTTACTGAAAAGGAAGACGTTTTGAATGCCCTGGAGCAAATCTCTACGGTGCCAGCAGGGAGCAGAAGGGTGGCGGTCCTTGGCCCAAACAAGCGAGGAGTAAAGCTCGCTGTCGTTGTCACCAGCCAAGAGGATGCAGATAAGCTGGAGAAAATAGGACACATTAAAATTGGGTTCGTGTCCTGCCAGGTCAGAAGAAGAACTACGGTCACAAGGTGCCATAGGTGCCTTGGCTACGGCCACATAGGAAGAGATTGCCAAGAGGTAGACAGGTCGGCTGCGTGCTTCAAGTGCGGAGAAGCCGGCCATAAGGTAGCAGATTGTAAGAAGAGCTCATGCTGCTTCTTTTGTCAGGCGAAGTTCGGCGAAAAGGAGGACATTCAACACGTCGCCGGATCAGGTCGGTGCAAGGTCTTCAGGACTGCCTTAGAGGAAGCTAAGAAGACTTTGTCAAGGACAAGGAGAAAATAAGGCCAGAACAAGAGCGGCACGGGAGAGTCGCGCCAGCGACTACATGGAACCATTCATCTACGAAGTCTGAAGCCACTAGGTAGTTCCGTAGGTGGATAGAAGGTTCGAAACCCAGGGGAAACAAGAAGAGGTTTTAGTCGGTAGGGTGACTGCCGTTAAAAGCAGGTATGTGAGGCTTCTTTTTTTTCCTTGCATTTTGTACGAGTCCGACATACCCCAGGTAAGTGGGATCTTTCTGGGGATGCGTAAATGCATTTCCTCTTCTCCCCCGTGAATAAAAAAAAAAAAAAAAATTATTATTATTATTATTATTATTATTATTATTATTATTATTATTATTATTATTATTATTATTATTATTATTATTATTATTATTATTATTATTATTATTATTATTATTATTATTATTATTATTATTATTATTATTATTATTATTATTATTATTATTATTATTATTATTTTTATTTATAATTATAATTGATAATATTTATTGTATTTTGATTTATTATTATTATTGAAAATTTTATGCATTTTTAAAATCTAAAAAAACTGAAATATCGAATTGTCAATAAAAGTTGTATTATTTTCAATTTTCAACGATTATTAATTTTAATTAAAAAATTCAATTTTCCTAAATCAATAAAAAATATCGTTCTAAATTTTATTACATTGGTCGTTTTCGTAAATATTACTGTTCAATAATATTAATTATTCAAAATAATTAATTAATTTTTTAATATTTAGTATTTCAATTAGTTTTTCAAAAATTTAATTAATCTTCAATTATTAACTTATACAGTGCAGGATCTATAGAGTCTAAATTTTTTGGGAAGAGCGATCCCTTTAGTGTGTGCTTTTTTTGATTGCTATTATGAGTGATAATAGCTCCTGGTTCTTTTATGTTTAAAAAATTGTTCGAAACAATTAATTTTTCAAAAATAAAAAAAAAATTCAATTGTTTCAAATTTTAATTAATTTAAAAAAAATTATTTTACACAAAAAATTTATTTATTTTTAAAAATAATTGCAATTCAAAATCTATTTGAATTTAGTATTTTAATAAATTACTTTTTTTATTATGTTAAAAATAAAATGTTTTTTTAAAATATTTTATTAATTTTTTACAATATTTGAATTTTAAATAATTCAAAAGTCAATTATTAATTATTCAAAAATAAATCAAACAATTTTAATTAATTCAAAAATAAATTATTCTGTTTTTAATAAAAAATTTAATTATTTTGAAATCATTGAAAAATGTAATTGTTCAAAATAATAATTAATTATTCAAATATCAAAAATACAATTAATTCAAAATTAAATTATTTCATTTTAAATAAAAAATTGAATTATTCCGAAATAAAATTCAAAAATCAATAAAACAATCAATTTACAATTTGGGTCATATTTGGGGTAATTGTAAACAAGGGATAAATGTAAACAATAGATGTTTCAACTAAATTTACAAATTTAAAAATTAGTACGACGTCAATATTTTTACCTCAGATCACCTACAAGATGTTCTGAGTATTGCCAATATTTTATTTTGACAATTGGCAATGCCATAGTGTAAGTTATCTTTTAATGCAAAAAAGATTGAAAATCAAAATTTTACTGTTTCAGTATTTTGTCTCGCATTTGCATAAAAATAAATTTAAAAATCAAACAAAAATATGTAATTCTTCCTTATTAATGCCTTAACAAAAATTAACTTTGATTTTTGATTTTCGTCAATTTAGTTAATAAATAATTAAGTGTTTACATTTATCCCGAGAATTTGAAAACTCGGGGTAAGTGTAAACAGAACTTGAACTACATTTTAAAAGAAAATAATTGAATAAATTTGTTTCTATTTCACAATTTCATTACTTTGACAATGTAAAATTACATAGAAAAGAAAATTAGGTCTTCTTTCATACCTCCTTCGGGTTAGTCAGTTGCAGGTATAGACCTGCATAGTATTGTATAGTTTATGTTTGACCACCATATTGGATCCACCATTTTGAAATTAAAAAAATTCGATTTTAGATTTTTATTCAGCAACTTTAAAAACTTTTAAAGTAACTTTTTACCAAGTTGAATGAAAATCTATTAAAATTTGTTCAAGTTTTTACATTACTAATAATTTTGTAATGGTTGATTATTTATTTTATATGATACATTATCAGTCAATTGGTTGATTTACTATACACCTACGAAGAATTTTTTTTCAGTTTTTCCATCCCTTAAAACAATAGTATACTTGAAATAACTTGTTTTTTAAACCTCGCTTAACTACAGTGGTGTTTACATTTACCCCGAATTTTAGGAAAATTTCAAAATCTCGAGGTAAATGTAAACAATCAGTTTTAGGTGATTCAGGTACATTAATATTTTTTTGTACCTCATAAAATTTTTTTTGGAAAGTAAAGTAATAAGTTTATGCAAAAGAAATCCGTCCCTTTTACCTTTTAATAAAAAAAAATAATGTTTTTGGTGAAAAATAGATATTCCGTTTACATTTACCCTAAATGACCCTACATTATTCTGTTTTAAAAACAATTCAATTAATACTAAATTAATGAAATTGTTATAAGCCGTTAATTAATTTTTAAATTTTAATTATTCAGAAATAAAAATAATATATAAAAATTACATTATTCTGTTTCTAAAACAATTCAATTAATCTGAAATTAATAAAAAATGCAATTTTTAAAATTATTTAATTTAATAAAGCTTCAGTTATTTAAAAATCAACAAAACAATTTTAATCAATTCAAAATTAAATTATTCTGTTTTTAATAAAAATTTCAATTATTCTAAATGAAATTAATTAAAAATGTAATTGTTCGAAAGAAATAATTTAAAATTTAATTTTTCAAAAACTGAAAAAATTATTAAATTGTTTCAAATTTTAATAAATTTTAAAATTATTTTAAACAAAAAATTAATTTATTTTTAAAAATAATTGCATTTCAAAATATATTTGAACTTGATATTTTTATAAATTACTTTTTTTTATTATGTTAAAAATAAATTGTTTTGTTTCAATATTTTATTAATTTTTTACAATATTTGAATTTTAGAGAATAATATTCTTTTCCTTTTAAATGAGAACACGATTACGAAACTATTATTTTTTCCCGGATGCCCTTAATAAATTTTATTTATAATTTTTCATAATTAATGATAGAATGCGACACATTATATTTTTTTTCGTCCCACACAGCACCAAAACTTTCCTGAAAATTTTTTAAAGATTTACTTGTAAACTTCGAAAAATTTACTTGCAAAGTTTAGTGAAAATTGTGTAAAGATTTAAATGTCCCACTTCAATAAATGTTTATAGTCAAATTTTCCTAAAAATTTAACTTAAAACTTGCCTGAACATTTAAATTCAATTTTCGACTACTCTCTTATAAGCGAAAATGTAACTTAAAACTTTCCTGAAAATTTAAATTAAATTTTCGCCTATATACAGTAGGCGAAATTTTTTTTTAAATGTTCAGGAAAGTTTCACGCTAAACATTTATTGAAGTAGGACATTTAAATCTTTACAAAATTTATACTAAACTTTTCAAGTAAATACTTCGAAGTTTGCAAGTAAATCTTTAATAAATTTTTAGGAAAGTTTCGATGCTGTGTGGGGTGCTATCTAATTATTAGCTATTAATTGATTTCTTATAAGTGAAAAACATAGAATTAATTTATTATTTTAGCTAAGAAGCTGAAAAAGAAGATTTGTTTTGAAAAACATCATTGGTACCTTTTTTGATAAACAATATAATGGCCAACGTCCAGACAAGGTATATTGCTTTAAGTATTAAAGATTATGAAAGATTAAAAACGTATGGAAGAATGTTGAATGATAACCATATGTTTAAATTTGAAGAATTATTACGAATTCAGTCAAATTCTGTTTTTGATATGCAAAGTACATTGCTTTTACAAACTCCTAAATTCATTGTTCCGATTAGAGAAGGTCAAAGACATATTCAAATACTTTTTAGTGGTTTTGCTAATAAGGGACATTGGATTTGTACTTATTACGATGGAGTGAGATTGAATGTTTTTGATAGTGTTAATGAAAGGCGTTTGACTGATGATCATAAAAGTTATTTAAGTAGATTGTTTCCATTTCACCCACAATTAGTTTTTGTAGATGTTGATCAACAACCTCTAGGTAGTCTTGAGTGCGGAGTTTATTCGATAGCGTTTGCAACATCTATACTTTTTAACGAAATGCCAAATACTGTTAATTATAAGACTCGTAATAATGCGATGAGAAATCATTTAGAAACAATGTATAAAAATAATCGTCTAACTCCTTTTCCGTCAGTGAGAGCATCTAATATTAGACATTTGATTGTGGAGAATAGTTTTGCTAGAGACCGAATTCAAAATGATAAACCAAACCCTTCTCGTTTTTCTGAGATTTCCCCACGTAATAATGTAAAGAGAGTTCTATCAGATAAACATTTAAATATCAAGCACTCTTTAAGTGATGAAAGTGAAAAGAAGAAACTTCGTGTAACCAGTGATAATGTTAAAAATGTTTCATTAGTTAAACAATCAGAAATTGAGCATCCTCTAGATAAACAAAATGATAAACAGATCCTTCGTGCAATGAAAGCTAAAGAGAGAATGAGGAAGGCAAGGCGTGAATTAACGGATGAACAGAAAATAATTAGAAAAGAGAATGATAGACTAAGGAAACGTCATAGTAGAGAGATAGAAACGGAAGTTTAAAAAAAAGAAGGCCAACAGAGAGATTTGATATGCAAAAAAAAAATTATCCAAAGAAACAGAAGATGAAAAGAAAGAGCGTCAAGAAAAAAATTTGTTATGTAAAACAAAGCAATTATTTTTAGAAAATGAAGAAAAAAAGCAACAACGACAAGAAAAATGTTCACAAAGTAAAAGGAATAAGAAAAACAATAAAAAATTGGAAACCACGGGTGTTGCAATTAAGTCCCTCGAAGCTTTTGAAGAAAGTATTGTTCCTCAAAATTACTTAGGTTTGATGAATGTTGTGTGTCAGTTTTGCGGTGCGTTACATTTTTTGAGTGAATTGCCAGCAGATAAATTATTTAACTCTTGCTGCCATAAGGGAAAAGTTATTTTAAATGATTTAAGTCCTTATCCAGATTATTTACAAAATTTATTATTTGATTCTAGCTCTGAAGGTAAAAATTTTAGAGAGAATATTCGTTCGTATAATAGTGCATCCGCCTTTGCCAGCATGGGAGCTAAATTAGAAATTCCTAAAGGAAGAGGTCCTTTTGTTTTTCGTATACATGGACAAGTGTATCACAATACATACGATCTTCATCCTAATAATAGTGAAAGTCGAAAATATGGACAACTATACATTCTTGATACTAATCAAGCAGTTCTTGAACGATTGAAACATGATTCTAACAAAAAATGTTTACCATCATTAATGAAAGAAATAGACGAATTGTTGAGATATATTAATCCTTACGCTAAAGCATTTAAAATGATGAGAGAAGTAGAATTAGAAGAAGAAATACGAGCGAAATTGCAAAATGAACCTATGAGAGATATTCAAATGTGGATAAAAAGAGACAGATCATTGAATCAAAGCAAATTTAAAGTTCCGTCTTGTAATGAGGTGGCAGTTGTATTCGTTAGTGAAGATGGTGAACCTCCAGTAGAACGTGATATATGTATACATCCAAGAAATGATAAAAGTATTCCTATTCACAATCTCAGTGCAAATGCTGATCCCATGATATATCCGTTAGTGTTTCCTGCAGGTGATCCAGGATGGACAGTAAATATAAAACAGAAAGGAGGCACTGATCGTGATGTTACTCTTTTACAGTTTTACATTTTTCGTCTTTCTTATAGAGGAAAATTTAATCCTTGTTTGCAAATGGGCAAATTAAGTCAACAACTGATAGTTGATTTTTGGTCGAAAGTGGAAGGTTTGCGTATCAGCTACATATATTCGAATCAAAAAAAACTTCGAGCTGAATTGTATTGTGGATTGATGGATTATTTATATAATAAAGCTGCAGAAGAAAATGTTCGACCAGGAAGAATAATTGTTTTACCATCAACATTTACTGGTGGACCACGTTCTTACCAACAATTTTTTATGGATGCCATGCGATTAGTTCAAGAATTTGGAAAACCAGATTTATTTATTACCATGACATGTAATCCGAAATGGTGTGAAATTACAGAAAATTTGTTATGTGGTGAAACTGCATTTGATCGGCCAGATATTGTTGCAAGAGTTTTTCAACAAAAAGTAAAAGCGCTAATGATTGAATTAAAAGACAACCAAATTTTTGGACCAGTTATTGCTTATGTATATGTGATAGAATTTCAAAAGCGTGGATTACCACATGTACATTTAATTGTCTTTTTAGATCAATCACATGCTATTCGTGATGCAGAAACTGTTAATAAAATAATTTGTGCAGAAATTCCTGATGAAGCAAAACATCCAGAACTTTTTAACATTGTAAAACAGTTTCAAGTTCATGGACCTTGCGGAAAACAAAACATGAATTCACCGTGCATGAATCCTGAAACAAAAGTTTGCACTAAACATTATCCGAAACCATTTACTTCAGAAACAGATTATTCGAAAAATTATCCAGAATATAGACGAAGAAATGATGGCAGAAAAATTATATTTTATAACAAAGATGGTTCAATTAAATGCACTGCAGACAATTCAATGATTGTGCCATATAATCCATATTTAAGTAAAAAATTTGCTTGTCATATTAATGTTGTAGCATGCGGTAGCATAGGTGGTGTTAAATATTTATTTAAATATTGTTATAAAGGTCATGATTGTGCGATAGTAGGTATTAAGGATAATAATCAGGTAATGAATTATGATGAACCGCAACATTATTTAAACACACGATATGTATGTCCACCAGAAGCAATGCATAGACTACTCGAATTTAATATGCATGAACAATCACATGCAACGTATAGATTAGCTGTACATTTACCTGATCATCAAACAATATGCTTCACAGAAGGAATGGAACAAAAGGCAATTGACACATTTAAAAATACGACATTAACAGCATGGTTTGAGTTAAATAAAAAAGATCCTAAAGCACACAAATATTTATATTCAGAAATACCACACAATTATGTATTCATTCAACAAACAAAAACTTGGAAAAAAAGAGAACGGATTACCAAACCTTTAATTTCTCGAATGTATTTTGTAAGTCCAAAAGATATTGAAAGATATTGGTTGAGAACTTTACTACTTTATGTACTGTGACGATGTGAATTGTCGTTCTTTATTTTGTCGAAATTCTGAATCGTCATGTCATCTGTCGGAATTATCCCTGAACCGTGATCGTTAATTGGTATGGTAATTTAGAAAGTCGGAACTGCCGTGTGACCCACTATCAGTGGTGAATGTGTGTCGCGCGGCTAGTTAGTAGGAGAGAAAGTGGTAGAGGGCAGAGCCGCTGTCTATTAGAAAGAGATAGAGAGAGGAGAGCCAGCGGAACGAGAGAGAAGAAGAGATGAAGAAGCCGAGCACGTGTGGGAAAAGCCGAGAAACCGGTGTCATTAGTTTTCGCCGACATCTTGGTAGAGAGTGTTCTATGAGATGTGTAAACAGTATCTTGTAGAGACGTGCGTAAGAGTTCTTTTGTAAAAGTTTTGAGTGTTGTGAGAGAGAGAGTTTTGTGTTGAAAAGAGGATTAATAAAGAGTGTAAGTAGAAGTGTAGTGGTTTTCTTTGTATTATTCGTCTATTTATCCCTGAGGAAAATAGCCGCCAAGAAACCAGCAAAAAGGAGAGATTGAGAAACATCGCTGGGTAAGTCAGTATCGAGCCAGTGTTGTGCCAGTCGTGTCTCGTCGTTGGCATTTCTGCTTGCCAATTTGTTCAGGCAGAATTTCCTCTGACGATTGAGAGCGTCTCAGAGGTGTTGTTGTTTGTCGGGTTGTGGTTAAAGAGTCGAGTAGTTTATTAATTTAGCTTAAAAATTAATTGGCGCCTGACGGCGAAATTTACTTGTTTAAATTTCTCAAATTATTATTGTTGTAAAGCGTCGGATTTTGCCTGACGTAAGCAGAACTTTTTGACTTAAAATAAAATTTAGTTAAAATCATACGTCACAGTACGTGGTGCTAAATCATTTGAAGATGTAAGAACGTATGAAGGTACAAGATATAATTCTTTTACGGAAGCAGCTCGTGCCAGAAATTTAATGGTTGATGATAATGAATGGGATAATTGTTTAACTGAAGCTGTAAACTTGAAATTTCCTAAAGAACTTTGTAGATTATTTGCATACATATGTGTATTTGGATTGCCTGCGAATGCTATTGATTTATGGAATAAATATAAAGATATGATTTTTGATAATAATTTACCAGCGGAGGTATCAATTCAAAAGTCGTTAATTTTAATTAATGAAGTACTTAATTTTCATGGATTTTCATTACATCAATTTGGTTTGCCTAATATAGATCAGAAACTTCTTGAACAATATAATTCTGTAGATACGGAAAATAATGCATTAGCATTAAAATTGCTTAAAGAAGAATCTAATATTCTTATTGAAAGTTTAAATAACGAACAGCGTCAAGTTTTTGATGATGTTTTGATGGCAGTATATGATGATAATTGTGAAAATAGATATATTTATCTTGACGGACCGGGAGGTAGTGGTAAAAGTTATTTACATAATACAATTATTACAACTGTTGAAAGTCAGGGATTGATAGTTTTATCAGTTGCATGGACTGGTATAGCTGCTAACCTTTTAAAAGGTGGTCGAACGTCACATAATATGTTTAAATTTCCTATACCAATTAATGAAGATTCAAAATGTAATATTAGTGGAATGTCAAAACATGCAGAAATTTTGAGAAAAGCCAAAATTATTATTTGGGATGAAATAACAATGGCACCTAAGTATGCATTACAAGCAATGGAATGTATGTTGAGAGATATAACAAAATGTAGTAAACCTTTTGGAGGTAAAGTTATTTTGCTTTCAGGAGATTTTCGACAAACTTTACCTATTGTTCCTCACGGTAATCGTACTCACATTGTTGAGGTGTGTGTGAAAAATAGTAGATTATGGCAACATTTTGAAAGTAGATCTTTACATGCTAATGTCAGATTGAATAATGATCAGATCGAGTTTTCAAATTGGTTATTAAATGTCGGTGATGGTAAACCTGCAAGTTCATTTGAGAAAGAAAATAATGTTTTAGAAATTTCAGAAGATCTAATTTCAAATGGGAATTTAATTGATGAAATATATGGGTCATCGATAAGTCCAAATGATTCATCTGTTTACTCCTCTTGTATTCTTTCATTAACTAATGCTGAAGTATTGAACATGAATAAATGCATTTTGTCAAGATTAGAAGCAGAAGAAGTAGTTTATTATAGTAATGATTCACATGTTAATGATGATAATCCAGAAAATATAAATAATCTCATTCCAATAGAATTTTTAAATAGTTTAACACCAGATGGTTTACCTCCTTATAAATTGCCATTGAAAGTAGGATGTATAATTATGTTATTGAGAAATTTGAATTTGGCTCAGGGATTATGTAATGGTACTCGATTAGTTGTAAAATCTTTATTACAGAATGTAATTTCGGCAGAAATTATTTCTGGAAAATCTAAAGGTGAAGTAGTTTTTATTCCTCGCATTGATTTATCACCTTCACAAGACGCACTTCCTTTCAAAATGGTAAGAAGACAATTTCCAATTAGACTTGCCTATGCAATGACTATTAATAAATCTCAGGGCCAATCATTCGATAAAGTAGGAATATATTTACCAATTTCAGCATTTGGTCCTGGTCAAATTTATGTTGGTTGTTCTAGAGTTAAATCTAAAGAACATTTAAAAATTCTAGCTGTTGGTTCTGCAGTATATAAAAATTTAGAATATCCAGAAAAATTATATATCAAAAATATCGTTTATCATGAAATACTTTGAAAAAAAATATTTATTATAATATCTTTGAAAAAAAATCTGGATCCAATTTTTTTCCTAATAAAAAAGGAAGAAAAACCAAATATATATAAAAAATATTGTTTATAAAAAAATATTTTAATAACAAATAAATTTTAATTAGATAAAAGATATTCTACTTCATAAAATTCTACTGAATTAATTATTATGAATAATAAGAACAATGATAAAAATTAAGTTTCAAAAAAAATCGAAAAGCTAACCGAGCTCAATGGCAACAAAATTAAATTATTAAATACTGACATAAAATATTATTTTTTAATAAAATTAATATTAAATATATCAATTTCATTCTTTTGAATGAATATTATAAAAAATGACACAACATAATTAAATTAATCATATAAAAATTGCTAAATATTTAGCTAAAATTGATATTGAATTTCTCAATTTCATTACGCACTACGGTTCATTTAAAATAGTAATATTATAAAAAATGGAAAGAATGACAATGATATTAAAAGTAATAATTTGATTTTTTTGAATTAATGTGAAGATCACGGCAAGAGACCCAAAGTTTTACGAGGGTATCTTGCCGCTGATAAAAGAAAAGGTTAAACCTGAAGATACAGGCACCGTGGTACAGAAAATCAGGAGAACTTTTAAACAGGAAGTTCTCCTGATAGTGAAAAAGGGTGGAGAGACCTTAAAATTTGCGAAAAGTCTGTCCTTGGCCCTGCATGGCAGGGCCGAGGTCATACCTCTTGTAAATAAGAGGTCTCTAGAAATCAGAGACCTGGATGAAGCCACTACAGAGAGTGAGGTGACTTCAGCATTGGAAGAAAAGCTGGGCAAGCCCGACCTGCCTATAGAGTGCAAATTACTGCCGCGCTACAAAGGAACTAAGGTTGCTCTAATCCGCTTGGCAGAAGCAGAAAGTGACATTCTGCTTAAACTTGACCGAATCAAAATCGGCTGGATAAATGCTCAAATTCGCGAGCATGTTGAAGTAGCTAGGTGCCAAAAGTGCTTAGCCTATGGACACTCTACCCGAACCTGCAAAGGCCCCGACAGAAGTAAAAACTGTTGGAGATGCGGCGGAGAGGGACACCTCGCGAAGAGCTGTAAAGTTAAGCCGAAGTGCCTTACGTGCTTGGACCTGGGGAAGCCAGAGACGGATCACGATTCCGGAAAGAGAGCCTGCCCGGTTTACAGAGAAGAACTGCAAAAGATTAAAAGGGCAAATCCTTAAAATTTTTGCAGGTCAACCTGCATACAAGTAAGGATGCACAGTTGCTCCTAATGCAAACAGCAAGGGAAAATGAGGTCGATATCCTGTTCTGCAGTGAGCAGTATCAAGGAAGCAACCTCGCCCCTTGGTATCAGGATAAGGCAAAGAGAGCCGCCATAAAGCTGTGCAACCCAGAATTGCGGGTTGACAAGTTTCTGGAGACGAGCAGTGGGTTCGTGTGGATAGAGGTGGCTAATATACGTATGTATAGCTGCTACTTCTCACCCAACGACCCACTGACAAACTTCGAAGCCAATATCGAAGACCTAGAAGCGAGCCTCACAGAATCCAGGCTGGATGTCATCATCACTGGTGATTTTAACGCAAAGTCGCCAGAGTGGGGTGAGACGAGACTCGACAAGAGAGGAATTCGTATTGGAGAAATGATCTCCAGAAACGACTTATTGGCAGTAAACCGAGGCAATACATGGACTTTTAGACGAGGTGCGATCGAATCAATTATAGATCTAACAATCGCATCGTCTAAACTATTTAGCCGCATAACCGACTGGCGGGTCTCTGAGGAATATACCGCAAGTGACCACCAGTATATTGAGTTCTCAGTCTCGATGGGAGACACACGAGGAGGAAAAAGACAGGATGCTCCTAGTCGCAAAACCTCCTCGTGGAATATGAAGAGACTCGACAAGGAAAAGTTCGGCCGGTCCCTAAGAGAAGCCCTTTTAATTGAGGACTTGGGCTGGGTGAAGAGGCCGAGCAGTCTGGATGCGGAGGTGCGAGCGGTGAGGAACATGATAGTCACCGCTTGCAATGCGTCAATGCCACGCAAAGGCGCTACTCCCGTAAGAAAATCCTTGCACTGGTGGTCAGAGGAGCTAGCCTCCTTGCGAAAGGAATGCCTCAAAGCAAGAAGGACATATACCCGATCTAAGGGAGATCCCTTGCTGAAAGAGGCTTTCAAGGAGGCGAAAAAGAACCTCAAGAAAGAGATCCGGAAGTCGCGACGCCATAGCTGGAAGGACCTAATCGAGGAAGTCGATAAGGACCCATGGGGTCTGGCTTTTAAAATCGTAACTAAGAAATTAGTGACGAGGCAAAAGACCCCCGGCCTGGACAATCCCGATTGGGTCAGAAAGATAATAAGTTCTTTGTTTCCTCCTGCGGAGCCATACCTTAGAAGGGACTGGAGTTTTTGCAAAGTCGAAGAGGAAGAACTCTTCACACTTAGTGAACTGCAAAAAGCAGGCAAAAGATTGAAAACAGGCAAGGCGCCTGGAATCGATGGGATAAGTAACGAGATCCTAAAGTTGGTAATCGACACTTTACCCCAGATTCTGCTTCGATGCTTCAATCTTTGCCTTGAGAGAGGAGAGTTCTTCCGCGACTGGAAGCGACAGAGGTTAGTCCTCCTAAGGAAAGGTGAAAAACCTCTAGATAAGGTTTCATCGTACAGGCCTATATGCCTGCTAGATACGATGGGTAAACTTCTAGAGGATATGGTTCTGCAGAGAATGCAAAGCCACTTGACCGAAGAGAGTCGTCTATCCGATCACCAATTTGGTTTCCGTAAAGGCAAGTCTACGGTTGATGCCATCCAGGCAGTTGTGGACATAGCCAAAGCAGGAAAAAACAAATTGGGACCTGGGAAAAAGAAGAGCTTCTGCGCGTTGGTAGCAATTGACATACGCAACGCGTTTAATTCCGCAAGATGGAAAGATCTCATCGAGTCGATGGAAAAGAAAAACATGCCGCCCTACTTGTTGCGGATAATGGATAATTATCTTAGCGACAGGTGGGTTATATATGAGGGAGACACCTGCACTCTCAAGGAAGAGATGCAGCGTGGGGCTCCTCAAGGCTCGAGGGTGGGTCCATTTGTATGGAATGTATCTTACGATGATTTTCTGCGAATGGATCTGCCCGAAGGTGCGGTGATCATCGGCTTTGCGGACGACGCATTATTCGTGTGCACTGCCGAAAGTGAGGAGGCTCTTGGGACATTGGTGAACGAATGTCTGCGACTAGCTAAAAGCTGGCTGGATACCAGAGGTCTTGAAATGGCCCTGGAAAAGACCGAGGCACTGCTGGTCACAGACAGACGTGGTTATGAGCTCCCACGAATCGTGATAGACGGATTCGAGGTCAAGTGGAGTGAGCAAATTAAATATCTTGGTGTGGAGTTAGATGGAAGGTTAAACTTCCACCACCACATGGCTACGGCGTCAAATAAGGTGATCGAGTGTGCGGCTAATCTTTCACGGCTAATGCCAAATGTTGGCGGACCCCGTGAACAAAAAAGAAGACTGGTGGCGAGTGTCGCCCACGCTAAAATGCTCTATGCAGCACCAGCGTGGGCCCCATCCCTGAGGAGTAAAAGATGTGTGACCATCTGTGAAAAGATACTGTCTGCGCAGAGATCGATAACAACGCGTATCATCTCTGCATATAAGACGGTATCTACGAGTGCTGTGCAGGTCCTTGCAAGTGTCCCGCCAGCAGATCTTTTGGCGAGGGAAAGGGAAGAAATGTTTCTCTTTTCTAAAGAAAGCAGTTCCTTGAATGAGGAATTAAGACCAAGCAAGGGCCTGATCCGCAAAGAAGCGAGGCACAGGCTCATAGAAAGATGGCAAGAAAGATGGGATGGTGAGGAAAAAGGTCGATGGACTTATCGCCTTATCCCGGCACTCGCCACCTGGATAAATAGGAAACACGGTCAGGTTTCCTATTACTTGACTCAGGCGTTCACAGGTCACGGGTGTTTTAACTCGTACCTGTGTCGCTTTAAATTACGCGAGAACGAGGTGTGTGCATATTGCCAGTTCCCTGAGGACAACGCGGAGCACACCCTCTTCTCATGCAAGAAATGGGACTTGGAGAGGCGGGCCATGTTCGAAGGTGTAAACAGTCAAGTTACACCGGAGAACATGGTATCGCTGATGACCCAGTCGGAAGAGAATTGGCGGCAAGTCGAGAACTTCATAATCTCGGTTATGTCGAGGAAGGATCTCGACGGCCGCCAAAAAGCGTAATTTAAACAGCTTTTAATTTTGATCGTTTGTTTTTTATTAATTTATTTTGTGATTTATCTGTCCTTATACATTTTTTAATTGTTTGTGTTTTTTTTTATTCATCTTTGTACAGTTTTATGTTTTCAATATTTTATACGCGTTTATTTTTTCTTTTTTTTTTATATATCCGTTTGCAATTTTATCTTTTGACTGTTTACACTTAATTAAACATTTGTTTTATTATTGTTGTGCTGTTAATTCCGCTTTTATATTGAAATAGTTTTAAATTTTTAACTATTAACGCAGGATAACCGCAGAGAAAAGCAGAAAGTCGCATTAGCGACAGAGTTGGAGCGCCACCCTCGAAGGCTAAAGTCTTACGACAGTTCCGAGGGAGGGTAAAGGGCTCCAGAAGAAGGGTTACATGTTTTAGTGGGTCGGGCTGGCAGTAGGTCGCCAGTTTATTAAATTTACTATTTTATATATTTATTTTTCTTTTTTTTATCTCCTTTTGTTTTATCACACCAACCCCACATAACCTTGGAGTGCGGAATCCAAGGTATCTGTAGGCAGATTTCCCAAAAGTCCCTAAGCAAAAAAAAAAAAAAAAAAAATTAATAAAATCAAATAGAAACAGAAAATAATAATTTTTTTTTAAAATTAAGAAATTTTTTAATAAAATTAATATTAAAAGTATCTATTTGATTTTTTTAAATTAATTATTAACAATAAAAATATAACAACAATAAAAGTCAAAAATAGAAACATTGTAATAATAATTACAATATCATTAAATTATTAAAATCAAATAGAAACAGAAAATAATAATTTTTTTTTAAATTGAGAAATTTTTTAATAAAAGTAATATTAAAAGTATCAATTTGATTTTTCTAAATTAATTATGAAATATATAAAAACAATAATAAACCGATGACAACATAATTAAATTCAATGTATCAAAATTGATAGCAAAAATATCTTTAGATAAAATAATTTTTTTTGATATCAATTTGTTTTATTTAAATTAATTATTATGAATAATTATAAAAAGTAAGAAAATTAAATTGAATGTAAAACTTTTGTATTTTTACTTTTTTAAAATAATTGAAAATATTTATTTTTTATTACAAAAAATGAATTTAAAAATAAAAAAAATATATAAGCAAAATTTATTTATTTCATATAAAAATTCAATTATATTTTTAAGTATTTTTTTTTATATATAAAAATATTTAATAACATTTAATTATTATAAAAAGATTTTTTTTATCATTTTTCATTTTATATTGTTTTTAAATGTAATGTGCTAAATATTTTTTTAAAAATATTATATAAATAATTTATTTTTCATCTATTATTGCAATTATTAATATTCAAATTCAAATGTTTCCATGAAATAAAATCGAAATTAACATAACCACAAAAATTTTTTGTATCATTTGTTTTAAAAGTATTTATTCTTTTATTTCAACAAATTAGTTGACATTTAAGAAAAAGTTAAATAATACAAAAAGTTTTAACATTTAGTAATTTCAATTCGAGAAAATGGATACAAGTACAACCAACGAAGAATTTGAAAAATATGCAGCAGCAATTAATGATCCGAAAATGCAAGTTAAAATTTGTATTAAATCTTTCTTTAAAATAATTTCATATAATATAATAAAATAAAATAAATTTTTTTGTTTACAATAACACATAATTCAAATTAAAAATTATTAAATATATATATATAAGGGAAGTGTTCCGGTTGTGGGCACCTTTTTGTTTTTGCCTCATAACATTTTTTCATGTGCATATTATACAAATATATGTGTACGAATTTAAAGCTAGAGGTCTAAGGTGACTGTTAGTGAAGGAATTAAATTTATTCCTTTAAATAAAAAAGTTTTATTAGAAATTTAGTGAAATGGGAATTTTTTGACAAAAAAATTTTTGTACCCGGTTGTGGGCACCCTTGAAAAATCCGCTAAAAATGGAAAAATATTAAAAGAAACCAACACAAATAAAGAAGAAATGAATGTTTCTTTATTTTAAGAGAATTTGCCGGGATAAAGAACAAAAATGATGACACGTTTTCACACTATGCTCATCGCTAACAGAAGCATAATGCTTGCATGTGCAGTAGCTAGTACGCATAACATAACGCACTTCGAATGCACTGAACGACTATATTCATTGCATTTAATGGAGTTTGCGGCTGTCACTTTCCTTGGCAGAAAGTTTAGATAGATGAGACAGTAGTCCTCATCATTCTCAGATGGTAGAGCTTCCTTAACATAAAGGTGCCCACAACCGGGAATGACAGTCATTTTTTAAAAAGACCAACACATTTTGTGATGCAGGATTTTGGTTAAACACGAAGGTAAATCACAAAATATAATGACAACACTGCAAAGAAAAAATTTAACCCTTTTTTCTGAACGAATCTACACCCATATGTTGCTCTTTGAAAACAATACAAAATTACTTTTTTATTTATTTAATGCAAATTTTCTTTATCATGCTCACAGCTATTACACAAATGCATATATTTGTTTCTTTATCAATACGAAAAGTCCGTATTGTCAACGAACACGACTTGCAATACTTAGTTCAGTAAAGTCTGCTTGCCGTCGAAGTTTACGTAGGGGTGCCCACAACCGGAGGGTGCCCACAACCGGAGCACTTCCCCTATATAAATATAATAATTGAATAAAAAAATTAATTATTTTGTAATTGAAATAGACAAGAACAACGAGAACTTGTAGAAATTGAGACCGACAATGAGGAAATTGATAAGAAAGAAGAGGAAATTAATGAGAAAGAAGACGAAAACATCTACACAACCAACGAAGAATTTTAATCAATTGAAGTTAAAGATTTAAACGTGTAAGTATAATTTTTTGAAAAAATTATTAATATTAATTAATTTTTTAATTATTAACATAATATACTTTTTTTCAAAATAATTTTCTTAAATTATTTTTTTTTGAATTATCCATTTTATCTATATTAATAACATTGTTTTTATTAAATAATATTAGATTCATAAATTTTTATTTTATATAATATTTAGATTAATTTTTTTTAAATAAAGTAAAAATTTATTTCATTTGTTACGTCCTATGGACTAAACATAATTATTTTAAATTCAATTTATTAAATAAATGAATATTTAATAAATGGAATTATGTTAGTGATTAGAACCTAAGCTCTCGCTTAATAGTTCGGGACACTTTCGAGTTGAACAATGTTAAAAATTTATTTTATACACGGAAAAAAAAATCAGCCTAATAATGCATGGAGTCTATTGGTTCGATTTTTACATGAGCCCATTTTGCAAATATCACACAGGAGTTTACTAAAAATGCATGGCTTTTGTGACTTTTGCCACAGCACCATGCGAAAATAGGATGGATTCTAAGCTAATCACGCATGGTAGTGTGCGTGCAATATACACAACAGACGCTCATGTGTTTTTAGCCTAGTATTTTTTTCCGTGTAGGGATTTTTGATTTTAAAAGGAACAAGGTTAATTAGTAACAGCAATATGAAACATTAATTACCTTTGGCTTCATAGGTTATAAACAAATTGGATTTGTTCAAATAAAAGAAATAATATTCTTAGAATTGGGAAATAGTTTTTTGAAATATAACAATTCCTCTAAAGTATAATTGTAATATTTCGAAGTTTAGAAAAGATGAATTTAATAACAATATTTTGAATTTGTACTCACTTTTTATTTATAGTTATGAATAAAATCGTTGTCTTCAAAAACGTGAAATAATTTGGAATCCTCGTAATATCGATTATTAATAATCGATTAATCGATTTACTGTATCGATATATTGATATATCGATTTATGATTTTGATATGTGATGAAATTATTTGAATTTGGTAATAGAATTGACACTTGTATTAAAACTCTTTATAACTTTTAAAATAGACTTGAACTTAAGTTGAATTTTAGTATTGAGAACTTGAGACTGAACACTGTATGAATGTTTAAGATTGAACTGAATATTTGGAATGAGATTTTAACTGACTTGTGTCTAGTTGTCTTGTAAGGATACTGTTTGACATGCCATCCTCTTGGGGATGCTGTTTTTTAAAGGTTTGTCCCCAGTAGTATAGCTAGGGGGGTTCTGGGGCAGGTTCTGATCTCGGCTAAGTACCTACGGTCGGTAATGTAGATTTCTACTTTATCATCAGTCGGTAAGGTAGGGACCTGACAGAAATCTTGACTCAGCCGATAAGGTAGGAATCTGTTTTACCGACCGAGTGTAGTTCCTGCTGGCACTGCTAGATGGCGCCACTAGCGAATTCAAACTTGCTTGGCGGGAAATTTAAAAATTTAATTTCAAACTTTCGAGTGGCTTACAAGGGGTTCTCTGTTTTACCGACCGAGTTAATTTAAACTTAAACCGCTAGATGGCGCCACTAGCAAATTCAAATGTGCTTGGCGGGAAATTTAAATTTTTATTTTCATAGCTTTAAGTGGGTTAAAAGGGGTGCTCTGTTTTACCGACCGAGTTAGTTCCGGCTGCCACCGATAGATGGCGCCACTAGCGAATTTAAACCTGCTTGGCGGGAAATTTAAAATTTTATTTTTTAACTTTCAAGTGGGTTTAAAGGGGTGTTCTACCTTACCGACCGAGTGTAGTTCCTGCTGCCACCGCTGGATGGCGCTACTTGCGAATTCCAAACTTGCTTGGCGGGAAATTTAAAATTTTATTTTTAAACTTCCAAGTGGCTTACAAGGGGTTCTCTGTTTTACCGACCGATTTTTTTAGTTCTGGCTACCGCCGACAGATGGCGCCACTAGCGAATTTAAACCTGCTTGGCGGGATATTTAAAAATTTATTTTCAAACTTCCAAATGGCTTACAAAGGGTTCTCTGTTTTACCGACCGATTTTTTTAGTTCTGACTACCGCCGACAGATGGCGCCACTAGCGAATTCAAACCTGCCTGTCGGGAAATTAAAAAATTTTATTTAATAAATTCAAACTGCTTAAACAGTGAGCCGCCATTTTGTTTTACCGACAGAGTGCGGTGCCGAGAGATGGCGCCACAACTGAATCGTTTGTATTTCGCGAGCAAAGATGGCGCCATATTGTTTACACTAATAAGATTATTAAAATTTTAATAGATGGCGCTTGTAAAAGTTGTTGAAATCTATTATATTAAACATAACCTTAAAATCTATTATATTAAACATAACCTTAAAATATATTGTATTAAACATAACCTTAAAATCTATTTTATTAAACATAACCTTAAAATGTAAACCTTATTATCTAACGTAATACTAATGAAGGTATTTAATTAAATACAGTATTAATAACATTTCATACATTTATTATATTCAATATACAATATTTACACTTGTTTTACATTCAATATACAATATTTACACTTGTTTTATTTTAAATTCAATATGGTTGTATGGACCACCAATATACTTTAGTCGTAATTGTCCAGAATTAATAGCTTCTTGCATCTGATCCAAGCATATCGAGTCATCAGTGAACATTGGTACAAATCTTGAAGGTAGGAATGTATTGAATTTTTTATCCACCTCAACGACGACCTTGACTCCATACCTGGTGTTGACAACCTGGATCTTTGTTATAGGATACTTATGTCCAGGAGTCAGCTCGGAAAGCGGCTTCGTAGGTAGGAAAGCATCCATGCGACCAATGGCGTTGATTTTGGTTAGATCTATCTTTTCTTAGAGATAATACTTTGTGAAGTTACAAAACATAATGAGCTTTACAGCTCAAGGTGCCTCTATTTATACCCAAATATCACGCATTACCCCCACCATTAATTCTGCACATGCGCATTACCCACACCACTAATTCTACGCATGCGCAATAGCGTTTTATGTTTGTAAAATACCCCCACTTTTTATTATTGAGCCACGCCCACTTTGTGACGTCATAAGACAAGTCTAGACTAGTTTTAACATGTTTAATAGTTTTACACATGTGTAATAAAGATAATAGGATAGGGAAAGGTTAATTAAAGTAAACATTAATAGACATTTAATACATTTATTCATTATATAGGAAATTTTCACAATCATTATAAAAATCTTTAAATGTACAATCATTGTCAACTTCATCATTATTTTCTATATTATTTCGTAGTACATTCGATGGTTGTATCAACCAATTTCGTAGATTACATACATTTTTAACAGCGCAATTGCTAAAGCTACGTGTGTGATTTGTACATGTAGATGAACTGTCTACACTTAAACTTTTTAGCGACGGACATTTAAAATCATCTAAATTAAACACATTCAATGTATATTTTTCGAACCATTTTTGTTTTTCTAAACCTTTTACATAAACGGTAGGTGTACCTATTAGTACTTCTTTTATTATAGGTTGTAATTCTTCATAACATACGTCACCAGCAGCCCAATCGATACCATGATAATTATTTGTAAGCCATCGATTCTCACATTTGTATCTTGCAGGCAATCGACTCCAGGCATATGGCGGCTCGAAGAGGTAGACCAATGGATGAGCATCTTGTTGAAGTGGTAGAATCGCCAACTCTTTGATGACAAACTCGTTGTATGGTCTCTTGAAGCACTGAATATCTACGACGTACGCCATGGTATCTGAAATAGAATAATGGCTCAAGCCTTAGAGAGACGCTCTCTTTATAGCCTTTCCCACACCACTCCAATTACCCCCACTACCGATGTCATCTATGATTGGTCATTATTTCCACCAATCACGTTACTTTTTTAACAACGCCGCTGATTGGTGTATACTGTATAATGCGGTCGTGAATTATAAGGCAATATGCAGCTGTATTGGCTGGAAAATTTTCACTTGCTTCAAATTCCAATCGCACATCTACAGATGCTTGTTTTAAAAATTCGTTTTGTTTTGAGCAATCAATAACAGCCAATGGTGCATAATCTTTAAAGTTATTTCTAGTTAATAAAGGTTCAGATTCTTTTCCATAGTAGGACGGTTGAAAATTACAATACATTTCATATAATATGGAAAATTTGTTTTGAGTAAAATTTAAATTTAAATTTCCATAAGGATAGTACTGTGAGTTTAAGAAAAGTTTAACATTGAGAAGATTGCAGGTATCAAATAAATTTGCATACCTTTCTTGATCTTCTTTTCGATTTGTTTGAAAACCAAGAATAACATATCGAGGTTTTTCAACTTGTGTTGAAGTTTTTACAGTCCACACATGCTTTTGAGTGGCAGGAATCATAGGATATTCATACAAATCCCATGATCTAAAACTCATTGTTATAAGTGAGTCTTTTTCAATGAATTTCAATAATTCAATTTTTTGTCGATCATTTACCATTAAATATGGAATCAACCATTCAACTTTATTAATAATAATTTTAAATTCTTCACGCTCTGCTGCTTCAATGTTTACTACAGCATTTAGATCAGTACGAGATCTTGTTAAAATAAGTTCATGTTTTGCATTTACAACAATCTTTCGATAGTCTTCAGCAAAACCAATAATCATACTTAGTGGAATATTTACATCAAAATATCCAGCATCATTTGTTACTCTGCTATCATCATCATCATAAGGTAGATAACCAGCATTTTCAGAGTAAATCATTTGATTAGGTGTTTGAGAAATTATATTTTTCATTGTGGTTGTAATACCAACATTTTTAGAGCGATCAATTTCAACACCATTTAATTCATAACGAATCTCATTAAACAGGTAGGAAATACCATTGCTAATTAACTTTGTATTAGTTACAAGCGTATTGTTTGGCTTAACAATTCTACCAGTGACGTGTAAAGTACTTTTAGAGGGAAGAATGTACAAGTCTTGATGTTGAACTGCAATTCGAATCTCATCACTGTTATTAAATGCTGATGACACGTATGGTTGATGTGCATGAATCTCATAGTGTGCCACAGAATTATCAAATTTAACTGGACTTAGAATGTTTAAAATTTCTTCCATTTTTGTTACAACAACAAATAAAAAGTATGTGAAAAATCAATTTTTTCCCTTGTTTTCTTGATAAACTCTTAGGCCGAGCTGCTTCAGAAATAGTATGTTCTGAGATGTTAGTCTCTTGCGAACTGATTGAGGAATGAATGACTTCTGACATGGCAACTCTTTTATATAGCTTCCACCAGTTTTTCTATGAAATACAATTCCCATTACGTTGATTTAACGTGTAATCGAATTGTTATAGTTTCACCTCTAAAATTTATTAAATCTCCGTCTTGATCAACGATTCTTACTTGAATATTATGTATTGTCTTCACGGCGATTGGAAGGTAAATGACGTGAGATGGAACTTCCACAATCTTATATCCAGCTGGTACAATTGGAAAAAATTCGTGAATTGTGTGTACCTTTTTATTATTTATGTATGCACCAGTAGTAATGTTACATTCAATTCTGATAGCATTTACCTTAAGAATGGCTACTGGTACATCTGACGTATGAGCCTTATTAGCTGTCAATATTCGTGGAGTAAATCCTAATAATTTACCAATTGAATCGTTTTGTTCAAAACTCACTTCAAGGCTGCTTGTTATTTCACTACGTAAAGTATTATTGTTAGGTTTGATTCTTACAATTTCAGATCCATTTTCAATAGAGTTTTGAATATATTTTTCAATATCTTCAATTTCATAACTTCCAGGAGGTATAGTAATCACTTTATCACCAATATAAATTTATTTTTACCTTGATCGATATTAGGAATTGAATTGAAAGTTAGTAATTCAACTAAGCCAAGTACATAATTTTTATTAGATAATAATTCTATAGGAGGAAAATATTCTGCCTCCAGGACAGATGAATTGCCTGAGATAGTCAGAGTAAAAGATTCTTCCATGTTGATGACTTTTTATATACTGATTAGCTGCAATGACTTACAATCACTTATATAGAATATATTTTTGAGTTATTTCAAGCTGTCCACATAAGAATTTTAGACATAAATGACCACAATTAAAGCTATTATAATCTTGATAATTTTGATGATTATACTGTATTAAAGTATTGTAACCTAAGTAATTGACAAGTTCATAGGGTGGTTGAAGATTACCAAAACTATCAAAGTATACTGCTTTATTATTAACTTTTTTATATGCAACCCAATGAGTTCCAGAACCATCTTTATCATCTAAATTAATAATGGCGGATTCATTTTTTCGAGGACCTCTTATAGGTAGTTCATTTCGCATAAAAACTCCTCGAAAATGAGGAATTTTCATTTCTTTAGCATATTTAAGTAAATCTAGATCAGTAAGTGCTCGTTGAGGTAGCTTTAAACTTTTTTTTTCGTACATTGTCTCTTAATACCTTGTCCTTTAACGTATGGTTTTAAATGAAGTCCCAACCCTTGTCGGTATGGTTTTAAATGTAGACCTTTACCAAGTGCAACTGCTTCCAACTCTCTATTGTGACGCTGAGCTTCCTTCAACTGCTCTTTTGCTGCACTTGCATCATTAACAGCTTTTGCTACACCAGCAGCTCCCCCAGTAAGTGCTCCAAGTGCACTTAGCCCAGCAAAAATTGGAATTAATGGTAACAGACCACCAACTTTTGATGGCACAGGTAGAATACGAGGTGTTAAACTTTTTCTCTACCACCTGCATTCCTTACAGCTTTTCGAGCTGTTTCAATAGCTGACTTTATTGTTGATCGAGCATCATTACCAGGAATTATTGATTTTCTTGCAGCATCCACAATTTTCCTAAGATTTACTCGCTTCTTTGATTTTATCTTCTTCTTCTTTACTCCCATTCCAAATTTTGATTTTGCTTTCATAGCGTTTGTTATTGCGTAAGCTGCAGCTCTTTCACTATATTGTGCGTCTGGAGCAAATACACGTTGCCACGCTTTGTCAGCTAATACTCTATCAGCAGCGTTTCTTTCTTCAACGTTTTCTCGATTTTTCGAGTAAGCAATATCGTGCTCTTTACAAGCGGCGTCTAATGGATTAACACCTGGATCACCTCGGTCTAGACGTTTTGCTAACTTTGTACCAGGTCCACAATATTGATAACCTGGCAAATGTAATTCAAATGGCAACTTGTTTATAAGTTTATTAATTAAACCTTTTCCTCGAGAGTGATGATATATAATCATACCTTACTCTGTGAAAGTTAAAATTAGAATGACTTGTGAGCTATATAAGCGCTGTATTTATACCTTTAGCGGCAGTCTAAATCAGGATGCGGTTCAAGGAACAACTTCACAAGCTGCCAGTCGTCAATCTAGACTCGATTGTTGAACAACAAGACAAGAAAGTGAAGCGTCATGGTAGCTTGTTATCAGGTAGTATTCGAGCTATTTTTTGTGGACCATCAAATTGTGGAAAGACAAATGTACTGCTTTCTTTAATTTTACATCCTAATGGTCTTAGATTTGATAATATTTACTTGTACTCAAAGTCTCTACATCAACCCAAGTATAAATTCTTGGAACAAGTTGTAAGTAATGTTGAAGGAGTAGAGTATTTACCATTTAGTGAGCATGAAGAAGTCATTACTCCTAAAGATGCAAAACGGAATTCAATATTTATATTTGATGATATTGCTTGCGAGAAGCAAGATAATGTAAGGGCATTCTTTTGCATGGGTAGACATGTTGATGTTGATTCTTTTTATCTTTGTCAAACATATGCCCGCGTTCCTAAACATTTAGTACGTGATAATGTTAATTTACTAGTTCTTTTTCGTCAAGATGAGAAAAATTTAAGACATGTTTATGATGATCATGTTAATACTGACATGACATTTAATCAATTTCGAGAATTATGTTCAACATGTTGGAATTCAGACAAATATGGATTTGTAGTAATTGATAAGGATTCTGATTTAAATGATGGAAGATATAGAAAAGGATTTGATAGCTTTGTAACACTATAAATATAAGATCATTTCTAAAATATTGTTAGTTCAATATGAAACCTTGTAATAATAACATGTTTCATAAAGAAAAAGAATATCTTCATCAAATTGCTAAAGCTAGTGAGGCAATTAGGCGAAAACATCGTATGTTAAAATTAGGAAAAGAAGAAGCTGAAAATGTGTTGAATGAAACTTTCAAACCGATAATTCAACCCTTACAAAAAATTATCAACTTGACAGACAGTGAACATGAAAATGTCAAGATTGAAAATGTTAAGGTTGAAAAGAAAGAGCAGAAAGAGGATGATAGCATAAACTATGAAAGTGAAACTGAAAAATCTCCAGATGATGATAAAATAAGTAATAAATTTCTATACTTATTAAATCATAATAGAAAGCAATGTTTAGATTCAACATACGGCATACGTAAGCTAAGTGATGGATCACTTATGATTGGTGATTCACCAATAACTCTTGAAGATCAGTTTGTTAAAATTGGTGATAAACGATATCTTCAAACACCTGGATTACTTGAACTTTTATTCAAAAGTAAACCTACCAGATCGTTTATAAGTGAAGCTGATGAAAGAAACTATAAAGAGATTCTGATTGCTACTAATGCACACAAAAAGAAGTACAGTTCCTCTGAATCTATACGTACAGATAAGAGTTACAAGTATTTGAATTTTATATCTCAATTCTTCCCTCGAACACCTACCAAACAGCCATCTGTAAGCGGTAGTTCATTACCTAAATTTATGATTACAAACAGAAATTTTCAACGAGAATATATCTATTGGGATGATCCGAATGAGTTGGTTGACCGTCTTAGACTATTAATGGCTTCTGAAGCTGCTGGAAATCCTAGTCACAATAATGAAATCATGTCTATCATTGAGGAACTACGTGAAGCTAAAATTATATATTAAGATATGTTTTAGCAAATATCATTCATTTCAACAATGAGCATTGACGTGTTCGGACATCCTCTCAATCAAAGAGGATCAGCAAGACGAGGGCCTCCTGGAGTTGGTTTTAAACTTAATTCTCAAGGTAACTTTGACGTTGAAGGAAGAAAACTCTGTAATCTTGCTAACGCTGAAGAAGAAAACGACGCTGTCAATTTAAAACTTGTACGACATATGATAAAACACGAAGTGCGTTTATTGTATGAAGCTAGTGCCTCACTTAGATCAGAGGTGGACAATAACAACTTATTTCTAAAAGTTCTTGAAGACTCTATTACAGAAAAGATAAAAGATTTTGAAAAAGATATAAATCAAGACTTATCTTATCGAACAGCTGAAATTATTAGTGAACTGGATACTCGCTTAAGTGCTCTTGAGAATGAACAACAAAAAATTAACAGTAGTGAATGAACTTCATACTCAGGCTAGAAAAAATTATCCTCGACGGCGAGTTGAAATGCGTGATATTGATGAGACCTGGCAAGCAGATTTAGTAGAAATGATACCTTATTCAAGAATAAATAAAGGTTTCAAGTATTTACTAACAGTTATAGACATATTTTCGAAATATGGTTGGGCTGTTCCAGTAAAAAGTAAAAATGGAAAAGATGTTTCTCATGCAATGCAATCTATATTTGCTAAAAAACGTATACCAAAAAACTTGCATAGTGACAAAGGAAAAGAATTCTATAACTCACAATTTGAAGCATTAATAAAAAGTATAAAATAAATTTTTACTCAACATACAGTAATATGAAGGCTTCTATTGTTGAACGGTTTAATCGAACACTAAAAAGAAAAATGTGGATGCAATTTAGTTTACGAGGAAATTACAAGTGGTATGATATATTGCCTACTCTTATTTCCAACTATAATGATACAAAACATAGAACAATTAGAATGAAGCCTAAAGATGTTACTTCAGAAGACGTTGAAATTTTAAAAGAAAGGATCTCTAAACTGAGAAAAATTCCTTTAAGACGACCAAAGTATAAAATTGGTGACAAAGTTCGAGTAAGCAAATATAAAAACGTTTTTGAGAAAGGATATACACCCAATTGGACAACAGAAATATTCACCGTGGATCAAGTTGTATCAACTCAACCAGTGACTTACAAGCTCAAGGATTACCAGGATCAACCCATCAGCGGAGGATTTTATGAAGAGGAACTTCTTAAAGTAAAATATTCAGATATTTATCTTGTGGAAAAAATTCTCAAGACACGTGGAAACAAAGTTCTTGTCAAATGGCTTGGCTTTGATAATTCTCACAATACGTGGGAAGATAAAGCAAATGTATAATCTATTATTCGCAAATCGTCCCTAGTAACTTAACGCAAATGTCAATCAACCAGCAAATCAATCAAAGATTAATGTTAGCGTAGAACCTCTCTATAAATCAAAACTACTTCCAACAACAGACCTTTACACTGCCAGTGCCAAATTTAATTAACATTAAATCAATAATGAATCAATAATGAATCAACAATGAATCAATAATGAATCAATAATGAATCAACAATGAATCAATAATGAATCAACAATGAATCAACTATGAATCAATAATGAATCAATAATGAATCAACAATGAATCAATAATGAATCAACAATGAATCATTAATGAATCAATAATGAATCAATAATGAATCAACAATGAATCAACAATGAATCAATAATGAATCAACAATGAATCAATAATGAATCAACAATGAATCATTAATGAATCAATAATGAATCAATAATGAATCAACAATGAATCAACAATGAATCAATGAATCAACTAATGAATCAATAATGAATCAATAATGAATCAATAATGAATCAACAATGAATCAATAATGAATCAACAATGAATCAATAATGAATCAACTATGAATCATTAATGAATCAATAATGAATCAACAATGAATCAATAATGAATCAACAATGAATCAATAATGAATCAACAATGAATCAACAATGAATCAATATGAATCAACTATGAATAATAATGAATCAACAATGAATCAACAATGAATCATTAATGAATCAATAATGAATCAATAATGAATCAACAATGAATGAACAATGAATCAATAATGAATCAACAATGAATCAATAATGAATCAACAATGAATCATTAATGAATCAATAATGAATCAATAATGAATCAACAATGAATCACAATGAATCAATAATGAATCATAGAATCATAATGAATCAATAATGAATCAACAATGAATCAACAATGAATCAATAATGAATCAACAATGAATCAATAATGAATCAATAATGAATCAATAATGAATCAACAATGAATCAATAATGAATCAACAATGAATCAATAATGAATCAACTATGAATCATTAATGAATCAATAATGAATCAACAATGAATCAATAATGAATCAACAATGAATCAATAATGAATCAACAATGAATCAACAATGAATCAATAATGAATCAACTATGAATTAATAATGAATCAACAATGAATCAGTAATGAATCAATATTAAATCAGTTGGCACTGGCATTGTAAAGGTCTGTTGTTGGAAGTAGTTTTGATTTATAAAGAGATTCTACGCTAACATTAATCTTTGATTGCTTTGCTGGCTGATTGGCATTTGCGTTAAGTTACTAGGGGCGATTTGCACATTTAAATTAATATAAGTTTTAATCATATGTTATTATGTATATATGGAAGGATTTTTTAAATAAAAACACATGGAAATTGTATATAATTGCATTATTTATTAACAAACCTTTTATTTTTTTACAATCATGTTTTACAAAATCATTCGTCGATTTTCGGGATCGCATAATGTCCCCACGGTAGAGTGTCAGTACTCCCCGGTAACAAATATCGTTTGTCGTCTTGCGGACTTAAGGCTACTTTTATCTGTTTTACAGTTTCGACATTGTGTAACCGCGATCTAATGTTATATTGCGTTCGAGTTTGAATGTCAAAATCTCTCAGAC
Organism: Leptopilina heterotoma; assembly: GCF_015476425.1. Taxonomy (NCBI): domain Eukaryota; kingdom Metazoa; phylum Arthropoda; class Insecta; order Hymenoptera; family Figitidae; genus Leptopilina; species Leptopilina heterotoma. The sequence continues at coordinate 2,131,674 of NW_025110849.1, forward strand.
ATTTTACATAATCATCAAAGTGAATACTCTTTTTAACAACGCCGGATTTAATGCCTTTAGCTTTTTTAATAATGTCTTCACCTTCAACCCGTACGCTGTACAACTTACTCCGCAAGCCAACAAATTCGGTAACGATCTTGCCGTTACATTCGTCTTTCATTAGACCGAGAATCTTTTTGTTGGCTTGCGGAATGCCGTACACGTTGTTTGCGGGATAGTCTGACGTATCGAACTTTTGGATGTCATTTTTCATGTCATTGTAGACATCTTTACATTTAATTTCGTAGATTAGACTGTCTGTATCGGTATACATCAGTTTACAATTGTCGCCGTATTTTTTTAACATATACCCGTAGTGAAAATCGTAAATAAGCGTTTTGGAAACATCGAGCACACTTAACCCCACATAGATCGGTTTGTTGAGTAGTACCTCGGTTTTACGCAGTTCAATGGCAACCAGATTTTCGTCGAATATCGCTCGACTATGGAAATTCGGGCGAGAAATAAGGGCTTCAGCTCCATAGCGGCCAAACCATTGGGTGACAAGCTTAATGTCGACATGTTTACGGACATTTTCCATTGTTTTACCGTATACCGCATTGTTCATGAGCTTGAACAAATTTTTCTCGAACTCATTCTTGGCGTTGGTTCGCATCATCGTATTATAGTCTATATATGGTTTAAGCCATGTTGATTGCTTAAACTGTAAGACTCGATGAATTTTAACAAGCTTAATGCCGTTGGCGACAACTTGTTTTAAAGTGCGGTAGTGGATCACATATTTTTCTTTTGGTTGGAGAGTTGTTAATAATTTCTCCTGTTTCGAGAGGGGTGGTTTCGCATTTTCTGCGCAAAATGGCATATCTTTGTGAGTATCGTGGAGATTTTCAGGATACTCCAAGTCAACTTCGAGTATGTACCCAACAGGTGAATCGTCAGGCACATTAAAATCGAAGGAGTTGTCGACATTATCAACCCATTTGAAGCCGCCATAAGGGAGCGCTTGAGCCATTGCCCAGCCATATAAATTGTTGGCGTCAAAGTACATGATGTAGCTTGTATCTTTGCTATCATCGAAATTTTCCATATATCTATTATTCGCTATAGTATATCGGTTGCAGCATTGACTTATGCCACCTCTAATACCAGACTCAACAAACATAATCATATCGATATCGGTTATTAGTTGCAATCCTATGCTCGTGTACTTGAGCATAGCATCCCAAGTTAAACCGGGGGTCGTATAATAGTGAGCAGGATCTAACCCGTACGCTTTAACACATTCTTTTCGAAAATTTTCAAAGACATCCGCAAGTAACAATACATCTGTTTTCATATACAAATGTACATAGTCGTAGAGATTCTGACAGTCAAACTCGGTCCATACTTTCTGCGCATGCGCATACTCGTCATCAGAAATACCGGCATCATAAAGCGTACTATAAAATTTCTCGATCGGGGGCAATTCGGTTTCGTCTAACTTACTTTTCGAGTCAAAGTACTCATAGGGGAATACACCTTTACGCGTTAGTAATTTTATTTTATCCGGATCTGTCACCGTACTGGCAAAAACGGAGTTGACGATTTTGTACTCGTCTAGGTACGATGCGAGTTTTTCTAGGGATGCTGCCATGAATCGCAATGAGTCAATGAATCGAAATTTGACCTCACTCCCCTTGACATGTTTAGTAAAAGAGATGTACTTCTCTTTGTTAATGGGGAGGAGGTCAATTTTTCCTTCAAAGCTCGTAGAAATCGCATGAATTATAAAATGGGCGTCGTAACCACTTAAGTTGTGGAACACCACGGGAATTGTTTGACAGTCTTGGTAGTTTAGATTGCACGATTCATGGGCAGCACCCCTATATTTGCCAGTAAGGTGACAGTGATCGCGGACTTTCTTTTCGCTTGCCGGTATTTTCTGATGACAAATGTGACATATTGTCGCTCGCTTAAAGTCACTGATTTCTTGAGGAGTTAAGGCATTCATTGGTATCGGATTTTTAAATACATTATCAATTTTTTCAGATAATTGCCTTAATTCCTCAGTAAACCATTTAGCAGGATCAGATTCATTTTTCGGACATGGTACATATTTACATAATGTTTCGTCATAACTACATTTTATATAATAGCCGATGCTTAACAATTTGTGGCGCTGGAATACTTCAGTTTTACTTAAATTGTCTACATCTTCATCGGCGGGAAGAAGTAGACTTTCGCAGTCGGCGTAAATTACATACGGTACTTTCTCTTTATTCTTATAATTTTTAAATGTGATCAGACTCTTGTCAGGCGTCGGTAATTTAATTTTACACTCATTCATTTTTTTACAATTTTCGATGTGTGCATTCAATCTATCTACAGATGAAAAGTAGTGTAAACAGCGGTCACAGATATGTTTTTTACATTTCTTTTTAGACAACTGTGTAGACACAAGGCGTGACAGATCTTTAATCCATACATAATGGAAGTTCATAAAATCATCGTTGTCATACAATACAGTATTATCATCATTATTTTCATCCGCATACATGTCGGCAACATACAAGAGATTTACATGCTTATCTCTTTTTTCCGCAGTGAGATGGAGAGGGTGTACCGTAAAGTTACCATAGCTCTTTGATAGACCGTACACATTAATCGAAACATCATTAAGCTTTTCAAATTTCGGGATATTTTTAAGCGTCACTGGGAATTCAATTCCCTCAAAGTTCAATTCATCTTTAAATTCTTTAAAACTAGACACACGTTTAGGATCGGAGACATTTGGGTGTAAGGCTGACAATACCGCCCACTTAAAACATTCATTGTCATTATTTTGCACGTTAATACATGCATGTTTATTTTTTATTTTTATCGGTAAATCAATGTAAGAGCTTGCACGCATTGGATTATATTTATTTACATTTATTTCTAATCTTATGATTGATTGAAGGTTCCAATTTGAACCCTTTGCATAGAACTCTTCGACGCTGTGCAAAATCGGATGTTTGATGTTCTCATCAAACCAATCGTCTAAAAGGGTTGTGGGAAAGATGCTGTTGGCCTTGGTTCCAAAAGGAATAGGCTTAACAACCTCCACATCATTCTCAACCCTCTTAAAATTGGCGATGAGAACACCATACACTACAATAGGTCCATTTTTATTTAAGGCACCTCTAATGTGGTCCTGAAACAGTATGGACGCATCGTTTAAAAACGAGCTTACATCGACGTGTACTAGGTTCAAGACCATATTAGTGTACAGTCTACACGCGAAAGCACTCTCACACTCTGCCCAGCGAACACGTTTCTTAATGTCTGGGTCACCGATTCCAGCGCCATCTATTACGTGGGATTCAAACAATGCGCGAAACCTTATGATGGATTGTAGAATGCTTACACATCTTTGCTTTTGATGTGTAAAGTACATCGATTTAAGAATGCTTGATAACACGTTTTCATGTTGTGAGCATTCTACAACCCATCGTTCGATAAAAGAGCGTCTCTCATTTACGTTACTTAAATAAGGTATCAACTCAAGGGCTTCTTTAATGAGGGTGACAGTGATGTCACTCTCGTCGAGAATAGTACCGTAATTCGGATACTTACGTGGTGGTCCATCGGTGGTCGTCGCCTTCCGCTTCATCTCTGCACCTGAAATCAAAAGAAACACACTTACAAGCTAACACACTTACAAACTAAACAGAACACACTTACAAGCTAACAAAAGAACGAACTTACAAACTAACAAAAGAACACACTTACAAACTAAAATACTTATACTAAACAAAACGAACTTACAAACTAAAGAACTTAACCTAAAAATCAATACAAAGTAAATGCAATAAACACAGAACACAGTAAATATAAATAACAAAAAAAGACGGTAAATATAACAATAAATGTAACAAAAAAGACAGTAAATATAACAAAAAAGACAGTTAGTAGTGGCAATGGGAATCTGCTGCTGCTGCTGTTGGAACCGCTGAACCTGTGAACAGAACAGCTACTGACTAAACTCACCAAAATCCCTGAATATATACCCCGAAATCCCCACTCCTACCTTTCACGCATGCGCACTAGACCATTTACCCCCACTCCAACCTTTCACGCATGCGCACTAAACCATTTACCCCACTCCAACCTATCACGCATCCCACTCTTAAATTTTCCCCACCAATTCGCGCATGCGCAGAATAAATACATAATTTATTAATTAATATTATTATGAATATTAACTATAATACGCCCGGGATAGCGGTAGTGTCGTCTCCACCCTGGGCTCAAGAGAATGCGTCCTGGCCTTGGTCATCTTCACCCTGGGCTCTGGTGATGGAAGTGGCCTTGGTGAAGTCATCGGAAATAGCACCTCGTTACCTTCATTCTGCAACTAATGAATTTATATTATATTAATTATATTATATTTTACTATATTGTATTAAACATATTATATTTTACTCTATTTTATTAATTATATTATATTTTACTATATTTTATTAATTATATTATATTATATTACTTACGTTATACTCCGGCCGTGGTAGCAACAGCAGCTTGTTTCCATGGTGGACTGCTAACTCCACTGCTATGAGCTGAATGAGCTCTCTACCCTAGACCAGCTACCCTCGTAGGGCTCTCTCCCCACCAAGTGGTTCCCCCACTACGCGCGCTCACCACTCTGCTACGTGTGGCGGTTGACTTGAACTACTGTGAGCTCACCGCCGGCAACGAGCTCACCGCCGGTAACGCGCGAAATTCAATTTGAATTTAAAACGCCTATTGTAGTTTTAAGTAATAATTTCACTTACCTTAATTATAAATTGTTTATAATTAATAAAATAATAATAGTAATAATAATAATATTAATAAATAAGAAGTTAATTAAACTTACCTTACTTAAATAAATAAATAGTTTTAAGAATAAATAAATATTAATTATAAACATTTGATTATTTTTTATATACAATACATAAATATTAATTATAAACAATTAGTTATTTTGTATATATAATAAACAAATATTTACAAATAATATTTTATAAATAACAATTAAACTTACCTTCATTAATAAAAATTTAGTGGCGCCATCTAGCGGTTTAACCTTGAACCCTGTCGGTAAAACAGAGCACCCCTTTTAACCCACTTAAAGCTATGAAAATAAAAATTTAAATTTCCCGCCAAGCACATTTGAATTTGCTGGTGGCGCCATCTAGCGGTTTAAGTTTAAATTAACTCGGTCGGTAAAACAGAGAACCCCTTGTAAGCCACTCGAAAGTTTGAAATTAAATTTTTAAATTTCCCGCCAAGCAAGTTTGAATTCGCTAGTGGCGCCATCTAGCAGTGGCAGCAGGAACTACACTCGGTCGGTAAAACAGATTCCTACCTTATCGGTTGAGTCAAGATTTCTGTCAGGTCCCTACCTTACCGACTGATGATAAAGTAGAAATCTACATTACCGACCGTAGGTACTTAGCCGAGATCAGAACCTGCCCCAGAACCCCCCTAGCTATACTACTGTCCCCACTAGGATTTTAGGGAGTTTTTAGATTTTTGGAAAATATTTTTAGGGAGATGGAAAAAGAGGCTGACTAATTATCAGATTGGTAAAAAGTTAAAAGATTTGATTTTGTCGTTTCGGGATTGGGTCTTCGAGACCCATCCCACTTATGTAGGTTGTGTCTTAAAGGGACGTACCCTAGGTCAGTGTCTTTCTAGAATAGTAGGGATATTATTTCACGTTTTTGGATTTTTACAGAATGTTATTATAAATCTACTTAATAATAATTTTACATTAATTTTTATAGTGTAGTTTAATTGTTTATAATTTTTAAATGCATGTAGGTTTTTGAATTTTAATTTTATCGTAATTTTTAACGTAATTGTCGCATTATTTAACTATTTATTTCGATTTTATGATCATTTATTTTTTATAAATTGTTATTAATAATTTGTGAATTATTATTGGTTTATTGTTTATAATTATTCTTTGTCGGTATTTATTTGTTATTAATTATTTTATAAACAATAAATATTTATTTATACGCATTATTAATAATATTAAAATATTATTTATTTATCATTTTTATTTATTGTTTTATTTATTATTCATTTGCAAATTAACGTTGCTATTGTTTGGACACATTTTAGAATGTGTATATGTGTGCACTCTCGACCGTACCCTTAAAAAGGTCGTTCTTTAGACATCTGGTCATAGGTTATATTACAATTTATGGTTTCCTTTACATTTGGAAACACTTTAACTTTTGTTTGGAAAATGTATTTCTTTTTAGCAAGGTTAGAATTGACTGTTAAGAAGACCGAAATTTGAACTGCTCTTTTCACGGTACAATCTGTGAGCGATAAAAATGTTCTGTGAACGAATTTTCTTAGAAAAAAGATAATTTTGAAATGTTTGTCTAGTCTGTTTAATGTTACTCAAGTCTGTTTAATGTTATAGGGCCCATTTTAAGTTATTTGAAAAATAAAAGTGAAAAATATACAGGATGTAACACATTTTATAAATTTTTTTCAGAGAAGTCATTGGTTTTGTAGACAGCATACAAGCTTCGCGAAATATCCCAAACAAACAGGACGAGAATTCACCATTCAGGGTTTTATCGTTTGTTCTCAGTAATAATGAAGGATCAAAATGTACCGTTGCAGTGTGGGCAAAAGAAATCAATAGGATTGAACCCGATTTAAGAGTCAATATGGTATTATTTCATTATTATTATTAATATAAATATTATTAATTAATTATTTATTCATTAAATTAATAATATTATAATAATATTTATAATACCAGTATTTGTTTTTGTTATTTTATTATAAAAATTTTTTATTATATTTTATTATTTTTAAAAGAAATATTTATTGTTAATGTTAATAATTATTATTTTATTATAATAAAAATTGTTATAGATTAAATTATAAATTATTATTACTTTATTATTTTAACAAGCACTTTATTAATATAGATTTTAATAAATTAATTATAAATATTTTTTTAATATAGGTTCTCCACATTGAAGGGGCTGAAGCTAAAAATTTTAAACATGAGCGGTACAATTACGGCACTACGAAATATCAACTCATCATCCATGAACACACAAAAGTAAAAATGATAAGAATAAATAACGTAAAAGAGAATGAAGAAGAAACTGATACATCACCGTTAACAAACTTTGAGAATGTAAAAAATGCAAGTGGTTTAATTAGTAAGTAAGTTATTATTATATTATATTGTATAAAAATAATAATTACTTTTAGTATTATTTTTTATTAATAATTATTATTATGAAAATGACCAAATTTTATAATAAACAAATATATTTTTTTATAATTTAATAATCAATTGTTATTTCAAAGTTTAGTAATTCCTTAAAAATAATTTAATTATTTTTTAAATAATAAAATCTTTGAAAACATACAATTACCATGAATAAAATTTCACGAAAAAATTAAATTTTTTAATTTAATTATTAATTTTTTTAAAACAATTTCATTATTTTGTAAAATTTAAAAAAAATTCTTTGGAACAATTAAACTATTTTTAATTTTAATAAAATTTCATTAAATAATTAATTTTTTTAATCTTCTATATCATTAATCATTTTATTTTGCAATATTTCGAAAAAATTAAATTAATTTCTAAAAAAATTTTAAAAAAATTTCTTTCAAAAAGTCAATTTTCATTTTACTAAACTGTTTCAAGAGAAAACAATTAATTTTATAAAATTATAAATAATAAATTCTTCAAAACAATTTAATTAATTTTTTACAATTAATTAATTAATTAATTATTTACAAAAACTATTATAAAATTTAAATTACAACAATTAATAGTATCTATTCTTCGAAGAAAATTTTAAATATATTTTCTGTATATATATTATTAAAATTCCTTAAATGAATAAAATTATTTTAGAGAATTCTTTAACGGAATTTAATTAGACTCAAGATTTTTGATAAAATCCTTTGCAAGAAATCAATATTTTTTAATACATTAATTTGAAAATGAAAATATTTAAAAAAGTATTATTAAATAAATTAAGAAACAAAAAAATACTTATTATTAATTTTATTTTTTACATTAAGGGAATTTGAACCATTATGACGTCACAAATTTAGATCAAAGGCTTTATAATGGCTTTTATAATGGTTCAAATGCCCTTAATTGATTTACATATTCATTTTTGGTTTTTTTAATATATATATTATCAAGTAACATAAAAAAAATTTATTTTATAATTAAAAAATTTATTTATTTTCAGGAGTTCAGGGTTTTATTAAATCCAGTTGCAAATTGTTAAAATACAAAATTGAGAATGCTATCATCTCCTACGGATGTGGTTGTTTTACAAATGGGGATTTCAAAATGGAAATCCGCATTAAACATTTCAAAAACGATCTGCAATATGAATACCTCGAAAGACATGATCATATTGAAGTCAAGGGAATTATAAAATATACAAGTAATAATAATTAATTTTTTAATTAAAATATAAAAATTAAATTTTTTCTTTAACACCTATTATTTTTTAAACTTCTTTTCAGTTTTATTTCATTATTACTTATTATTAAAAAATATTTTTAAAAAAATTATAAATTTAATAATTTAATTTCATTTTTTTATAAAATAGAAGAGGGGAATTTAATCTACATTTCAGTAGAAGACGAATCATGCATTAAAAAAATTGATGAAGAAAAAATGGATATCAATCAACTTCTGTCAGTTTTTGATATAATGGAATAAGAAGACGTATCAAAATCATGATATATGTTTAATTTTTTTATTTTTAAAAATTGTCATTATTAATACCGTGTGTGGTTTCGAAAAATTCATAAAGAAATGATGAGTGTAATAATTAAGCTTTTGTCAGTTTTAGATATAATCCAAAAAGAAGACGTGTTAAAATATCAAATTTCTTTTATGTTTAATTTTTTTGTTTTTTATTCATTATAAACAATTAAATATTTATATCCAGAAAATGTATTAAAAATAATGAGTATTTTATAATTTAAAAAATTATAAATTAAAATGAATAAAACATTTTATAAACAGAAAAAATATTATATTTATTTTCTTTAATATATTTTTTCTAATAATAATAAATATAAATAATTTTATTAAATATTAAAAAAAATTTTAACCATAATTAGTATTTCAAAATTAAATATTCTTTTTATAAACAATAATATGATAATTAACTTTTATTTATCAAAATTTATCAAAATTATCAACAAATATATTTTTAAAAAATTTGTAAATTAAAATAAATAAAACAATTTATAAACAAATAAATTATATTTTCTGTAATAATTATATTTTTATCAATAAATATAAAATTTTATTATTGAATATTAAAAAGAAAAATTTAAAAATAATCAGTATTTTAAAATTAAAGGGCTATATTAATAATCTTTTTATAAAAAGCAATAATAATTATTATAATATATTTTTATTTATCAAAATTATTAATAAATATATTTGGAAAAAAATTTTTAAATTATCTTTTTAAATAATACTAAATTTAAATAAATAACAATATATTTTACATAATATGCTTTATTGACCGAGGTGACTTCAAATATCATATAATAATAACCTATCGGCAAAAAAAAAAAAAGAAATCCGTTATTGTTCAATGGAAATTCAATTTTAGCACCAACTATTATCAATCAACGAAAATATATGGTGAAAAACTCCTGTGCATTCGATTCAATTGCTTAAATATTAACGACGCTTGCAATTGATAGCCCAGGCTACACGAAACACTTAGAACAATCCTCCAATGAGACCTTGGGTTTCGTTTTAGTATTCCTTGAGCATGGAGCGGTGAATCATGTATATGGTTTACGATGCTGTATACTAAAAGATTTTAAAGATAAATCTGTGGATAAAACCAAGATATGAGCCTCGACATAGTTAACGATCTCACTTGTCAATGAAATAAATCTAACTTAGAAAAATTCCAATGAATTTTACATTCATGAATTTCAAAGTCCAAGTTGAACTTAGAAAATAATTTTTCTATTTTCAAAAGTTGAATGAAAAAGACGTCTTTAAGACATCTAATGGCCAAGACATAGAACATTTATAGAACGTCTTTTAGACGACTTTTGTACAAGTCCAAAAGACTTTCGCAAAAAGACATCCTCACGACGTCTTTTGAACAAGTGTGCTCACTGGGAAAATACCAAACAATGAAAATTGACTACCAATGATCGGAATGAGGTCGAGAGTCGGACAGAAAGAAGAATTTTGAAAAAAGTCAAATTAAAAGCAGCCTGCATGTGTGCCCATGGGAGAACACATCCGCCATTTTCATACGGTCAAAGAAATGAATTACTTTTCTCCCTGTCGTCTGCTACCAGAAAGCGTCATTTTTGTGCATGTGGGATAAAAATAATTGTAATAGCATGTATTGTCAAAAAAATCTTTTAGTGTGTACAATTTCTTTTATTCCTATTATTTGAAAACTCAAGCGTATAATTCCAATCAGCGGAGTTGCCTGAAATATTGAGAGAAATAATGAATAAGAAAAGTTTGAAATTTTATAATAACAAAAAAAGTTTGTTTTATCTTGCAAGTATGGATAAAAATTTGTTTGTTTTTAACATTATTAATTTTGGATTATTATAAAAATTGGGATTAATTAAAAGGCTATTATTATTTTTCAGATTGAGCTGAGTCTTTAATGGAATGGAAAATTTTTGAATATATAATTTTTTGATATTTTTTTTACTGTTTAATTGTCAATTTCTTCTTTTAAATTTGTTTTATTTTTTTTAATTATGCAGTGATTGATTTTATTGCCATACTTTTTTTATATGATTTGATTTTATGTAATTTTTTTTCAAGTTTTAGATATCTTTATGTATTTAGGCGTTTGTATTTTGAATTTCCCGGTAAAGAGATATGGCTGTTCATTAGGCGCATGCGCACAATTTAATAGCATGTCTGTTTTAAGGCCAACGCAGAATAGATCTGTAACCGGAACCGCAATCGTAAGCGTAACCGTAAGAATGAGTTAAAGAAGGATAGGTATATTGTTTATCCTTCTCTAACTCATTCTTACGCTTACGGTTACGATTGCGGTTCCGGTTACAGATCTATTCTGCGTTGGCCTTTACTATCTCTTGTATATTTTCTGCTATTATTTTAATATTTTGTTTTTTTTAAATAAGTCGAAAAAAGTAGCATTTTTTGAAAATAGTCGAAAAAAGTCGAAAAGGTTATAATGTCCGAGGCCTGCAATATCAATTAAAAATTATGTTTCTTACGTTTTACTCATATCATCTATTCATATTGCAGAATACAGTCTACTAACTCCCCAATGAGAAATAAATATTAGTCTACCATTGGTGCATTGATGGCCAAATATTGGGACCCATTGGTTCTCTCTAGGTTTATTATTGGCTCCCAATAATGGACCACTAATGGTAAAATCGTAGGATGTCCACGCCGATGCCAATAATTGGCAACCATTATTGGCTGCCATTAAAAAACCAATAAAAAAAATTTTAATTAAATTTTATAAAATAATAAATTTATTTATTTAATAATTATTTTATTTATTATTATTTATTATTAAGAATATTCATTTTTTTAATTATTTATTTTATAGAAATGCTTATTATTTTCTATCACATTGAAATGTGAATAACCCTATTTCGTTCAGAGTCTTAAAATTATTTACCTCACATCCATCAGTGCAAAAGTAGGAGAGGACGGGCAGAATAAAATTCCACAAATATTCGTGAGAATGCTGCCTAATTATATACTTTTCAAGTTTCATGTTAGTTGCGAGAGAATTTGAAACAACACCTCCTACGGAGCGTTGGGCGAACTACATATAATGATGATAATTTCATGATAATTTCTGCAGCGTCGGTCGGTAAGTATGTAGTTCGCTCAACGCTCCGTAGGAGGTGTTGTTGCAAACTCTCTCGCAACTAACATGAAACTTGAAAAGAATATAAGGAGGCAGCATTCTCACGAATATTTGTGGAATCTTATTCTGCCCGTCTTCTCCTATTTTTGCACTGATGGATGTGAGGTAAATAATTTTTAGACTCTGAACGAAAGGGTTATTCACATTTCAATGTGATAGAAAATAATAACCATTTCTATAAAATAATTAATTTGAAAAAATTAATATTTTTAATAATAAATAATAATAATAAATGAAATCATTATTAAATAAATAAATTTATTATTTAATAAAAGTTAATAAAATTTTTTTTTATTAATGGTTTTTTAATGGCCTAATGGTTTTTTAATTATTCGTCCAATAATGGGCCAATAGTGGTTGCCAATTATTGGCATCGGCGTGGACATCCCACGATTTTACCATTAGTGGTCCATTATTGGGTGCGAATAATATGACAATATTGGAATGGTGGCTCCCATTATTGGGCCATTAATGCGCCAATGGTCTTTTTCCCATTGGGTCATCTCGAGTAGAGTCTTTCAAAAACTGCTTTTCTTGTTCATAAAGTTTTAAAACTGCCACTCCACTTGTAGTTAATTTTAAAACTCTTTCCACAATAACAATAACGTCCTACAATAATTTGATGTGCTGGGAGAAGTGGTTCCGCTGCCAGACACGACTGGCATCATGGAAGGGTGGCCACCAAAACTCGTGAATAAAATTCACGTCTATTTCCCGGTTTTTTCAAGGTTTCTAAGAAATTTTCAAGGTTTTTTTGTTGGTTCAAATTTTACTATAGTAATACTTAAAAAAATAAAGAATACTACTTCTACTACTACTTCTTAAAAAATTCAACTATTTCCACATTTTTAATTATTTTTTATTGCCGAATTTTTTATAGGCTTTTCTTACAATTCTGAACAATCAATCTAATAGATTTTAAAAAATTCTGGGTTGCCACAAATATTTAATTTTATTTTCCCTGACTTTTCCCTGATTTCCAGACAAAATTTTCACTTTTACCCTGACCATAAAGAATATTCTGATTCACTCTAAAAATTATTAGATACTCAAAAAAAAAACATTCTATTACATTTACTTTCGAATTTCTATTGTAAAATTATTCGCAAACATCAATAACTAAATTTTTAAATAAGTATTTAATTATTGGTTTTCCATAGGAATTAAAATTCTTCAAAACATTCAAATTTAAACATTTTTAAAATTCAACAACTTATAAGAATATTATTATAAAACATAAAGATATAAATTACTTATTATTAATTATTCTATAAGAAAGAAATTAATAGTTCTGCAGTTTAGAGAAAAAAATAAAAAATTTTTTTTTTCAATTTTCAAAAAAAAATTTTTTTTTCAATTTTCAAAAAAAAAATTTCTAAATTAAAAATTGCTGAATCAAGCAACTAAAAATGCATTTTTCTATAAAACAACAAAAGAAATACTTTTTTTTTCCAGTTGCCCCTTAACGAAGGGCGGGCGAAGCCCGTCGCACCTACATGCAATTTACTGTTTAATATAGAAAAGATAGTCAAAGTCAACTTTCTAGTTTGTACTAGAAGCTACTTTGAACACAGAATCAATGCCCCTTACAAAAAAATAAGAGTATGAAGCTGGCACTACAACTTCAATGGATTGACTTGACTTTTATGACATAATTTAGTGCTTATTTAGTGCTAATTTATGCTGCAAGAAAAAAATTTTGTGCTGCCTAAAAAGAACTTTTTAAGGTGCCTCTAGAAGAAAGCACAATGGAGGCAGAGGCGAAGCCCGCCGCATGTTGATTCTCCTTTTTTAATACAGAAAGAGAGTCAAATTGACTGCCTAGTTGGTACTAAAAGGTACCAAACCCAGACCAAAGCCCCCTCCAACGTTTAAAAAAAGGCCTTTTTTAATGTGCCTCGAGCAGAGGGAACCACGAAGGCGGGCGAAGCCCGCCGCTTCTTGTTTCCTTCTTTTCTTTTAATACAGAAAGAGAGTCAAATTGACTGCCTAGTTGGTACTAAAAGGTACCAAACCCAGACCAAAGCCCCCTCCAACGTTTTAAAAAAGGCCTTTTTTAATGTGCCTCGAGCAGAGAGAACCACGAAGGCGTGCGAAGCCCGCCGCTTCTTGTTTCCTTCTTTTCTTTTAATACAGAAAGAGAGTCAAATTGACTGCCTAGTTGGTACTAAAAGGTACCAAACCCAGACCAAAGCCCCCTCCAACGTTTTAAAAAAGGCCTTTTTTAATGTGCCTCGAGCAGACAGAACCACGAAGGCGGGCGAAGCCCGCCGCTTCTTGTTTCCTTCTTTTCTTTTAATACAGAAAGAGAGTCAAATTGACTGCCTAGTTGGTACTAAGAGGTACCAAACCCAGACCAAAGCCCCCTCCAACGTTTAAAAAAAGGCCCTTTTTAATGAAGCCCGCCGCATCTTGTTTCGTTCTTTTCTTTTAATACAGAATGAGAGTCAAATTGACGGCCTAGTTGGTACTAAAAGGTACCAAACCCAGACCAAAGCCCCCTCCAACGTTTTAAAAAAGGCCTTTTTTAATGTGCCTCGAGCAGAGAGAACCACGAAGGCGGGCGAAGCCCGCCGCTTGTTGTTTCCTTCTTTTCTTTTAATACAGAAAGAGAGTCAAATTGACTGCCTTGTTGGTACTAAAAGGTACTAAACCCAGACCAAAGCCCCCTCCAACGTTTTAAAAAAGGCCTTTTTTAATTTGCCTCGAGCAGAGAGAACCACGAAGGCGGGCTTCAAAGTCCTGTAACTTTTTTGATTTTAAATTTAAAACAAAATGTCATTAGAATTACTTTTAGAACTCTTCGCAATGATGCCAGAACTCTAATCAGAACTCTAAGAACTCTGAATTTTGAAATTTTGAAATTTCTTGAAAACTTCAAAGTCCTGTAACTTATTTAATTTTGGATTTAAAACAAAATATCATTAGAAATATATATAGAACTCTTTATGACGATGTCAGAACTCTTTACAGAACTCTCAGAACTCTGAATTTTAAAATTTTGAAATTTCTTGAAAACTTTAAAGTCCTGTAACTTTTTTGATTTTGGATTTAAAACAAAATGTCATTAGAATTACTTTTAGAACTCTTCGCAATGATGCCAGAACTCTAATCAGAACTCTAAGAACTCTGAATTTTGAAATTTCTTGAAAACTTCAAAGTCCTGTAACTTATTTAATTTTGGATTTAAAACAAAATATCATTAGAAATATATATAGAACTCTTTATGACGATGTCAGAACTCTTTACAGAACTCTCAGAACTCTGAATTTTAAAATTTTGAAATTTCTTGAAAACTTCAAAGTCCTGTAACTCTTTTGATTTTGGATTTAAAACAAAATGTCATTAGAATTACTTTTAGAACTCTCCGCAATGATGCCAGAACTCTAATCAGAACTCTCAGAACTCTGAATTTTAAATTTTTGAAATTTCTTGAAAACTTCAAAGTCCTGTAACTTATTTAATTTTGGATTTAAAACAAAATATCATTAGAAATATATATAGAACTCTTTATGACGATGTCAGAACTCTTTACAGAACTCTCAGAACTCTGAATTTTTAAATTTTGAAATTTCTTGAAAACTTTAAAGTCCTGTAACTTTTTTGATTTTGGATTTAAAACAAAATGTCATTAGAATTACTTTTAGAACTCTTCGCAATGATGCCAGAACTCTAATCAGAACTCTCAGAACTCTGAATTTTAAAATTTTGAAATTTCTTGAAAACTTCAAAGTCCTGTAACTTTTTTGATTTTGGATTTAAAACAAAATGTCATTAGAATTACTTTTAGAACTCTTCGCAATGATGCCAGAACTCTAATCAGAACTCTCAGAACTCTGAATTTCAAATTTTTGAAATTTCTTGAAAACTTCAAAGTCCTGTAACTTATTTAATTTTGGATTTAAAACAAAATATCATTAGAAATATATATAGAACTCTTTATGACGATGTCAGAACTTTTTACAGAACTCTCAGAACTCTGAATTTTTAAATTTTGAAATTTCTTGAAAACTTTAAAGTCCTGTAACTTTTTTGATTTTGGATTTAAAACAAAATGTCATTAGAATTACTTTTAGAACTCTTCGCAA
The DNA here is from genome assembly GCF_015476425.1 of Leptopilina heterotoma. Classification (NCBI taxonomy): domain Eukaryota; kingdom Metazoa; phylum Arthropoda; class Insecta; order Hymenoptera; family Figitidae; genus Leptopilina; species Leptopilina heterotoma. The sequence goes on from NW_025110849.1 coordinate 2,147,704, forward strand.
TGATGCCAGAACTCTAATCAGAACTCTCAGAACTCTGAATTTTAAATTTTTGAAATTTCTTGAAAACTTTAAAGTCCTGTAACTTTTTTGATTTTGAATTTAAAACAAAATGTCATTAGAATTACTTTTAGAACTTTTCGCAATGATGCCAGAACTCTAATTAGAACTCTAAGAACTCTGAATTTTAAAATTTTGAAATTTCTTGAAAACTTCAAAGTCCTGTAACTTTTTTGATTTTGGATTTAAAACAAAATGTCATTAGAATTACTTTTAGAACTCTTCGCAATGATGCCAGAACTCTAATCAGAACTCTAAGAACTCTGAATTTTAAATTTTTGAAATTTCTTGAAAACTTCAAAGTATCCTGTAACTTATTTAATTTTGGATTTAAAACAAAATATCATTAGAAATATATATAGAACTCTTTATGACGATGTCAGAACTCTTTACAGAACTCTCAGAACTCTGAATTTTAAAATTTTGAAATTTCTTGAAAACTTCAAAGTCCTGTAACTTTTTTGATTTTGGATTTAAAACAAAATATCATTAGACATATACATAGAACTCTTTACGACGATGTCAGAACTCTTTACGGAACTCTCAGAACTCTGAATTTTAAAATTTTGAAATTTCTTGAAAACTTTATAGTCCTGTAACTTTTTTGATTTTGGATTTAAAACAAAATGTCATTAGAAATACTTATAGAACTCTTTACGACGATGTCAGAACTCTTTACAGAACTCTCAGAACTCTGAATTTTAAAATTTTAATAATTTTAGAAAATTTAAATGTCTCGTAACTTTTTTGATTTTGGGTTTAGAACAAAATGTCATTAGACCAGAACTCTATTCAGAGCTCGCCAAATATTAGTTTCATAACTTTTTTTAATTTGTTAATAACTTTTGAAATTTTGCAGAACTCTTGTTTTTTTTTGATTGGGAACTCTAGAACTCTTTATTCTCTTTCAGAATATTAGGTTAGAATTCTTTTTTGCAAAAATCATAGTGCTATGTAAAGTTAGCACTATGATTTTTCATTGTCGCTTTTTTTATTGTTAATCATCAGAACTATTTAAATAATCGTTAGAGAACTCTAGAACTATTATTAAAATGCCCAGAACTCTTGTAAAATTTTTGATTTTTCAAAAAAGTAGTGCCAACTTTACATGACTTGAATATAGGTTTCATGAATTGCATTTATGGATTTAAATAATGTTATATTTTATTAAGAGAGTGAAACGTAGTTACAATTTTGGTTTGAACAAGTTATAAATATTATTATTGTTAAAATATAATACGTGAAACTATTTTATTCTAAATTTAAAATTAAGTGACCTGCATTACCCCAGATGTATTCCTTACATTTAAGAATAAATTTAATTAAATCTTTTTGAAATCAGACAAAACTGTATATGATTAAAAGGAATATTCTTGATTCAAGATGATTTTTACAAGATTATTTTTCTCTCAAAACTAAATTTTTTTCTTTTAGTGTGAATATAATACTCTCTAGTACACGTCTTTCTGACATTTTTCAGAATTTTTAAATTGTCTAACTTTTTGGATTTTTGGCATTTTTAGTTGCTTAATTCAGAAATTTTTTTTAAGATTAAAAATTTTTTTTTTAAAATTGAAAAAAAAATTTTTTTATTTTTTTCTCAAAACTGCAGAACTATTAATTTCTTTATTATAGAACTGTAGAACTATTGATTTAAAAGCTATTTATCATGTCAGAACTCTTTTTAGCTGTAAAAAAGGTGCTGCGTGAACTTAGCACCTTATTTTTGTTTTTTAAATTTTTTCTTATTTAATTGACAGAACTATTGAAAATATCGTTATAGAACTGTAGAACTATGGTTCATCTACAGAGAACTCTAAAGAAAAATTGATTTTCTTTAAATAAAGGTGCTAAGTTCACAGGAGTGTAACCTCACATCTGAAGCGCCTTATCACTATGGTCGATGTCTTTTATCGTGATGACATTTTATATGCAGTAGTATTAATGATCAAACGCGTGCTTTGTACTTTAAGTGATTTTGAATAAAAAAGTAGTGAAAAAAAGAAAAAAAGTTTTATTGGATATGTGTGTTAACAGTGCCAGAGTGAAGATTTTTTAAAAATTGAGTCTGGTAAATGTATGGAACGTATTGTTTAGACCTTGGACAACAGTTTTTTGTATTTTACATTTTTCTCAATTCGCGCTGTATGAAAGTAACACCATCATATTTTCATCAATAGCTTGTAAGGTATGATGGCGCAATTTTTGCAACGTACAGTGGCGGATCATTTTTTGCACGCGTTTCAATTGTCTTTGCATTTTTTGTGTACTAATGCCTCATGTGCTCCAACGCAACAATTCTCGAATATGTGACACTTGCGGTCTTCTCTTATTCTAGTTGCGTTAAAACAGCCACCAGCTACTTCACATGTCCAAAATTGTAACCATAACTGAAGTGAAACTTTTTTTTCTATAATGTAAAATCATCAGTTTTCTCTACTTTTGTTATTTTTCATCATTTCTAGTAGTTTTAAAAAATAATTTTAACATCTACATAATATTTTAGTTAAATACACCAAATGCGCCACCATACCTTACAACTTTCAAAAATAAAAAAAATCAGTTTTTTGCGCCAAGAGCTGTAAAATTTCACTGAATTTAAATTTTAACAGCCGCTTCTGACAGAAATATGCTTAATAGATGTCAGCAACTGCCTGCTTTTGAAATTTTGAAAAATATTGTTTTTTGAGAGAGAGAGAGACGCAAAAAAGAAAGTGTCCGCCACCATACCTTACACTCCCCTATTAAAAATAATTAAAATTCTATGATGAATTTTATTATTCATGAAAATAATTGAATTTTTGTAAAAAATGTTATTATTTATGAAAATAATAATTGAATTATTGGGAAGTTTGCTTAGAATTTTATCAAAATTTTTTTTTAAATAATTGAATTCTTTAGAAAAATTTTATTAAAACTGTAGATATTGAAAATCATTGAATTGAGGAAATTTTTTTGAAAATAATTGAAATTATGCAAAGAATTTTATTAAAATTTTTGAAAATAATTGAAATTTGTAGAAGAATTTTATTATTTTTATGAGAATTTTTTAAAATTTTTGAACATAATTGAATTTTTGCGCAGAATTTTATTACTTTTGAAAATAATTGAATTTCTGCAATCATTTGTAACTTCTCCAAAATTCAATTTTTTTCAGTTACTAAAAATCCCTGACTTCCCTGACCAATTTTACTTTCCCTGAATTCCCTAATTTCCCTGACCTGTGGCAACCCTGAGAAATTTTAATTTTTTCAAAAAATAAAATTTTAAGAATGGTCAAAAAATTTTTTTTTCAGTCTTAATAATATATAATACTAAAATTCAAGGTTTATAAAAAAATTCACGTCCAATTCACGGTTTTTTCAAGGTTTGACAAAATTCACGTCCATTTCAAGGATTTCAAGGTTTCAAGGAACGGTGGCCACCCTGCATGGACATGTTCAGTAGACCTTGCCGTGGTCGCGTGGCTTTTCACTAAAGGGAAACCAAACAGCAAGAAAGAATGGATTTACAAAATTCAAAGAAAGTACCCCATGTGAGCAGGCCGGAAACGGGAAATCTCACCATCGGTCCCAAGTGCGCGCGGATTGTGGGGGCGCACAATTTCTCGCAGTGTCACGGGTGATCGTAGAAAGATTGGATCCACAGAACATCGTGGAAGGAGAAAGAATAAGAAAGGGAAGCGCGTCCAGCCTTCTGAGTGTGTCAAGCTGCAGTAGTGGAAAGACTGTACATAGCGCTATCCACTCAGAAGTAGACGACGAGGCGATAGAAGAGACTCGCGAGATATGCTCGCGGCTCAGAAAGTAGGAGGCGACTTGCCTTGACAAAATGGAGTTGGAGGTCGCAAAGATGATAAAATCTTGCGACATTCAGAAGAGCGTCAACAGGACGGTAAAAGATGGACTCAGAGCCATCGAAGTCCTGTTGAAAGAGGCAAAAGTAAAGCATGTCGCAGCCGATGAGTCGGACTTCGATTTAGCATGCGTTCTCAGCGGTGCGGAGTGTAACCGCAAGGACCGTAAGGAAAAGAGAGAGCGTTCCTATAAGTGTAATCTCAAAAGTGTCCTAAGAGATGCTCAAAAACGGAAGCGAGAGGGTGACAGTCCAGGGGAGACTCGAACCCAAACCGATAAGAGGAAAAAGGAGGAAGCTCCTCTAATGGAAACGGAAGTACCAGCTCCAAAGGTTCATCAAAAGGAAAGAATAGGGTCAAAAAGATCCGCAGTTCTAATCCGAGTCGGTCAAGGATTAACGTATGCTGACGTTCTGGGTAAACTTCGCAAAGAGGTCAACCCGGACGACTGCCATACGAGAATAGTAGCAGCAAAAGCTACAAAGAAGGGAGACCTTCTGATTAAGATCAGAGGAGGCTCCGACAAGGGCGCTTTCACCGCTGAGGTCACCAAAGCGGTTGGAAGCATGGGTAAGGTGCAGTCGTTGGATCTAAGAGTTACACTCGAGATCCGTGATTTGGATTGCCTTATGCCTTACCCAAGAAGCCGAGGTGCAACAAGTGTTGTCGGAAGCGATAGGAAAGCCAGGATGCAGGGAAGTGACGGTCTTAGGACCCAACCGCCGAGGGATGAAGCTCGCGGTTGTAGTCACCAACCCGGAAGAGGCGAACAGGCTGGAGAAATTGGGACACGTAAAAATTGGTTTCATGTGTTGCCCAATGAAAAAAAAAGTAATGGTCGTCCGGTGTCATCAATGCTTGGGATACGGTCATATTGGAGCGAAATGCCAGAAGGTGGACAGATCGTCTGCGTGCTTTAAGTGCGGTGAAGCCGGTCACAGGTTCTCCAACTGTAAGAAGAGCCCAAGTTGCTTTTTATGCAAGGAAAAGTTTGGCAAGAAGGTGTCAACTACCCATATTGCAGGCAGCGGAGGATGCGGAGTCTTCAGGACGGCCCTTGAGGAGGCGAAGAAGCCTCTCGCAAGAACTAAAATCAAATAAGAAGTATTAAAAGGAGCAAGTCGAGAACTAAAGTCTTACGACAGTTCCGAGGGAGGGTAAAGGGCTCCAGAAGAAGGGTTACGGGTTTTAGTGGGTCGGGCTGGTAGTAGGTCGCCAGTTTATTGAATTTATTATAACATTTATTTATTTATCTTTTTTTTAATATTTTCTTTTGTTTCATTGTACCAACCCCACATAACCTTGGAGTGCGGAATCCAAGGTATCTGTAGGCAGATTTCCCAAAAGTCCCTAAGCAAAAAAAATATATAATAAGAGTCAAGAGACAAATTAATTTGATAATTTTAAGAACTTGAAAATTTTTTTGATAAAATTCAATTTTTTTCAAATTTTCCAATAATAGTCAATAAGAAAACTCTACTATTTGTAAATAAATTTAGAGAAATTATTAATAACAATTAATAAAAAATTATATTATTAATATGATAATATTAATATATTACTTTCGAAATTTTAAACATAATTATGCGCACAAATTTAATGATTTGTAATACATTAAAATTTAAAAATTTAAATGTAGGTATAACATTATTGAAAAATTAAGAAACAAAAAAGCAAACAAGTGTTATTTCAAACTGCGAAATTCAATAAACTTCAAAATTAATGTAATGCATTGAGTAAACAAATGATATAGATTAAATGAAATTGAGTACCCAGGAAACTGACAATAGTTGGATGATTTCCCATTACTTCGTTCCATTCTCTATTGTTACGTTCTGTATCATTGTTTGTACGTTTACTCTCCAAGAAGACTGAAAATTGATCCGGAGTAACTTGCTTTAACCAATATCGTTCAAAATATACGATAAATGGATCTATTAAATCCCTTGGTCGAAAAGTTTCTCCGCTTCCATCCAACAAAGGTAATTCCTGTAATTTGTTCAGATTGTCCACAAGATAATCAAAAATTGGAATGATGTCGTTGGCTGGCAGTAGAGCAAGGTGTTTCACCTTGTCAACGAATGCATGAAGACATTCGTATTCATTCAGGTACAATCTCAGATGTTCCTTATTAATGTACTTATCGAAATTCTGGTAAAACAACATGTAAAAAGATATGTATAGATAATAACGAATAAATGTTCTAACGCAAATATGGATAAAGAAACAGAACTACATTAAAAATTCACATCTAATTTAGTTTTATGTCGACCTAAATTTGATTAACAAAATGAATTTAGTTTGAGGTAAGTTCATTTCATTTTCTCGATTTCTGGAAAATTATGTAGGAATGCTTTTTTGAGGGCAATTTCGAAGTCGCTAATTAATTTTTTAATTTGTAATTGTGGTGCTAATTGACGAATTTTTTTCGCCACTGCATTGTATCCCGCAAAAGATTTGGAGCTCATGATGACATAAAAGATGGGTGTTATCTGCAAAAGAAGTATTATATTTTATTAATTTAATTCTTTAAACAAATTCATAAGGTTTCATTTATATTTTTAAAATTATTTGAATCAAACGCATAAATATTCAGTAAAAATGTCATTTGACCAGCTGTTATTTTAATAATTTGTAAATTTTATAAATTGACAGTGTTGTAAAAAGTTATAATAACAAATTTTTATTCATAATAAATTTTAAATTTCTAAATTATTATATTTGCGATTTTTTTGTTATTGAAATTGTAATTTTTATTATGCATGTAAAATTTGTTAATACCAAATTTTTAGTATAAATTACAATTTGTTCAAATACTATTTTCCAAAAGTATCAATTCGCAAAACCGCCATTTTTCGCAATAATATTAAATTGTAAAGTTGACTCTTCGCAATAATAATTAAGAGGCTGTATATTCAATTAATATCTTATTGATTTTCAAAAATATATGCAGAAAAAATTGAAAAATATCAGGAATTCCGAATGGTGACATAACAAAAGGGGTCACACTACAAAAAAATTGCGTCTTATTTTGATATGTTTTTAGTGTCTCAAAATAAAACGCCTCTTTTTGCATTGCAAGAGCTAATTTTATTGTTTTCAAGTAAATACTAAATTAAATGATTTCCGTCAACTGGGGCTATTTTGTGCATCCGGGGGCTATTTTGTGCACGCGAGTTTTTTAATAAAAAAAATTATTAAAATGAATTATTTTAATCTGCTATTTTGTAAAATAAAAGTTTGATTACATGACAATAGAGAGCACTAAATGTTATTATTTAATTCTTTGTCAATTAAGAAAAAAAAAATTCCTAAAAACGGAAAATTTGTGTCAAAAATTTTGAAAGTTCGGAAAAATTATACCAGATCTTCTAGAGTTTTAATGTGTCTCATAAACTGAGTTAGATATTTGTTGTCAATTGTGTTGTGATGATACATACGTAATGCGCTAACTTTTTATTCATTATTTTAAGAGAAAAGTGGAAAAAACTGAAAAACCAGGATTCCATGGGGCTATTTTGTGCACTTAAAAAAATCAAATATTTTTCATAAATGTTTTATTTAGTAAGTAAAGAAGATTCTGTGTATCATTTTTATACATTTTTGTCTTACTTTTTTGTCAAAAGACTGTAAATGCGTTAATTAAAATCATTAAAACGATTAAAACCTTAACCGGTGCGCAACGTAACCTCAAAAAATGAACTTTAATTAATATTTATAAGTTTTTCAAATTAGTTTTAAAACTATTTTAATTAATTTAATTTTAATTAATTATCTTTAAAAGAAAAATATAATAAATAATAATAAATAAACAATATTTTTTCCCAAAAAAATCTTTAAAAATTCAGAATTCTCTGTTTTATTAATATTATTATGAATTAATATAAATTTACGTACATACCCTACTAAAAAAATAATGAAAAACATCAGAAAAATAATCAGAATTTCTGGTGTTTTTGAGCAGTTTTTCTTACAATTGCAGCTCAAAAACATGAAAAAGCCCTACTAAAAATAAAATCACAAAACGACAGAAATTTAGTCAGAATCTCTGATGATTTTAGGCTGCATTTGTTACGATTGCAGCCACAGAACGTCAGGATTGAGTCATGTTTAATCAGAAAGCTTCAAAAATAGTCAGGTTTTTTATACAAAGTCGACACCCTTTTTTACCTGGAAAAAGGTCAACTGACCGTCATAAAATTGAAGAATTTTATCTTTTTATTTGTTTATATTCGTATTTGTGACGCGATCTGAAGAAAGGGACCTTAGAAGCAAAAAATTATAGGTTATGTTTTCAATTTTTTAAATGAAAATACAAAAAAGGGATCAACTGTCAATATAAATCATTGATGTTTAAGTCTTCATTACAACTAAAATATTTAATAAACACTGATTTTAATTCGAAATAAATAAAAAGAAACTTTCAAACAAGAAAAAAGTAACTCTAACCCAACCTTAAAGTGATTTGCTTCTAAGGTCCCTTTCTTCAGATCGCGTCACATTTATTTAAACATTATACTTGTTTTTCATCGACCTACAATTCATCTAACAATATGCTCTTATTATGTATGCAATATATCCTTTAGAACTTAAATTCAAAAATAATATCCTTTTTATTTATAAATTACGGTTTTCGAGATACGTTACAGTTTTCTTAAAAAAATGTTTTTATAATAAATTTTAGGTATTTGTAATTGTGGAGATTTCTAGATTATGAATTTATATTCATTTTACTTGAAATTTTAAAAATGCAAAACTTTTGAGCAATAAAATTTAGGTTAGAAACTCGAACCTCGTAACAATAGACCCGCGATTCTATTGTGAAAAAAGGGCTACGCACAAATTTCAAGTTTTAACGGTACCTTACATTTACCGACTATATTTCGGTAAGGGGCTGTAAATAAAAAAAAAGATTTCAGGGCTCAATAATCACAATCCATAAACATCAGGATTCAACAGGAGCATAAAAAACCCTTTAGTCAGAATTAACCAAAAGCTTCAGGAAACATTAATGTAGTCACGAAACATCAAAATTTCTGACGTTTTCTCTTTATTTCTGATTTTATTTTTAGCAGGGAGAAATAGAACCCTTCAAAATACTGCCAAGAATCATGAAAACTTTTATGACTGCCACCGAATTTTTTTATAGCATAGCAAAAAATCTTTTTTGGGAATGTATTCTTGTTCCTTTATGTAAAAAGGTCGTCACGTCTTTTATAACTTAGGTATAAAATCGAAAAACCATTATGCCTTTTTTAATGTTTAAAATCATTTTTGTTTATTTCAACATCATATATAATGTTTATAAAAAGTATATGGAGTGTATAACTCCTTTTTCATTTTAAGCCAAGTATAATAAAGTAAAGATTTCCTTCTTTCTTGTGGCCTAATAGCTTTAAACTAATAATGTTTATAAACTCAGATTATTTTGAAAACTGTTTTACGTATACCTTATACTCTCTTGGCTTAAAATTCAAATATGATATCATAGTTTTTACATATCAGTTATAGTTCACGAGATAGCTTATAATTTCTTCAAAATGAAGGTTTTGAGAATAAATTTTAGATATTTGGAAACATGAAATACCAGATTCTAAATTTTTAAATTATAAACTTCCATTAGTTAAATTGATCAAGTTTCAAGTAATAAAATTTTTGTTTAAACAATCATAAACCTTCAGAACAATGCCTTTTTGGTCGCTCGACTCAACTCAGTCACAATGACCAATTCGCTACGCGCCTTTCTTTAACAACCCAGTGAGCACAAAGACGAAAAACGTTCTTTAAACGTCTGTAGAACGTTTAATGTCTGCCAATTTATGTTTTAAGAACGTCCGACTGTTCCAAAAATGTTTCGGAACATTCGGATGTTCTTTGAACGTAAATTGTCAGACATTAAACGTTCTACAGACGTTTAAAGAACGTTTTTTGTCTTTGTGCCCACTGGGAATAGATTTTCCGAATCTATTCCCAGTGGGCACAGGGACGTCTAAAAGACGTCCCTTTTTGTCCGCGGACGATTCGGGGACAATGATGGCAATGTCTCTGAGTCATCAAAAAGACAACTAAAAGACGTTCTATGTCTGGTCCAAAAGACGTCTAAAAGACATAAGAAAGGACGTCTAAAGTACGTCTAAAAGACGTCTTTTGGACGTCTAAAAGACATAACGTCTTTAAGAAAGACATCTTTAAGACGTCTTTTGGACGTCCTTTTTACATTCCTTCAGATCTTAAATAAACATTTCTTTTATAACATTTTCTAAGTTGAAATTCAGTAACATTGTATTAAATTTATTTTAAGTATAATTTTATTTTTTCTAAAATGTGGAGAAATAATGAAAAAATTCCTACGAAGCTGGGATAGAACTCGGATACCTTGGGCTTGAAGCACTGCGCCTTAAGCACCTCAGCCGTTCAAGACAGATATGAACCTCTACAAAGTTAACGATCTCACTTGTCAATGAAATGAATTTAACTTAGAAAAATTCCAATGAATTTCACATTCATAAATTTCTAAGTCCAAGTTGAACTTAGAAAAAAAAAATTTTCTATTTATGAAAATTTTTCTATTTTCAAATGTTGAATGAAAAAGACGTCTTTTAGAGACGCATGCAAATCCCCTAATCGCCAAGTCGTCGAATGATCAAATAGTCGAATGCCAAGTAATCGTCTGAAGAAAACGTCGAATGCTAAAAACATCGAATCGGCATTTAGTCGAATGCTAAAAGCATCGAATTGTCAATACGTCGAATGTTCAAAACGTCGAATTATCAATTCGTCGAATGTTAAAAACATCGAATCGTCAATACGACGAATGTTCAAAACGTCGAATTATCAATTCGTCGAATGTTAAAAACATCGAATTGTCAATACGTCGACTGCTAAAAACATCGAATAGACAAAACATCGAATGCTAAAAACATCGAATCCTTATTTAATCGAATGCTAAAAACATCGAATTCTCAATTCGTCGAATGTTCAAAACGTCGAATGTTCAGAACGTCGAATGCTAAAAACGTCGAATGTTCAAAACGTCGAATCGTCATTTAGTCGAATGGTAAAACCATCGAATAGTCCATTCGTCGAATGCTCAAAAAGTCGAAACGCCATCTGTTCGAATTATCAAGTAGTAGAATAGTAAAGTTGTCGAATGTTCAAAACATCGAATCGTCATTTAGTCGAATGCTAAAAACATCGAATCTTCATTTAATCGAATGCTAAAAACATCGAATTCTAAATTCGTCGAATGTTCAAAACGTCGAATTATCAATTCATCGAATGTTAAAAACATCGAATCGTCAACATGTCGAATGTTCAAAACGTCCAATTATCAATTTGTCGAATGCTCAAAAAATCGATTGTCAATACGTCGAATGTTCAAAACGTCGAATGATAAAAACGTCGAATGCTAAAAACATCGAATCGTCAATTCTTCGAATGCTTAAAACATCGGATTGTTAATTCATCGAATGCTTAAATCATCGAATTTTTCATTCGTCGAATGTTCAAAACGTCGAATGATAAATACGTCGAATGCTCAGAACATCGAACTGTCAATTCGTCGAAAGCTCAAAACGTCGAATGATAAAAACGTCGAATGCTAAAAACATCGAATCGTCAAAAGTTCGAAAAAGTTCTTTGTTTTCAGTAGATATTAACTTAAAACAAAGAACTTTTTCGAACTTTTGACGATTCGATGTTTTTAGCATTCGACTACTTTACCATTCTACTACTTGGCAATTCGAACAGATGGCGTTTCGACTACTTTACCATTATACTACTTGACATTTCGAACAGATAGCGTTTCGACTATTTGAGCATTCGACGAATTGACTATTCTATGTTCTGAGCATTCGACGATTTGAGAATTCGACGTTTTGAACATTCGACGAATGGAAAAATCGATGATTTAAGCATTCGATGAATTAACAATTCGATGTTTTTAGCATTCAAAGAATTGACGATTCGATGTTTTTATCATTCGACTAAATGACGATTCGATGTTTTTAGCATTCGACGTTTTGAACATTCGACAACTTTACCATTCTACTACTTGATAATTCGAACAGATAGCGTTTCGACTTTTTGTCTGTGGGAAATATTAATTTAAATTAATTATATAAAAATATCAGAAGGTATTCCCACTAATAAATAACAAGACTCCATTAAATTAACTAATAAATTTATTTATAATAAATTGTATGACTCTTTAATTAAGGAAAAGCAATGCTTGCCTTGTGACTACCGGAATAAGAATAATCAAATCACCACACTCATACATGCATTACATAATACGCACACATACGTACATTCAAGTCGTACCGCGTAAACCATGTCATGGCTTATAATTCTTTTTATAGAGAGGAAACTTCGTGTTCCTTATTGCTGTCGTTCGGTCATGAGCTAGGAGAGCAAGAAGGGAGATGTCGAGCCAACAACTCCCCACATACTCCCCCCCGAGTTAAATTCTGTTTCCTAAAACAGATTATGCTAATTAATACTTAACGTAATTTAAACGTTATATTCCTAAGGTAAGTTAAACATAACTTTTTTCTTTTTATTTACATAGGTTTTTAATACTGGTTTAACTTTTAATACTGTTTCGGGGTTCGCAATGACAAGAGTCGGTGACGTAGATTCTGGATATACATTGGACACAGGTTTTATCACATTATCGTTCGCTACATCTGGTACATCGTTTGCAAAAAAGGCAGGCTTCAAATTCTCTACTGATACCTGCTTCTTTATGCCATTTATTTCGATTTCGAAAACCTTCTCAGTTGTGCGATTTACGACCTTATGGGGACCGGAATACGGGCACTCAAGTGACTTTTTGATAAAAGGAGCTTTCAGGAAAACATGCGAACATGATTCCAAACTTTTATGAACGAAGATTTTTCTCTTATCATGATGTTCAACAGGTACCAGTCTAATAAGTCGCATAGCTTCTCTAAATTCCTCCAAAAAAATTTGAGGATCCGGTGCAAAGTCTTACGGTAAAACAAATTGACCAGGTATTCTTAACGTAGTCCCGTATAAATATTCAGCCGGTGATGCTTCTGACTGTAAGACATTATTACGCAACCCCATGAGGACCACAGGCAAAGACTGAGTCCATTGTTGATCCGAGTGACACATTATTGAGGTTTTCAGGACACGATGCCAGCGTTCCACCATGCCATTAGAGGCAGGATGGTACGCTGCGGTTCGGATTCTTTGACATCCAGTCAATTTAAGAAGAGCGGAAAAAAGTTGGGACTCAAATTGACTACCTCTATCAGTTGTTAAGGTTTCGGGTGAACCGAAGCGAGAAATCCAACCACTAAAGAATGCTCGACAGACAGAATTCGCATCTATATTCCTCAAGGGAATGGCCTCCGGCCAACGAGAGAACCTGTCAATAAGGGTAAGGCAATAACGAAAACCATCGCAAACCGGAAGAGGACCGATTAAATCCATATGTACATGACGAAATCTAACTTCCGGCGCTACGAAATGGGATGGTTGCAGCACGGTATGTCGCGTGACTTTAGCTCTTTGACATGATAGACAATCTTTACACCACTCCTTGATATCTTTATTAATCCCCGGCCATACGTATGATTTAGCAATGAACCTACACGAAACCTTGGCGCCAGGATGTGCAGGATCATGAAGAAGATGGAAAATGCGTTTACGTAACGAAATAGGGATAAATGGACGCAGAACCTCCCCCGAAAGGTCGCAAAAAATGGCGGTGTGATCAGGACCCCATCTTATAGACTTCAGATTGAGAGAACTACTTCCACTTTCAAGCAAGGACTTCAACTCCGCATCATCTTTCTGTGCCGCAGTCATTTCCGCCAAACCAATTTCCGACGCAAAAATTACGAATCTAATTTCTTTTTATACGAGCAAGGTGGTTTACAAAAATCGGCATTTTCCCTAAATTTGAAATGATAATAGCATTGATCATTGTTACGTTTATTATCCATTGATTTTTCGCGCGAATGATCAGAACGATCCTTTGATTTAAAACGATTCTTCGATCTCGAACGCGAGTGATTCTGAGGACGAGATTAAGTTGACAATTCATCAAGTCTTTTAGTAAGAACTTCGATTTTATTTAAAATTTCGTTATCCATCGAAACAGCATTAACCGAATTATCAATTGGCGAAATATTCGCCATTATTTTATCAGCAATAGTTGCCAAACGCGTAACATTTTCAATTTCCGATAATGACAAAACCGCTCGACAGTTTTCCGGAAGTTGATCCAAAAAGACGGATTTAATAATTTTCTCTGAACACCGACCGCGACTCAAATGCCGAATTTTACTAAGGATCAAAGATGGCTTTCCATCTGCAAAAATCTCTCCGCGAAGAATGGTACGAAGTTCCTTCTCGGGTGAAACTGAAAAATTTGCTATTATTCTATCTTTAATGGCGGTATAAAGTGCAGGTGCTGGAGGGTCCGCAGTTAGCAAATCGCTAATAGTTTGAATAATCTCGTAGTCCAAAATCGAAACCACAGCGCCAGCCCTCTGGCCTTGACCTCTAACGCGGTTACAATAAAAAATTAACTCGGCCTGAACAAACCAAAGCCTCGGGTCAGATCGAAAAAAATTTGGAAGTCTAACATTTCGCACATCATCAACATGTTCTCCACCCCCAGGAGCACCACCAGCAAAAGGTAAACCCCCAAATTGAAAAACATTATTATTTTCTCCAAGATTACTCGTTGCCGAAGAAGTAGACGACTTATTTTCCTGTTGGTCTGTCATTGTAAGTTTTTCAAAAAAAATTATTTATTAAATACTCCGAGAAAACTAATATATCAATGTAAAAATTTTGAAAAATAATTTAAACTTCATAATAGTCACTTGAATGTCCGCAATCGTTGTTAAAAAATTTTCAATCAAAAAATCAATCCCATAATTCGAGAATTAATTTCGTAAAAAAATTCAAAAATTCGCATATAAAATAAAAAAAGTTTTCTAAATTATACAAATAAATTACGAATCGCGCTGTATAAACAAGATAACGCTACAAACAGACATATGCAAAAATAAAATGCACAACACCATATTATATTGTCGACGAAATCAGGAATTGATAAAACAATCCTCATTTTAAAAAATGTAAAATTTAAATCAATTTTTAAAATAAATTATAAAATGTTTTTAAAATCTTAATAAGATCCTTTAGAAATAAATAATCCAATAAATTTGAAAGTTTAAATGATAATCAATCCTTCTAAAATTGACTGATAATTATACTCTCGCGTAAATGCAAGAAAATGTAAATAATCGAAATATAATTTTTAATTTTTCAAAATTTAGAAATTTAACGTTAATAAACGCGAATTTAATTATTAATATTATTGTTTCGTCGATGTGTGATAAAAAAGGAACACAAAAAAAAATTTATTTAAACAGATAACAAAAAGAAAATTTTTGTCATCTCGAACTATAAAAAAAATTTTCTAAAAAAAAAATAAATTAAAAAAAAAATAAGGTTGAGAATTAAAAAAAAATCTTTTATAAAAAAATTGTTTTCGAAAAAAAAATTAAAAAAAAAATCTTTCGTTAAAAAAAAATTTTCGTTCGGAGATTCACAACAACAAATAAGCAATGAAGCTGATGTAAATCAGGAAGATCCCATAGGCAGCAAATCGGTCGCCAGAAAAAATTCGGCAAGTGAACTGCAAGTTCAACTCCATTCTCGGCAAAATCTCTCTCTCAGCAATTTCTCTGCATTGGCAGGTCTATGAATGTCATGTTGATAAAGAATTCTCACAGGAACGATCCAAATACAGCATAAAAAAAGATTCTCATAAGAGACAGCAGACAGTTCAAAGAACTATTATTCTGCAAAGGTAGGACAAAAAGCAAAAACGTACCTTGTACATGCGCAAGAATGTTATGCCCATGTGCCGTCCTTTGAAAGCGTTTTTTTTAGATAAGTCTGGAACTCTCGAGGATGGTACACCAGGTTCTGGCCAGATTAGTCATCAGATATAATCTCCAAATTCACATCCATCAGCAGTCAAAAAAGATGTAAAATGCATCCAGAAAATCCACAGTAGCAAGAGTCAATAAATAAAAAATATATTCCATAAAGATCAAAACGAATGAGACTCATCGTTGGAATTTGATCAGTTTTTAAAATAATTTCGGAGCAAAAGAAAAATGGCGGCAGCCACTATGACCTCATGGCATGAGAGTCATTATATTTTTGGTGATTTAAAAATTTCCAATAATTAAAAAATATTGGTGTTGAAATGCGAAGAAAATTCCTCCGAACATAACTCTCATTGAGAAGTTAAAAGATGGTAAAAATAATCACGGATAAAACTCGCTCCGAAATTTCACACCTGACATGTGATCGATGGCGTTATTTTAAAATACACCCAAGTCGGGGTCACCAATGTGGGAAATATTAATTTAAATTAATTATATAAAAATATCAGAAGGTATTCCCACTAATAAATAACAAGACTACATTAAATTAACTAATAAATTTATTTATAACAAATTGTATGACTCTTTAATTAAGGACAAGCAATGCTTGCCTTGTGACTACCGGAATAAGAGTAATCAAATCACCACACTCATACATGCATTACATAATACGCGCACATACGTACATTCAGTTCGTACCGCGTAAACCATGTCATGGCTTATAATTCTTTTTATAGAGAGGAAACTTCGTGTTCCTTATTGCTGTCGTTCGGTCATGAACTAGGAGAGCAAGAAGGGAGATGTCGAGCCAACAACTCCCCACATGTCCATTCGACTACTTTACCATTCTACTACTTGATAATTCGAACAGATGGCGTTTTGACTATTTGAGCATTCGACGAATGGACTATTCGATGGTTTTACCATTCGACTAAATGACGATTCGACGTATTGAGCATTCGACGTTTTGAACATTCGACGAATTGAGAATTCGATGTTTTTGGCATTCGATTAAATGAGGATTCGATGTTTTGTCCATTCGATGTTTTTAGCAGTCGACGTTTTTATCATTCGACGTTTTGAACATTCGATGTATTGACAATTCGATGTTTTTAACATTCGACGAATTGATAATTCGACGTTTTGAACATTTGTCGTATTGACGATTCGATGTTTTTAACATTCGACGAATTGATAAATTCGACGTTTTGAACATTTGACGTATTGACAATTCGATGTTTTTAGCATTCGACTAAATGCCGATTCGATGTTTTTAGCATTCAACGTTTTGTCCATTCGATTACTTGGCATTCGACTATTTGATCATTCGACGACTTGGCGATTAGGGGATATGCATGCGTCTCGTCTTTTAGACACTTTAAAGACATCTAATGGCCAAGACATAGAACATGAATAGGACGTCTTTAAGACGTCTTAAAGACGTCTTTTTGTACAAGTCCAAAAGACGTCCGCAAAAAGACATCCTTAGGACGTCTTTGGAACAAGTGTGCCCACTGGGTTGTGATGATTTTAAAACAAGAATTTTATAACTTTAAAATTCTGCATTTTAACTAATTCAACTTTGTAACATAAAAATTTAGAATCTATGGTATTTTACGATTCCAAATATCTAAAATTCATTTCAAAAAATATTTGTTAAAATAAATTATAAGGTTTGGGTGATAATTAAAAAAAAGATTTTTAAAATAAATGTTAGATATTTGGAATCGTAATATACCATAGATTCTAAATTTTTATGTTACAAAGTTGCATTAGTTAAAATGCAGAAGTTTTAAGTTATAAAACTTTAAGTAGTAAACTATTCTAAGTGTCTCAGGCGTTTATCAAGGCGATTGCTGATCTCATCGTGTTTAGTGTTCCAAAAGAGGCTCCATCCTTGAACTTTTTCGTTAGTCCTGAAAGAATCTGTTTCTCGTCCGCTTCTAAGGGATCCCATGACCTTTCTATGCAGAAGGACCACTAATACTTTAAAACAGTATTGTATTGTTTAGCCGAATTTGCGGTAATTGACGCCATTATTATTTTTGTTGTTCCTTCCTCCAGGTTCTTTTTTGCGCACGCCTCCCTGATACAACCCTACACACCAGGGTAAGTCTCCTTGATAGCGCATGAGAGATTTCTCTACAAGGTGAAAGTAGAAAATTAGAATCTGGTTCAAAAATATTAAGTCGGATATAATAAGTCTGCTGAATTCAGGGTACCATGGTTGTACGGTCCAGAAGGGAACTACTAAAATTCCCTTTGACTCTTTGTCTCTTATTTTTTTTAATATTCTAGTAATTAATGAGAAAGGGGGGAACGCGTACCAATAACCATTTTTTCAATTAATTGTTAAGGAATAATCGCGACGGCCTCCAGGTCTCGTTTCCAAGAGCAATATTTACTGCATTTGGAATTTATACGGGAAGCAAACAAATCTATTGAATGTTTTCCGAACCTTTTTATATTTCGTTATAAGCATATGAATCTAGTTCCCATTTGGTGTCCAAATTATTCATTCTCGAACCCTCATCCGCAAAGTTCTCCTTTGACGCTACGTATTCCGAAAAAATCCAGAGATTTCTGCTTCTAGACCATTCCCAAATTTCCTTAGCAATACCATTTCGATACTATTGTTAATAGCCGAAGGTTCTTTAATTTGAATAACTTTATAGTTTAAATTTATTTTATATCCTGCAATTGTTTCCAAGACAAATTCATCTCTCGTGAATATTTTCCAATTATCCGTAAAGAATTTTAATCTGGCAGTTGAGCTTACCTTATTTGTACTTAACGACGTTTCTGTTGAAGTTGTGTCTGAGTGTAATCTCTGCGAGCCGGGTATGGTTTTTGTCTGGTTGAGCTGTAATTCTGATTGTAGTTCTTCAAGGTTGTCCTGTTGGAGTTGTTTCTGAAGCCCCCTTGAGTCTCGTTCCTGGCAAAGGGGCTCTTCCAGTTTAAACCATTGTTATTGTTTTGTCTCAAGGGTGGTTTGTTCTCTTTTGGGATAAGCTCTCGCGAAATTTTTTTCATGGCTTTCGAAAATTCTATTACCGCCTTCAAATTGTCTTCAAACAAATAATTAGTCGGTTCGATTTTCTTTATAATTTTTTGTATCTTCTCTTCGTATCTTCTGATTAAAAATGATTTTCGAGATATTGTTAACGAGTGGAAAAGGTGTGATAGTAATTTTACTCTATCTGAAAGATTTTTCAAAATGACATTTCTATCTAAAGCGACCTCTTCATCGTTGATGATTGAGTTAAGAACTGATGCAGCAGCCGATAAGGCAGATCCCGTGAGATTCTGGTATTCTCTGAAGTATTTATCTCGAGCTAAAGATTTTGGATGGAGATCTACCAATATTGATTGGGGATTCTAAGTCCAATTGACCCTTCCTCGGAATTTATTTTAGGATATTTTCCTTTTCCTTTTTTTCTGGCAGACCATTTTAAATCCAAGCCTTGATGCGATCGGCTACCTCCTCTTTTAAATCAATGACATTGTCAGTTTGCCCCAAGGATTTTGATCCTAAAAACATCTCTGTTTCATCCATCTCCTCGTTAGCAGGAGTCTTAAATTGGGACGAGTCATCCTCGCTTCTCCTATCGTCCGCCATCTTGATATCTTGCCAAGTCAATGTTTCTGCAATGAAAAGAATTTTCTTTTGAAATAAAAGCTTATTTATTTTTTTGCCTTGGCTATTGCCTCTGATTCTAGATCGGAAGTCAGCCTGAATATTAATTATGGCTCTGATTTCAACTCTGGGTTGAAACTCCGCCTAGAGAATATCTCTTAGTGTAGCGTGGGTACTGGGGATCTGAAACAGACTAAGATTTATAAATGAGATTTACCTTCAGGTTCCTGAGCGTCTGTTGGGTTTTCCGTTAATGTTGCTAGATTTCCAAGGTACTTGCTCATCTCCCTCTCGTGGTAGGCTAACTTTTCTCTTAATGCTTTTTCACTCATGATGGAAATTTCAATTAGTCTTAAGAACGATGTGTTGTCACCTAGCGCCAAGAAACGAATGAAGGTAGGATGGAAACGGCGGGAAACGACAAGAAAGAGAGATAGCTAGAGAGAGATAAAAGCAGCTTTTTCTTTCTATCTCTAAACTGTGGCGTCATCTGGCAACAAGTTGCAATACTACATGTGAATATATATACCCGGTAAGAAGCGAGGAATAGAAAAAGATTAAATTTCCAGAAATATTCTGTTAAACGAGGATTTTTTAATCTTTCTGAATAGGCGAATGAACTCGGTCATATTTATAGTATAATCAAAGTAAATTGTTATAAAAAATTTATATTTAAAGTATCCAGTGATTAAATATTTCTTATATTAGTAATAAAAGAAATCATGAACTCGAAGGATTTGTCCGCATCAAAAAGGAAGTTGGAGGACATAAGCGATGCAGCTTTGACAAATTTAATTAAATTTTTGTGTTACAAACCAGAATAATAAATTTATGCTGTTCCTTTTATTCGAGCTTTTGAGATGGCTCTTATTTAAATTCGGTTTGGGGAGGCACCAAGCTGCCAGGGTCTTTAAGGCCCTGTTTAATTGTGTGGGTTCGTGATCCTACTTTTAAAAGTTACCGTTTCTGCTTCTGTATTTGTGATCTTGCGAAAGAAAGGAGTTTTGACTAAAGGTAAGTATATAAAAGAAATTGATTCCCAAAAATGTGTGATTTATTCAGTTAATTAAATGTGTAAAATACAATTTAGTGTGTTGGAAAGAAAGAAAAATGAATATTGTTAATATATCGATGGAACGATACAGTTCTACTTACAACTACCGACGCCACGTTGAGGTACTCTGGTTGACGTCGGGCAAAACAATTTTTTATTCGTTGTTCACAATCAACTCTGTTCTTATTGTTCTAATTTTTAAGTTTGAAAATTAGGTTGCGAGCCACTATACTGGGACGGCGTAGGTGCTACACGCATGGACTGGCCGGTCAGAGACAAAAATCAGGAGAAGCAAAATTAATTTATTTATCCCGAATTTCACCCAACTATAGCTTCACATGGACTTCGTCGGTTAGAAGGTTCTATTAAATTTATCGTCCACCTTTCGTATTATACCAGATATTTCGCTGGTTCTACACGGGGGTCCGACGCGCAGACGGGCTTAGTCTTGTCGTTCTTGAATTCTCACAACACTTTGCCAGGCTAAAGCCAGGAGAGGTGTTGCTCGGGAGAGTCAAGAAGTAGTACTGCGTGGATTGAAAATTTTCGACTAGCCTCTAGTCCTTGCTTTGCCTCCAAGGTGGGACAATTTTGTTAACTAAGAGTTTTCTGAATTTAGGAGTAGGAAAGAATGCGCGGCCCATTGGACGTTGCGTTTTGCTGACAATTTAGATTCTCACGACAGTTTCGTGAGAACGGAAATGGTCTGAAATTTGATCATTTTCGTAAATTATTATTTTTTTCTTAACTAAGAAATATTTTATAATCATATTATTGTTTATTTCTTTATATTAATTTCAATAATATAATTATAATTCCTAGTCATGACGTTCCAATATAATAATTCTTTTTATTGTAATTATATTAGCCCTACATGTATAAGTTGCAGGTACAATGCATTAAAGTATAATACATATATAATTGCAACTTATAGTCCTCCGTCATTTTAAAAACAGCCTAGCCGAATTAAAATGTTTAGCTATAAGACCAATAGTTATTCTTTTTAATTTTGTAATGTTCGTATACAGAAGAGCAAGGTGCATTAAGCATCTTACATCACTGAGTCAGCTGTGGAAGCACACGTGCTTTTGTTGTGATGCTGTGACTCACAGCTTATGGGCCCGCGGGAAAAGGAAGGTTTACTGGAGGATCAAGCAACGAGTAGAGACTATAGTGAGACACGCATGTATTGGTGTTTGTAGCACATGGTCGGCGGCGGAGTTTACCTACAACCGACAAGTCCATGAATGTGTTGGTTCTCGTAACCAGCAAGTCCGTGCTTGTGTATGTGTTGCCGTAGCCATCCGGACACATGCACAAACACTATGATGAATGCTCTTACTCTTATTCATATGAATTTTAATTTTCTTTCCAACAATTAGGCTGCAATATTGCGCCATTTTATATTTTCAATTAGGAATATAAGATTATTTGATACAGTGTTGCTGCAATGTTAGTTTTCGTTATTAAACTTTATAACATTGCCGCAACATCAGCACTTGTTCGATACATGCCACAATATTACTTATCGCCCATTTGCTTCGTAATATTGCCGCAAGCTTTATCAAGATGTACAATTGCTTCATATTTCAATACATATACATATAATTATAGAATTAAGTATTCAGGAAATTAATAAAATTCAGCTGAAAGCATTAGGGCTGACGAAGAAATTCCTATCAGGGTGTCAGTTGTCCGGCGTCGAAGTCTCGCTACACTGTAGCTAGCCTCGACGCTGACAGGAAAGAATCTTTATGCGATGTTGCCGAATAACATTTTAATTTTCCTACGTAACATTTTGTACAATCTATAACAATTATTGTAAAATTAAATATAATTATTATTTAATAATGTGCGTTAATAATAATGATACACTGAATCATAATTGTAAAACTGTTTTGAATGTAATATGTAAATAAATAAATAAATTAGAACAATTTTTAACAATGAGTTTTTTAATCTTCAATAAAATATTTTAAAAAATTGCTTTTACAAATTTAATAATTTGAATGTTTATAAATAAGAGTAACTTTGAATTGAATTTTTAACATTATTTTGATAAAATGAAAAAATAATTTTCATTAATAAATTTTTATTAACTGTAGAACACAGATATATTTGCTTTTTTCAAGCAACATATTAAAAAGAACAAATTTATCACATATATATCCTTTACATAGATCTGTAATAATCGGTTAAAAAAAAGCTTTATAAATAACGATGCTATTTTAGCTATAAAAATATTATATAGCAATAATAATAACAATAAAGTATAATATTACACGATGTACTTTTTGGCACTTGCAGTTATACTGATTGCATTCGCATAAAATATCTTGAATAAATACATAAATAACACATGGTTTTACCTACGATTAAACTATTTACATTTAAACACATTATTATGAAAAATGTTTTGAAGAATATACTATAAAGTCATTATTAATGTTTTAAATCACATGATATTGCAAAAATAATTTTTAAGTAAAAAAACATCCATTAAAATCGAAATTCATCGAAGTCAAAATTGAAGGGAGTCAACTTTCTTGGCACTCTCATTTCGAAATATTCTGGCAATAAAATATTTCCGTGAAAACTCATTGCTTTAGAAATAAGCGGAGTTATAAAATCGTAATCAAATCTGACTCTTTGAATATGAAAATCTTGAGGTGTCCAAGTCATAAAATCACATTAATATCGTTCTGTTATAGCCATTTGAATTTGAATATGCGTATGATATTGATGATTTTTTTAAAATTCTAAATTGTTTCCCTCCAATTTACAACAAAAACTCGAAATTTGTTGTTTGTTTAAATTGAAAAGTTCAATTGTTTTTAGATTTTCCATAATTTTTGGGTATTTTATTTCCAAAAGACCATAAGATTTTTCAATTGGATCAAAAACCAATGCATCCGGTGAAGCCCCTAATCCACGAAATTTCGAGTTAATCCACAGACCAGTGTCTTCAACTTCAAAACCAAGAATTTTGGTTATCATTTTATATTGTTTTTTTGCTATTTCCTCTTTTTCCTTTCCGCACTCTATAGCGTCAGAGCGAACAACGGTTTTTTTCCACAGATGACGTTTTACCAAGTTATAGAATTGCTTGTCATTTTTTGGCAAGATAAAGGTTTTTAAAGTTGATGCTGTTATTAAAAGTTTTCGGAGTTGAATCCACTCTTCTGAAGAAGATTGTGAACTTGTACATTCTCTCGGTCCCGTTAGATCATAATAAAGATTTTTGTAAAAATTTTCAACCATTTCATGCATCTCTAGTTTTCGACATGGAAGCAATTTATAATCCTCGTAATCGAATACTGAGGACGCGGTACTTCCATCATAGCATTTTGACAATCATCTTCTTGTCTTGTATCTTCTGGCGCCTGCATACAGGTATTATTACTTTTGGGATTTAATAACAATTCCCACATGGTGACCGATGACCGAGCAGAACTTTTTTCCTTTAAATCATCTGTCATCAGATTTTAAAAATTCAAAATGGCGGATCCAATATGGCGGACAAACAAACAAATGACAAACGACAGACTTACACGAACGATTATCTCCACAGGTAAGTACCGACTTCAAACAAACAAATGACAAACGACAGACTTACACGAACGGTTCTCTCCACAGGTAAGTACCGACTTTAATCAAACAAATAAAAATCGACACAATTAACACAAACAATTTCCTCCACAGGTGAGTATCGGCTACAATCGGACAAATCACAATCAACAGACTTACACGAACGATTATCTCCACAGGTAAGTACCGACTTCAAACAAACAAATGACAAACGACAGACTAACACGAACGATTCCCTCTAAAGGTAAGTATCAACTTCATTCAAACAAACGACATTCGAGAAACTATTACTAACGATTCTCTCAACAGGTTAATATAGCTTTTACGTTGAAAGAAGGTATTTTGTTGAGTAGAAGCAGTATTATTGTTTGTGTTTTTTTACATCACATCCTGCATTAAGTTTGACATTTTCAGTTACTCATCGGTTAGCAATTCTTTACTAATATCTACAGTTTGTTCAATCGGATTGTCAAAAATGGTACATTATATTCAGTATCAAAAAATTAATTCTTTTTTTTATAGACAGAAATACTATAAAGAGAATTTTACGTTAAACGAGTTACCTGACTGTGGATTGTCAGGAGGGTCAAACCATTTTATTTCGCCTAATGTATTTTTGATCTTTATAAAAAATTTCAATATTTCGGGAAAATATTCTTATATGTTTTGGGATTACGAAATGCACAATGATTTGTAAAAAATAATTTCATTTCATATAAAAAAAGATATTATAAATTGAGAGTACATGAAAAAAGGTTACATTGACAGGCATTACAAAATATTTAAAAAAAGGTGTAATCTCTTTAAGAAATATAAAAAAGCGATTGATATTTATTTTTAAAGACTTAATTTGTGATTTGAACTTAATAAAAGTATTAAATAATTTATAATAAACTGTAAAATATGTTATTTAAGTTTCTGTATGAAATGTCAAAAATCGATCATATTTAACAATTTTTTTTGACAAAGTAATTTAATTTTCGTAAATCAGAATTATTTAAATAATAAGTACTTTAAATACACTTTATTATTATTTAAATACTTTTTTAAGTATCAACTGAGAAATATAAAAAAATTTACCTTAAAAATAAACCATTCTTCATTTTATCGGGATTTTGAATGTTTGTAACTTCGTTGGAGAAAACCCGATTTATGCCAAATTTTTTGAGCATGTTGATTGAAGCAATATCTTCCTGCTACTAAAATTTCGCGATGGGTTTTGCACTAGTTTTCAAAAGCAATTGATTTAAAAAAAGTGTTTATTTTGAAGGTTATTGACAAGTATTATAGCTGACTTGAAGTTGGTTTGTCTTAAACTGACTTTAAAAAAATCGTTTTATTTTGAATTTGACTTTTATTGCAAGTAGCAAACCAACTTCAAGTTAGTTATAATACTTGTCTGTAACCTTCAAAATAGACAATTTTTTTAAATCAATTTCTTTTGAAAACTAGTGCAAAACCCATTGCGAAATTTTAGTAGCAAGAAGATATTGCTTTAATCAACATGCTCCAAAAATTTGGTATAAATCGGGTTTTCTCCAACGAAGTTACAAACATTCAAAATCCCGATAAAATGAAGAATGGTTCATTTTTAAGGTAAATTTTTTTATATTTATCAGTTGATAATCAAAAAAGTATTTAAATAATAATAAAGTGTATTTAAAATACTTATTATTTAAATAATTCTGATTTACGAAAATTAAATTACTTTGTCAAAAAAAATTGTTAAATATGATCGATTTTTGACATTTCATACAGAAACTTAAATAACATATTTTACAGTTTATTATAAATTATTTGATACTTTTATTAAGTTCAAATCACAAATTAAGTCTTTAAAAATAAATATCAATCGCTTTTTTTATATTTCTTAAAGAGATTACTCCTTTTTTAAATATTTTGTAATGCCTGTCAATGTAACCTTTTTTCATGTACTCTCAATTTATAATATCTTTTTTATATGAAATGAAATTATTTTTTACAAATCATTGTGCATTTCGTAATCCCAAAACATATAAGAATATTTTCCCGAAACATTGAAATTTTTTATAAAGATCAAAAATACATTAGGCGAAATAAAATGGTTTGACCCAGGATTCATTCACTTTTGATTTTACTCTTTAATTTTATCCGAACGTTTTGAATTTTCTAAGTTTATTAATAAATTTATTAATACTCATGCCAGATTCGTATGCAGCGACCCCAAAAACCGCCATAAAACGAGTTCTAAGCAAATTCTGTTCATTTTTTATTTTCGCGTCCGCCATATCGGATCCGCCATTTTCAATTTTGAAACTCTAATGCCAGATTCGTATTCAGCGACCCCAAAAACTCCTGAGTAACCAGTTTCAAGCACATTCAGTTTATTTTTAATTTTCGCGTCCGCCATATTGGATCCGCCATTTTAAATTTTGAAAATCTGATGCCAGATTCGTATTCAGCGACCCCAAAAACCCCCGAGTAACCAGTTTAAAGCAAATTCAGTTTATTTTTAATTTTCGCGTCCGCCATATTGGATCCGCCATTTTGAATTTTAAAAATCTGATGCCAGATTCGTATTCAGAGACCCCAAAAACCCCTGAGTAACCAGTTTCAAGCAAATTCAGTTCATTTTTAATTTTCGCGTCTGCCATATTGGATCCGCCATTTTGAATTTTAAAAATCTGATGCCAGAATCGTATTCAGCGACACCAAAAACCCTCGAGTAACGAGTTTTATGAAAATAGGTTTGAAATTTCATCTGAAATACTTTTATTTCATAAAATATTACAAAAAATTGTTATTTATTATTAAAAATTATAAAAAAAAATTTCAAAAAAGTAATTGTAAATATAGTTTAGGATCTAATTTGTAAAGAAAAAAAATTATCATCTCAAAAATTAGTAAGGATAAGTAGAAAATGAATTTTTTCTGAAAAAGAAGCATTATTTTTTGTTATTTATTTGTTTATAATATTTTTATTATTAACAAATTGTGAATCAACAGTTTTCTTAGACTTGTTTAGGTATGAGGAACATGCCCGGAAAAAAAACTCTAAATTTATTAATAAATATGCCATAGATATACTGAAAACTGAGAAGGAAAAGGTGGGTCGCTGAGCGACCCACTGTGACGCAAAGGGTTATTTCACTTATATGTATAGACGCGGTTAATTAATACACTAATAATGCACAACTGCACGCACGACAACGAATTTCACTGAAAGTATACATCTTTGTTTCCTTATATATTGAATGATGAAAATTTACAGCACTTACGAGAAAGCAGTATACTTTTAACAACTTTATTATAAGACATAGTTCTTGGGACAGGAATAAATGCAAAATTTATTAATTTATAATGGTCAATTTCTGAGATAACGAACGACCTACGTTTCACTTTATATTTAATTATTATAGATAATATCCAAATTAATTTTACATACGCGAAACATAGTCACTGTCAATGATCGGACGGCATCGGCTCATTTACGGAGATTGACGAAGTTAGCAACCAATAGAAATGCAGGCGCCATATGACTGCACTCGCTAGCCACACTTGCTTACCAAAAATTACTACAGTGGATAGTAGGTTTTAGTGGAAAATGTTTTCATTTGTCAGATTTTGTCTAATTAAATTAGAGAAAACTATAATCAATTTTCACTACATTTACAACTCTTACACAAAATATTAAAACTTGCTATTTCAATGTAGCAAATTTATCTATTTCTTTTGTAAATTTATCTAATTCTGTAGTACATTATGCTAAAAGTCCCCTTATTTCCGGTCATTGCAACCATTTTTAGTAATTTTTACAAATGTGGGTCTCTCCGTGTAGAGGCCGAGAATCAAAGGTTCTTTTTTCTGCGAAATTTCTTTTACTTTTATAAATATTTTCATCTGCCATAACAGGACATTTCCTTTGACGCCCACGGTTCCACTCGCAAAGTTTACTAGTGCATGCATTGCTTGATTGAACTGTCATTAGGATTTCCAACAGTGCATACAACAAAGCAGCAACGTGGCTACATCGACCCATCGTGGATGCTTCAGGGTGGAGTCCCATGACAGCGTTTTGCGTTGCGTCGTAATGGGAGAGAAAAAGACGCAAATATACGTTTGCTGCATTCTCTCTTATTACAACGCAACGCAAAACGCTGCCATGGGACTGCGGCCTTACATTGACAATTCGCATCTACTACATCTCCAGTCTCATTGTGCAACATTACATTAACATTATAATACTGATGCCTGAAAGAAGCTAATACATGAGCTTTAGAACAGTAATTTTTTTCTTTCCCATCACTTACAGCATCAACAATATTCTGTACGTGTCCACTATCAAAATATTGTTTCCCTCTAGCTAGAGGTTTAGAAGTACTGTAATCCACATTATTATTATTGTTCTCTTTGTCCTCTGTTGCAGAAAAAATATTATTTGTAGAAAGTTGAATGGGTTTCTTTTGTAAAACGCATGTTGTTATTTAATGTTTGTAAATGTGACATAATTGAAATTTTCCGGTATTTGGTTGTGGGGAAATTTCCCCCATGTTATTGGAAATGGAATCAAATTTTTTTCTACCAGAGGTTTTCTTAATTTCTTCTCTTTCATTTTCAACCATTTTCCCGAATCGACGTAAGGATTGACTTTAATTTAATTTTCAATACAATGTTTGACCCTAAAATAAATATATCCTTTCTTTAATTAATTCAGAAATTTTATTTAACATGCATATTTCTATTTTATTCGCAATATTACATATATAACGGTTGGATAAAAAGTACTTCTTATTAAATGATTAATTATATTTTAAATATTTTTTCGTAGAAATTTAATTAATTTCAAAAATTTGTCGAAATTCAATTATTTTCAATATTTTTATTTATTTGGTTTATACACCCATCTTAAGCTTATCTAGCTATACAAGTGTGTTTACATTTTCTCTTACATAATATTTCTTATATACATTTTCCTAATACTAAGTTTTGCGCCTACAGAGCGACTTGAAAATAAGGAGTACTTGCATTTGCCTGGACCACCCGTCTATTGGGTTTTCTCGCCAGCGGAGAGTGAAACTGTAGAAAACCTCTCCTGAGTACAACCGGTTTATCGACAGTCGAGTTCTAATGGTGTGTACCGGACAATAGTCGACGGTGCACATCATTATACCTCGACGTCAAACCTCCCGCTCAGATTGTCTCACGTGCCGGATATGATGATGTGCACCGTCGATTATTGTCCGGTACACACCATTAGAATTTGACTGTCGATAAACCGGTTGTACTCGGAAAGGTTTTCTACAGTTTCCCTCTCCACTGGCGAGAAATCCCATTAGACGGGTGGTCTAGGCAAATGCGAGTACTCCTAATTTTCAAGTCGCTCTGTAGGCGCAAAAATTTAGGATTAAGAAATGTTTGTAAGGAATGTTCTACGGTTGTAAAAACACTTGTATAGCCAAGATTGTAGGCTTAAGACGGGTGTATAAACAAATAAATAAATAATTATTTTTTTTCTTTATGATAACACTACTCTAGAATGCTACAGTTTACACATTTTTTTGTTTTTAAAACTTTTTTTTTAATAACTAAAAGATGTTTGAAAATATAAACACTTATATTTCATATATTGTATTTGTATAGAATATATTTTCCCGTGTTTACGTGTTTAGATGCGCAGAAGTCCAAGTGGTCTATTGCGGCGAAAACTTTCTTTTAAAGTAAACGCCTGACCATAAACCAGCTGAGCGACTCAGCATTGCCATACCCCCACTACCGAAGTTTTACCTCCTGTCTCTAGTCTTCTTGGTGATAGTAAAGCAATTCAGTGGAATAGAAATTTCTACTGATTTGTTGTACTCTCTCACTCTTTTGAATGCACGTTTCATAGTTTGGTGAAGTCAATTAGGAATAATAGATTTTGCAACTTTTCCTTGCTCCACCGAGGAATTAGATTATTTTGAAAATTCGCCCATTCAAAAGAAACGAACTTCTGAATTCTTTTCAATTCCTCGCTTCTTACTTCGAAAAAGTTCTTTGTCTTTAGTAGACATTAACTTAAAACAAAGAACTTTTTCGAACTTTTGACGATTCGATGTTTTTAGCATTCGACGTTTTTATCATTCGACGTTTTGAGCATTCGACGAATTAACAGTTCGATGTTCTGAGCATTCGACGTTTTTATCATTCGACGTTTTGAACATTCGACTACTTTACCATTCTACTACTTGGCAATTCGAACAGATGCACGGAGAGAAGAGTTATAGTGAGTTGTACTATTACGCATTTAGTAAGAAAATTTGAGTTGTGACAAATAAATATTAAGTAAAGGTTACAAAACAGCGTTCAATTTTTTTTTTGTCGATCGAACTAAACATAGTAGTAAGGATGAATGTCTGCTCAGTAAAGCAGACAAAACTAATTCTGTTTACATTTTTAATCTTATTATTAATTGAACTTTAAAAAAAATATTAAAATTAATTAAAAAGCTACCTATTAAAAATTAAACGAAATCGAGAAAAAATATTATTTTTCAAAACTTTATTTGCAGTGTTATACTTATTATTTATGCTTGTTATTACAACAAATATTAGGTTATTGTTATCATAATAATTATAAAAAAAAGTTTAGCTGTTTATTCAAATATGCGACAAATATATTTTGTAAAGAAATAATTATAGCTCTTATAATTTTTTCTATTTAACTAAACAATTACAGAAATTATAATTTTTAAATTGATTTATTATTGTTACCTTATATCACCGTCAGTGTATTTTTGTAAAATATTACTTGATTTTCTTCTCGTTCCCCATATATAATAAATTTTTGGAAAAATAATTAATTAATAATAATTATTTCTAAATAATTAATTATTTATAAAGTGTTAACTATTATATTAATTATTATAAAAGAGGTTAAATTTTATTTTGGTAAATTGTAAACAGAATCGCAGATATGACAATTTATATCGTAGACGATACTAATGAAGTTAGTAGTCTTAATAACTAAACGGCCGTTTAGTGAAGTTTACTTTTTGTTTTGTTGAACGAAAATGTCACCATATTGTTTAGTAACTATGACTCAGGGCTGAGTGAGATTGACTACTTTCTTCTCTCCGTGTGGCGTTTCAACTACTTTACCATTCGACTACTTTAATATTCTACTACTTGACATTTCGAACAGATGGCGTTTCGACTATTTGAGCATTCGACGATTTGAGAATTCGATGTTTTTAGCATTCGACGTTTTGATCATTCGACGTTTTGAACATTCGACGAATGGAAAATTCGATGATTTAAGCATTCGATGAATTAACAATTCGATGTTTTGAGCATTCGACAAATTGATAATTCGACGTTTTGAACATTCGACATGTTGACGATTCGATGTTTTTAGCATTCGACGTTTTTATCATTCAACGTTTTGAACATTCGACGAATTGAGAATTCGATGTTCTGAGCATTCGATGTTTTTAGCATTCGACGTTTTTATCATTCGACGTTTTGAGCATTCGACGAATTAACAGTTCGATGTTCTGAGCATTCGAAGTTTTTATCATTCGACGTTTTGAACATTAGACTACTTTACCATTCTACTACTTGGCAATTCGAACAGATGGCGTTTCGACTACTTTACCATTCTACTACTTGATAATTCGAACAGATGGCGTTTCGACTTTTTGTCCATTCGACTACTTTACCATTCTACTACTTGGCAATTCGAACAGATGACGATTCGACGTTTTGAACATTCGACAACTTTACCATTCTACTATTTAAGCATTCGACGAATGGACTATTCGATGGTTTTACCATTCGACTAAATGACGATTCGACGTTTTGAGCATTCGACGTTTTGAACATTCGACGTTTTTAGCATTCGACGTTTTAAACATTCGACGTTTTGAACATTCGACGAATTGAGAATTTGATGTTTTTAGCATTCGATTAACTGAAGATTCGATATTTTTAGCATTCGACTACATGACGATTCGATGTTTTTAGCATTCGACGTTTTTATCATTCGACGTTTTGAACATTTGACGTATTGAAAATTCGATGTTTTTAACATTCGACGAATTGATAATTCGACGTTTTGAACATTCGTCATTTTGACGATTCGATATTTTTAACATTCGACGAATTGATAATTCGACGTTTTGAACATTCGACGTATTGACAATTCGATGTTTTTAGCATGCGACTAAATGCCGATTCGATGTTTTTAGCATTCGACGTTTTGTCCATTCGATTACTTGGCATTCGACTATTTGATCATTCGACGACTTGGCGATTAGGGGATATGCATGCGTCTCGACGATTCTACTCGATGCTGTTTGGAATCGCACCGATTCCATCTTGAGAATCGATACTTTTTTCGATTTTTATTTGTGAGAGAATCGAGTAATGTGTTTTTAATTTTAAAGGTTTTAACTTTTTTTTTATTTTGAGTGCTTTTTCCACTTAATTAATAAATGTGAAGGATGAAAACTGTAAATGTTGATAAGAAAATGTTAAAATATATATATATATATATATATATATATATATATATATATAATAATGTATTATAAAAAATAACATTTCTATTTTAATTAGTAATTGTATATTAGTGTTAACATTTTTTATGAAATAAATATAAAATTTTTTGCAACACACCATAACCTATAAAAATATGGATTGAAATCTTGTAAAGAAATTTTATTATAATAGATATTAATTTTATTATTATCATAAATTAATTTTTGTGAGATTAATATTGCAGTGTTATATTTATATGACTCTAATATATTTATTAAGGAGATTAATTGTAAAATTTTATCTGATTATTTAATATAAAAATTAAAGAATGTATACTTTTCAATTTATTAAAAATGCTTTCATTCTTTACAATTACTTAAGATTTTAAATTAATATTAATATCATTTTGTTATTATGTTTAATTATTATTTTTATATTCAAAAAGAACGCTATAAGTATTGCACTCGATTCCTCGATACTTTTTGAAAAAAATTGATTCTTAGGAATCGATTCTTTTTTGAGGTACACTCAATAACATATATTATGCTGTCCTTCCGGTTTGGACAACTTTTTGAAAAGTGATGTGCCTTCTATAGGAATGTTTAAGTCTATGGACTTAAACCACAGACTAAAGCCATAGACTTAAAAAATTCTTATAGAAGGCACACCACTTTTCAAAAAGTTGTCCAAACCGGAAGGACAGCATATATGTTATTGAGTGTATCGTCCATCCCTACCCTACTTCTTTTGATTTAAAATCGCATTTGGTTTATTGTGTACCGTGCCAATGTGGAGCTTGCTACATTGGTGAGACTGGTAGATATATTAAAGACAGATTAAGTGATCATAAGAGGGATTGTAGAAACGATAGTAGAAAAACAGCTTTGGTCACTCATGCACATGAAAATGACCATCTATTTAATTTCGAAGCAACAAACATCATCTGTAACGAACGCAATTACAGACCAAGGAAATTTAGAGAGATGTTTCACATTCTCAGATCCGAAAACTCTGTTAATAAACAAACTGTTTTAAATAATTTAAATCAGTTTTATTATTCGTTATAATTCTCAGCACTAATTAACTAATATATTTATTTTATTTAAAAATTTTCTTAAATTGCTGCTGTTGTGAAATTCGAATATACCTACTGTATAGGTTTCTTCCTTACCATGTATAGAGGTATTTTCCATCTTCACATACTATCACTGTTATCCACTACTACATTTAAACAAGAGGGATCAAGCATGCAAACACATGTTTTTGCTTTCCTTTCCTTTTTTCCGTTTGTAATTTCTATAATTAACAACATGTTCTTAATCCTTTCACACCCAGGCATAACTAAGCGGTTAAAAAAACGTAAGTGTAACGTTATTCATAGTTTTCGGGGTCGCTGATTACGAATCTAATATCAAAATTATAAAATTTTTTTTATTCAAAATGGCGTATCCAATATGGCGGGCAACTTTTTTACAGATTGATCGGATTGGCTTGGAAATTATTACTCGGGGGTTTTTGAGGTCGCTGATTACGAATATGACATCATTTTTTAAAAATTCAAAATGGCGGATCCAATATAGCGGACGTTATTTTAAAAATCGTTTAGTTTCACCAGAAACTTGTTACTCGGGGGTTTGCGGGGTCGCTGATTACGAATCCAGTGAGAGTAGAAAGAAACAAGTCCATCTACTGACAGAAATAAATAAATAAATACACAATCGCAATTTTAAAATAAACTACAAATTCGTGATAAGAGACCATAAAAACCCTTGAGTGACAAGTTTCCCT
The DNA here is from genome assembly GCF_015476425.1 of Leptopilina heterotoma. NCBI lineage: Eukaryota > Metazoa > Arthropoda > Insecta > Hymenoptera > Figitidae > Leptopilina > Leptopilina heterotoma. The sequence continues at coordinate 2,182,121 of NW_025110849.1, forward strand.
CTAATCCACACAATTTTTACATTTGTCGTCCGCCGTATAGGATCCGCCATTTTAAATTTTTAAAAATTAACACTTAATTCGTAATCAGTGACTCAGAAAACCTCCGAGTAACAAGTTTCTGGTGAAATTAAAATGTTTAAAAAAAATCGTCCGCCATCTTGGATCCGCCATTTTGAATTTTAAAAATATAACACTGGATTCGTAATCAGCGACCCCGAAAACACCTGAGTAACAAGTTTCTGGTAAAACTAAACGATTTTAAAAATAACGCCCGCCATATTGGATCCGCCATTTTGAATTTTAAAAATATAACACCGGATTCGTATTCAGCGACCCCGAAAACCCCCGAGTAACAATTTTCAGGTGAAATTAAAATGTTTAAAAATAATCTTTCGCCATCTTGGAACCGTCATTTTGAATTTTAAAAAACTGATATTATATTCGTAATCAGCGACCCTAAAAACACCCGAGTAACAAGTTTCATGCCAATCCGTTTAATTTTTACATTTGTCGTCCACCATATTAGATCCGCCATTTTGAATTTTGAAAAACTGGCACCGGATTCGTAATCAGCGACCCCGAAAACCCCCGAGTAACAATTTTTAGGCGATTTTAAAATATTTTAAAAATTCATGATTTTTAACAATAATTTATGAATTTTTTTAAACAATAGGAATTTTTTAATATGATCTAGGTTACTTATTTTTAAAGCCCTATTCTTCCTGACGAGAACGCACTAAATTAGTTTCAAAAATATTAAGTTTCTTCAAAGATATTGAGGTTTTTGTAGGTGGGACGTATATGTCCCATGGGCGTGAAAGGGTTAATTAAATGTGTCCTTGTTGACAAATTAAGATGTGGATTTTTAGAATATATATTCAGTAATTTTCCGCGAAGAAACCTTCTTGGTAAGTTATAAGTTATGTTCTTCCAGATATTTTTCGATATATTTCTTTCACTAATAATTGTATGTAATTTCAGTTTAGGATGCCTGTCGTCGACGGGCGAAAGCTAAATAAATAATTATAAAATTATAAGAATGGATTTTTTCTAAAAACAAAATAAGATCTCACTATTTTAATAAAAGTTCAGATATAAATCGCTTTTTTATAATTTCTACAGTGCTTTAAAAAAACTATGGCCATCTCCCCCGGACTTACACTAATAATGTTCGTGGGGTTTAAGATTGGTTTTATTAATTATTCTTTTTATCCTTTTAGGCCACGAAACCCTAAGGTGTAGGCGCATTGCGCCTGCTTCTCTCACTGATTTTTTAGAATACCAGTAATTTCGTAATTTCTAATCGAATTAGGTTAAACAAGTTGTTCAATTCATGATCATTTAGCTTCCTCAATATAATATATATTCCAATTTTTTATTTTAAATTAATTATTCTAATAAATATTACTTGTTTTTCCATAATAATAAAGAATCCTACTTTTTGTTTGTATTTATAATCTCATACAACAAGAATTTAATGAATTTTGAAAAAAAATTCAATGTTTTGTACAGTTATTTGATGTCACCCCATTTGGAATCCCAAATGGGATTTTAGCACTTTCTCAGAAAATACGATATAAGTTCTTTCAAAAATTTTTTTCCCCGCTATTATCATAATTTCCTCAAAGCTAAGTGTACAAAGAAGAATTCTGAAGTTTAGCTGGATCGATTTATTCGTTTGGTTCTCTGTAAACAGCCAATTTCAAAAAGGTAATCCATTTTGCCCCACTCTCCCCTACTTCAATCAATTCGTTTTTATGTCAGGAATGAAATTTTAAAAAGAATTAATGTAAATTTTAATAACGAAAAACGTTATTTCAAAAATACAAAAATCGATTTTTTTCAAAAATTAAAAAATTGCTAAAAATTTTTTTTATATTTTTGAAAATCCTTCTGTCTGATGTTTGGTATTCGTGGCCGTAATACACCTACCAAATTTTATCAAAATCCGTCAAAACGCGTAAGAGAAAATTTGTCCACAAGAATTGGTGACATACACACACACATATACATACACACATACATCCGGAAATTTGTTCCTCTTGACGAAATACATATAATACACTTGAAAATTTGTAAAAATAATTGGTTCTAAAAAATTTAGAAATCGACATCATTATAAGGCTTCCTTTAAGAGAAAGCAAAAATAGATCATTTAGGGTGACAAGTGAAAACGGTTTTTGAAATTCCCTGCCTTTTCCCTGAAAAGACGTCCAAAAGACATCTAAAAGACATAAGTAAGGACGTCTAAAGTACGTCTTAAAGACGTCGTTTGTACGACTAAAAGACATAAAAGGGACGTCTAAAAGAAGTCTTTAAGACGTCTTTTGGACGTCCTTTTTACAATCCTTCAGATCTTAAATAAACATTTCTTTTTTAACATTTTCTAAGTTGAAATTCAGTAATATTGTATTAAATTTATTTTAAGTTTAATTTTATTTTTTCTAAAATGTGAAAAAATAATGAAAAAATTCCTATCAAGCTGGGATCGAAACTCGGATACCTTGGGCTTGAAGCATTGCGCCCACGAAGTAGTATAAGGAAACCTCACGCCAATGCTTAGCAGCGGCAAAAATCAACACATTTTGGGGGGGTTAGAGTTATGAGTATTTGCACCACTAGCAGAGGTTGCGCCATTACGGCTGAAATGTAAACCATGGCCGCCATAACACTTCGTCGTATTTTACTAATTTGTAGGTTATGTTCATATACAGTAGCAGACAAAAAATTTTAGTACAATAGTTTAACCACAGAGGCGCAACCTCTGCTACTGGTGCAATCTCCTATATTTCTCAAATCAAGGAAATCCTCATGAAATCATCGCGAATTCTTCATTCAATAATATCACAAATTGATTAATTGAATAAATTAAATTTTAATTGAATAAATTAAATTTTAATTCAAGAAATTAAATTAAATAAATTTTTCAATTTTTAACAATTTTAGGACTTTACTCTAAGGCTGTCACGAAAAGAATGAAAATCTTTTCCTCTTGTTTATTATTTTCCATGGTTACCATCGTTTCAAAATTTAGTAACAATAGAAAAAGAACTCTACATTTTTAAACAATCGAAATTACAAATCGAAATAATTAAAAATTAAATACAATTAATAAATTCTCTTTTCTACTTTTTCTTTTTATATACTCTTTTTTTCTGGTTTGTAATGATATAATTTATTTTCTATAATTTTCCAGGTGGGAAAGCGTTCAGGATAAACAGAAACCGAAAGAAAACGTCTAGTATACCATAAGGACATTTTTTGTACAACATTTAAGGAATCTCTATTTTCATAAGCGCGTGACAAGGCATCAGGGACACAGTGGAATTTCCCTTTTCTATGAATAATCTCAAAATCGTATTCCTGAAGGGACAATGCCCATCTGGCTAACCTACCCGTAGGATTTTTGAAATTATTCAACCACTTTAAACTACTGTGATCTGAGATAATAGTAAAATGATATCCCTCTAAATAGGCACGAAACTTTTCAATTCCCCACACTACAGCGAGACATTCCTGTTCTGTAGTAGTGTAGTTTCTTTCACTTTCTGATAATGATCTACTTGCATAGGATATAACATTCTCTTTATTATCGATCATCTGTGTTAGGACAACTCCAATACCTGTACCGCTGGCATCGGTTTGTAGAACGAAAGGGACACTAAAATTTGGAGGAGACAAAATAAGAAAACTTAATTTTTCAAAAAAAAACTCGAGACAAAATAGGAGCTTCAACTAAATGTTTCTTAATTTGATCAAAGGACGATTGCTGTTCTTCTTGCCATGATTAACGTTCCTTTTTCTTTAAAAGTTTATTCAATGGAGCCGAAATGGTAGCAAAATTATCAAAGAACTTTCTATATTACGAAGACATCCCAATAAACCGACGCAACTCCTTGACGTTTTTAGGGGTTGGAAAATCAACAATTGGAGCAATTTTGTCAGGATCAATACTACGTAATTTTTGTAAAATTGATTCCATTTTTGGAAGAGGATACGCATCAGGTTTAGTAGCCTTATTCAATTTTCTGAAATCAAGGCAAAATCTGTAGATTCCATCAGGCTTTCTCACCATAACGATTGGGTTGGACCAACCACTTTCCGATGGTTCGACTACATCATCAGCTATCATTTCATCTAAATCATTATAAATGGCTTCTTGAACTTTTGGGGAAACCATGTAATGTCTCTGTTTGATCGGGGGGTAATTTTTCCACATTAATGACATGCTCTGTCAAATTGTCAGACCTGGTTTACCAGTATTTTCCGGTAAATTTTCGCTAAGAAATTTTTGGAGAGCGTCTGTCTGTCCAATCGACAGTTCACATAAACCATTACATAAATCGGGATCTCCGTCTTTCAAATTAAATTCGTATTCTTCAAAAGGATTGTCAGAAAAACTCCAAACTTTACTGCGCCATAATTAATATTAATTTTGAAACTTTGAAGAAAATCTAGGCCGACAATAAATGGGACTGATAACGATGGTATAATTTTAAAATTTATCGGTCAGCCTTTCTTTTTAAGAGTAACAGGGATATTAACTTCTTGCGAGACTAATTTAATATTTCCATTAGCGACTTGTATAAAACTATTATTATTTTTAATATCGAGATTCAATTTCTTTATCAATTCTAATTCTTCTGCTCTAATAAAAGATCTAGAAGCACCACTATCGACTAGCGCTTGAACGGTATTACCTAGAATATTAATTTTTACAAACAATAATGGCTCAGATTTAGAATCGCTTCTTTGTTTATAATTAATTTCAGAAACATTAAAAATAGGAATCGAATTATTATTAGGATTAATTTTAAATTCAATATTCTAAGCGGATTTAGCTGGGTCTAAAATTTCAAAATTTAAATTATTAGTTATTTTAAAAACTTCTTCGTTTTTAATATAATATTTACTACATTCACAATAAATACTTACATCTAAATTTTTGGATTTGTAAACTCCTTTAAATTCGGATAAATCGCTATTAGAATCTAAGTATTTAATTTCAACTAAATCTAAAAGTTTCGGATTATTTTCAATCAAGTGAGGACCATCAGGTTTGACAACATTAGAGGGCTTATTGAGATTCGAAAGAGGCATATTTGCCCTAATGAACGTCTCTTTAATTAGTTTCCCGAACATTTGGGACAATTAGGACGGGTAACATCCTTCTTTCCACATTTGAAACAAAATATGACTCGAGGTTCCAGGCAAACATCATATCTATGACCTGGACCGTCACAGTTCCAACAAATAAGTGATTTGGATGGGTTTTTGGTTAAATTTTGATCTGATTTAGTAATGAAAGGATTAGTCGAAACTTTATTTTTATCGGATTTATTTGAATTATTCAAATTGTTAGATTTATTACTAATATTTGGATTTGACTGGGCATTTTGATGATTAACCTTTTGTTGCTTGGTTTCTTTAACTGAAAGAACATTCTCAATCAAATCTTTGGAACTCGTATTGACATTTAGATCGCATTCGTCAAGTAAAGAAATTAATTCTCTAGCCCCTCTGTGTTTGGAACGAGCTGGTTCCTTATATGCCAGATCTGGCAATAGTGATCTTTCTGGAATCGGTGGGGGTTTAAAAGTTTTACTAACAAGGTAACTTTTCTCCACTGAAATAGCAATTTTTTCAAACTGAGACATGTTCTGAATATTATGTCGGGGAATAACCAACTGAAACCTAGGAAGGAGATTGCGATGTAAGAAACTAATTTCTTCATTAGGAGATAATCTAGGGACAACTCGATCAAATAGAGATATTAAGCAAGTGAAGAAATCAGCCACCGGTTCGAATTCTCCCTGGGTTCTTTTATGAATTTCCTGCCGCAGTTCAAATTGAAAGTCGGCGTCACCGAAGCGTGATCTAAAATATTCGGAAAATTCTTGAAAATTTCTCCAAATACCTCGCATCCCATGATACCAATTTAAGGGCAATCCCAGAAAGAAAGAAAGGAAGGACTTGAATAATTATAGAATCATCAACTGGAACTATTGATCGTCCATCTTCAATTTTTAAAATAAATGCCTCAGGATCCTCTAATTTAGTGCCAGAAAACCTTAAACCCCATTTTCTCATGGTTTCAAAAGCTTGAGATGCTGTTACGGAACAATCCTGTCTACTACAATTATAACAATTAAATCTTCTAGCATCATTATAGTTTCGAAATTGATTGCTGTCTCGAAATTGATAATTATATCGAAATTGATTGTCTCCACATTGATTAGAATCTCGAAATTGATTAGAATCTCGAAATTGATAAGAGTCTCGAAGTTGATTGTAGTCTCGAAATTGACTATAACCTCGGAATTGACTATTATCTCGAAATTGATTGTCTCGGAACTGACTATTATTTCGAAATTCATTATCTCAAAATTGACTATTATCTCGAAATTGATTGTCTCGGAACTGACTATTATTTACAAATTGATTATCTCGGAATTGACTATTTTCTGGAAATTGATTATTTTGAAATTGATTATTATCTCGAAATTGGCTATTTTCTCGAAATTGATTATCTCGGAATTGACTATTGTCTCGAAATTGACTATTTTCTCGAAATTGATTATCTCAGAATTGACTATTGTCTCGAAATTGATTATCTCGAAATTGACTATTTTCTCGAAATTGATTATCTCGAAATTGACTATTGTCTTGAAATTTATTGTTTTTTCTCAATTGATTTTCTCGGAATTGACTATTGTCTCGAAATTTATTGTCACGGAATTCATAATTTCGGAATTTATTGTCATAGAATTTCTTGTCTTGAATTTGATTATCACGAAATTGATTGTTGTCTCGAAATTCATTGTCTCGAATTTGATTGTCACGAAATTGATTGTTATCTCGAAATTCATTGTCTCGAATTAGATTCTCACGGAATTGATTATTATCTTGAAATTCATTATTACCTCGAAATTCATTTTCTCGAATTTGATTCTCACGGAATTGATTACCACGGAATTGATTATTTTCTCGAAATTCATTGTTATCTCGAAATTCATTTTCTTGAATTTGATTGTCACGGAATTAATTATTATCTCGAAATTCATTTTCTCGAATTTGATTGTCACGAAATTGATTGTTATCTCGAAATTCATTGTCTCGAATTTGATTCTCACGGAATTGATTATTATCTTGAAATTCATTATTACCTCGAAATTCATTTTCTCGAATTTGATTCTCACGGAATTGATTACCACGGAATTGATTATTTTCTCGAAATTCATTGTTATCTCGAAATTCATTTTCTCGAATTTGATTGTCACGGAATTGATTATTATCTCGAAATTCATTTTCTCGAATTTGATTGTCACGGAATTGATTATTATCTCGAAATTCATTTTCTCGAATTTGATTGTCACGAAATTGATTGTTATCTCGAAATTCATTGTCTCGAATTAGATTCTCACGGAATTGATTATTATCTTGAAATTCATTATTACCTCGAAATTCATTTTCTCGAATTTGATTCTCACGGAATTGATTACCACGGAATTGATTATTTTCTCGAAATTCATTGTTATCTCGAAATTCATTTTCTTGAATTTGATTGTCACGGAATTAATTATTATCTCGAAATTCATTTTCTCGAATTTGATTGTCACGAAATTGATTGTTATCTCGAAATTCATTGTCTCGAATTTGATTCTCACGGAATTGATTATTATCTTGAAATTCATTATTACCTCGAAATTCATTTTCTCGAATTTGATTCTCACGGAATTGATTACCACGGAATTGATTATTTTCTCGAAATTCATTGTTATCTCGAAATTCATTTTCTCGAATTTGATTGTCACGGAATTGATTATTATCTCGAAATTCATTTTCTCGAATTTAATTGTCACGGAATTGATTATTATCTCGAAATTCATTTTCTCGAATTTGATTGTCACGGAATTGATTGTTATCTCGAAATTGATTGCCACGCAATTGATTATCACGGAATTGATTATTATCTAGAAATGCATTATCTCGGAATTCATTATCACGAAATTGATATTCTCGAAATTCATTATTGTCTCGAATTTGATTGTCACGAATTTGATGGTCATCTCGAAATTCATTATCTCGAGTTTGAATTTTGATTGTCACGAATTTGATGGTTATCGCGAAATTCATTATCTCGAGTTTGATTGTAACGAATTTGATGGTTATCTCGAAATTCATTATCTCGAGTTTGATTGTCACGAATTTGATTTTTAAAAAAAATCATTTGATTGTTGTTGATTGACTCCGAGGACCAACAGTTATACTATTACGAAGATCTGGGTTGGGGTTAGGAATATTATTAGTAAATTCTGAATTGAAATTTTGACCTACTAAATTATCTTGAAATTCGTGATGCATTTCTAGATTTTGTAATAAATCTCCATCCTGATGATCATTAGAAAAATTACCGATTGAATATTCTAAATGGGAAGAATTGACTAAATTAGGGTCAAAATTTAAGCTATATTATTTTCAGGATTTCTATCAGAATCGTCTTGCATTTGATCGCGTAAAAATTTAGTAATCGATTACGTTTAGCTGCAATTCCACCAACTGCTGTTAACTCACGATTTCTTAATTCATCAGCAAGTTGGACATTGTCTAAATTATAAATCCAAGCAAATGGATCATTCATTTCATTAGCTTCTGCCATTATGAAATCAAAGTTTACTAAATTTAAAAAAAAATTAGGGAACAAATCTAAATAACAGTTTTGATAAGAATCGTTGTTAAAAAGATCAAACAATTTGAACTTTTAGGTTACTTATTATGAATTCAAATTATTGTTATTAGTTTTATAATTGATAATTATAATAATTTAAATTTTATATAAAAAGAAATAATATTTTTTTTAACCTCAAAAAAAAAAAAATAATAATAATAATTGTAAATTAATCCTTTTAAATATTTAGATGTTAATTAGTTTATTGTACCCCCACGTTGGGCGCCAAATCGTAACCGCTTATTTAATTCTTAAATTAGAATAGTTACAAATAGAAGATTTTATTTTATTTTTTTTTATTTAAATAGATCAATATAAATAGTCAGGCGCCAGATCCTCTTAGATCAAATAAAAATTAGAGTTAGAAAACTTGATAAAAAAAATATATGATTGACAACTGAAAATAATCAGGAGCTCAATCAGGCCTAAATTAATAGCCAAAAAAATGACAAATAAGAATTAAATTAATTAATCTTCTAACAATTAAATTTAGCTAGATAATTAATTAATTAGATTTAGCTCTGTCCCGAACTGGATAATAGTAGAGGGGGCAGTTCTTGATTTATTTGAAAAGATTAATAGACGATTAATTTATGAAAACAATTTAGTATTTATTTTAACAATTTAATAATTTCTTGAGGTTATTTTACAAATTTTAAACAATCTTTTATAATTAGTCAATTTAGTTAATGATAAGATTGTTTCATTCCAAGACTTGTCATGAAAAAAATGAATTTGAGTATTAAAGAGGAAAAGATTCTAAATATTTTAAGCGAAATAATTAATGGAAATCCAATTTTGAAATTTATAGAATTAAAATAAAAATATATTTTAATATTTAGAATTTAAATTATAGAAAAGGGATTATGAAAAGATTTTGAAATGTCACTCAACTTTAGCTGCTCAAAATCAAGGAAATCCTTATGAAATCATCGCGAATTCTTCATCCAATAATATCACAAATTGATTATTTGAATAAATTAAATTTTAATTCAATAAATTAAATTAAATTAAATAAATTTTTCAATTTTTAACAATTTTAGGACTTTACTCTAAGGCTGTCACGAAAAGAATAAAAATCTTTTCCTCTTGTTTACTATTTTCCATGGTTACCATGCATTTCAAAATTTAGTAACAATAAAAAAAAGAACTCTACATTTTCAAACAATCGAAATTACAAATCGAAATAATTCAAAATTAAATACATTTAATAAATTATCTTTTCTACTTTTTCTTTTTATATACTCTTTTTTTACGTTAAATTTTAAAGAAAGTCTCTAATTAAATCTTGATTTTAACCAATTTCTTCTGAATTAAATAATGTTCTTATTAATTCGGTCCAATTGATGGTAGATCACCACATTCTCTTCCAGAATTAAGATAATAAAACATAATGACGACTGAAATCCTCAGAACTTGGTCCAATAATGGAATCCAACCATTCCAAAAAGATATAGTCTCAACTGCATAAATAATTCGAAATATGGGCCCATGAGCAATAAGAGTTCCATAGGAAAATGGCGAAGCCTTCCAAGGTTAATTAATTCTTAGATATCACTCCAGGTGACGAAGTCGATATTTAACACAGGACAGAACGGCAACAGGGATAAATTCGGCATTCCATAGAACTAATTGAATCCTTGGGTTCGACCAGAAGAAATTTAAATCAGGAAAAGTAATTTTGTAATATTTGAAACAGGAAAATCCAAAAGTATTCTTCTGAATGGAATTTCAGTTTGGTAATTTCAAGACACAGAAAAAATCCTTAGCAGTATTCTTATTTCTTCAAATTCGTAAAATGTTGACTCGACATACAATTACATAAAAAAATAAATGATAAAAGTTAATTTCCTAAATTTTAAGTTTACATAATTTTGACCAAGATTGATTAATAATATATATTAAATTTAATTTTTTTTTTTTAAATTAACTTAAAAGTTTGAAACAAATAATAAAAATAATAATATTTAAAAAAGATAAAATTTAGTCCCAACCCCCAAAAGATTAAATGGATGTTTAAGACCAATTAAATTAAAATTTAAACTCCTCCCTCTTAATAAAAACTATTTTCTATACGTGTGTTCAATAGAACAAAATGGAGAAAATATCAAACTTTAAAAAATATAAGTCTCAACCCCTAACGAAAAAAAACTGCTATTAGCCAATAAAAAAATCAAACTCCTCCTACATTTTTATTCATTGGTTCAGTTAAACAAAATGGAGAAAAATTTATTATTTAAGAAATAAAACATATAATTCCAACCCCCAAAAAAAATGAATGTTCTAGACCAAGTAATTAATCAAAGCTTTTTTTCTATTTGTTGGTTGTGCTAAACAAAATGGAGAAAAAATGATAATTTATTTTTTATAATTATATTGTAAAAAATTATCATAATATGATTATAATATAATTATTATTTGTAACATTACTTCAAATAATAAAAAATATTGATAATAAATATGAAAATTATATTATTCTTATTATATTATATTATTTTATAATTTTTTTATATTTTTTATATTATTTATTATATTATTTTTTTCATTTTTAAAAAAATTTAAATAAACATAAATTTAATATTTTAATGACCTCTAAAATCGACTTGTCATTGTTAAATTTTTTAAAAGAAATTTTTAAAAACGAATTTTTAATTTAAAAATTTTTTGATATAACAAAGGTTTTTTACAAGAAAAAATTACTAGAATCTATAAATCATTTATTTATGATAATGTTTGATTAAAATTAGAATAAAGTTTTAAACATAAAAAAACATTGTTATAAAAATAAATTAATATAAATTTTTTATTTTTAAACAAAATTGATAAATATTTGTATGAATGTGTGTGTATGTTCCCGATTTTATGGGATAAATTTAATTTTATACATATGTTTAGATGGAGTTTGCTAGAATTTTGTAAGTGAATTACGTCACGAATTTATATTTTATATGTTGAGGAAGCTAAATGGTCATGAAATGAACAACTTGTTTCTTTGGAGGTTGTTAATATATGTGTTATTTTTCAAATATTAATTACTTTCTTCATTTTCTTTAAGTCAACCAACAAATAAAAAATTGCACTTTGAAAATAGGAGGAGCTTATTTTTGTTGGCCAGAAGTCTTTTTTTTCTTAATGAGTTAAGACTAAATGTAACTTTTTAAAAATTAAATTTTTTCTCCCTTTTTGTACTGTTGAACCAACGAATAAAAAAATTGCTTTTTTAAAGTAGGAGGACTTAGATTCGCAGTTTAATTGATCTGAAAAGTAAATTTTCTAATTATTTTAGAAAAACGGGAAAATATTGTCTATTTTATCTTTCTTAGTATAATTGATTGTAGCATTAATTCTATTTGTTTTCTGCTTTTTTATTTTTTATATTCTACTAAATATATAATAATAATTAATTTTTATTAAAAATTAATTGTTCATGTTATTTATTTTTTACATGAAATTGTTTAAAAAATTTTTATTCAAATTTATTTTTATAAGTAAAATACTGATTTTTAGCTTTGAATAATATTTATTTAAATAAATTCATTTATTTTAATAATCGAAAAAGTATTGCTAAATTTCTAATTTTTGATCACATTGTTTTAAAAAAACGTTTTTTAAAAGTTAAAGATATGATTTATTAGTAATATCTCTTTAATCAAAGAAAGCCATTTTTTTCAATGTTTACTATATTTACACATCATTTTGAAACTTCGCGCGTTTATCCAAATCAGTTCCTTTCGTTCCGCCGTTTAGAATATGATCGTAGTGAATCGTAGTCTGCTACAAGTATCACGCATGTTACCAATACATTGACAGGTCTTACAGTTTGCATATTTATCTTAACGAGAACGATCGCGCGCTGCCGCGCGCGCGTTTTTTCTCTTGCGCAATCCTTTTTTAAATTTTTTTTAACAAAAGTACTTATAAAAGTTATAGAAAACCTTTTTATAATCAAAATAATCTATATGTTAATTAAATTTTGTAACATTTAAAATCTTCCATAGTAAATTTATATTTTAAAAAATAGTGATGAAAGAAAAACGTTACTAAATAAACAATTTTTAACTATTTTTCACTTAGCTAGCAAAAAAACATCTCCTACTGTCAAAGAAAGCCATAAACAGAGGATATTAAATTAAAAATTTACTTTTGTTTCTTAAAATCGTTCCTACTTTTGCTATAAATTTTTGTCCGAGACTGTTACTCAAGAGATATATCTTTATTTTTTTAAAGTCATCTTTTTTCTCAGTTCTTTACTTATTTTTGCTTCCTCTTATAGGAAGCCTTATAGAGATGTCGATTTCCGAATTTTTTAGAATCAATTATTTTTACAAATTTTCAAGTGTAGTATATATAATTCGTCGAGAGGAACAAATGTCCGGATGTATGTGTGTATGTATGTGTGTATATGTCACCGATTCTTGTGGACAAATTTTCTCTTACACGTCTTGACGAATTTTGATAAAATTTTGTAGGTGTATTACGGTTACGAATACAAAAAATCAGACAGAAGGATTTTCAAAAATATCAAAAAAAAAAATTTTTCAAAAATTTTTTAATTTTTAAAAAAATAAATTTTTGGATTTTTTGAAATAACTTTTTTCTATATTAAAATTTTAATTAATTCTTGTCAAAATTGCATTCCTGACATAAAAACGAATCGATTCATGTATATAAAGTATATATTTTATCAATATTTATAGAGTTAATAAATATTTTAATTTTTCTAAAAAAATTGAAAATTTGTATTTTTTGAAATTTTATCTTAATACTTTAAAATAATTATTATAAAATAAAAAATTAAACAATTGGTAGGGGAAGTGCGCCGGTTGTGGGCACCCTCCGGTTGTGGGCACCCCTACGTAAACTTCGACGGCAAGCAGACTTTACTGAACTAAGTATTGCAAGTCGTAATCGTTGACAATACGGACTTTTCGTATTGATAACGAAACAAATATATGCATTTGTGTAATAGCTGTAAGCATAATAAAGAAAATTTGCATTAAATAAATAAAAAAGTAATTTTGTATTGTTTTCGAAGAGCAACATATGGGTGTAGATTCGTTCAGAAAAAAGGGTTTAATTTTTTTTTTGCAGTGTTGTCATTATATTTTGTGATTTACCTTCGTGTTTAACCAAAATCCTGCATCACAAAATGTGTTGGTCTTTTTAAAAAATGACTTTCATTCCCGGTTGTGGGCACCTTTATGTTAAGGAAGCTCTACCATCTGACAATGATGAGGACTACTGTCTCATCTATCTAAACTTTCTGCCAAGGAAAGTGACAGCCGCAAACTCCATTAAATGCGATGAATATAGTCGTTCAGTGCATTCGAAGTGCGTTATGTTATGCGTACTAGCTACTTCACATGCAAGCATTATGCTTTTGTTAGCGATGAGCATAGTGTGAAAACGTGTCATCATTTTTGTTCTTTATCCCGGCAAATTCTCTTAAAATAAAGAAACTTTCATTTCTTCTTTATTTGTGTTGGTTTCCTTTAATATTTTTCCATTTTTAGCGGATTTTTCAAGGGTGCCCACAACCGGGTACAAAATTTTTTTTGTCAAAAAATTCCCATTTCACTAAATTTCTAATAAAACTTTTTTATTTAAAGGAATCAATTTACTTCCTTCACTGACAGTCACCTTAGACCTCTAGCTTTAAATTCGTACACATATATTTGTATAATATACACATGGAAAAATGTTATGAGGCAAAAACAAAAAGGTGCCCACAACCGGAACACTTCCCTTATATATTATATTGAGGAAGCTTTTTTATCTTCTTTCAATTATTGATAGTTAAAAGTGCCAATAAATTTTTTGGTATTTTTTTTAACTTTACGTTCTGTAGGCCTCTGAAAATAATTTACTAAATCATACTTCTATCTCAGAAAAAAAAACAAAAGAAATATTTATAAAAAAATGCATGTGAAAATAAATGGATTTATACAATATAGAATAAAGTAAAGATAATTTTAGAAATGTAAAAAGATTTATACAAGTCAAACTTACTATTTATTCTAATTAAGGAAGATTTCGACTATATCAGCAATTAGTGACATCTATTAGACGTCAATTGAACTCTTTGGTTTAGAGTCAGGTGTTATTCTTAAGATAATTATTCCGATATGGTTGTCGGTAAATAATTATATTTTTGAATTTAATTTTTGATCTGAAAAAATAAGCTGCGTGAACGACTGCACTGTGCATCTGTGAGGACTCGAACCCCAGTTAATAGCTGCCTTTCGCGGGACTAACGCCTACCAATGCACCATGCCAACACAGCCTGGACGTTCACGTTTCTTATAATCTCAGATCAAGCCCATACACTAGTCGAAGAGCTGTATAGTTAATGTAGGAAATTATTTGCTGATTGAGAATTTTAATTAAGGAAGATTTCGACTATATCAGCAATTAGTGACATCTATTAGACGTCAATTGAACTCTTTGGTTTAGAGTCAGGTGTTATTCTTAAGATAATTATTCCGATATGGTTGTCGGTAAATAATTATATTTTTGAATTTAATTTTTGATCTGAAAAAATAAGCTGCGTGAACGACTGCACTGTGCATCTGTGAGGACTCGAACCCCAGTTAATAGCTGCCTTTCGCGGGACTAACGCCTACCAATGCACCATGCCAACACAGCCTGGACGTTCACGTTTCTTATAATCTCAGATCAAGCCCATACACTAGTCGAAGAGCTGTATAGTTAATGTAGGAAATTATTTGCTATTAACTGGGGTTCGAGTCCTCACAGATGCACAGTGCAGTCGTTCACGCAGCTTATTTTTTCAGATCAAAAATTAAATTCAAAAATATAATTATTTACCGACAACCATATCGGAATAATTATCTTAAGAATAACACCTGACTCTAAACCAAAGAGTTCAATTGACGTCTAATAGATGTCACTAATTGCTGATATAGTCGAAATCTTCCTTAATTAAAATTCTCAATCAGCAAATAATTTCCTACATTAACTATACAGCTCTTCGACTAGTGTATGGGCTTGATCTGAGATTATAAGAAACGTGAACGTCCAGGCTGTGTTGGCATGGTGCATTGGTAGGCGTTAGTCCCGCGAAAGGCAGCTATTAACTGGGGTTCGAGTCCTCACAGATGCACAGTGCAGTCGTTCACGCAGCTTATTTTTTCAGATCAAAAATTAAATTCAAAAATATAATTATTTACCGACAACCATATCGGAATAATTATCTTAAGAATAACACCTGACTCTAAACCAAAGAGTTCAATTGACGTCTAATAGATGTCACTAATTGCTGATATAGTCGAAATCTTCCTTAATTAAAATTCTCAATCAGCAAATAATTTCCTACATTAACTATACAGCTCTTCGACTAGTGTATGGGCTTGATCTGAGATTATAAGAAACGTGAACGTCCAGGCTGTGTTGGCATGGTGCATTGGTAGGCGTTAGTCCCGCGAAAGGCAGCTATTAACTGGGGTTCGAGTCCTCACAGATGCACAGTGCAGTCGTTCACGCAGCTTATTTTTTCAGATCAAAAATTAAATTCAAAAATATAATTATTTACCGACAACCATATCGGAATAATTATCTTAAGAATAACACCTGACTCTAAACCAAAGAGTTCAATTGACGTCTAATAGATGTCACTAATTGCTGATATAGTCGAAATCTTCCTTAATTAAAATTCTCAATCAGCAAATAATTTCCTACACTTTACTATTTATTCAGTATGATTAATTAATATTAATAAAAAAGAAATATAAGTGTGGTTTCTGTAAATATTATACAAAAAATGTAAGTACTCCGTCATTTCGAAGAAAATAATTTATTTCAATATATGCTTTTCTATAAGATTCATGAGATGCAAAATTTCGTTAATAATCTTGAGAAATATTATCTTTAAACTTTTTTCAAAGTTTATTTAAATGAACTGGTTGGCAGTACATTAAAATACGTACAAATAAGTGTCTTAATTATCTGAAGTTTGAACTATTATTTGAAATTAGGAAATTAAAACGTCTTTGACCAATTGATAAGAAAGAAACGTGTAAAGAAATCTTACGTGTGAATCTTATTACGAAAAAATGACGTAATTTACCAATAAGAAGCGTCGAAGAAAGTCTTACGCGTAAAGACAGCCATACTGAGACACACTCCTTTTTTAAGAAAAAAAAATATATAACGACTCAGACATTTTTATAGAAAAAATATTTACTTTTATTTCAATAATTCAGTGTAAACATAATTCTTGATTAGTAAATTAGGTCTTTGATTTCCTAAATATATAATTGATGATTCCCAAGATTTAACTCGTGAAAATGCAACATATACTTGCCCATGATTAAATACATTTTTACGAAGGTCTACACCAATCTTGTCAAAATTTGTCCTTGGCTTTTATTTATTGTCATTGCGAATGCTAATTTTATAGGAAATTGCCGTCGTTTGAAAGTAAAGGATAAATATCCTCACAATACAACGTAATACGATTTATAAATACAATATCTCCAACCTTATCACCTGTTAAAATACGACAACGTAGCAGATTGTTTGATAGTTCTAATACCTGCATTCGCGTACCATTACATAAACCTTCATTAATACTAAGATTTCGAAGTAGCATGACAATACAATTGGCTCTTAATCGTAATTCATAAGGCAGGAAATTTGATGGATTTAAAGTATTCAAATACTCTGTTAAAATAGCATCATTTATACTTCCATTATCACAATTTTCGGTACTATCAACACTTGTATAAATTCGCTCACTTTTATTATCAAACAGTTCGAGTACCTTGTTGTTAATTTCATCAACATCAACATTTCGAGCAGACAATATTGCTACTTTTGCTAAATCATCGTATTTTTTATTGATAATTAATTCTCCAAATATTTTATGAATGATATCACCATTCTCTACACATTGCTCTGGTGCTAGTATATTATTATCATTATCATTTAAAGTACCATTTCCAACTGATAATAAATATTCTAAAAATTCTATTTCACCAGGTAAAATTCTCATATTTTCTGTTAATGATATTACCTTAAAATGACTCCATAATGTGCTAGATTTAATAGATAAATTAACTAATTCGCTTCTAGTAGCATTAACTTTAACAGGCAATAATTGTCTAAAATCACCACCCAAAAGCATAGTTTTTCCACCAAATGGCATATCAACATTCATAAAATCGCGTAATGTTCTATCAATTAATTCCATAGCATATCTTGGCGCCATTGGAGCTTCATCCCAAATAAAGACATCAACCTCTTTCAAAAATGTAGCTTCCTTAGACTGACTTTTAATATTTGATGTAGAATCATAGAACAATGGAACAGGCATCCCAAATGTTTTATGTACAGTTTTACCACGGGAAAGTAATATTGCGGCAATGCCTGTAAATGCCATAGTACAAACACATTTTCCTTTACTTCTTAACAAATGGTATAAAGTTGTATAAACAAAAGTTTTTCCGGATCCACCTGGTCCATCAATGTAATAACATGAAGAAGATGGTATTCTTTTATCTTGGATAACTACATTTAATACTTCATCAACAATATCCTTCTGTTTGGAATTCAGTTTCACATATTGCATTTCACCAATCTCTTTATGTTGTTGTAATGACATTTTGTTGTTCGTTTGATTTTCTGTTTCAATACTTATTTCATTTAACTGTATCACTTCAAAAAAAAATTGCGAATATTTGATCCTTCATGCAACAGAAAGTTAATTATATCATTATATGCTCTTTTATGAGCTTCATTAGATGGAGAATTTTTCTGATAATCTTCAGACATAGCCTCTTTAAACTTTTCCCAAAGTTCGTTTGGATGAACTGGATGGCAATAAATTAAAATACGCACAAATAAACGTCTTAATTGTTGTGGCATCATCCATACTTCTCCTTCTGTCAAAGCACGTTCCCATTCTTCATCATCTTCAATAAGACCTAATGCTAAACATGCACTACGAAAAGTGTCATGTACAATATTGTTGACAGTTCGCAGATGATCATAACTTGTAGCGCCTATAACTACTATTAAAAGTAATCTAAGATGAAACAGTTTTGATTGACTGGGCGAAATTGAATACATCCGTAAATGACCCTTTACGCTTCACCCATTTTAATGTATTTTCACCACGTTCTTTCTTAAAAACATAATAACATGGAATTTCTGCATATATATTTATTGTCTAGCTTGTGGATCTCGCCTATTTAAATCAAAGTATTCTAATAACATAGTCCGTTTCTGTAAAGCTTCATGTATAGCATCATCATTTGCTTCTTCACTAATGGTTACAGTATGCCGATTAATTAAATGAAAAGGTAATCGGAGAATAGAATGACTTTTACTCTGTAATGGTCTACCAAATATTCTATCACATGCTTCAACAGGACTAACATACCGAGTTTCAATAAAGTTTTTTATTTCATCATATTCTAAAGAACTTGTATTATTACTACTATCGGTAATTACTACAGCAGCATCATGTCCCTTAAAGATATATTTATACAAATATTTTACGGATTTAATACTTGAAACTACTTCTACATTAATATGACAATTAAATAACTGAAGTAATGTAGGATTGTATGGAACAACGTATTGATTATCTGTAGTTCCTCCATTTAGGCGATCGTATTGTCCTGTATTAAGGCGGCGATACGTTGCGTATCCGTTTTCATCCATTATTGTCTCAGAACAGAATTGCTTTGGGAAACCTTTCAAACATTTACTATTATTATCTTTACACCAATTTCCACATGGGCCATGAATCATATTTTTCATAACGATGTCATGAAGTATAACATTTTCTAATTGATTTGGAATTTCTGCCGAAATATATTTGTCTACAATCTCGGGTGTTGTTATTTTATAATTTTGTTTCAAAGTCACTAATAAATGCATATGCGGCAATCCACGTTTTTGATATTCAATGACATACACATAAGCAATCACTTCGCCAAATAATTGTTCCTTTACAATAGTATTAATAAGTTTATCTTTTTTATGGTAAAAACACGCGATACAATATCTGGTCTGTCAGAGGCAGTTTGGTTAGGTAATAAATTTTCCTTTATTTCACGCCAGTTTGGATTACACGTCATCGTAATAAAAAGATCAGGTTTACCAAATTTTCTCACAATAGCCATTGCATCTTGGTAATGCTGTAACATATTTCTCGGAGAACCTGTGAAAGATGATAGAAGTATTATAATTTTCCCAACTTCATTGTTCAAATCATCAGCTCTTCTTTGTAAATGATCAATTAGACCTTCGTAAGTATCTGCACGGAATTTCTTTTGATTATTTCGACAGAAATTTGTCCTATCTTTTTCAATTTTCACATAACTGTCGACAATCCATTGCTGAAATAATCTACCACCCTTTAAAAATACATTGTTGTCCCTAGAAGCCATTTTATGCCTGATGTATGCAGCTCTTGATACACGTTTATTTGTATTAGCGCAGGTCAGATTTTTGTCTTAACCTCTTGTTCCATGTGGATAAAATAAAGGATATATCCATGGCTCAACATTGGGATTCATAGAACTTATATATTGTAAACTTTTTGTATTCTTATTATATACGGTAACATATAATTCTGAAATATCACCATCAGCAGTTGTAGTAGAAATTGCTGCAACTTCATTGACACTTTGTAAATTATAACGTCTACTATCCATCCCAGGCTTTAATGAAAATAATAATTGCATCTCAGGCTCAATTTCTGCATTATTTTCAGTCATTGTTTTTTTAATTTCTTCATGCATCATACGGTAGGACTGTGCAAATAGGTTACAATCCCGAAGGGCTGTATCAATTCCATCAACAATATCTCGGTTTAATTGAACATTATTCTTACAACGAATTTCGGAAGCTTCGTTTTGATCAACAATAAATAACTGTCCAAATGAAGGAGTATCGTTTCTTTCTGCATACAAAGATGTATTCATTTGATAATAAACCTGACCATGTATTTTGAAACAATATGGTCCTGGTCGTCTATTGTTAAAATTAACTAAGTTAGCGTTGAAAGAAGCAAAACCAAATGAATTATTGTAAGGTCGTATATTATGAAGAAGATTCCCAGATAATTCGTGGGTGCCATCAAATAAATTTTGTAATATGAGTGGAGGAGCAGGTAGATCTTCAAGAATGACTTCGCCATGTTTACAACAATCATGAAATGAGTTTTTTTATTAGATACTCTTTCTGCTTGGAAATGTTTAGCATTACAATGCTCACATGAAATGTTCATCGCACCAGCAAAATGTTCTTCTATATGCGAGACTGAAATACTGTCAGAGAAATTTTGATTCTGTGCAGAAGCCCGTTTTTTTGGCGATGAGTTTTTCGATAAGCTACATTTTTTTGACGACCGGAAATATTAGTATTTGATAAATTTGCTGTAACAGTTACATTATTATCTTTTGCCAAAGATGTAGTAACAGATGTAGAGGATTTTTCATAATTATATTTGATTTTGACACTGTAATATTACTGTCCTTTGTTTAAAGTGATTGAGGGTTGAGAATTCTATTATTCTCTTGTTTTTTTTGTCGAAACTTTCTTTGATAAGCAGCTTTCTTTTGACGTTTCATGACTTGATGTTGTTCTCCTTCCTCTAAAGAACGTATTATTGATCTTTTTTTTACTTGATTTTCATTTTTTAAATTAGTATATTTTGTAACATTTCTTGAATCATTACAATCATCATTAGTTTTTGATTTTATAAATAATTCACTGTTAACTTTATGTTCACAAAGTTTTACATAAGAATGATCACGTGTAATGTTCATTTCATTACAATAACCTATCTCTATATGTGACTTAGAAATAATATCAGACTGATTTTGTTTTTGAACAGAAGTATGTTAATTTTGTCGAGAGGTGCGCTTGTAAGCAACATTTCTGTCACGAATTGACATTTTAACTTTAGAAGTAGAAATATTTTCTTCTGCTGATGATAAAGCTGTAGATGTGCTTTGGGGCCTCGTATTTAAAGTTTGCTCTGCACTAATGAATTCATTCTTTTTTCTTCTTGCTTCTCAGTTATTATTAATCTTGTATCTTTCATTCCATTGCTTGAATCAATAGAAATATTATTAACATCATTTGCAGGAATTAAGGTTATGTCCAAGTTGTGAAATGTAAACAAACCAAAAGGTTACTATACCACCACTAAAATCGACATTTTGCGACAGCCAATTCTCCCACAAAAAATAACATTTTTACACTTTCTTTACGAAAATGGAAAATTAGAGTATCAAAGTTTCCAAAAAAATCATTTTTGACTATGAGCAATAAAAAGCAATTAGTAAAATAACTAATTAAAATGACCTGTAAAACAGCATTTTTGACGCGTCGCGAAAAATAAACTGTTTGAGTATATCAACCGCACGGATGATGAAGAAGTTCCATGTCAGCGATTGGACCTTCAACATGTGGAAGGGTAAATTTTTCCCTTTCCTCCTTGAAATTACAAGAGAAAGGGTAAAAACTTCTTCATCGTCCGTGCGGTTGATATAGTCAAACAGTTTAATTTTTCGCGACGTGAACTCTGTTGCTCGCTGCGCGTGCGCAGACCGTACCAAGGTCGCAATGACATCACCATGAAAAAAGGCATATTTTGTTTTTGACTGAAACTCAGTGGATTTCTCATTTTTTTAGTTATTTAAAGTTTAGTAACCAAATTCGATACTTTAGTTCACCATTTCCATAAAGAAAATGTGAATTTATATTTATTTACGCTAATGGGAGCGGCGAAAAAATGCTTCATTATAGACCGAATAGTGAAGCATTTTTTCGCCGTTCCCATTTGCGTAAATCAATATAAATTCACATTTTCTTTATGGAAATGGCGAACTAAAGTATCGAATTTGGTTACTAAACTTCTCAATAATTTTTCGAATTCATCAATATGAGTATCATTTAACATTCCTCCTTCAGTAAGTATAATATTAAAATCTGTAACACTTAAATTAACAGTTTCTTTTTTGTCCGACATGATTTCTTTCAATTTATTGAAGAGATATCGCTTCTAAAAAATAGTTTTTCATAAAATTAATTAATTCAGAACACATGTAAATAATGTTACTATTGTCACATTTAACAGTAACTGAAATTTTTATCTTATCCTTTCTTATTGAAGATTATTAAGAATGTAAAGAATGTATCTTCATCTATTAATATTATTAATATTATTAAATATAAGTATATTTTTGGTAAGTTTTTCTGTTTTGTATCTGTTTATATTTCTTATTTTTTTATCTTTTATTCTAGTATCTGTTAATCTAGTAGCTCTTGGCTAAATCTCTGTTTACCAAGTATTTGGTATCTCGTAATCACATGTTATCAATAGTACTTATCTTTAATTTTTATATATTTTATCAACAATAAATATATGCGTATTTTTTGTAAGCTTTTCTGTTTTATATCTGTTTAGTATCTGTTAATCTAGTATCTGTTAATCTAGTACCTCTTGACTAAATCTCTGTTTTTCTAGTATCTGGTATCTCGTAATCACATGTTATTTTTAGTACTTATCTTTAATATTTATAAACTCTTTTTCCAAATAATAAATAATAACTAACTAACTACCAAAATGTTGAAAAATCAATAATTAAGATTAAGAAAACAAATATAAATCAATATTAAATCACAATTATTACCACTATAATATAATTATGTAATATACAAACATCAGAATTTAAAAAAATCAATTAATATTCTACATTCAGAAATCAAAATAACAGGCAAATGTCCTTTATTCCTTTAAACTTTAATTTAATTAAATTAATGTCTTTAACTTTAATTAAATTTATAATTAATTAATTAATAAATCAAATAATTCACATTATATTTACAAACTCCTCCTAATAAATATACAAATAATATTAACAAAAAATATAATTAGTATTTACATGTCTTTTAATACTTACGTACGTAACGTATGTAATGTACTTTAACTTTTTTTAATATACAAAAAACAAAACCACAAAATTCACAATCAACACTTTCAGAAGAAAAATCACTCAGTAAATAACACAGGCCGACAAGATTTACTTTCCAAGAATCAGATAATACTTTTCCGAAGGTTTTCGACGTGCTGAATCCGAATTCGGCCTTAAAATAGACCCATCACGTCAGGTTTTCGAGATATTTTAACCTAAAAGTGCAAAAAACCTGTTTTTAGTCATATTTGATGTCATGTAACATCAAGAGATAATTTTTTCATTTAAAAAGTCAATATTGCGTCTAAAAGTGCTACTCTTCCCCTTTAATATCCATTTTGAAAATTTAAAAAATCTTTATTTGTCTCTGAGTAATCGTTCATTGAATTTTTTGAGTTTGGCGAATTCTTCAAAAACTAAGTAGAAACAGACAAAACTTCGATAATAAAGCAGATTTTAACTACAAACATCTAAATTTTAAATAGTTCTGAGGATTTTCGATATAACTGAATACGAATTCGATATTAGATTCACAAAATTCAAAATGGCGTATACAATATGGCAGACGATTTATTTCAAATTGATTGTATTTTCCTCAAATATGCCATTTTGAATTCTGTTAATCTGATATCGAATTTGTATTCAGTTATATCGAAAATCCTTAGAACTATTTAAAATTTAGATGTTTGTAGTTAAAATCTGCTTTATTATCGAAGTTTTGTGTTTCTACTTAGTTTTCGAAGAATTCGCCAAACTCAAAAAATTCAATGAACGATTACTCAGAGACAAATGAAGATTTTTAAAATTTTCAAAATGGATATTAAAGGGGAAGAGTAGCACTTTTAGACGCAATATTGACTTTTTAAATAAAAAATTATCACTTGATGTTATATGACATCAAATATAACTAAAAACAGGTTTTTTGCACTTTTAGGTTAAAATATCTCGAAAAGCTGACGTGATGGGTCTATTTTGAGGCCAGATTCGGATTCAGCACGTCGAAATCCTTCGGAAAAGTATTGTCTGATTCTTGGAAAGTAAATTAAATCAAATTTTGTTGGCCTGTGTAACAGTCAATATTTCTTATCGAAACAATACACGTGTCACACTTTGCAAATGGCTGACAGTTGCTAACACTTGTTACATTTCGTAATTTTTCGTATCAAAAACTATGCGTTTCACACTGAGGTGATGTTACATAGCTGTAGCGAACAAACAATTTTTGTTTGGAAAAAAGATGCGCGCGCTACAATTTTGAAGTGTCTAAAATGAATCATAAAATTAAATATATTTTAATATTAAACTTATAATTTATTACAAACCAAACCATAATTAAAAATTATTACATTAAACTACTTTTAGTTAACTTTTAGTTAATAATTTTAATTAATTATTTTTTAAATTTTAAATTTTAAAAAAGAAAAACGAAAATATAAAAGTGTGAGGTCACCATCATTATAAAATTCAGCCAATGAGGAACACTCATTATAAAATCAGCCAATGAGGAAAAAGTTCTACACTTGAAGTTAGCTGCTTTGACATCAGTAAGTAGTGTCACGACGATTATATCCAATCAAAGTAATGGATTTTGAAAAAGAGCTAATCAAGAAAAAGTTCTACACTTGAAGTTAGTCGATCTTACACACCTCGTTTTTACGAAAGGAATAATTGAACAATTTACGATTTAATTCAACTTAAATAATGGATAAATTGACTGTAGAATAGTTAATTTATTAATTATAAGAGCTTTTTCTAACATTTTTAGTTTTTTTGATGAACTTTTTTCTACTATTTAATGTCTAACCACCTATACGTTTATGTTTATCGAATCTGTCAGGAATTTCAAGTAATTATTAATTATTTAGAGATTTATTTATTGCAATATTTGCTAAAATCTATTCTCTAAACATCCATTTTACATATTTAACACTTCCTTTTGCTATCAAACACCTTCTAAATAGTTTATTTCCACTTTTACCGTATGTCTACTATATGTCTACCATTTGTCCACTTTAAAAGTGGACATATAGTAAATCCAAATCTGGCAGAGACATCTAATGGCCAAGACATAGAACATGTATAGGACGTCTTTAAGACGTCTTTTTGTACAAGTCCAAAAGACATCCGCAAAAAGACATCTTTAGGACGTCTTTTGAACAAGTGTGCCCACTGGGTTATAGTTAAAAAATTGGACAAGTGCGAGTTGTACTCGCACTGCAATGGCGGGTTCCGTACACAAATATTAAAACAATACTTGCAACATTTATCGGTAATTGGTAGAATTAAGATAAACAATTAAAAAAATATATTAAAATCATTTGATAAAAAAATAACTAAAAAAATTAAAGTATTGTACATATCTAATATTGTAAACAATAGGTAATAAGCAGAGGAACAAAATTTTCAAAATTATAGTTCCTCTGCTTATTATTGTTTACAATATTAGATATACAATACTTTAATTTTTTTAGTTATTTTTTTATCAAATGATTTTAATATATTTTTTTAATTGTTTATTTTAATTCTACCAATTACCGATAAATGTTGCAAGTATAGTTTTAATATTTGTGTACGGAACCCGCCATTGCAGTGCGAGTACAACTCGCACTTGTCCAATTTTTTTTATTTTTAGTTAAGAAATTAAAGTCAGAAAACAATTTCTTATTTATTCTCTTAAAATTTCACTCTTCCTCAAAATATTTAATGCCACGTGTTTAAACTAAAAAAATTTAAAAAAAAATTTTTTTTGAAAAAAAATTTAAAAAAAAATATTTTTTGATTTTTTTTCAAAAAGTTTCTTAAATAAATTTTTTGTCGTCAGACTGTAATAATACACTAGGATACCAATTTTCAGCTCATTAGATCAAATAATGTAAATGTTAGAAAAAATTTTTTTTTTTAAATTTTTTAGTTTTTCCTTGACCGTTGTCACCGTTGCTATGGCCATCGTTACATATCAAGTTCTCTATATTTTTCCTGTAATATTCGAGTAAAAATACACCAGCATGCAAAATTTCAGCTCTTCATGACGATTAGTTTAGAAGTTAAGGGGGGGATGGTCACTTTTTATGTATTTTTGGCCAAAAATCTTGTTATTTCCTTGACAACGCTATGACCATCACGTCCAATCACATTCGCTATATTTTTCCTGTAATCTACGAGTGAAAATACATATCTGGACCAAATTTGAGCTCTTTAGGTCAAATGGTTTAGCCCCCAGGGGGGGGACACAATTTGGCTACGGACACAAGAGTCTCACTAATAGGGTTCCGCCGATACACCGTAGGTGTACGGAACCCTAAAAACAACGAATTTAAGTTTATTTCAGAGCTAATAATAAACTTCTGATTATATAAAGAAAAAAAAATTTTTTTAAAAAGCAAACTTGTTTAAAAAATTAGTAATTGAGTAGAGTTAAATCCTTCCATAATTTAATTGATATAGTTGTTGAATAAATGATCATGGGAAGGTGGAAATTGAATAAAAATCCAATTTGTATTGTCAGTATAGCGACGTTTCGTTGGCTAAGGTTTGCCAACCTCATCAGGCTGAATTTATTAAAAGAAAAAACACTTCAATATTTATAAAGATCTAAAGCACTATTTTTATAAAAGTAATAACAATAATATTATCATACCTAATTCATTAAAACATAGAGGCACGTTTTAACTTGTCAAGAAATAAAAACAATAAATAGATAAATAAATAAATAAAATACAACACATGTTCCACATTAAATAATTAAAAATAAAATTAAAATTTAAAAAGGAAGACATTTCATTACACTGTCTCAGTGTCAACTGAAATAAAATTAGAATTTACCGATATAAAAAAGTCAAATTGATACGAGAAGGGGCAATGAACTTATATATAAACACAGGTTGTCAGGAAGTTATGTTATTGTTGTGTATCATTATAGGCAAGAGTCTATACATCTGAGAAGAGGAAAGAAGGTTTTGTTTAGAGTGAAAATATCTTCCTTTCTGTTGATAGTGGAACGATTAGTTTTAATATGGATCATTTCAGATATTCGTAGTTTTGTAAATTTTTTTCATTGTCCAAGATTTTTGTGTTTTCCCAGTCAAAATCGTGATTAAAATTGGTTCGGTGTCGATAAACTACAGAGTTGTCATTCACTTTTTTGTGTTCATTTATGCGAGTAAGTAATGATCGTTTAGTCTCGCCAATATATGTTGCAGGACAGTTTTTACAATTAAACTTGTATACAACATTAGTTCTATCCCATTTTTTCGTCGAATCTTTACCTAGTCTAATGATGGAGTTAGAGTTTTTATTTATGAGGGGGATAGAAGTGCAATGAAACTCTTTGAGAATATTTAACAACTTGAAAAAACATTTTTCATTGAAAGATAGACAAGCTTTAGGAGTTTGGCTATAAATTTTATTATTATTATTTGCATCAGAAAATTTTATTTTGTTCATACGAATTTTTATTTGATTTTCAATGAAATCGATAGGATAGTTATTTTATTTTTCGAAATAGTTTTAATTTTTTTCAAGTTATCAAAATGGAATTTTTTGTTGGACAATGAAATCGCTCTGTCGACGAGATTGTATACAATATTCTTTTTTTGTTGAATTGGATGATCTGAAAAATAATTGATAAGTCTATCCGATGAAGTCGGTTTTTGATACCAATTTGTATTAATTTTATTATTATCTCTAACAAGATTTAAATCGAGAAATTTATTAGAATATTCTTTTTCTTTTTCTACGGTAAATTGTAGTTTTTGATTATAAGAATTAAAAGTATCAACGACCAAATGAACATGTTCTTTTTTAACTGCTAAGATTGTGTCATCCACATATCTAAAATAGAACAGAGGGACACAATCATGTTTTTCTTTTAACTCTTTTAAACATTCAGTTTCCAGATCATCCATAACAATATCAGGGACAAAAGCTGAGATTGGAGAACCCATCGGTTAATTCGTCTATCCAAACTCTGAGTGGCAAGTTCACAAGACACATTAGTGAACATGGAACTTACGTCAAGTGAGATAAAAGTATAAGTATCGTCCATAGTAATATCATTCAATTTATTTTTGAGTTCTAAACTGTTATTAATGTGTGACTGAGGTAAAGGTATGCAATTTTTTAAAGAATTATATAAAATTTTAGCAAGAAAATGAGTAGGACTGTTTATTAAAGAAATAATAGGGCGGAGTGGGACATTTTCTTTATGTATTTTTGGTAGTCCGTATTTTCGTATTTTCACTCTAAACAAAACCTTCTTTCCTCTTCTCAGATGTATAGACTCTTGTCTATAATGATACACAACAATAACATAACTTCCTGACAACCTGTGTTTATATATAAGTTCATTGCCCCTTCTCGTATCAATTTGACTTTCTTATATCGTTAAATTCTAATTTTATTTCAGTTAACACTGAGACAGTGTAATAAAATGTCTTCCTTTTTAAATTTTAATTCTATTTTTAATTATTTAAAGTGGAACATGTGTTGTATTTTATTTATTTATCTATTTATTGTTTTTATTTCTTGACAAGTTAAAACGTGCCTTTATGTTTTAATGAATTAGGTATGATAATATTATTGTAATTACTTTTATAAAAATAGTGCTTTAGATCTTTATAAATATTGAAGTGTTTTTTCTTTTAACGAGAACGATCGCGCGCTGCCGCGCGCGCGTTTTTTCTCTTGCATTTTTATTCTTTAAATTACAGTCTTTTGTTTGTTAAGGTATCAATTTGAGTAACAGTTTCTGATAATAGGAATTTTTAAATATTATTCAATTTAATAAAATAATAGCCTATGTTGTGCGTAAAACAATTTTTTATACCTTTACAATTCTAGTTCTGTTTTTATCTGTTTCTAAATGTATTATTTCTAAAGTTTATGGTTTTGATAAAAAAAACAACACTTTTCTTTGCTTAAAGAAAAGCGTATATTTCAAGAATGGCACATTTTATAAAAAGTTTTGTACGATAAAGTTATAGAAAACCTTTTTATAATCAAAGTAATCTATTTGTTAATTAAATTTTGTAACATTTAAAATCTTCCATAGTAAATTTATATTTTAAAAAATAGTGATGAAAGAAAAACGTTACTAAATAAACAATTTTCAACTATTTTTCACTTAGCTAGCAAAAAAACATCTCTACTGTCAAAGAAAGCCATAAACAGAGGATATTAAATTAAAAATTTACTTTTGTTTCTTAAAATCGTTCCTACCCTCACAGCACCGGGATATTCAGGATATCCCAGAGACGTCCTGGGGATATCGATTTGTTTTCGGAAGTTTGGATATCTCTGGGATATCCTAGGGACGTCCATGGATATCCAGAGGATAATCCAGGGATATCCAAACTTCCGAAAACAAATCGATATCCCCAGGACGTCTCTGGGATATCCTGAATATCCCGGTGCTGTGAGGGTACTTTTGCTATAAAAAAGAAATATAAGTGTGGTGTCTGTAAATATTATACAAAAAATGTAGGTACTCCGTCATTTCGAAGAAAATAATTTATTTCAATATATGCTTTACTATAAGATTCATGGGATGCAAAATTTCGTTAATAATCTTGAGAAATATTATCTTTAAACTTTTTTCAAAGTTCATTTGGATGAACTGGTTGGCAGTACATTAAAATACATACAAATAAGTGTCTTAATTATCTGAAGTTTGAACTATTATTTGAAATTAGGAATTTGAAACGTCTTTGACCAATTGATAAGAAAGAAACGTGTAAAGAAATCTTACGTGTGAATCTTATTACGAAAAAATGACGTAATTTACCAATAAGAAGCGTCGAAGAAAGTCTTACGCGTAAAGACAGCCATACTGAGACACACTCCTTTTTTAAGAAAAAAAAATATATAACGACTCAGACATTTTTATAGAAAAAATATTTACTTTTATTTCAATAATTCAGTGTAAACATAATTCTTGATTAGTAAATTAGGTCTTTGATTTCCCAAATATATAATTAATGATTCCCAAGATTTAACTCGTGAAAATGCAACATATACTTGCCCATGATTAAATACATTTTTACGAAGGTCTACACCAATCTTGTCAAAAGTTTGTCCTTGGCTTTTATTTATTGTTATTGCGAATGCTAATTTTATAGGAAATTGCCGTCGTTTGAAAGTAAAAGGATAAATATTCTCACAATACAGCGTAATACGATTTATAAATACAATATCTCCAACCTTATCACCTGTTAAAATACGACAACGTAGCAGATTGTTTGATAGTTCTAATACCTGCATTCGCGTTCCATTACATAAACCTTCATTGATACTAAGATTTCGAAGTAGCATGACAATACAATTGGCTCTTAATCGTAATTCATAAGGCGGGAAATTTGATGGATTTAAAGTATTCAAATACTCTGGTAAAATAGCATCATTTATACTTCCATTATCACAATTTTCGGTACTATCAACACTTGTATAAATTCGCTCACTTTTATTATCAAACAGTTCGAGTACCTTGTTGTTAATTTCATCAACATCAACATTTTGAGCAGACAATATTGCTACTTTTGCTAAATCATCGTATTTATTATTGATAATTAATTCTCCAAATATTTTATGAATGATATCACCATTTTCTACACATTGCTCTGGTGCTAGTATATTATTATCATTATCATTTAAAGTACCATTTCCAACTGATAATAAATATTCTGAAAATTCTTTTTCACCAGGTAAAGTTCTCATATTTTCTGTTAATGATATCACCTTAAAATGACTACATAATGTGCTAGATTTAATAGATAAATTAACTAATTTGCTTCTAGTAGCATTAACTTTAACAGGCAATAATTGTCTAAAATCACCACCCAAAAGCATAGTTTTTCCACCAAATGGCATATCAACATTCATAAAATCGCGTAATGTTCTATCAATTAATTCCATAGCATATCTTGGCGCCATTGGAGCTTCATCCTAAATAAAGACATCAACCTCTTTCAAAAATGTAGCTTCCTTAGATTGACTTTTAATATTTGATGTAGAATCATAGAACAATGGAACAGGCATCCCAAATGTTTTATGTACACTTTTACCACGGGGAAGTAATATTGCGGCAATGCCTGTAAATGCCATAGTACAAACACATTTTTTTACTTCTTAACAAATGGTATAAAGTTGTATAAACAAAAGTTTTTCCGGATTCACCTGGTCCATCAATGTAATAACATGAAGAAGATGGTATTCTTTTATCTTGAATAACTACATTTAATACTTCATCAACAATATCCTTCTGTTTGGAATTCAGTTTCACATATTGCATTTCATCAATCTCTTTATGTTGTTGCAATGACATTTCGTTGTTCGCTTGATTTTCTGTTTCAATACTTATTTCATTTAACTGTATCATTTCAGGAAAATTGCTAATATTTGATCCTTCATGCAACGGAAAGTTAATTATATCATTATATGCTCTTTTATGAGCTTCATTAGATGGATAATTTTTCTGATAATCTTCAGACTTAGCCTCTTTAAACTTTTGCCAAAGTTCGTTTGGATGAACTGGATGGCAATAAATTAAAATACGCACAAATAAACGTCTTAATTGTTGTGGCATCATCCATACTTCTCCTTCTGTCAAAGCACGTTCCCATTCTCCATCATCTTCAATAAGGCCTAATGCTAAACATGCACTACGAAAAATGTCATGTACAATATTGTTGACAGTTCGCAGATGATCATAACTTGTAGCGCCTTTAACTACTATTAAAAGTAATCTAAGATGAAACAGTTCTGATTGACTGGGCGAAATTGAATACATCCGTCCAATGACATTAAATGACCCTTTACGCTTCATCCATTTTAATGCATTTTCACCACGTTCTTTCTTAAAAACATAATAACATGGAATTTCTGCATATGTATATTGTCTAGCTTGTGAATCACGCCTATTTAAATCGAAATATTCTAATAACATAGTCCGTTTCTGTAAAGCTTCATTTATAGCATCATCATTTGCTTCTTCACTAATGGTTACAGTATGCCAATTAATTAAATGAACAGGTAATAGGAGAATAGAATGACTTTTACTCTGTAATGGTCTACCAAATATTCTATCACATGCTTCAACAGGACTAACATATCGAGTTTCAATAAAGTTTTTTATTTCATCATATTCTAAAGAACTTGTATTATTACTACTATCGGTAATTACTACAGCAGCAGCATCATGTCCCTTAAAAATATATTTATACAAATATTTTACGGATTTAATACTTGAAACTACTTCTACATTAATATGACAATTAAATAACTGAAGTAATGTAGGATTGTATGGAATAACGTATTGATTATCTGTAGTTCCTCCATTTAGGCGATCGTATTGTCCTGTATTAAGGCAGCGATACGTTGGGTATCCGTTTTCATCCATTATTGTCTCAGAACAGAATTGTTTTGGGAAACCTTTCAAACATTTACTATTATTATCTTTACACCAATTTCCACATGGGCCATGAATTATATTTTTCATAACGATGTCATGAAGTATAACATTTTCTGATTGACTTGGAATTTCTGCCGAAATATATTTGTCTACAATCTCGGGTGTTGTTATTTTATAATTTTGTTTCAAAGTCACTAATAAATGCATATGCGGCAATCCACGTTTTTGATATTCAATGACATACACATAAGCAATTACTTTGCCAAATAATTGTTCCTTTACAATAGTATTAATAAATTTATCTTTTTTTATGGTAAAAACACGCGATACAATATCTGGTCTGTTAAAGGCAGTTTGGTTAGGTAATAAATTTTCCTTAATTTCACGCCAGTTTGGATTACACGTCATCGTAATAAAAAGATCAGGTTTACCAAATTTTCTCACAATAGCCATTGCATCTTGGTAATGCTGTAACATATTTCTCGGAGAACCTGTGAAAGATGATGAAAGTATTATAATTTTCCCAACTTCATTGTTCGAATCATCAGCTCTTCTTTGTAAATGATCAATTAGACCTTCGTAAGTATCTGCACGAAGTTTCTTTTGATTATTTGGACAGAAATTTGTCCTACCTTTTTAATTTTCACATAACTGTCGACAATCCATTGCTGAAATAATCTACCACCCTTTAAAAATACATTGTTGTCCCTAGAAGCCATTCTATGCCTGATGTATGCAGCTCTTGATACACGTTTATTTGTATTAGCGCAGGTCAGATTTTTGTCCCAACCTCTTGTTCCATGTGGATAAAATAAAGGATATATCCATGGCTCAACATTGGGATTCATAGAACTTATATATTGTAAACTTTTTGTATTCTTATTATATACGGTAACATATGATTCTGGAATATCAGCATCAGCAGTTGTAGTAAAAATTGCTGCAACTTCATTGACACTTTGTAAATTATAACGTCTACTATCCATCCCAGGCTTTAATGAAAATAATAATTGCATCTCAGGCTAAATTTTTGCATTATTTTCAGTCATTGTTTTTTTAATTTTTTCATGCATCATACGGTAGGACTGTGCAAATAGGTTACAATCCCGAAGGGCTGTTTCAATTCCATCAACAATATCTCGGTTTAATTGAACATTATTCTTACAACAAATTTCGAAAGCTTCGTTTTGATCAACAATAAATAACTGTCCAAATGAAGGAGTATCGTTCCTTTCTGCATACAAAGATGTATTAACAGTTGTAGAGGATTTTTCTGAATTTATATTTGATTTTGACACTGTAATAATACTGTTCTTTGTTTGAAGAGATTGAGGGTTAAGAATTCTATTATTCTCTTGTTTTTTTTGTCGAAACTTTCTTTGATAAGCAGCTTTCTTTTGACGTTTCATGACTTGATGTTGTTCTTCTTCCTCTAAAGAACGTATTATTGATCTTTTTTTTACTTGATTTTCATTTTTTAAATTAGTATATTTTGTAACATTTCTTGAATCATTACAATCATCATTAGTTTTTGAATTTATAAATAATTCACTGTTAACTTTATGTTCACAAAGTTTTACATAAGAATGATCACGTGTAATGTTCATTTCATTACAATAACCCATCTCTATATGTGACTTTGAAATAATATCAGACTGATTTTGTTTTTGAACAGAAGTATGTTTATTTTGTCGAGAGGTGCGCTTGTAAGCAACATTTCTGTCACGAATTGACGTTTTAACTTTAGAAGTAGAAATATTTTCTTCTGCTGATGATAAAGCTGTAGATGTGCTTTGGGGTCTCGTATTTAAAGTTTGCTCTGCACTAATGAATTCATTAGAATCCAATGATTCAGAGCGAACAATTTTATTATTTTCTCGCTTTTTTTGTCGATATTTTTTTTGATAAGCAGCTTTTTTTTGACGTTTTATGATTTTATATTTTTCCTCTTCTTCAGGAAAATGAACCATAGCTCTTTTTTCTCCTTGCTTCTCAGTTATTATTAATCTTGTATCTTTCCTTCCATTGCTTGAATCAATAGAAATATTATTAACATCATTTGCTGGAATTAAAGGCAAATCTTCTAAACAACTATCAACAAAATTTTTTTTACAAACATTGCTGGTTGAATTCAACGATGATAAATTATTGTCAACAATTTTATTTTCTTCATTTTGGAAACTTTTTTCTCTAGCTCGATTCCTAAGAAGACACTCCCAATTACATTCAACAGTCATAGTTCTAATATTAGTCGACCTTACTGACGGAAATTTACTTAAACGATTGTTTTTGAACATTAACATTAAATGATTTCTCATGTTATAATAATAGTAATTGACAGAGTAGGGCATAATATTAAAAAATATCGATGTTGCGAATGCTATTGCATATATTCCACAAGCAAGACTATTGTTTGGTTGTTGATCAACAGTTGTGAAAACTACTGGAGGTTTAAAAGGATATAATCTACTTAAATATTTCCTTTGATCTTCATTTAAACATCCTTCATTAAGACTATCATAAATATAAAGTCTCATTCCATCATAATAAGTGCAAATCCAATGACCTTTCTTGATAGGTCCACTAAAAAGTATTTGAATATGCTTTTTACCTTTTTCAATCGGACTAATAAATTCAAGCGTATAAAAATACAAAGTGCTTTGCATGCTAAAAGCAGAATTTGATTCCCTTCTCAATAATTTTTCGAATTCATCAATATGAGTATCATTTAACATTCCTCCTTCAGTAAGTATAATATTAAAATCTGTAACACTTAAATTAACAGTTTCTTCCTTGTTCGACATGATTTCTTTCAATTTATTGAAAAGATATCGCTTCTAAAAAATAGTTTTTCATAAAATTAATTAATTCAGAACACATGTAAGTAATGTTACTATTGTCACATTTAACAGTAACTGGAATTTTTATCTTATCCTTTCTTATTAAAGATTATTAAGAATGTAAAGAATGTATCTTCATCTATTAATATTATTAATATTATTAAATATAAGTATATTTTTGGTAAATTTTTCTGTTTTGTATCTGTTAATCTAGTATCTGTTAATAGAGTATCTGTTAATCCAGTACCTCTTGACTAAATCTCTGTTTATCAAGTATCTGGTATCTCGTAATCACATGTTATTTTTAGTACATCTTTAATATTGATAAAGTTTTTTCCAAAATAATAACTAACTACCAAAATGTTAAAAAACAAAATGTTAAAAAATCAATAATTAAGATTTAAAAAAACAAATATTAATCAATATTAAATAATAATTATTACCACTATAATATAATTATGTACAAACATCAGAATTTAAAAAATCAATATTCTACATTTAGAAATCAAAATAACAGGCAAATGTCCTTTATTCCTTTAAACTTTAACTTTAATTAAATTAATGTATCCTTTAAACTTTAACTTTAAAACTTTAACTTTAATTAAATTAATGTATTTAACTTTAACCTTTAACTTTAATTAATAAAATTAATAAAATTTTTTTTTTATTTATTAATTAATTTTTTTAATTTTTTTTTTAATTTTTTAATTAATTAATTAAATTAATAAATTAATTAATTTTTTTTTTTTTTTTATTTATTTTTTTTTTATTAATTAATTAATTAATTTTTTTTTTTATTTTTTTTTATTTTTTTATTTATTTATTTTTTTTAATTAATTAATTAATTAATTAATTAATTAATTTTTTTATTTTTTTTTTTATTTTTTTTTATTTTTTTTTTAAATTAATTAATTAAATTAATTAATTATTTTTTTTTTTTATTTTTTTTTTTTATTAATTAATACTCTTCCTAATAAATATATATACAAATAATATTAACAAAAAATTTAATTTGTATTTACATGTATTTTAATTTTAATACTTACGTACGTAACGTATGCAATGTACTTTAACTTTTTTCAAATGTACAAAAAAATTGCAACTTTTTTCAAATGTACAAAAAAACAAAACCACAATATTCACAATCAACACTTTCAGAAAAAAATCACTCAGCAAATAACAGACAATACTTCTTATCGAAACGATACACTTGTCACACTTTGCGAATGGCTGACAGTTGCTGACACTTGTAATATTTTGTAATTTTTCATACCAACCAAAAAAACTATGCGTTTCACACTGAGGTGAGGTTACGTAGCGAACAAACAATTGTTTGGAAAAAAAGATGCGCGCGCAACAATTTTGAAGCGTCTAAAAAGAATCATAAAATTAAATATATTTTATTATTAAAAAACTTTTCATTTATTACAAACCAAATCATAAATAAAAATTATTTTTATCTTAAACTACTTTTGGTTAACTTTTAGTTAATAAATAAATTTTAATTAATTTATTTTAATTTTAATTTTAAAAAAGAGAAAAACGAAAATTTAAAAGTGTGAGGTCACCATCATTATAAAATTCAGCCAATGAGGAACACTCATTATAAAATCAGCCAAAAATCAGCCAATGAGAAAAAAGTTCTACACTTGAAGTTAGCTGCTTTGACATCAGTAAGTAATGTCGTCTCGATTATATCCAATCAAAATAAAGGATTTTGAATTTTATCCAATCAAAATAAAGGAATAAAGGATTTTGAAAAAATAACCAATCAAGAAAAAGTTCTACACTTGAAGTTAGTCGATCTTACGCACCTCGTTTTTAAGTCTTTTAATAAATTCAGCCTGATGAGGTTGGCAAACCTTAACCAACGAAACGTCGCTACACTGACAATACACATTGGATTTTTATTCAATTTCCACCTTCCCATGATTATTTATTCAACAACTATATCAATTGGTTAAAAAATTGTTTAAATAATTGTTAATAACAATTAAATTTAATATTAATTTTGATATTTTGCTTTCCAAAATAATAATTATGTTTTAAATCTGCATCAGTATTTATGTAAGGTCCGGTAAATTGCAAAATTAGATAAAAATACACCTCTCTAGGTACAATATGTAAAAAGTTAGTAATTAACAATAATAATAATAATTTGTTTAAACAAATAAAAATTTAAAAATGCACAGAATTCTTACAAATTTATTACCTGTCATTTTCCAAAAAGAAAAATTGAATTGTCGTGCACAGTTCTTTAGTAACACAGATAAAAAATTTGTTCTTATGGCTTAATGCTTTTGTAAGCAAGAAACTGTCGTCTTGGTGCAGTATTATGTGAAACATGATCACGATTGGTTAATTCGTTTGTTTAATATGGACGGTACCCCTTGCCCCACTCTCCCCTAAATTAAAAATTTTATAAAAAACAAAATATGTATAAAAAAACTGTAAAATTTATAAAAATGTTAACAAAATTTTATTGTATGATTCGAATCGAATAATTTTAATTTAAAGATAATATTAAATATTTTTTTATTATATACAATTTTAAATATTATTTTTCATAAAGTTTCTATCAGATATAAACGTTAATTCGAAGTGAAGCATGAAACCGATTGCAAAATTATTTTCGAGTAACATTTATCCGTTGGTGTCTAAAGATATTGTCTTCAATTATTTTCAACCCCTTTTAAATGTTCCCTTAGAGATTTTTCTATTAAGAGCTTATATGCGAAATCAATAAGGAGAGCAAAAGGCATATATTAAACGGAAATAAATAATTACAGGTTTGACAAAATTTATACCATTCGATATACATACAGAACAATGCGTATTGATTCGCAAATTTTAATTACAGAGTAAAATAACAAGAATCTATATCCTTATTGCCGTCTATGATTAATTTTCTATACAACGAACTGAATAATTATTTTCCTCTTGTAAAATTATCTTAAGATTCCCCTACAATAATTTTGATCACAGATTCTTAATCATTCCTTCTGCTATTTTCATTCGTAAATTACTTGAAAATTCTTAACCATAACTAATAAACGCAAATTTAAAGGACTCAAAAACTATACAATATTATTTTCTAAAATGTTCTTATAATTTAATTATTTATTTATTTTTAAAGATAAACATTATTTTTTGTTTATTCCTAAAAATATTGATTTATAGTTATAATTGTGTGAATCAATCTAAACATTATTTATAGAATTTAATTGAAAAAATTAAAATAATTTAACTAAGAATTACAAATAGATAATTTTACTTTCTTAAAAGTTCCTCCACAGAAAAACTTTTTTAAGAATATTTGAATGAAAATGAGTGCATACATTTTTTTTAATCAGAAAGAAAAATAGAATGAGTGAAAATTAATTTGAAAAATTTGTTAATAGATAATTTTTGGGAAAAAAAAATTTTCACAATGTCTATTCTTGTAAAAAAGATTATTCTTGAACCGCATTATCACTTGAAAAT
Organism: Leptopilina heterotoma; assembly: GCF_015476425.1. NCBI lineage: Eukaryota > Metazoa > Arthropoda > Insecta > Hymenoptera > Figitidae > Leptopilina > Leptopilina heterotoma. The sequence goes on from NW_025110849.1 coordinate 2,221,529, forward strand.
TAGTTTGAGAATTTTACGATTAACTGGAACTTGGCTTTTTAACGAGTCAGGTTTTATTAGTAATTTTAAATACATTTATAGTTTAGTTTATTTTTTATTTACACTAGGAATGTATGTTTTTGTGGAATTTGTTAATGTCCTTTTGCATTACAACGACATTAATAAAATTGCATTAGGACTTCCTCACCTCATTACAAATTGTCTGCATACATTTAAGGTATATTCAAAAATAATTTTATATTTTATAAGTAAAAAATTATTGTTACTATTTTTTTAATTATTTTATTTTCAGTTTTTTAAAAGAAAATAATTTGCACCATTTATATTTCTCAATAAGAATTTTTTAACATAGGTATAGTTTAAAAGTAGTTAGATATTATGAAGAATTCAATTAGTATATCTTTATTTACTCTCCCTGCTTCACACAGAGTTCGAGGCTCCATACAAAAATCCTTAACCTACTGTACATTTTTTACCTTATATACTAACGCTTACCCTACCTACTCTTACAATCCAACTTATGTACTATCCGCCACTGCCAGGGTTTTCGTTTACAGTTTTACTTTGCCCTTTCTGGCTCCCCCCAAACGTTAAACCCTTTCATTCCCATCTACTCCTGTTGCTTTACTCCTCTCCAATCTGTTCAATTCTCTTTCCACTTCTTCCTTGGTTATTTCACTCTGATCCTTTCCTGCTCCCTTTATCTTCCCCTCATCCCTAATTCTTTTTTCCATCCCCCCGCTCAGATGTGGATTGCCTCTTTGCCTCATGCATGTTCCATCTGAATCCTTTAGGTAACTTCCTCTTCACTGCATTCCAATCTATTTCTTCTCTAACCACGTTTCTTTCCCCCCTCTGACACACCGCTTTCTCCGAGACCTCCAGTTATCTCCTGCCCCCTATCGTCTTCTAACGGCGATCTCGGCATGTAGAACATGAAGTCTCGTCTTTAGCCACGCACTCTTTCAATTCACTCACTCACTCCCCACGCTCACTTCCTAACCTTCAAGCAAAATTTTTCTTTTAGGGTTCCGTACTCGGTAGGAACTCTATTAAAACGGTTACGGAAAATGACCATGTACCCACCCCCTAGCGCTCACAGTTTTTCATCTAGAGAGCTAAAAATTGGTACACGTATGTATTTTCAAAAATGGATTACAGGAAAAATATAGCGAACATATTTGGTATTGATCTTCATAGTGTTTTCAGCAAAAAACTCGAAAATTTCTTTCAATAAGAGCATTTTAAATTTTATCGTAAGCACTTTGCGTCTTTTAACCATATTTTCACTAGTTTTAATATTTAATTTTAATAGTTTAGCTGTTTCGCACTGAAATTACAATGTTATTCACACGACGCGAAACATAACCGTCACTGCGTTTTATTTTAAGACAATAACTAGAGGAGCTCTTACAGACAATTAGAAAAATTAGGCTTTTTCAAATTGTTTGTCAAAAGTTCTATTCCTTTTAATGCGCTTCTGAAATTCGATGCAGTCAATTGAGAATAATAAACATTTCAGATTTACTCGTCGAACATTCTATTCTTTTGAATTGACTACTTAGAATCGTTAGCAGTCAATTCAAAAGAAAAGAAGTTCATATTTTTTTCAAGAACTTGCAATACCATAAAACTTTGCGCATTAGGAAAAATAGAAAATTTGAATTCTTTTCTATTTCCCGATCGACGAGAGCAATAAAGAAGAATTAATTTTTCTAAAATTTTGACGGTTCCCGTAGAATAGAACTCTGAGGTAAATTCGCGTATTCAGAATAATTCAAAATTCTCGTTTTCAAGCATATTTTCTAGAAATTGAATTCTTTTCTATTCTACGCTTCTTACCGGGGTGTCCCGTCCGACATATCTTTTTTTAGGAGTGAAGTCAGACGTTACATAGACAGAAAGAAAATTTCTAAAATTTATTTGGTTGTTCGTGGTTGTATATCAAAAAATATTTTCATAAATTCATATTAAAACGATTAACACGCTAAATAATATATTATTATTGTTTAACAGGTAAATTCAGTAATTGAATAATTAAACTAACTAAAAATAAAAAATTAATTATTACTATAAACTTTTTTTTGTAATTTCATCATATTGAAATAGGTTAAATATGTGATTACTAAAAAAATATTATTAAGCTAATAAGTATTCCTTGATCTTGGATTTTATGATTTTTGACATATTTTAGAACATAACTAACAAAACAGACAATTTTTTCAACATTTCCAAGATTTTATTTTCTTTTAAAAAGTTAGGCACATATTGTCGATTTTTTTATTTTGACCCTTATATGGATCTCAACGAAAAAATTAATATTTTTAAAAATTTAGTCAAAAGAGTGTGTATTCATCCCTGGTGGTTACTATTCTTGACCTAGTGGACTGCAGATTTATATTCGTATATATTTTTATATTTAGACTTCAAGAAAAATTTAGTACGGGTACGGAACCGCCTCGGTTTTAGTACGAGTTCTACACGCACTTGTTTTACTCTCTTTTGACACACACTATTACAGCCTTACTAAATTTTTTATCACTCTCGTGCACCCATACCGATCCCCACTCACTTTAACAATTCTTACTACCCTACCCTAAAAAACAACTTAAATATTTATTTATAGTTAATTGTGTAAGTCAATGTAAATTGACTATCACAATTTTTAACTGAAATTAAAACTGAGAATTTGAAAAGATTTTTTTATAAAATAAAGAAAAAATTTTTCCTAATTTTGATTTGGTAATATTAAATTTTTTTAGTTACAAAATTTTTAGTTGTTTTTGAAAAAAAGATTTTCTATAATTGTTATTTCTTAATCATGATTTTTAACAAAATCTCAGAAATTTCTAGTAATAATGGACAACATTTTTTATAAACTCGATTTGTCAATCAACATTTTTAATGAAAAATATAACTGAGAAGATTGAAAGATTTTTATAAAATGAAAGACAAAAATTTACATAATGTTGACTTTTTAGTCATATTTTTTGGTTAGAAAGATTTTAGTTTCTTATAGAAAAATATTTATATAAAATAGAAATCCAACAAAATTTTTTTATTTTTAATGAAAACTAAGAATATTGTTAAAAAATTGTTATTGAAAAAAATTGTTAATTTTTTAACCCCTTCGCAATCCAGTTACAAATCGCTTATGGGCCTAAAATGGTCCGAAAAATAAAGTTTCTGCTAAATGTGATTTCATCATATAAGGTTTTTGGGTCGCTGAATTAGAATTTGAGGAAAATTTTTCAAAATTGAAAATGGCGGATCTAATATGTCGACCTAAGTGGTGAACAATTTTAAAATTAATGCGTTTCGATTCAAGCGAATCTTATACATTTGTCAATTTTTGTAGTCTCGACATTTTGAATTTTTTAAATCTGACTTCAAATTTGGATTCAGCGACCCCAAATTTTTAGTGTGTAATAAAATACTATTTATTTTGTTGATAATTATTAAAAAGGTACTGATAATTATTCGAAATCATCGACGATTACGTAAACTTCTTCTGTTTATTGATGGTCCAATTTTTTCGAAGGATAATTCAAGGTATAGATATATAATTTTTTTAAACTTGTCGTAATTATTTTATTTTTGTATTGTTTTTCTGTTATTAAATTTTGTTGGAACAAATTTAAAAAAACATTTTAGATATGAAAAAATTGTATCGTCATATGCGTGGCAGGGAATATTTCATCACAGTGTTTTTCAAATTTTTGGTACTTTTGCTGTTTTATTCTGGATATGTATTCCAATTAGCGGATTCATTAATGGGACTGAGAAAACATTACCTTTGGATGGCTGGTATCCTTATAAAACAGATGAAAATATTGCTTTTATTCTTACTTGGACACATCAGGTAACTATTTTCTTAAGATTGATTAGTTTTAACTTTAATTTTTCACAATAACAGGAAATATGACATTCCTCTGATATACTTTAATGGGAATGTAAAAGAATTAAGTCATGACGAAATATATTTACTACTCTGAGAGACCTTTTGGTCAGCAGCAGACTTTCGATAGGCTTCTGCTGACCAATCTGTTGGGGACTCCGAATTTGGCCTTCGGAGAGTACAGTTGTGAAATGGCGAGAATGTATTTCGCCTAACCTAGTAATGAAGTGATATAGTGAATAGAACTAAGTGAAATCATACAAACATTCTTAAATTTCCAAACCACATAAGACTACTACTACCTTATATTCCTTCCATAATAAGTCGAATTTTAAATATAAATATATCTTATAGCGAAGTAAGTCTTTCACTTAAATTTTATTTTATTCTACGATTATTTTCAAATTCTTTTGAGCTTAAGTTTTTCCAGCTTGAGAAATATACAGACGCTTACATTGCTTACATTTGCTGCTAATTATTACAAATAAAATAATCAAATATACATACATTTGCTTGGAATAAAATATATTAATTTCACAAATTTGGATATTTACTTAATTTTGTTTTTTGCTTTTTGCAATTTGTTATTTTAAGAGAATGTTTATTTGTAGCACTGGTTAATCCAATATTGTAAAGAAAATTTCAGGTATTATCCAGGAAGACAGACGTCTTTATGTATCTGGAAAGAATCAAATCAAAATCTTTTGCGTTCAGGCTATTGACGCTAAGAACTTGTTAACACTTAGAAACGAAGGTTATAGATTATTTATTCCTAAATCCATTGCTTTCAAAAAGGGTTTCATTCATGCTAACAAGGAATCATCAGTTTTAGAGATAATCATCAATATGGATCCAGATACTCAGGCTATCATGATCTCTGCCAGAGGCAGAAGGTCCAAATCAGATGGCAACCTCACAGATATTATCGATTTGACATTCCGCTCAATTACTGTCCCTCGTTTTCTTTATTCGTGGAGCGCTCGAATCTTTGTTACACCTTCAATCCCATTTCCGAAACGTTGCTACATATATGCCAAAGATTTGGGCATGTTACTTCGCAATGTATAGCAGCGGATGAGATCTGTTAACACTGCGGCCAATCTCATTCCTCCGAACCCTGCAAAAAACCCACTTCGCAGGATTATTGTGTCAATTGTGGTGGTAACCACAAAGCCTCATCAAACACGTGTCCGGCATACAAGAATGGATTCGAGGTGATGAAGGAACGCTATATACAAATGATCCCACCATCACATAATATGAAGAACTCGGCGAAAAGGAGAGATTCTATATATTAGCACTAACTGATAGTTACAAATGAACCAGTAAGAAGTAAGGAATTAATAAGAATTCTAATTTTTAATTCTTTTGAATTCCGTTTGTGACCAATTCTTTTCATTTTTATTTGGAGAAGCCGAAAAGAAGCTAAGTTTATTCTATTGAATACCGTTTTAATATTTTAAGCTGAAAAAAATTTGACGGTTCGAAGATTTGAACCCTCAAGCTTCATTGTCGGAGACAAACAGCTTGTCCGCTCAGCTATTTAAACTGTACTATGACTACCGAATTTTAGAAGCACTTATCTCAAAGTGTTGCAAACTTCAAAGGAATTAAAAAATTACAAAATATTAAAACGGAATAGACAGGAATTGAAATTACCGAGTATCACACAGTATTTCGGAATTCACAAAAATTCAAAAATTAAAGAAATATTAATACGGAATTGATTGGAATTCACTTTCAAGAAATCTTTGCCTCAAAAAGGAATACATAGGTCACGGTGGTCTTGAAGCAAAATAAAGTTTTTCTACGTCGCCAAAAAAAATCATTTGTACAATCTTTTAGAGCGTCATCTCAAGATTCAAAATCAATAAATATTGAAATCCCAGCTGCTCGTCCTTGCGTTTTTTCAACCAATACTGTTTTCATTGAGGTGTACTTGCGTTTGCAAAGGCAAAATATTGGCCCCACTTTACTGTTTTTTTCGCAGTCATAATATTTAAAAGATTAAAAACTGTTTTTGCACCTTAAAATATAATATTTAAACTATACAAAAAGAAATAATTGTTTCTTTTTTCAACTATTATTTACGATTTGTAGAGGGCGCCAAAGTATGGCAAACTCTAATTCGTAAGATTTTACGGTGCCCCCGATATAGCCACTCCTGACAGTCTGAAATAAAAAAAACAAAATTTTTTTCTTAGTATACATAAATACCTAGTGGACGTATGTGATGGAATTAAAAAAAAGTAAAAAAACGAAAATGACGCCCTTTTAAAGTAAAAAATTTAAAAGATCAAAATCATCGATTCTTAAAAATTGACTTTAAAAAGTCGCCATTTTCGTTTTTTTTACTTTTTTTAATTCTATCACATACGTCTACTAGGTATTTATGTGTACTAAGAATTAAATTTTGTTTTTTGACTTTAGACTGTCAGGAACTGCTGTATCGGGAGCACCGCTAACTCTTACAAATTAGAGATTGCCATACTTTTGTGCCCTCTACAAATCGTAAATAATAGTTGAAAAACGAAACAATTGTTTCTTTTTGTAGTTTTAATATTGTATTTTAAGGTGCAAATAAAGTTTTTATTATCTTTTATTATCTTTTAAATATAATTAGGACTTTTTTCGGAGCAAGCAGGTAAATCTATTCATCGACATTTTTTGGAAACTTGGAAAAGTTATAAAGTTAACGATTTAAATCAGGGACCGTCACGGAATCAAAACAAAATTAAAAAATACTTTTGTTTTGATTCGGATATAGGTATCAGAATCAAAATTCCACTCTATTTAGTTCTGATTCCAATATCAAAATTCCACTCTATTTAGTTTTGGTTCCAATATCAAAATTCCACTCTATTTCGTTTTGGTTCCAATATCAAAATCAAAATTCCATTCTATTTAGTTTTGATTCCAATATCAAAATCAAAATTCTTTTTTGTTTTAATTTTGATAAAATACTACTGCGCATGTATAAGTCTCATTGAACCTAAATTTTGTTGCAAATGTCAAATATATCAGAAGATAATATCGTTTTTACATAAGAAATCTGAAGTAGAATTCTAATCGACTTCTGTTTCTATAAGAAAACCGAATTACAGTATCAGAATCAAAATAGGAAGTAAATTTTGTTTCGTTACAGTATCAGAATCAAAATAGGAAGTAAATTTTGTTTCGTTACAGTATCAGAATCAAAATAGGAAGTGAATTTTGTTTCGTTACAGTATTAGAATCAAAATAGAAAGTAAATTTTGTTTCGTTACCGAATCAAAATCAAAATACATTAATAATTCCGTTTTGTTTTGGAATATCGTAACGAAATCAAAATTTGATTTCCGTGACGGTCCCTGATTTAAATCATCCTGCATACCTAGAGAAATTGAAAAGTGCTGTTACACAATTTTCTTCTCTGAATATTTGAATTACAGTTTTGTAAATATATATTAAATATGTATGTATATTGTGTATTATTGTACAAGTAGTTTTATCGTATTAAAAAGTATAAATTGTTTAATCATATAAATTTGTAACTATTTTATTACAAAAATACCACTCTTATTTGCGACCAGTTGTTTTTATTAATTTTTATGTGCACTCACCATTGATAATTTTTTTATTCTTATTTTTTTATATAACAAATTATTAAAAAATGTTCAAATTATAAAATCTAACTCGAATTAAATTGATATATAAATTTACTAAAACGGAAAGAAAATAATTTTAGAAATTAAAAAATTTTTTTTAATGAAAATCTTATTTTTTCGAAAAAACGCTAGGACGAGCAGCTGGGATTTCAATATTTATTGATTTTAAATCTTGAGATGACGCTTTAAGGGATTGTACAAATGATTTTTTTTGGCAACGTAGAAAAACTTTATTTTGCTTCAAGACCACCGTGAGGTATTGGACAGAAACGGAGTTCAAAAAAATTGATAATTTAACATTTTCTGTAAAAAGTTAAAAATGTCCAATTCTTCTCAATTCCTTACTTTTTACTGGGGAGAATTAAAATGGTAAATATAATTTTAGTGCGTTCCATACATAGTAATAACAAATAATTAAAACTAACTTATCTCAATTTTCAGTTAATATAAAATATCTAGTTTTAGGTGTCCTTTTATACTAATCTAATTTAATTATTCAATTAAAATGATTAATTATTAAATGGATAAAGGGGAATCAAATTAACAAATACACTAAGTCTAATTAATAATTAACACCGACAGATTAGCTCAGTCGGATAGATGCCTGGCGTTGGCAGTCGTTTAAGGACCAAGGGTATAAGTATCCTTGGTTCGCGTCCACTTGGCTTGGTATTTTTCCGGCACGTGAGACAATCTGAGCGGGAGGCTTGACGTCGAGGTATAATGATGTGCACCGTCGATTATTGTCCGGTACACACCATTAGAACTCGACTGTCGATAAACCGGTTGTACTCAGGAGAGGTTTTCTACAGTTTCCCTCTTCTCTGGCGAGAAAACCCATTGACGGGTGGTCCAGGCGCAATGCGAGTACTCCTAATAAAAGTCGGCTGTAGACGCAAATTAGGTTAATATTGTATAGAAAATTTATGTAGAATGGTTATGCTTTCTCCAAAAAAAGTATTTCTCAGGGACTCTTGTCGAAGTGCGTAAGGCCAATAGGGCAGGAGTATAAACAATAAAAAAAATTAATAATTAACAAACGGTTACTGAGTCATTTCACGTCAGAAATATCACGATTTGCAAAGGGTCTGCCGATTATCTCAAAACTTTGTGGGATTATAGTTCTATATAAGAGACTTCTTTCCCCCAAATTTTTTATAAAAAAATCTGCCCGCCCTTCGGGCGGACACATTCTCATCCGCGCTTCGCGTGGGAGGCTCGCTTCGCTCGCAAGTTTCAGCGCGCCTCGGAGCGCGCGAATTTTGGTCGTCGCGCTTCGCGCTCCGAGGATTGTTGCGCGCAAATATCTCGCTTCGCTCGCAGTCATCCACGACCGTTGTGCATTATTTGCGTTCTTTTCCTTTTTTCTATTATATGTTTTAAGGAATTATTTTTTCTTAAAGTTACTACTACTTTAAGGATTACATTCTCATCACATATTTTTGTTTGCTGATAATTGCGAGATTAAGTGAACTTAAATGCAAATTTTTGTTCTCGCTGATCGAAAATGAGAAATTATTTTAACTACTAAATATTTTCGCAGAAATATGGGTTGTTGAAGAAGCTACAATATTTTAAAAATACAAGTCGGGTAACAGTGACAAGACTTAAGCCGCTCACTGCTACTTGACTAGTATTATTCCTTTCAACCACGCGTTCGTCCCCTTATTGCAGTTAGCCTTTCATTTGTCAATAACAATAATTTGTATAAGCTGCTGCTCAAATTGATCAAATCATAAAATATCTTCATGTTTTTATGAACATCTTAATTATTTGCAAAATTTAAAAATAACCCTAGTTTTTAGGTGCTTTAGATAAGAAAAATAATAAAATAATAATAACTACATAGTATACTTCTTATGAAATTCAATGCAATTCCAGGGGTAAAACATATAAAAAAATTCAAATTGTTTATAAAATTATTATTAAAAATATGAAATTTTTAAATTTACAATCATGAAAATATTTTCATTTGAAAGAGTGAATTACTATGTGTAGTCAGTGTAAATTTCATTAATTTACTGTAAACGCATTTTAAGTTATTAATTTTTTTTTAAAATGATGTACTATTCTGTTCTAATGCAAACAAAAAATTTCAAATTTAAAAAAACAGTTAAAAGTTTTAATTTATTTATTCTAAACAACAGATTGTTAGAGCCGAATTTGAAAAATTAAATAAATTAATTTAATAATATCAAATTTTTAAAGAAACTTTAACTAAACGTGTCCTTCGGACAAAATAATTTGTAAAGGGTAGTGGATTCTTCCCTCTACTTGGTTATTGGTTCAACCAAGGGGTGAGAATCCTATCCCTTGAATTTGGAGAAGATAGGATAGTTTTAGGAATAATTAAATTATCATCAAAATTAAGATTAAACAATATAAGATATATATTTTCCCAATGAGTCCCTAATACAAATAAAACTAATCTTTACGTGTGTAAAAAGTACGTGTGAATCTGTACGTGTGAATGAGATAATCGTGTGTGTCGTAAAATGTAAGATGTTTTTACTCACTACTTGGTATTCTGTACTTCGAAATTCGAATCCAATGACGAATCTTGTTTTTATCCTCTTTACTATGAACTTTAATATTCCTTAGATAATGCACAATGCTGAGAATTCAATTCTTTTACTCTTTAATATAATTTATGATTTCTTTAAATTTATTTTCACTTCTTTTATTTTAATATTTCTTTTCAATTCCCTATATTTAATTTTTATTACGTAAATTCTCTCTATTTATTTTCTTTCACTATATTTCAATATTTTTCTTATATTTCTTTGATTCCTTTAATTACACACTTTAATTATTTATATTCAAATATATATATTTTCAATTCAATCTTCTTTAACTTTCATTTATTTATATTATTCTCAATTGTATTCACTTTCTTTAAACAAACTTTTTATTCAACCGTTAGACTTTCGATACGATTAACACGGCTAAATGCCGGACTTAGAACTTCAGGCTACAATGGCCTGGACTAAAACTGCGGGCCTAAACTGCCCGGGCTAACTGCCGGCTACAACGGCCTGGCTTAAACTGCCTCGATTTCCCGGTGTCAATCAATTTTATTGAAAGACGATTTAGTGGGGAAATCGTATGTTAAGTTCATTGTACTTGACTGTTGTCAAGTCAATTTCTGCAACCTTGCAGATTTAGGCAGTGGTGTGATCCGAGTTCAGTGACTTGGATGCACCACTCCTTATATTGAGCAATTTAACTTTGATATTTTCTAACTAATTTTCAAAAGGGTCAATAAACTGTTTGTCCAAGAAAAGGAATTTATTAAGAAATACCGTGTTTTATTCTTAGGCTTTTCATTTCAAATTGTGAAACTTAAAGGAATGTTAAATCTATTGAAATATATATTATTTATATAAAGTTAGATCTTTTTCCAATTAAAATATTCTGGATTAAGATATTCAAAGAGAAGAATGTCCCTTTTGTGAAATTTGTTGTTGTTTTTGTGTAAATGTTTTGTGTTGTTTAACAAAATCTCATATTGCGTGTAATTGTTGCATGTAATTTTAGTTTAAGTATAATTAAAAAAAGGTATTAACAATATAAAAAGTTACGGAGTTCGGCCGTAACAAATGCCCCCCTTTTATTAGGCTGACGTCCCTTGTCAGCTGCTATGAATGCGTTATCGAAGATCCTCTTTTAAAATTTGTAGATATAACTCGTTTGAGTTTTACAAAAAATCGTATCCTGGTTATCTTGCTTTACAGAAGTTTATGTTTGAGATTGATTATGTTAATCTTTCTTAAAAACTTGCCTTACAAATTTTAATATATTTTTCATTTATAGAACATGTTCAAAATGAAATGCGATTTAACATGCCGTATGCCTAAGTTCTTTGATTAAAGTATTTTTCTACAATGTTTTTACTTTATCGTTGGTAAAAATGGTTATACAGGTCATTGTGTTTTTAGTATAATTATATAATTTTAAAAGAATTTTGTCGAATATGACTTTAAACGCTGACAACGTCTTTCACTAGTATCATATGAATAAACGTAACCATGTCTACCTAAGTTGTATTGTATGTGATTGTCATAATGAAAAAAAAAATTTTTTTTTATTTTCGGAAAGAGAAGAAAAAAAATTGTGACGACAATTCTGTTGTCATGCCCCCCTTTTAATTAGGCTGACGTCCCTTGGCAGCCATTTCTAAATACTCTTGTTCTTTCTTTTCTTTCCAATTTTTCTAATTCTTTTTGCATTGTAAAGATTTGTTATAAATAGAGGTAAATTATTGTTGTGAGTTTTACTTTAGTTTCAAGTTTAGTTTACAATATAAGCAAAAACAAAACTGGTTTTCGATGGTTTACAAATTATTTTTGTATTTATTATGACGCATTTTAAAGTATTTTAAGGTCTAGAGTGGTAAAAAACGGCTTTATTATTTTTTGTTTAACTTGTCTCTTTAACTATATTTACTAAGAAACAGAATTTTAATGGTTTATATTTTGACTGCATTTTTACCAATCTAGGAATTCGTTTATTTCAAGATATGTAATTTTTCTAAATTTTCATTTCACTTTTTTTATAAAATTTGAGTGACAACGTTTATTATTTTAAGTATTTTTTAATTGATCCTTATTTTTAAATGTATATTGGATATTATAAAACCTATAGCTAATTTTAGTATACAATTTTTTAGGGTGCTATTAATTTCAAACGAAGAATACATTAAATATTTTTACTTTTAATGATTTAAAAAAACATAATTTCATAGTATCAAAATTTGAATTTATCATAACAAATTGTTTTTGCTAGAAATTTATAATTATAACTTTTTTTTAACGAAGATTGTCGAATTTATTTATCATTTCAATTTTTCTTAATGCCGTTATGAAATAATTTTACATAGGTTGCAGAATATTTTTATTACACAATAATAAGATAAAAATTTTATTTTCGAAAAAAAAAATACTTTCATAGTTTGGAATATTGTAAATTTTCATAGTTTTCTTGAAAAAATTCGATTTAAAATATTTTATTTTGAACTGTAATAACATCTTTTTTTATCTTTATATCATTAAATTATTTTAATTTGTGGTAGCGAAAATAGTTTTTTATTTAAAAAATGTCTTTTTAACTATGAAATTTTTGTGAATGTTTTGTAGTTTTTTAAAAGACGTGCAAAATTTAAGGAAAAAAATGTTAAATTGTATTAATTTAATTCTGTTTCCTTATTACATTTTTGTGCAGTATCAAATAGAATTTGGTAAACAGTATTGAGAATTTATAGAAAAACGGAACATTCTGATTTTTTTTTTAATTTCATTACTAATAGTAATTCTGGTCAAATAGTTTTGATAAAGCAAAACTTTTCAAATTATTTATTATGCTTATCCGTGTAACGATTTTCTTATTTCATGAAAATAAATAAAAACCGCGACAATACAAAATACAAAAACAATAAAAATTATAAAACAAAGAATTTAAAATAATAAAATAAAACAATGAAATTGCACAAAATACAAAATACTCGATTAATAAACACACAAATAATTTACAAAAAGAAATAAAATGTATATTTCCGTCAAAAGTTTAATTCAAATAGGCCTGACGTCAGGGATTTATACAAGTATAGAAAATAAAATGACAAATGGACACACAAACATACGCACATCCAAATAACAATATTTAAAAAGAAATCAATCAAAATAATAAATTAATAAACAAAATAATTAAAAAAGAATAATTCGCAATTCATCACACGACTAAAATCACTCTCTTTCTTTTATACCATCAGACATAGACATTTTTAAATAATAATTTAATTTTAATTATCAAAATTTATAAATTTGTGCACCTGAAATCTCCAGGGCCACTTTATTAATTACGGTCGTGCACTTACGAGTCACCCAACAGTTGGCAAAGAATACTCGTTCTGTTGAGGAAGATTTTGGTTTCCCGACCGGTTCCGACTTCCAAGTCACCATATTCGTCCAATATTATAAATAATTATCTTCATTTTATTAAATCCGTATCCAATGGTCATTAACGGCCACACTTTATATTTAACACAAAAAGAAACACATATTTTACAAAACAAAAAATAATAAACTGAATTTTTAAATAAATTTGAATTTAAGAAAAAAAAACTACCTTCCGTGTCCTCGGCCGGCACGTGAGAGCGTAGCCGCTGTTGATCCCGTGTCGATGAATTGCGAAAGTCAATTAATAAATTAATCAATCGCACTTTTCATCGACCCCACGATTCAACCCGCCAAGCCCCACTCTTAGCCGAATATTGAGAACACGAAAATAATTAAATTTTGGAAATACTTTGAAGTCGGACCGGTAACATTTTCCAGGAGTCAATCTCTCATGAGATTGTATCGCTTCATCCGTTTTAAAATTTTATATAGGGCATATAAATATAGTGCTTTGTATTGAAAATTTTCATTCTTTAAACATTTCTTTATAAGTTCATGTTAGAAATAGTGTAAGTTGAATAAGTTTTTTTTTAGACGAAGAAAATGTAAAGCATAACATTTTGTTTCAGATTTTCTTTTACAAAAAAATGCTGTTTATCATACTTTAACTTTTTTTAAAAAAAAAAAGAAATGAATTACACTTTTCTTAAAAAAATAATTGTTTAAAATGTTTTTAAGAATTTGCCTTTTAATATTTATGTTTCAATTTATTTATGTATTTTTTATAGTTTTTTAACAAAGAAAAACAATAAAAATACATTCTCGTTTCTTTAAGACAAATAAATCTCTTTAAAGTGTTTTTATATTAATATTTATAATTGAATAGTATTAATTTGTTAATTTATATTAGTATTATTGGTGCCGCAATAGTTTCATTTATGCTCGAAGTTTAAAGCATTCCCTTTAATATTATTTAGTGCATCGTGTCTTTTTAAAGAATTATAAAAAAATAGTCGCAGATTGTAAAAGCATTTAAAGCGAATTTTAATCTGAAATTTAATATAATTTGTCAAGAGCATCAATGAAACGAAATTTCTAAGTATTTCAACAAATGCTATTATTTTTTTTTTTAGATCATTGCAGTACTTTTTATTTTTGAAACACCGTTCGTTTATGGATTTAGTTAATTTGGTTAATAATAATTAAATTATGTGTAGTTGCTGTTTTATAAATAAATTAAAATGTTAGAATTTTTTTTAATTTTATTATTGCAATTTGTTAAAAATATGTTTTGTTTGACATTTTAATTTTTTTATTCATTATTATAATTTTACTTTTTTTTTATTACAGCATATCCCATTTTATTAAATTTGTTATTCCATTAGAAGCTTTTACTAGACTTATATATTTAGTGTTAGTATTCGAGCCATTGTTAAACGTTTTTTTTTTTTAAAAACTTATTTTTTTTTTTTACTAAATTAGTAAGCGAGAATTTTTTAACATTTTATGTCTCATTTTTCAATCTGATAATTGTATTCTATATTTTTAATCATTTACTTAAGTGTTGGTTTAGTTATCATTTCACTTTATTTATCATTTTCTTTTTATTGTTATAATTATTTTAACCTTTTTTTTTTTTCATTAAGGAATTAATATTTTCGAACTACTTTACGTTTATCAATGTAGTTAGTTTGGAATTTTCTTAGTTTTATTTTTATAAATTATTAGGCAGAAAAATTTTAGTTTGACATTTTCATGCGTCTCTTCATGACGATAATTTTTATTTATTTTAGCAGCGTATAAAATTTTTAAATTTACTTAAAGCATTTATTAAGCTTATATTTTGTATACATGTTAGTAATCTACTGTTTATAAAATATGTTATAATAACTTCTGTTTTATTCCATATTTCCTTAATCTTTTATTTGTATGTTTACTTAGTTATTATTTTACTTTATCGATCTTATATTTTTTTGTATTTTTATAAGTATATTAGATATTTTACTCTAAATGAGAACATAAAATAAAGATAATTATAGTGTAATGGAAAGAGAATGATAAACTCAATTAACTAATATCTATATTACATTTAAGTCCTTGAGACTTGTAAAGTTCGAGTAATAAATTAACTATTTTACCCGGAAAAAATCGTTGAAGATATTTTGTGCTTTCACTGTTATTATTTCTGTCTCCTGCTTGATTTTACATACGTCTAACCTATTCCTAACCTCTCTGAGTAGACTTTTGTTACTACTATTTTAGGTATTTTATTTTGTAGTAGTTCATTCCCTTCGAATTTGCAGATAACTTCATTTTTCTCATTTGTCCCGAGTAAAAATGTATCCCAAAAATATTTTTGATGTATTTCTGATAATCCGTTATGCAATGAGATACAATATTCTACCATTTCTAAAATTTCTTGATTTAAACTTTTTCTAGATGATAGAATCTTATTTACGACAAATTCTTCTACCTCAGCATAAGTATTTGTTGAAATGATGACGTCTTCATTTGATACTTCATCGCCTAATTCTTCTTTTTTTTCTTCTTCATTTTTTACACTTAGTTGTTCTTGAGTTTTTGATTTGATTTTACCAGGAGGTTTTCCTTTTCTTAGTTTTTTCATAGTGCTGTCCGAATTCATATGTTGTATTAATGAATTTGAATCATCCATGACTGCAACATTCTCATTGTTTGCTTGTTTAATATCTAAAAATTCTTTACTTTTCTCAACAATTTTTTCTTCACCTTTTTGATCTGATCTTGTTTCATTTAATTCATGGCTAATTTCAGATCGTTTTGCATTGTTTTCTCGCTGTAATGTTTCGTGATTATAACAACTATAATTCTTTACGTCATTATCCTCTTCTAATTTGATTATATTTTTCCTTTTCTTCGAACTTGGCATTTGTAGTGTTTCCTTTCTATTCTCTTCCTCTTTTTCCAGCATTTTGTTGTCCAAAATACAAGTTTGGTTTTCTTCTAACGATAAACTGATTTTTCTGTCTAAATCTCCATGTATGTCCATCTTTTTCTTGTTTGGTGGTTTTTCATTGATGTTGATATCTTCTTTGTCGTCGTCGAAAGTACTTATAATAGGATCCATATACATTGCTGTTTGTTCTTCTTCTTCCACAGGTTTTTGTATTTTTTGAATGGTCTTTTTGTTAATTGATTCTTCGCTTTTGCTTACAACTTGTGGCTCATTCGCTGGGGTTGAGACACTATAATTTAATTGACTTTCAACCCTAAAGGAGTTTTGGTCTGTGAGTGAGTTCTGCAAACACATTGAATTATAAATATTAGAATATATTTCGTTAAAGCTCATTGTATAAGACTCTTCGTAGTTGTCATATCTGTGGTCTTTTTGATCATCTCTACTGTAACCATCCTGGACGTCCTTGTATCTTTTATATTCGTTTCTAAATCTGTGTTGTGAATTTCCGTATTCGACATTGTACTCGTCGAAATTCCGATCATAGTTATAAAAGTCTTCTCTTCCATAATCTTGCCAATCTATGTTCCTGTTTTGTCCATTTTTTCTAAAACTCTTGTCCATATTCTGATTGTTAAATTTATTGTAGCCTCTATTTTTTCTTCTATGTTGTTGACCCCATTTTTGTCGTTGGTTCCTTGGTTGATACGTGTTGTAATGGTCAATGGCATTGTAATTTGTTCTCGAAAAATCGTAGTTAGAGGGAGAGGAGTTGTCGAATAGAACATTTGGAGAAAAATTTTCTTTTAGATGATCTAATAAGTCTATCAAAATTTTAAATTGGATGCCAACAGTGCTAGCTTTTGCGGTACCTTCTAATTTATCCAGTATAATTGTTATTATAAGGGCTTCACAAGTAATTGGCATTCGTGAAGCTACAAATGTTATTTGTTCTATGAATTCTTCAACTGGTATGTTGTATCCATCAAAAAATTTTAATTGTTTTTCGAATAGTGTTAATGACAATGCAAGATTTAATCTTTGATTGACTATCCGAGAATCTTCTCCACGGTTTACTTCCGACATTTTCTAAACGTTATTCCTCTGTTTGCGTATTTCTGCTAATTCAGCATGATTTATTTATTGTTCTTCCAACTGATGAAGGTTTATTTTTAATATGTTACTTTTCATTCTTCTATTTCGTAGACTGATTTCACCTAAGTCATTATCTTCAAAATTTTTGTGCTATAAAATTTAAAATAAAAATCCTAAGTTTTCTTAATTTTCGAAGTTTAATAAAATACTAAATTTGTCTCCATTTTTCTATGCGTTTTAACTAAGATTTTTATTCAATTTATAATTTTAGGTTTTTTAATTTCGTTAAAATTTTATTTGCTATTTATCAAATATGAATTTTATTGAAAAAGAAACAATAAAAGGTGTATTTATTCATTTAAATTATACAGAAGTAAATGAGTTTTTCTTTAATTGTCTATATAAGCATTTCTTTCAATGTCTACTTCCTACTGACCTACACACCTGAAGTGTAACCTGACACAGTGTCGCGTAACCGAGTTCGTATACCTATCTAATTTAGCACATTGTCTCTCTATATTTCATTTCCAATTATTCTTTTTATTTACTCATAAAAATAAATTTAATTAATTTCGCAAACAATTTTTGTCATTTCCCGAATTTTATCTTCATTGTTGCTCTTCAAGACGGAGGATTCTTTTCTGGATTACTTCGAACTTTGAACCTCGTTTTGCTTCTTGGGTTTTTATTCTTTATGTCAATTCTCGTTTATCAATTTTTTCAGTTTATATTACTTAAATTTGAATTTAAAATAAATGCTCCCTGTTTAGGCAGAGGTAGTACGAAAATCAAACTCTACTAACAACAGTACGGGGAGACTGTGGTCCGTTGTGAGATGTATGATTAAATTCAATATTAATTAAAATTTTACATTTAATTAATATTGTATTGTTTCGTTTTTGAACAAAATTGCTGAATATTCACTGCTAACGAAACTTTCGTTTTCGCTTGAAGAAATAAATTCTAAGCGTCCGTGAAAATCGAGCGTATGAATGGTACAATATGCTTTTTTAAAGGAATTAAAAATACATATAACTCACTTCAGTAACTTTGAGGATTTGGTTAAATAAAATAAGATGGATAGATGATGATTCTGGAGCATTTATTTACTTTATTTATTTTTATTATTTTTTTTTTTTTATTAATTATGTATTTCTACACCTTGTTAAAATTCGCAAAGTAAGCTCTAAATTCTTTATTATTTATTTTTTATAATTTTTTATAAAAATTCTTAGACTTTTTTTTATAAAAAACTTTATTCAAACTTGTATTTTAGTACCCGTAATTAATGGGGAATTTTAATTTTTGTAATTTAAAACAAAGAATTTAATTTTAATCCTCTCACTTGCCCAAGTGGCTACACACTTCCGGCAAGGTTAAGTCAAGGAATTGGGCGCGATTTATTGAAGAAACCAGAGCTTGCCGTCGCAAGGGTAGTTACTGTTCCCTGTGTTCAACTTTAGTGAACATAAAAAAATTCTCTTTTACCGCACTTTTTTTTTAAATTTGATATATTTTTCTCCTGTGAAGAAACAGATAGACAAGTTTTATAAAATAGAAAATAAATGCATATAAATATATATCTATATCTCATAAAATATATTAAACTTTTGTGTTAATGTGCTTAGTGTAACCCTGTATGTAAAAATTTAACTTTATATATGTCTTTAAAAAAAAATTTTTTTTTTAATTGTTAATTTTTTTTTACTTTTTCTATCTTCTCTTTCCTTCAAAGAATAAAGGGGAAAAATCCCACCGCTGCCACCAGTTTGTTAGAGCCGAATTTGAAAAATTAAATAAATTAATTTAATAATATCAAATTTTTAAAGAAACTTTAACTAAACGTGTCCTTCGGACAAAATAATTTGTAAAGGGTAGTGGATTCTTCCCTCTACTTGGTTATTGGTTCAACCAAGGGGTGAGAATCCTATCCCTTGAATTTGGAGAAGATAGGATAGTTTTAGGAATAATTAAATTATCATCAAAATTAAGATTAAACAATATAAGATATATATTTTCCCAATGAGTCCCTAATACAAATAAAACTAATCTTTACGTGTGTAAAAAGTACGTGTGAATCTGTACGTGTGAATGAGATAATCGTGTGTGTCGTAAAATGTAAGATGTTTTTACTCACTACTTGGTATTCTGTACTTCGAAATTCGAATCCAATGACGAATCTTGTTTTTATCCTCTTTACTATGAACTTTAATATTCCTTAGATAATGCACAATGCTGAGAATTCAATTCTTTTACTCTTTAATATAATTTATGATTTCTTTAAATTTATTTTCACTTCTTTTATTTTAATATTTCTTTTCAATTCCCTATATTTAATTTTTATTACGTAAATTCTCTCTATTTATTTTCTTTCACTATATTTCAATATTTTTCTTATATTTCTTTGATTCCTTTAATTACACACTTTAATTATTTATATTCAAATATATATATTTTCAATTCAATCTTCTTTAACTTTCATTTATTTATATTATTCTCAATTGTATTCACTTTCTTTAAACAAACTTTTTATTCAACCGTTAGACTTTCGATACGATTAACACGGCTAAATGCCGGACTTAGAACTTCAGGCTACAATGGCCTGGACTAAAACTGCGGGCCTAAACTGCCCGGGCTAACTGCCGGCTACAACGGCCTGGCTTAAACTGCCTCGATTTCCCGGTGTCAATCAATTTTATTGAAAGACGATTTAGTGGGGAAATCGTATGTTAAGTTCATTGTACTTGACTGTTGTCAAGTCAATTTCTGCAACCTTGCAGATTTAGGCAGTGGTGTGATCCGAGTTCAGTGACTTGGATGCACCACTCCTTATATTGAGCAATTTAACTTTGATATTTTCTAACTAATTTTCAAAAGGGTCAATAAACTGTTTGTCCAAGAAAAGGAATTTATTAAGAAATACCGTGTTTTATTCTTAGGCTTTTCATTTCAAATTGTGAAACTTAAAGGAATGTTAAATCTATTGAAATATATATTATTTATATAAAGTTAGATCTTTTTCCAATTAAAATATTCTGGATTAAGATATTCAAAGAGAAGAATGTCCCTTTTGTGAAATTTGTTGTTGTTTTTGTGTAAATGTTTTGTGTTGTTTAACAAAATCTCATATTGCGTGTAATTGTTGCATGTAATTTTAGTTTAAGTATAATTAAAAAAAGGTATTAACAATATAAAAAGTTACGGAGTTCGGCCGTAACACAGATATTTATAAAAGTTTTAAGATTTTAAAAAACAATAAATTTTTTTTAACACAGTAGAACTGGTCGGGCCCAAAAAATTAAAAAAAAAAATTTTTTTTTTAAAATGTTATAAAGAAAAGTTGTTTGTATTTTCCTAATCTAAAATAATATAAAGTTAAAAATTCTGAAATTTGAAAAAATTGAGTTTTCAAAATTTTGAAACTACCGTAGTTTTTGTAGTTTTCAACGAAAATGGCTGGTTAACGAACTTAACCTTCATTTTTACACCAACTTTAAGTGTGTTAAATTTAAAAACGATCAGATAAAATTTTCAAAAGTCATTGTGTCAACAACATTTTGGTCTACAGACGGACATACATACATACATACATACATACAGACAGACAGACACACAGACAGACGGACTCGCCGGACCATGCTTTTCGGGTTCAGGGGACCTCAAAACGTAAAGATTTCACAAAATTAGCAAAAGTCAATTTTCGACCAAAACTAATACTTTCTCATGTGATGAGAATGTAAAAATTAAAAATTGTTGAAGATATGCCATTTTAAATTTTAATATTAATTTTATAAAATTTTGGATATCTCGGGATTTTGTTTATGGATTTTTATGAAATTTACAAATTTTTAGGTAAAAGTATGTACTTTAAAATGCAAATAAAGTTATTAAAGAAAATTAATTTTTAAATAAAAAATTCTAATTAAATAAAAACTCAACTGGGTCCGGAGATATTAGTTTTTGTAAAAAAAGCGTCGCCGCGCCATAGCACCATACTGCATGTGGCATCTGGCATCAGTGCCTAGTAAATTTTATAGGGAATTTTCAATTCTATATAGATGAACTAGGAATTTTCGATTGTCATCTTGGAGGATTCAAATTTAAAAATCTAAAGTTATATTTATATTACAATTAAACATCATTAATATTGTTATTATTGTTATTATTATTAATATTATTATTATTATTTGATCCAGAAAATGAAAAGACCTTTTATTTGACATTTGTTCTTTTTCTTTCTCTCTCTATCGTATAATCATTGTATTATTATAGGTTATTATAAAATTATTGTAATTATTTTAGAAAACTGTAATTAAATATAGTATTAATTGTATTAATATTAATTTAAATTTATTATTATTATTAGTATTTAATTAATTAAGGAATATGCATTAAATATTTTATTTATATTTGAAAAATAGAACGAAACTATGATTATGAAATACTGAATTTGTACTTCTTATTATTGATAAGAAAAACTGCAAAATTATATTGTAAATCTTCGTATGACGGTTATTTTATTGTGCAGTTAAAAACTGCGCAGTAAAATATATGACAATAATGAGTCATTTGTAGGATGCGTAATAATCTGACCTTGAGATCTGTTAAATGCGTAATAATTTAACCTTGACACGTGTCATTATTTTGGTCATTTGGAAAATGCGCAATAACTTGACCTTGAATGTTTAACGCTTATTGGTCAAGTGCCACGTCATCAGCGCTCTGATTGGTTAAACAAAGAGGGGAGGGTAAACCTCCCCCCTTTTAGTTGGGTATATAAAGAGAGCGCCTGAGACCCAAAGTGTGAGACAATTTTCGAGACTTGAAAAGAAACCACTTCTTGTTAGTGCATATCTTTAAAAGTATTACATTGTTAAATCAACGAATCTTATAAAGTGTGAATAAACGAAATCAAACCTTCGACAAACAATTAAAATTGTTAAATTAATATTTAACAATAAAACAATTATTTGTAAAATCGAATTGTGAAGTGTATATTTAAAAGAAACAATATTTTTTTTTATTGTTTATACTCCTGCCCTATTGGCCTTACGCACTTTGACAAGAGTCCCCAAGAAATACTTTTTTGGATTAAGCATAACCATTCTACTTATGAAAATTTTCTATATATTAACCTAATTTGCGTCTACAGCCGACTTTGATTAGGAGTACTCGCATTCCGCCTGGACCACCCGTCAATGGGTTTTTTCGCCAGAGAAGAGGGAAACTGTAGAAAACCTCTCCTGATGTACAACCGGTTTATCGACACTCGAGTTCTAATGGTGTGTACCGGACAATAATCGACAGTGCACATCATTATACCTCGACGTCAAACCTCCCGCTCAGATTATCTCACGTGCCGGAAAAATACCAAGCCAAATGGGCGCGAACCAAGGGTACTTATACCATCAGTCCTTAAACGACCGCCAAGCGAGGCATCTATCCGACTGAGCTAATCTGTCGGTCAAAGAAACAATATTTGAACTTAAATAAAATTGGTTTTTTACCCGAAAGGGGTTTTTCCAATCAAATATAAGTGTATATTTATTTATCCCACCTTTAATCTGAATAATAAATTCAAATTTAAATTCAGTGCCCGCTTTCAAGCGGTTATAACAGTAAAAAGAATCCAGCCATTGGTTATTTGTGAATCCAACGGAAATATACGTAAAATATAACCTGTGACGCGACATATCCAAATTTTTGGTGACAGCGGTGGGATACTGCACTGAACATTAATAAATAAAAATAAATAAACTGTGATAAGAAAAGTACATCATCATCGAAAAATACTGACATCGCTGGACCTTGAGAAGTAGAGCCTTGCGCATGCGCGCTTGAAAGACTTTACCAGAGGAGGAAGCAGTGACATCTCTATCATCATAGTGAAACCCGAGGATCACCCCACTTCCCACATTTCTGCTGGAAGGTGCTACGAAACGAAGAAGAAGAATTTGAATTTCAACTGGAATCTGCACATCAATCAAACCATAGAAATTGTGAGGTATTTTAGTAATAGATCATATTTAAACCTTTGCTGTAAGAAAATGTTTCTTTTCTTAAAATGGGTCGTTCACGAAAAACAGATAAAACAAAAAGACCAAGTGCTGATAAAAACCCAAATATTGAAAATAATACGAATGATGTTAATGATACCTCTAACACAGGTCAGAATAATTCAAATGAAAATCATAGAGAAATTGCTCGTTCTAATCATGACTTAATTCATTTAGTTAGTACATAAACCACATCAGAACAAACCAATTCAATTTCCTCAAATTTAAATCTTGTACCAATTCCGTTTAGGACTTTTAACCCTGAAATGTCATGCAATTTATCTGGTAATATGATTAAAGTTGTTGGTAATTGTATACCAACCTTTGATGGTAAAAACCCACCAGTAAAAATATTTACGAATCATTGTAGATCAGCAATTACAATGCTTAATCCTCAAGAATTGTCAATATTTCCTATGTTTCTTTATACAAAAATAATCGGTGAAGCCAGGGATCACATTCTGGATGGTATGGGGATAAATGAAATTTTAACAAACTTTAGAACAAATTTATTCTGTCAAAGAAGATAGAAGCCAATTAATGCAATTATTATTATCACTTAAACAAGATTCTAATGAAACGATTTCCCAATTTGGATCTAGAGCGAAAGGAATTTTAAATAAATTAATATCCCATTGCAAAGAAAATAATCCTCTAGAATTGATCCCTACAGTCAGTAAAATTTACCAAGAAAATGCTATAAGTGGTTTTCTAAGAGGTTTGCGTAAAGAAATATTTTCAAAATTATATGATAAAAAAATTGAGTCTTTAGATGAAGCAATAACTCTAGCCACTAAAGAAGAGATAACATTAAAAATTTAGGAAACTTTGCACGAAAACGAGAGACCATCTACTTCATCTTTTGAGAAAAGATCTTTCAACTCTTTTCCCCCGCGAAAACGTATCTCTCATTTTCGTGCCGAGAAAAATAATGAATACAAAAGAAATAAGAATAACAACCTAGACATGTCAAAAAAACAATGTTACAATTGTCTTCGGTTTGGTCATAAGAAATTTAATTGTAAATCTAAGTTAAGTGAAAAAAATAAAGAGAGAAAGTGACAATATTGCTCAAAGTCTAATCATACAATTGAAATGTGTTTTCTAAAGAAAAAGCAGGAAAAAGAAATAGATTTAGAAAAAAATTTGAAGGAAGAAAAAGAAGATGAACTCGATTCAAAAAACTTGACTTGGGATCAGCAAGTGGGAGAATTGCTGACCCCAAGGACGAAGGACCTCCACAAAGGCGAATCAATCTCCAATTTAGAGAAACAGAAAGAAAGGGAGAAGTTCCCTCAATAGATTTAGGAAATACCTCATTTTTTAATAAAAGAATACACTTTTTAATAGACACCGTTTCTTCAGTCAATTTAATTAAAATTAATGCTTTGAAAACTGAGACATTTATAGACAAAACAAAAATTTTTACTTTAATTGGAATTAATCCAACTATGACAAAAAATTTAGGAGAAACAAAAATTTATATTTTTGGAATTGAGACCTTATTTCAGGTTGCTACACCAGATTTTCCTATTAAATATCAGGGTGTTTTGGGAATAACTTTTCTAAAAGAACACAGAAATACTTTAAATTTTATTGATAATTATATAAGAATGAATAATGTGGATATGCCTTTTAAAGAAAATAAAAGAATTCAATTATCTCCACGATAGACAACATTGGTTGAATTACCCATAAAGTCTACTTACTTAACTGAAGGATACAATCCAAGGATTTCTTGTGGTCCTGGAATATTTTCGGAAGAAGTATTGGTTAATAATAATAATGGTTTAGTTAAATTATTCATGGTTAATTCGACTAGTGAAAA
Source organism: Leptopilina heterotoma (assembly GCF_015476425.1). NCBI lineage: Eukaryota > Metazoa > Arthropoda > Insecta > Hymenoptera > Figitidae > Leptopilina > Leptopilina heterotoma. The sequence goes on from NW_025110849.1 coordinate 2,246,882, forward strand.
TGTGGAACTGACAGTACCAGAATTGGAATTGCAGGAATTTTCAACCCCTTTCAGAGGGAAAACCACATTAGGTGGCTCATTTTTATGGAATTTTTAAAATTTTTTTTTGGGGGAAATATAAATTAAAATTCAATTACATTTAGGCATCTTTTTATTAGTGTTTTGAGCAATGTTTATAAATTCTTTTGATTTATTTTAACCAGAAATAAGGCAGATATGCTGTCGTAACCACTGATGGTCCTGATATTTTTTCTCGACTTGCGTGACATGTATCAATTTTTATTTTTAACTAAAATTTAAAAAAAATTTCTTACATTCTTAACTTCTTTTCTAAGAATATAAACCTCAATTAAGGTAAAAATAATAAAAAAAATTTTATTTTAAAGGTGTTTGAAATTTTTTTTTGAATTTTCACAATTTTTTTACACTAATTACACAAAAAAACACCCTTAAAATCGTGATATCACCTTAAATGGTGGTTCATATTCTTCGTAATTTTATAAAGAATAAAACTTCCAAATCTCATTATAATCGGTAAATATTTGTTTAAGTTAGACTGCACGCAATCATAAAAAATGTGATTTTGAGAAAAACGCATTTAAAGTTTCAATTTATTTTTTTTTGTTTAGCAGAAATTTTTTTCAAAGTCACAAAGAGTCATATAATAATAGAAAAAATAATAAAAAAATTTCTAAATATATATACTTTAAGAAAATGAAAAAAATAAAAAATAAATTTTTTGAAAGTTACAATTAGGTTTCCTCCCTTAAATTCTTCAATACTAAAACCCCCTGATGAGATTAAAAAACATGCTGAAAGATTAGCTTTATTATTACAAATTTTAAATTTGGATGGTTTAAATGATGAAGAGATGGAAAGTTTAATAAAGATTTTTAATGATTTTCCCAATCAATTTTATTTACCAGGAGATACATTGGGTTCTACAAATGTCCTGAAACATAAAATAATCACGAATACTGAGAATCCAATTTTTGTTAAACAATATAGATATCCACGTATTCATAACGATAAAATCAATAAACAATTAAATAATCTTTTGTCAGCAAATATTATTAAGCCGTCTACATCCCCTTATAATTCGCCCCTCTGGATTGTACCCAAATGTCCAGATTCTAAGGGTAATAAGCGTTGGAGAGTGGTAATTGATTACCGAAAATTAAATGAAATCACAGTGGGAGTCGTTTATCCGATACCTAGCATTATTGATATAATCGATCAATGTGGTGGCGCTAAATATTTTTCTGTTTTGGATCTAGCTTTAGGATTTCATCAAATTCCTCTTGATCCAGAAAGTGAACAGAAAATCGCCTTTAGTGCTCCTTTTGGTCATTATCAATATACCCGCATGCCTTTTGGATTAAAAACAGCCCCAAGTACCTTCCAGAGATTGATGGATCACGTTTTGTCAGGTTTACAAGGAATTGAAATGTTCGTCTATATGGATGATATTGTTATATATGCATCCAGTTTGAAGGAACATTCTCAAAAATTAAGGAAATTGTTAGGAAGACTTAGTTCTGCTGGTCTTACTCTGCAACCGGATAAATGCAATTTTCTTCGTAAAAAATCACTTATTTAGGGCATTTAGTTACTGAAAAGGGAATGAAACCAGATCCTCGAAAATTGGAGGCAGTCCAAAAATTTCCTATACCAAAAACAAAGAAAAACATTAAACAATTTCTGGGTCTTACGGGTTATTATAGAAGGTTTATTAATGAATATTCCAAAATATCTAAACCACTTACCTTATTGTTAAACAAGGATATTTTATTTGTTTGGACTTCTTTGCATCAAAAATCATTTGAATTATTAAGGGATCAGATTTGCATACCTCCTATTCTGCAATACCCAGATTTTTCGAAACCATTCGTTTTAACCAAAGATGCTTCTGAATATGCTATTGGAGGAATTCTTAGTCAAGGACCGATTGGACGGGATCTTCCTATAGCATATGCTTCCAGAGTCCTGCAAATGGCTGAAATTAATTATTCGACCATTGAGAAAGAATTATTGGCTATTGTGTTTTGTGTAAAACATTTCCGTCCGTATTTATATGGCAGGGAATTTACACTTGTTACAGACCATAGACCTCTAGTTTGGTTAATTGGATTAAAGAATCCAATTTCTAGATTAGCAAGATAGCGTATAAAATTGAGTGAGTACGATTACAAAATTATTTACAAGCCTGGTAGAATTAATGCTAATGCTGATGCTTTGTCGAGAAATCCTGTGAACAATAATGAGGTTGGAATGGAAACAGTAAAAATTATTAATGTACATTGTCTGGTTGATCGTGCTTTTGGATTGTGTGGTTGTGATTTTCTCTTAACGAGTTACCAGGAGAATTGTTTGGGGACTAAGGGAGCTGCATCCAATATTATATCTGAGGAGGGTAATGGTTCTCTTGGAACGCAGACATTCGGTCTGGGATCGGAGAATTGGGATTGTCCATTGAATTATGGAATCCCTGTTGTGTCTTTGCACCGCTTAATAGGTGACAGTGAAAATGTCCTTGGCCAAGGTGAATGTTGTATTCCAGATTCGTGTCGGATGATCAACCTTGAAGACAAAATTGATGAAATGATTGGACATGTGTTCCAGATTGATAATGCTTGTATAATTTAAAGTAAAGATATGTTGTCCATGGGAACTGGTCATATTGTTCACGTTGTCACGGAGGATTGCATTTTTGATTCTGATATGAGTAAAGAATTAATAGAAAGAAATTTGTTAAATGTTAATACAATAAAAAATGATGATTTTAAGGTTGGAAATGTAATCGTTATCCCTCAAGGAAATCGCTATATCTTTCATGTTGTAGTAAAAGAAAAATTTGAAGGCAAAGCATATCTGAATAAAGTGTCCAGTGCTATTCTTGGACTGAGAAATGCTATGGAGCCACTTGATGTACATTTTGCTAGAGTTTCAAAAGTCGGAAATAATCTAGACGAAATTTCCTGGTTTTCTATTGAGAAAATGTTTTGTCAACATTTTTCTAATTCACAAATAAAAATTATGGTCTGTTCAGGTAAAACAATAATCCCAAAATTAGAAGAAAGACATTCAATTATCAAAGAATTTCATAAGTCAACTGTAGGAGGTCACAAAGGTGTTTCAAAAACCTATTCTAGAATTCGATCAAAATATTTTTGGCCTAACATGAAAATTGAAATACAAAAATTCATTAAAGCCTGTAAAAATTGTCAAAGAAATAAAATTATAAATTTACGAACAAAACAACCTATAAGAATTACGGATACTCCACAAGAACCTTTTGATAAAATACAAATAGATATAGTTGGCCCTTTGCAAATTACTCCTCGTGAAAATAGGTATATTTTGTCTATACAATGTGTATTTTTAAAGTATGCTGGCGCAATTCCATTAAAAAATATAGATTCGGTTACAATAGCCCAAGCTCTTGCTGAAAAATTTATTTCTCGCTACGGTTGTCCTAAAATAATTCATACTGATCAAGGGAGAAATTTCATGAGTAAAGTTATGAAACTCTTCTGTAAAATTTTTGAAATTGAAAAAATAGAATCAACGGCCTATCATCCTCAATCTTTAGGATCATTGGAATGAAGTCACCAAGATTTAATTCAATACCTCCGTCAATTTAGTAACGCTCAATCTTGGACTAAAAAGTTGCTATTTGCTTTATTTTCTTATAATACTTCGATTCACGAATCAACGGTATTCGCACCTTATACTTTAGTCTTTGGAAAGGAAGCTATAATTCCGTCAAGTTTTCCCTAAGAATTACCCGATAAAACTTATCAACAATACTTACAAGAACTTTTTCATAAATTGGATAACGTCCAATCCCTGGCTCGCGAAAACTTGGAAAAATCTAAAAGAAAAAACAAACATTATTATGACAAAAATGTTTATCCTGTTAATTATAAAGTTAACGATATAGTAAACGTAAAAATAAACATTCGAAATGATAAAAAATTTGACCCCTTTTTTGAAGGACCTTACAAAATAATCGAATTAATCAGCGAATTTAATGTTAAAATAAAGAAAATTAGTAATAATAAAACTAGAATAGTTCATCGAGACCAATTACAGTTGACCGACCTTAAATTTAAAGGACATTAATTACCATTTTTACGTAAAGATACACAATTTCAAGTTATTGAGCTTCCCAGCCCTGATCCTATTCATGGTAATTCAGCCCTTTGTTTACTAAAAGTCACGTAGACATTGTTGATACTCTCCTCCTCTCGTTCGCTACACTAGTGAAATAAAAGGTTAAAAATGGCAAATAATCTATCTGATTATTATCACCGGTGCGAACCGCATTATTTTATAACGAAGGAAGAATGGGAAAACAGGCCATTCACTAAAATTAATCTTCCGGTTGTAAGTATTTATGATAATAGAAACTGGAGAAAATGAAGTGTAATGGATTCCTTCTTCTCTTTAACCGGATCATCACTAAAGATTTCTCACTAATAAAACGATTAAAATTCTGTTTTCCTTTTCCCTTTCTTATTTTTCCTAACCATTTAACAACTTTTCTTTTATACGAGTTGTATGGGTGCCCCTATGAAGAAATATATATATGCATATTCGTATGTATAAATACATAAGTCCTTTTTTTATGTAGAGCACATTAAATAGCCTATCAGAGGCCAATTCAGACCATCAACACTTGAGCGGGTTGATGTGGGTCCCACATAACCCGGAAGTTCGTACATGGCGGTGTTCAGTTTGTTACTTCCAGGAGAGATTGCCAGCTGATCAATCTGGAACCGTCGTCGAGCGCCACTTTTTGACGACAACTGTTGAAATGGCAATCGAGCGAGGATGTCCGGGATGCAATAGAGACAACATTTTTAATTGTCGACCGGCAGGACAGTGCTGGCAGTGTCTGTGGGCATTCCAGTCGCTAAATTTAGTGATTGGTCACCCTAGACACTTTTGATTGAGGGGGCTGATGAGGAGGACCACCCTTCTCACTTGATCGCAAATAACGATGAAGTACCTATGGAGGAGAGAAATGGAGATGTGAATAATGATGAAGTACCAATGGAAGAGAGAAATGGAAATATTGTTGACCGGTGAAAATAGCCAACTTTTATTTTCTTTCTCTTTTCTTTTTTTTTCTCTTTTCTCTCACAACAAGAAAGAAATCCTTTTCTTCCATTGACGTAACTATTTATATATTCTTCGTCTCTTTACCTATAAAAAAAAAGTTTTGTTTAAATCTATTTATTTTATTATTATTTACTTGCGTTTAAGAATAAAAAGAAAAAAGTTTTGTTTAAATTTCTTTATTTTATTATTATTTACTTGCGTTTTAAAAAAAAAGAGTTTTGTTTAAATTTCCTTATTTTATTACTATTTACTTGCGTTTAAAACTAAAAATATTTTTTTTTGGTTTAATTTCTTTATTTTATTATTTCCTTGCGTTTAAAAAAAAAAATAATATATATATATATACCCTGGCGGGCGGGTTTCACTGAATATCTACTGAATTCGGTAGACGTTCGGTATACGTTCGGTAATTGGTCGAAAAATTCAATAAAAAAGCATAGAATGTTGAAATAAACTATTGAAAATAATAAATGGAGTATTAAAGTGTAAATTTATCCAACATTTAGGGTAAATTATGTTGTAAATAATTAAATATTAATGTGTAAAGTGTAAAAGTGCTAATGTGACAGTTGAAATAGTGTGTGAAATTTATTAATTTGTAATGAAAATAAGAATAGAATGCTAAAAAAAGCAATCAATATATATTCTTTGATATGTAATGTATTTAATTCATTATATAGTTTTGTTAATTGTTGCATATTAACAATAAAAACATTAATTAAAGTAATAATTTTTTCTACCAATGTAAAGTGTCGATAACATGGAGTGTAGAGAAAGGTAGCCGCGCTCAACACACGCTAGGTGGCAATACTAACGATTTCCTTGTCTAAATCGTCTAAATATTTAATTTACAATTTAATTAAATACCATTAAAATAGACCAAATTATTAAGAAAACTAAAGAGTCAACTGTAGAAATTATTGATTTAATATTCATGATTAACATTTATGCACGATTTATTATAAAACTTTTTGAAAACAATTATAATTCTTTGTATATGGGCAATTCCTCGTAAAATTTCAGTCGACCTTTAGAATCGGCAAAACATACTTTTTTCTTTTCTATATTGAAAAAAAACCGGAAAGGTATTTTTTTCTAGGACAAATTTTTGAGTTATGAATTTTCAAAATTTTCGTTTTTTAAATGCAGATCTATTTTTAATGTCGGATAACTAAAAAATATTGTTTATTTTCATTTTTTGACAAGAGAAAAAAGTTTTGTTTTTCCCTGTACTATTCAATAATGATAACAATATTTTTTTTATGTTTTATTAAAAAAATAAAAAAATTTTATAAACAAATTAGGTTTTTTTAACTTTGGGTATGACAAATTTTTCTTCTTTAAAAAACATACCTAAAAATGCTGGAAAGTTAACAAATTAGAATATTTGTAGAAAAAATCATGTTTCCTTTTTTTCCATTGCCATGGAAAACAATTCAAAACATATGTAAATTCTCTCAAAAACTTAAAAAATTTATTAGCACAAACAATTACATTTGTTATAAAAAAAATTATTTACTTCTTAAACAAATTAATAATTGCTTATTTCTGAAAAAATTAATATAAAACATTTTTAAAATTCAATTACAGGCAAACCTCTCTAGGGCGGAAAGCAATTTTTAGTGGCCAAAAGTTTTTATTTTCTTTTTAGGGGGTTGAGACTAAATGTTATATTTAAAAAAAAATGAAATATATTCACCATTTTTTTAAATAAGGCAACGAATCAAAGAATTGCTTTTCGTAAATAGGAGGAGTTTAAATATTATTTTTATTGGCCAAAACTTTTTATTTTATTTTCAGGGGGTTGAGACTAAATTTAAAATTTTTTAAAAATGAAATATATTCACCATTTTTTTAAATAAGGCAACGAATCAAAGAATTGCTCTTTGTAAATAGGAGGAGTTTAAATATTATTTTTAGTGGCCAAAAATTTTTATTTTCTTTTTAGAAGGTTGAGACTAAATGATAAATTAAAAAAAAATGAAATATATTCACCATTTTTTTTTATGAAGGCAACGAATCAAAGAATTGCTTTTTGTAAATAGGAAGAGTTTATATATTATTTAAAAAAGTAAAATAATATTTATATAAAAATAATATTTAAACTCCTCCTATTTACAAAAAGCAATTCTTTGATTCGTTGCCTTATTTAAAAAAATGGTGAATATATTTCATTTTTTTATTAAATATAACATTTAGTCTTAACCCCCTAAAAAGAAAATAAAAACTTTTGGCCACTAAAAATAATATTTAAACTCCTCCTATTTACAAAAAGCAATTCTTTGATTCGTTGCCTTAATAAAAAAAATGGTGAATATATTTCATTTTTTAAAAATTTAACATTTAGTCTCAACCCCCTGAAAAGAAAATAAAAAGTTTTGGCCAATAAAAATAATATTTAAACTCCTCCTATTTACAAAGAGCAATTCTTTGATTCGTTGCCTTAATAAAAAAAATGGTGAATATATTTCATTTTTTAAAAATTTAACATTTAGTCTCAACCCCCTGAAAAGAAAATAAAAAGTTTTGGCCAATAAAAATAATATTTAAACTCCTCCTATTTACAAAGAGCAATTCTTTGATTCGTTGCCTTAATAAAAAAAATGGTGAATATATTTCATTTTTTAAAAATTTAACATTTAGTCTCAACCCCCTGAAAAGAAAATAAAAAGTTTTGGCCAATGAAAATAATATTTAAACTCCTCCTATTTACAAAGAGCAATTCTTTGATTCGTTGCCTTATTTAAAAAACAGGGGAATATATTTCATTTTTTAAAAATTGAAAATTTAGTCTCAACCCCGTGAAAAGAAAATAAAAAGTTTTGTCCTAGAAAAAAAATACCTCTCCGGTTTTTTTCAATATAGAAAAGAAAAAAGTATGTTTTGCAGATTTTAAAGGTCGACTGAAATTTTACGTGGAATTGCCCATATACAAAGAATTATAATTGTTTTCAAAAAGTTTTATAATAAATCGTGCATAAATGTTAATCATGAATATTAAATCAATATTTTCTATAGTTGACTCTTTAGTTTTCTTGATAATTTGGTCTATTTTAATGGTATTTAATTAAATTGTAAATTAAATATTCAGACGATTCAGACAAGGAAATCGTGAGTATTGCCACCTAGCGTGTGTTGAGCGCGGCTACCTTTCTCTACACTCCATGTTATCGACACTTTACATTGGTAGAAAAAATTATTACTTTAATTAATGTTTTTATTGTTAATATGCAACAATTAACAAAACTATATAATAAATTAAATACATTACATAGGGTAACTGCACCAATTGCCGAGGGTGCTCCAATTGTCGAGGATAATAATTTTCTTTTTTAGATAAATAGTATAATATATAATATTTAAGAACAAAAAAAATTTCTAAATAATCTTTGTATTTTCAACTGTATATTTATATATACAAATTTCGTAGCGATTCTACTAAAATAATTATTTAATTAATATTATAATTCACTGCTGTGAAATTTACACGAATCTCCATTTTCTTAATACTTCAGGTTGATTAAAACAGATTTTTAGAAATGCAAATTAAACGTATTTATAATGACTTTTTGTGTACAAAATTATTATTATAATATCGCACCATTTATCGATGGTTAAGTGTTTATTTACTAAACGTCAAACATAAATACCAAACAATTATAGGTACAGAGAAAAAGAAAAAAAATGCTCCAAAAATTTACAACCAACAGAAAATAATCAACCAAAAAAACGAGGAAGACCGAAAAAAAATTAATAAAAAAATGCATTATTTAAAACTAAAAAATTTTGTACTATAGTTTAATTATAATTAACCATTATATTTACAGTTCGTAATAAAAGTTTATTTTATTCGTTTACAAATTTAATGTGACTTAAATTAATTTATTTTTTCAATTAATGTCTGATTAACAAAATTGATTAAATTTAATTAACTTATATTTATAAAAGTTTAAAAAACAGTTAAATAATTTTCTGTCCTGTATCATCTACTATAAAAATGTTTTATATCGATATTATAAATTATTCAATTATAGTTAAATAAATATATTTGTTTTCTGGTAATGTTCTATAATATTTTTATCGAAAAAATAAATATCTACTCGATTTTCTAATATCTGTACAGGTTAATTGTTAGGTTATATTGGGTTATATGTTTAAAAATGTCATACCCTCGACAATTGGAACAGACCCTCGAGAAATTAGCACAAGACCATCGACAAATGGTGCTTTTGCTCGATTGACTTTTAAATATATTTTTTGCTTAACAATTTAGTTTATATTAAAAAAATAAATATGAATATTAAACATTATTAGATCCTTCGTCCAAATATACAAAAATCAAATTTTAAAGTGCATTTACTTTCGAGAAAAAAAATGTCAAAGTCACATGTTGCCTAAAACCCTCGACAATTGGTACAGTTACCCTATCTAAGAATATATTCAATATATATATCAATATATATTGATTGCTTTTTTTTAGCATTCTATTCTTATTTTCATTACAAATTAATAAATTTCACACACTATTTCAACTGTCACATTAGCACTTTTACACTTTACACATTAATATTTAATTATTTACAACATAATTTACCCTAAATGTTGGATAAATTTACACTTTAATACTCCATTTATTATTTTCAATAGTTTATTTCAACATTCTATGCTTTTTTATTGAATTTTTCGACCAATTACCGAACGTATACCGAACGTCTACCGAATTCAGTAGATATTCAGTGAAACCCGCCCGCCAGGGTATAATATATATATATATATATATACATATATATAAAAAAGAGATGGTTTTGTTTAGTTTTTTTTATTTTTCTATTATGTACAAAAATGTATATATGTATTTATAATAAAGCAAACATTTATAATTTTCTTAAATAAGAATACCTTTTACTCACCATTTTGTTTTGTTGCTCCAAAAAGGAAAATGCTCATCCATATTTTAAGAATTTATTTGAAAAGAAGAACACAATTAATCCATTGAGAAATAAATTTCGTGGGGAATAAATATTTAAAATATCACAAAACATTTTAAACATAAACAAACACTTAATTATATATTTTTATAATAAAATAAATTTTAAAGTGGACACACGTGTAGGTGTGCCACATTTTTGTGTTGGGAGGTGTGGCATCTGGCATCAGTGCCTAGTAAATTTTATAGGGAATTTTCAATTCTATATAGATGAACTAGGAATTTTCGATTGTCATCTTGGAGGATTCAAATTTAAAAATCTAAAGTTATATTTATATTACAATTAAACACCATTATTATTGTTATTATTATTATTAATATTATTATTATTATTTGATCCAGAAAATAAAAAGACCTTTTATTTGACATTTGTTCTTTCTCTTTCTCTCTCTATCGTATAATCATTGTATTATTATAGGTTATTATAAAATTATTGTAATTATTTTAGAAAACTGTAATTAAATATAGTATTAATTGTATTAATATTATTATTTTTTTTTTGCTTAGGGACTTTTGGGCAATCTGCCTACAGATACCTTGGATTCCGCACTCCAAGGTTATGTGGGGTTGGTAAAATGAAAAAAAGGAAATATTAAAAAAAAGATAAATAAATAAATGTTATAATAAATTTAATAACTGGCGACCTACTACCAGCCCGACCCATTAAAACCCGTAACCCTTCTTCTGGAGCCCTTTACCCTCCCTCGGAACTGTCGTAAGACTTTCGAGGGTGGCGCTCCAACTCTGTCGCTGATGCGACCTCCTTCTTCTCTCTGCGGTTTTCCTGCTTCCGTAGTTAAAAAAATGATTTAAACTATTTCATAGTCTAAGCGGAATTTACAGCACAACAATAATAAAAAAACAAAATTATTTAAGAAGTGTAAAAAGTCAAAAGATAAAATTGCAAACGGATATAAAAAAGAAAAGAAAAAAAAGTAAACACGTATATAATTTTGAGAAGATAAAACTGTACAAAACAGAATAAAAAGCACAAAACAAATTAAAAAATGTATAAGGACAAATAAGGAAATTTGCATTGAATTCGTGGAAGATTTGGCGATAATAATGCAAGAGAAAAATCTTCAATTACATCAAGTATATAATGCTGATGAAACCGCTTTGTATTGGAAGATGATGCCAAGAGTTACTTTCGTCTCCGAATTCGAAAAAAAAGCGGAAGGATTTAAAATTTCAAAAGAAAGGATCACTCTCATGACTTGTGCAAACGCAGATGGTAGTCACAAAATTCCTCTTTTTGTAATTGGCAAATCCAAAAACCCTAGGTGTTTTAAAAGTGTTGCTAAATTGCCAGTTGAATATAATAATCAGAAAAGTGCCTGGATGACACGAGAATTATTTAGAATTTGGTTTACAGAGGTATTTATTACTTCTGTAAAACAATTTCAAAAAAGAGAAGGAAGATCTTATGAAGTCTTACTCATTCTAGATAATGCAAGGTGTCATTTATCTAAGGAAGAGATAGATTCAATTTCCGATTTTTGTACTGTGAATATTTTCTTCAAATACAATTAGACTTTCTATTTTAGTTAATAATGGAAAAATTTTATTGCAGGCAAAATTTCTACCTCCGAACGTAACATCACTTATTCAACCGATGGAACAGGGTGTTATAGAAAAATTAAAAAAAATTTATCGAAAAAGTCTACTGCGGGACATGCTTATAGAAAAAGATGAAGAAAGTCTTTCAAAATATTTGAAAGATTTTAATATTTTGAATTGTTGCACTTTTATAGCAATGGCATGGAGAGAAATAAGTCCAACAAATATTATTCGAGCTTGGAGGAAGCTCATTCCGGCATGTGACATAGATGTTCTTGAAACAAATAATGTCACTGAAGATGACATTGTTCAATTAGCCTACAGGCTTCCTGGTTTTAAGGACATTACTGTTGCAAACATACTTTATTGGCTCGAAATGGATAATAATGAACCTTGTTGGAGATTGGAAAACATAGAGCAGATTTTGCGAAGGTAAACATTAATTTTTCCTTAAATATTTTCATTAGGATAACAGTACCTTTTCATTACAATTTGTGTGAAAATGAATAATTTTCTTACATTTATTTTACAGATATTCTTCTTGCAATGAGCCTTTGAGCAATAGTGAAGAAGAAAATGAGGAACAAAATGAGGATTCGGAATGTGAAAAAAATGAGGATACGGAATGTGAAGAGAATGAGGATGGAATTTTAGAACATAAAAATATAGTGGAGGAAGCTAATAATGCTCTGAAGTGCTTAAGTGACTTCCAAAAATGGTATCAAAGGCAATGGCACTACGAGACGGAAAATATATTAGTCCTGCAAAAACTGAAAACTGAAACTAAGGATGTTGTAGCTCATTTGAAAAACTTATTTTTATTAGAAGAAAACAAAGAATATGTTCATCCACATTAATTTTTATGGAAATTTCCTTCGAGTATAGTAAAATTTATACAATTTTATAATAAAAGTAACATTATAAGAAATTTTTGATTAAAAATTTTTATAAACATAATAACAAGTACAAAAATAGAAAAAAACGTTATAAAAAGTTTGATTTGAAAACGCTGCAATTGTTGGGAAAAAAATATTTGAGAAAACTGAATTCACTATAATATAGTAATTTTTTACTTAATTTTTAAAATTTCCCTTTTTAAACCAAATTACCTGTTTAAAAAATTTATAATTAACTCCTTAATAATTGAAGATGATAATTAACAAATTTTATTTTATTTAAATTCAAATTGTTTTAAAACTGTAAATAAATTTGAATTCCAATTGTTTTAAAAATACTATATTTAAAAAAGTTTTAAAATGTTGTTTTTTTTAAATAAAATACATTTAAAATTTTAATTAAAAAATCCAATGAAAAAATAAAAGTAAATTAGTTTACACGGTCTACTTCTGATCCACACTTGAGGTGTGTATATTTACGGCCCTGAAAGGTGCGCAATAGGTTTAATTTTGGGACATAACAGTGTTGAGTCTGGAGGAGTGGGAAATTTCTGGAAATATAACAGTATGGGGACCCGACTGTACTTTTACCTGAAAAATGTGTAAATTTTATAAAAATTCATTAACAATATTCCGAGATATTCAAAATTTTATAAAATTAATATTAAGATTCAAAATGGTAAAATCTTCAACAACTTTGAATTTTTTTTTAAATTTGGGGGGAAGAAGTCTCTTATATAGAACTATAATCCCACGAAGTTTTGCGAAAATCAGCAGACCCTTTGCAAATCGTGATATTTCTGACGTGCAATACCTCTACTCTAATAATAATCCTGTTTTATAGATAGTAATTCTAACTCAGCTCTCACTGTACTGCGATAATAAATACTTATATTTATTCCAGTTAAAATAAATAACGGAACATTCCTCATCGGAAAGTAGTCTACACCGAATCAAATAAATATAAACTTGTCATAATTTAGTTGAAACTGCTATAGGTCAGATGCAGAAAACACATTGCTAATTGACATATCGAACATAGAAGTATTTATAAATTAAATTAAAGTCAGAGTTATAAATTACGTTAAAGTTAAATTAAGTAGATTTAATTAGAGTTATTTTAACAAATATCATAGGTTCAATAAACCACTAAACCAAAAATAATCTAAGTAATATAAATAATAGAATCTCATTTCTATTTTATTGCTTTGCATAATGCAAACCTTTTTCAGACCGACTGCCAGAAAAAGCTCCAGAATGTCTCAACAGCCCCCTCCCACGTCATATCTCCGATTAACAAAAAATCTAACATCGAAACAATGCTGTTTCAATTAAACCTGGATCTCCTCTTAATCACGGAAACATGGCTTGGGACTAATAACTGTGGCATCTGGCATCAGTGCCTAGTAAATTTTCCAGGGAATTTTAAATCCTTAATAAATAAACTAAATTTTTCTATTGTAATCTTGAGAGATTCAAATTTAAATATAAATAATACATTATACAATATTAATAATAATATTATTATTATTATTATTTTAAAAATATAGGAAAACCTTCATATCGACATTTAATTTTATTTTCTCTCTCTATCGTGTAATCATTGTATTATTTAAAGATATTGTAAAAGTATTATTATAAATAATTATATAAAACTGTAATTAGATATAATTAACTATAATAATCGTCGTATTCATTCTGTCCAGTCTGTCCACACCTGAAGTTAGTCATGGTTATTCTTTTTTTTTCTATTTGTTTTGATAGAAAATAGAAATAAAATATAAAATAACGATTTTTTAACAAAATTTATGCTTTTGTTTTTTATATGTTTTGATAGATAATATTACATTTCTTTATTTTGTTTTTATTTTTTTAATTTAATAATAGGTATTATTTTTATTTCTCAAATAATTCAAAAATATTTTTATTAATCTAAAAAAATTATTAATATTATTATATTATTCATTATTTCCTTTAATTCTAAAAAATTAGCATTTTGTAACAAATATTTTAGAAAATTAACAAATGTAAATCCTGTAAAATATTTTCTTTTTTTTAATATGAAAAACTTTATTACTTAACAAAATTTTGACTTCTTCCTTGACTCTAAAGAATATTCTGATTCTCTCTAAAAATGATTAGATACTCCAAAAAAATGTTCCATTACATTTATTTACGAATTTCTTTAATTCTAAAATCATTTGAAAACATCAATTACTTCTTTTCTAAATAAATTTTAATCATTATTATTTTCCCACAGGAATAAATTATTTTTAATAATTTTTGAAAAAATAAATACTTCAAATAATTTCAGAAAAAAATTCAATTAAACTTTTTTAAAATAATTAATTCTACAGAATTGTTAGTTATAAGTATGAAAAATACAAATTTTTAAAGAATTTGATTTGGAACCATTTTAAAATTTAATTATTTCTTAAAATTCATGCTATAATGCTTTTAATATTCAATTATTATGTAGAACTTTAACTGAAATTCATTTTGAAATAAATTTTTTATTAGAGAATTCAATAATTTAAATGCAAAAATAAATAATTTATTGAATAATTAAAATTTCTTAAAATTTAAGTCTGATAAAGAATTTTATCAAAACATTTTTAAATTCATTTTTTGAAGGCACAAATATGAAATTTTATGCAAAGTTAGCAAAGCAGTGATATATTTTGTAAATTTCAATTTTTCACGAAATTTTTTAAAATTATTTTTTGTGATTAAGTATGTAGTTAAGTGATTAAGTACCAGTTTTTATTGTTAATAGGCATTATTATTAATTATCTATTAATACTAGGAGAAACTACACGCGCGTTTTTTTAGCTGTCACCTGTAATAATTTCAAAAGATAACATTTTTGTAATTTTTCATAAATTTATCAAAGAATTTTTTATTGAAATTTTGTAAAGATAATCGAATTTCTTTTGAGTAATGATAATAATAATAATAATAAATTAAATACTTTGTTTGGCAGGCGTGACATTTACTACTTATTTATATTATTTATAAAAAAATTTTAAATACAAATTTCATAAAATTCAATTATTTTTTTAATTTTTAAATAAAAAATTATTCCAAAATAATTAATAAAAAATAATTTTTTCTCGATAGTTTTTCAAAAATTAAATTATTTAAAAAAATTAATTTTAAATCTGTAAAGTCTAATTATTGTTAAAAACAGGAAGAGTTTGAAATATATAAAATCTTTTCAATGCTCAAGAATAACATTCAGAATTTTCTTATGAATTCTTGAAATTGAATATTATTCCAGCACTTTTGACAAAATTTTCTGACTTTTTCCTGATTTCCCTGAATAAATTTAGAAAAATAGTGATTTTGTGTAGAATTCTTCTAAATAATAATTGAATTTTTAAATGTTAATGATATGAAAATAATATTAATTAATTTTGACTAGACAACTATTAGAAACAAAATAACAAATAAATAATTAAGTCTAATTAAATGTAATTTATTTTTGATAATTAATAAGTCAAACATAATTTAATGAACATATTTTTCATTATCGTCTCATTGGCATTCACGCTTTCATTAATTTTCATGTGACATGTAATGTAAAAATTACATTATTGTTGTATATATATATGTTAAAAGTGAAACAAGAAACTTCACGCGCGCTTTAGCGCGCCCCACATAGCACAATAGTATGAGGTAAGGTTATGTTGAATACTAATCGTAAGGCTCATAAGGTTACACGATATTGCTGTGGTAGACCTGAGGTGAACTAAAAACTTCCGCCATGGAGGTAAGGTTACATGTTAGAGTGTGGTAAGTATATATGATAAGGCTATGGCAACCTTACACGTTAAGGTTGAGATAACCTTACACGTTAAGGTTGATGTAACCTTACATGTTAAGGTTGAGGTAACCTTACACGTTAAGGTTGAGGTAACGTTACACGTTAAGGTTGAGTTAAGGTTATATGTCAAGGTTAAGGTAAGGTAATTATTAAGTTGTAAGGTTGAGGTAAGGTTAAGGTAAGGTTGTGATAAGTTTACCAGTTATGGAAAATATTGACAAAATAATTAATAATATAATAAATAAATATTAAATTAGAAAGTTAAGTTTGTTTCTCTTCTCTATTTTGGAAACCTGACATGAAGCAGAAAATTTTGAAAACAAATTTGGGGGGACTGGGATTCGAACCCAGGATCGACGCGCATAAACCTAACATTCTAACTAACTGAGCTAAGTGGAGAACTGGTAGCAAGAAAATTAATTTTGCCTTTAAGGAGTTAATCATATTCTTGGTTCACCTTAAAGGCAAAATTGATTTTCCTTCTGACAGTTCTGTACTTAGCTCAGTTCGTTAGAATGATTGGTTTATGCGCGTCGATCCCGGGTTCGAATCCCAGTCCCCCCAAATTTGTTTTCAAAATTTTCTGCTTCATGTCAGGTTTCCAAAATAGAGAAGAGTAACAAACTTAACTTTTTAATTTAATATTTATTTATTAATTAAATTATTAATTATTTTGTCAATATTTTCCATAACTGGTAAACTTATCACAACCTTACCTTAACCTTACAACTTATTAATTACCTTACCTCAACCTTGACATATAACCTTACCTCAACCTTAACATGTAACGTTACCTCAACCTTAACGTGTAACGTTACCTCAACCTTAACGTGTAACGTTACCTCAACCTTAACGTGTAAGGTTACATCAACCTTAACGTGTAAGGTTATCTCAACCTTAACGTGTAAGGTTATCTCAACCTTAACGTGTAAGGTTACCATAGCCTTATCATATATACTTACCACACCCTAACATGTAACCTTACCTCCATGGCGGAAGTTTTTAGTTCACCTTAGGTCTACCACAGCAATATCGTGTAACCTTATGAGCTTTACGATTAGTATTCAACATAACCTTACCTCATACTATTGTTCTATGTGGGGCGTTATTTGTGCTAGTATTAATATTATTTTAAGTTTATTATTATTAGTGTTTAATTAGTTAAGGAATATGCATTAAATATTTTAAAAATAGAACGAAACTATGATTATGAAATACTGAATTTGTTTTTCTTATTATTAATAAGAAAAACTGCAAAATTATATTGTAAATCTACGTATGACGGTTATTTTATTCCGCAGTTAAAAACTGTGCAGTAGAATATATGACAATAATGAGTCATTTGCAGGATGCGTAATAATTTAACCTTGAGATCTGTTAAATGCGTGATAATTTGACCTTGAATATATATAAACACGTGTCATTATTTTGGTCATTTGGTAAATGCGCAATAACTTGACCTTGAATGTTCAACGCTTATTGGTCGAGTGCCACGTCATCAGCGCTATGATTGGTTAAACAAAGAGGGGAGGGTAAACCTCTCCCTTTTTAGTTGGGTATATAAAGAGAGCGCCTGAGACCCAAATTAAGAGACAATTTTCGAGACTTGAGAAGAGACCACTACTTGTTAGTGCAAATCTTTTAAGTATTATAGATTGTTAAATCAACGAATCTTATAAGTGTGAATAAACTAAACTTAAATCAAATCTTTGACAAGCAATTTAAAGCGTTAAATTAAATATTTAACGATTCAACAATTATTTGTAAAATTAAAATTGTGAAGTGTATATTTAAAAGAAACAATATTTGAACTTAAGTAAAATTGGTTTTTTACCCGAAAGGGGTTTTTCCAATCAATTATAAGTGTATATTTATTTATCCCACCTTTAATCTGAATAATAAATTCAAATTTAAATTCAGTGCCCGCTTTCAAGCGGTTATAACAGTAAAAAGAATCCAGCCATTGGTTATTTGTGAATCCAACGGAAATATACGTAAAATATAACCTGTGACGCGACAATAACCAAAAATGGAATATTAGGGGTTATAATTCATTCAGATGCGATCGCTCCGCATTTTGACTAAATGCTCGCTCGTCGTTGAAAAACTGAACTTGGATGGTCTGTGAAATACTGTCATAGACACAGTCGCGATTAAACTTTTTACACCTCAAGGCCCTATCATTGTTATTTCCATATATTCACCTCCTTCCGCACACATAGAACAAGAGCACTCTTAATTTAAACAATGCTGGGAAGAGGCTTCTTGAGTCGATTGAAACAAGGGATATTATTATAATGATCGATGGTCTCCCGACTTTTAGATCCGCATCTTCATGGCTCGGAGAGTACTCTCGATCTTATTCTACTTTCCTCTACATTGACTGAACTGGCTCTATTTGAAACTCTAAGAGAAACATTTAGCAGTGATCACATGCCGGTCATCCTGGAGGTTGATTTAAATATTTTAAAAAAATTCGATAGCTCAAGAGGACTAAGAACTAACCACGTGGATTAGCAATTCTAAAAGAATTGCCATAAAACAGGCAATATCAGGAAATAATAACAGGACAGTAAATCCAATACTTCAAAGATATGATGACCTGGCTCTGTGCAACTAGATCTCACTAAAAATGAGCTCCAAAAAGATCTGGGGACTCATCAGAGCGTTCCAGGGGAAAAACGAATATGATAAATGCATCTAACAATCCGGACGCAGAAGAATTAGATACATTAAAAAATCAGTCAGAGAAGCAACCCTGTAAAAAAAAAGTATTGGGAGGTACAGGATTCCGTATTGCAAGTGCCAACCTGCCAATGCGGTATTCGCGAATTACCGCATTGGGTGTCGTGGTGAATACGGAAATCAAGGGGTCCCAATGCGGTGCCAGTTTTAAGCTTTAAAAAAACGAAAATACGTGACAGGAGGAAATAATTAGTGTCAGTGGAGAAATATGCGAGTTAAAGGAATGAGAAAATAATAATAGTGAGTGTAAAAATGAAATTTTAAGAAAAAAAGGTAAGTTGAACTGTCAAATATGGGCCCTAATGCGGCATAGGCTGATTTCAATGCGCCACAGCAAAAGCAACTTTGACTGGTTTGAATGGCGTGAAATAGGTAAACAAACATTTTCTAACACATTTGTCTCCGTACACAGACACTTTTCACTAAATCTGCCAACGTACAATTGGTAAGCATCTTCTAAATTACAATAATCGAAAATATTGTTTAGATTCATGCAGAAACGTGGTTATAAAATAAAAAATTGGAAAGTAATGTAATGCAAATCATATGTCAGCTGGGCCACTGTGTTCGCTCGATTTGCTCTGCTTGCTTCTGCCCTCTACTGGCGACTTGCACTATGTACCGATTGTGTACCGCATTGAAAGCAGCCTACGCCGCATTGGACTCATATTTGACAGTTCAACTTACCTTTTTTTCTTAAAATTTCATTTTTACACTCACTATTATTATTTTCTCATTCCTTTAACTCGCATATTTCTGCACTGACACTAATTATTTCCTCCTGTCACGTATTTTCGTTTTTTTTAAAGCTTAAAACTTGCACCGCATTGGGACCCCTTGATTTCCGTATTCACCACGACACCCAATGCGGTATTTCGCGAATACCGCATTGGCAGGTTGGCACTTGCAATACGGAATCCCGTACCTCCCAATACTTTTTTTTACAGGGAAGCGTAATGCGCCTACATAATAGGGTTTCGTGGCCTAAAAATAAATAAATAATAATTTATTTAGAAATTTTTTTGTACTTAAGATTAAATTTTTTTTTATTACCATAGTAATAAAAAATTGTTGTCATGGCAACGGTTGTTATGTCAAGCATTAACATAGCAACGGTTGCCATTTCAACGGTTGTTATGTTGTCTTAAGACATAAGACATATGTCTTAAGACAAAAGACATAAGACTTAATACATAAGACTTAAAACTTAAGACGTAAGAACTACAGACGGACACCGAAGTCTCGCTATAAGGGTTTGGCCCTTGGCTACGAAACCCTAAAAAATCTAATTAGTTACGACATTAAGGCTTCTCAGGCTCCTGTCGTTCAAATCGATTCTTGGTGACAGATGTCATCCAGTGCTTCTCGCAGTCCAAGAGGACCGTTGCGATGGCTTTGGATCTGAAAGGAGCCTTTAACGCGGTTCTATCGGTGAAAATTTTGGATCAGTTAGTACGCTGCCGCACCACAGCAAGATTGAGAAATTTTATAGCCTTTATGGTGTCAACACGACACGTCTCTTTCAAAGAAAATAATCCTGAGAAACTCACATGTGGAGTAGGAGTTCCGCAGAGTGGCGTGCTCTCCACCATTTTGTTCAACTTCGTATTACGAGACATCTCAGCTTTACTCCCACAGGCAGTGAGAGTCCAGTATGCTGACGATATCATGCTGTATGTCAGATATGCGTGGATCATCGAAGCATTAGAATTTCTGCAAACTGCAGTAGCAAATCTTTCGCCACGGCTCCGAACTATAGGTCTCAGCATCAGCCACCAAAAGAGTTAAATTTGTGTTTTTGATCGGAGGAAGGATTTCGTCATTGAGGATGTTGTCCTGCCTCTAGGAGATGTCTTAATCAAAAACAATAATATAATCTTATACTTAGGAATACTAGTCGATTTCAAGCTGAACTGGAAGGATCACATTAATTTAATCACATCTAAGGCCCCAGCTGCTACCAACGTACTAAGAGTACTCTCAAGGGTCACCTGGGGAGCTAACCCGGAAACGCTACTCTCAGTCTATAAGGGCTGTCAACTTTGCCTCGGTCCGAGTTATTCACGATATCATAAAATTGTCGTTAGAAATCATAAATCGTGGAAATAATATACGCTTTATGCGCATACCTGGGCACACCAGAATCAGAGGAAACGAAAAGGCCAATGATCTGGCAACTTTATCATCCTCTCTAAGAGTGGGTACAAACTCAATCAATACAGGATTGACAATCCGTCCCATCCTGGAACCTCCTTGAAACCTGATAAGGAGAAATTACTCCTCTCACTGCTCCCTGGAGTGGCCTTTTTTGATCCCGAGAAATGCACACAGAAGTACACTACCGTCCATAAGTATCAGGATGATTACACGCAACTGTATAAAAAACATGCTATCACTTTTTCAATCATATCTCGGAAATTAAAGGAGATACAAAAAAAACTTAAATACGGTCAGAAAGCTGATTAAATTCTGCGTAAAATAAGCCATCTTTGAAGTCATTTCGTTAATTATTTTTTAAGTTGTAGAGTGCGAAAGAAATAAAAAAACTATCAAATTTTCTCATTTTTGTCTCATGACTTCAACTTTTTCAAAAATCTAGAAAAATTTAGATAAATTTTTTCTAAAAACACATAAATCTTCGTTAGAATTTCCTCTTTAAAATAAGCCTTCGGAAATTAAAAAAGATTAATCCGTCTTCTATATATCATTAAATATGTAAAGCCGTGTTTCGACCGATTGGTGCATTGAAATGCATTGGAATTCAACTGTAACGACTCGATTGTGGCTTCGCGCGGCAGCGAATGAGAGAGAAAACAGGGACGAATTAATGCGGGGGAACGATGAACTTTTGAGTTTTTTTATATTACTCGTGAAACATCATTATTTATTATTCTCCAGCAAAAGTTCGTTCCTGTTTTCTCTCATTCGCTGCCGCGCGAAGCCAGAATCGAGTCGTCACAGTTGAATTTCAAAGCACCAATCGGTCGAAACACGGCTTCACATTTTTAATGATATATCGGAGACGAATAACCTTTTTTAATTTCCGAAGGCTTATTTTAAAGCTGAAATTCTAACGAAGATTTACGTGTTTTTAGAAAAATTTTATCTAAATTTCTCTAGATTTTTGAAAAAGTTGAAGTCAAGAGACAAAAATGAGAAAATTTTATAATTTTTTTTATTTCTTTTTCACTCTACAACTTAAAAAATAATTAACGAAATGACTTCAAAGACGGCTTATTTCACGCAGAATTTAATCAGCTTTCTGACCGTATTTAAGTTTTTTTGTATCTCCTTTAATTTCCGAGATATGATTGAAAAAGTGATGGCATGTTTTTTTATAGAGTTGCGTGTAATCGTCCTGATACTCGTGGACAGTAGTGTATTTTAGATTTATTAATCATAAAACACCCGGCGTGACGCGAGGTGACCGCGCCGCAATTTATTCTTTGAAATTTAATAACTCAAAGACAAAAAAAGGCATTCTGCAAATTTACATGCCGATAGGAAAAAACCTCAGCTTTCGTTTGCAATAATTTATTTTTCAATAAAACGGACCGATTTTTGGGAAATTGAAAATTAAACATTAATTATCAAAAATTTGAATCAATTTTTAAAATATTAAAAAATAAAATTCACTATTGGAAAGAGGACGAAAAAACCTTTCAGAAACATATTCTACAAAATTTTTCCCATTAAAAGTATGTTCAGAAAAAGTTCACAAAATAGCCGGTGTTAGCAAAATTGGTCAAATTTACCCCCCTCTACCCCCTCCAAATTTTCGAAAATATTAAAAATGTTTTTTATGGCACATTTCTATTTGATAGAACAACAAATTCCCTAAGTTTCAATTTTTTCAAGTAGTTGAAATTTCAACTTAGGACATTTCACGTAAAATGCCTCATATATGGGTCATTCCATACGAAAAGGCAAATGACTTGTCCAATAGCGTGTTTTTTGCCCCACTGTGAAACGTAGAAAATGAGAATGACAAAAACTTTTCGTATTTTTTTCCTGATAGCTAATAAAATTATGGAAAGACTGACACCTGATCTAAGAATTTTCGTTGACTATTCTGTCAGATACAGAAAAAATACTCGAATTTTGCATGCTTTTAGTAATTTTTTAATTTCTCGAAAATTAATTAACCTTTATTAGCGTTCTTGGTCTTGTTTCAATCTCTATTTAATGTAGAATCTAAATTAATTAATAGTATTGTGATATAAATTTTTCCAAAAAAATTTGAAACTGAAAGTCGGATAAAAAATTTTGAAAAACAGATTAACACTTTTTCAACAATAAAAATTTTTTTTTTAATTAAATAATTAAGTAATTAAAAAGCTTTTTTGAATTTTAGTATATCTATTAAATGAACATATTTTACATTGACCTTTTTCACACTTTAATATTCATGATAATTTTTTGAATTTTTTTAATCCTACTTTTACGGTTTCAAATTTTTTTGGAAAAATTTATTTCACAATACCAGTTAATAATTTAGATTCTACATTAAATAGAGATTAAAACAAGACCAAGAGCGCTAATAAAAGTTATTTAGTTTTCGAGAAATTAAAAAATTACGAAAAGCATGCAAAATCCAGTTTTTTTCTGTATCTGACAGAATAGTCAACGAAAATTCTTCAATCAGGTGTCAATCTTTTCATAATTTCATTAGCTTTCAGGAAAAAAATACGAAAAATTTTTGTAATTCTTATTTTCTACGTTTTAAGCATTTTTTCATTCATGAAAAATGAGGCGTCCTGATACTTATGGACGGTAGTGTATAACAAAAAAATTGTTTTGCAAAAATAAAATGATAATTTTACTAAACAAACTTTTATTTTTTAAAACATAAGTTTAAGTATTTAATTTTTAAAAACGTAACATGTAAATAAATTAAATATTTCTCTACACAACTGGCGTGGTGTTTAGTTTAATTTTGTATCTAAATATTTTAAATTTAAAGTAAAAAGAAAGTTTGTTATGTGGGGCAAAGGCAATATTGAACATAATTTGGTTAAAAACAATTGAATATTCGAATTTTCTATGTATTAATTCACAATATAAAGTTAAAATCACTAAAAAAAATTTATTTTTATTTAAATAGTTTAATTCTTTTAATCACTTTAATAATATGTTGTTAACCTTATGTTTCGTAAATATTATACTAATAAATATCACTTGTTAATTTTTTAAGGCGTATAAATGCTTTCTTTTAGAAATATAAGCGAAAACGTCGCTGCCCCAGCGTGTGGGGCAAATGCATTTTTTGCATTGTTTTTAAATTTCATTAAATAATGTATTTATAATTATAATATACTAAATAACAACTATTAAAATTTCTTGTTGATTAGTTTTAGAATAATGAAAAACAAAGACCGCATAAATTAATTGCTTAATTTAAAAAATATACATCGATAAATATAAACCTAGCGCCTTTGCCCCACTCTCCCCTATAAAAATTTTTTTCTTTTGCATCTTTAAATGCTAATGTAATTAATTTTAATGGCAGAAAAAGAGGACCATTCTGTTACAAAATTCAAGGTCAAATTTACTATTAAATTAATAGTGCTTTATATCCGGATAAAACTGAGGATCCATGTTTTGTTCAATTATTTATTTATGACCCTAAGGAATCAATCAGATACAGATTAAAAAGTAACGAAAATTTGGATGAAGACGGTTTAAAATCTATAAAAAATATTATGAGAAATTCTAATGCATACACAAAATCTTACATGATGGTGTCAGAGGTAATTCAAATAGAAGCTGAATTAGCAAGACAAATAATAAAGAAATTCCTGAGTTACAATTATTATTGTTCACGTTGAAAAAAGGCTTTAATAGAAATAGATACAATTCTCAAAGTTTTAATGAAGTTGTTGCAATTTTTAATACAAACTCTGAAGAAGAAATACCAGAATCTTATGAAACGGTTTATAATAAATCTACAATGGAATTAAAATTGGTTAGTAATTTAGATCCGAATGTTGAACTATGGATTTATCCCATATTTTATCCACTTGGAAATAAGGGATTATAATATTAATATGATTCGTAGTGATAGTGATTTCAGAATTAGAAATCATACTATTTCTAGGTCTGCCTACATTAAATACAAAATTGCTGTAAGAGATAAAGAATTTAATCAATTTTTATATGGACGTAGATTGTTTCAACAATGGGTGGTTGAAAATTATGTAAAAATAGAAAAAGATAGATTAAGATTTTGTGCAAATAATCAAGCTCAAGTGAGAAATGAAACATATAAAGGATTGGTGGATTATTTACACAATCATGTGTTGGAAAATGATGTACACGTGTGAAAAACGCTTATATTGCCTTCTAATTTATAGGATCACCTCGCAATATGATGCAACAATATCAGGATTCGATGGCTATTGTTGCTCGTCATGGTAGATCAGATTTATTTATCACAATGACGTGTAATCCAAATTGGAAACAGATCCAGGAAAATTTATTCCCCTATCAAACTGCTGCTGATAGACCTGATATAGTAACTAGGGTTTTCGCATTAAAAGTAAAACATCTACTTAAACCTATTGTTGATAATAAATTATTTGGAGAAGTCAAATCTTATGTTTATGTTATTGAATTTCAAAAGCGAAGATTGCCACACATTCATTTGTTAGTTATATTGATAAAAAATTTTAAAATATCAACAGTTGAAAGTGTTGATCGTTATATTTCTGCAGAAATTCCTGATAAAAATATCAATCCTATTTTGCATAAAATAATAATGCAAAATAATATTCACGGACCTTGTGGAGATTGGTGTTTAATTGATGGGAAATGTTCAAAAAAATTTCCAAAAGTTACCAAAAAGAAACTACAATTGAAGAAAATTGCTACGTTCATCCGGATAAACTATATATGGGAACAATTTAAGGGTCAAATGTCAGAAGATTATTAAAAAATAAACGACATTAAAGCTGAACAAAGGGCTTATAGAAATATTAAAACAATGTTATTTAACGAAGGATATAATTTAACTGACTTTCAGGGGTTATTAGATATACAAGATGAAATTTTTACTGAACTGGTTAATGATATAAATATTGCAGAACATATTAACATAGGAGAACAGAATTATGCTAAATTAAATGTAAAACAAAAACTTGTAGTTGATTATGTACTTGATGCCCTAAAGGATTCTTCTTTGGATGGTTCTAAGTGCTTATATGTTGATGGTTTTGAAGGATCTGGAAAAACATTTTTATACATTATGCTATGGCATTTGTTAAGAAGTAAAGGAATAAATGTTTGCAACATGGCATTTACAGGTATAGCTGCGACTCTGCTTCCTATAATGGAAAAACTGTTTATAAAGTTTAAGGCTTACTTGTTCCATTATACAGTGATTCATCTTCAAACATTAAAGTTCAATCTGAAGAAGACCTCTTTTTAAAAAATATAGATGTTTTGATTTGGGATGAAGCACAAATGGCTCCAAAATATGCTTTAGAAATTATGGATTATCTATTTAGAGATATAATGAATTTCAACGAACCTTTGGTGGTAAAATTGTAATTCTAGGCGGAGATTTTCGACAAACTTTACCAATTAAAGAACGGGGTACTAGATCAGAAACAGTAAATTTATCAATAAAAAATAGTAAACTATGAAAATATTTCAAAAAATAAACATTAACAGATAATATAAGAGCTTTACCACAAGAAACGGAATTTGTAGATTTTTTACTTAAAGTTGGCAATGGCGAATTAAACGATGCAGATGATAATGTTATCTTACCAGAACATATTGTTCAAAAAGAGAATAGGTATAGAAAATTTTAAACAAAATTTAATCCTTTAAAGATAAAATGTTTTCAATAACTATGTGTGTATATTTAGATAATAATAATAATATTATTATTATTAATATAATATTAGAAACTTTTCGGTTTAAAAACATTTCTATTTTTATTAGCAGAAGGAAAAGGGGCGTGCGTAGCGCACTTTTGCCAAAAGCCATTTTTGCGAATAGTAATGTTTGCGAAAAGTCATTCTTACGAATTGTCATTTTTGCGAAAGGTCATTTTTGAGAAAGTTCATTTTTGAGAATTGTCACTTTTGCAAATCGACATTTTTACGAATTGGCACTTTTGCGAATTGAAATTTTTACGAATTATTGTCACTTTTCCGAAAAGTCATTTTTGCGAATTGTCATTTTTGCAAAAATTACTATAGTAAACTTGTATGTATATATAGATTCACTATAGCACTTTTCGCAAAAATGACAATTTGTAAAAATGACAATTCGTAAAAATGGCGATTCGCAAAAGTGACAATTCGCAAAAATGCCAATTCGCAAAAATTGCTTTTCGCAAAAAATGACAATTCGCAAAAGTGACAATTCGTAAAAATGTCGATTTGCAAAAGTGACAATTCGCAAAAATGACAGTTCTCAAAAATGACCTTTCGCAAAAATGTTCGGTAAAATGACATTTCGGAAAAATGACATTTGGGGAATAATCATGCGTCCCAATGTTAGGTAATAATTGTGATTTAATCTATACTTTAGGTTTAGAAAGTTTAAAAGAAAATTTGCTAGTAACAAAATATTCAATTGATTTTAGCCATTATTAATTAATTTGGCAGTCATTTTGGACCCCCTTTATAAATTTTTGCATTTTTTCTTTGGATTCGTATTCAGCGACCCTGAAAACCCCCCGAGTAAGAATATTCGGCTGATTTCAGCAATTTAAAAAAATCTTTCGCCATATTGGATCCGCCATTTTGAATTTTTAAATTCTGACCTTGGATTCGTATTCAGCGACCCGAAAACCCCCGAGTAACAATATTTAGCTGATTTCAGCAATTTCAAAAAAATCTTCTTCTTTAAAATTGGATCCGCCATTTTAAAGTTTTAAATTCTGACCTTGTATTCGTATTCAGCAACCCCGTTGTCATATTTTTGGTTGTTGTGGTCGACATTTTGAAAATGACAAAAATAGCCCATCGGCATTCGATTCTACATAAAAAATGCTAAATTTTGAGCTATTTAAGATTGCAATTACTTCAGACCACGAGTGGACAAAGTCATTTGCCTTTTTATATGGAATGACCCATATATTATATATATATATATATATATATTATTAGGTATATATTATTATTATATTTTATATTTTTTCACTAAAATTATTAATCCAAACAAAATAACAGCACAAAGTAAAAACAAAAATTTTTTTTTAAAGAAGAAGACCATTCTGATGGTACGCTATAAGACTATACTTTTGGGTTGCTGCGGTACAATTTTGGGCGCGTGACAGTCTAAAGGCTCTAGTACATCTCCTCCGTTCGGAGTATATTCAGAAACGTCCAGAGTTTTGATTGGCCATGCTGATAAAGAATTTCCAAAAAGTTTAATGTTTTGGAAATTCTCTATGAGGATAGCCATTCATAACTCTGGATGTTTCTGAATATTCTCAAAACGGAGGAGGTGTACAAGCCCCTTTAAGGCGGTTGTACACGTCAGAAAACTCATTCCATCTTGGAAAACTGCTTACACGACGGGGACATACTCAAAATTGGTGAGATGTACTACCGCCTTAAGTTCACGATTTTTTCGTGAACTTATACCTTAACTTTTGACGAACTACGTTTCCTTTACACAGTTCATCAATAATTCATTAACTTTGTTTCATTTTTTCGTTAAAGTTCCTCATTTATTCACAATATGTGTACTGGCGCGGTGGGAGGGACCTTCACCCAAAAAAATTAATTTTGAGATATTGATACCATTCTATCTAGATTCTTTTAATCGATAAAATGGCATTAATAACTCAAAATTAATTTTTTGAACGTAAGGTCCCATTCACCGCATCAGGACACATATAATGAATACCGAGCGCCTTAACGATTATGGCTATCGTTAACTTTTCTGTGAAATCATAAAAATAATGCAATTTATCATAATTTTCCATGCATTTCTGAAATTTCATAATATTTTTTAGGGGGTGGCAGTGTTTTGCGTCTGTATTAATGATCTAGCTATTGATTCATTTATCACTGGATTGATAAATGTAGCCTCATGCCGTTTTGAAATATTAAAAGGGAATTTTGCCGAATTGGGAAATAATTTGGAAGATAACATTTTTTTAGCCAGCATGAAAAATAAGGAGGAGGAAAATTTTAATTGTATTATTAATAAGGAACTTTATGACCTAATTAGACATAATTTGGCTATTTTTGAGTAGGTATAAACAACTATTTATTCCAATAATTTAATAGCAATTCCATTTCATTGTAAATAAAACAAAGCAAAACAAATATGTAGGAGAACATAGTCGAGGTTGGCCCACCTTTTGACTTTTGTTTATAACTTTTTTTTTTAAATGAATTTGGACAATTAAAGTATATGGTTGGAAAGTCCTGTTTAATAGGAACATCTTTTCTGTACAAAGTAAATTGATTGGATATAACAATTTAATATCTTTAATTAATTGTAAAAAAGGATCAATGTTTAATTTGTGTACACGATGGCACCACATGAACTCGCACAAGTGATCAGCTAAATTATCTTTTCGAACCGGTTTCTGAATTGACAAATTCTTCAGAATGATTGAGTGTAAGGTGTTTGTAGCCATGGCTTTCAAGATCTACATATCCCTTCCAGCAATCAGTCTGTATCTAAGTGCCAAAATCAATGTGTTTTTTTATTAACGCAATTAGAGTTTCCTTGTCTCTCTTATTATCAAGACAAATCTCTAATCGATATTTGCTAGGATGCCCTCGAAGGATCATCCCTAGGATCCAAGATCCTTCAACGACACGACCACGTTCATATTTTCTACGGCCAATTTTGCATTCATCGATTTCCACTGTTTCACCAACTCCACCTATTTGTCCTTCTTTTTGAAAAGCTATATCGAGAGCATGCATGCACACTTCTCGACAATATAAAAACCTATCAGATATAGTTTCACTTGATACAGCTTGATTTTCTATCGTGGAACTTTCGCAAATGGTTTGACTGAACGTCATCTTAATTGCAAAGCAATAAGTTATCAGCATTACTGTCGCTGCAGATGTACGGCTATTCTCAAACCAAGTATCAATTGCAACTGAAGAATAATGATTATATTTCCCGAATTTCTGACAAACAAATAAACCGCAAACTAAACGCGATTCATCTACAGTCATATTTTTTTGTGCTTTTTGCAAAGCCTCTCACTTGGTATTAATTCTATTTCGCGCAACCACTCTAATACCTTAACACGATCATTTAACCCTTAAACCGTACACTGCCGAATCCATCCTTAAACCGCACACTGGGTGTGCGACACCCGGGGACTTTTAAGTGTGTTCTCCAAGCTGGAATATGATATTATCTTTCGGAAAAATTATCTTATATAGCTCATTACATCTATTTTAAAGGAAAATAGGTTTCATAATGATTTATTTAATTTTAATAATTAAAAAATTGTTCTTTAAAACTACTGAAATTACCTTAAACCAAAAACTGGGTGTCAAACAAGCAGAAATTTTTCGCCGACAACTTGTAGTGTTCTCACCTGTGGTCCTCTAAAAAGTTTTTCTTTAAGGGTCACGTTAGAAGGGGTATTGGTTCTGGGTAAGGTACAGTACCGTCCGAAATTGTCAGTCCACCCATTTTTAAAGGAATGAAAAAAATTCTTTAACGTAAAATTCATGAAAACTAAAATTTTTTTTGGTTTATATTTTGTAAGAGGATAAAATTTTGAAAAGAATACGACCTCACAGAAGTCATTTGCCCAAAATTTGTAGAAAATATTCTTAATAATCGTCATTTTCAATGTTTTACAAAAATTTGAATAACTTCTAAAATAATGAACGCTTTTTAATAATCTTAGGCTTATTTTAAAGGTCATTTTCTACGGAATAAGAATTACTTATAGGCATTAACCTGTAATTTTTTACTTGGAATAAGCATGACGTCAAAGTTGGACAAAAAAATTCAAAAAATTTGAAATAATATTATTAAAAGAAAAATAATTTTTGAAATTCAAACATATTTTTTTATTAACTTTTCTTTAAAAATCTTCACCATATCATGTTTTATATATGTTCTAGAATAGTTTTTAGTACAAAAAATTTATTTCAAATTTTTCTAATTTTTTTGTCCAACTTTGACGTCATGCTTATTCCAAATAAAAAATTACAGGTTAATGCCTATAAGTAATGCTTATTCCGTAGAAAACGACCTTTAAAATAAGCCTAAGATTATTAAAAAGCGTTCATTATTTTAGAAGTTATTCAAATTTTTGTAAAACATTGAAAATGACGATTTTTAAGAATATCTTCTACAAATTTTGGTCAAATAACTTCTGTGAGGTCTTATTCTTTTCAAAATTTTATTGTCTTTCAAAATATAAACCAAAAAAATTTTGAGTTTTCATAAATTTTATGTTAAAAAATTTTTTTCATTCCTTCAAAAATGGGTGGACTGACAATTTTGGCCGGTACTGTACCTTCTAGTACAAACAAGAAGGTCTACATTAAAACGTGTAAGGAAACTAGGTGCGGCGGGCTTCGCCCGCCTTGAGTGGTGTCTTTTCGGGGCACCTAAAAAAAGGTTTTTTTAAACGTTGGAGGGGGGGTTGGTTCTTGGTTGGGTACCTTCTAGTACCAACTAGGAAGTCAATTTGACTACCATTCTACATTAAAACGTGTAAGGAAACTAGGTGCGGCGGGCCTCGCCTGCCTCTAAGTGGTGTCTTTTCACCATGTAAAATCAATTTAGCTTTGTGAAGTTAGAAAGGGAGTCAAATTGGCTTCCTAATTGGTACTAGAAGGTACCCAACTCAGAACCAATCCCCCTCCAACCTTTAAAAAAACCTTTTTTTAGGTGCCCCGAAAAGACACCACTCAGAGGCGGGCGAAGCCCGCCGCACCTAGTTTCCTTACACGTTTAATGTAGAAATGGAGTCAAATTGACCTTCTTGTTTGTACTTTAAGGACCAAATGTACAAAAATTTTATCCGAACTTTAGGAGAAATATTCAATATAAAAACAGACAGCTAAAAATTTTGCAATAGACATTTCTTAAAGCTCAGGAACCGCTCTTTCGAATGCTGCCATAAAAAATATAAAAAATTTATAAATAAACAAATTACATACAATTATTTTTAAAAAACACAATTTTTTAAAGATTTTTTTTTAAAATCAAATTTTTTTTATTATTTATGGCAAAGGAATACGTCTCAAAGGTAAAAACATCGCGTCAAAAATGTCTAACCTAAAATTTTGTAAAATAAAAATTTTAAAAAACAAAATGGCGGATCAAAAATGTCGTTCAAAGTTGACTTTTTAATAAATAATATACAGCAAGTGCACATTTTTTTAAAAACCTCACAGACTCGCTTGAAACTGGTTACTCGGGGGTTTTTGGGGTCGCTGATTACGAATATGATAATAGTTTTTAAAAATTTTAAATGGCAAATTCAATTTGGCGGACACTTTTTTCAAAATTTCATTGGATTCGCTTAAAACTGGTTACTCGGGGGTTTTTGGGGTCTCTGATTACAAGTATGATAGTAGTTTTCAAAAATTCAAAATGGCGAATCCAATATGGCGGACATTTTTTTCAAAATTTCATCGGATTCGCTTGAAACTGGTTACTCGGAGGTTTTTGAGGTCGCTGATTACGAATATGATAATAGTTTTCAAAGTGACGAATTCAATATGGCGGATACTTTTTCTTAAACTTCATCGGATTCACTTGAAACTGATTAGGAGGGGTTCTTGTGGTCTCTGATTAATTAATAAAAATTAAAATATTTTACAACAAAATAAAGTTAACGCAATTCTAAAGTTACTACTGTAAAATATTACAAAATCCGCATCCAACAAGTCCAATATGAAATATTTTGGATAAATTGACGTTTTATAAATAATTATTAATAAAAATTAATTAACAAATGAATATGATTTATAAAAATAAAGTCAAAGTGTTAATTTTTTTTAAACAAATGTTTATACAATTTTACTTTCAAAAAAATGTATTCCAGTTATTTACATCGATTGTTTAAATCCGATGAAGTTTTAAAAAAAGTATCTGCCATATGGATGGAATTCGTTTAAAATTTTTATAATTTCTAACCTAAATAATGTATATGCTCCGAAATTTTTATTTTTTGAAAACTACTATCATATTCGTAATTAGAGACCCCAAGAACCCCCGAGTAATTAGTTTCAAGTGAATCCGATGAAGTTTTAAAAAAAGTATCCGCCATCTTGGATTTGCCATTTTGAATTTTTAAAAACTATTATCATATTCGTAATCAGCGACCCCAAAAACCACCGAGTAATTAGTTTTAAGCGAATCCGATGAATTTTTGAAAAAAGTGTCCACCATATTGGATTCGACATTTTGAATTTTTAAATACTATTACCATATTCGTAATCAGCAACCCCAAAAACCTCCGAGTAACCAGTTTCAAGCGAATCCGATAAAATTTTGATAAAAATGTCCGCCATATTGGATTCGCCATTTTGAATTTTTAAAAACTATTTATAATCAGGGCACAAAATTACGTAAGTATACCAAGTTTCATTAAAATCGGACATATGCACTAATCGGAAGTATATCCAAAAATATTAATAAGATGATCAATTATATTATGAGTTATACAGAATTGCAGTTTTTGCAAATGAAGTAGCTCGTCCTCATCTTTGCACATTTTAAACACAAAGTGGCCGACCTTGACAGAAAGTAACATTACCGAATTGTTGTAACCAAAAAGAAATACGTTACGGGATACGATTTTTCACTTTGATTTTCTTTTAACCATGAGACCCACAAAATTTCTGCATGCTTGCCTTGACAATTCAATTTTTTTTATCTTTTATTAATGATTTTTCACATGATGCACAAAACTTTTTTTGAGCTTTTTTGTACCGACGTCACAGAAAACACAATTTTCGATTCTCCGAAAATGTAATTGATCAAAAAGTTAGGTTCCACTAAGACAAGCTTCGACAAGTATGCTCGTAGGTGGCGAGCGCTAGTGAACTTGACAAAAAAACGCGAATTGCCTACCTAGACAATGGTCGAACCTCGACTATACTCTCCTACCTAATTTTTGTAAATTATAAGAATACTTAATGCTGCCTAATAATGTGTAAATAATAATTGCAAATCGCGCTATTTAATTTATTATTGAAATAAATATAAATGAAAATATAAACGATAAATATTTATTTTTATATGAATCAATTTTTTCTTAAATGCATTTTATTTTTTCAGATTTGTTAAGGAAATTAAAAATATATTTAGTACTGTTATTGGTTTGCAATTACTTAATGGTTGCTTAATTATTTGCTTATCAACTTTTTATGTCTCGCAGGTATTATAAAAAAATTCTGAAACCTTTCATGAAAGGTTACAGAATCTTTATTATCAAAATTTTTTTTTGAATTTACAATTCAAAAAAATTGAAAAATTAATTTCTAAAGAAGAAAGAAAAATTTATATATTTGGTAAAAATATTAAGATAAATATAAGGTGTTAAAATATCAATCTTCCAAATCAAAATGTATAAATTAAAACACTACATCTTTTTTAACGTTTCGACGGTACACGGTAAAAAATTTTGAGGGGGAAAATTTCTGAAAATTCTTTTGACGAAACTTTGAAGGAATTTTGTGGAAAATATCCCAAAATATTGCGAGATATTCCCCAAGATTTTTGTAAACAGTTTATCCAGAAAATTTTGTGGAAATTTCACAAATATTTATGAAAATTCTACAATTTCAAATAAAATTACCCTGACCGCTCGTTAACGTGTCAAATGTTTTCTGTGCTTGTGAAATTTCGTATTTCTTGAAGTTCAATATTATTCTACAAAATTTGAATTGGGTGCCTTGACATTGTATTGTTTTAATCTAGTTATTTTGACTACTTTTATTATAGTCTATAAACTTAAATGTGAAATAATAGACAAACTTTGTGCAAATTTTACATAACCTAACTTTTCTTGAAAGGCATGGGAAAAAAGAACAATTTGTCCCAGTCAGCCACGTGTTCTTTGTGTAACAAAGTAGTCAGAGGCGCGGTTTCTTGTGAGGTATGTGCTTCTCCATATCACCCTAAGTGTGCAACCCGTACCCGTGTTCTTCCCAGTGGTGGTTATGCTAAGTGTTGCCTTCCTAAGTCACCCACCACGATGTCACAAACTGACCCGAGCACCTCTAGTCAATCAGATTCTGTTTCTACAGCCATGACAAACGAAAGTGTCGAACGGATAATTAAAAGTGCAATACATGGCCTTCAAATTGGCCTTAATAAAGAAATAAATATTTTGTCCACAAACATAAACAATCTATCAACCAAGGTTGATGCCGTTACTTTTAAGGTGGATGAAGTAATAAACAATGTTGCTGACCACTCTCAGAGGATAGCAGTAATAGAAGGTACACTTAAAGATCTCAACACAAGCACAATCACCCAAAATTGCATGTCTGAGATTCACGACCGTCTTTCCCGGTCGTGTAATCTAATATTGTTTGGCCTCTCTTCTGACAACATTAGTCATGTTGACACATTAAATGTTGTCTCGAAATTGTTTTCAAATTTTTGTAAGCCGGACCTTCTTGCTGATTTACAAATATTTAGACTTGGTACCTTTGCGCAGACTAAGAGTCGACCAAGACCTGTCAAAATAATTTGCCGTACTGTGGAAAGGGCAAAAGAAATTCACCAGTCATTTTTGGCAGCAAAAAGAAGCGACAAACACCGTCCTTCACTGGAAAATATGCGTCTCTCGTGGGATATGACGAAGATGCAGTTGAAGGAGATAGCTGTGCTGAAGCTGGAACTTCAAAATCGTCAACAGGCAGGAGAGACGGGGATTCAAATAGTGTATCGTCACGGTGTTCCCATGATAGTAAACCCAGTTCGACGTCAAAAACGAAAGGACAGTGTGAGTGTCCCGTAGACACGGTATGTCGCTGTGTTGGTGCCGGCTTATCGCATCATGTCAATTCACAGACTGTTTCTTTTTCTCATTTAGCCCATATTTTCGAATCAGCTGACTCTCAAGGCTTCAGCGTTTATTACCAAAATGTCAGAGGCTTGAGAAGTAAACTTGAACATCTCCGTCATTCTTTATCAATTATTTTATTTAATATTTTTATTTTTACTGAGACGTGGTTGAATGAGTCTTTCAGTTCTTCCGAACTCGGTTTTTTTTAACTATAACATTCTTCGCATGGATAGTAATTCCAACACTAGTGGTTTTCTACGTGGCGGTGGTGTGTTAATTGCGTGTGAATCATCGCTAAGAACTTCAGTCATAGATACTGATAACATTTCTATTGAACATGTTTTTGTTAAATTTACTTATAAGTCTATTCTTTATATTATTGGCACTTTTTATATCCCGCCTAATTCGAACTTATCTATTTATCAATCTGCTTGCGACATTCTCGATAAAATATCTCTTTTATATACGACAGCGAAAATTATTATTTGTGGTGATTTTAACTTACCTTTTATTTCATGGCGCTTACATTCTGATAACGGACCTATTTGTTATTCTAAAGTGCAGTCTTCCCGTTCTTATAACCTGATTACTAATCGAATTTTGGAAACTTTGGAATTTTCAAACCTCAAACAGGTAAATACGATTGTTAATGGTTCTGGTAACATTTTGGACTTGCTGTTTACTAACATTACAAATTTCAGATTAGAACTATCCATTGAAAATATACTTCCTGTTGATGCTTATCACCCACCTATGGTTTTTTCTGTTACTTGTGATACTGATCCGAAGTTGAATAACAATATTAATAATAATCAGTCTCACTATAAGTACGATTTTGTTAAAACAAACTATGCAGATTTAAACACTTACCTTTCGAGCATAAATTGGAATAAAACTTTGAGTCATTTGAACATTGAGGATGCAGTTGCCATTTTCTATGAAATTTTAAATAATGCTTTCGACTTATTTGTTCCCGTAAAAACGTTCATGGCAACTGGTTATCCGTCATGGTTTAATAGCGAACTCAAACGTTTGGTTTCATTAAAAAAGGCAGCTCATGTTACCTTTAAACAAACTAAATCTCCTACTGATTACATAGTTTTTTCCCGTTTAAGAGCTGAGTGCAAAATTAAGTCTAAAATTTGTTATAAAAACTACATATCAAGTGTTGAAAATTCGATTATATCTAACCCTAAAGTTTTCTGGAAATTTGTAAACAATCTGCGAGCGAACTCTAGAATTCCTGGAGAAGTTTTTCATGGCACTAATTCGGCTAATAGTAGTATTGACTCAGCAAATTGTTTTAAAAATTATTTTTTTTCTGTTTATACTACTTCCTCATCTGAGGTTTCCACCGCAACCTTGGATTATTATAATAATAATTTTATTAACGTTTCTGCTATTTCTAGGGAATCTATTTTTTTGAAACTAAAATCACTTGATATTAAAAAAGGGGCTGGGCCAGATGGGATACCCCCCTCTCTTTTGAGATCCTGCTGCTCTTCCTTCGTCGAACCACTGTATATACTATTTAATTTGTCTCTTTCATGTGGTTTGTTCCCATCAGTATGGAAACGAGGGATAGTGATTCCTATACATAAAGATGGTAATAAAAGTAATGTCACTAACTATCGTCCAATAATTCTGCTAAGTACTATCTCGAAAATCTTTGAGAGTCTTATTTATGACGAGCTTTATTTTCAAATTAATCACTTGATTATCGACGAGCAGCACGGTTTCACAAGAGGTAGATCAATCTTAACTAACCTTACTATTTTTTCTAATTTTGCTTTGAATAATCTTCAATCGGGTTGTGCGGTGAATACTATTTATGCAGACTTCGCTAAGGCTTTTGATAAGGTGGACCACGGTATTCTTCTGGCGAAGCTTAGGGCCCTGGGCTTTTCTGATGGACTAATATTGTGGATAAAAAGTTATCTCACTGAACGTACTCTATCGGTGCGAATTAATTATGACTTTTCCGACATTTTTATAGCTACCTCAGGAGTTCCCCAAGGTTCAAATTTAGGTCCATTATTTTTCATAATTTTTATCAATGACATTAAAACGGTTTTTAAGCATTCATTTTTTCTTTTATTTGCAGACGATTTGAAAATTTATAAATCTATCTCATGCATTCAGGATCGACTGGATCTGCAATCTGATCTTGATTGTCTTTACAAATGGTCTGTAAAAAATAAATTGTTGTTTAATATTAATAAATGTTACGTCATGTCCTATTCTAGATCCAGAAATGATCCTGACTGCCTTTATCTAATTGGCAATGAAATTATTTCTAGAGTAACAGTTATACGTGACCTTGGGATAATGCTCAATAGATTTTTTAATTATGATGATCATATTAATTACACCATCAGTAAGGCCAACAGGGTCTTGAGCTTTGTCATGAGAACAGCCTCAAATTTTAGAAACGAGTTAGCAATAAAAATATTGTTCTTTACGTTAGTCAGACCTGTCATCGAGTTTGCGTCTACTTTGTGGAGGCCTTATCAGGACTATTGGGTGGATGATATTGAGAGAATTCAGAACAAATTTATTCGTTTCCTCGCCAAACAAACTGGAGTGCCTTACAACTTCTATGATCATGACTATACTGACCTTAGAAAAAGATTTAATATTCCAACTATATCTCAGAGATTTCTTTTTGCAGATCTCCTGTTTTTATTTAAAGTCATTAATGGTTTACTTAATTGTTCAGATCTCTTAAGTTTGTTTTGTTTTTTTGCAGCTAAGCATTCTCCCAGAACTGAAGTTCCATTATTTAATGAACAACTTATTAGAACTAATTACTTAGAAAATTCAGTGGTCAATAGGTTGAGTCGTGAGGCAAATCAGTTTTATGACAGAGTAAATTTTTATGGCGTTTCGCTTAATGCGTTTGTTAGAGAACTACGCAAGCAGATTTTCGACAATAATAATAACAATGCGGTCAACTAGTAACGTAAGATTTTCATTGTTCAGTACATTGTACGAAAGGGCAATATAAGCCCGTTTATATACTAAATAAATATACTAAATAAATTTTGTTGGTGGGTTTTCACTAAAATTGGTAACTTTTTTCTAAAATTTTGTGAAGAATTTTCAATAGAATTTTGTGAAATGTTTATAAATATCTGTAAATATTCCCTAAAATTTTTTGATAAATTTTTACTAAATTTTAGTGAAATTTTATAAATATTGGTATTTTTCTACAAATTTTGTTAGTGAATTTTCAATAAAATTTTGGTGAAATTTCACAAATGTCGGTGATTATTTCTTAATATTTTTTCGGTAAATTTTCAATAAAATTATGTGAAACTTTCGCAAATAATTGTGAGTACTTACTACGAATAATAAAATAATAAATTATTTATTATTATTTTTTAATTATTTATTAATAATTAATTAATTATTTATTATTATTATAAATAATATAATAAATAAAAATAATAAAATATACAAATTTTCAGAATTCTTTGGTTAATTATTTTAATTAAATTTAAATTTTTTTTGTAAATTTACTTACAAATGAAACGATTTTTTTTATTAAAAAATAATATGGGACATTCCACGTCAACACGGACAGAGCTCTAAACAAAAATTGCTTTGATGGATTTAAACGTTCTAGGGCTTAAAAGATTTCTACGTTCATGTACTTTAAGATGCCGATGGGCGTTTTTTGCAAAATTCCATTTCCGATGCCAATAGAACTGTCAAAAGTCAAAAGGTCCAAAAATCTCAAAATACCTTTATGAATTAAAAGCAAAAAACGAGGTAAATTATTCTGTAACTCATTCTTTATCAGTTTTTAGGGTTCCCGAATATAAATCTAAAGTTTTTTTTAAAAAATCCAAAATGGCGAATTCAATATGGCAGACAAAATTCAAATTTGATCAGATTCTATTAAAACTTGTTACTCGGGGGTTTTTAGGGTCGCTGATTACGAATCTGAAGTCACTTTTTAAAAATTCAAAATGGCGGATCCAATATGGCGGAAAAAATTTTCAAATTTGATCCGATTCCCTTAAAACGTGTTACTCGGGGGCTTTTGGGGTCGCAGATTATGAATATGAAGTTACTTTGTAGAAATTCAAAATGGCGGATCAAATTTTTTAATTTGATCAGATTTAATTAAAAAGTGTTACTCGGTGGTTTTTAGCGTATCTGATTATGAATTTTAAGTCTCAAACACATAGTAACTTCATATTCATAATCTGCGACCCCAAAAGCCCCCGAGTAACACGTTTTAAGGGAATCGGATCAAATTTAAAATTTTTTCCGCCATATTGGATCCGCCATTTTAAATTTTTTAAAAGTGACTTCAGATTCGTAATCAGCGACCCTAAAAACCCCCGAGTAACAAGTTTTCATCGAATCTGATCAAATTTGAATTTTGTCCGCCATATTGAATTCGCCATTTTGGATTTTTAAAAAAAACTTTAGATTTATATTCGGGAACCCTAAAAACTTATAAAGAATGAGTTACAGAATAATTTATTATTATAATTTTAAAATACGTCAGCATTACATAATACAGTCAGGTCTCGCAAAGTGTTATTTTTAATAAGTGTCGTGACTCACAAAGAGTCGTCGTTCGAGACCCGACAAGTGTCACTTTCCCCACTTTTTTTACTCTCTCCAATGCGATAATAAATCTACTTCGCCAAACCGGTTTGCAACATAAACCAATGAAATGACTACTTTTACTTAAGGGGCGCGGTTTAGGCCACTGACACTTACTGAGACAGACGGTTCCAAAAAATTCCCAGTGACGACACTTAGCGTCGCCTATCATACTACGTCGTCTATCAATCGGCCTGAGTTTGCAGCCCTAATCGTTTTTGTAGCCTTTTTCGTCCACCGCTTGTGTCCCTCCGTGGGATTAATATCCAGTAACACCCTGAAAACTTGTTAGAAGATTGATTAAGGAATTTTCAAGAATGTTTATAATATATTTAGAGTAAAAAAAAGTTGTACATTGCACAACTAGTGGCGAAAAATCATTCTTTCACCACGTGTTATTGTGCACTACGTTTTCTCCAATGCCTTGCAAAGAAAGGTTTCTTCGTGAGTTTCGTATAATTTTAATTTAACGAGTGCTTATGTTTAATATATGGTAGGTCCATGCCTAAAAAATCAAAGTTGTTCCCTACTTCTTAGATTTTGTTGATACTTCGAAATTTTGAAGTGGAATACATGTCAGTAGGAAACCCTACATCGATTTCGAAAAATTTTGGATTTACGATGTTTTTAAAAATGTTTTTGAAATTTTGAAAATGGTATATCTCAAAAGAAAATGAATGAAATTTAATGAAATTTTTAGGAAGTGCTTATTATTTACAGACAATTCAAGAAATTATTTTTAAAAAAACAAAAAATTTTTTAAACAAATGTTTTAAAAAATAATTTTTAAATAAACAATTTTTTGAAAAGTGCAATTTATTTTGCTCTCAATAACAATGATTCGATTCCCACTTATTTCACGAGTATTTTCCAAAAAAAATTGATGGAGGGTCTGAGACTTTAGGAGACATTGAATTTTTTGTCCTTGCGCGCAACCGTAAAAAGCGCATTTTTAGGCTATACTCTACATACAAACTAATGTTC
The DNA here is from genome assembly GCF_015476425.1 of Leptopilina heterotoma. Classification (NCBI taxonomy): domain Eukaryota; kingdom Metazoa; phylum Arthropoda; class Insecta; order Hymenoptera; family Figitidae; genus Leptopilina; species Leptopilina heterotoma. The sequence continues at coordinate 2,288,617 of NW_025110849.1, forward strand.
AAAATCACCTATAATTCGTAAGTTTTAACCGAATTCAATTTTTCTTTTTGGAGAATGTCAGGCTATAAATTTGTAAGAATACTGTGCATTTTTTAAATTTATATTTGTTTAAACAAATTATTATTATTATTGTTAATTACTAACTTTTTACATATTGTTAGAGAGGTGTATTTTTTTCCAATTTTGCAATTTACCAGACCTTACATAAATACCAATGCAGATTTAAAACATAATTATTAATATTTGAGCAAGATTTAAACAAATTATTATTGTTTATTACTAATTATTTACAGAATAGTATACTAGAATGATGCAGTTTTTTCTAATCATGCAAATTTACCAAACTTTTTCAAATCATGATTTTCATTAAAACTAAAATTATAATTTAAACAAAAATAAGAATAATAATAATTTGTTTAAAAATTGTTTAGAGTAGAACGGAGTGAAATAGCCACATTCTTACATTTTAATTTATAAAATCTGAATTTAAAATTTTTTTCTCAAATTTCCAATTGGCATTGAAAGTTTAGTTATTAAGCTTGAATATTCTTGACGGAAATATTTTATATCCCATGAAAGGACTAAGTTATAAGAGTTTTACGAAACCTCTGCAAATGGCTTTTTTGTACCACCTGGTTAGTGATGCACGTTGAGATGAGAATATTGATCATATCGCTCATTTCACGTTGCTCGAAAGTAGTAATCGAAATTGAGAATCTCAATATTTCTTTTGTTTTGATCGTCTCATCTCATCTCATTTCTCGCCTAAGTTCTCATCACAGCAACTGTCACTCGATTAAATGACGAATCAGAGAATAAATAATGTATGCAAAAATTTAGCTGTATTTATTTATGCATTGGACCGAAAAAAAATTTCACGTGTTGTACTGATAGATTTGTGTGATTTTTTTCATTCAGTATCCTTCTCTATCAATTGGGAAAAATTGATATTAACCCTACACCAGTCGCCTAATGAGAAGTTTCCTAACCAAATTTCTACTTTTATGTATACGTATAATTATGATTGTATATTTTTAGTATCTGTTCTCCTATTTTATAGGTTAATTAAAATTGTTTTTGTGTTCTTTTATATTTTTATTTTCATATCAAAGTCATTAAATGTCGGGGATTTTCGACGCAAAGTAAGGAAACTTCTTATCATGTAACTAACCGCGCATACTTGATTTGATTTGTTATTAATTTCTTATTTTAATAACTAATAAAAAGTAGAAGGTAATTTAAAATTTTAGTAAACATTTAAAATAAAATTTGCTATTTTATAACAATTTTAGAGTAATTTCTGATGGTGAGGAATTTTTTTACCTGCAACCAATCGAGCTAACAAATTTTATGCGACTGACAGAAAGTTAAATAACAATATTTTAATTTAGATAGAAATTATTGTCAAACTTTTTCCAAAATTATTTGGAAAAAGATTATATTATAAGAATAATCCACGAAATCTTGAGTTTAATTATAAATTATAATATAACTGGATAATTAGAAATTATTTTTTTTTATTTGAAAGAGAACTTCTGTCATTTTTGATATTTTAAGCAAAATATTATTGTGTCCAGTATACTGCAACATTATTATGATTATTTAGTAAATCTTAAATATACTTTCATCATTTCTGGTCAATTGCAACATTTGTTAATTCGTAAATTTTGACACTAACATAAATATTAAACAGATGATCGAAAATTACGATCTTTTGAGAATCTCGATAGTATGAGATGAGATGAGACGAGATTTAAAACAAAACAATGGGATATTTTCTCATTCTTTCTCATTTCTCGTATATCTCGCTCAAATGCATCACTACACCTGGTGGGGGGAGAAAGCCACCTCGCGATTTTATCAAAATATGTTATTAATTTTGGTATTTTTATAGTTTTCCTTTATTTACATGACAAATAATCTTATTTTTAAAATATTTTAATAAATTTTAAAGAGCTTTTATCAAGGAGAATTGAATATTATGTTAAGTTTACCTGTTTTCGATTTACACTGCCAAGTTTTTGTACCTTTTTTAAAGTCTTCCTTAAATTCTACCACAGATGCCATATTTTGTTGCAACCGTTTTTTCGTTGTTTATTTTTAACGCACTTTATACTATTTTTTCGTCGTGTTTAATTAATTTTATTAAGTAAACACGCGAAAATTTTGTAAAATTAGAAGGTTTGTTTAAATAGAAAACAAATGAATTTTACATAATATTTAATGGCTTTTGTTCCTGGCTTTTTCACCCCCAAGACCAGTTTTTCTAAAAGCTAAAATAAATTTTTAATTCAGTTCAATTTCAAAAAATTAACATTGTATACGTTTTGAGTATAGTTTTCTCCTTATGTACAAACATTTACTTTTATTACCCGTTCACTTAAACAGGTTGTAATATGTTCAAAAAGTTCATCGAAATATTATACGCAGAGCAACTCAAAAATTAAAATTACAATAAAAATTATATTAATATAGGTACAAGATCCAAACTAGTATCAAAAGTTGCGTATAAACTGATAGTATTTATATTCTAAATAGTTGATAAATCGGTTTAAGGACGCTGCACGGTGGGAAATATTTAAAAGTACGCATAGGCGTAGCGAGCGATTTCTCCTCAACTTCCACTCTTTTCCCCTCTTTTCGTCCCTCTTGGTGAAATTTTTTGACTTTGATAATTAATTAAAAAAAATCCAGATTGAAAATGAAAAAAAGGGCGATTTAGGGAAAAATAATATTTAATAGAGAATATTCAACAAGTTTTCTTATGACGATTAGATGTTTCTATGGGCGTGAATATCAATCCGCGTTTTCCAAAACATAGCAAACTGACAGCTCAATATGGGAGGTTAGCCATGGCCGACTATATCAGGTTGCACCGTTTGCGTAGTACAGTAGAAATGAACGTAAGGAACAAAAATATTAAATGTCAATTATACTCTCATTGTTTACTATTACATTTATTATTTGTTTATTTATTTATTATTGTTATTATATCTATTATTATTTATTATTTTACTTACTTTTTTAAAATATTATTATGGAAAAGTATTAAAACAATAAAGGAAAATTTTTTATGAAAAAATTATTAAACAAATAAAATTTCTAAACAAAAAAAAGTAAATAATAAAAAATTATGAAATGTATAATTTTAAAAATTTTTAATGGTTATTTTTATTATTGATATTTTTAAGTATATGAAAAATCTAATTTAAATATTCCACAAAATTAGTTTTAAAGTAATTTTTTATAAGGAATTCAACGGTCATAAAATAAAAGCAGACAGAAAATATTTTGACCCTTTTTCAATTATCATTTTTCTTAAAAATTGGTGGATTTCGAAACACACGCGTAATTTGGTAGAAAATATGTTTTTAAATCCATGAAAAGAATTCCAAATGAAATCGATGATTTTCATAATTACCTATAGAAGTATTGTTTTGAAAAAAATCTTTGTTTTTAAACTGAAAATTCTAAAAATAACATTGTTATTCAATTTTTCTATATGGAAAATTATTTGTTTACTTATTTAGTTTCTGATCAAAATTTAATCTTAATTTTTCTGTATTTTTATTTTTCATCAATAAAAATTATGATATGAAATTATTTAGAAAAATAAATGTCAAAAAATGCCCTTTTTTAATAAAAAAAAAAGCTGCAATGTATTGAAAAAAGACGAAAATTTAATAATCTACTTCAAAAATTGTTAGAAAAAAATTGCAAACATCAACGTCGTTTTCTCAAGACAAAAATGGTTTTCATAATTGGAAATAAATTCTGAGTACCTCCGTGTTTCAGAAAAAGGACTTTTTTCATAAAAAAGATCCAATTTTATGACAAAAATTATGTTTAATAATATTTTCATAAAAAATTTACATTACTTTGTTTTATACTTTTCCATTATAATATTTCTAAAAAGTAAGAATAATAATAAATAATAATAGATAAATAAACAAATAAATATAATTATTTATATAATATTAAATAATAAAAGTAATGACTTATTATTTTTGTTGATCATCTACGTCCCTACATTACCATAGCGTAAATACTTTCAACACAAAAATGGTGCAACCTGTTATGGTCGGCAAAGGCCTACATAGAGCTGTTGACAGAAAATGAAAAAAAGGGCGATTTAGGGAAAAATAATATTTAATAGAGAATATAAAACAAATTTTCTTATGACGATTAGATGTTTCTATGGGCGTAAATATTAATCCGCGTTTTACGAAACATATCAAACTGATAGCTCTATATGAGAAGTTGGACATGGCCGACCATAACAGGTTGCTCCGTTTGCGTGGTACAGTAGGAATGAACGTGAGGAACAAAAATATTAAATGTCAATTACTCTTATTGTTTACTATTATATTTATTATTTGTTTATTTATTTATTATTGTTATTATATCTATTATTATTTATTATTATACTTACTTTTTAAAAATATTATTATGGAAAATTATTAAAACAATAAAGGGAAATTTTTTATGAAAAAATTATTAAACAAATAAAATTACTAAACAAAAAAAAAGTAAATAATAAAAAATTATGAAATGTATAATTTTTTAAATTATATTATTTATACAAATTTTTTTAAACAAAATTATTTCAAATACCAAGATTAACTTTTTTTATAGACAATTTAAAAATTAATACACTGGGAATAATATTGACACATTCAGAAAAAATAAATTTTAATGGATAATTTTTTTAATATTTATCAACTATAGTTTATTTCTAAAAAAATTATACATTTCATAATTTTTTATTATTTACTCTTTTTTGTTTAGAAATTTTATTTGTTTAATAATTTTTTCATAAAAAATTTTCCTTTTATTGTTTTAATAATTTTCCATAATAATATTTTTTTTATCCCACATGCACAAAAACGGCGCTTTCTGATAGCAGCCGACAGGGAGGAAAGTCATTCATTTCTTCGACCGTATGAAAATGGCGGCCGTGTTCTCCCAAGGGCAAGAAAATTAGCTGTTCACATGCATTTTTCTTGCCCAAGGGAGAAATCGGCCGCCATTTTCATACAAATCGAACAAGTGAATGACTTTTACTCCCTGTCGTCTGCTATCTGAAATCGCCGCTTTTGTGCATTAGGAATAAAAAATATCGTAAGTAACACGAGAATAAAGGCAGCCAATTTCTTTACGATGATTTTTGTGACACTCGTTCCGGTCTCGGGGCGCCTACGGCGCCCTCGACCTCCACTCGTGTCACAAAAATCACCGTAAAGAAATGGCTGCCTTTCTCCTCTTGTTGCTTAATATACTATAAAAAGTAAGTATAATAATAAATAATAATAGATATAATAACAATAATAAATAAATAAAAAATAATAAATATAATAGTAAACAATAACAGGGTTCCTACAGAATCTGGAAATCATGGAAATGGTATGGAATTTTTAAAAGGCTTCTGGAAATCAGGAAAATAATGGAAAAGGCCTGGAACTTTTAAAAGTTTCTAAATTTTTTCTGTTTTCTATTTTTTCTCTTGAATAGAAATTCAAATAATAACAAAGCTAAATGGCATGAAAGAGAAGAAAAAATATTGAATTTTAAGAAATTCGATTTTTCGGATTTTTGATAATTTTATATAATTTTAGATTTTTTACCAAAGAGTCGAGACTATTAAATAAGTAAAGTATTTTCCAAGAGCCCAAAAATAATGAAGCTAAATCCCATAAAAGAGAGGAAAAAATATTGAATTTTAAGATATTCGGATTTTTGATAATTTTCCATAATTTTAGATTTTTTACCAAAGAGTCAAGACTATTAAATAAGTAAAGTATTTTCCAAGAGCCAAAAATAATGAAGTTAAATCCCATAAAAGAGAGGAAAAAATGTTGAATTTTAAGAAATTTGGTTTTTTGAATTTTTTCGAATTTTTGATAATTTTAGATTTTTTACCAAAGATTCGAGACTATTTAATAAGTAAAGTGTTTTCCAAGAGCCCAAAAATAATGAAGCTAAATGCCATAAAAGAGAGGAAAAAATGTTGAATTTTAAGAAATTCGGATTTTTGAATTTTTGATAATTTTCTATAATTTTAGATTTTTTACCAAAGAGTCGAGTCTATTAAAAAAGTAAAGTATTTTCCAAAAGCAAAAAAATAATGAAGCTAAATCCCATAAAAGAGAAGAAAAAATGTTGAATTTTAAGAAATTTGGTTTTTTGATAATTTTAGATTTTTTACCAAAGAGTCAAGACTATTTAATAAGTAAAGTATTTTCCAAAAGCCCAAAAATAATGAAGCTAAATGCCATAAAAGAGAGGAAAAAATGTTGAATTTTAAGAAATTCGGATTTTTGGATTTTTGATAATTTTCCATAATTTTAGATTTTTTACCAAAGAGTCGAGACTATTAAATAAGTAAAGTATTTTCCAAGAGCACAAAAATAATGAAGCTAAATTTTTGATAATTTTCGATTTTTTACCAAAGGGTCGAGACTATTTAATAAGTAGGGTAAAGTGCGGATAGATGCCCCCCCAATTCGAAAATTACATCTAAATTCAACAAATATTAATATTTTTAATTGACTATTCGATTTTTACACACTATTACTATTTATCATTAACATATGTAAGGACCAAATACCTACAATAAATAATAAATTAATCAGAACGAAAATTCAAAAGGTCTGTATTTGGCCATATATCCCACCTGGGTGGGTAAGATGCCCCCCGCGGTAAGTTATTATCATTTATTACAACTATATTATTATAAAAAATGGAAAACGTCGATCTAATATGTTTCTCTGATTAAATTGAAACAATTAAATAATTGAAAATATTTTCTTACATGTTAAATATCCTCGATTTTTGTAATGAGGAATTTTGTCCAGCAGTTTGAAAATTTTTGGACATTTTCAGCAATCTGAAATTTTTACAATATTATAACTAATAACCCCGGGGTGCCAGCGAGCTGGTACTTTACAGTAAAATTGTTATGGCCAATAGGTACACAGGAAAAAAAAGTCTGACTCCGTTTACACCTTAAATTCAGCCCATGTATTTCACATAAGTCTGTCCTTGTCTAACGGGGCTGACTCCGTTTACACCTTAAATTCAGCCTCAAAAAGAGGCTGAAAGTAAGACTTTTTTTTTAGTGTGTATAAAAAAAACTAATAATCCATAAATATAGTTTCTTTCATATTGGAGAACTGAGAAAGGGGGCATCTATCCGCACTTTTCCCTAAAGTATTTTCCAAGAGCCCAAAAATAATGAAGCTGAATCCCATAAAAGAGAGGAAAAAATGTTGAATTTTAAAAAATTCGGTTTTTTGAATTTTTGATAATTTTAGATTTTTTACCAAAGATTCAAGACTATTTAATGAGTAAAGTGTTTTCAAAGAGCCCAAAAATAATGAAGCTAAATACTATCAAAGAGAAAAAAAACTGTTGAATTTTAAAAAAATTGGTTTTTCGAATTTTTGATAAATTTTGATAATTTTAGAATTTTTACCAAAGGGTGGAGACCATTAAATAAGTAAAGTGTTTTTAAAGAGCCCAAAAATATTGAAATTAGATTTAAAATTCTATTGGAATTTCGTAAAAATTTGACCTGGAAATCATGGAAAAGGTATGGAATTTTAAATTCGGATTTCTGTAGGAATCCTGAATAAGAGTAATTGACTTTTAATATTTTTGTTCCTCACGTTCATTCCTACTGTACTACGCAAACGGTGCAACCTGATATAGTCGGCCATGACTATAGTCATGGCCGTATAGTCTCCACCCTTTGGTAAAAATTCTAAAATTATCAAAATTTATCATAAATTCGAAAAACCGATTTTTTTAAAATTCAACAGTATTTCTTCTCTTTGATAATATTTAGCTTCATTATTTTTTAGCTCTTGGAAAACACTTTACTTATTAAATAGTCTCGAATCTTTGGTAAAAAATCTAAAATTATCAAAAATTCAAAAATCCGAATTTCTAAAAAATTCAACATTTTTTCTCCTCTTTTATGGCATTAGGTTCATTATTTTTGGGCTCTTGGAAAATACTTTACTTATTTAATAGTCTCGACTCTTTGGTAAAAAATCTAAAATTATCGAAAATTATCAAAAATTCAAAAATAAACATAAAACATGAAAATATAATAGCTTTTTTGTCGATATTTTACATTCGAAAGTTTTATTTACATAATGAAATGTAATTGTTAATAATACTTAAATGAGATCTTTCATAAGAATTTGTTTTTTAATAACAGGCTCATAATTTTGAGAAGTTAAATTGACACCTTCTTTCTCCTTATTATTTTTTAAAAAACTATCAATAACTTTTTATCAGCCATCTAATTTTTAAAAATGAAACGTAAACATTTTTTAGTAATTTACTAATAACAACTATCAAAATGGAAAAAATGGATTGTTTTTAGTCATATAAATTTTTTTAATTTTAGAATCCACATAGCCATAATTTTGTACAATAATAAATTATGAGCAATTTAATTCCAATAAAAAAAATTATAATTTTTTTTCTAGATAGATCTTAAATCTTTATAAATGATTTTTTTATTATTGAAGAACCGACTTAAAACACTGTATTATTGAAAATACAATTAATATTTTTAAATTTGACATAAAGTTTGTAACAATAATATAATAAATAATCACGTTAAACAAATATTATTTTGGATTTTTAATCAAACAATTTATATAACCAAAAGAATTAAGTTTTCATTCTTAATTGATTTTTTCTATACTTGATGGAACTTTTATAAAGTCAAAAAAGGTATTACTATTAAATTATATAGTGAAAAATTTAGTTTTTAATTTTTTTAAGAAGCTTAAAGAATAATAAAATTAGATACGAAAAATTCGAAACGTTAAAAAGTTGTAATTTAATAAACATCCACTATTAGTAATTATTATAATATATTATAATCACGCGTCCAATAATAAATTTAATTCACTTTGCGGGTTTTTTGAAATCTACGAAATTCACCAAAAAAACTAAAATTATGAATTCTGTAAATTTTTTTTACCTTTTTTTGGAAAAAAGTAGCATTTAGTAGCTTTTTGACAAAATAAGTAGCAAAAAGTAGGCTTGACCAAAAAAAGTGGAAAAGTGTGTCACTTCGAAGCCTAGCTTCATTATTTTTGGGCTCTTGGAAAAAACTTTACTTATTTAATAGTCTCGACTCTTTGGTAAAAAATCTAAAATTATCTAAAATTATCAAAAATTCAAAAATCCGAATTTCTTAAAATTCAACATTTTTTCCTCTCTTTTATGGCATTTAGCTTCATTATTTTTGGGCTTTTGGAAAATACTTTACTTATTAAATAGTCTTGACTCTTTGGTAAAAAATCTAAAATTATCAAAAAACCAAATTTCTTAAAATTCAACATTTTTTCCTCTCTTTTATGGCATTTAGCTTCATTATTTTTGGGCTCTTGGAAAACACTTTACTTATTAAATAGTCTCGAATCTTTGGTAAAAAATCTAAAATTATAGAAAATTATCAAAAATTCAAAAATCCGAATTTCTTAAAATTCAACATTTTTTCCTCTCTTTTATGGCATTTAGCTTCATTATTTTTGGGCTCTTGGAAAACACTTTACTTATTAAATAGTCTCGAATCTTTGGTAAAAAATCTAAAATTATCAAAAATTCGAAAAAATTCAAAAAACCAAATTTCTTAAAATTCAACATTTTTTCCTCTCTTTTATGGGATTTAACTTCATTATGTTTGGCTCTTGGAAAATACTTTACTTATTTAATAGTCTCGACTCTTTGGTAAAAAATCTAAAATTATGGAAAATTATCAAAAATCCGAATATCTTAAAATTCAATATTTTTTCCTCTCTTTTATGGGATTTAGCTTCATTATTTTTGGGCTCTTGGAAAATACTTTACTTATTTAATAGTCTCGACTCTTTGGTAAAAAATCTAAAATTATATAAAATTATCAAAAATCCGAAAAATCGAATTTCTTAAAATTCAATATTTTTTCTTCTCTTTCATGCCATTTAGCTTTGTTATTATTTGAATTTCTATTCAAGAGAAAAAATAGAAAACAGAAAAAATTTAGAAACTTTTAAAAGTTCCAGGCCTTTTCCATTATTTTCCTGATTTCCAGAAGCCTTTTAAAAATTCCATACCATTTCCATGATTTCCAGATTCTGTAGGAACCCTGTTATTGTTTACTATTATATTTATTATTTTTTATTTATTTATTATTGTTATTATATCTATTATTATTTATTATTATACTTACTTTTTATAGTATATTAAGCAACAAGAGGAGAAAGGCAGCCATTTCTTTACGGTGATTTTTGTGACACGAGTGGAGGTCGAGGGCGCCGTAGGCGCCCCGAGACCGGAACGAGTGTCACAAAAATCATCGTAAAGAAATTGGCTGCCTTTATTCTCGTGTTACTTACGATATTTTTTATTCCTAATGCACAAAAGCGGCGATTTCAGATAGCAGACGACAGGGAGTAAAAGTCATTCACTTGTTCGATTTGTATGAAAATGGCGGCCGATTTCTCCCTTGGGCAAGAAAAATGCATGTGAACAGCTAATTTTCTTGCCCTTGGGAGAACACGGCCGCCATTTTCATACGGTCGAAGAAATGAATGACTTTCCTCCCTGTCGGCTGCTATCAGAAAGCGCCGTTTTTGTGCATGTGGGATAAAAAAAATATTATTATGGAAAATTATTAAAACAATAAAAGGAAAATTTTTATGAAAAAATTATTAAACAAATAAAATTTCTAAACAAAAAGAGTAAATAATAAAAAATTATGAAATGTATAATTTTTTTAGAAATAAACTATAGTTGATAAATATTAAAAAAATTATCCATTAAAATTTATTTTTTCTGAATGTGTCAATATTATTCCCAGTGTATTAATTTTTAAATTGTCTATAAAAAAAGTTAATCTTGGTATTTGAAATAATTTTGTTTAAAAAAATTTGTATAAATAATATAATTTAAAAAATTATACATTTCATAATTTTTTATTATTTACTTTTTTTTTGTTTAGTAATTTTATTTGTTTAATAATTTTTTCATAAAAAATTTCCCTTTATTGTTTTAATAATTTTCCATAATAATATTTTTAAAAAGTAAGTATAATAATAAATAATAATAGATATAATAACAATAATAAATAAATAAACAAATAATAAATATAATAGTAAACAATAAGAGTAATTGACATTTAATATTTTTGTTCCTCACGTTCATTCCTACTGTACCACGCAAACGGAGCAACCTGTTATGGTCGGCCATGTCCAACTTCTCATATAGAGCTATCAGTTTGATATGTTTCGTAAAACGCGGATTAATATTTACGCCCATAGAAACATCTAATCGTCATAAGAAAATTTGTTTTATATTCTCTATTAAATATTATTTTTCCCTAAATCGCCCTTTTTTTCATTTTCTGTCAACAGCTCTATGTAGGCCTTTGCCGACCATAACAGGTTGCACCATTTTTGTGTTGAAAGTATTTACGCTATGGTAATGTAGGGACGTAGATGATCAACAAAAATAATAAGTCATTACTTTTATTATTTAATATTATATAAATAATTATATTTATTTGTTTATTTATCTATTATTATTTATTATTATTCTTACTTTTTAGAAATATTATAATGGAAAAGTATAAAACAAAGTAATGTAAATTTTTTATGAAAATATTATTAAACATAATTTTTGTCATAAAATTGGATCTTTTTTATGAAAAAAGTCCTTTTTCTGAAACACGGAGGTACTCAGAATTTATTTCCAATTATGAAAACCATTTTTGTCTTGAGAAAACGACGTTGATGTTTGCAATTTTTTTCTAACAATTTTTGAAGTAGATTATTAAATTTTCGTCTTTTTTCAATACATTGCAGCTTTTTTTTTTATTAAAAAAGGGCATTTTTTGACATTTATTTTTCTAAATAATTTCATATCATAATTTTTATTGATGAAAAATAAAAATACAGAAAAATTAAGATTAAATTTTGATCAGAAACTAAATAAGTAAACAAATAATTTTCCATATAGAAAAATTGAATAACAATGTTATTTTTAGAATTTTCAGTTTAAAAACAAAGATTTTTTTCAAAACAATACTTCTATAGGTAATTATGAAAATCATCGATTTCATTTGGAATTCTTTTCATGGATTTAAAAACATATTTTCTACCAAATTACGCGTGTGTTTCGAAATCCACCAATTTTTAAGAAAAATGATAATTGAAAAAGGGTCAAAATATTTTCTGTCTGCTTTTATTTTATGACCGTTGAATTCCTTATAAAAAATTACTTTAAAACTAATTTTGTGGAATATTTAAATTAGATTTTTCATATACTTAAAAATATCAATAATAAAAATAACCATTAAAAATTTTTAAAATTATACATTTCATAATTTTTTATTATTTACTTTTTTTTGTTTAGAAATTTTATTTGTTTAATAATTTTTTCATAAAAAATTTTCCTTTATTGTTTTAATACTTTTCCATAATAATATTTTAAAAAAGTAAGTAAAATAATAAATAATAATAGATATAATAACAATAATAAATAAATAAACAAATAATAAATGTAATAGTAAACAATGAGAGTATAATTGACATTTAATATTTTTGTTCCTTACGTTCATTTCTACTGTACTACGCAAACGGTGCAACCTGATATAGTCGGCCATGGCTAACCTCCCATATTGAGCTGTCAGTTTGCTATGTTTTGGAAAACGCGGATTGATATTCACGCCCATAGAAACATCTAATCGTCATAAGAAAACTTGTTGAATATTCTCTATTAAATATTATTTTTCCCTAAATCGCCCTTTTTTTCATTTTCAATCTGGATTTTTTTTAATTAATTATCAAAGTCAAAAAATTTCACCAAGAGGGACGAAAAGAGGGGAAAAGAGTGGAAGTTGAGGAGAAATCGCTCGCTACGCCTATGCGTACTTTTAAATATTTCCCACCGTGCAGCGTCCTTAATAGTTTTCAAATAAAAGTCAAATGGCTTTTTTGCACCATGGCTATTTCACCCCGTTCTACTCTAAATAATAATTGTAGGAGAGAGTTGTCAGAGTTGGACATGGTTTAGGGTTAAGCCACCGCGTTTATTTCATTTTATCACACTAGCGCCACCTATCTTTGTACGTAAATCCTTGCTACTAAGTGTCAGCCATCTTTTCATATGAGTCGCAGTTAAGTATACGAACCTATACTTGACTATAGAACCAATTTGTGATATAGGCTCAGCAAAAACATTTTTGTGTTGTTAAAAAAAGAGAACTACATGTAGAAGAAATGTGCCAAAGACAAAATAAGTTTACAGAAATTGTTTATTTAGATGATATGTGAAAATGTGTAAAATATTTTGGTGTTTATGTCACGCGTTTTTGTTCTGTGCCCCTATGACGCAAAACGACGCGTGAGTCAGAGTTGGGCCATGAGAGAAATTTTGCAATTACAAAGCGTACTTGCAACAGAAATTCATTTTTTTACTTAAAGAGGTGTTAAAAACTTCATTTCCATTGGAAAGAGAGGAAAACAAATTTTTTGATAACTTTTTTTAATGTTTTCAATTTTGGATTTCGTTTATGAGGATTAAATTATCTAAAGTTATATGAAAATGCATAATATGGAATTTTATTTTAATTTCATGGTTCCTTTCCTCATTCCCAAGTGTCATTCTATTATTTGAAGGTCATTTTTAATCATTTACCTAAATATTTTATTGATTTTCTACAATGGCCCAACTCTGGCTACTATGATCAACTCTGAGAACATTTTTTTTTAAATTGCTTATAACTCTGAATCTTCTGGTCAATTTTTTTTACAATGTTACAATTTTGACTTGGAAGATTGATATTTCATGTATATTTATCTCAATTCATAAATTAATAAAAATTCATTAATACCAAAATTAAAGAAAATTAACTAATACAAAAAATACAAAAATTAATAAATATTTATTACTTCAAAAAAGATTAGAAATTAATAAATACAAATTTAAATTTAACAATTTAAAAATTAATCGAAAATATTTTCTTTTAAAGATGACCCACTTTAATCCAATAGAAATAATAGGCAATAGTGCTTATTCTTTGTGTATGATATATCAAATTTTTATCTACACTTGGCAAGGGAATGAACTATATCTTCAAGTGAGATATTTAATTTTTCTATTTCATTTTCATTTCTAATAAGATTTAAATCTGAATCTTTACAATTATATATTTTATAGAAAGATAAAAATTTAAGGTTTACACTGAATATATGAATATCATGAATATAAAATTTTTAGTTTCTTACAAAAAATTATTTATTCGAGCATTTATAAAACAACTGTTAGAACGATGAATTCTTATTTATTTCGTAAGAGACTGCTTAAGTTAATAATAATAAAATACTTATTACCTTACTGAAATTAATGTTTACCATGGTTTTATAATTTATACATATCATAATTGTTTATAAAATCCATATTATTGGTAGTTAATTGGTTTTTTTATTTTTGTTTGCAATTTTATTTATAATAATTTTTTTCATTAATAATAATTAATTAAATATTTATATTGACAATAGTATTTAGAGACCTTTTACTAAGTATCATCAATATTATTAAAAAACGGTTCTTAAATAAAATTATTAAATTGATTAATATTGTTTAGAACGAAACACTGGCAGGTGCAATTTATATGGGAAGTTGGTGGAAACTTCATTCTCGTTTTAGACGTACTTTGCATATTGTTATGCTGAGAACGCAAAAGCCACTTATTTTATCCAAGTTTCTTATTAGTTTGACAGTTCCAACATTTATGTCAGTGAGTAAATTTTTTCTTCTAATCAAAAATGTTTTGTTGAAAATGAAATTCTTTTCTTCAAATCATGTTAAATATTTTTTTGAATAATATATTCTTACAGATCATTCAAATGTCGTATTCAATGTTCACACTTCTTCGGAAAAAGAATTCATAGTTCTTATGATATAAATATGTAAAAAATTAATTTTTTCTTTTAAACTTTAATAATTAATTAGTATAAGTATTTAAAACTTATTTAGTATTAAGTAATAAATAAACAAATGGATTTCGTTATCATTCTGTTAATATTACCATCTTGGTATTTTCATTCTTTATAATTAAGGTTTATTAAGGAATACATTATAATTTATTAGCTTTTATTATAATTTGTGTCAATTATAAACTTTAATTCGAAGAGAAATATGAATCCTATTGCAAGATTATTTTCGACTAACTAACCGTATGTCTAAAGACATTTTGTCTTCGATTATTTTCAACCCCTTTAAGTGTTCCCTTCGATATTTTTCTATTATGTGCTTAAATGGAATCAATAAGTAGAACAAAAGGCACATATTAAACGTAGGTAAATAATTATTAGGTAATAATACGTAGGTAATTAATAATTATTATTAAATAATTATAACGTAGGTTAATAATTATTGGTTTACCGTTAGCTGCATTACTGTGTGTATTGTTACAAATTTTACTTACAGAGGGAAGAGAATCTATATCGAAGTATATGATTAATTTTCATGAGGGTCAATGAGAAATACCCTATTGAAAATCCCCATATGGGAAACCACATGGGATCCTATGTCAAAAACCATGTAAAACCCTACTTCCATGAAGGAAACCACGTGGTTTACCATGTGGTTTCCCATGTCAAACCATATAGGAAATTGAGACAGGATTTTAGATAGGAATAATCATAGGAGATTTGAACAGTTTGTCTATGCATAAAACCATATCAAATCCCACATGAAATCCTGCATGTTTTTCCCAGTCAAATCCTAAACCAAATCCCATGTGAAAAACAGTATCATTTTTTATTTATTTTTTTATTTGGAAAATACATAGCCCTTAATCACATGAATCATGAAGGGCATTAAATGGGAGTACATTTAAAATATAAGTACAAAGTTATTAGAGAAAGAAAGCATAGTGATTATTAAAAATATAAAAACGAAGTAACAAATTATGTTTAAAGAAAAGTAAACGAAAAATTATAACGAGTCTCTTAAAGATAGAAAAACGTGTTTCATGTAAGTGTTAATCTTGGGTTGATTGGTGTTAAATATGTCGATGTTACAGTTATCAGAAAAAATTGTGTTAAAAATATTGATAGTGCGGTGTAGTGGAGCACGGTAACCAGTGGAAGTCGAAGGTTTATAAGGCACAAGGGGTTCGGTTGACCTAACGGATAGACGTGGAACTTTAAAAGAAAGTAGTTTGAGTAAAAAGGGAGAATAAATAATATTATTAATAAGTCCAAATATAAATTTACATTTTATAATTTTCCGTCGATCATCCAGGGTCAAAGTGTTGAATTCCTTGCAGAGTTCAAGGTAGTCGTATCTTTGAGGAGGATGAGTATGGTGTTTTAGGAAGTAACAATATTTCAAGAATCTTTTTTGGATTTTCTCAAGGTAGTCTATGTCTTTTTGGAAATAGGGGTCACAAATTAAAGAAGCGTATACAAGTTTCGAGATTACGAGAGTGTCAAAGAGAATAGTGAGGATATGTATGTTGTTGAAGTGTTTCGTATTATGGAAAATCATTCCTAGTGTTTGGGATGCAGAGGAGGAAATAGATTCGTAATGAGGAAAGAACTTCATGTTGTTTGTAAAAATGACACCTAGGTCTCGTATCTCATCTTTGCGTGAAATGATTTGTTTGTTTATTTTGTATTCAAAAATGAGAGGAGACCTAGATTTAGAAAAAGAGACCACACTGCACTTCGAGGGATTAAGGGGAAGCTTATTGATTGAGCACCAGTTAGAAAGTATATTTAAACTCTTTTGAAGAGTTTTTTTTGTCATTTTTGTCTCTGATTATGGTAAAAAGTTTAAGGTCGTCAACAAATAAAAGGTTTTCCACTTGTAAATATTGTGTGACGTCATTAATGTAGAGGATGAAGAGGGGGGATCCAAGTACGGAGCCATGCCCCTACTGAAAATCCCTGAACGCCAGACGTGGCAATAAAAGGTTTAGAGAAGAAACCTTCATATTGGACAATATTAGGTCGATTGGTGAGGTAAGACTGTTAAGTAGAAATCAGGTTTTGGGGTAAATCGAGTAGGTTGAGTTTTTGAAAAAGAAGTTCGTGGTCAACCTTGTCAAAAGCCTTAGAAAAGTCAGTGCCCTATTGAAAATCCCCACATGGGAAACCACATGGGATCCTATGTCAAAAACCATGTAAAACCCTACTTCCATGAAGGAAACCACGTGGTTTACCATGTCAAACCATATGGGAAATTGAGACAGGATTTTAGTTAGGAATAGACATAGGAAATTTGAACAGTTCATCTATGCATAAAACCATATCAAATCCCACATGTTTTTCCCAGTCAAATCCTAAACCGAATCCCATGTGAAAAACAGTATCATTTATTTATAATTATTTTCCCAAGTCAATCCCCAAGTGAAAAACAGTATCATTTATTTATAATTATTTTCCCATGTCAAATCCTAAACCAAATCCCATGTGAAAAACATTATCCGCCTTATTGAATATCCCTACATGGGAATCCACTTGGAATTTTACAAGGGATTTCACATAGGATTTTATATGGGAATTGACATAGGATTTCATGGAAGATTTCACCTAGGATTTAATGAGATATCACATAGTATTTTATTAAAGATCCAATGAAGAAATTTTTAAAGGATTAAAAATTATTTAATAAAAAATTAAATAATAAATAGTATTAGTGTTACAAGTCATCAAAAAAGTAAAAAAACGATCATTTGAAACACGTCCTCTCTGCCACAGGTTCTCAGCTTTTATATACTTCCAGAGTCGTCTCAACAGCGAGAGAAGTCACTTTCGCCACCTAGCGGTGAAAGTATAGGAGCGACAGTAATCTTTATCATTACTAAGGAAACCATGTGGAATACCACGTAGGATTCCATGTGGTTTCCTACGTGGGGATTTACATGGGATTTTACTTAGAAATTCATTTGGGAATTTATTTGTACTTAAATTCCTAAGTAAAATCCCATGTAAATCCCCACGTAGGAAACCACATGGAATCCTACGTGGTATTCCACATGGTTTCCTTAGTAATGATAAAGATTACTGTCGCTCCTATTCTTTCACCGCTAGGTGGCGAAAGTGACTTCTCTCGCTGTTGAGACGACTCTGGAAGTATATAAAAGCTGAGAACCTGTGGCAGAGAGGACGTGTTTCAAATGATCGTTTTTTTACTTTTTTGATGACTTGTAACACTAATACTATTTATTATTTAATTTTTTATTAAATAATTTTTAATCCTTTAAAAATTTCTTCATTGGATCTTTAATAAAATACTATGTGATATCTCATATTAAATTCTAGGTGAAATCTTGCATGAAATCCTATGTCAATTCCCATATAAAATCCTATGTGAAATCCCTTGTAAAATTCCAAGTGGATTCCCATGTAGGGATATTCAATAAGGCGGATAATGTTTTTCACATGGGATTTGGTTTAGGATTTGACATGGGAAAATAATTATAAATAAATGATACTGTTTTTCACTTGGGGATTGACTTGGGAAAATAATTATAAATAAATGATACTGTTTTTCACATGGGATTCGGTTTAGGATTTGACTGGGAAAAACATGTGGGATTTGATATGGTCCCTACTAAAAATAAAATCAGGAATGATCAGACAAATGGTCAGGCCGCCTGACCACTTTAATACAGTTTTCTTACGATTCTGGATGGATCTCGTCAGAAATCTATCACAACTGATCAGGAGGAAGTTTAAAGTGGTCACAAGTTTGCTACTATCCCCTCCTCTTTGTTGACCCCGCCCATAATTGGTGACTATTTGAGACCATTTGTATCTCATTTTTGACCATATTTTTAAGCCACTTCTGTTTTATTTATTTAAACAATATGCAAAAAGTTGCAACAAATTAATTTTAAAAAATATATTTTATTAATTAATATCAGTTTGTTTACATACGGAACAACTTGAAACTAATTCCCGGAATTAAATTAAAATTTGGACCCTACGGGGATCGAACCCCGACGCATGACCTAACCTAGTGCCTAAACTAACTGCCCTAACGACTGCGACTACCGAACCGACTTACATATTTCTGGATTCAACTGTCTACTATATATAAAGAGCAACTGTAAAATAGTAAAATTCAATTACCAATATTATCAATAAATCAGAATAAACTGTTAAATAATTTGTATTAATTAATTATATTTCAATTTAGTCATAATAGGTTATGTGAATTAATAAAAATTAACATTATTAATTGAATCAATAATAAATTAAGTCTTAACTTTACAATTTGGAATGTTTCATAAACTATAATACGAATACAGATTAATAATAATTATTATTATATCTGCATTTAAAATCAATTTAGTATTTAATATTAATTTAATTTAACATTATAATTTATAATAATAATGAATTATTAATGCAATATTGAAATTTTTATAAATTTAAAATTTAAATTATTAATAATCATTATAGTAAGAAATTATTCTATTAATGATTAATAATAATTTAAATATAACTGTATTTCAATTATAATGCAAATACTTCTCATAATAAGTACTGACTGGTATAGTAAATTACTAATATTATGAATCAAAATTTATTATTAATTAACTATATTAAATAATTACAAGTAAATATACATATATTAAATTAATATATTATAAATATACATTAAATAAATATATTAAATAATGTTGAAAGAATGGTCCGAATGTTTTGATTTATTTACCTACTTTTGCTGTATAATTAATTCAATAATTATACCAATTTGAAAAATGAGAACTTTTGTTAAGTTAAAAGAACAATTTTTATAGGTTATGTGTTCACACATTTCAGAAATAGTCAAGAATTTCAGAAATGGTCAGGAATTTCAGAAATGGTCACAGCTTCGAAAATGGTGGGAGTAAAGTGGGAGGAGCTTGGAAAGTATTTGGTTAGGAATGGTGAGAAACGTTCGAAAACGTCAGAAGTGGTGAGACTGTTCAGGAATGTTGAGAAATTCTGACCATTCATGACGATTCCTGATTTTATTTTTAGTAGGGGTTTTATGCATAGATGAACTGTTCAAATTTCCTATGTCTATTCCTAACTAAAATCCTGTCTCAATTTCCCATATGGTTTGACATGGTAAACCACGTGGTTTCCTTCATGGAAGTAGGGTTTTACATGGTTTTTGACATAGGATCCCATGTGGTTTCCTATGTGGTTTCCCATATGGGGATTTTCAATAGGGTGTAGATCACGTCGACTTGCAAATTTTGGTCAAAAGATTTGAAAAGAGTCTGAGTGAAATGTGCAAGGTTGGTAACTGTTGATCGTTTCGACATGCTTCCGTGTTGGTTTGGAGAAATTGTGGGAATTAAGGCGCAATTTAAGGTACTAATAATTGACTTTTCGAAGACTTTTGCAAAGTTTGTGATAACGGATATAGGACGATAATTCGTCATTTGGTGGATGTTGTCGGATTGAAAAATAGGGCCAACTTTAGTAATTTTCCAACAGTTTGGAAAATGTTTCGCATTTAAGATATGGTTAAATATTTGTAGGAAAAGGTTAGTAATGATTGGTCTAAGGTCTTTTAATAAGAAAGAAGGTACAGAATCAACACCAGAGATAAAAGATGGTTTTAGGGATTTTATAGCATTGTTTATATCTATACTTTGGAGTTGAAAGTGGAGAGAAAGTGTGGATTTGACGGTGGGAGTATTATGTGTCAATGTGGAAGGGTTATAAACAGACAGGAAATAGTTGCTAAATTGGTCAACAATGGTTTGGAAACCGTGGATGTCTTGATTGTTAAAATTCATGTTTCAGGTATACGAGTTTCGATTTTGGTGTTAGTACACTTCCAAAAATTTCTTGGGTCAGAATAGAAAAGTGACTGAAGGTAATTTTGGTGTTTTTTAAATGCAGTTTTTATTTTTATTTTTAAGTTGTGACTAAATTGGTAGAGAGTGGATTTAAGATGTATATTTTTATTCCTTTTGTATCCCGTGTGGAAAAATATTGTGGCAGTCTAGAGTCCAATGATTTCCCGATTAGCAATCATCAAGTCCAACTAATTCTAGACGGTCCATCAAGTCCCGAATCAGTGACTTAACAGATGGGCTTATTAGAAAAAATCTAAGTCAAATATGTCCGCCTAGTACGGTTTTATTAAAACCGTCTAGATTTGGTCTAGGATGTTATATGCGCATGCGTCGATGTATGCCCAGCTGTTAAGTAACATGGCGCCTAAAGGCGTCGTTAGATCAGTCAGCGTATGGTGCATTTTCTTTGTGAATTTTAGTATTCGTTGTGGTTTCTGTTTTATGTGAATAACTAGAACTAATTTTTGCGCGCTACGCGCGCCCATTACATCATTTTCAATTTGAAATACTATTATGAATGAAGTTGTCCATACCATCTATTACAACTTACTATTCTGATGATTAAATAGGGTAAGTGTACCAATTGCCGAGGGTGTTCCATTTGTCGATGTTACCATGGTAATAACCAAAAAATATTGTCTAAAATGTCTCATTTGTTTATTTATATAATATTAATATATTTTTTTCACATTTATAACGCTTAGAAAAATTAATATTTATTACTTTTTTCATTTACAATGTGCTACACTGTTTAAATAAAATTCAAAGTTTGTTTACTCGACAACAGGAACCATCCTCGACAATTTTGGTACGTTTACCCTATTTTGAAATAACCGAATTCTCTTATCCTGTTTGTTATTCTATATTTTAATATTTAATAACGTAAGACTTGACAATTTCAAAAAGTGTGTTTTCTTAATACTAACTTTAATTATTATTTATGTATAATGTAACATTTAAACATGTTTATTTTAAAATTTTTATTTATAATAAAACTTAATTTTGACGAAATACATTTAGGATCACTATTAAAATATGTTTTGTAATTATTTTCGTTAAAAGTAATATCGACAAAAGAGTTGTTAATTTAACAGCTGTCAAAAAGAATTATTTTTTGTAAACTGCGTTTTTTAAACTAATGACACCATCAAAATGTAAAAAAACATTTTGTTTTGCCTTTACGGATGAGTCTTCCGAAGGAGAAAATAGTATATTAAGCAACAAGAGGAGAAAGGCAGCCATTTCTTTACGGTGATTTTTGTGACACGAGTGGAGGTCGAGGGCGCCGTAGGCGCCCCGAGACCGGAACGAGTGTCACAAAAATCATCGTAAAGAAATTGGCTGCCTTTATTCTCGTGTTACTTACGATATTTTTTATTCCTAATGCACAAAAGCGGCGATTTCAGATAGCAGACGACAGGGAGTAAAAGTCATTCACTTGTTCGATTTGTATGAAAATGGCGGCCGATTTCTCCCTTGGGCAAGAAAAATGCATGTGAACAGCTAATTTTCTTGCCCTTGGGAGAACACGGCCGCCATTTTCATACGGTCGAAGAAATGAATGACTTTCCTCCCTGTCGGCTGCTATCAGAAAGCGCCGTTTTTGTGCATGTGGGATAAAAATAAATTTTTTTTACCAAAGTTATCGCTATTTCAATTTTTTGCAACTTTAAAAAAATATATCTCTTAAATAAATGAATCAATTTAAATAAACCAACCCGGAATACACTGCAAAAAGCAGCATCTTATTTAAGATGTTTTGGTAGTCATTTTTAAGTTATTTGAAATATCTTAATTTAAGATGTTTAAAGTATCTTTGTACACAATTTCATCATATTTTTTGTGAAAAAAGTTTTAAGGTTAACTATGGGCTTATATGTAAGGCATTTTATGCATCTTAGTTTAAATTTTTTTCGCATCTTACAATTCACAAGTATCTTATCGCTAAACATCTTATTGAGACAGAAACATCTTAATTTAAAATACTTTAAAAAACTTTCAGAAGTATCTTACTTTTTTAAGATAGAAAAAATATCTAAGACGTATAAAACATCTTAAAAATCAGTAAGATACTTCAGAAACCATCTTATTTTCAGATGTAAGATACCATTTTTCCATCTTACATCTTATTTTAAGATATCAAATAAGACACTTATTTTTGCAGTGTACAAAGAGGATAAAATATAATTTCGTTTAAAATTAAAAAACAATTAAAAGCTTAATTTTTATTAATTATTTAATAAGTTGTTTAAAAACAAATGAATAAGAAATTTTTTTTCTGCCTATTAAAAATTTGAAAAAATCTTAACATACAATTAAAACTATAAGAAATCAAAATCCGTTTAGAAAATTTATGAGCGGCATTTATTTTAAAACTCAGTTTATTATATAAAACTAATATTTTTCAGAACTCTAACGTGATAATTTTCAAATATCTTTTATTGATTTAGAGAAGTGATTAGTTATATTGTGGCTATGTCAAAAAAATGTCTTATGGGTAGAAACTTATTGAAAAAATTTAATTTCAATTATGTTGGAATTTCAAGTATATACATTTAAAATTTGATGCATAAATTTTGGGTCACCACATTTTTAAAAGTTTTTGGGGTCGCAGATTACGAATCTAAAGGCAGAATTTCAAAATTCAAAAAGGCGGATCCAACATGACGGACTAATTTTTTAAAATTTCTTGAATTCGATTGAAACTTGTTACTTAGGGGTTTTCGGTGTCGCGTCGCTGGATACGAATCTAAAGTCAGCTTTTCCAAATTCAAAATAGCGGATCCAATATGGAGGACGAATTTTTAAAAATGTCTTGAATTCGATTGAAACTTGTTACTTGGAGGATTTTGGGGACGCTGATTACGAATCTAAAGTCCAATTAGCAAAATTCAAAGTGTTGGATCCAATATGGCTGACGAATTTAATTACATATAAATTGCAACAACAAACTAAATTAGCGGTTAAAAATAAATTTTTTAATAGCCCAGATAGCAAAGTGCGCGCATAGTGACGGACACATGCTCGCACGCGTGTTAATTAATCAGCACGGCGTGCGCTCATTTGAGCACACAGATGCCAAAAAAAATTGTCTCCTCATTTTTGATATCGGAATTATTTCTAATGTAGTTTTGGTTATTGAACACGATACTGAGTCTAAAAATTGCCCATCACTCCAGAATTTTTAGAAAAGTGAGGGTAAAGACTCCATAAAATGTCAGGTCATATTAACCCTTTAACGCCCAAATGGACAAAATTTTGGCATGAAGTTTAAGGACTTATTTCGGTACTTAAAAGTCAATAGAAAAATTCACGAATCATCATTTCTTATGTTTTTATATGCGCTCTATCGAATGGCGTTAAAAAAAGTCAAAAATTTATAAACAAAAAATTTATTAATGTTTTTTTATAAAAAAAGTCCGATTTTTTTTCCAATTTTTGTTTAATTTTCAATTTTTTCTACTATGAAATAGCGGAAAAATAATTCCAAATGTTACAAATAACGTGACATAGATATATAACCTAGATGATAGGACTATAGAGAAAATTAAAAATTAAAATGGCGGCTCAAAAATGGAGTTTGAAGTTCAAATTTTTTCAAAATTTGATTCGAAAGTACGAAATTGTTAAAAGTGTTTAGATCAGCTTGAAATTTGTTACTCGGGGGTTTTAGGGGTCGCTGCTCAAGAATCTGAAGTGCAATTTTAAAAATTCAATATGGCGGATCCAATATGGCGGACAATTTTTTTTAAAAACTCATTAAATTTGCTTGAAACTTGTTACTCGGGGGTTTTTTGGGTCACTGATTATGAATCTAAAATCCAATTTTCAAAATTCAAAATGGCGGATCCAATATGGCAGACAATTTTTCTAAAAAATCATTAGATTCGCTTGAAACTTGTTACTCGGGGGTTTTTAGGGTCGCTTATTACGAATATAATATCAAATTTTTAAAATTAAACATGGTCGATCTAATATGAAAGACGAATTTTCAGTTGAAATTCGATAATCACGTTCTTTAGCCATTAAAATATTTAAAATATTTTTAATGTTTCCCAACTTTCACCACGTGGGCGTGGAGGAAAACGTGAACTGGAAAGTCTTTTTTTTATTTTTAAATTTTATATATTTTTTTTTAATTTTTTCTTTTTTTTACTTTTTTTATTTTTTATGTATTTTTCTTCTTTTTATTTGTTATTATAATTTTTGAATTTAAAGGTAAAAAAATAGAAATGTATGTTTTATTTTAATCATTACTTATTTCAAGGTCAAATTGAAAAAACAATTTTTTTATCTCCAGCTTGTAGCTCTTGTAAAACCTTTTAATAATAATTATTCACAGTTTTAATTCGATTAATTTCACATATCAATATATTAAATCGAAAAAAAGATATTTTTAAAAAAGACAAAATTTTGAAATTTTGTAACTCAAAAAATATTTTATCAATTTTAATAATATTTCATATTTACATTTCTACTAATAATGGTAACATGTTAACCAAATTTCGAGAAAATTCATTTTTTGACCAGTGCAGTTGAGAAAATTTGACCTATAATTATTAATTTTTAAAATATTAAAATAATACAAAATTATATAAATATATATATATTTAATTTATTAATTATTTATTTATCTATTTTTTTAAATTATTAAAAGTTTTTATTTAATTTACAGTTCAAGTTTATCTCCACGTGGTGAAAGTTGGGAAACATTAAAAATATTTTAATGGCTAAAGAAAGTGATTATCGAATTTCAACTGAAAATTCGTCTGTCATATTGGAGCGGCCATGTTTAATTTTAAAAATTTGATATTATATTCGTAATAAGCGACCCCAAAAACCCCCGAGTAACAAGTTTCAAGCGAATCTAATGATTTTTTAGAAAAATTGTCTGCCATATTGGATCCGCCATTTTGAATTTTAAAAATTGGACTTCTGATTCGTGATCAGCGACCCCTAAAACCCCCGAGTAACAAATTTCAAGCTAATCTTATGAGTTTTTGAAAAATTTGTCGGCCATATTGGATTTTCCATTTTGAATTTTGAAAATTGGATTTTAGATTCATAATCAGTGACCCCAAAAACCCCCGAGTAACAGGTTTCAAGCAAATTTAATGAGTTTTAAAAAAAATTGTCCGCCATATTGGATCCTCCGTATTGAATTTTTAAAATTGCACTTCAGATTCGTGAGCAGCGACCCCTAAAACCCCCGAGTAACAAATTTCAAGTTGATCTAAACACTTTTAACAATTTCGTACTTTCGAATCAAATTTTGAAAAAATTTGAACTTCTAACTCCATTTTTGAGCCGCCATTTTAACTTTTAATTTTCTCTATAGTCCTATCATCTAGGTTATATATCTATGTCACGTTATTTGTAACATTTGGAATTATTTTTCCGCTATTTCATAGTAGAAAAAATTGAAAATTAAACAAAAATTGGAAAAAAAATCGGACTTTTTTTATAAAAAACATTAATAAATTTTTTGTTTATAAATTTTTGACTTTTTTTAACGCCATTCGATAGAGCGCATATGAAAACATAAGAAATGATGATTCGTGAATTTTTCTATTGACTTTTAAGTACCGAAATAAGTCCTTAAACTTCATGTCAAAATTTTGTCCATTTGGGCGTTAAAGGGTTAAAAAAGTACAATAAAAAAGAAATCAATTTTTTTGACTCTCGCAATGGGAACTTCCCCTTAATTGGTTTTTATAAAAGCTTACCAAATTTTAATTTGCTATCTTAGGTCAATAAAGTAAGTTATAAGCTTCCTGATATGCCTTTTCATGTTAGTCGCGAGCCTTTTTATTATCAAAAACCATACAAAATTGAGTAATTCAATGTACCTATTTATCCAAAAACATGAACGGATATTTATAATGATATTTTGCGAACCGAATAAAAAACACTTGTAAATAACTTTAAGACATCATTTCAAAAAATTGAAATTAATATTTTTAAGGTTAAGTAAATAACAATTTAATATCTAATAATTACTATTCAAGTTAGTTTTAAGAGAAAGGAAAGGATCACCACAGCACAATTAACAACAACTAAATATATATATATATATATATATATATAAAGATCTAAAAACTTTATTTATAACAAAATAATGAAGAATATATAAAATAAATTTGCAATAAAAAGAATCTTTCATATATTACCATAATAAAAATAAATAATTACAAGAAAACTCACCTCTTAAAACTATAAAAATGCACATTGCAAGTAATTCGTTTTTTCAAACTTTTTTAATTCACAATAACTTTTTATTCACAAGAAATTTTGAAAAAGAGAAATCCCACCTGACAGCACGGCGAACACTACCAAGAATTACACTCGCGTAATTACAATAAAAAAAATTTATCAATAAACAAAAACTTTTTTTTAACTAACTTTTTAACTAACTTTAAATTGACATTCATTTTTCTTACTTTAATTAACATTTAAAAACTTTAATTCGTAATTTCAATTCAAAAAAATATATATAAATATACTTGTTTGACTCTCAACACAATGCACCAATAGCAAGCGTTGTCGCCGATACTGTTAGCCAATAGCGACCGTTATCATCTTAGCAAGAACCAATAATAAGCATTTTTATCGAATTTAAGCCAATGGCAAGCGTTATCATGTCATAAAATAGCAGATTTCTTATATAGGATAATGTGCTATGTTGTTGCTGTTTTCTGTATAATTTAATTTTAAATGTGCACTGAAAAAATAGATTTTGATGTGTTTCTATGTGTTTTGACTAGTCGGCTGAAGCTAGCAGTCGTACTCAGCATCAATGTTTAGGCGTCATCTACAAATATGCCTCTCCTTCAAATTTAGTAATACTTAATGATTTAAAAAACCATCGAATATTGTTATTTGAGAATAAATTGTACACTAAATAGCAAATTTAGTAAGTTTTTATTTATTAATTTCATCAATTAGTGGTAAAATTGCGCCTAAAGATTGGTGCTGAGTACGACTGCTAGTTTCATCCGGCTGTTTTGATTTGCAGTAAATTTTATTTTACAAAAAGACTACTATATCTCCAATGCCAAAGATTGGGAGGGACACAAAGCCTTTCGCTTAAAGAAAGTTGAAGTGAAAAATACAGAAAATTAAAATATTTTTTTATACTTTTTATGTAAAAAAAAGTCATCAAAATTATTTCAAATATAATTAAGTTTTATCATTCTAAGAATAGTTGTCATAACATATAATGAGAAATTTTGAATAGACGTAGATTAGAATTTACTAGCACTGCTGATCAGACCAGAAACGCTGGTCTATTCTAGACTATAGCGTGGAAGTTTCGTTTCAATTCTGAACAGCCTCTCGACAAGACCGTCTGCCCTGGGTCTAGAAAGACGTTAGACAGTCTATTAAGCGCTTGGTCAGCGCCCTAAAATTTTTCCACACGGGATCTCCTGTAGATGGAGTGTTTTAGGGTGATATCTGAAATAATTTCTTTTGAGAACCAGGGTGGATATTTTGAGGATTGGTTGCGTGATGAAAAAGTTGGGGTATGTTGAGACATATATATGTAGTGAAAACGTCAGTGATTGTGGATGCATTTTCGTTGACAGAGGTGTTTTGTAAAAGAGACGAAAAATCCAAATGGCAAAAATCCGCGTAAAGTGCAGAGTAGTCGCATTGTTTAAAATTAAGTCGAGATGATGTGGATAAAGTGGAAAAAGATGTTGTGATTAGTGGAACGATGTCATGTTTGGATAGCGTTATGGATAAGGGTGGATGATACTTACCAGGAGGAACAATAGGGTGGGGAGCCTCAAGGACAGACACGAAGCAATTGCCTAGAACTAGGACTAGAATATTACCTGTGATACACGGAAAAAATTTTTTACTGTGGGGAACAGCTAATTTCAAAAATAAATAACATAAAGAATTTATTCAACTAATTCAATGAATGATTTCCAATGCAGTAGTCAAACTGTTTCTCTGATATAGAGAAAATGAATTTCACTGGTCAGCCATATTGGAAATATTTGACAGTTTACCATTCTCATAGAAATTTCTCTAAAATCACAAATAATGTCAAATTTACATTTCTTACCTCTAAATACGTATTAGTTTACTAATTTTACATTTTATTAGTTATAATATAAAAAATATAATTAATAGAATTTAAATATACGCTTTGAACATTAATTTAAAAATGTTTTCATTCAAGTGTTATTTTGAGGTTATGTTGTTTTCAAAAGGTAACGCAAGAATTTACTTGACATAAATTTCATTTGGTATAAATCCCATTTAACATAATTTTCATTTGACATAAAGTTCATTTGACATAAAAGACATTTAACACAATATTCTCATTTGTCATAAAAGTCATTCAACAAAATTCACATTTGACATAAAAATCATTTTACACAAATTACATTTTACATAACAATATCGGCGCGAATTTTAAAAGTAACCAATTAGATATTATCAACAACATTGTGATTCGCCAATTTTGAAATTAGCGCCTATATTTCCATGTCAAAGATCCTTATGTAAAATAAAATCTATGACAACTGATTTTTTTATCAAATGAAAATTATGTGTAATGAGTTATCCGTCAAATGAAATTTATATCAAGTAAACTCTATGCCAAATGAGAATTATGTTAAATGACATTTATGCCAAATGAAATTTATATAAATTTAATTTTACATTAAATAATAATTATGTTAAATGATATTAACGTCAAATGAAATTTATGTCAAGCTAATTTTATCTCTAATGATATTTATGTCAAATGAGAATTACGTTAAATGACATTTATGCCAAATGAAATTGATGTCAAATGAATTTTATGACAAATAAAATTTACCTTAAATGAATTTTATATCAAAAGAAATTTATGTTAAATGATTTTTATGTCAATAGAAATTTATGTTACATAATTTTTATGTCAAATGGGAATTAAGTTATCTGAGTTTTATGTAACATAATATTTCTGTTTAATGAATTCTATGACAAATGATATTTATGTTAAATGGTTTTTGTGTACAATGAAATTTATGTCAAATAATGTGCATATTATGTGAATTTTAAGTTAAGTAGTTTTATATCAAATATCTATTTGGTCAAAAAAGATTTCGGGAATAAGCATGCGTTTAAAATTTCTTAAGGTTGTGTAGTAATGAAAAAGTGTTTCAAGATTCTGCCTTAGAGTTACACAGATGTTGAAGTGTAAGCGTGTTACATTTTTTTAAGAAAGATGGGACTTTGAAATCGCCTATAATTAAAATTTTTGAGTTTAATGTAATTAATTGATGAGAAAATAAATCAAAAATCTTTTGAAAATTTTGAGACGCATGCTTATTCCCGAAATCTTTTTTGACCAAATAGATATTTGATATAAAACTACTTAACTTAAAATTCACATAATATGCACATTATTTGACATAAATTTCATTGTACACAAAAACCATTTAACATAAATATCATTTGTCATAGAATTCATTAAACAGAAATATTATGTTACATAAAACTCAGATAACTTAATTCCCATTTGACATAAAAATTATGTAACATAAATTTCTATTGACATAAAAATCATTTAACATAAATTTCTTTTGATATAAAATTCATTTAACGTAAATTTTATTTGTTATAAAATTCATTTGACATCAATTTCATTTGTCATAAATGTCATTTAACGTAATTCTCATTTGACATAAATATCATTAGAGATAAAATTAGCTTGACATAAATTTCATTTGACGTGAATATCATTTAACATAATTATTATTTAATGTAAAATTTAAATTTATATAAATTTCATTTAGCATAAATTCCATTTAACATAATTCTCCTTTGGCATAAAATTTACTTGACATAAATTTCATTTGGTATAAATCCCATTTAATATAATTTTCATTTGACATAAAGTTCACTTGATATAAATTTCATTTGACGGATAACTCATTACACATAATTTTCATTTGATATAAAATTCAGTTGTCATAGATTTTATTTTACATAAAGATCATTTGACATGGAAATATATTCGCTAATTTCAAAATTGGCGAATCACAATGTTGTTGATAATATCTAATTGGTTACTTTTAAAATTCGCGCCGATATTGTAATGTAAAATGTAATTTGTGTAAAATGATTTTTATGTCAAATGTGAATTTTGTTGAATGACTTTTATGACAAATGAGAATTGTGTTAAATGTCTTTTATGTCAAATGAACTTTATGTCAAATGAAAATTATGTTAAATGGGATTTATACCAAATGAAATTTATGTCAAGTAAATTTTATGCCAAAAGAAATTTATGTTAAATGATTTTTATGTGAATAGAAATTTATGTTACATAATTTTTATGTCAAATGGGAATTAAGTTATCTGAGTTTTATGTAACATAATATTTCTTTTTAATGAATTCTATGACAAATGATATTTATGTTAAATGGTTTTTGTGTCCAATGAAATTTATGTCAAATAATGTGCATATTATGTGAATTTCAAGTTAAGTAGTTTTATATCAAATAACTATTTGGTCAAAAAAGATTTCGGGAATAAGCATGCGTCTCAAAATTTTGTGTGGATGTAGAGGGAGGTATATATAAAAGTATAATTACTAAGGTGATTGAGAAAGAATAAAAAATGTTAACCGAAACAAGGTTTAACGAATCAATGGTCTCTGGTGGTAGTTTGATAGCTAAGGATTGAACTTGAATGGAAGGAGAGATAGCTAAAAGTACGCCTCCTCCGCGGCGATTTGTGCGTTCATCTCAAAAAATATTGAAAGAGTGCAAGGAAAACAATAAATCAAGATTCACATTGGCGTTAAACCAAGTTTCAGTTAGAGCAATAATATTAAAAAAATTGAAATCTTAAAAATTGTTCACTTGAAAAAATTTAAAGTTCAGTCCTCGAACGTTTTGATAAAAAATATTTATATGTTGGAAATAGATGGGTTTGGAGTTGTTGTTGATGTTGACACAATCTTCGGGGTTCCGTTGACGTGGCGAATTTTCAAATTTGTTTCTCCTTGTCGTAAACGGGTTTGAAGTTGTAATTTGACTTGTTGATAGATTTCTTGTTGTCTTCGAGTTCGTTCCATGGTGAATGAGACTTTGTTGTATGAATTGAACTTGAAAGTAATTAATAACAACTATCATTTTTTCGATTTTTTAATATCGAAAATACTTTTATACTTACATCTTAGTCATAGGATTTTTTGTGCAAAATATGCTAAAATGTGCCTAAATAACATGCAATACTCAATTATACAAAGTTTAAAAACAATTCATTACAAAATGTAAACTTTGGAAATTGGCGATTTTAAAAATTTTTTGAAAACATTTTTATACTTAAATCTTAGTTATAGGACACTATTTTTTGCAAAATTATGCTAAAATGTGACTAAATAACATGTAATACTTAATTTCAGAAAGTTTAAAAACAATTCATTAAAAAATGTAAAATTTGGAAATTTAGCGATTTTTTGAATTTTTTGAAATCGTTTTTATACTTACATCTTCGTTATAGGACAGTATTTTTTAAAAAATTATGCTAAAATTTGTCTAAATAGCATGTACAGTAGATTTCAAAAATGCCTTCCTAGTATAAACGTGTCGCACTCATATGTTCTCATGGAAACATATGAGTGCGACACGTTCAAACTA
Source organism: Leptopilina heterotoma (assembly GCF_015476425.1). NCBI lineage: Eukaryota > Metazoa > Arthropoda > Insecta > Hymenoptera > Figitidae > Leptopilina > Leptopilina heterotoma. The sequence continues at coordinate 2,321,146 of NW_025110849.1, forward strand.
AGAAGGCATAATTGAAACCTACTGTAATACTCGATTGTAGAAAGTTTGAAAGCATTTTTAAAAAACTGTAAAATTTGAAAATTTTTGATTTTTTAATTATTTGAAAAAATTGAATATCTCCCGTTCTAATTAATATTTTTTAAATCTGTAAATTTATAAACCTTCCTTGGCCCAAGGTCAAACATTCTGCCAAATTTGGTTTCAAACGGTTCAGCCGTTTTTAAGTGATGCGCGAACAAACATTCTGTGACATACATACATACACACATACATACATCCATACATACATATGTTGTGGTCAAAGTCCGGAGTGCGGGCAATTCGCGGATTGACCGGTCATTTCGCAGTTTGCCCGAGCACTTTTGGGCAAAGTCCGAAATACTGGTTTTGTATTGTACTTTGCCCAAGTGTTGGCGGGCAAACTGCGGAGTGCCCAAGCTGCTTTGGGCAAAGTCTTAAATTTTGTTTTTATATTGTACTTTGCCCAAGTGTTGGCGGACAAACTGCGGAGTGCCCAAATCGCTTTGGGCAATGTTGGAAGTAAGAAATTTTAGGAATTAAAATAAATTATTTTCCATATATAACATGGTAAAATTTATTGTTATTATTCCTTTTTATATAGAATGGTAACATGGTAAAATTTATTGTTATTATTCCTTTTTATATAGAATATATTCGTCAGACAAAATTAAAATTAATTTAAACTTTACTATTAATTATTTAATTACTTATATTATTTTAATTGGTCACACATGATAGAAAAAAAAATTTATTTCACTTATTACACCTTTGCTTATACAAGTCGACTATAATACTGTCGTTAATTCGCATCTATTATATTTAAAATCAATTTTCAATCAATTAATTCAAAATATATAGACAAAGGCCCGTCTTCGTTTACACTCTACAACCTGTACATCACAATAAAACAAAAGATACATTCAAAGGAAGAAATATAAACATAGCAATAATTACGAGTTTCCATTTATTCATACTTTTTCATTAATAGTAAAGTTTAAATTAATTTTAATTTTGTCTGACGAATATATTCTATATAAAAAGGAATAATAACAATAAATTTTACCATGTTATATATGGAAAATAATTTATTTTAATTCCTAAAATTTCTTACTTCCAACATTGCCCAAAGCGATTTGGGCACTCCGCAGTTTGTCCGCCAACACTTGGGCAAAGTACAATATAAAAACAAAATTTAAGACTTTGCCCAAAGCAGCTTGGGCACTCCGCAGTTTGCCCGCCAACACTTGGGCAAAGTACAATACAAAACCAGTATTTCGGACTTTGCCCAAAAGTGCTCGGGCAAACTGCGAAATGACCGGTCAATCCGCGAATTGCCCGCACTCCGGACTTTGACCACAACACATACATGCATACAGTTAAAAGGGACCTACGGTCCGAAAAAATCGATTTTCATTTTTTTATTGATTCTTATAGTAAATAGGCCGCTCTTTCCAACGCATTAAACTGCAGCTTTCTAGCTGCATTAGTTTTTTCACAATTTCACTTCAAAGTTAGGTAAGACTTTGACAAAAAAATACAACAAAATCAAGTTTGACAAACTTTTCTGAAATTAATCAAATTCACTTGAAACTCGTTACTCGGGGGTTTTCGTGGTCGCTGATTACGAATCCGTTGTTAGTTTTTGAAAATTCAAAATGGCGGATCCCATATGGCGTATGACTTATTTAAAAATTGATCAGATTCGCTTGAAAATCGTTACTCGGGGGTTTTTGGGGTCGCTGATTACAAATATCATGTTATTTTTTAAAAATTCAAAATGGCGGATCCAATAGGAGGGATGACTTTTTTAAAAATTGATCGGATTCGTTTGAAATTCGTTACTCGGGGGTTTTTAGGGTTGCTGATTACGAATCCGATGTTAGTTTTTAAAAATTCAAAATGGCGGATCCAATATGGCGGACGAGTTATTTACAAATTATACGGATTGACTTTTCAGAAATTTTAAATGTATGGTTTTAATACAAATATGTATATGGTCTTTTAAATGAACAAACAGAATATTCATAACTTTATTATTTATTTTACAAATTTACTTTAATGAAGAACACAACTAAAAAGACGTGAGACAAAGAAAAACACAATAAAGAACTTAAGATTAAGAATTTAAAAGATTATAATCTTAAAAAATTCACAAATTTAGAATGATTAAAACTTTGTATTTTAAAATTAATTCTGCTTCTTACATATTTTTTTCTTGGATTTAACTTTTGTATCTGATATATCAGTTTTTCTTTTCTTTGTCACGGTAACCAAACTCTTTTCTTTTATTTACGCGCAGTAAACATAAGTTTTGTCACTAATGACAAAATGTTAACTTTGTCCCACCACCGATGGTGTTTGTTACATAATAAATTAATAAATGCTTCCTTTGAAGCTACTGCATTAAGAAAAATGCTTGAAATAAAATAACTGCAAGAACAAAATAACTATATGACATTCGTAAGAACAATTAAACACATCATTAATACAAATAAATACTAATTGACATATAGATCCAGAAACCCATCTGTTTCCTAATCATCGACCCCAAAGTACCCCTAAAGTAAAAAATTAATATGTGAATCCAAACATTTTTTTAAACTACGTCCACTATACTGAATCCGATATTTTGAATTTCGAAAAACGAACATCGGATTCTTAATCAGTGACCTCGTTTTCGGTGTCAACGAAATTTTTTAGTTTTACACGAATTTGAACAAATTTTAAATATTGTCCTCCATATTGGAACCGACATTTTGAATTTTGAAAAACGAACATCGGATTTATAATCAGCGACCCCAAAAACCCCCGAGTAACGATTTTCAAGCGAATCCGATCAATCTTTAAAAAAGTCATCCGCCATATTGGATCCGCCATTTTGAATGTTTAAAAACTAACATCGGATTCGTAATCAGCGACTCTAAAAACCCCCGAGTAACGATTTTCAAGCGAATTCGATCAATTTTTAAAAAAGTCATCCGCCATTTTGAATGTTTAAAAACGAACATCGGATTTATAATCAGCGACCCCAAAAACCCCCGAGTAACGATTTTCAAGCGAATCCGATCAATTTTTAAAAAAGTCATCCGCCATTTTGAATGTTTAAAAACTAACATCGGATTTATAATCAGCGACCCCAAAAACCCCCGAGTATCGATTTTCAAGCGAATCCGATCAATTTTAAAAAAAGTCATCCGCCATATTGGATCCGCCATTTTGAGTGTTTAAAAACTAACATCGGATTCGTAATCAGCGACCCCAATAACCCCCGAGTAACGAGTTTCAATTCATTAATACGTTCACAAGTATCAAAATCAACTTGCTAAACTTCAAAGTGGTTTTTCTCGAAATCTGTTTTTCAGATCGTAGGTCCCTTTTAACTGTCTGTGTCACATATATAGATTACAGAATTTTTTAAAATCATCGAGCAACCAGCTTTAGACGGTTTTCACTGGAATGACCCATCGAGAAGTCATTTTTCGCAGTATTTGGTGCGCTGAATCCGAATCTGGCAACGAAAACCTTCCATTACGTCAGGATTTTGAGAAAAGTGGGGGTAAATTCTTAAAAATCATGTTTTTCGCAGTTTTTGAAAATTTCTACCGGGTAAATCCGACGTGCTAGAGACTTGTCATAGGAGTCAAATAAAAGCTTAAACCCTCTACTTTACAAAGATATAGCGATATTGCTAGCAACAAACTAAATTACCCAATGGGAAATTAACCATTGGCGCAATAATGGTCCTTTATTGGGAGCCAGCAGTACCAATGATGGTGCAATAATAGCAACCAATATTAGGCTACTATTGCCAGAGTCTTGGGATGATCACGACTTTGCCAAGCATTGTCAGCCAATATTGGATCACTATTGGCTGCCAAGACAAATGCTGCACTTTCCAAGCCTTGCATATTCATTGGCAACAAAGATTGGACCAATATCAATGACCAATTAATTACCAATGCTTTAAAAGCAAATTAATGCTTGGTTATTTCGCTTGCTGGGTGTAAAATCATGATACCTCGGATTAGCGTTAAAAAACATGATACCTCGGTTTTGATTTGAAAAACATGACATATCGTCGTTTGGTTTGAAGAACATGACACGTCGAAAACAAAAAATTTTTATTCAAATTTTGGTTGGTACCACTGACCGCGAAATTTAAAATGTGTCAAATATTTGAAACTTATATGAAATAAATAATTTCGCTTCATAATATGTCAGGTCGAAGGAGAATAAGGTAAAATAATTTTTTATAACAACAGTTACAATTCATAAGAATATCAATTCGAGAAATGCAAATTAGCGAAACAACAATTACCAAAAATAACAACTCATAACAAAACAATTTCGCAAAAATTAACAATTAGCAGAAGCATCTATCAATTCTTTAGACTGTTAATGCGAAGAAAGCAAGTTTGCAAAAATAACAGTGAAAAAATTAATATTTTGTAAGAATGGAAATTTGCAAAAATGACAATTTACAAAATAACAATTGGCGAAAATAACAATTCTGTGACTTCCAATTCGCTATAAATCAAACTCTTTAAATTTAAACTTGAAATTCCACATAGAACTGAATGTATCCCCGATTCAAATTAAACTTAGCTTGATGATTTTTAATTTGACATGTCAAGTAGAATGTAGTATTCGAGAATCCAAATTGAACCAAGTAGATACTTAAACTTAATTTTTGTATTTGGAATTGCAAGCTGATACTTTTAGTATGTGCGAACTTGGAAATGCAAGTAGAAATTATAAGATTAGAAATCCATGTTAAAACAAGTCGAAACAAAAATTGAAGAGGACAATCCAGAATAAATCCATTTCAATTTTATATTGGATATTCATTTCAGTTACATAAATCGGATTTCGAAGTTAAAACTAGTAGACACCAGTAGATCCATGTTCAATTTCTACTAGTCTCAACTGGTTCTTTAATATAGGGAATTAAAATAAATTTCATGTCGTGAAATATTTAAAATTATATGAGTAAAGTGCAAGATTTTACTTTGATTTTAATCTCTTATCATATATTTTTAAAAAATGTAATATAACAAATCATTTTAAATTTCGCGGTCAGTGGTACCAAACAAAATTTCAATAAAAAATTTTTGTTTCGACGTGTCATGTTCTTCAAACCAAACGACGATATGTCATGTTTTTCAAATCAAATCCGAGGTATCATGTTTTTCAACGCTAATCCGAGGTATCATGATTTTACACCCAGCAAGCGATTTATTGGTTACCAATACTGAACCAACGTTTAAAATCAATATTTTACAAATACCAACATATAGCAAAAATTTTTCAAAAAAAAAATTAAATTACTAATCTAAAGAAAAAAATAATTAATTTAATTGGAACACTCTGTTAAAAACAGAATGTGATAACAATCAGACAAAGATAATATTTGTCTACGTTTGAGAATGCAAGCGTCTCTTCTTATATAGAACTGGTAACACAACTTGCTAACGAGAGGAAGAAACTTTGGTGCACCCTGGTGGCACTTATCCAAAGTAATTTGGAGCATATACTTTGAAGCAGCGCGGGACATTTCAAAATCGAACACCAGGGTGCGCCAGAGCTTCTTTCACTCACTAGCAAGTTGTGTTACCAGTTCTATATAAGAAGAGACACTTGAATTCTCAAACTTAGACAAATTTTGTCTTTGTCTGATTTTTATCACATTCTGTTTTTAACAGAGTGTTCTAATTAAATTAATTTTTTTTTCTTTAGATTAGTAATTCAATTTTTTTTTGAAAAACTTTTGCTATGTGTTGGTATTTGTAAAATATTGATTTCAAACGTTGGTTCAATATTGGTAACCAAGCATTAATTTAATTTTAAAGCATTGGTGAATAATTGGTCATTAATATTGGTCCAATCTTTGTTGCCAATGAATAACCATGGCTTGGAAAGTCCGGCATTTGCCTTGGCAGCCAATAGTGATCCAATATTGGCTGCCAATGCTTGGCAAAGTCGTGATCATCCCAAGACTCTGGCAATAATAGCCCCATATTAGTTGCCAATGTTTGACCAAGAAAAAACTGTTGGCAGCCAATATTGGTCCATTATTTAGCCAATGGTGAGCATTGGCAATTTCCCATTGGGTAGCCATCAAAAATAATTTTTTTAACAGTTGTCAAGTATAAAAATTGATTGACACTGCCTGTAAATAAAACTATTTTGAAAACTAATTGGATTCGCTTAAAATTTGTTATTTAGAAGTTTCCAGGGTCGCTGATTACAAATATGTTGTCAGATTTTGAAAATTTAAAATGTCGGATCCAGTATGACGGACTACTTGTTAAAAATCGATTCAAATTGCCTCTAACTCGATACTCGAGGGTTATCGGGGTCGTTGATTATGAATCTAACCACAGATTTTTTATTTTGACATCATAATTGTAATCAACGACACCCAAAACACCAGAGTAATAAATTCTAAGCGAATCCAAACATTGTTTAAAATAGTTGTATTTTCAGACAGTGTGAGTCCATTTTTATGCTTGCTAACTGTTTAAAAAATCATTTTTGACGGTTAATTTAGTTCGTTGTTAGCAACCCAGTAAAAAAAAAAGTATTCAGAATAGAGAAAAAGTATTGGTGGAGACGTTCGGTGAATGCGTTTTCGCGACAAAACCGTATTGGTGGGTTACGGTGAATACATTTTGCTTACCGTGAATACATTTTTTTTAAACTCTCGTTTTAAAGATTCATAAGCAAAGTTGAGAATATTTATAAAGAGCGTAAGTGACCTGAAGTATAAAAATGACGATTGCGAGAAGGAAATAAGAAATTTTGAGAAAAAATGAAAAATTAAATGTGACAAACCTACAACGTATGATGATGAAAAGGAACATTGACGATACCGACAGAAACTTGAGAAATCCAAGTAAATGTATGTGAAACAGTAAGTTCCGCCGGTAACGTCAAAGTTCCTTTTAATCATCGTACGTTGTAGGCACAGAAAAGCATATGGTAATTGATCAACATTTGACAATCTGTTTGTCACATTTAATTTTTCGTTTTTTCTCAAAATTTCTTATTTCCTTCTCGCAATCGTCATTTTTATACTTCAGGTCACTTACGCTCTTTATAAATATTCTTAACTTTGCTTATGAATCTTTAAAACGAGAGTTTAAAAAAAATGTATTCACGGTAAGCAAAATGTATTCACCGTAACCCACCAATACGGTTTTGTCGCGAAAACGCATTCACCGAACGTCTCCACCAATACTTTTTCTCTATTCTGAATACTTTTTTTTACTGGGAATATCGCTATATCTTCGTATACCCAGTGGGCACACTTGTTCAAAAGACGTCCTAAGGATGTCTTTTTGCTGACGTCTTTTGGACTTGTACAAAAAGACGTCTTAAAGACGTCCTATACATGTTCTATGTCTTGGCCATTAGATGTCTTTAAGATGTCTAAAAGACGTCGTTTTCATTCAACATTTGAAAATAGAAAAATTTCCATAAATAGAAAATATTATTTTCAACTTGGACTTAGAAATTCATGAATATAAAATTCATTGGAATTTTTCTAATTTAAATTAATTTTATTGACAAGTGAGATCGTTAACTTTGTAGAGGTTCATATCTGTCTTGAACGGCTGAGGTGCTTAAGGCGCAGTGCTTCAAGCCCAAGGTATCAGAGTTCAATCCCAGCTTCTTTGGTCGAATGCTAAAAACATCGAATAGTCAATTTATCGAATGTTAAAAACGTCGAATTATCATTTCGTCGAATGCTCAAAACATCGAATGGACAAAACGTGGAATGTTCAAAACATCGAATCGTCAACTGGTCGAATGCTAAAAACGTCGAATTCTCAAATGAATTCTCGAATGCTCTAAACATCGAATCGGTAAATGGTCGAAAGCTGAAAACGTCGAATTGTCAATTGGTTGAATGCTAAAAACGTCGAATTCTCAAATGGCCGAATGCTCAAAACGTCGAATCGGCAAAAATTTGAAAAATTTGCTTGGTTTAAGTTAATGTTGACTTACATCAAACAAATAATTCGACCATTTGAGAATTCGACCAATTGACAATTCGACGTTTTGAGCATTCGAACATTTGAGAATTCGACGTTTTTAGCATTTGACCATTTGACGATTCGACGTTTAAAGCATTCGATCAATCTACAATTCGACGTTTTTAGCATTCGACCAGTTGACGATTCGATGTTTTGAACATTCGACGTTGATGTTTTGTCCATTCGATGTTTTGAGACTTCTGTTTGCACACTCGGATCGAACACACGTGTTATTTTTACTTGTGAAGTTTTGTTGTTTTTTGATATAATTTGTGCTCAGTGGTGATTAGATTGATTCTCAACCAATATTGGTTGTCTGTTGAGTTTTCATAAAGTATTTATATTGCCTATTTTTATCTTGTGCGCTCTCTTCTAGGTTAATGCCAGCCACAGGGCTGTGCGTGTAAAGTTGAGTCTCCAATGTGAGAGAAGGTGCGCATCGATGTTCATAGCTATAGGTATACTAAAGTACGATGTGGTATATCTATAGCTATGAACATCGATGCGCACCTTCTCTCACATTGGAGACTCAACTTAATACCGAAGCATGGACTCGGATATGTCCGATATGCTTATTGACGGGGTGAATGATCACTCAAACATTGATCCGGAAGTGGAGAAAGCTGCAAAAGGTTAGCTTTTTATTCAAAGTAACGGCAAAAACAGTAGATCGCGTCATAATTCACAACGTCGTCAAATTCAGACCCCTCAGCAAAGCGCATTTGCGATGCAAGCGATAAAATCAAGGAAAAAACCAATTCGACAAATGCGTCCAATAAAGGCGACGGAAAAATTCGAAAACCTTCGAAATACGAGAACTTAAACAAAGATTAACAGAGATTGCAAAATTATCGACGCAATGAGATTTAATCGCAAAAAAATCGAAGAAGGAAAACCCACTTCTTACGAACCTTCGACTACCATCCTTCTCACTTTTCAGGGCACCACTCTCCCAGAGCGTGTTGCCATCTTTAAAGGCTCTAGCCTGGTTCGTCCATACATTCCTGACCCTCGCATGTGTCTTCAATGCCTGCGTTTTGGACACATTGCTAAAACATTGCCGGTCCAAAACTAGATGCCGTGAATGCAGTAGCTTGACGCCACATGACGATGTGAATCAATGCACCAACGCATCAGGACCTCCGAAATGTGTGAACTGTACACGGAGAGAAAAAAAAGTAAACGGCTCTACCTGTCGGTAGAGCGGTTGCGTTAAATGCGAAACAGCCGTTCAACTTGAGGTTAAGCACGCTGCTTACTCTCGAGGGGAGAACGGTTCTCCTTTTTGGGGAAAGCGGGTACACTTTTTGGAAAGTAAGCGGCTCTATTTGTGTGGAGAAGAGAACCGATACTCCTCAAAAAGTATAACCGTTCGACGTTTGCGGCGCTACTGCTGTGCTTTATAAAGGGAAAACAGCGCTCTCTTGCCAAATCAAACGGCTCTCTTTTTTTCTCTCCGTGTAATGGCCCACACAAAGCGACTTCAAAACTACGCCGGGAATTTATCTTTCAAAAGGAAGTCCGCTATTACGCGACACTTCACAAAACCTCTTTCGATAAGGCCAAAGAAATTCTGCGACCAAAGAAAAACTCGAATTTATCGGGTACCTTCGACTTCTCGAAATTTCCTGATCTAGGTGACTGCCCAACTCCTTCCACATCCCAGACTGACAATCACGATTCTCAAAGACGTACGTTCTCACAAGTATCTTCTCAAAAGAACTACACACAATCATCTTCAAAAGATCATAAATCTTCAAAAAACACGAAAAACACATCATCATCTTTTTTCGCCACCAACTGGAACAATGGCAGGTCGCCAAGTCTCTTACCCAATGGTTTTGCAATTTCCAACTCTGCAACTAGCTCTTCAACTCATACACCTCCTCCAGTTAATCCTTCTCCCCCTTAGAATCCCTCTCCTCCTTCCTTTCTTGGTTGAACAACCATGTCACTAACCTTTCCTCCAACTCCTCTCCTGAAACTGCTAAAAATAACCAAGCACTCTTCACAAAAATTACAGAAAGCCTCCGACTTTTACTTGAACCTACAAATCACAATCACAATAATGGACAATCTCTCTAAAGTAAACATACTGCAATGGAATTGTCGTGGTGTCTTTAATAAGACACACGAAATTGACAAACTCAACAGTAAATTCGATATCCTTCTTCTCTGCGAAACATTTCTGAAACCAGATAAACGCGATAATCTTAACACTTTAAAACAGTTTAACATTATTAGATCTGACAGATCCGTAAATAAAGGTGGCGGCCTTGCTGTTGCCATCCCTAAAAATTTAACCTTTTCTAAAATTCAAACAATTTACACTCAGGAGGATGTACTTGAGACCTTAGCTGTCTCAATAGAATCCTCTTTAGGTAAACTTTTAATAATCTCTATTTATAGAGTCCCAGGAAAGCAAACGCCTGTTAACTGTTGGAAATCTCTCTTTAATTCTATTAAAAATTCAGGCTTCAGATCCGTCTTCTTAGGAGGTGACTTAAATTGTCACAGTACTTTGTGGGGCGGTTCTCAGACTTGCTTTAATGGGAATAACTTATGCGATTAACTAGACACCACTGACTTCATTCCTTTAAATAACGGTTCCTTTACTCATATATAGGCCGTCCTCCGAACCCTGGTTCGGCGTTAGACCTAACTTTTGTTATCTCAGATTTATACACGCTTTCTTCCTGGACTGTTCATGATGATGCATTGGGTAGTGATCACTTCCCAATTTTTACATCTCTAGACATTTCAATACCAATTTCCACGTTTTCTTCGCATAAGTATAATCTTAAAGCGATAAAATGGCCACACTTCACAGAAAATCTTCGTTTATCGATAAACTCTAATCCTGATATTTTAAACACTTTAGATCCAATTTCTGACTATAATAATTTCACAGACCTTGTCGACAATTCAATTAACAGTATTTGTCCTTAACGTAAACCTATTTATTCAACTCAGCGTAACAATACTCTACCCAAAAGCTCCATTGTCCCTGCGCCTTGGTGGGATAATAAATGTGACGAAGCAATCAAAAAACGTAAATTAGCACTATCAAATTATAAAAAGTCTTCCAATTACACAAATTTTCTTGAATACAAGAAATCGGAAGCAATAGTTAAGCGGACGATTAATGAAGCTAAACGCCAATCTTTTAAATCATTTTGTGAAACTCTTAACCCCTTAGCAGTGTAGTCAAAATAAGCTTTTCGTGCCACAAATGTGCAAAAAAAATTTTTTTTTTAATTACTTGGTATTATTATATTTTCTGTTTTCGGGGTCGCTGAATCCGAATATTTGATCAAAATTTAAAAAATCCAAAATGACGGCTTTAAAAATTTAAAAGTTTCCTGATTTGACTAAAAATGCTCACTTGGGGGGTTTTTGGGGTCGCTGATTTCGAATATCTGGTTAAAATTTTAAAATTCAAAATGGCGACTTCAAGATGTCAACTAAAAATTTAAAAGTTTACGAATGTGGTTATAAATAGTTATTTGAGTCTTTTGGGCAGGAAGGAAGAGTAAGGAGACCGAACTCTGTGTAGAAAGCGCTTTAAAAATCTCAGAGAAATATGCACGAAAAGTGCCAGGCTCACTGCGTTCTAGTCGACTTCCAATTAAGTTGATCATGCGCATAAGCTGTGTTGTGTCTCTGTTTCTCGTAAAAATTGTGCGAGTGAGATGTAAGTTCTAATGTTTACATTTAGCCGGTCTTAGTGAGATACATACATATATACAATACATTTCGTTTAAATAATTATTTATTTATTTTATTTAAAAATTGTCGTGTTGTGTGCCAGGATGTAAAGAAAGAAAAAGAGTCTAAAAACATTAGTCTCTTCTATCCTTCTACGGTATGTAAATAGACTCTAGTTATAAACACAATTCTTCTTAACCATTTTCGCAAAATTTTTTCCTTTTCATAAATATATTATTAAATTATTTTGAAGATCTAAATAATATCACAATTGCAAATAAATAAATTTGCTTTTAAAATTAACACTGTTTAAACTATGTAATATTTACCTTGACATAACCACACTTTTCATCTATGTCAACACTGAACTTTAGTTCAATGCGCATGATCGACTTAATTGGTGATCAACTAGAACACAGTGAGTCTGGCACTTTTCGTGCATATTTCTCAGACAGTTGTAGAAGCAGAGTTCGGTCTCCTTACTCTTCCTTCCTGCTTTTGGGGTTTATATTTTTATATATGTACACGGAGAGAAATCTGTTGCGAATAATGCATAGAGTAGAGGTTATGAATATAGCATAAGCACTTACTAGCGAAAAGTATAAGAGGTCCGCCTGAATATCAGTCGACTCCGCCTAATATTCAGGCGGACTCGAGCAATAAATAGGCTCTCTGTTAGGATTTTAGCATCAAAGAATCTATGGAAAAAGTATATGAAAAGTTTCGAGCATTAATCCTAACAGATTTCTCTCTGTGTATAATATATTTTACATATATTATATTTTTATATTTATATATATTTACACGAACTATTTAAAACACCGCTCTTAGTCAAATCCGGAGTCACAAACTATTTAATTTAATTACTATTATTAAATATTTTAATATAGACCGATTTTGAGTATTTCACAATGTTTTAAAACATCGGACATATTAATTCCTCTGCTTTAAGTTTTAAGAACTAATTTGAGAACTTTAAATTTTTTTAGTTGCCATTTTTGAGCCGCCATTTTGAATTTTTGATTAAATATTTGGATTTAGAGACCTCAAAAACCCCCGAATTAGCAATTTCAACCAAATTCGTAAACTTGAAAAAAAATTTGGTCGCCATTTTGAAGCCGCTATTTTGAATTTAAAAATTTTAACCAAATATTCGAATTCAGCGACCCCAAAAACCCTCAAGTAAACATTTCTAGTCAAATCCGTAAACTGTTAAATTTTTTTGGTCGCCATTTTGGAGCCGCCATTTTAAATTTTTAATTTTTGACTAAATATTTGGATTTAGAGACCTCAAAAACCCCCGAATAGGCATTTTCAGTTAAATTCGTAAACTTAAAAAAAATTTTGGTCGCCATTTTGGGGCAGTTCAAAAAATACGTAACGCTTTAGGGGGGAGGGGGGGTCAAGCTATTTGTTACGGTCAGCAAAAAAAATGTCGCTAATGTATACAACATTGCGTTACATGGGGGAGGGGGGGTCCAAATTTCCGAAAAATAGCGTTACGTATTTTTTGAACGGCCCCTTTGAAGCCGCCATTTTGAATTTAAAATTTTCAATAACAGATTTGGATTCAGCGACCCCGAAAACCTCCGAGTAGACATTTTTAGCAAGATTCGTTAACTTTTATATATCTTTTTTTTCGATACCGCTATAGCGGTCATACACACTGGGGGCACGAATTATTTTTGCCTCTATAGACGTCAAACACTGTGAAGGAGTTAATAGACATACTTCTATTTCAAAAATTTGGTCAGTTATCAAAAGCTTTAAGCATCGCTTTACTCAACCACCAACAGCTTCATGCTCGGCAGATAAGGAAGTAATAAGTAAACTCCATTCCTTAATCGATGAACTCTACCCCCCAACGGTTTTCCATGACAATTTTCCTAGCAATTTTGCTCACAATCCCTTCTTAGAAGCTCCCTTTTCTATAGAAGAACTTAAAAAACCAATGCTTCAGCTAAAACCAAATCATCTCCGGGTCTCGACAAAATAGATTACAATATTATCAAACACTTCCCAGATGAAGCCCTTTCAGCCTTTTTATCAATTCTTAATAGAATCATTTGTAATTATGTTTTTTCCCCCACATGGAATATCTTTCAAATTTTTTTCCTTCCAAAATCGACACCTAGTAAATTCCGTCCTATCTCTTTAGCTTTCTGTCTCTTTAAAATCACAGAAAAAGTCATTTACAATAGATTGAGTTGGTATGTCGAACGTAACAAAATCCTGAGCCCATATCAATTTGGTTTTAGAAAGAGTAGATCGTGTACGGATAACCTTACATTGATTTCAACGGAAGTATGGACTATGCTATTTATACTAGAAACCTCCATTCCTGCATTCCTCCAGATTGCATAATTTTAGAATTCGCAGATGACCTAACGGTCACTTGCCGATCCTCCAATCTGAACCAAATCATAACTTCACTTCAAACTAGTTTAAATTCACTCTCCAATTATCTGTTGGACAGAGGACTGGAAGTCTGCCCAGAAAAAACTAAGTTGGTTATTTTTGGCAACAAGAAAATAAACTTGGACAATCCCACACTCATTTTATCTTTAAATAATATTATCATCAAACCCTCACCTTCAGCTAAATACCTCGGTATTACCTTTAATCAACCCGGTTCATCCGATTCTCACTTTAGTTATTTATGCGACAAAAGTAGAAAAATTTTAAATGTCTTAAAAGTAAGGGAAGTGTTCCGGTTGTGGGCACCCTTTTGTTTTTGCCTCATAACATTTGTCCATGTGCATATTATACGAATATATGTGTACGAATTTAAAGCTAGAGGTCTAAGGTGACTGGGAGTGAAGGAATTAAATTGATTGCTTTAAACAAAAAAGTTTTATTAAAAATTTAGTGAAATGGAAATTTTTTGACAAAAAAATTTTGGTACCCGGTTGTGGGCACCCTTAAAAAATCCGCTAAAAATGGAAAAATATTAAAGGAAACCAACACAAATAAAGAAGAAATGAAAGTTTCTTTATTTTAAGAGACTTGTTTATATTTGTTTTGTTATCAATACGAAAAGTCCGTATTGTCAACGAACACGACTTGCAAACTTGTAAAGTCTGCTTGCCGTCATAGTTTACGTATGGGTGCCCACAACCGGCGCACTTCCCCTACTCAGTGGCACATGGTGGGGAGCGGATCCCAAACTGTTGGTTCAGATTTTTGACTCCTTAATTAGAAGTGGATTTGATTTTGGATCTGCTTCCTTCAACTTTAAATCTCATAAAAAATTTTCTCGTCTTGAAAAAATCCGCAACCAAGCTCTTCGACTAGCCGTAGGCTATAGAAATAGCACCCCAATCAACGTAATGCAGGCTGAATGTTGTGAACCCCCCTTAAGATCTAGATTTAATTTCCTCGCAAAGAAGTACCTTTGTAGAACTTTCTCTAATTCAAACCACCCTTTACCGGACAGACTCTCAGAACTTTTGCGTCTCATTCATAACTCGAATGCTAAATATAATTATCCTCTCTTAATTGCTTTTGAAAAATCGAAAAATCACAGCGAACTCATTAGAAGTAATGACATCGATCCTTACTTCGAATTCCTCTATGAAGATCATATATTCACTCCCCAAATCTGTTTCGATTTGGGACAATCACTTCAAAACTCCCCTAATCCTTCAAATTTATTTAAAGATCTGACTAACCACAAATTCCCTAACTACACGTACTTTTTCACTGACGGCTCTAAGTCGGAAAGGGATCGTTTAGCGAGATGTTTCTTTGTTTCTCCAACATTAAATATTTTTTCTAAAATTAAAATTTCTCACCATGCAACTATTTTTTCTCTTGAAGCATTTGCTATCTTATTTACTCTTGATTACATAATTGATTCTAATCTTACTAACACAATAATCTTCTTAGAATCACTTAGCGTTCTACAAAATTTAAACTCTAAATGCACATATAAAATCAAATCCTACATCATTTTTGCGATTAGAAATCGCCTTAAGATCCTTTTTGATTTAAATCGACCGTCAATATTGGCCTGGGTTCCTGGTCACTCGTGAATCGAGGGCAGCGAATTGGCTGATAAAGCGGCAAAAGAAGCGTGTTCGAATTCTAATGAATTAGACATACAACTCCCATTTTCAGATTTTTATACCCACGCACGCAAACAGCTTGACAATAGCTGTAATTCTTTTTACATCGACGTTGGTAAAAATAAAGGTGTCCACTACACACAATTTTTTAAAAACCTCAAAGAAAACCGTGGTTCGCGAATTTTGTAGCTCGTAGAGCGTGGATTGTTTCGCTATGCCATGCGCGATCGAATCATTATAATTGAGGTTCTAGCTTAGCCAGGAAAAATTATATCCTCTCCGGTGACTGCTCCTGCAGTCCGGGAGTTGAAGAAGATCTTGATCACATCCTATGGGCATGCCCCAGATTTGACGCATTTCGCCCAGAACTTCTCAAAGCACTGTCAAGAGCTCTAAAGTGCCCCCCACCTTTTTGTAGTTACCAATTTCTAATCAATCCCTCTCCTAGAGTAGTTTACCATATCTTCAGATTTGTAAAACGAGCCAACATCCAGATTTAACCCATTAACGACCAAATGTCAAAAATTTTTGACTAAAGTTCAAGGTAAGAATTTTTATCCTAAATGATTAGACTTTTAAAAACCCTTCAGTACTAAGCGGTATTGAGGTCCGCTCTTTCAGAATCCGGGGTCAAAAAAGCATTTCGACCATCAGGGAAACCAATATGGCGCCCAAAATGGAGAAAATACCGAAAAAATAGTAAGGTTTTTTTTTAAACACGCTTTTCACAAAAATAAGATTTTTTTGAGCGGGTCTCATGGATGCTATAGGTGGATAAAATAGTTGTACTTTCGAACTGTGTACTTGACAACTTGAAAATTAAATATGGCGGATCCAAAATGGCAGAAAAATCAGAGCAAAATACTTGATAAATAGCAAATGCATAATCAATATTCAAAACTTGATTTAAATCATCTGAAAATTACTTCTCGCCGGTTTTTGGGGTCGCTGATTACGAATATGAAATTTAATTTTAAAAATTCAAAATGGCGGATCCAATATAGCGGATAAAAATTTTTGAAAATCGATAAAATTGCATGAAATTACTCACTCTTAACTTTGTTTTAATTTAAAAAAAATTTTTTAATATTTTTTTGTATTTTTTAATTTTTTAATTTTGTTGTAGGGTGTTGTGGGGTGATGTGCTATAGCAACCGACGCAGACGCAGTCATTCGCACACTTTTTAAAACCTATTGGAGAAAGGCCTTTATACTCCTTCATGAATGCTTTCGAGAATACGGCCCCAGAACGTCGAATCGTCATTTGGACAAATGCTAAAAACATCGAATAGTCAATTTATCGAATGTTAAAAACGTCGAATTGTCATTTCGTCGAATGCTCAAAACATCGAGTAGTAGTAGTAGTATTTAACATTGGCACTACTGGCGTTGCGCTGTGTATATTCGGCCATGACCAGATATATGAGTGGAGCTTAATGTTGAATCTGTGAACAAAAGAACGGTGGCACGAACGCCAACCTACTCCCGCGTGCGCAACCAGGGGGCACGAGAACCCCTGATCGCGCCCGCGGGAGCAAGTCAGCGTAGAGTATTTAACCCATTAACGCCCAAATGTCCAAAATTTTTGACTGAATTTCAAGGTAAGAATTTTCATCAATATTCAAAACTTGATTTAAATCATTTGAAAATTACTTCTCGGAGGTTTTCGGGGTCGGTGATTACAAATATGAAGTTTTATTTTAAAAATTCAAAATGGCAGATCCAATATGGCGGATAAAATTTTTTGAAAATCGATAAAATTGCATAAAATTACTCACTCGGGGTTTTTGGGGTCGCTGATTACGAATATAAAGTTTAATTTTAAAAATTCAAAATGGCGGTTTTAATATGGCGTATAAAATTTTTTGAAAATCAATAAAATTGCATGAAATTACTCACTCGGGGGTTTTTGGGGTCGCTGATTACGAATATGAAGTTCAATTTTTAAAATTCAAAATGGCGGATCCAATATGGCGGATAAAATCTTTTTAAAATAGATAAAATTGCATGGAATTACTTACTCGGGGTTTTTCGGGGTCGCTGATTACGAATTTTAAAAGTGCAATTTTAAAAATTGAATACTACAAATTGATAAATTTCTAGTTGTTTTGTAGATTTTATTTTGTTTGTTACCGTCACGTTTTTCTGGAGTTGCCCAACTCTCACTCCGTGGAGTACGACAAAGTTTCTTAACTTTGTTTTAAATTAAAAAAAAATTTTTAATATTTTTTTGTATTTTTTAATTTTTTAATTTTGTTGTGGGGTGATGTGCAACGTTTTTTTTCGTTGGACGAAAAACATGTCAAATATTTAAATTTTTAAATATTTCAAAATTGAATGACTTAGAGGCATTATAACTTGATTTAAATCATCTGAAAATTACTTCTCGGGGGTTTTTGGGGTCGCTGATTACGAATATGAATTTTAATTTTAAAAATTCAAAATGGCGGATCCAATATAGCGGATAAAAATTTTTGAAAATCGATAAAATTGCATGAAATTACTCACTCGGGGGTTTTTGGGGTCGCTGATTACGAATATGAAGTTCAATTTTTAAAATTCAAAATGGCGGATCCAATATGTCGGATAAAATTTTTTTAAAATCAATAAAATTGCATGAAATTACTCACTCAGGGGTTTTCGGGGTCGCTGATTACGAATATGAAGTTTAATTTTAAAAATTCAAAATAGCGGTTCCAATATGGCGGATAAAATTTTTTTAAAATAGATAAAATTGCATGAAATTACTCACTCGGGGGTTTTTGGGGTCGCAGATTACGAATATGAAGTTCAATTTTTAAAATTCAAAATGGCAGATCCAATATGGCGGATAAAATTTGTTTAAAATCGATAATATTGCATGAAATTACTTACTTTGGGGTTTTTGGGATCGCTGATTACGAATATGAAGTTCAATTTTAAAAAATCCAAAATGGCGGATCCAATATGGCGGATCCAATATGGCGGATAAAATTTTTTTAAAATAGATAAAATTGCAACACCGACGATTTCTGATCTATAGTTCGATATTGAACAGAGCCAAGTATTGACATTTTTTTGTATTTTCAGTAGCTTGTCTTTGATATAAAACTCACGAGACAGCTCGCAGCCAGGTTTGCTGTACGTAAGTTCACTTAAATTTCTCGGGAAGGAAATATTTCTCGCGCTTTACATTTCTAGTCGTTTCGTAAAGGGTTGTAATTTATTTTATAGATAAGAATGTGCTTATTGTTGCTTTTTTAAGTGTTTTTAAATATCTTTTTATGTTTTGTGTTTCCATTGCATTGTATTGCGTACAAATCATTTTTCGCAAAATATCATATTTGGGGTGTTTGCAACACTTTTTTTAGGGTGGACGTAACTACTTTTTACGTGCCATAACTGCGATTCACATGATGAATAAAAAATTATTTGTTATTTTCCTTTAATTATATTCCATATTCAGTTATGAATAAATAAAAAATTAAACAAAAAAAAATTTGTTTTCTTTGGTGAAATATCCACTTTTTAGAGGTCAACTATACCTTAGTAAATTTTTTTGGCAGATTTCGATTAGTTTACATTGAAAAAGCCTAAAATTAATAATTAAAGAGATTTTCATCGATATTTATGCATTACATACGTGAATTTTACTGGTGTTGCACATCACCCCAACTTTTTTGGAAAATGCAAAAACAGACATTTTTGAAAAAGCGAAAAATTTGTAGGAAAACTTTAAAATTCTTAAAATCTAATAATGCAGAAATATTCTATTATAATCCCACATAGCACAATAGTATGAGGTAAGGTTATGTTGAGTACTAATCGTAAGGCTCATAAGGTTACACGATATTGCTGTGGTAGACCTGAGGTGAACTAAAAACTTCCGCCATGGAGGTAAGGTTACATGTTAGGGTGTGGTGACTATATATGATAAGGCCATGGTAACCTTACACGTTAAGGTTGAGGTAACGTTACATGTTAAGGTTGAGGTAAGGTTACATGTTAAGGTTGAGGTAACGTTACATGTTAAGGTTGAGGTAAGGTTACATGTCAAGGCTGAGGTAAGGTAATTATTAAGTTGTAAGGTTGAGGTAAGGTTGTGATAAGTTTACCAGTTATAGAAAATATTGAAAAAATAATTAATAAATAAATATTCAATTAAAATGTTAAGTTTGTTGCTCTTCTCTATTTTGGAAACCTGACATGAAGCAGAAAATTTTGAAAACAAATTTGGGGGGACTGGGATTCGAACCCGGGATCGGCGCGCATAAACCTATCATTCTAACTAACTGAGCTAAGTAGAGAACTGGCAGAAGGAAAATTAATGTTGCCTTTAAGGAGTTAATCATCTTCTTGGTTCACCTTAAAGGCAACATTAATTTTCCTTCTGCCAGTTCTCTACTTAGCTCAGTTAGTTAGAATGATAGGTTTATGCGCGCCGATCCCGGGTTCGAATCCCAGTCCCCCCAAATTTGTTTTCAAAATTTTCTGCTTCATGTCAGGTTTCCAAAATAGAGAAGAGCAACAAACTTAACATTTTAATTGAATATTTATTTATTAATTATTTTTTCAATATTTTCTATAACTGGTAAACTTATCACAACCTTACCTCAACCTTACAACTTAATAATTACCTTACCTCAGCCTTGACATGTAACCTTACCTCAACCTTAACATGTAACGTTACCTCAACCTTAACATGTAACCTTACCTCAACCTTAACATGTAACGTTACCTCAACCTTAACGTGTAAGGTTACCATGGCCTTATCATATATAGTCACCACACCCTAACATGTAACCTCACCTCCATGGCGGAAGTTTTTAGTTCACCTTAGGTCTACCACAGCAATATCGTGTAACCTTATGTGCCTTACGATTAGTATTCAACATAACCTTACCTCATACTATTGTGCTATGTGGGATGCCTCTAAGTCATTCAATTTTGAAATATTTAAAAATTTAAATATTTGACATGTTTTTCGTCCAACGAAAAAAAACGTTGCACATCACCCCACAGCAAAATTAAAAAATTAAAAAATACAAAAAAATATTAAAAAATTTTTTTTAATTTAAAACAAAGTTAAGAAACTTTGTCGTACTCCACGGAGTGAGAGTT
Source organism: Leptopilina heterotoma (assembly GCF_015476425.1). Classification (NCBI taxonomy): domain Eukaryota; kingdom Metazoa; phylum Arthropoda; class Insecta; order Hymenoptera; family Figitidae; genus Leptopilina; species Leptopilina heterotoma. The sequence continues at coordinate 2,342,081 of NW_025110849.1, forward strand.
GGGCAACTCCAGAAAAACGTGACGGTAACAAACAAAATAAAATCTACAAAACAACTAGAAATTTATCAATTTGTAGTATTCAATTTTTAAAATTGCACTTTTAAAATTCGTAATCAGCGACCCCGAAAACCCCCGAGTAAGTAATTCCATGCAATTTTATCTATTTTAAAAAGATTTTATCCGCCATATTGGATCCGCCATTTTGAATTTTAAAAATTGAACTTCATATTCGTAATCAGCGACCCCAAAAACCCCCGAGTGAGTAATTTCATGCAATTTTATTGATTTTCAAAAAATTTTATCCGCCATATTAAAACCGCCATTTTGAATTTTTAAAATTAAACTTCATATTCGTAATCAGCGACCCCAAAAACCCCGAGTGAGTAATTTTATGCAATTTTATCGATTTTCAAAAAATTTTATCCGCCATATTGGATCTGCCATTTTGAATTTTTAAAATAAAACTTCATATTTGTAATCACCGACCCCGAAAACCTCCGAGAAGTAATTTTCAAATGATTTAAATCAAGTTTTGAATATTGATGAAAATTCTTACCTTGAAATTCAGTCAAAAATTTTGGACATTTGGGCGTTAATGGGTTAAATACTCTACGCTGACTTGCTCCCGCGGGCGCGATCAGGGGTTCTCGTGCCCCCTGGTTGCGCACGCGGGAGTAGGTTGGCGTTCGTGCCACCGCACAGTGGGTGATTTTGCTCATTTTTGTGTCAAAATCGTAAAACTCTGAGCAGAAACAACATAAAAGGATAAATCTTTTTCGAGAGTATAGATTAGTGCCTACAGATTACGGGAAAAATAAACAGAAGCGTTAAAAAAAATTTTATAACCTTAAAATTTTACGTGGAAGTCAGAAGTTTCAGTAAACAATCAATATTATCCATTACTGCGCAAGTTTGCAAGTTGTTTTTCGCCCAAAAAGTATTTTTCTTAGTAAATTTTGAGTCAACTTATTCGTACCTATGGTTCAAAATAATTAAAAATTATTTGGTTTTGAATAAATGAGGTTATAAATGTCATACTTTTTCTCACCTCGTTTAAAACAAATTAAAAATAATTTTTTTGATAACTGAAGGTATTTTAGGGGTTTTTGGGGTCGCTGATTACGAATCTGAAGTCAGATTTTTAAAATTCAAAATGGCGGATTCAATATGGCGGATGACATATTTAAAATTTGATCGAATTGGCTTGAAAGTTGTTACCTGGGGGTTTTTTCGGTCGCTGATTACGAATCTGATGTTAGTTTCTTAAAATTCAAAATGGCGGATCCAATATGTCGGATAATATATATAAAAATTGATCAAATTGGCTTGAAATTCGTTACCTGGGGGTTTTTTCCGGTCGCTGATTACGAATCTGATGTTAGTTTCTTAAAATTCAAAATGGCGGATCCAATATGGCGGATGACATATATAAAATTTGATCGAATTGGCTTGAAAGTTGTTACCTGGGGGTTTTCTCGGTCGCTGATTACGAATCTGATGTTAGTTTTTTAAAATTCAAAATGGCGGATCCAATATGGCGGATAATATATATAAAAATTGATCAAATTGGCTTAGAAGTCATTATTCGGGAGATTTTATGGTCGCTGATTACGAATCTGAGGTCAGTTTTTTGAAATTCCAATTTGCGGATTTAAAATTTGTATGTTTAATATGGTCGTCTGCAGTGTTATTAGTGTTGCAAATTTAATTTTAATTAAATACATGTTAACATCTTTTTTGTATCCGGAATTATTAAAAAAATACGTATTAAAGTTCCATGCTGTTATTTAAGAAAAGAGAATTTAGCAACGAAAAGTATATTCAAAAAAACAAATGAGTATACACTTTCAAATAAAAATGTTTAAACTATAATTTTTTAAATAGACATATTCTCTCATCCGTATTAGAAATGTCAAAGCATATCAGAAAGTATCTACTCATTTGTTTTTTTGAATATACTTTTCGTTGCTAAATTCTCTTTTCTTAAATAACAGCATGGAACTTTAATACGTATTTTTTTAATAATTCCGGATACAAAAAAGATGTTAACATGTATTTAATTAAAATTAAATTTGCAACACTAATAACACTGCAGACGACCATATTAAACATACAAATTTTAAATCCGCAAATTGGAATTTCAAAAAACTGACCTCAGATTCGTAATCAGCGATCATAAAATCTCCCGAATAATGACTTCTAAGCCAATTTGATCAATTTTTATATATATTATCCGCCATATTGGATCCGCCATTTTGAATTTTAAAAAACTAACATCAGATTCGTAATCAGCGACCGAGAAAACCCCCAGGTAACAACTTTCAAGCCAATTCGATCAAATTTTATATATGTCATCCGCCATATTGGATCCGCCATTTTGAATTTTAAGAAACTAACATCAGATTCGTAATCAGCGACCGGAAAAAACCCCCAGGTAACGAATTTCAAGCCAATTTGATCAATTTTTATATATATTATCCGACATATTGGATCCGCCATTTTGAATTTTAAGAAACTAACATCAGATTCGTAATCAGCGACCGAAAAAACCCCCAGGTAACAACTTTCAAGCCAATTCGATCAAATTTTAAATATGTCATCCGCCATATTGAATCCGCCATTTTGAATTTTAAAAATCTGACTTCAGATTCGTAATCAGCGACCCCAAAAACCCCTAAAATACCTTCAGTTATCAAAAAAATTATTTTTAATTTGTTTTAAACGAGGTGAGAAAAAGTATGACATTTATAACCTCATTTATTCAAAACCAAATAATTTTTAATTATTTTGAACCATAGGTACGAATAAGTTGACTCAAAATTTACTAAGAAAAATACTTTTTGGGCGAAAAACAACTTGCAAACTTGCGCAGTAATGGATAATATTGATTGTTTACTGAAACTTCTGACTTCCACGTAAAATTTTAAGGTTATAAAATTTTTTTTAACGCTTCTGTTTATTTTTCCCGTAATCTGTAGGCACTAATCTATACTCTCGAAAAAGATTTATCCTTTTATGTTGTTTCTGCTCAGAGTTTTACGATTTTGACACAAAAATGAGCAAAATCACCCACTGTGCACCGTTCTTTTGTTCACAGATTCAACATTAAGCTCCACTCATATACCTGGTCATGGCCGAATATACACAGCGCAACGCCAGTAGTGCCAATGTTAAATACTACTACTACTACTCGATGTTTTGAGCATTCGACGAAATGACAATTCGACGTTTTTAACATTCGATAAATTGACTATTCGATGTTTTTAGCATTTGTCCAAATGACGATTCGACGTTCTGGGGCCGTATTCTCGAAAGCATTCATGAAGGAGTATAAAGGCCTTTCTCCAATAGGTTTTAAAAAGTGTGCGAATGACTGCGTCTGCGTCGGTTGCTATAGCAACACATGCTAAAATCAACGCAACGCAGTCATTCGCACACTTGTGATAACCTATTGGAGAAAGGCCTTAAAGGCCAACGCAGAATAGATCTGTAACCGGAACCGCAATCGTAAGCGTTACCGTAAGAATGAGTTAAAGAAGGATAGGTATATAGTTTATCCTTCTCTAACTCATTCTTACGGTTACGCTTACGATTGCGGTTCCGGTTACAGATCTATTCTGCGTTGGCCTTAAGGAGTCATATCTCCACTGTAAAAAAGGACATTGCTTTATAACACACGTCGTGTAATTTTACTCAGCAAAACTACAACGTCTGATGTGATAAATTTACGTTGCTACACGTAGTGATATAACCTACAAGTGCAATTCTACACAACTTTGTGTAACTTTATGACGTCCTATAATGTTATTTAACTCAGATATTGTAATTTTACCAAGTGGGACATTGGAAATAATTTGCTTCACGTCCGACGTAGTAAATTTACATTTTCATGTAAATGTATTGTAAGATTGCAATAATACATCGTTTGTGTTATTTTACAATTGGGTGATTATTTAACCTGTCGTGCGTGTAAAGAAACATGTCGCTTATTGTAAATTAATGATTAAACGAACTTACAAGTGAAGTTCGATCATAATTATATGAATTACTTGTTCGAAGATATTACTTATGTAGTACCGCAACTTGCTGTTGGATGTCGCCACTTTTAGAGATAGATCAAAGCAAAAATGCTGTGGATCTGACTTCATACATCCCCTCTTTGTCTACCTCTTTGTCCATCTCTTAGGTCCTTTGTTCCTTCATTTAGTTTAGAGTATAAAAAAAACACATTTTTTTTTTTTTTTTCTTTTTTGGGTTGGGTTAAAAAATAAAAAAAAAATAGTTTTTTTTTTTTTTTTTTTTTTTTAAATATTGGGTGGGAACTAATATCTTCGAACAAGTAATTCATATAATTATGATCGAACTTCACTTGTAAGTTCGTTTAATCATTAATTATATTTCATATAACTTGTTCGAAGATATTACTTATGTAGATGTTTAGAGTAACTAAACAAATATATTTTACTTGTATGAATATATTTTATTCGTAAAACATGAAAAGAACAAAAGTAATTAATATTATAAAATGAATGTTTCGTAATTAGAAAGAAAAATAAAATTCTTTCTTCTTCCCTTTTAATATCAGGTCTGAGCTAATACTGCTCTAGCAAAACTTCCTTCGGAGCCGTCGATCCGTCTATTATAAAATTTAAAAAAAGTACTTGACCTCTCAGACCATCCCGCAGCATCTTTAATAACTTTAAGGTCAATACCTCTAACTGAGGCTTTTGAAGAAGAAGCGTGCCTGGTGCTGTGCGCTTTGTATTTCTCATCAATACCTGCCTCTTTCATGGCAAACTTTAACCACCTGCTTATGGTCTGAGAGCCTATCTCACTATAAGGTTGCTTAAACGATAAAAACAATCTTTCTTTCTCTCCTCTAATTGAGTTTGTAGCCTCGATATAATATAAAAGTGTATGGGCCACACATAAGTCCTTATCACTAAAAAATGGGAAAAAGGCTCGTGGTTGATTAACTCCTGCTCTCGAAGTCTTGATTAAGTTCGTAATCCTAACTTCCACACCACCTGAATGCGATTTTATGTCCTTTAGCTGTATTAAAGCTAATGATTGAGCTCTGAATGCTGACCCCAGTGCTATTAACATTACCGTCTTAATTGTCAATTTCTGTGGGTCCAACCCCTCACATGGACTCCATTCCTTTAATTTTTTTAACATAATGTCCGTGTCCCACGTGGAATTATATTTTGGAATGGTTGGACGAAGTTTAAAAGCTCCCTTGAAAAAACGTGCAATTAACAAACTATCCGATGTGTCGAAACTATTTATCGAAGCAATGGCTGAGCGTAAGGAATTTAATGTTCCATAATTTGCCCCTGTTGAGAACCTCCTCGATAGACATTGAAGGACAATATTTTCATTGGCCCTAAAAGGATCCTGTTGGCCTTCTTTACAATATGACCACCAATATTTCAAAGCGGAGTTGTATTGTTTCACTGTCCCCTCAGCCATAGATGCAAACATTATTTGGATTGTGTCATCATCCAAGTTCTTTTTCTGCAGGGCTTTCCAGAAACAATGCCGGAAACCAGGATAAGACTGGATGCCATCGGATGGACCATTTTTCTGCAAGGAGAAAGCAAAAGATTAGTTGAGGGTTGCCAATGAATTAAATTCGAAATTAAAGTCTTTTAAATTCTGGAAACCAAGGTTGTCCTGTCCAATAAGGGACCACTAAAATACCCGTAGAACCTTCTTCTCGAACTTTTTTAAGTAATCTAGCAATCAAGGAGAACGGGGGGAAAGCATACCAAAATTCGCCGTTCCAATCTATTGTTAACGAATTTATTGATAAAGCTTCAGGGTCTCTATCCCAAGAACAATATCTGTCGCATTTTGTATTTGTACGACTTGCAAATAAATCGATAGTTGGATTTCCAAATTTGTGAACTAACTCACGAAAGGCAAAGTCTGAAAGTTCCCATTCGGTATCTGGATTTGTAATTCTAGACCCTTTGTCCGCAGGATTTTCTTTCGACGCAACATACTCAGCAAAAATCCAAATTTGTCTAGTCTTACACCACTCCCAAGTTTCTTTTATTATATTGTTTAAATCTCTATGCTTAATACCCCCCATCTTATTGAGATAAGCCAGCGCTGTTATATTATCTATTCGTAAGAGTATCTGTTTGTTAGAGATTGTTGAAGCAAAACATTTGAGGGCAAAGAAGGCTGCTTTTATTTCTAAATAATTAATGTGCATCTGTCTTTCCTTAATTGTCCACGATCCGTGGGCCTCTCTTGTACCACAAGTCGCTCCCCAACCCGTGGTAGAAGCATCCGAAAAAATTTCTAGGTCATAATTACTTGATCTAATTTTGTTCTTAACAACTAAAATTTCTGAATACCACCATTTTAGTTCCTCTAAAGCACCCTCTGATAAATTTGTGAATTTTCTTGTATTATTATGATTAAGTGTTAGTGCACATCTCTTAACTAGTTCAAGTTCCTTGTAGTAGAGCCAGCCGTAAGCAACACCCGGACAAGCTGCTACTAGTACTCCAATGCATTCTGCTAAATTCTGAATTCTTACTTTTTTATCTAGTAACATTACCCTGACTATATCTTTAATTTTAAACGTTTCTCCTTCGGTAACTCGATAGTCATATCAACCGTATTTATTATCATTCCTAAGAATTTACAAATTGTCTTTGGGGATAAGTCACTTTTTTCCCAGTTGACCTTGAAACCTAAAAAGACTAATAAGGATACTGTTTGTTCCGTATGTTTCCTACATTCTTCCGGAGAACTACCGAAGATTAAAAAATCATCCAAATATATCACGAGTCTAATACCCATACTTCTTAATAAATTTACAACTGGTTTACAAAGCTTGGTGAACACGAAAGGAGCTGACGACAGCCCAAAAGGTAACGCATTAAATTGGTATAATTTTTCTCTATACTCAAAACGAAGATATTTTTTGTCACTCTCGTGAATGGGTACCAATAGGTATGCATCTTTTAAATCTAACCTACATAAATAATCTCCTCTGGAAAGTAAATTAATAGCTGTCCTCAAATCCTCTATTTTAAAATGTTCTTTGGCTAAGAAAAAATTAAATTTTTTTAAATTTAAGATGAACCGCTTTGTACCGTCTGGCTTATCTACAAGAAAGTAGGAGGATAAAAATTGTTTCTTGTCAAAATTACACAACTCTATAGCGTTAGAATTTAATAACTTTAAAATTGCAATGACGAAATCATTGTTAGGAACAGGATTGTGAATATCGCCAAATTGGAATACCTCCTGCCTAAGGTTTAATTTATATCCAGAGACAATTTCAAGAACAAAAGCGTCCTGTGTTATTTGCCTCCAGTTATTAATAAAAAATTTTAATCTTGCTGAATGTATACTTACACTCTCCTCTAATGTCGCTGACTCCTCTGTTGAGGCTGAGATTGTGTGTAATATCTCTTTGCAGGAGTCCTCTGCTTGAATGATATTGGCATTCCCGAGGGTTTCGAGGTGGTTGTCCTTTGGCGGTTGTAAGAATGGCTCCCACGACCCACCTCTCTTCTGATCGTAGAGCTCCTCCAGTTTAAATTGCTACTAGTAGATGGTTTAGACTGGTATTTCTGTTTTGGTTTCAACTCCTTTGAAACCCTCTCCATCGCCTTCGAGGATTCTATGAGAGACCTTAAGTTGTCTCCAAAAAGTAAAGCTGATGGCTCGACCTTCTTTAGAATTTTTTGTACACGTTCCTCGTACCTACCAAGTAGAAAAGTCTTTCTAGCTGTTGTCAATGAGAAGAATAGTTCGGAGAGAAGCTTCACTGTGTCTGAGAGTTTTTTTAGAACATCTTCTCTTTCCAAAGGATTTTGCGAGTCGTTTAGTATCATACTTAAAACCAACGATGAGGATGCTAAAGCGGCGCCTGTCAAATTTTGATAATCACGAAAAAATTCATCACGAATCAGCGATTTTGGATGGATATCCACTAAGACTTCTTCATTCAAAATAGGAGCTTCTAAATTGACCGCACCTTTCCTTGGGATTGAGGATAAGAGTTCCTCCTTAATCTCCTTTTTTCCTATTCCCTTTTTTGTCCAAGACTTTAAGCGGTTAGCGATGCTTTCTAGCAAAATTAAATCTTCTGTGTCATTAGAAGGATTATCACCCAAATAAATACAGGCCTCATCCGACTCGAAATTTTCATGAACCGTCTCAGATTCCTCTGGTTCCGCCCTTTTTTCCGTACTCTTCTCATGATTGATTACATCTAAAATACAATGAGGCGTATTTATTTTCTGAGGAACATTATAATTAGAATAATTTATTTTAGAATCCGTCATGGACTTTGAATCCAAGATCAGGACTTTATCTGGGCACATGGGATCAACTTTGAATTGAAACTCGGCCCTCGTGTCGGAAGAATCATCCTGAGATGCTGAACTATCCACAAATAACCTACCTTCGAAAGTCAATTCTGAATCTTCCTCATGTGATTTATTGAGATCCTCCATATCTTGAAAAACGCTATTCATTTCACTCTCCAATTCCTTTAGTCTTCTTTTGTAAGCTGCTTTCCTGTCTGCCGTTGAATTTTCTGACTCCATTGTAGATATGTGGCTTGATCCAACGCCAAGAAACGAATGAAGGAACAAAGGACCTAAGAGATGGACAAAGAGGTAGACAAAGAGGGGATGTATGAAGTCAGATCCACAGCATTTTTGCTTTGATCTATCTCTAAAAGTGGCGACATCCAACAGCAAGTTGCGGTACTACATAAGTAATATCTTCGAACAAGTTATATGAAATATAATTCACATTTCACATACACTGTAAAAAAATCTGCTGTAAATTTACTATGTCCGACGTTGGAAAGTTTGGTCACTATGTCCGACGTGGTATTTTTACACGCCGACTGTAATCTACATAACCTGCAAATATTTTTTGAAATAATATTTTCAGTCGTAACTTTTTGTATTTATGAAATATAGCCCAAAACTTTTTGTTATATTATTATTTACTTATAAATTAGCATATACTTTCTATAAATGTACATTATATACACTTTTTTAGAGTTATTTATAAAAACTTGAAAATTTTTTGAAAATCTTAAAGGAATAAGAAAATTACATTCGCCATGTAATTGTACAGATCGTGCGACGTAATATTACGTCAAAGTGTAGAAATACACGCAATGTAAAAATACCACGTCGGACATAGTGATCAAATTTTCCTACGTCGGACGCAGTAAATTTACACAAAACTATTAAATTACATAGTCGTATAATGTAAAATTATTAAAAATAGTAAAACTACTTTTGGAACGAAATAAATTTACTACGTACAACCTATAATTTTGATGTGTGAAATTACAAGTTTCGTGTTATTTTAAACCAGATTTTTTTACAGTGTACTACTAGCAGCTTGTAAGCTTACTACGTTGGACGTGAAGCAAATAATTTCCAACGTCCGACGTTGTAAATTAACAACGGAATTTTTTAGAGTGTCCAATGGGAAAATTTCCTGATATTGACTGTACTTCTCTGCAGTAAAATCGACAGGCACGCGAAAAGTAATAGCCTCATGTTCACTGATAACAGCGCCGCCAAACGGGAGAAATAAGTGCAACTTTACATTTTAAGTATTTTTATCTTTGACAGCTGACTGATATTTAAGGTTAGAGGATCCTCTGAGTGTTGTATTGTAAAATAGATGAACAGAATTAAATTGTTTTATACGTTATATAAATAGAAAGGACTTCAAATAAACAACCAAAAATTCTTTGCATTAAATTCATAAATGTCTGTTGGTAAAAGTATAAAAACTTTTACCCTTACAAAATAGTATATTAAATAAACTTATCATTCTCGGTGCTTTGAAAAAACACTTTTTTCAGAAGCATTTTTATTTGCTTTATAACTAGACATGCAATTTTTTATAAAACAATTCATATTACTATTATTTTATTGTTATTATCAACTTAGTACATAACCAAAAAACTACGTAAACAAAACTTTGATCATAGACAGCATGGAGGGTATATATTTTCTCCTGTAGGGGCGCTAATATCAGTGAACAAATTTCTGGTATGCCAATTTTCGTGCATGGCGATTTTACGCAGTCAAGTACAGTCAATAGGGATACATATACATACTTCTCCTTAAAGGCCTTTCTCCAATAGGTTCCCAAAACTCTGTGACTGCGTCGGTTGCTATAGCAACACATGCTAAAATCAACGCAACGCAGTCATTCGCAGACAAACGCAGAGTTTTTGGATCCTATTGGAGAAAGGCCTTTATGCCCTTTCTCCAATATGTTCCTAAAACTTTGCATATGCGTCGGTTGCTATAGCAACACATGCTAAAATCAACGCAACGCAGTCATTCGCACACTTTTTAAAACCTATTGGAGAAAGGCTTTAGGCCTTCCAAAAACTCTGCGATTGTCTGCGAATGAAGGCCAACGCAGAATAGATCTGTAACCGGAACCGCAATCGTAAGCGTAACCGTAAGAATGAGTTAAAGAAGGATAGGTATATTGTTTATCCTTCTCTAACTCATTTTTACGCTTACGGTTACGATTGCGGTTCCGGTTACAGATCTATTCTGCGTTGGCCTTGACTGCGTTGCGTTGATATTAGCATGTGTTGCTATAGCAACCGACGCAGACGCAAAGTTTTAAGAACATATTGGAGAAAGGCCTTTATACTCCTTCATGAAAGCACACTGTAAAAAAATCTGGTGTAAAATAAAGGCCAACGCAGAATAGATCTGTAACCGGAACCGCAATCGTAACCGTAAGCGTAAGAATGAGTTAGAGAAGGATAAACAATATACCTATCCTTCTTTAACTCATTCTTACGGTTACGCTTACGATTGCGGTTCCGGTTACAGATCTATTCTGCGTTGGCCTTAACACGAAACTTGTAATTTCACACATCAAAATTATAGGTTGTACGTAGTAAATTTATTTCGTTCTAAAAGTAGTTTTACTATTTTTAATAATTTTACATTATACGACTATGTAATTTAATAGTTTTGTGTAAATTTACTACGTCCGATGTAGGATAGTAAATTTACACAAAACTATTAAATTACATAGTCGTATAATGTAAAATTATTAAAAATAGTAAAACTATACACTGTAAAAAAATCTGCTGTAAATTTACTATGTCCGACGTTGGAAAGTTTGGTCACTATGTCCGACGTGGTATTTTTACACGCCGACTGTAATCTACATAACCTGCAAATATTTTTTGAAATAATATTTTCAGTCGTAACTTTTTGTATTTATGAAATATAGCCCAAAACTTTTTGTTATATTATTATTTACTTATAAATTAGCATATACTTTCTATAAATGTACATTATATACACTTTTTTAGAGTTATTTATAAAAACTTGAAAATTTTTTGAAAATCTTAAAGGAATAAGAAAATTACATTCGCCATGTAATTGTACAGATCGTGCGACGTAATATTACGTCAAAGTGTAGAAATACACGCAATGTAAAAATACCACGTCGGACATAGTGATCAAATTTTCCTACGTCGGACGTAGTAAATTTACACAAAACTATTAAATTACATAGTCGTATAATGTAAAATTATTAAAAATAGTAAAACTACTTTTGGAACGAAATAAATTTACTACGTACAACCTATAATTTTGATGTGTGAAATTACAAGTTTCGTGTTATTTTACACCAGATTTTTTTACAGTGTACTTTTGGAACGAAATAAATTTACTACGTACCACCTATAATTTTGATGTGTGAAATTACAAGTTTCGTGTTATTTTACACCAGATTTTTTTACAGTGCCTTTATTCAAATACTAGTGATTTAAGGTACACTCTCACCTCTACTGCCCAGGGTTGGGCGCGTAAAATACCTCAGGTAAATTACATGGATTTTTACAGTAAAATACCTCGTATTTTACTTCAAAAGTTTTATACATGTCACGTCCCAAGTACAAAAATAGGGATTTTTGAATATTAAAATGTTGGGGAATTCAACTGCTAAAACACTAAAGTGTACCCTGTAAATAGGTGGGAGATTCAAATTCTACTTTATAATGATTACAACAAGAAATACTTTAAATTGGTTACTTTAATCAACAGTAATAAGTAAAAGTTACAAGTTCGAGCCGAGAAATTACAAGTAATCGGTAAGAGTGCTCGGAGATATCTGACGAGATGAGATCCTGTGGTCCATGGGTCCCCATAGGACCCTGCGCGCGTTGAGTAGAGGGGATGACTACCCCTTCCTTTGAACTTCCCTGTGACCAATACAACCCTGACGGAGTGTTATTTTTACAAGTTATTTACACATTCATACTATTTTTCATTATTTAAATTTAACATTAACAATATATAAAGTTAATTAATATTTGTTTCGTCAATTACCAAATATATAATAATCGGTTTCGCAGTTAAATTCATTCGGAGTATGATAATTACATTTTGCATCTGTATATTTAATTACCATAGAATCATGGTAACTTTGAATTACTAATAAGATATTACAATAACGTAGATAATTTGTATTATAATACAACTTATTATTATTTATTTTATTATTATTATGATTATTATTATTATTATTATTATTATTATTATTATTATTATTATTATTATTATTATTATTATTTAATTAATCAATAAATTAATTAACAAATTCTATACATGTGATTAAAACTTTTATCATTAATTAAGAGTATCAAATTATTTAACTAGTAATGAAATGGTAAACAGTAATCAATTTATAATCGTTGTTTTATAAAATTATTAGTGGCATACATAGAATTAAGAATGTGAAATTCATATCAAATTTGAATATTGTAATTAAATAGAAAGCTCATTTCTTTTTCTTATAAACGAAGGATGAGTCATAGGTTTTTCCTGACGATACAATACCCTTTTTTTTTATACCGGGGACTCGAGTAAGGCCCGAGTCCCACGGTCCCTTTTTTATTGCTACCACATGTTTGGGTTTTCCCAACTGTTTCGAAGTTCGGAAATATGTATTTCTCAAAAGGCTATTTTTTATAGAAATAAACTCTGTTTCTTTTCAATTCTAATTTTTTGTGTCCTACGTGACATTTGCCTCATTTTCGCAGACTATTTCAACATCTGTAATTTTAACAATTATTCCTTTTCAAAAAGCAGCACATGTTTGGTTGCCATTCTATTTCGTTCTTTAGATTTTTTGCATGTGATAAAATTCTTTACGGAAATAAGCAAATAAATGCATGCGTTTTTATTTTACATTAAAATTCAATTATTATATTGATATTAATTTTGAATCCTAGCGCTATTACCTAGTTACTTCCGTACGAAGAGTTACGTAGTGTTTTTCCCTAGCGGAGAATTACGTGAATTTAGGCCTGCCGTCACACCTCCCGCCTTACTAAAAAAAAATTGTTTACGTAGTAACAATTTTTTCGTTTGTTTTCAGTTTTTAGAATTTAAACAAGTTAAATAAATCTATCTCAAGTTGAAATTGGATTGCTTAAAAGTTGACACAATTAAGTGTTAAATCATGGTATTATATGTTACTGATTTTAAAATGCATTTCTTTTTCAAAATAATGCTGTGACAGTGTATGTTCTATACATAGGTTCTACAAGTCAGCGTCCTATATAATGGGCAGTGTAATTTTAAAAGAAAATACTACTAGTTAAGACCAATATCGAAATTTATTAGTGTAACGAAACTTGTCAGATAAGTATATTAATTTTAATAATTTGTGAAAAATTTGTAGGTTTTCTTAGATAAGATTTTTCTTTGTTAAAATATTTATGTTTCAGGTGCTGAATTATAATGTTAACTTGAATGATTTTACATGTTGTCTGAAATTGCGATAAGAAGATTAAAATTGTGTATGCCCTGCTATGGTTATTTGTTTAATTACAAAGGTAAAGTAATTTATCATACGTATATTATTTAATGGCTATGTTGTATTGAACTTTATCTATTTTTATTCGCAGTGTTTGCTAATTTTTTGTTATAATACATGTAATGTTATTTAAACATATTAATGTTTAAATGACTTTTTTTTTTTTTTTTTTTTTTTTTATTGCTGAAAGCGATTCATTTAATAATTTCAATGCGCTAATTCATAATTTCTTTATTTTGTCCCAGACAAGCGACAAGAACGATAATTAAAATACAATATTCAGCAAAAATTCAAGATATACATTATATGCATAAAAGAAAAACATACATAAAATAATATTCCTAAGATATTTTCAACAATGATAAATAATCCTCAATATTACATTCATAAAAAATTTATCAATATCAATAGTCATAATAACGAGATTCTTCTCATCCAATAAAATAAATATTTATATAATCTAAGCTTAAAAATTTTCGCACTTTCAATAGTACTGATAGAGCCAGGAAGAGAATGCCACAAATTTATACAATGAACAAATTTACAAATAAACAATCTTAATTTTACCCGTTTTTTCGTTAATAATTTTTGCGTTATGTGAACCTAAAATTTTCCGACTTTGTATGGTCCCTCAAAAAGCGAATCGAACTTTTTGTCATTTCTGACATTGATTTTTAGATTAACAATATTCCCTTTTTGAAAATCTATATTACTTTTTCTTCGTTTTGAAAAATTATATTGGATAGTGATAGTTGTTTGTCAATTCTTACATTTTCTTATAAACGCTTGTATTTTGATTTTTATTTCCGGTCAGTAATAAATTAATCTAATTCGCCAATATGTTTTAGAAACATCTTTATCCTCGCCAGTGGTGGATTCATGGAATTCTTTAATTATTTTTTTCTTTCTGTCACTAATCTATGGGGTAATTATCTCCCCAAAGCAGATAATTAATTTCAATTTTATACCAGAAAAATGTTCGAGAAATAGTTTCTCTACTTATGTCGAAGATACGTCACCTAAATTATTTTCTTTACTAGAAACTCTAAACGACTTCAACAGTTAGAATTAAATTTAGAATTAGAATTCCTTTATTTTGTTCCACGATAACCATGAGGACAACAATTGATTTACGACAAATACAATATATATGTATATAATATAAACGATTGGAAATTATTTAGATTACGAAAAGAATCTTAGACTTAAAAGAATCACAGTAACATGGATCACATTTAGTGAAATCATGGCATTTTTCAAGTGCCAAAATTGATTTTGAAAGCACATCAAGCACCTTTTTTTTTTTTGTTGAACTATTTTTCGCTATAACATGAAAAATATATCGATTATTTTGGGCGAATACGATTACTTTACCAAGATTTAAAACTTCAGTTGCCCACAGGCTGCAAAATTTTACTTTCGATTAACTTACGCCTTATTTGCTAATCTAAATTATCATCACATGCCCAAAAAAAAAAATGGATCACGTGGCTTTTAACATTAACACAAAGTCCTTGCTGTATGAAATACTATCATTCGTAATTACCATTACTGGTTTAGATTTTTGCAAAAGGTCTTTAATTTCTTTTCTTTGACTTTCCCATGATTTTACACTGGTTCCACTACCTTGATCAGGGGTAGCTTCCCCATTTACTGTACAAATACTCTATACTTGAGCCTTATCTTTCTCCCACGTACGGTTAACTTCTCCATTAGCTCGGCACTGTGAGCATAATTGAGCTTAATCTCGACGAAATCGCCAGATTGTAAAAGAACTCGGACAAGATGATTTTCACACCGGGGTGTGGAAACATCACGTCTCCAAGAACAAGTCTGTTCCCATAATTAATACCACAAATTTTCATTTAAGGTGTCAATATGTTCCTGAACATCCTTGTATACGGCAACTCCTACAGGTTTTACAATACGCCCAAATACCTCATGAAGGTTTACGCCAGTCGTGTTCGCCACAGTGCTTTGGGTACCACGTCTATAACAAGAACATGATTTAAGACGACTTCCGGAAGGTTTGTGTCACTCAATGGAATGCTACCGTAGTGTAGAAAACAAGTTTCATGAGAAAGCAAATTTCAACAACTTTTTCAGCCAAAAAAAAAATGAAAATTCATCAGAGAAGGAATCTTTCAAAACATTAAAATTGTGCACATTTTTACAACATCGTACGGATTTCTAGGAGAGTTATCCGCGTTTGTATTAATGACACCTGATTTATATTTAATATCGTAATCGTACTCGCTCAATTTTTTAATTTCCATCGTGCTAAACGGGAAACAGGATCTTTAAAGTTATGAAACCATACGAAAGGTATATAAATATATAATATAAATACATTAAAGTAAATAAATGTTCTGTAAGAAGAGTGAGCTTTCTACCGTACAGGTAGGGTTGAAAAGTTTTTACACAGAAAACACTTGCTAATAGTTCTTTCTCTGTTGTAGAGAAGAAATTGTGTCACGAAGCTGTTCGAAATCAGATTATTGTAAATCGTTCCATTAAAAGAGATAACCTTTTTCAAGAGGTAAGAAAGAAACGTAGCAATTAGAGCAAATTATGGGATAAATCTGCGATAAAATTCGCCAAAACCTAGAAATTGTTTAATTTTTTTTTTGTTTTTAGAAATTCCCTTATGGCAATGACTTTATTTGGATCAGATTTTACGCCGTCTTCAGAAACAACATGACTGATATAAGAAATTTTGTCGTGAAAGAAATTTGTCGACCACAGAGATAGCATTTATAATGCCAGGCCAGCAGTTTTTAAATCTATCATGCAACGATTTAGATGGAACCCTTTGGCGAGATCGAAAGTGGAAGAAACTTAGCATCGCCAAGTTGTTCGAAAATGTCAGTTATTTTTACTACTGAGTAAACAGAATAAATACTATAGAGAGAGTAAATTTTGAATCAAAAGGTAAATAGTTTATATAAATTTATATTATGTTAAATTTTAATAAATACTACTATATTTACTAATATGTATAATTACTACATTATAGCTATCGCTAACAGTTTTTTTTTCTTCGTTTAATTTCCCGTAACAAATTATCATACGCAAATTTTTTTTTGTGTTATTGCCCTTAGAATACGCTTATTATTCGGAATCAGGACTTGCATCGATTCTATCAATGTAACCTTTTCATAAATTTGATTTATTAATGGAAATTTTGACAGGTGTTTTGGATCGAAATTTTAATTTTATGGTGGAATTTGTTATTAGTGGGATATCGTCTTCTCCCAAATGAAGGCATTCATCAATGAAATTTAAAACTTCACTCTGTTTTCACAAAAAAGATGTAGCTATAAAATGCTCTCATGTTGAATGAGAAAAAAATTTTTATCGATAATTTGAAAAGATGTTTCTTTGTCCTCGCTTGACAACATTATTTCCCACAAGGTTCTTACCATGTTCTGATCGCGGCATTTTTTTTTGAATAAAATAAAAATTTAATATAATATTACAAAGAAAATACGGTTTGCATATTTTAATAGCTGAAGTTAATTTTTAATTCGATTACAAAGTTTTTATTTTTAAAAAAAATTAGAATTTATCGTAGGAGTAGTCTAATTTACCAATAAATTTTTTTTTTTTTTTTTTTTTTTTTTGTAAGAATTGTACGTTTAACAAAATTCATAATTTGAAAATGAACCAAAAAAAAAATTTTTCTTTATAGATATGTTTTTGACTTACAGTTTTGATGTATCAACCTTAAATTTGCGGTCAGTTAAAATATAATAATATCCTTATACACACATTCGAATTCACACAGGGTTTACCAGTCACAGGAAGTTGTCTGTAGTTCCAAATAATTCTCGTAGTTGCTGCCAGTTTCCTCAGGTAAGTTCCATGTAGATACGTTGATGAGTCGACATCGTTCACTGTTTATTTCTAAACCGTGTTTATTTTTCATAAAAATTTAGTAGCCTACGGTTATGAGGGAATATCACGTGGTCCTGCTACAACCGTGTTCGATCTTTGGTACTTAAACAAACACCACTAGCTTCCAGAGTAAAAAAACCACGTCAAAAACTCTTGGAAGAAAATCGAGGCTTATAAAAGATTTCACTAAGTTCATAATTGTTCAAGTGCTAATAAAATAAATTTCACAACTTCTAATAAATTTGTACAATCACTATAATGTTTTTGTTTTACTATGTTATCAATTTAATGTCACTTTAAATTTCATTGTCAAGTCTTTTATTTATATTATTTTCACTAAAAGTTTAAAATGTCACTGTTTAAATTTTCGGCACCACACTAATCAAATTGTCCCCGAAAGGTACCGACGGTTAGAATAAACAAATTTTCAAAATCCATTCACAGGTGCAGTATCCCACCGCTGTCACCAAAAATTGTCACGTCCCAAGTACAAAAATAGGGATTTTTGAATATTAAAATGTTGGGGAATTCAACTGCTAAAACACTAAAGTGTACCCTGTAAATAGGTGGGAGATTCAAATTCTACTTTATAATGATTACAACAAGAAATACTTTAAATTGGTTACTTTAATCAACAGTAATAAGTAAAAGTTACAAGTTCGAGCCGAGAAATTACAAGTAATCGGTAAGAGTGCTCGGAGATATCTGACGAGATGAGATCCTGTGGTCCATGGGTCCCCATAGGACCCTGCGCGCGTTGAGTAGAGGGGATGACTACCCCTTCCTTTGAACTTCCCTGTGACCAATACAACCCTGACGGAGTGTTATTTTTACAAGTTATTTACACATTCATACTATTTTTCATTATTTAAATTTAACATTAACAATATATAAAGTTAATTAATATTTGTTTCGTCAATTACCAAATATATAATAATCGGTTTCGCAGCTAAATTCATTCGGAGTATGATAATTACATTTTGCATCTGTATATTTAATTACCATAGAATCATGGTAACTTTGAATTACTAATAAGATATTACAATAACGTAGATAATTTGTATTATAATACAACTTATTATTATTTATTTTATTATTATTATGATTATTATTATTATTATTATTATTATTATTATTATTATTATTATTATTATTATTTAATTAATCAATAAATTAATTAACAAATTCTATACATGTGATTAAAACTTTTATCATTAATTAAGAGTATCAAATTATTTAACTAGTAATGAAATGGTAAACAGTAATCAATTTATAATCGTTGTTTTATAAAATTATTAGTGGCATACATAGAATTAAGAATGTGAAATTCATATCAAATTTGAATATTGTAATTAAATAGAAAGCTCATTTCTTTTTCTTATAAACGAAGGATGAGTCATAGGTTTTTCCTGACGATACAATACCCTTTTTTTTTATACCGGGGACTCGAGTAAGGCCCGAGTCCCACGGTCCCTTTTTTATTGCTACCACATGTTTGGGTTTTCCCAACTGTTTCGAAGTTCGGAAATATGTATTTCTCAAAAGGCTATTTTTTATAGAAATAAACTCTGTTTCTTTTCAATTCTAATTTTTTGTGTCCTACGTGACATTTGCCTCATTTTCGCAGACTATTTCAACATCTGTAATTTTAACAATTATTCCTTTTCAAAAAGCAGCACATGTTTGGTTGCCATTCTATTTCGTTCTTTAGATTTTTTGCATGTGATAAAATTCTTTACGGAAATAAGCAAATAAATGCATGCGTTTTTATTTTACATTAAAATTCAATTATTATATTGATATTAATTTTGAATCCTAGCGCTATTACCTAGTTACTTCCGTACGAAGAGTTACGTAGTGTTTTTCCCTAGCGGAGAATTACGTGAATTTAGGCCTGCCGTCACAATACACAATGTATTTTTTGGGGGAGGGGGGTAAAATACGTATTTTACCTATGTAAAAAACCAAGTATTTTACGTCAAAAACCTCGAGTGACGCGTCACTTCCCAACACTGCTACTGCCTGCCTGCCTGCGCAGGCAGGCGCCGTAAGAGTGAGAGAGAAAAAACTTAAAACATTTAATTTGAATTTTCTGACTCTCTTACTCTAATGTGTTACCATGTCAACCTGCAGGCAGGCAGGCAGGCAGTAGGAGCTGTGCTAGCGCCTTTAAGTTTACCAAAATACTTAAAGTGAAATTCCCTATATTAAATAAGTCATAGTGACTTTTGTATTTCTTTAAATTCACTGAATCACCAAAGACGACACTAGGCGTAACGTCACACACTCATTCCTTTGGACAATTTGAGATCGTTGTATACGGGTCTTAAGTTATATTTTGAACGCAAATCGCGGTCAAAAATAATTTTAGGTTATGTGCTCAAAAGATTGTTAATGTTTTGTACCAGTGGAAAAATCAAGAAAAATGAAGTGTTAATTTTTAATTTAATAGTATTTTAGTAAGTGTGTAATTAACAATAAAAGTTGTTAATCATGTCGGTGGCACCAATTGGCAATATTCCGTACGTAAACTTGGTTTTAATTTGAAAAAATTTCTATTAAAGTATAAATGTTTTCATGTAATTTTCATATTTTTATACGGAGTGATTATTCGGTCAGTTAACTGGCAGAATTAGGTGGTTTGATTATTCTGACATTACACTGGCAGAATAAGTTGGTTTCTCTATTTAGTCAGTGCATCATTGAAAACACAATATATAAAGCTGGCCAAATAAACAAGAGACACTAATTGGCCAGTCAAAATAAATAGATTTTTTGTATTTTAATATACAATAACTAACGTTTTGATAAAATTTAAAAAAACATTATTAACAAAAAATATCAAGTATAGACAATTTAACAAAATGGATGAAAAAGGTATTATGAATATTGAACAAGTGTTTTTTTAATACAAAATTACTCCAACGTTTCGAAATCAATACGATTTCCTCTTCAGGGAGTCTACAAAATAATACAAAAAACAATAATAAATAATACGAAAACACGAAGACGTTAAATAATAATTTAGAAACATTTAATAATACAGAAAACAATAGTGATATTACACGAAGACTTTAAATAATAATTTGAAGAACATCAAAATAATAAGTACATAATAAATAAAAATACAGAAATAATGTAAACTGAGGATAAAACAGAATTAACTTAATACAATATTAAAATTAAAATCAATATAAAAATGAAAACAAAAGTAAAAAAGAAAGAAGAAAAAAGAAACAATAAAACATATCTTACGAATAAATAAAAAAATTGTACATTATATGTCGATGGAATTAAAATTTAGCCAAAAATTGAAATGTAACATTTGGAGTTAAAGTAAAGTAAATAATAATAATAATATACAAATAATAATAATAATAATAAAGTAAAGGAAATAAAAATGAAAATAAAATTAAGAATAAATAGAAAAATAGTAATAATCATTGCCTGATACTAATTTACAGGGTGTCTACTGGTCCTAGAATTCCTGGAATTTGAAAAAATGTCCATAAATATCCTGGATTTTAAACTCTTGTCCTTGAATTTTCCTTATTTTGCTTTTAAATATTCAATATTTTCAAAATTTTACTCAAACTTAAAAGAATAATTTTTTTGATCTATCAAAAAATAATTCCAATTTGTCGTTTGGTTAAAGAAACAGGTATGGGGCCATCCATAAAGCATGTGATATTTTTTTCCGATTTTTGACTCCCTCCCCCCGGTTGTGATAGGTCATGATATTTACAAAACGCTTTTTAATGATCTTAGACTTATTTGAAAGGTCATTTGCTACACTATAAGAATTACTTATAGGCATTAACGTGTAATTCTTTTCTTAGAAAATACAGGCTGACAAAATTGAACCAAAATAAATCAAAAAATTTAAAACAATCTTATTAACAGAAAAATAATTTTTGAAATTTTTAAATATTTTTTTTATAAAATTTTCTTGAAAAATCTACACTGTATGATATGTTATGTATTTTCTAGAATAGTTTGTAGTACAGAAAAATTATTCCAAATTTTTTTAATTTTTTTGGTCTAAGTTTGATGGCCTGCATTTTCTAAGAAAAAAAATTGCACGTTAATGCCTATAAGTAATTCTTATAGTGTAGCAAATGACCTTTAAAATAAGCCTAAGATCATTAAAAAGCGTTCATTATTTTAGAAATTATTCAAATTTTTGTAAAAAAAAAATTAAAAATGGCGATTTTTAAAAAATATCTAAATAAATTATTAGCCAAACGACTTCTGAAATATTTTGTTCTTTTCAAAATTTTATCATCTTTCAAAAAATGAACAGAAAAAAATTTTAGTTTCAATAAATTTTATGTTTTAAAACGGTTTTCATTCGTCTGAAAATGGGTGGTCTCTCAATTTTGACCGGTAGTGTATATTATTTTTTTCTTCTCTGAATTATGCATTATCTTCACACCAAGGGTTTTCCAGTAATCGTTGATGCTTAATAGTAGTGCGTTTTCTTTCTCCTTAAAGTCTAAATTTTCATTGTCCACGAAACTTTCATCAATTTATTAGGTAATCATCCAACCACATAAATATCTATACATAAAAGTATAGATTTTTTTCAAGAGTTATATCACATGACAAGAAAGCCAATACCCCCCCTCCCCCTCGTGATAAACCATGACCATTTTCTTAACCCCTACCAACCCCTAATAATATTACATGCTTTATGGACAGCCCCTATCTACAATATATAGATTTTTGACTCTTAATACGATAAAATGAATATTTTTGTTTAAGTAGGTTAATTTAAATTATGCTTGTCATAATATAAAATAATATTATCCATTTTAATGTCCTGGAAAAATAAGGAATCTGTCCTAGAATGTCCTAAAAACTTATTTTCTAAAATCGCGACTTTTTCCACTTTTTTCCAAATATTGCAACAAAACATCATATTTTTTAGTATTAAATGTACACTACCGTCCGTGAGTATCAGGACGCCCCTTTTTTCATGAGTGGAAAAATGCTTGAAACGTAGAAAATAAGAATGACAAAAATTTTTCGTATTTTTTTCCTGAAAGCTAATGAAATTATGAAAAGACTGACACCTGATCGAAGAATTTTCGTTGACTATTCTGTCAGATACAGAAAAAATACTGGATTTTGCATGCTTTTCGTAATTTTTTAATTTCTCGAAAACTAATTAACTTTTATTAGCGTTCTTGGTCTTGTTTCAATCTCTATTCAATGTAGAATCTAAATTAATTAATGGTATTGTGATATAAATTTTTCCAAAAAAAATTGAAACTGTGAAAGGCGGATAAAAAAATTTTGAAAAACAGATTAACACTTTTTCAAAAAAAAAATTTTTTTAATTAAATAATTAAGTAATTAAAAAGCTTTTTTGAATTTTAGTATATCTATTAAATGAACATATTTTACATTGACCTTTTTGACATTTTAATATTCATGATAATTTTTTGAATTTTTTGAATCCTCCTTTACGGTTTCAAGTTTTTTTGTAAAAATTTATTTCACAATACCAGTTAATAATTCAGATTCGCTACATTAGTGATGCATTTGAGCGAGATATACGAGAAATGAGAAAGAATGAGAAAATATCCCATTGTTTTGTTTTAAATCTCGTCTCATCTCATCTCATACTATCGAGATTCTCAAAAGATCGTAATTTTCGATCATCTGTTTAATATTTATGTTAGTGTCAAAATTTACGAATTAACAAATGTTGCAATTGACCAGAAATGATGAAAGTATATTTAAGATTTACTAAATAATCATAATAATGTTGCAGTATACTGGACACAATAATATTTTGCTTAAAATATCAAAAATGACAGAAGTTCTCTTTCAAATAAAAAAAAATAATTTCTAATTATCCAGTTATATTATAATTTATAATTAAACTCAAGATTTCGTGGATTATTCTTATAATATAATCTTTTTCCAAATAATTTTGGAAAAAGTTTGACAATAATTTCTATCTAAATTAAAATATTGTTATTTAACTTTCTGTCAGTCGCATAAAATTTGTTAGCTCGATTGGTTGCAGGTAAAAAAATTCCTCACCATCAGAAATTACTCTAAAATTGTTATAAAATAGCAAATTTTATTTTAAATGTTTACTAAAATTTTAAATTACCTTCTACTTTTTATTAGTTATTAAAATAAGAAATTAATAACAAATCAAATCAAGTATGCGCGGTTAGTTACATGATAAGAAGTTTCCTTACTTTGCGTCGAAAATCCCCGACATTTAATGACTTTGATATGAAAATAAAAATATAAAAGAACACAAAAACAATTTTAATTAACCTATAAAATAGGAGAACAGATACTAAAAATATACAATCATAATTATACGTATACATAAAAGTAGAAATTTGGTTAGGAAACTTCTCATTAGGCGACTGGTGTAGGGTTAATATCAATTTTTCCCAATTGATAGAGAAGGATACTGAATGAAAAAAATCACACAAATCTATCAGTACAACACGTGAAATTTTTTTTCGGTCCAATGCATAAATAAATACAGCTAAATTTTTGCATACATTATTTATTCTCTGATTCGTCATTTAATCGAGTGACAGTTGCTGTGATGAGAACTTAGGCGAGAAATGAGATGAGATGAGACGATCAAAACAAAAGAAATATTGAGATTCTCAATTTCGATTACTACTTTCGAGCAACGTGAAATGAGCGATATGATCAATATTCTCATCTCAACGTGCATCACTACGCTACATTGAATAGAGATTGAAACAAGACCAAGAACGCTAAAAAAAGTTAATTAGTTTTCGAGAAATTAAAAAATTACGAAAAGCATGCAAAATCCAGTATTTTTTCTGTATCTGACAGAATAGTCAACGAAAATTCTTCGATCAGGTGTCAGTCTTTTCATAATTTCATTAGCTTTCAGGAAAAAAATACGAAAAATTTTTGTCATTCTTATTTTTTACGTTTTAAGCATTTTTCCACTCATGAAAAAAGGACGGTAGTGTAACTCATTTCGATTTTTATATTGCGAAAAATAACTATAAATACATCTTTCAAAAATTATTTTTTAATCATTTTTCTATTTAAATTTTCGAAACATATAATTAAAAAGATTTTGAATAATTGAAATTTAGTAAAATTAAATTGTAAATAATTAATTTTTTTCCAAGTATTTTGTTAAAATTCTTGAGAATCAACTTTTGAAGAATTTTAATTGCAAATTTTGAATGAATTATCAAAAATTTCTAATGAAAAATCTTTAAACGTAAATTTAAAAATGACAATTAATGACCTTCAAATACCTTCAAATATATATTTCCGAAAATTCAAATATACACGAAAAATGATAACATTTTAGAATTATTTTTAACATTTTGGAAGAAAAAAAAAATTTTTTAATTAAAATTCATTATAAAATTAATTGGTTTTTTTTATAAATAATACAAAAAATCTTGTAAGAAATTCAATTCTTTCTGAAAAATTACATTAAAATATTTTTAAAAACTACTTAATTCTTAGAATTTTTTTATCATATTTTTTAAAGATTTAATTATCTTCAAAAAAACCAAATAAAAATTTACTCTTTAAAATTTCGGAAAAATCTTGGTCATATTTATAATTGAAATTCTTCAAAAATTTGATTATTCTTATTTTTTGAAAATATTATACCTTAATAAACTAAAGAAAAAAAGTCATGGACAGTTATAATTATTATAAAAAATTGAATTTTTGTATTTAAATAATTTAATTCTCGAAGAAATTTCGTAAAATTATTTTAAATAATTGATTTACAGATGAAGTTTATAGTTGAAAATTGTAGAAAATAATTGAATTGAGGAAGAATTTTTAGAAATTATTAAAATTCATAAATTTTACTCATTTTCCGTAATCTTTCATATTTTTCTATAAAAAGATTTTTGTCAGGGAATATAATTTTGATGTCAGGGAAATGTCAGGAACATTGATAAACTGAAACTTATGTAAACTTGTATTTAAATACGATGTTGCAAACAAACAATGTTTATTAAATAATATCTAAATATTTACAAAATATCGAACATATTTATATACTTGATAGACGGACCTTTTCTTAACACAATGGCCAAATATTGAAACCATCTTATTCTGACAATTTTTCTCTACAACTCAAAACCGTTATTTATTTCTGATCACTGGTCGAATAATTAAACCACCTATAGACGTAGTCATTTTCATAATATTTAAATCATTTTTGTGAGAACAGTTATTGCAAAGGATTATGGTCCGTTATATCTGGAACTATTTGTCGATGTGACAAGGATCTCGTCGAGGATGAGATTAAAAACGCAACTCCTCTTTTACGAGATGGGCTCAATTTTTTCAAAAAGTTCACTGAAGAATCGTTACAAGATGTTTCCAAGAATAATCCGCCACCTCGAATGTATGACTTAATCAGTAAACTGGCTCCACTCCTGGTAAGTTAATTTTTTTTTAATTTATCATTATTTTAAAGACAAAAACGTTATTAGAAATTTACTTTCCCCAGAATGTGGACGCGACGATAACGTGGGATTTAGTTTGCAATTTCATGATCTACGAATACAGAAATTGCGCGGAAACTTTTGCCTCTCAATTAACGGATTTGACGTCGATGAAAGTGTTGATCGAGGAAATTTGGAGCTTCTACTACGCGGAGAGGATAACACTGATAAAATGTCTGAAACTAATGGTGGAATATAGAGACAATGTAAAGCATCCCCATCAGAAGGAGTTTTGCAGTTTCTTCGACGAAGTCCTTTTGGGTAGTTTGTTAGAGAGTGTGCAGAAGCAAATTGAGGCTCTTAAGTTTATCAACCCTCCCAGTAGATCACAGCTTTTTACCGAAGACCACTTGCATTGGATCTACGAGAGCAGTTTGAATGAAATGCGCGAACTGTTGCACATTTACACGGTGATTTTGAACGACGTGCACGTCGCGGACAGTGCATTTAGTAATATTTACGCGAGCATCAGCGGAGAGCCGAGGCGCTTAATCTCCTACAAGAGCCACGAGGACAGAGAGTTGGTGGCAAAGAAAATAGAGGTCATTCAGTACAGTCAGGCGGGTTTGCTGCTAGTCGCGTTCGATGTGGCGAAACACGTCGGAATGGAGGATTGGATAAAGGGCGTCGGCAAGACGATGCAAGACACTCTCGAGCACAAGTGTCTGCGCGACAGTCTGCCCCAGGACGGCCCCTTGCTTCTCGCCTGGATGCTCGCGAATTACGCGATCGAACCCGAAAATCCGGACGTTCTCAACTGTTTCCGTCCGTTCGGCATTCGGGCGATTCAAATGAATGTCTTTCATTACTTGAGGGGACTGCTCGATTCCGAGATGATTAGAGAAGACACGCACTATGCGGAAATCGTCCGGAGTAGTCTCTATAATCTCTTGACTCTCCTTTGTGCTTTTATTGACGAGGACAGACTCGATACCCTGACGGGGGTTTTCGACGCCGTCGCCGCTGTTTTGAGATATCCGGAGCTCGCCGAAAGATTCTGGCAGGAGAGAGAAGAGGGACTTTGGGTATTTTACAAGTATGCGGCCCAATGGTTTCCCTATCGATTCGAACCCCTCACGGCAATCGTCACCGGTTTGGCGAGCGCTTCAGCGTCGAGTGCGAAAAACGTGACGCAGGAGCTCGATAACTTGCCGTCGCTCACTTTGGAGGTGTCTCGCCAAACCTTGCACACGATGGATTGTCTGAAGCCCTACG
This sequence comes from Leptopilina heterotoma, assembly GCF_015476425.1. Classification (NCBI taxonomy): domain Eukaryota; kingdom Metazoa; phylum Arthropoda; class Insecta; order Hymenoptera; family Figitidae; genus Leptopilina; species Leptopilina heterotoma. Next base: position 2,369,563 of record NW_025110849.1, read on the forward strand.
AGCAGGACTGTATAATTCATAGAAATTCGTTTAGGATTTCGAGGAACACTCCCCACGAGAGGATCGATTCGGCCAGGCGAAGGAACGATGGCGACGAGTTTGACGTAGTTCTCTGGCAGACGAAGGCAAGCTACTGGGACGCCTTTCACCACAAGATTGAGCAACTCTTCCTGCAGGCGAGCGGGGGAATGGCGAGTTTGAGTTACACAGAAGCCCTCCTCCCAGAGCAGGTGTCGCAGGGTTTCGCTCTTTTGGAAGCTCTCCTGGCCACTGACATGGAGATTCCTAGAAGTATGGTAATTCCCACGGAACTCAGCTTTGAAATTGTGAACCGATTCTCGTACGCGAGTCTCTCTTTGAATATCTACAAGGTCGTGGCCGCGTGCATCAGGGTCTCGTCGAAGCTCGTCCTCCGCTACCCCGAAGACGTTCTTTCGCGAATGAGAACCGAAGTTTATCCTCGATTTGACGATCGATATCAGAAGACGACCGAGTTCGCTGAAGCTGTCTCCTTCGACGGAGGGCTCATCGCTTCCTGGCTGTCCAGTATCGAGACAATACAGCACACTTACCCGATTCTCAACGCTTACCTCGACACCCTGTCCAACTACCTCATCGCTCGTCACAGTAAAGAAGCGATGTACTCCGTCGAAATTCCCGGCATGGTTCTCCTCCTGCAGAGCATACTTCCAAAACTCGATTCCTGGTACTTCCAGTCGGAATCCGAGAAAGTCGAACTCTGGCTAAAGAGCATCTTCTGCCTCCACCGAGCCCTGGATTCGGTCCCCGAACATAAGGGCGAGTCGCGAAACGAACTGAAACTGATCGTCACCTACAATCTACTACACCTTGAACCGAGACACGCGCTACTAAAAATGGTTCGCACCGGCGAGCGCGCACTGAGGAACCGAATGATGAACGAAACGGACTGGATCGCAGGCAAGGGATTCAAGGTTATCAAGAGTGTTCAGTTAGCCCTCTCGGTCGTGAATCGTCTACTGATGTACCGAAAGAACCTCGGATTGGGAATCGAGGAACGATCGCCGCTCGAAATCGCGCTCTACGCCTCGCCTTCCCTGCCGAACGGCCTCCTCATCGTGCCGACGATCGTCGACTACCTCTACGTGTGGTTCAGTCCGGCCCTCCAGGCCATGGCGGTGCGACTCCTAAAGAAGTTCGCCGAGGGATTCTCCATGTCGCTTTTGGTTTGCATGGGAATGGACGGAACGGCGATTCGCGAGACATTCGCCTCGAGGCTAATGTCGCCCACATGCGCCGCGGAGGTCAAAGTTGCGGTTTTGGAATTAGTCGCCGTTTGCCTCGATCGTCAACCAGGATTGACCGAGGCACTTTTTAATATAATGCACCAAGCCGAACGCAAGAGAATTTTCCCTCGACCCGCTGATGAATTTCTCACCGAAGGTTGCACTCAATTCCTAGATCTTTATATGCAAAGAATTTTCCAGGAGGACAACATAGTCTACGACCGACTTTACGACTCGACAATGAGCCTCTTGCGAGCCATCTGGTATCACCGGAATGAAATTCTCGTCAACTTTTTCCGCAAGAAGCCTGAATTCTGGAGTCACTTGTTTGCGCCACTCTTTCGGAAATTGGTACCCAATGTCAAGGGGTATTCACAGTTGATTGACATCATCACACTGGAATTATTTAAGAGCACGCTTTTGGAAAAGGACTTTGAGACGAACTTGGACAAATTGTTGGATGCAAAAGAAGACTATTGGGGGAAGATGACGAACTACGTTTTCAAAAGTGTTCCCAACTCGGAGCTGGCTGAGGAAGAAGACCAGGTCATTTTAGAGAAAGACGGCATGAAGCCTTTTTATGAATCGATGCTTGAATCCTGGTATCAGCTCCTCGTGACTATTACCGACGAGAGGGTGGCGAAGAAATACCCGATCGACGAGAAGCAGGCCCGGGAGACGACATCCCTGGCACTCGATCATTTACTCGAGTTACTGAAGCAACCAACGCCAAAGTCATCAGCCAGGCGGATTTCCATTGCGAAGACCACAATGCTATTGGCCTCCATAGCTCTGCGATGCATCTCCTCATGGAAGTTGAAGTGCATTAGCAATTCTTCCGATTTGAAGAACAAATTGCGGCAACTCGTTCATGAAATTGCGCAATTCTATCGAGGGTACGGACGATCTTTGAGACAGACTTTAATTTCGTTAGTTTTGGGATGTATGCAACTGATTGGAGAGATTCTGGTTGATGACAATGTGACTCTTGATTATTTATTGGGACAATCGTGTCTTCTCGCAATCGGGGACGTTGAGGAGTTGCGCGAATTGGCCAGAAGTAGGGAAAGAAAACGAAAGTTTGTGAATGAAGATGGAAAAGATAAGGTGGACAGAGCTAGTGAAGATCTCGAGGCAATGGAGTTGGCGGCAATTTCCGAGTCTCTTCCGGCAACATTGACAGTCAGCGTTATCACTCAGCTCCTCAACTATCAGATCGAATACAATTCGAAGAATCGACGAAGGAAGTCCGCCAGTTTGCAACTTGGACAATTAATATCGGAAATAATGACGACAGTCGGTGTCACGATGCAGAAGCACCCTTACGCAAAATTCAGCAAGGTTGCCCTCGCTCTGTTGGGAACGGCCGTCAGATCGATTTCCGGAAGTTTCAAATTTGAGGAGGAAGCTGTCGCGAAACTTTGGCTCACCTTGATTCCACCTCCGGACCTGAAGAACAGTGTCTTGGACTCTCTGTATGACGTGAGTTGTTTGTTTTCTCTAATTATTGACGAATATTAATTGAGTGCTTTTTAGGATTGCAGCAGCATGAGCATCTGGCGCTGTCAAGATTGGTGGCCGCTCTACACAATTGGAATAGAATTTATAATTGGATTGGTGATTAGCGAATCGTCATCTGCGTACATTTCATTCGTTGTCACATTTCTTGGATCGCACGAATATCAATTAATGGAAGTTTCCACGTTATTGAGACATACAGCAGATCCTGCGGCCGCGGACCTCATTCAATCGTTGATTTCTCTCGTCTCAACTCTCTCGACGAAACCTGTTTATTGGGACTCCATACAACCGAGTGTTCGAGAGACTCTAGTGGTATGTGACACTTTTTATTTTGTACTTCAAATCAACTCTAAAAATTTTCAAGTCTTACTTCCTAATTTCTTAATCTCTTTCGATAAATTTTTTAAAGCTGATAACAAAATTAATCTCGAAGCAAAGATTTTCTAACAGATTTTGGAGAAAAACAGTTCATTCTCGTTTTTAAAAGCTAGTTCTTTTATTCGACTTTTTTGAAAAATACTACTATCAGAGATCAAACTAGGTCCGTAAATTCTGTAAAGGTTTGTAAATTTGCTTCAAGTCCGTAAAAGTCAGTTTTTTGAAAAAAGGTCCGTAATTTCATAGAAAAAAGACGAAAAATTCGTCAATTGTACGATATTATTTGAAGAATTTTAGAGAAATTACAAATAATTGCAGAAATTCAATTATTTTCAAAAATTTCAATAAAATTCTTGGCAAAATTTCAATTATTTTCAAAAATTTTCCTCAATTAAATGATTTTCAATATTTATTATTTTAAATAAAATTTTCCGAACGAATTCAATTATTTAAAAAAAAATTTGGTAAAATTCTACGGAAATATTTAATTATTTTCATGAAATAATAAAAATTCCACAGGAATTCAATTATTTTTAAATTTTTTATAAATTTCTTCTCAATAATTCAGTTATTTTCATAAATAATAAAACTTTTACAGAGATTCAATTATTTTCGAAAAAACTAAAATTCTGTTTAAGAAAATGAATTTCATTTAAAATTCTAGATTACAATTGAATATTAAAAGCATTATAGCGTGAATTTTTAGAAGTACTTGAATATTTGAAAAGGTTTCATATTAAAATCTTTGAAAGTTTGAATTTTTCATAATTTTAACTAACAATTCTGTATAAGAATTAATTTTTCTGAAAACTTTATTTGAATTTTACTTGAAATAATGTTTTTGAAGTTTTTATTTTCTACAATATATTTAATTGAAGAATACCCGAATAATTGAAATTTTGTAAAATTGAATTGTAAACAAAAGGATTTGAAAATTCTTAAAGAACTTTTTAAAAAATTATATATTTAAAAGAATTTATCACTTGGTAAAAAATTATATAATTCGAAATATTTCGAATTTTTCAAAAATTGTTATCAATAATGGATTTAAAAAAATATTCTAGTTAAAAAAACACCAAAAAGATCTAATTTTGGAGAAGTTACAAATTATTGCAGAAATTCAATTATTTTCATAAATAATAAAACTCATCGCAGAATTTCAATTTATTATTTTTAATTGAATTTTAATCAAATTTCTCGAAAAATGTAATTATCCTTAAAAATTTTATTAAAAATCGTCCAAAGAATTTAATTATTTAAAAATTTATTGATAAAATTCTTCATGAGAATTGAATTTTAAGAAACATTCAATTATTCAATAAATTATTTATTTTTGTTCTTGAATAACTGAATTCTAGTAGAATTTTCTAATAAAAATTGATTTAAAAATGAATTTCAGTAAAAATTTAGATAATAATTGAATATTAAAAGCAATATAGCGTGAATTTTAAGAAATAATTGAATTCAGGGTGGCCACATGTCAGTAAAGTCAGTAGAGTCAGGGAAATGTCAGTAAAACAAAATTTTTGTCAGTAAAGTCGATTAAACGTCCGGTTAAAAAATTTTTTGTCAGGGAAATTTAGAAAATTGGGATTTTTTCGACTTATTTTCAAAACTTGCGACGTTTTCGACTGTTTTTCCAAATATTGCAACAAATTACATACCACAATTTTTAGAAAAAAAGTGCAACTTATTTTGATTTTTATAATGCGAAAAATTACTATAAACAAATCTTTCAAAAATTATTTAAAATAATCATTTCTCTATTTAAATTTTCGAAATATAGAATTTAAACAGATTCTGAATAATTGAAATTTTGTAAAATTTCATTGAAAATAATGAATTTTTTTTTCAAGTATTTTGTTAGAATTTTTGACAATCAACTTTTGAATAATTTATATATTTACAAAAATTCAAATACATAAAAAAAAGATAACATTTTAGAATTATTTTGAACTTTTTGGAAAAAAAAACAATTTCAAAATTTTTAATTAAAATTCACCAAAAATCAATTAGTTTTTTTAAATTATACAAAAATTCTTTTAATTAATTCAATTATTTTCGAAAAATTACATTAAAATATTTTTAAAAACTAAATTTTTAGATTTTTTTTATTATAATTTTTTAAAATTCAATTATCTTCGAACTTAAGAAAAAAACATGGACAGTTTTACAATTATCATAAAAAATTGAATTTTTGTATTGAAATAATTGAATTCACTAAAAACTTTTGGAAAATTATTTAAAATAATTAATTTAGAGATGAAGTTTAGTTGAAAATTGTAGAAAATAATTGAATTCAGGAAGAATTTTTAGAAATTATTAACATCCTGGAATTTAGAAATGAACTTTTTTTGAAAAAATTTAATTGAATTTCTTTTTGTATTATTTGAAGCTTTTATTTTCTAATACTATGAAGAATTTACGAATAATTGAAATTTCGTAAAATTGAATATTGTAAACAAATGGATTTAAAAACCGTGAAAGAACTTTTTTGAAAATTATTAAAAATAATTGATTTAAAGAAGAATTTTGGTTAAAAATTCTTGAAAATAATAATTGAATTGAAATGATGAAAGTAATTTTGAAGAAGTTACAATAACAATATGTTTCTCATAAAACTTGTTGCATGATGTGAAATAAATTGAATACTGTCAATGAATATTTTGTAAATTAAAAGATTCTTTTCTAATAAAATGAATGTTTAATCTTTGACAGAAATGCACATATCTTGCCTATGACAGTACAGTGAATCTCCTGCTACGCCCTCGAATTTTGAAATTCATCATGGACGGAATAAGTGTTGAGAGTGCTGAAGAATTGCAAACATGTGACGAAAAGCAGCTCAGTGGCGAATTGAAGCTTCTTGTAAACAAATTAATTTTAATCAATACATCCTGTGCAATGAGTTTTGTTTACTTCTCCCCGCGACTCAATACTCTCGTCGATACAATCTACTGCCAGGAAGATTTTTGGTACGCTCCAATGGCGGAGATGAACTTTGGCCCTCCCCAGATGTGCATCACTTCTGGTCCACAATTGACTTACGGTAAAAGTGCAATTCATATTTTTATAATCTCTCAAAAACAAATAACAGGCATCACAGTACCTTTTATTTTCAAAAAGGGGAAAAGGGGACAAAAAATAGACCAAACAACAAATTAAAATATCTTAAAATTTATATGAACAATGTATTAATACTCAAATTTCTTACAGTTTTAGATTCTTTGGTAGAAAATAACTTTAATGTAAAGAAAATTTTTAAATATTTACATCACATAAACAATAGGAATATACAATAATTATTTTTAAGTGTTTTCGATATATCTTTTTTATAAACTTTTCTAAAATTATAGAATAGATATAAATTGCAAATTTGTCGTATCTATTCATTTGTTTTATCAATTAACTATATTTTCATATATTTACATTATTAAATTGGTTATATTTTGGCCCATTTGATTCTGAATTTAATAAACCTCAAAATGATTCTAGTTTGATAGCTTTAAAATCAATTTTTATATAAATATTTGAATTTGAAGTGAAGCAAGCATTTAATTATAAATAATCTGAATCAAAAATAAAACATGATAAATTCAAAAATTCATGGTGTCCAGCAACCTTGAAAACCTTGAAAAGTACTTGAATTTTTTTTGCTCCTTGAAAACCTTGAAAACACCTTGAATTTTATGACAAAATCTTGAAAAATTAAAATTCTTAAAAATGAGATTTATTTTCTTGATGTTTTAAGTTGAATTCTCGTCAATATTTCAATCATCTTTATAACTATAAAAATTCTTTGACGAAATTCAATTATATTCAGGAACTTTAATAGAATTCATTGCAAAATACAATTATTTTCATAAATAAAAATATTCATCACAAGAATTTAATTATTTTAAAAATTAATTAAATTCTTCGCAAAAATTGAATTATTTTCAAAAAATCTAAAAAAAAAATTGTGGTCAAGATTTCAATTATCTTTATAAAAAAAACAATAATCTTCGACAAAGTTTAATTATTTTGAGGAATTTTAATAAAATTCATTGCATACTTCAATTATTTTCATAAACAATAGTATTCATCAGAAGAATTCAAATATTTTCAAAAATTTTAATAAAAATCATGGGGCAAAATTTAAACTATTTTTAAAAATTTTTCTTACTTCGATGATTTTCAATATTCTACTATTTTGATAAAATTTCCCTAAAGAATTTAATTATTAAACAAAAGGTTTTAAGAAAAATTCTACACAAACTTTCAATTAGGTATTTAAAAAAAAAATTTTAGAATAGAATTTAAAATAGAATTTGCATAAACTTTTTCGCAAAAATCAATTGTTTTAAAATTTGGCATTCAATTCTTCGCAGTAATTCAATTATTTTCAAAATAAAATTCAATTATTTTCAAAAATTTTAATAAAACTCATTGCAAAATTTCAATTATTTTCAAAAATTTTTCTTAATTCAATAATTTGTAGATATAAATTATTTTAATAAAAGTTCCCCAAAAAATTCAATTATTTAAAAACAATTTTGATTGATGTTTCTTAAATTGATATTCTTTATATTTGTTAAATTTTATCAATAAATTGTATTTAAAGTTATTTATGAATAACTGTTGTATGTAGAAATTAAAAAATTGTTTATAAGTACAGAGTTGCCACAAGATTTTAATTTTATTTTTCCCTGATTTCCAGACAAAATTTTCACTTTTTCCCTGACCCTGAAGAACATCAATAACTTCTTTTTTAAATAAATATTTAATAATTATTATTTTTTATAGGAATTAAGATTCTCAAATTCAATAACTTATGAGAATATTATTATATAACATGACGAAATCGACCACTTCGAGTCTTCGACTCGGAGTTATCGATTTCCTCATGTTTTATAATAAATTTAAGATGACAGAGTGATAAAATCATTATTTCTTATCATAAAAATATTGTAACTATAAATTCAAATTTTCAAAGATTTTAATTTTAACCCTTTTCAAAATTCAATTATTTAAATACAAAAATAAATCATTTATTCAATAATTGCATATTTCTTAAAATTGGATTTTTATGACGAATTTTATTAAAATTTTTAATAATAATTGAATTCTTTCGGCGAATTTAAAAAAAAATTGTAAAAATAAATGTAATTTTTGGTCAATTTATTTAAAATTGTATAAAAAATAATTGAAGTTCTGCGATAAGTTTTGTTATTGATGAAAATAATCGAATTCTTGCAATGAATTTTATTAGAAATTTTTTTAAAGAATTGAATTCGTGTGAAGAATTTTATTTGTGAAAATAATTGAAAATAACAATTGATTTCTAGCAAAGAATTCTATTAAATGTTTTTTTAAATAATTGAATTCCTGTGGAAATTTTTATTTTTGAAGAGAATTGAATTTTTGGAAAGAATTTTATTTTTGAAAAGAATTAAATTCCTGGGAAGAATTTTATTAAAATTTCTTAAATAATTGAATTGCTTCGAAAAATTTTATTCTTTAAGAAAATAATGGAATTGTTTCGAAGATTTTTATAAACATTTTTGACAATAATTGTATTCCTAGGAAGGATGTTATATTTTACGAAAATAATTGTATTCTATGATCAATTTTATCATAAATTTTCAAATTTATAAAGCATTTTATCAAAATTTTTTTAAATAATTGAGTTCTCAAGAAAAATTTTATTATTTATGAAAATAATTGATTTCTTGCGAAGAATTTTATTCGAATTTTTTTAAATAATTGAATTCCCATAAAAAAATGTATTATCTGTAAAAAATTAAATTGAGGAAAATTAATAAAGAGAACTTACTCTATTATACTCGATTATAAATAATGAATATTTTGAAAATTAGTACCCGAAAAATGGACCTTGAAAGAAATTATTTTGAATCTTGAAAAGCTTGAAAAGTTCTTGAATTTTTTTTAAAGAATCGCTGGACCACCCTGAAATTGAATGTAAATTTTATGAGCACATATTGAAATGTATTTTTAAAAAATTAAGAAATTTGATTTCTGATCAGTAAAAAGGGAAAAAGGGGACAAATCATCAAAAAAGGGGGAAAAGGGGACCAACTGTGATGCCTGATTAATAAATTTATTTTGAATCTGTGAGTGTTTAATTTCTATTAAGACTTATTAAATTTTCAGGTACAATAATTAGTGCCACGCAACTATTTACACAGGCACAACTTCACGCACATTCTTCAAAGAGTCCCTCGTCGACATTATCGACTCTATCGAATACTGTGATTCGTCCGTCAACGTCGCGAGATGAGAAAATTGATTCGGCGAAGAAGGAATGGGAGCGAGCGTCGCCGGAAAATCTGAGGCGAATGCAAGTGAAAGATTTACGGAAAATCCTTCATCACACGGGTTCATCGGCCTCAGTTGTCCCATCGCTCCTCAGCAACCTCTCAAGTGGAATCGACTTTTCAGGGTTTCTCACGGGGCAAGACGTGACTGTGTCACTTCTCAGCAACCCAAGACTCATTAGAAGACCCTTTGATCCTTTGATTTGCGAAAATACAATTCTCTCGAGAGCAACGGCCCTCATTCCAATATCGAGTCGTTCTCATGTTGGCAAAGGCAGCACCTCCAGTCCGAGGAACGAGCAGGACGCTTTGAATCGGTCGCGAGGCGAAGCGAGTGGAGGCACGAGTGATCCTTGGTTCGCTTCGATGGAGGAAAATAACACAAGACTCGCCTTGGAGGTGAATTTAGCGTTGATACTTTGTCAGGCGCTGGAGGGCGTTAAGAGTCCCAGGTTGGCGTTGAGGGATCGCCAGCTCATCGCGAGGGAAACGGCAACTGAGATTGGAGTCTTCTTCGACTTTTTGGAGCAAAAGAATTTCACTGATTGGCAGGTGACGTACAAAGCTGTTTGTTTAGTTTCTTCAGGGTTGCCACAGATCAGGGAAATCAGGGAAAAGTCAGGCAGGGTGTCTACTAACCGGGGAAACCGGGACATCGCCGGGAATTTTTTCACCAAATTAAAAAAAGTTTTATTATTTTAATTTGTTTTTAAAAAATCGCTTTTTATTTCAATTTTTATAGATATTTATACTGTTTTCTAAATTTCATGTTTCTTGGTGCGAAGATTAATAATTAAAATTTTTATTAGTTATTTTAAAAAAAGAAACACACTTAAAATTTTATAATAAAATTAAATTTTCGCAAAGTTTTTTTAAAAATTCTGAAAAATAAGATTTTCGAAATTTTTCAATTCCGTTGTTTCGAGATAAATGAATTTTTATAAACAAATAACTGCCAATTTTTGAAATATAATTGAAATTTCTTTACATTCTGTTAAAAATAATTAAATTGTCAATAAAAAAATTCTTTTTAGGAATTCATTTATTTTCATAAATAATAAATTTCATCGCAGAATTTGAATTATGTTTAAAAATTTTTTTAAATTCTCCCAGTAATTTCAATTATTTTTATAAATAATTAAATTGTTCTCCACAATTCAATTATTTTCAAAAATTTTAATAAAATTCTACGCAAACATTTAATTATTTTCATAAATAATAGCATTCTTTTAAAGGATTCAATTACTTTTATAAATAATAAAATTCTTTGCAGAAATCCAATTACTATCAATACATTTTAATAAAATTGAATTAATCAAATTTTCAATTTAAATTATGAACAGACAAAATTATTTTAAAAAATTTAAATATTCTTTGTTTAATTCAATTATTTTCTAAATTTTTAATTAAAATTATTCAAAAAACATTATTTTCAAAAAATTTAAAGAAACTCGTCAAAAGAATAAAATTTTTTGAAGCCATTTGTAGATATATTTATGTTTGAAATCAAATAAATTTAAATTTGATGAGAAAAAAAACCGGGAAAAATTAGGACAAAGCCGGGAAAAAATCGGGAACTTTGTTGAACGAAAATAGTAGACACCCTGATCAGGGAAAGTAAAATTGGTCAGGGAAATCAAGGAAAAGTCAGGGAATTATATTAAAAGTACTGGAAAAAATTTAATTTTTAGAATTTATAAGAAAATTCTAGATTTTTGTGTCTTTGTTTTGAAAAACTTTAATTTCAATTTTTAAAATTTTAACACAATTATTTGAAAGAATTCAACTATCTTAATAAATTTTAAAATTAGAAATTCAATTATTTTCAAATTTTTTTTTAAAATTCCCGTCAACATTTTAATTATCTTTATAAATAGCAAAATTCATTGTAAAATTCAATTATTTTATAAATAACAATATTCATCACAAGAATTCAATTATTTTCAAAATTAATAAAATTCTTCGCAGAAATTCAATTGTTTTCAAAGATTTTAATAAAATTTCCCAAAAGAATTTAATTAATTAAACTAAAATTTTGACAATATTTTACACGAAGATTCAATTATTTTTTAAACAAATAAAAATTTCACAAGAATTCAATTATTCAAAATAGAATTTGCATAAATTTTTTCGAAAAAATCAAATGTTTTAAAATTTGTCATTAGATTCTTCGCAGTAATTCAATTATTTTCATAAATTAAAAAATTTTTTTTAGGGATTTAATTATTTTCAGCAATTGTATCAAAAATCATTGCAAAATTCTAATAATAATTGATTTATAAATGAATTTTAGTTAAAGTTTTAGAGAATTGAATTTTGGAGAAGTTACTAATAATTGCAATTTTTAGAATTTTAAAAATTATTTCAAGTTTATTTCCAATATATATTTAATTGAAGAATTTCTGAATAATCAAAATTTCCTGTAAAATTGAATTGCAAACAAATGAATTTGAAAATTCTCAAAAGAACTTTATCATAAATTATTATGATTTGGATAATAATAATTGAATGTTTGTGTAAAATATTGTCAAAATCTTTGTTTAATATAAACAAAGATATAATATTTTAATCAAATTCTTTTGGGAAATTTTATTAAAATTTTTCAAGAATAATTGAATTCTTGTGACGAATTTATGAAAATAATTGAATTTTGCAATGAATTTTATTAAAATTTCTAAAAATAATAATTCAATTTTGTCGAAGAACTTTGGAATTAATTTATAAAGATAATTGAAATTTTGACGACAATTTTTTTTATTATTTTATTTTTATTGTTTGAAAATAATTGAATTTCTGCGAAGAATTTTATTTATTTTGAAAATAATTGAATTCTTGTGATGAGTAGGTATTGTTATTTATTAAAATAATTAAATTTTATTTGCAAGAATATTATTATAAAACATGAAGAAATCAATCAATCCGAGTGATCCATTTCTTCATGTTTTATAATAATATTCTTTTAAGCTATTGAATTTGAAATTTATGAAAACTTTTTTCTTATGAAAAAATAATAATGATTAAAAAAGAAGTTAAGTTATTGATATTTTCTACTAATTTTACATTAAAAGAAATCTTTAAATAAATGAGATGGAACATTATTTTTTGAGTATTTAATCATTTTTAGAGTGAATCAGAATATTCTTTAGGGCCAGGGAAAAAGTCAAAATCAGTCAGGAAAAAATCTGGAAATCAAGGAAATGTCAGGGAAAAAAAAAATTTTTTGTGACAACCCTGTTCTTATTAACATTATTATTATTATTATTTATAGGTCTCCGCAACACTAATCGAAGCTGATTCAAAGAAATCACGAGTCGTTGAGGCGCCGGATGTATTTAACCAGAAATTATCGGCGAGATTAGTCAAAAACTCCACAATACAAAAGACAGCAGTTAATTCGCCTTCGATTGAATGGGATTCTTCTCAAGACAATACGATTTCTGTTTTCGAAGATGCTGACGAGCCAGAAGAGAGATCGAACGAAGACGTAGTCACTAGTGGAGGATTTGGCACTAAAATTGTTACAATGAAATTTCTACCTCTCTTAGGTAACTTGTTAAAATCCGTGATCGAATCGTTGGACTCGTCAAATTATTAAAAATCATTTTCTATTTATCGAGTCGATCAAGATTCCATAGAAAAGCTTTACGTTGCATTTTTAAATGTAAGTAAAGATATTTTGTTAAGAATTTTGTACAATGCGAATGTAATATAATATTTTTCGAAAACACTTTTTTAATATTAATTTTGCAATTTTCCTAGTTTTTACAAATTTTTTTTTAATATTTTCCATTTTTCAATTCAACTGAATCTTCGTAAAAATTCGTTCATTTTCAGGGATCACAGACTCTCAACTTTTCACCTTTTTCAAATTTCGTCACCTAATTTTACTTAAGTATTTTGTAAATTTGTAAAATACTTTTAATCAAAATTGTTTCAAAAATTTTTTAATTAATTTATATTTCAATAAATCTTATTTTTAACAAACGAAATCTATTAAAAATTAAGTTAACTCTGAATCAATCATTTCAAACTTTAACTTATGAATTTTTTAAAATTAATTTTTATTTTAGGAACAATTTAACATATTTATCAATGTTTCTAAACATCAATAACTTAATTTTTATATAAATATTAAATCATAATTATTTTTCCATAGGTATTCAAATTCTTTATAAAATTCAAATTCAAACTTTTTGAAGTTCAACAAATTTTTAATTTTCAAATCCATTTCTTAACAATTCAATTTTACAGAAATTTCGATTATTCGGAAATTCTTCATTTAAATATACCTATATATAGAAAATAAAATCTTCTAATAATATCAAAAGAAATTCAAATAAAATTTTTCGAAAAAATTAGTTTCACAGAATTTTTAATTCAAAAGTATGAAAAATTCAGATTTTCAAAGATTTTAATTTTAAAACTTTTTCAAAATTAAATTATTTCTAAAATCTCACGCTATAATACTTATAATATTCAATTATTAACTAAAATTTTAAACGAAATTCAATTTGAATTAAACTTTTATTAGAAAATTCGACGAGAATTCTAATTGTTTAAATACACAAATAAAATAATTTATTGAATAATTGAATGTTTCTTAAAATTGAATTTTTATGAAGAATTTTATTAACTACCTTTGAAAATAATTCATTTCTTTTAAGAAATTTAGTTAAAATTTTACAGAAATTTATTGAATTAAAGAATTTTATCACAATTTTTAAAAATAATTCAAAACTTTTGAAGAATTTTATTAAAATTTTTAAAAATAATTGAATTCATGAGAAGAATTCAAATAATAATTTATAAAAATAATTCTGCGACGAATTAAAAGTTATTTCTGAAAATAATTGAATTATTGCAACGAATTTTATTATATTTTATTGGATATTTGAATGTTTCTTAAAATTCAATTCTTTCGTCGAGTTTTAATAAAACTTTTAAGAATAATTGCTTTTTTTGAGGAATTTATTTTTTTTTATTTTTTTTTTTTTTGCTTAGGGGCTTTTGGGAAATCTGCCTACCGATACCTTGGATTCCGCACTCCAAGGTTATGTGGGGTTGGTACAATGAAACAAAAGGAAATATTAAAAAAAAGATAAATACATAAATGTTATAATAAATTTAATAAACTGGCGACCTACTACCAGCCCGACCCACTAAAACATGTAACCCTTCTTCTGGAGCCCTTTACCCTCCCTCGGAACTGTCGTAAGACTTTAGCCTTCGAGGGTGGCGCTCCAACTCTGTCGCTAATGCGACCTTCTCCCTTTCTCTGCGGTCCTCCTGGGTCCGTAGTTAAAAAAATGATTAAAACTATTACAAAGTCCAAGCGGAATTCACAGCACAAAAATAATTAAAAAAACAAATATTTTAAGAAGTGTAAAAAGTCAAAAGATAAAATTGTAAACGGATATAAAAAAGAAAAGAAAAAAAAAGTAAACACGCTACTATTCTCGTATGGCTGTCCATACTCGGATTAGAACTGTGGATCTTTTTGACCCAATTCTTTCCAATTGAGGAATCTTTGGATCTGGTACTTCCGTTTCCATTGGAGGAGCTTCCTCCTTCTTCCTCTTATCGGTTTTGGTTCGAGTCTCTTCTGGACTGTCACCCTCTCTCTTCCGTTTCTGAGCATCTCTTAAGACGCTTTTGAGATTACGCCTATAGAAACGCTCTCTCTCTTTCTTACGGTCCTTGCGGTTGCATTCCGCACCGCTCAGAACGCATGCCAAATCGACGTCCGACTCATCGGCCGCGGCATGCTTTGCCCTTGCCTCCTTTAGCAGGACGTCGATGACCTTGAGTCCATCCTTTACCGTCCTATTGACAGTCTTCTGAATGTCGCAAGATTTTATCATCTTTGCGACCTCCAACTCCATTTTTTCGAGACAAGTCGCCTCCTCCTTTCTGAGCCGCAAGCATATCTCGCGAGTCTCTTCTATCGCCTCGTCGTCTACTTCTGAGTGGATAGCGCTATGAACGGTTTTTCCGCTACTGCAGCTTGACACACTCAGAAGGCTCGACGTGCTTCCTTTCCTTGTTTTTTTATTTTCCACGATGTTCTGTGGATCTACCCTTTCCACGATCACTCGTGGCACTGCAAGAAATTGTGCGCCCCCACAATCCGCGCGCACTTGAGCATCGGTCCTGGGACCGATGGTGAGATTTCCCGTTTCCGGCCTGCTCACATGGGGTACCTTCTCAGAATTTTTTGAATTCATTTTTTCTTGCTGTTTGGTTGTCCTTTAGTTGAAAGCCCCGCCACCACGACAAGGTCTACCGAACATATCCATGATGTCAATCATGTCTGGCAGTGGATATGCATCCACTTCTCCCAGCACATCGAAGACATCGATGATGTTCGGCAGTGGACAACCAGCGGCGGAGTTGAGGAATTTATTTAAAAATTGTATTAAAAATATTGAAATCCTGCCATGAAAATAATTGAATGTTTTCGTAGAATTTTATGAAAAAATTTTTTTCAATTATTAAATTTTGTGATATATTTATGAAAATAGTAAATATTGAAAATCATTGAACTGCGAAAAACTTTTTAAAATAATTGAAATTTTGACAAGAATTTATATTCTGATTCACTCTAAAAATTATTAGATACTATTATTATTACATTTACTTACGAATTTCTTAAATTGTAAAATTATTCGCAAACATCAATAACTAAATTTTTAAATAAGTAGGTATTTAATTATTATTTTTCCATAGGAATTAAAATTCTTCAAAACATTCAAATTCAAACATTTTTAAAATTAAACAACTTATAAAAATTTTAATTTCCATAAAATTTTAAAAAAAATTTAATTATTTACAAAAATTATAATAAAATTCGTTGCAAGAATTCAATTATTTTCATAAATAATAAAATTCTTCACATGGCTTCAATTATTTTTAATACAATTTTAAATAAATTTCTTGAAAAATAAAATTATCTTCAGAAATTTTTTGCAAGAATTAAATTAGGTACATTTCACAAATAATGGAATTCTCGGCTGAAATTTAAAAATTTTCAAAATTTACATTTTTAATACAAGTTTTCAAAAGAATATAATTATTTAAATAAAATGTAATAAAATTCGTTGCATAAATTCAATTATTTTTACAAGTAATAAAATTTTTCACATGAATTCAATTATTTAAAAAAAATTGATAAAATTCGTTGTAACAATTCCATTATTTTCATAAATTATAAAATTTTTCTGAGGATTTCAATTATTTATAATACAATTTAAAGTAAATTCCTAGAAAAATGGAATTATTCTCTTAAATTTTTTGTAAGAATTTAATTACATTTCATGAATATAATGAAAATCTTTGTTGAAATTCAAATATTTTCACAATTTACATTTTTTTAATAAAAGTTCTCAAAAGAATTCAATTATTTAAAAAAATGTAATAAAATTATTACGATGCAGGAATTCAATTATTTTCATAAATAATAAGATTCTTTACATTATTTCAATTATTTAAAAAAAAATTTGAAAAAATTCATTGCAAGAATTCAATTACTTTTATAAATTAATAAAATTCTTCACAGGATTTCAATTATTTTTAATACAATTTTAAGTAAATTCATCAAAAAATGTAACTATTTTCAAAAATTTTGTTACAATTCTTCGAAAGAATTCAATTATTTATTTTTAAAAATTTATGCTATAATGCTTTTAGTATTCAATTATTATCTAAAATTTTAACTAATATTCATTTTTAAATCAATTTTTATTGGAAAATTCTACAAGAATTCAATTATTTAAATACAAAAATAAATAATTTATTGAATAAATGAATGTTTTTCGAAACTAAATTATCATAAAGAATTTTATCAACAAATTTGAATTTTTTCGAGAAATTTTAATAAAATTTTTAAGAATAATTAAATTTTTCGAGGAATTCAATTAAAATTGTATTAGAAATAATTGAAATTCTATGATGAATTTTATTATTCATGAAAATAATTGAATTTTTGTAAAAAAAATGTTATTATTTATGAAAATAATTGAATTATTGCAAAGTTTGCTTAGAATTTTATCAAAATTTTTTTTTTAAATAATTGAATTCTTTTGAAAATTTTTTTTAAATCTGTAGATATTGAAAATCATTGAATTGAGAAAAATTTTTTGAAAATAATTGAAATTTTGCCAAGAATTTTATTAAAATTTTTGAAAATAATTGAAATTTGGAGAAGAATTTTATTATTTTTAAAAATAATTGAATTTTGACGAGAATTTTTTTTAATTTTTGAACATAATTGAATTTCTGCGAAAAATTTTATTACTTTTGAAAATAATTGAATTTCTGCAATCATTTGTAACTTCTCCAAAATTCAATTTTTTCCAGTTACTTAAATAAGAATCCCTGACTTTTCTCTGACTTCCCTGACCAATTTTACTTTCCCTGATTTCCCTGACCTGTGGCAACCCTGATAGTTTATGAGGCAAACAAAAAAGACACAAAAATTCAGAATTTTCTTATGAATTCTAGAAACTTGCTCCTCGTTTATTTATGCGCTATTCGAGTAGTGCCATTCAATTCTTGGTTTCGTTTTTATGAATTGTATTTAATTTGTTGAATAAATTAGCCAAAACCTTCTCACCTCTCTCGCCACCTATTTCAAAAAATGAATATATTTTATACTGTGATCCCTGAATTTTACTTAAGTATATATACCTACCTCAAAAATTTAATTTATTTCACACTAGGTATTAATTTATTACTGATATTAGGATTTTGATTTTTAAAAATAGTTTCAGTGCTTCTGAAAATAAGAAAATTTCCCTTTTGTAAAAGAAAAAATAAAAGAGGAGTATGTAGTGAATAAAAGCCAAAGTACATAATCTTACAATATTCATTTAATCTGATCGTTCTAGGTTCACATCGTCGAAAAGGGTATCGACTAATTGATAAAAGTATATTATGTATAAAAACGATAAATCGTTTTATTTTTTCCGTAAAAGGTAAAAGACTCCTTTAGATAATGGCAATAATATAAATTCCCATTATTTCTATTGTTTAAATTTAAACCTTGAAAGACTGAATGAGCGAAATAAAAATTAGCATCATAATTATAGAAAAAATAGCGTAAACATTAGATTTCAAAAAAATTAATTTCTTTAAAAAAACAAAACTTTTCAAAAAAAAAATGTATTTAAAAACAAAAATATATTTTCTTAAGAAAGATATTTGTCATATTTTCAATCAAACATAAAGAAAAAGCAAAGGTAAAATTTTTATAAATTATCATAGTCTTTGAAAATTAAAAAATACAAACATATTCTGTACAAAAATTTGAATTTTATATTAGAATTTTGTAAACATTGAAAAAAATCGACAAAAAATATTACAAAATAGCAGTCATCAGTATTACCGAACAAAAATTAGTGGTGAACTCCAACAGCATTTATGTCAAAAATAAAAGCCATTTCGTCTAGTAAATTTCAAAAGGATTTTTAAAGAAATCGAAAAGAATGCAAGACATTCTGAAATTTTATTATTTTGTTTGCGCCCAAGAAACTGGAACTGTTATCCATATTTTCAACAAGAAGTAAAATAGAAATACGTATATTATAATTTGAAATTTCAATTTCTTCTGCACAAATGAAAAAAATAAAGAAAAATTTAGAATATCCGGCATTTTTCTCAGTTTTCAGAAAGAATCCTTGAATTTAAAATTTCTGACAGGCTATGAAAATCTATGTGAAATCTATGAAATAGTCGAAACTCTTAACACGCTGCTTATGTTATCTGCCGCCGAACGATTTTATAATAATCGTATTACTGTCGAGTAGAAAAATATAATTCGTGGGTGCTTAACGAATGTGTAGTACGATTTAAATGACGCTAAGTGCTTGGAGAAGCAACGAGGATTGGACGACGCGTTCAACACGTCTTCTTATGGGGATTAAGGGGAATGAGAAATCGAAGATTTTAAATATAACGCTAGGGGGGCAGGTGAGGTAAAATATTTTCAGGCGATCGTGCCGTTTCGTTGCCGGAGGAAATATTGCTGGACGTGGTTAGGAGGTGATTGTTGTTAGGCTGATGTGCGTTTCGTTGCGTGGGCGGCGACGTCGACGTGGGGGACCACGTTCCGCCACTCTCGGCGCTTCCCTTAGTCGCCAGCCCGTAGTCCATGTGGCCTCGATTCGGGAAGTTCCCCGACGACGAGTTCGAATTCTGCAACGTCGTGACTGGCGCGGCTGAATTCTGAGCAGGCTGAGCTGGCGCGCTTGTGGAGTTGTTGAACTCGATCGTCAGCGGATCGACGTTCATGTTTGTCACTCCGGAATTTGGAAGCGGTCCCGGACCAGCAGAACCGTCCCAAAGTTCCAGAGATTTCGAATCTTCATTGTTGCCCAGATTCGCGTTCGTTCGCTGTCGTTTCGCGTCGCCGTACAATAGGCAGTGAACATTCGGCGAGCTGCTCCGGTCTCGAACTCCTTCCTGCTCTTCCAAGAATCGGTCCATGTAATCCCTATTTTTCATTTTTTACAATTTTAGTTTCATTTTTACAGAAAATTGCCTTTCTTAAACGCAGGGCTCGAACTGTGTTCGTTAATTTGCTTCAAGTCCATAAAAGTCAGTTTTTTAAAAAAAAAAAAAAAAGGTCCGTAAAGTCCGTAATTTGATAGAAAAAGGACGAAAAGTTCGTAAATTGTACAATATAATTTGGAGAATTTTACAGTAATTACAAATGATTGCAGAAATTCAATTATTTTCAAAATTAATAAAATTCTTCGCAGAAATTCAATTACGATCAAAAATTTTAAAAAATTCTCGTCAAAATTTCAATTATCTTTAGAAGTAATAAAATTCTTCTCCGAATTTCAATTATTTTCAAAAATTTTAATACGATTCTTGGCAAAATTTCAATTATTTTCAAAATTCTTCTTCAATTCAATGATTTTCAATATTATTTTAATAAAATTTTCCGAAAGAATTCAATTATTTAAAAAAAATTTGGTAAAACTCTACGGAAATATTTAATTATTTTCATAAAATAATAAAAATTTCACAGGAATTCAATTATTTACAAATTTTTAATAAATTTCTTCGCAATAATTCAATTATTTTCATAAATAATAAAACTTTTACAGAGATTCAATTATTTTCGTAAAAACTAAAATTCTGTTTAAAAAAATGAATATCATTTAAAATTCTAGATTATAATTGAATATTAAAAGCATTATAGCATGAATTTTTAGAAATACTTGAAAATTTGAAAAAGTTTCATATTAAAATCTTTGAAAGTTTGAATTTTTCATAATTTTAACTAACAATTCTGTATAAGAATTAATTTTTCTGAAAACTTTATTTGAATTTTACTTGAAATAATGTTTTTGAAGTTTTTATTTTCTGCAATATATTTAATTGAAGAATACCCGAATAATTGAAATTTTGTAAAATTGAATTGTAAAATAAATAAATTTGAAAATTCTTAAGGAAATTTTTGAAAATTTCTTAAAAATAATGAATTTATAGAAGAATTTCATTTAAAAACACTAAAAAATTTAATTTTAGAAAAGTTACAAATTATTGCAGAAATTCAATTATTTACATAAATTATAAAACTCATCGCAGAATTTCAATTATTTTTAATTGAATTTTAATCAAATTTCTTGAAAAATGTAATTATTCTTAAAAATTTTATTAAAAATTGTCAAAAGAATTCAATTATTTTAAAATTTGTTGATAAAATTCTTAATAAGAATTACATTTTAAACAACATTCAATTATTCAATAAATTATTTACCTACTTTTGTATTTAAATTATTCAATTCTAGGTAGTAGAATTTCCTAATAAAAATTGATTACTATAAAAAAAATGATTTGTTTCAATGGATTTATTAAAATTTTAGATAATAATTGAATTCTTTCGTGAAATTGTGTAAAAATTTTTTTTCAAATATTGAAATTTGAAAATAAAAAATTTTGTAATTTGCATAATAATAATAAATTGAATTTAGATGACAATTGAATAATATTATGAACAATTTACGAATAATTGAAATTTCGTAAAATTGAATATTGTAAACAAATGGATTTGAAAATTGTCAAAGAACTTTTTTGAAAATTATTAAAAACAATTGATTGAAAGAAGAATTTTAGTTAAAAATTCAATAATTATTATAAAAAAAAATTGAATTTCTAGTTTTAAGTAAAATGTTCTCTTATTTGACTCGGAGTACTTGTATTTTTGTCAGAAATTGGTCCGTAATTTAAAATTTTTGGTCCGTATTTTGAAATACTTTCACTGGTTCGAGCCCTGTAAGCAGGAATATGTTGAACTCACGTAATCCCAGGATGGAGAGCGTACTTTTTTTTCTCCAAACGGGCCTTGTAGGTGAAAATGTCATGTCTCTCTGTCTTTTTCCATAAGTAATAAAATTGAACGAGTTCGCCGACAGATCTTGTCCTCACCTGCAACAATTTGTTCACTACCAATCAAGTAGCAAAGAACAATAGAATTTTTTCAATTCTCCGCAATTTCAATATCAAACTCAGAATGAATGAATTGTTTTTTTCAATTTTTAATGCGATTAAGAAAAAAAGATTGTTGCAGTAGATTTTGAATTGAAAAATTCGGCAAAAGTTGAAAATTCTAAAAGGGGAATGAAAGAATGTACCTTATTCTTTTGAATGAGATGGAAATCTTTTCCGTAATTTCTTAAGCCAGATTCAAAATTATGACATTCTTCTTCGGACCACAAACTGACGGCCTCAGATTGCGGTTGGACATTCATTCGACGCCTACGAAGTGCTTCGTCCAGGTTGTAACCGCACTGGAGTAGCAAGTACAGAGCTTGCTCATCGTCTCGGATGTGCGAGCCGGAGGGCAAGGAAGTTGCTTTCACAGTTGGCAACTGGGCTCTTTCTAGGAACTCCTCGGTCTCCTCTTCTGGAATATGACTCGGGTCCCAGAGCATTTTGTCCTCGTTTTCGTAGGGCAATGCGTCGTCGTATTTACACAGACCTTCCGGTATCGCGGCTTGATAGTCGCTGCCAACCTGAAATTCATTATTCAAAATTTAACTCGAAGTACAGAGATTTACAAATAAGTAAATTGAAACAAATTCGAGACAAACCATGATCGTCTTCTTCCACTCTTCTTCGTCGGGACTGTAGTCGCAGTCGTCTTCTTCCTCTTCGCTTTGCGGTCGGGAGACACTGCGAAGAAGTCGGGAGGACCCACTGCCTCCGTTGCTGCCCCCGCCGCCGCTGTTTCCGCCTCCCGGCTCCATTCCATCGTTGCCCTCGGCGCAGTTTCCAGTGTCGTTTCCACCGACATCGCCGCCACTATTAGCGCCAGCGCCAGAACTGCCGCCGTCTTCGGAAACGCCATTTCCCGAGTTCCCACTCTCCGTTATGTTCGGCTCGTTCGCACAGCCGACAGCGGTCGTGCAAACGTTTTCCGTCCCTCTATTATTGTTGCTACCACGATTTGCCTCGTTTTCCTTCATTTCCTCCTTCTGCACCATTTCCGTGTAGAACTGCTTCAGATCCGGCTCATTGTTTGAAGGATCGTCATCGTCCTCTTCTTCCTCCTCCTCCTCTTCCTCTTCCTCCTCCTCTTCTTCGTCCTCCTCCATTTTGTCCTTCAATTCCCCGTCGTCCTGAGGAATGAGGACCATCCTCTCGGAACTATTCGCATTGCCCACTGAAGAATCTCGTAATCCGTACATTGCGAGTAAATCTTTCAAAGGCATATCACCTTCCTGTAAAATATTACAATTTTTACACTACATATTCTAAATTGCAGGGTTGCCACGCTTTTGCTCTTTTCGAATTCCCTAAATTTTTCAGGTTTTCCAGCTAGAAAAACGCAATTTTTACAGGTTTATTCGAAAATATCAATAACTTCATTTTAAATCATTATTATTTTTTTGTAGAAATTAAGATTTTCAAAAATTTCAAATTCAATAAAATATAATAATTCAAACTTGCTACTTTGTTACTGTAACTTTTTCAAAAATTATTTTCATCATTACGATTATTCATTTCTAGAATTTTCAACTAAAATTCGTCCATTTTTTTAAAATAATTTTTGAAAAAGTTCTTTTCAAATTCTTTTGTTTACAATATTCAATTTTACGAAATTTCGTTTATTCTGACATTCTTCAATTAAATATATTAAGAAATTAAAATCTTTAAATAATTAAAAAAGATTCCATATTAAACTTTTTGAAAAAAATTAATTCTTACAGAATTCTTAATTAAAAGTTTGAAAAGTTCAAATTTCAAAGATTTTAATTTGAAACCTTTTGAAAATTCAATTATTTCTAAAAATCCACGCACTGTTATGCTTTCAATATTCAATTATAATATAAAATTTTAACTGAAATTCATTTTTAAATCAATATTTATTAGAAAATTCTACGAGAATTCAATTATTTAACAACAAAATAAATATTTCATTAAATAACTGAATGTTTCTTAAAATTGAATTATCGAAAAGAATTAAATCAACAAATTTTTTAAATAATTGAATTCTTTTGACGAATTTTAATCAATTTTTTAAGAATAATTACATTTTTCGAGGAATTGGATTAAAATTGTACTAAAAATAATTAAAATTCTGCGATGAGCTTAATTATTTATGAAAATAATTGAATTCCTTAAACAAATTTATTATTTATAAAAATAATTAAATTTATAATTTATGAAATTAATTGAATTATTGCAAAGAAATTTATAAAAAATTTGTTAATAATTGAATTCCTGTAAAATTTTTATTTATGAAAATAATTAAATGTTCGACTACAATTTTATTAAAAAATTTTTTAAATAATTAAATTCCTTTGGGAAATTTATTAAAACAGTAGAATATTGAAAATCATTGAAATGAGGAAACTTTGGAACCATTTAAGTATTACGTAAGCATTTAAGGGGCAGGGGGGGGTCTAGCTATTGCTTATTTTCATTAGAAAAAATGGCGCTAATGCATATAAAAAATCTTACGATGGGGGAGGGGGGGGGTCTAAAAACCTAAAAAATATGCTTACGTAATACTTGAATGGCCCCTTTTTGAAAATAATTGAATTTTGGAGAAGAATTTTGTTATTTATAAAGATATAATTGTGATTTTTAATAGAATTTTTATTGTAAATTTGAACATAATTGAACTTTGAAAGAAGAATTTTATTACTTTTGAAAATAATTGAATTTCTGCAATTATTTGTAACTTCTCCGAAATTCAATTGTTAAAAATGTTTTTAACTAAAATTTTTCTGTAAATCCATTATTTTTAATAAAATTAATTAAATATAATATATTGACAAATTTAACTAATTTCGAGAAGAATTTGAATTATTAGGGTCAGTCCATTGACTTTCGTCTGAGAGTCGTTGCGACCATATTTAAAAAAAATCTAATTTTCATATATGTGAAACTCGATGATTTTCCGAGTTCATTAATCATAATATTATGTTACAAATTTTATTCCGTACAATAATATTAATTATCAAAAGTAGGTGGTTCACGATGTGATTTCGTAACCTTAAATTTTTCAACTTTTTAAAAGACGTTATTATTCAAAAACTATTAAATATTAGGGGTTGGTACTTACCACAAATATAAATCTTTCCATTCTGCACGTTCTAACGACCAAAATGAACTAAAAATTCTATTATTTGTGGACGAAAATTGATTTTAAAAATTTTTTTATCCAAAAAAATTACACTTTTTGTTTCACTTACAACTTTTTTGTCGGACCTCAAAAAAATTTGGGGTTTTGTAAATATTTCTTTAAGAACATAATTTATCTTCTATTGAAATTTGACGAAGGTGTTTTTCTTCGTTCTCAAAATAATAATTATAAAAAATTTCGTTCAAAAAGGTTAATTCTAAGACTTGAAGTTGATATTGACACTAAAATAACAATGCTTGTTGTTTATTTCAAGCATTATAATTAACCTTTTTGAACAAAATTTTTTATAATTATTATTTTGAGAACGATGAAAAACACCTTCGTCAAATTTCAATAGAAGATAAATTATGTTCTTAAAGAAATATTTGCAAAACCCCAAATTTTTTTGAGGTCCGACAAACAAGTTGTAAGTAAAACAAAAAGTGTAATTTTTTTGGATAAAAAAATTTTTAAAATCAATTTTCGTTCACAAATAATAGAATTTTTAGTTCATTTTGGTCGTTAGAACGTGCAGAATGGAAAGATTTATATTTGTGGTAAGTACCAACCCCTAATATTTAATAGTTTTTGAATAATAACGTCTTTTAAAAAGTTGAAAAATTTAAGGTTACGAAATCACATCGTGAACCACCTACTTTTGATAATTAATATTATTGTACGGAATAAAATTTGTAACATAATATTATGATTAATGAACTCGGAAAATCATCGAGTTTCACATATATGAAAATTAGATTTTTTAAAAATATGGTCGCAACGACTCTCAGACGAAAGTCAATGGACTGACCCATTAACATTTTGCAAAAATCTAAGTTTTTTAAAATTTCCAATTAAATTCATTAAAAATTGAAATTTTATAAAATTTCAAATTAAAACCTTTTGAAGTTGATCTATTTATGATAATATTCTACAAGAATTCAATTATTTAATACATAAATAAATATTTTATTAAATAATTGAATGTTTCTTAAAATTGAATTTTCATAAAGAATTTTAGCAATACAACAAATTTTTAAATAATTGAATTCTCTTGACAAATTTTAAAGTTTTTAAGAATAATTTCATTTATTCGAGGAATCTAATAAAAATTGTATTAAAATTAATTGAAATTCTGCCAAGAATTTTATTAAAATTTTTGAAAATAATTAAATTTCGAAGTAAATTTTTATTATTTAGAAAGATAATTAAAATTTTGACGAGAATTTTTGTAAATTTTTGAACATAATTAAATTTCTGCGAAGAATTATATTATTTTTGAAAATAATTGAATTTCGACAAGTTTTTGAAATTAATTAAATTTTTACCAAAGATTTTATTAAAATTATTTTGAAAAAAATGGATTGTTACATGGAATTTCATTAAATTTTTTTAAAATAATTTTATTCTTTGAAGAAATTTAATTCAAAATGTATTGGAAATAATACTAAATTGTAATTTATGTCAATAATTGAATTATTGCGAAGAAATTTATAAAAAAATTTGTAAATAATTTAATTCCTGTGGAATTGTTATTATTTAATTGATTAAATTAGTTAAATGTTTGCGTAGAATTTTATTAAAAATTTTTTTAAATAATTAAATTCTTTTGCCAAGAATTTTATCAAAATTTTTTAAAATAGGTAATAGAATTTCGGAGAAGAATTTTATTATTTATAAAAATAATTTTAACGAGAATTTTATAAAATTTTTGAATCTATACTTGAAATTTTGCGAAGAATTTTATTAAAATTTTAGAAAATAATTGAATTTCGAAGAAGAATTTTATTATTCATAAAAATAATTGAAATTTTAAAGAGATTTTTTGCAAATTTTTGAACATAATTAAATTTCTGCGAAAATTTTTATTAATTTTGAAAATAATTAAAAGGATTACGCACAAAATACATACAAATTGGATCCCAGTCATTTTTTTTTATTTTTCAATTGGGAATCTTTTTCCTGACACAAAAAACTACTTTTCTACGCAGTTCCAAAAAAAAAATCAACTGGGATCCAATTTATATGTATTTTGTGCGTGGTCCTTTTATAAAATTTCAAATTAAAACCTTTTGAAGTTGATCTATTTATGAAAATTCTAAAAGAATTCAATTATTTAAATACAAAAATAAATGTTTAATTAAATAATTTAACGTTTCTTAAAATTGAATTTTCATAAAGAATTCAATCAATAAACTTTTAAATAATTGAAATCTCTTGAAAAATTTTAAGAAAATTTTTAAGAATAATTTCATTTTTCGATATATTTTATGAAAATTGCATTAAAAATTGAAATTCTGTCAAGAATTTTATTACAATTTTTGAAAATAATTTAATTTCGGAGAAAAATTTTATTATTTAAAAAGAGAATTGAAATTTTGACGAGAATTTTTGTAAATTTTTTTTTACATAATTGGATTTCTGCGAAGAATTATATTACTTTTGAAAATAATTGAATTCTTAAGACGAATTTGATTAAAAATTCTTTTTAAATAATTGAAATCTTTTGTGAAATTTTATTGAAGTAGTAGACATTTAAAATAATTGAATTTTGACAAATTTTTTAAATTAATTACATTTTTACGAAGAATTTTATTAAAATTATTTTGAAAAAAATTGAATTGTTAGAAAGAATTTCATTAAAATTTTTGAAAATAATTTTATTTAATTCTTAATTGAATTTCTTTGATAAATTTTAATAAAATTTTAAAAAATAATTACATTTTTCGAGGAATTCCATTAAAATTATTGTATTAAAAATAATTGAAAGTCTGCGATGAGTTTTATTATTTATTTATGAAACTAATTGAATCCCTGTAAAAAATGTTATTATTTATGATAATAATTGAATAATAATTTATGAAAATAATTTGTAAATAATTGCATTTCTGTGAATTTTTTTTTATTATTTATGAAAATAATGAATTGTTTTCGTAGAATTTTATTAAAATTTTTTTTAACTGATTGAATTCATTTAGGAATTTTTATTAAAGTAGTAGATATTAAAAATCATTGAATTGAGGAAAGTTTTTGAAAATAATTAAAATTTTACCAAGAATTTTATTAAAATTTTTGAAAATAATTGGACTTCTGATAAGAATTTTACTACTTTATAAAATAATTGAATTTCTGCAATCATTTGTAATTGCTTCAAAATTTGATTTATTTTAGTGTTTTTAACTGAAATTCTTTTATAAATCTATTATTTTCAATAATCAATTAAATATATATTAAAAAATTTAACTAATTTCAGAAGAATTTTAGTTATAACAATTTTTTAAAATCTAGGTGTTTTAAAATTTCTAATTATTTAAATTCATATGTTTAAAATTGAAATTTTACAAAATTTCAAATTAAAATCTTTTGAAGTTCATCTATTAACGAAAATTGTAAACGCAACGCTTTTAAAATTGAATTAATTTTGAAATATTGAAGTAAAATTAGATTTCAAGAATAAACTTTAGAAAATAACAATTTTCCAGGATTTCGATAAAAATTTCCTGACTTTTCTAGGGTTTATAAAATTCCCTGACATTTGCAGGTTTTCCAGGTTTCCAGGTTGCGTGGCAACCCTGAAACTGGAAACCAAAAAAAGACAGAAGGCTACACTACCTTTTGCAAATTTGACAACTCGTTGTGAGAATCCTCACTGCCCTCTAAAGCCTCTTCCTCGTCAAGTGTTCGTTCGTCGTCAAAATCATTCACGAGAATATCAGTAGCTGATCCTATATCGTAATCTCGATCAGCCCTGAAAATATTCGCCGAGAGTGACAAATATGAAAAGAAAACAGTGCCTCAAATAAAAACTTTATTTTAAATCAAATAAAAGTTACTCACATGTTTTATTCTCCATCAACTTTTGAAGACGACGTAAAACCATCGAGAATTAACGAAAAAGAACAAACTTTTCTGAAAATTCTTCTTTAAAATAAAAAATCTACGACGTACACAAAACCAAAAGTGTATATAAAACTTGGAATTTTATTTCCTTTGCGAACAAAACTTTTTATAAGGTTCATAGAGAAAGTACCAATTGATTACCACTCAACATCGAAATCGCTGTTTCTTCCTCATTTTAGGACTTATAAACTTCTTCGAGGAAAACGACCTCAAGAACGAAGCTAACCTCAAAACATTCAAGGATGCTCCGATTCAATTTTATATCAAAAAAACACAAAACTTTCAATTTTTTACCATTTTAATAATCATCGTTAGATTTAATTTCTTACCGCCATCGTTATTTCACTTTATATTTTTCGTTTACTTGTAAAAAATCTTTTTATTATTGAAAAAACAAGCCTAACGCCACTTTAAGACCATGAAGTTACTGCTCACTGTTGAGATGTAAAACTCGCAGTAGTGGAATATTCTTGACCTTACGGCATGTATTGTTAACGTTCTTCGGGTCCCTCGACCCTACAATGGAAAAACGTACAAACGGTACAAACAGTACAAACTGTCACTTTATTATTTTTATGACATACATTGACTGACAGAAAAAGAAAACAGTTATATTTTGTTATCATTGTTGAAATATACAGTAGAGAATTTGTTTTAAAAAATGTCATACATTTTGTTAAGGAAAACCTTCAATTCCCATCGCTCAAGAGTAAGTGATTTATATAAATTTTATTTCACATATTATGACACAGAGTTATCTATTTATAGAATAAAAACTTTTATTTAATTTTTTTATAAGTATGAAATTGAATCCGTATTTTTTATGTGTATGTGCAAACAATTAATTTTGCATTTATATTTCAATTTTACATTGTCATTGTTCACTATTATATAACAATGCCATATATCCGAAATTCGAATTCTGAAATAAACAAATATTTTCGTTATATTCATTATTCTTCGCAGCCAGAACATAAGAAACATACAATTTATTAGAAAATTATGAAAAAAATTATTGACATTTATTAAGAACTAGCAAATGTTACGCGCGGAATGTGATGTTTAATATTTATTATTATTATTATTATTATTATTATTATTATGAAAATGACAACATTTTTTTTCCAAATACAGATTTTTGAATAATTTCTTAATCAGAATTTTAAAAAATCATTTATTAAGTACACAATTAATTATTATTGTTTATATTTTCAAAACTTTTAATTTCTTGGCAAGAATTCAATTATTTTTATAAATATTAAAATTTTTTTTGAAAAAATTAAATTATTTCAACAAAATTTTAATAAAATTTCACGAAAGAATTCAATTATTTTCTAAAATTTTTATAAATCCTTTAAAAAAATTCAATTATTTCTTTAATTCAATTATTTTCTAAAATTTTTATAAATCATTTAAAACACTTCAATTATTTCTTTAAATAGTAAAATCTTTTCAAAAATTCATGAAATTAATTTCACGAAAGAATTCAATTATTTTCTAAAATTTTTACAAATCCTTCAAAACAATTAAATTATTTTCAATAAAATTTTCCGAAAGAATTCAATTTTTTTTCTTAATTCGCTTTAAAAATTCTCAAAAGAATTCAATTATTTTCTAAAATTATAATAAATCCTTCAAAACAATTCAATTATTTTTATAAATATAGTAAAATTCTTTGCAAAAATTCAATTATTTTAAATACAATTTGAATAAAATTTCATTAAAGAATTCAATTTTTTTTAAATTTTTAATAATATTTTTCGAAAAAATTTAAATATTTTTAAAAATTTTAATAAATCTTTTGAAGCAATTCAATTCAATTTTTTTTATTTTCTAATAAAATTTTTCGAAAGAATTCAATTATTTTTAAGGGCATTTGAAACTTCTTCTTCTTCTTCTTCTTGTTTAATGGCTTCGAAAATTTTCAGGCCAATTCTTGATGCATTTGAAACTTGATGCCGTTACAGTTTGTGCAAAGCATGTGTGACGTCATCAAGGTTCAAATGCCCTTACAAATTTTATAGTTCCTTCGAAGCAATTCGATTTTTTTTTATTTTTAAATAAAATTTTTCGAAACAATCCAATTATTATCTAAACTTTTAATAAATCCTTCTAAACAATAATTAAATTATTTTTTTAAGGATTAAAATTCATCGCAAGAATTAAATTATGTATTTGTTATAAATAAAAAAATTCTTCTCAGGAATTCCATTATTTTCAATAAAATTTTAATAAACTTCAATAATTATATTTAACTATTAACAGACACGATTATTTTAAAAGTTGAAAAAGATTTTTTGGTTAATTCAATAATTTTCAAAATTTTCGATTAAAATTATTCAAAAAACTGTACCTATTTTAAAAAAAATTTTCAAATAATTTTATTATTTTCTATATTTTAATAAAATTCCTTGAATGAATTAAATTATTTTTAAAAATTGTAATAAAATTCTAAGAAGAATTTAATTATTTTTCAAAAATTTTAATATAATTCCATAATAAATTGAATGTTTAATTTCAATTATTAAGAAACACGATTTCCAATTAATTAATTAAACTCCAGTGTTTAGAAAAATTCAAAGAAATTCATCAAAAGAATTGAATTAGGATTTTCAAAAATTTTACTAAAATTTTTCGATGAAATTCAGTTATTCTCAAATTTTTTGATAAAATTCTTCGAAGGAATTCAATTATTTTCAATTTTTTTTATAAAATTCTTTGTAAGAATTCAATGATTTTCAATACATTAACTTTAAAATTGAAAATATTTCAAAAGCAAAATTATTAAAAAAGTTAGATTACTAAATTTATCATTATAAATTGATATAAGCATTTAAAGTTATAAAATAATAAATAAAATATTATTCCAAAGTTGATCTAAAAATTTCTTTTTTTAATAAAGGTAATTTTTAAAAAAAATTTTGTTTCTAACTATCCCCATTCAATTTTTGTAATGATGATCAAATAAGTATATGATGAATAAAAAATAAAATTTATGAAAATTTTTTAATTCTTTAAAAAAAATACTTGAGATTTCATTAAAAAACTGTAATAAAAATTAGAAATTATGCAAATTTTTTATCAAAATTTTAAAATAATCTCATTCAAAATCGTAACTAACAAATAGAAAATAATAGAGATTTTTTCCCTAAAGCTATTTAAAATTTTCTAAAAAACTATGTTTTATAATTATATATTAATTTTGAAAATTTTGGTATAAAAATGATGCAAAATTATTATTTCTTATTTGCAAAGAAGATCAAAATTTTGTTAAAAAATTGTTATTAGAAATAGAAATTTTGCAAAATTTTTTCCTCTTTTTCAAAAAGAAACTCATAATTTTGTGAACAGAATTGTGATTGAGAAGCAGAAAATCTGGAAAATCATTTCTAAATCTTAATTTTTTAACAATTTTCGAACTTTTATCAAAATTATAGAATTTCATAAAGTTTAGGAAATTAAATATTAGAAATCATAACTTTTTAGAAAAATTTTTTTTTAACAGGATGGCCACATGTCAGTAAAGTCAGTAAAGTCAGGAAAATGTCAGTAAAACAAAATTTTTGTTAGTAAAGTCAGGGAAATTTAGAAAATTTTCAAAAATATGCGTATTTCCAAAATTGCGACTTTCTCGGCTTTTCTTCAAATATTGCAACAAAATTACATATTTTTTAGTACCTATTAAATGTACCTCATTTCGATTTTTATAGCGCAAAAAATAACTATAAACTAATCTTTCAAAAAATATTTTTGAATCATTTTTCTATTTAAATTTTCGAAATATAGAATTAAAAAGATTTTGAATAATTGAATTCTTGTAAAATTTAATTGAAAATAATTAATTTTTTTCAAGTATTATGTTAGAATTTTTAAAAATCAACTTTTGAAGAATTTTAATTGCAAATATGGAAAATAATTGAATTATCAAAAATTTTAATGAAAAATCTTTAAACGTAAATTTAAAAATGAAAATTAATGAAAATTAGCTTCTAATTTTTTTAAATTTAATATTTTCAATTTTTTTAATTACATATTTCCGAAAATTCAAATACATACAAAAAATAATAACATTTTGGAGAAAAAAATAATGTTTAAAATATTTCATTATAATTCATCAAAAAATTAATTAAGTTTTTTAAAATAATACAAAAACTCTTTTAAAAAATTCAATTGTTTTCGAAAAATTACATTAAAATATTTTTAAAAACTACTTAATTCTTAGAATTTTTTTATCATAATTTTTTAAGATTTAATTATCTTCGAATAAAGAAAATAAAAATTTACTTTTTTTTAAACTTTCATATTTTCCTGTAAAAAAATTTTGTCAGGGAAAATAATTTTAATGTCAGGGAAATTGATAAACTCAAACTGTGACCACCCTGTTTAGAAATGAAAAGTTGTTAGAAAAATTTTTTTTAGAAAACAGATTTCATTAGAAATTGCTTTTTTTTAGACAAAAAGGGATTAGAAAATATTTTATAGAAAAAGTGACAACGTACCAAATTTACAAAGTAAAATAATTGCATCTTATCTCTTTTTCACGATTTTTCAATGTTTTTGTAGAAAAACGAAAAAATGGGACTTTCGGGAATAATATTAAATTGCCACTAACTACATAAATGTATACACAAAAATGTTGTTTTATTAATTTTCTAAATAACGGCTTATTTCAGCTGCAGGAGAAATTAACTCTGCTGGTTCTTCTTCAACAAACGAGGTGCCTAGGTTTGGTTTTTCAGAAACAAAATCGCATGACGATTACGAGGAATAGAGTTGCGCTAATTCGTAAGCGAAACTCAATCAAATTTCCTCTTATTAATAAATATTAAACACATCTATAATGATCTTATCTTTTTTCTTTAAAGGGACCAATCAACAGAGAAAAAGCCAAAGACTACCGACGAGTATGAATTCATTCATAAAAGCAAACTACCCACAATGCACTTTCAGGCGTCCTTGCCTCGTTTGCCAGTTCCGAAATTGGAAGACACTTGTCGACGATATTTGAACGCACAAAAACCTCTACTGAGTGAAGAAGAATTTACAAAAACAAAATCCTTCGTAGACAAATTTTTGAAGAGTGAAGGACAAACATTCCAAAAAGAATTACTAGCGACAGATAAAAGAAATTCTCACACCAGTTATATCAGCGAATATTGGTTCGATATGTACCTGAGAGATCGAAGGCCATTGCCAATCAATTACAATCCAATTTTAGTTTACAATCAAGAGACTGACGAACGCTACAATGATCAACTGGTGAAAGCCACGAATCTTATTGTTTCCTCGGCTCGATTTATGAAGTCACTGAGGGCTGGAATTCTGGAACCAGAAGTTTTTCATTTGAATCCTAAAAAGTCGAATACCGAATTATTTCGCACAATTACGGGAATGTTGCCCTCGTGGATTTCTTGGTATGGAGCTTATGCTTTTAAGGTAGATTTTTCATTTAAACATTTTTTGCAAGAGATGGAAATTTAAAAACTTGTGGAATCATTTCTTTTTGTTATTATATTATATTTATATTTAAATAGAATCCGACATTGTTTGTAATTAACAATTTCGAAAATGACAGTAAACAGTTACAGGGTTGCCACAGGTCAGGGAAATCAGTGAATTCAGGGAAAAGTCAGGGAAAGTAAAATTGGTCAGGGAAATTAGGGAAAAGTCAGGGATTTTTATTAAAGTATCTACTGGAAAAAATTGAATTTTGGAGAAATTACAAATGATTGCAGAAATTCAATTATTTTCAAAAGTAATACAATTTTTCGCAGAAATTCAATTATTTTCAAAAGTAATAAAATTCTTCGCAGAAATTCAATTATGTTCAAAAATTAAAAAAAATTCTCTTCAAAATTCAATTATCTTTAAAAATAATAAAATTCTTCTCCGAATTTCAATTATTTTCAAAAACTTTACTTAATAAAATTCTTTGCAAAATTTCAAATACATATTTTCAAAAAAATTTTCTCAATTCAATAATTTAATCAGTAAATTATTTATTTTTGACATTTTGTATTTAAATAATTGAATTCTTGTAGAATTTTCCAATAAAAATTGATTTAAAAATGAATATTAATGAATATATTAAAAGCATTATAACATGAATTTTTTAAAATAATTGATTGAATTCTTTCGAAGAATTTTAATAAAATTTTTGAAAACAATTACAGTTTTCGAAGAGTTTACTTAAAATTGTATTAAAAATGATTGAAAACATGTGAAGAGTTTTATTAATTTATGAAAGTAATTGAATTCTTGCAATGAATTTTTTCAAATTTTTTTTTAAATAATTGAAATAATGTAAAGAATTTTATTATTTATGAAAATAATTAAGAATTCCTGCAATGAATTATATTACATTTTTTTTAAATAATTGAATTCTTTTGAGAACTTTAAAAAATAGTAGATTTTTAAAATATTTGAATTTCAACGAAGAATTGTATTAAAAATAATTGAAATCCCAAGATAAATTTTATAATTTATGAAAATAATGGAATTCTTATAACGAATTTTATCAAATTTTTTTTAAATAATTGAATTAATGTGAAAAATTTTATTACTTTGTAAAAATAATTGAATTCCTGCAACGAATTTATTAAATTTTATTTAAATAACTAAATTCTTTTGAGAAATTTTATTAAAATAGTACATTTTGAAAATTTTTGAATTTGAAATGAATAATGAAATTCAGCGAAGAATTTCATTATTTGTGAAATGTAATTTAATTCTTCTAAAAAATTTTTGAAGATAATTTCATTTTTCGAGAAATTTATTTAAGATTTTATTTAAAATAATTGAAACCCTTTGAATTTTAGTATTTATGAAAATAATTGAATTCTTGCAACGAATTTTATTATAATTTTTGTAAATAATTTAATTTTTTTTTGAAAAATTTTATGGAAATTAAAATTTTTATAAAACATGAAGATATCATTCACTCCGAGTCTTTCGACTCGGAGTAATTGATATCTTCATGTTTTATAATAATATTCTTATAAATTGTTTAATTTTAAAAATGTTTGAATTTGAATGTTTTGAAGAATTGTAATTCCTTTGGAAAAATAATAATTAAATACTTATTTAAAAATTTAGTTATTGATGTTTGCGAATAATTTTACAATTATTAAAGAAATTCGTAATAAGAAAATGTAATAGAATGTTTTTTTGAGTATCTAACAATTTTTAAAGTGAATCAGAATACTCTTTAGGGTCAGGGAAAAAGTCAAAATTTTGTCTGGAAATCAGGGAAAAGTCAAGGAAAAACAAAATTAAGTTTTTGTGGTAACCCTGAGTTACTAAATTTTCTGCACCTAAGTTTTGAGAGCACTAATATCATTTTAGCAGTCGATTTTAAAATATATCATTTAACTTGATTAATAATAATTCAAAAAGTAGATGTTCAAATTTATAGTAAAAATAAATCGTCTCATAGATTGTATTTAAAGTTTTTACATAAGTGTTTGAAACAAAATAGAAAATCTGCCTATAAAAATTAGTACTTGCTTTTTAAGGTCATATAGGGGAATAAGTGATTCCTTAAATTACTTCTCATTTAAAAAAAAATATTTTGGATCGAAATTTTGTGAAAATTGTTTAAATAGTGACAAAACAGTGATTTAGTTAATTACTTCTCATTCCAAAAGGATAAAATATTTGGAATCTTCTCTTTACTTTGAGACGAATAGAATTTTTATATTGAAATTTAAGAATAAAAATATATTAAATTAAGTAAAATAAAAAAAGTAAGATAAATCTGATCAAAAATAAATTAAACAAATTCTATTCACATCCAGCGCGACCGGGTTCAGAGTTGCTGGAGCTCTATTTGGCGAGAAGAAAATATTAATAAATACGCGGACGCCAGTTAATTTTTATGAAATTAACAAAACACAGATAAATAAATTAGACACGAGATCACAAGGAGGGTAGCGTTGGGGAACCCTAACAAAATAATATAAAATAAAGATCAAGTGACTTCCAGGAATAAAACAAATTTATTAAATAAATCAAAAGAACATTAACCACTTACGTATTGTTGATCAAATATCGACTCTTGTCGATCTTTCTCTCTCAAATCAAGATTTTACAAGTCACATCGAACCACTCAAACAAAAGTTACAATATCAATTTTGAGATCACACTAAGCAGTTACATACAACAACGGTCGAACAAAGAGTAACGTGCTCTTTTTGAAAATTTGGTAATGCGTCAATTGATCAAATTATTGGCGCTTCAATCGATGTAAGGTCGCAGGGGCGAACTATTGACCTTACAACCCTTACCCTTATTAAAAAGATATTTGATCAATATATGGCTTGAAATAACGTCAGAATGACTTTCCCGTCACATTCTCCCCCTTCAGAGATGACGTTAGTTCAAGAAAAATGAGAACTTGAAACTAAAACAAAAAATTAATCTGGAAAAATTAAATTGATAATCAATACAAAATAAGACAAGTAAAATAATAGTGATTAATGTCTGTAAGAAAGATTAGATTAATATCATTCTTGCTTCTAAAAATTAAGATATTTAAACATTCCTGGAAGTTTCCTGTTCAGTTAACTAAGAAATGTCATATTTGGGTTATTAAGATATCAAAGTTACCAAGGTCATATTAAAAAACAAAATTTTTCTATGAAGTAATAATAATCTATAAAAAGAAATTAAAAGTTACATTAAATAGATACAAAATATAAAAGGAAACTTTGGTAGTACCCTTGGTCAAAATTGATTCCTATTTAGTCGAAATATTTCATCAAAGAAAATGCAACGCAAATTAGACCATCAAAAAATGCAATACAATGATAGAAAAGAATACAAAAGATCAATATCGAAGTCACAAGCATATTTTGTTTCTCTGGTAAAAGTCCCTGTTCACAAAGATGTTATGATCATTCGATGCATCCAACTTGACGCTGATACGATGACCCAATATTCCTCTCCATCTGCCGATTCCGGTCTGAGCTTCATCACTTTATCAAGTGTCAAATTAGCAAAAGGTGTAGTCAACTATCTTTTATTTCACGTTCGCCAATTGATGAAGTCCAGGCACAGTTGAATTTGCAGGGTTTTCAATAACAACCAAAGCATTCTCCTTGATCAAAAATTTGGTCTAGTTCGATTTGATGCAAAACTATCGTTGACCTTGCGTCGAAGTCCTTGTGCTTCTGCCTTCTTGATCATCTGATCTCTCAAAATTGATTTTCTTGGCATCGTTGTATAATTCAGACGAAGTCAATCAACATATGGGAAGATGCAGTCGTTGGTTTCGAATCTGTCAGCACCACAGACACAATAAGATCCAGGCCTCTTCCTGATCTGCAATTCTGCCGTTTTGATTATAAGCCCTTTCAATAACTTATCGGACAAAATTTTGTAGTTGGTCATGTAATTTGGTGAAGACTGATACTCTTGAATGATCAATTTTGACACTCCGAGTTTTTCCAGAGCCTCGTCGAAAGTTGGAACATTCTTCATGGTGTATGAGAAGGGCTCCATTTTTACTGCAAAAGCAATGACAGGCGCATGATCATCCGTCGACTTTAAAATCTTTCCCTCGACAGTCCTCGACTCCCTGATTCTTGAAAACATATTCCTTTGGAGATACTCAGCATCAATTTGTTTCTGAGTCAATCTGATTGTTCTGGTGAGATCACCCGTATGCATCGACTGTAGTACTCCTGACTTATAAGTGACGGCTGAGTTGTAGTTGGCGCTACTGGTCATGTAAACCGGAATTCTTTCAACTTTCAATGCTTTCAATGAATATCAGGGGTGCTATTCTGTAACTTCACTTCACATTCACTTCACTTTCACTTCACTTTCACTTCACATTCACTTCACTTTCACTTTACATTCACTTCACATTCACTTCACATTCACTTCACATTCACTTCACATTCACTCCACATTCACTTCGCATTCACTTCACTTTCACTTCACATTCACTTCACATTCACTTCACTTTCACTCCACATTTACTTCACATTCACTTCACATTCACTTCACATTCACTTTCAATGTGAAGTGAATGTGAAGTGAAAGTGAAGTAAATGCGAAGTGAATGTGGAGTGAAAGTGAAGTGAATGTGAAGTGAATGTGAAGTAAATGTAAAGTGAATGTAAAGTGAATGTAAAGTGAATGTGGAGTGAATGTAAAGTGAATGTGAAGTGAAAGTGAAGTGAAAGTGAAGTGAATGCGAAGTGAATGTGAAGTGAATGTGAAGTGAATGTGAAGTGAATGTGAAGTGAATGTGGAGTGAAAGTGAAGTGAATGTGAAGTGAATGTGAAGTGAATGTGAAGTGAAGTGAATGTGGAGTGAAAGTGAAGTGAATGTGAAGTGAATGTGAAGTGAATGTGAAGTGAATGTGGAGTGAAAGTGAAGTGAATGTGGAGTGAATGTGGAGTGAAAGTGAAGTGAATGTGAAGTGAAAGTGAATTGAAAGTGAAGTGAAAGTGAAGTGAAAGTGAAGTGAATGTGAAGTGAAGTTACAGAATAGCACCCCAGATACGAAAATAATAATTGTTTAATAATTACGTAATTTAAATATTAATTTATTATTTATAATGGAGTAAAAGTCAATATAATTTGTAATAATATTAAATAATACAAATTTTTAATGTCATAAATCCTAGCAATACATTTTCAAATAACCAAAGTAACATACAATCCATGACAAAGTTGTATATTATACACATTATACATCAACAATTTAAAAAAATGAATCTTTAACATTTATTATTGCTTTCCAATCAAGTAGGAATAAACAATCATTCATAATATAATGTATATAAATATAAATTAAAATTAAAAAAGAATTAAAAATTAGGACAATGACATAAAATAGTTATTAAAAATTCATAAATGAAAAGAATATTTAAAAAAAATCGTACGTGATTTTTGGTTAGTAATTTTTAAATTAATTTTTTTAAACTAACATTTAATAATAATTCTCTAATAAATTATTGTATATTTTTTTAATTAATTTTCCAATATAATTTTAAAAAAATTGTTTTATTATGTAGGTGACAAAAAATTAACAACAACATTAATTGTATTGAAATACTATATTTATTTCATATTTATTCTAAAACTACTTTTTCATTTTTTTTATACATGAGTACACTTACTCAATTTTTTTTGAATCTTGTAAGTTAATTTTTTTGATCTTGTTTTAATGTGCTGCACATATTGCCTCATTCTGATGCTCAAATATTTTTTTGTAATGTAAGACAATATGTCTACAGCATGTTCCACACAAGGAAAGTGAGATAACTTACTTTTAGAAACATCACACAATATTAATTCTAATACATTATTAGATTTATTATGCTCTAGATAAAGATTTTCTAAATTTTTAATAAAGTTAGCTATCAAAAGACTAGGATAAATTAAGCCATTACCATTATCACACTCGGAAAATAAAGCATTATAGCAGGATCTACATTTAGTAAAGGGTTTTAGTTCTTTACAAACAGAGGATGTTGTGAAAAAGTTTAAGCAATCCAAAATTACGGGCATAGAAAAATCAGTTTCATTTGCAATAACAAAATCACCAAAATCTGAATCGTCTTGTTGAAGTACGATATTTAAACTATCTTTGATTTTATCTATTGCACTTTTTTCCTGATTTTCGAAAGAATAAATGGTTTTTAATTCAGAGATTGTTATAAGCGATTTAGTGGGATTATTTTCGAGAACAGAGCAGTTTCCTAATTTTGGAGGTTTGAGGAGGCTAAAAACTGATAATATTTTGTATATTTGGAGGAATGTAGGTGTTGACGGATGGTCGTTGCTACCTCCTGCAAGCCTTATGGTTCCAAAAAACCTCTATATAAATAAGAAACAAGCAAATTTAGAATTATAAAATCATAAAAATTAAAAACACCAAAAAGCGACGAGAAACTAAAAAAGGAAATAAAATTTTAGGAAAACATGCAGCACAATACACACAATAAAATTTTTATACAACAAAATAAATTAAACACAATAAAATGTTAGACAAACATGCAACACAATACAAGCAACAAAATAAACGAAACACAGACACAAGGCAATATATATTAGTAATAGACAGGCTGAAAATTAATTTGTTAATGATTCAATACAGGTGCACAATTATAAACTTTTTGCATAAAAATAAATTATTTAACTTACCTCCAAAGCATCTTGGTTTACTTTACCCGTACGCACTGACTTAACATTAAACTTCGTTATTAAGTATTCCACCAAATCCACAGCAGAATGAAGGGTCATTCTTAAACCTTGTGCTGTGTTTGAGGTCAAAAAGTTGTCTGGAGACACTAATCCCTGTCTGACGAAATCTTCCCATTCGTCGAGCCATTTAATTGCTTCTTGGATTACCTAAATATAAAAAGAATAATTATCTTTTAGTAAAAGAATTTAACAATACAATACATACTTTAAAATCTTCCGAGTTAATAGTCAATCCTTCCTCTCTTGACACTCGATTTAGTGCATCAAATAAGCAATCCATTCGTTCACAGAATCGCGCCGTGGATTCACAATCCTGCAGTTCACCGTCAATTTCTCGATAGTGCCTTAGAGCTTTAGCCATAGATTTACTGAAAATCTTAAATGAAAAGCAAAATAAAAATTAATTAATTATTTAAAATTATTCCTATTAAATAAATTTTTAAATCCATGTAATAAATAAGTTAGAAGACACACTTGCACTGCTAAAGAAACTCTCATCTTTAGCAAATTGTGAGGAAATAAGTGGTCTTCTGTTAACTTTGGGCACTTTTTGCTGCCTCCAAATTGAAGCTTATCGTGATTAAACACCCTTATAAAATATTCCCACTTAACTGCGGATTCATTTGGATTTACCTAAAAAACAATTTTTGTAGCTATTAATATTTTTTAAAATAACTCTTTATCAAAAAAATAATTTTTTTTAAATTAAAAATACTTACTATTAATTTTTCTTTTGAAAATAAATTGTTTCGGACGTTTTTGAAAAGATGAGGCGTGTCAGAAAAGAGGAAAATTTTTCGATCTGGCTCTGTAGGGTGGCAAAATGAATTTTTAAATTTTTCTTTATCTCCACTGCAGCCTACTTCCGACCAAAACTTCCTATTAGGAGTTGCACCATCAGAAACTACGCCATGAATTTTCGCGCCGGCTTGTTCCATCCATATAATGGCTTCCAAAATTATTTTGGACAACGTTACTCCATCAGTAGGACCCTTGGACGCAAAGACAGCTATCGGTTGAACGAAATCTTCATCCAAGGGTTGAAAAAGTAAAACCAACCCATGATCCGCCAGTTCGGTAAGTGGTCTCTCCTTTGCCCCATCTCCAAAATCTTCTAAGCCTTTATAAGACATAGATTTTGTGTCAAGGAGCAATCCTTTCCTAGTCCCCATTTCATCAACAGCAATTAATCCATGTCGCGCACTCGGCGGTAAATCCATCATGTGTTTTTTAAAAGTTTCGAAAAAATTAGGGTCAAATCCGCAGG
Source organism: Leptopilina heterotoma (assembly GCF_015476425.1). NCBI lineage: Eukaryota > Metazoa > Arthropoda > Insecta > Hymenoptera > Figitidae > Leptopilina > Leptopilina heterotoma. The sequence goes on from NW_025110849.1 coordinate 2,412,068, forward strand.
GGGTTTGAATTAGTGTCAGGTAACTGAAATTGAAATTATTAGTATTAATAATTATTAATTAATAATTATAATTATTAATTATTATAATTATAAATATTAATTTATAATTATTAATAATTATAACGTTATATATTATTATTAGTTATTTTATTTAAGTAAATATATGCAATGAATAGTTATACCTTCTCACTGTGCGAATACACGGCAAAGGTAAAATTTCATTGTCCCTTAAAAATTTGTAAGTTGACGGTGAACGAGTGTGCAATAAAAGGCATAAAGTCATCCAATGTTGAGAATATCTATTCTGTTTTTTATTTTTTATTTTGGATGTTGCCAAAATTTGCCTAAAAACAACTCGTTGATTCTCAGAAAAATTACCTTTATTTAAAATGTCTTCAAGTGACTTGTCTAAAATTTCTTTCAAATCTATTCGACTTTTTTCTAAACAATTTCGTAAATACTTTATTCGTAAAAAATACCGCCTATTTTTTTTTGTAGAATTTTTTAATTTTCGTTTAATCGATTTGAATTGCCTTTTTTGACAAACACTCAGGTTTTGAACATCAACTCGCGAATTATTCTTTTTTTTTTCTAGTCTACGAATTTTTTGTTCTAAAGTTTTTTTGAGGCCTCGACAAAATTTACAATTTTTCTCTACTTCACTAGAAGTCAAAATTAAAGTACAACTTTTGTGTCGTTTGAATTCTTCTTTGTCTTCAAACAAAATGAATGTATCTACGACAGAATTAATGTCCTTCGATATTTGACTTCCGAAGCAATATCTATAATTTTCAATTTTCTCAATTAGAGCTTCAACTTCACTGATGTCGGAAATTTCTTTTTTTATCCCTAATTTCTCCAAGTCCAATAAATTTCCAGTGATATAAACTTTTACTTCTAATTCTTGATTAATTAGTATTCTTTTCGAATACGTAATTTCTTTATTTTCAACAAACCTGCTGCTCCACTGAGAAAATTGAATCATTGAATATTTGTTAACTTTATTATCACAGTCACCTTTTAAAATAATTTGACGTGACCAAGAATACGGTAACTTGACGCTTTTGTCATCAATTGACATTTTTAAAAATAAACTTCCCCTCTGATCTTCGCAATTGTTCCCAATTTCTGCAAAATCTGGAGAAATTTGAGAAAGCCGTTCGTTTAATTCTGGTTTTCCATCCAAACCTCTTTTTTTCGGAGGCAATCGTTTTTTAGTTTCCACTTTCGACAAATATTTCGGACATCCAGGAAATTTGGTTGGGAGAGCTCCTTTTTTGAGTCTTGGAACTTTGTACTGGCCCTATTTAAGATTAAATAAAAATACAATTTTTTTATACATACATACATACATACATACATTGACAATTTTTGTTAATTTTAAACTTTTCAAGGGAATATTATAAAAATTTTTTACTATAATTAAATTCTTTTAAGTAATTTTACTGAAATTAAAAAAAATAACTGAATTCGAGAAATATTATTAAAATTTTATTGAAAATAATTGAAATCCTTCGAAGAATTTTACAACATATGAAAATAATTCAATTCTTGTAAAGAATTTTATTAAAATTGTATTGAAAATAATTAAAATCCTGCGAAGTACTTTATAATTTAAGAAAAAAAAGAAATAATATAATTTGTAAATGTACAAATTTTACAATATTCATTCATTCAATTTATTAGTTTCTTTCAAACATATTTTTATTTTATTACTTTTTATATTTAATTACCTATATTAATCTTATAATTTACATTTTGAAATAAGAAATATGCATGCATACTTACAACACCAAGAACAGATCCATCAGGACCTTTAATTTCTTTTTGCCACAATATGTCATCCTCGGAAAAATGCAAAGCACACACTTTATGACCACTTTTTACAACAATATCGTCTCTCATTATAGCTTTTTGCCATTTTTTTTCTTCTCCTTTCGGAACAAGAAAAACATGTTGTTTTTCTGGATTCGAATCATAACCTGAAGTGCACCCCGGAGCTATACAACGATTACCACCTTTTTTTGTATTTTTCACTGTTTTGTTTTTATTTGTTTTTGTCATTTTAATCAATAATTAATTAAATTAATAGCAAAAATTACATTTTTTATACACCTGTCAAATTAATTCTGTACTTTTGCGGTTATTCTCAATGTTTTGAACGTTTTGAATATGAAAATTGGACACAAATCAGGTTTACATGACCAGTAGCGCCATCTGCAACTCAGCTGTCACTTTAGAGTCAGGTGAACTTACCGTTTTATACAGTCGATGCATACGGGTGGGTGAGATTAACTGGTTTGGGTTTTCTCGATTAAATCTCGTCAATAAGATCCTGAGCCTATGATGTGGCTTTCCAACCTGTTGATCATCAAACTTCAATTTGGTAGACATCATGGAATAAACGGAAACGCCGTCATCTAAGTAATTGTTCCTTGAGTCAATGTAAGCTTGATAGTTGATCACCTGCTGATCAGGATCCCACATCAGGTCGTCGATCTTTTCTTTAACTCCCCGAGTTGATCCAATTTCTCTCGTACATCTGATGATTCAGCTAGTTCAAAATTCGAAGCTATCTTGAACTCAACAAGCGATTCAGTCAGACCAGAATTCTCTGTGATCTTCCAGGAACAAGGTTGATGATTCCGCAATATGTCGTCGCTTACAATCGATCTACAAAACAATTTTATAACAATTGCATACTTCGACGTAGTATTTTCTAATTTGATACATAATACTTGCCAACAACTTCACCATTGTTGTCTGTCAGTTGGACTATACTCAGACCATAAATTTTACAAATAAAAACAAGACATAAGTAAAGGTGAGCCAAACTTGAGGAATATCATTCAATTTTACTATTTAACTTATTATTCGGATAATAATCCTTTATACCCACTTTAAGTTCAACTGATATTATCTCTATTGGCATTCAACTTGGCGAATCGAGCAATTTATTCTCGATTTTATGATGAAATTCGTCAATGGTCTTTATGTGATCAATCCAAGTTCTTACCGCGTCGTCGGCAAATTCGTCAATGCTCATATCGGACTCGTCTGATTTAAATTTTCGCTAAGCAATAGCTTGGCGACCGTAATTTTAGAAAACGGAGGACGCGAGTACCGGTATGAAGCGCAATTTACGAACAAATTGTTTATTTGATAAATTTTCATCCCGCTCTCTATGATCTTAATCTGTATAAGCGGAAATTATAGGTTTTATCATTTGATCTACATACTCGATCGGATTACTTTAAGAATATGCTAACAGGTTACTAATATGTCTAACGTCTCTGGCCAGTAAGTACGCTTTGACATCTTTGTTTACCACTTCTCTCCCGTTATCGGTCACTATAGTTTTCGGTATTCCCAAAATCGGAAAATTTTATCAAGTACTTTGATAACTATTTTCCTGTCCGATTTCGAACTGCAAACAATTTTATAAACCTAACAAATAAGTCATGAACAACAATATCCGAATTTCCCTTTTTTAGAATGAGTTTTAGGGCATTACTGTGTCAATCAACTTTCATCGCTAATCAACACATTCTCAAAATCTGTACTTTCGTTTGTCAAATTTAAAGACTCTTTATTAAGAAAGCTTTTTAATCTAAGAGATTACTTAATTGAAAAACTCTGGAAAAGATTAAAACCTGAACAACGTTGCGATATGAATACGTATGTTTACCATAAACATCACCCATGTCAATCCCAAAAGAAGTTCTATCTTTGGTTTTCAAAATTAATCCATCACCCAACCGAACTCCACTCTCAAAAGTAAAATTAGGGGAATGATATTATAATTTATTTCCAATTTTTCAATAACTCACAATCAACTTCCTTTACAGGAACTAACTTTCCTAACTCGTCTCTAATAATTGTCGATAAACTGACAAGATTTTCTAGTTCACATCAAACCAGATTATTGATCTCGTTTTCAGAGTCGAAAGAACAAACTCTAACTAAATCATTAGTTTGGTCTATATTAAATGAAAACTTAAGTTGAATATTCAGAATTTGATACTGTTTTTGGTTGATTAATTAATTTATCAAAATTCTGATTCAATTCCTGTTTATTAAACAATTGATTTCTTCGAGATCTGGGTCCATTCCTAAAACGATTAGATTCACGATTCTGAATCATGTTCAAACTACTTTCCTGATAAATATGAATTATTTTCTGAAGTGTCTGATTGAACAACGATCATCTACCTGGTCATTATCGGAATCTATTTGATCTTTTTACAACACACAAATCTGTTTTAGGGTTTGATACTGATTTTTGAATGACAGTTGAACAATTAAAGATGTAATTAAGTTCATTGACATTATGTAATAATTCCTGATAATTCTTTAAAGTCAAGTTCAAAATTTCAAATGTTAAATGAGGGTTAAATTTAGACAAAATAAATAAATTCTTATCTATACCACTCGTACTTAAATAGTCCTTTAGGATGAGTAAAAAAATTGTACTGGATCTTTGTCTGATCTAGAGAAGGAAATATTCCAAGAATTTACTATTCGACCGATCTGGATAGAACTTGAATTCTCCGCAGAAGCTGAACAATACGGAGGAATTAATCTATTCTGTGATCTATTCGAAGAGAACCTCTAAATCGATTTTGATCCCCAGACATAAAATGATTTTGTCCAATTTGTCCATCCTCTCTAAAGTCACTATCATTCCATGAAAACATTGAACCTGTTCTACGAACAAATGATCTTGACAAATCACGATCTGGAAAACTGAAATTATTACGAGAAAAACCCAAATCACGATTCACATTAATATTATCAATTTGATTTACGTTATGCCCTGAAGTATCGATCATTTGACGACACTGATCTTTGAAAATTTCTTCGTTGGTCAAAGTTCTATTCATTACCCTAATCATGCGTGGGATATAATTGTTTTCAATATTCGATTCTGTATTCGAACGCAAATTATCAGCGCCCCCTATTTCGCCAGCAATGGATTGAGAATTTTTATTCAACAAACAAGAAACATTTTCTAAACGTACGCGTCTTGAATTATTCTCAAATTGCGCGACTTGTTGAACCGAATCTAAATCACTACGATTTTGACTTAATTGTTTTATTTGGGTATGATCGACCGAAGATCGAGGGTGAACTGACGGTTGTTTATTTTTACGCGAATTAACATCGATCAATTCTTCGTCGGAGGAAAAAGATTGTTCTATTATTCGCGCTTCTCCCCCTTCAGAGCGTAAGTTACCCCGAGAGCTTACGATATTCAAAACTTGATCAAATTTAGCCGTCAATAAAATCAAGGCTTCTTCCAATGAGTCTAATCGACGATGCATTGGAGATGCAATGTAAAGAGAGGGGGTATCAATTCTACCATTTCCCTTTCCGATCGCAGATTCCATTGCAAAACCGTAAAGACTTCCGGTACTATTACGCGATAATGATCTTAACTGATCTGCATTTGTATCCGAAAAATTTCGCGTATTAAGCAAAGTCGAATTATTTTGTGACTCTAATGTATTATGATCCTTTCGACCCGGCAAATCTCCGCCCGAAACCAACACTGTTGAATCCAAATTCCGTTTTGGAGGAGGAAAGAACATTGACGTCATTGCAAACGAAAGAAAAAAAAATTAATCAATTATAATCGAGAAAAAAAAATCTTTCTTTATTTTAACGTCAAGCCAAGTCGAATTCCTATTTAAAAAAAAAATTTTTAAACAATTTTCTAATACATATAATTCGATAATAAAATCTGTATATTAAAATGAATTAATAAAATAATACAATTTCAAATAATAGTTACGACTATATTTCGTCGTTATATAAGGATCATTATCCGAACAAAATATTTATCTAAAATAATTTTGACAAACATTTACATATAAAAAAAAATGTTGTCAAACAATTGATCTCGTTAACGAGACTTCAAATATTCTGACTCGAGACAAGATCACAAAATAATTTTAGTTATTTGAACAATCAGCTGTTCACTATTGTTAATTATTAAAGAAAAAAAAATCAATATTTTTAAGTCAAAATTTTCTTTAGACAACTGATTAGTTCAAAAAAAAAATTTATGACAGCTGAGCAAGATCATACCGTCAGGCAATAAAAAAATAAGTTTCTGTAATGTTTAAAAAAAATTTGTACTTAGCAAAATTACCAATGACAAGAGCAAGATCTTGAATCATCAGCACTTATACAAAATAATCTTTATAAACGATCAAATATTTTGTTGACAAGAGCAAGATCTTATATCAACAAAACTGAAAAAAATTTTCAATAAATAAATTTTACTTTGCACAAAAACCCAACAGCAGAGCAAGATCTAGCTGTCAAAACAAAAACTTTTATGCAAAATAAGCAATAATAAAGACAACAAAAATTCAATTTCTATTTGAAAAAAGCAAAAAAAAATCAACTTTTTATGACAAGAACAAGATCTTGAATCACAAAAAAAACACAAATTACTCTTTATAACAAGAGCAACAAAAATTTTGACAGCAAGAGCAAGATCCTGAACTGTCAAAACTAAAATTAATACAAAAACTCAAAATCGTTGCGAACATGCATCGAGCCATCGTCAACATAACAACAGTCTTGTATTAACACAGCAAAGTTCTCATTGTCAAAATGTAAAGCAAAAAACAAAATCTCGACAACAAGAACAACAAAATTTTTGACAACAAGAGCAAGATCTTGAATTATCAAAACAAAAATTAATGCAAAAACTCAAAATTGTTGCGAACATGCATCGAGCCATCGTCAACATAACCAATGTTCTGCATTAACACAAACAAAGGTCTTATTGTCAAAATACAAAGCAACAAAAATTTTGACAACAAGAGCAAGATCTTGGATTATCAAAAATAAAATTTAATGCAAAAACTCAAAATCGTTGCGAACATGCATCGAGCCATCGTCAACATAAAAAACGCTTTGCATTAACACAAACAAAATTTTTTGACAACCAGACAAGATTTAGATATCAAAACGGTTTTTGCCAACAAGAGCAAGATCTTGAATTGACAACATTCAATAATTTCAATGACAAAATCCTCAAAATTGACTCACGGTCATCGAAATTAAAATTAAAACAAATTTCAGCGAAAATAATCGCCATCAAATACAAAAACAATTTTTCTCGACGGAGCAAGATCCTGTCGAAAATCAAATCAAAAAATAAAAAATGACTCTTTGTTCTACACTTAAAAAACAATTTTCAATAAACAAACAAAATTTTAGCTAAAAACAATACCAAACAAAAAATTTTTTTGTTTCCAACTAACAGACAAATTTTATCATTCGACATACAAATTCAATTAAACCAACAAAAAATTTTAACACAATAATAATTTTAGTTTAATTAATATACCGTCGACAAATAAATATAAAATAAAATTATCGAACTTCCTAGTTTGTCACTATTCAAAATAAGTTCATAGCTTTGATCCTTCAAGGTCGCTTAGACAATAAATATAAACACAGACCAAATACTCGAACATACAAAATCACAATTTAAACACTTTAATAATTTCATCATTCCAAAATTTTATTTCAAAATTATTAAAGAAAATTTAATCTGCACACAAAATTCAAAATTATTGGCAAATATTCAAACAAAATCCAACGTGCCCCACGTTGGGCGCCAAATGAGACGAATAGAATTTTTATATTGAAATTTAAGAATAAAAATATATTAAATTAAGTAAAATAAAAGAGTAAGATAAATCTGATCAAAAATAAATTAAACAAATTCTATTCACATCCAGCGCGACCGGGTTCAGAGTTGCTGGAGCTCTATTTGGCGAGAAGAAAATATTAATAAATACGCGGACGCCAGTTAATTTTTATGAAATTAACAAAACACAGATAAATAAATTAGACACGAGATCACAAGGAGGGTAGCGTTGGGGAACCCTAACAAAATAATATAAAATAAAGATCAAGCGACTTCCAGGAATAAAACAAATTTATTAAATAAATCAAAAGAAGTAAAAGAGTGTTTTTCTTTTACCTTTTATATACGTCTTCCAAAAATCGAAAAAATTAATTTATTAAATCAAAAGAACATTAACCACTTACGTATTGTTGATCAAATATCGACTCTTGTCGATCTTTCTCTCTCAAATCAAGATTTTACAAGTCACATCGAACCACTCAAACAAAAGTTACAATATCAATTTTGAGATCACACTAAGCAGTTACATACAACAACGGTCGAACAAAGAGTAACGTGCTCTTTTTGAAAATTTGGTAATGCGTCAATTGATCGAATTATTGGCGCTTCAATCGATGTAAGGTCGCAGGGGCGAACTATTGACCTTACAACCCTTACCCTTATTAAAAAGATATTTGATCAATATATGGCTTGAAATAACGTCAGAATGACTTTCCCGTCACAACTTATAAGAAAGTGATTTTATCAAGAAAAGAAATTTATCAAGAAATTGATTTTAATAAAGATAAGACTAATGCAAAATCAGGGTTGCCACAGGTCAGGGAAGTCAGGGAAAAGTCAGGGAAAGTAAAATTGGTCAGGGAAATCAGGGAAAAGTCAGGGATTTTAATTAAAAGTACTGGAAAAAATTAAATTTTTAGAATTTATAAGAAAATTCTGATTTTTGGTGTCTTTTTTGTTTGCCTCATAAACTATGAAATTGCCAAGAACTATAATACAAAAACTTCAATTTTGTCTATTTCTGACAACAATTTCTTTTTAAATAATTTAATTCTTGAAGAACTATCATAAAATTGTTACGTATAAATTATTTGATAAATAATTTTACTTAAAAATTTTAAAAAATTTGCGTTTACAATCTTCATAAATAGATGAACTTCAAAGATTCCAATTTGAAATTTAAAAAAATATTAATTTTTAATGAATTTAAATAGAAATTTTAAGAACTGATTACAGAAATTCAATTATTTTCAAAAGTGATAAACTTCTTTGCATAAATTCAATTATGTCAAAAATTTTTAAAAATTCTCGTCAAAATTTCAATTATCTTTATGAATAATAAAACTTTTCTCCGATATTCAATTATTTTCAAAAAATTTAATAAAATTCTTGGCAAAATTTCAATTATTTTCAAAACATTTTCCATATTTCAATTATTTTTAATATCTTCTATTTTAATAAAATTTTCCAAAAGAATTTTATTATTTAAACAAAATTTTAATCAAAATTTTACAGGAATTCAATTACTTACCAATTTTTTTATAAATTTCTTCACTCCAAGTCAAATTATTTTTAATTTTTTAATGAAGTTACTCGCAGGAATTCTAATACATTTAGAGAATTAAATAAAATAGTTCTGAGAAATTATATTATTATTTCGAAAAATTTAAATAAAATTTTTTTTTGAAAATTCTATTACATTATTAAAAAAATGTTTGACAAAATTCTTTACAAGATTTAGTTACTAAAATTGCAATTTTAATACAATTTTCCTATACAATTCAATTATTTTTAATACAATTCTTCTTAAGAATTCAATTATTTTCACAAATAATACAGTTTTTTATGGGAATTCAATTATTTAAAAAAATTTGAATAAAATTCTCTGCAAGAAATCATTTATTTTCATAAATAATAAAAATTTTTTCGAGAATTCAATTATTTAAAAAAATTTGATAAAATGCTTTATAAATTTGAAAAATTATAAGAAAATTGATCATAGAATACAATTGTTTTCGTAAAATATAACATTCTTCTTAGGAATACAATTATTGTCAAAAATATTTGTAAAAATCTTCGAAACAGTTGAATTATTTTCGTAACAAATAAAATTCTTCGAAGCAATTAAATTATTTAAGAAATTTTAATACAATTCTTTCCAAGAATTAAATTCTTTTCAAAAATAAAATTTTCCACAGGAATTCAATTATTTAAAAAAAAAATTTAATAAAATTCTTCGTCAGATTTCAATTATTTTCAATTTTTCAATGAAATTTCTCGATGAAATTTAATTATTTTCAAAAAGTTTTAAAAAAAATTCTGAGAAATTCAATTATTTAACAAAATTTGAATAAAATTCTTCATAAAAAATTAATTATTTCCATTAATAATAATATTTTTCTCCGGAATTCAATTAATTTCACAAATAAAATTCTTCACACGAATTCAGTTCTTTAAAAAAATTTTTTATTAAAATTCGTTACAAGAATTTAATTAATTTCATAAATAACAAAACTTTTTGCAGAATTTAAATTATTTTTTATACAATTTTAAATAAAATGATAGAAAATTGCATTTATTCTTAAATTTTTTTTTTAAATTCGCCGAAAGAATTCAATTATTTTTAAAAATTTTGATAAAATTCTTCATAAAAATTCAATTTTTAAGAAACTTAATTCAATTAATTTAAAAAAAATTATTTATTTTTCTATTTAAATAATTGAATTCTCGATAAATTTTCTAATAAAAATTGATTAAAAAATGAATTTCATTAAAAATTTCAAATTATTTATTTATTTATTTAATCTTACACGGGTTCAAACGATAATGATTATAATTGAATATTAAAAGCATTAATGATTAAATGTTTATATTTAAAAAAAGAGTTATTGATGTTTTCGAATAATTTTAAAATTAAAGTAATTCGTAGATAATTGTAATAGAACATTTTTTTGAGTATCTAATAATTTTTGGAGTCAACCAAAATATTCTTCAGGGTCAGGGAATAAGTCAAATTTTTGTCTGGAAATCAGGGAAAAACAAAATTAAATTTTTGTGGCAACTTTGATGAATGTATACTTCGGTAAAAATAATTTTTATGTAAAATAAAAATTATTCTTGTCTTTTTTTTCATAAACAATAACATATTTTATTGACAGGTAAATGTAAGGCTTGAAGTTAGTCGGTTTGCTTGAAATGGATTCAGCTAAATATTTCTTTCAATGCTTATTTGCAAACTTTGTTGCGTAAATATGAAGAAGATTTTTTACAGCCCGCTTTTCTCTAATTATTTAAAAAATTCTCTCTTTTTGGGGGGGGGGAATTTCTGTCGTATCGCCATTTTTATTTTATTTTTATGAGTTTGTAAAATTTTAAATATATAGCTTTCAATAATTTTTACAGGCTTTTCCACTGGACATGTCGCAATATGCAAATCTATTTAATTCAACGAGAATTCCTGAACAAAACAAAGATCGAATTTTCTTGGACAAATCAGCTCGTCATTTAGTTGTAATGCGAGGTGGAAATTTCTATTCATTTGAGGTATTGAATTCCGATGGCAGTTTAGTTGCACCAAAAAAAATAGCTGCCAATTTAAATTTTATTCTTCAAGACAAGAAGCAAAAGTCAGAAAATCCAGTGGGAGTTTTAACTGGTAGCGATAGAAATCGATGGGCGGAAGCGAGAGCCCATCTTTTGAAAATTGGAAATGACGATATTCTGCGAAAGATCGATTCAGCTGCGTTTGTTTTAATTTTAGACGACGAAAATATCGGCGAAGAGTACAAAGGACTTTTACATCATTTTCTTCATGGCGATGGTAAGAATCGGTGGTTCGACAAATCATTTTCTCTCATCATTACTAAGGACGGTTTTGCTGGAGTCAATTTTGAACATTCTTGGGGTGATGGAGTGGCGATCCTCAGATATTTCCAAGTATGTAAAATCTTTGTTGTTTCTAATTTTTAAAAAACCTTTTGCTTTCATTTTAAAGCAAGTTTTCAATTTTCTTCAGGATATTAAAGCTGATATTTCTAAGCACTTATGGTTCCGACCGGAAGACAGATTATTAATTTCAAATATAAACCCGGACGTGGAGTCACTAGAGTTTACTTTAGATGAAGAGGTGAAAAATGTAATTCAGTTGGAGGGGAAGAAGTATAAGGATTGGGTTGATTCGCTGAGTGTCGATTACATGACATACGAAGGATTCGGTAAAGATGAAGTGAAAAAGTTTGGTGTCAGTCCTGATGCTATAATGCAATTGGCGTTTCAATTAGCATTTTATAAGCAGGAGGGTAGAACTGTTGCTAGTTATGAATCTTGCAGCACTGCCGCTTTTAAACACGGACGCACAGAAACTGTGAGACCTTGCACAGAGCAAACGAAAAAAGTTTGCTCAATTTTGGCTGAAAAATCATCAGAAGTCTCCAACGCAGAGTTGAAGAAGATGATTGTTGATTGTAGCAAGGCGCACACCGAACTTGTCAAGAATGCTGCTATGGGTAAAATATTTATTTTAAATATCAAATTTTAATATTTTTTAATGTAAAACTCAATTTTTCTTGAAATGTTTTCTTTTCAGGTCAGGGTTTCGATCGACATCTTTTTGCATTGAAAAAAATGCAAGAGGAATTCGGAGAAAATAAATCGGATCTGTTTGAAGATTCAGCGTTTTCTGCAATAAATTATAATATTTTGTCCACATCGACATTATCAACTCCGATTTTGTTGGCTGGTGGGTTTGGACCTGTTGTTCCTGACGGTTACGGTATCGGGTAAATAATCTACTTTTCTTTTTTCTGTACATACATTTACACCAAGGTTGCCACAAGAATCAGTTTTCCAAATTCCCTGACATTTCTCTAACTTTAAAAAAATTTTCCTGACAAAATTTTCTGTTACAGATAATATATTTCAATTAAAATCTAATGATATAAAATTTAAAAAACAAATTTCTTAATGCAATTTACTAACGATTGGATGTTTCAATTTATTAAAATGAGATTTATTTCCTTGATGTTTTAAGTTGAATTCTCGTCAATATTTCAATTATCTTTATAACTATAAAAATTCTTCGCCGAAATTCAATTATATTCAAAAAATTTGAAAAAAAATTGTGGTCAACATTTCAATTATCTTTATAAATAAATAACAATAATTTTCGACAAAGTTCAATTATTTTGAGGAGTTTTAATAAAATTCATTGCATACTTCAATTATTTTCATAAACAATAGTATTCATCACAAGAATTCGAATATTTTCAAAAATGTTAATAAAAATCATGGGGCAAAATTTAAACTATTTTCAAAAATTTTTCTTACTTCGATGATTTTCAATATTCTACTATTTTGATAAAATTTCCCTAAAGAATTTAATTATTAAACAAAAGGTTTTAAAAAAATTCTACTATATTTGAATTTTATTAAAAATTGTTTTTAAAGAATTGAATACCTGTGAAGCATTTTATTTGTGAAAATAATTGAAAATAACAATTGATTTCTAGTGAAGAATTTTATTAAATGTTTTTTTAAATAATTGAACTTCTGTGAAAATTTCTATTTTTAAAGAGAATTGAATTCTTGGAAAGAATTTTATTTTTGAAAAGAATTAAATTCCTGGGAAGAATTTTATGTATTTAAATTTCTTAAATAATTGAATTGCTTCGAAGAATTTTATTTTTTACGAAAATAATGGAATTGTTTCGAAGATTTTTATAAACATTTTTGACAATAATTGTATTCCTAAGAAGGATGTTATATTTTACAAAAATAATAATTGTATTCTATGATCAATTTTATTATAATTTTTCAAATTTATAAAGCATTTTATCAAAAAATTTTATAATAATTGAGTTCAAGAAAAATTTTATTATGAAAATAATTGATAAATAAATAAATTAATTAATTAATTTTATTATGAAAATAATTGATTTCTTGCGAAGAATTTTATTCGAATTTGTTTAAATAATTGAATTCCCATAAAAAATTTATTATCTGTAAAAATAATTGAATTCTTAAGAAGAATTGTATTGAAAATAATTGAATTGTATAGGAAAATTTTATCAAAATTGCAATTTTATTAACTAAATCTTCTAAAGAATTTTTTCAAAATTTTTTAAAATAATAGAACTTTTAAAATAATTTTATTTAAATTTTTCGAAATAATTGAATTTCTTAGAACTATTTTTTTCTCTAAATATATTTGAATTCTTTGGGGAAACTTCATTAAAAAATTAAAAATAATTGAATTGGTGCGAAGAATTTTATAAAAAAAATTGGTAAGTAATTGAATTCCTGTTAAATTTTTATTAAAATTTTGTTTAACTAATAAAATTCTTTTGGAAAATTTTTGAAAATAATTGAAATTATGCCAAGAATTTTATTAAAATTTTTCAAAATAATTGAATTTCGGAGAAGAATTTTATATTATTTATAAAGATAATTAAAATTTTGACGAGAAGCTATAAACATTTTTGAACATGATTGAATTTATGCGAAGGAGTTTATCACTTTTGAAAATAATTGAATTTCTGTAATTAGTTGTTCTTAAGATTTCTATTAAAATTCTTTAATAATTGATATTTTCTAAAAAATTTACTTGAAATACACTTATTGAGGAAAACTAATAAACAGAACTTACTCTATTATACTCGATTATAAATAACAAATATTTTGAAAATTAGTACCCTAAAAATAAACTTTGAAAAAAATTATTTTTGACCTTGAAAACCTTGAAAAGTCCTTGAATTTTTTTTAAAGAATCGCTGGACACCCTGTAAATTCTCTATAGTTCGATGAATTTTCATTTAACAGAATTTATATATTGAAGATAATTTTTCTAAATTTGAATATCTATCTAACGGATTTTTTGTTCAATAAAATTTATATTAACCCAAATTTTTTATTAATAGAAATTTTATTTCATGTGGAATTTCTATTTAATTACCATTTTTATTTAATTGTGTTTCTATTTAGTTGAATTTTCAAGTTTTAGAATTTTTAATTATCGAAATCTCCAGTGGTGTCAACATTTATTATTGTCACAAAATGTTATTTTATGTAATTATTAAAAATCTAAATTCTCGTTGGACAAATCTTTCATTTGCCTAAACATTCGACAAAACATTTTGACATATATTTGAAAATATTAAAAAAAAATTGAAATTGGTCAATTTTAAAACCCACTCTGAAATGTTTCTATTAAAAGTTTTGACAAATAAAAATTCAATTTTTTGAAGAATTTAATTAACTGACAACTCGTTAAAATAAGGTTTGGAGCAAATCAAAATTTGGTGCTATTGAAATTCTGTTATTAAAAATTTGGCTGAGTAGAAATTCAATTGAATGAGAATTATGCTACATGGAACATTTATTGAAATAAAAATTTTGTTTAATGAAAATTCAATTTACTAAAAGTCCTGTTAAACAGAAATTTTGTTAAATGTGAACTCAGTTGAATGGAAATTTTGTTAAATGATAATTTGGTAAACTAGAAAATCTGCTTCATAAAACTTGGACTAAATAGAAATTTTGTTGAATAAAAATTCGGTTAACTAAAAATTCATCAGTATAAAAGCTCTGTTCAATATAAATTTTATTACATATATCAATTATCAAATTCTGTTACGTTGATTTTTTAAATATTTTTTTAAATTAAATTCGAATGTTTGATTTTATCGATTTCATTCAATTTGAAAAATTTCCCTGATTTTTATTTTTATTGTTCTTTTCTGTTGTACACCAGAAATAATTTGATATCCACTTTTAATATACTTTTCCTTTTTAGGTACATGATTCAGGATAAAAGATTAGGTGCAGTGGTAACAAGTTACACACAACACAGAAATGCAACTCAATATGTTAAGAATCTTCAAGCAGCTATTGAAGATATTCACAGAGTGATGATTTCGCCTTAAATTTTAATGAAAGACTTGATCATATTGATCTAAAGTATTTTTAAATATATTTTTAAATGAACATGCCTTTTAAAGTTTTATAAATAATATGTCATAGCCATAGAATATTTTTTGACAATGGAAGAAGTTTTCTTGTTATACAATTTGTTATATACTTTTATAAATATATATATTGACGACTTTATACAAAGTTTTTTAAAGAATTTGCAATTAAATTATACTGACACATTGAATGAATTTGTTTTTTATAAACCTTGTTCACATTTTTTTTTTCATGCAATAATCATGCAAATATTAAATTTTCAAAATTTAGCAAATTTGTTAACTTAAATTTGGAATTATGCATTCAACAACTTGGTAGAGCTTCAATATCGATTCCTAATATGTTTAATGTTAAATTTTAATACTAGACTTGATTTCCATTTGATAGAATTTTGAATTTGAAAAATATTAACTTTATGAGTAAATGTTAAAAATAATTTTTTCAAAAGTTTTGAAACATTTATATTAGTATTAAGTTATATTAATTTATAATATATTTTATATTAAATTACAATTTTCACAAAAGCGCAGCATCTTATGCCGCAGAAATAGATGAATAAAAAAATCTTATTTTTCCAAATAACTTTCTTCGTTTTCTGAATCATAATTAATTTGAAATAAATTTCCCCCAGTTTCTATAAGTTATATGTAAAATCGGTAAAATCGTAAAATCAGGAGAAAGGGTTATGTAACATTATGAAATGAAATGTTAAAGACCATCGGGCTTCAAACCCTCGAAAAGAGTGCAGAAATTGTCACTTTTATCTTTCTTATGCAAACATTAACATCGTAAACCTGAATTGTTCGTGAAATTGGCTCAAAACATATATACCATATATACAAATAAATATTTTTGCTACTTTTTTATTCATACATTTTTCAAATAGTGAAAACTACAATATTTAAAACAATACATTTTTTTAAAAATGGTATTCATTTTTTTAAGAAGAATTTTACATTCTATTCGCACAATGGTAAGTGATTATGTACACAAATTTTATGCATTAGTTTATAACAACTATCTGAAAATAGAAAGAATAATCTTTTACATGCATTTGCAAACAATAAGCTTATCAATTGCGTTTCAAATTTTACATTGTCATTGTTCACTACAATGTTAATATAGATGTATATAAAGAATATTACTATTTATAGACTAATTCTTCATTTTTTATTCATTTTATATTATAATTATATTTATTTTTTAAATAAAACTTATGAACAGGGTTGCCACGCAATCTGAAAACCTGGAAAAGTCAGGGAATTTTTATCGAAATCCTGGAAAATTGTTGTTTTCTAAAGTTATTGTGTTTATTCTTGAAATCTAATTTTACTTCAATATTTCAAAATTAATTCAATTTTAAAAGAATTGCGTTTACAATTTTCATAAGTAGATGAATTTCAAAAGATTTTGATTTGTAATTTTGTAAAATTTCAATTTTAAATTAATCTAATTAGAAATTATAAAACACTTAGATTTTAAAAAAATTTTAACAACTAAAATTCTTCTGAAATTAGTTACATTTATAAATATTTATTTAATTGATTATTAAAAATAATGGATTTATATAAGAATTTCAGTTAAAAACACTAAAAAAAAATAAATTTTGGAGCAATTACAAATCATTGCAGAAATTTAATTATTTTCGAATGTATAGTAAAATTTTTCTCAGAAATTCAATTATTTTCAAAAATTTTAATAAAATTCTTAGCAAAATGTTAATTATTTTCAAAAACTTTCCTCAATTCAATGATTTTGCTTCCTCATAAAGGAAGCCTTATAGTGATGTCGATTTCCGAATTTTTTAGAATCAATTATTTTTACAAATTTTCAAGTGTAGTATATATAATTCGTCGAGAGGAACAAATGTCCGGATGTGTGTGTGTGTGTGTATGTCACCGATTCTTGTGGACAAATTTTCTCTTACACGTCTTGACGGATTTTGATAAAATTTTGTAGGTGTATTACGGTCACGAATACCAAAAATCAGACAGAAGGATTTTCGAAAATATCTAAAAAAAAAAATTTTTTCAACAATTTTTTAATTTTTGAAAAAATTAATTTTTGGATTTTTTGAAATAACTTTTTTCTATATTAAAATTTTTATTAATTCTTGGCAAAATTGCATTCCTGACATAAAAACGAATTGATTCATGTATATAAAGTATATATTTTATTCAAATTTATAGAATTAATAAATATTTTAATTTTTCACAAAAAATTGAAATTTTGTATTTTTTGAAATTTTATCTTAACACTTTAAAATAATTATTCTAAAATAAAAAATTAAACGATTGGTATATATTATATTGAGGAAGCTTAATGATCATGAAATGAACAACTTGTTTAATATCTACTCCTTTAATAAAAATTCCTAAATGAATTCAATTAGTTAAAAAAAAATTTAATAAAATTCTACGCAAAAAATTCATTATTTTCATAAATAATAAAAAAAAATTCACAGAAATGCAATTATTTAAAAATTATTTTCATAAATTATTATTCAATTATTATCATAAATAATAACATTTCTGATAGGAATTCAATTATTTTCATAAATAAATAATAAAACTCATCGCAGACTTTCAATGATTTTTAATACAATTTTAATGGAATTCCTCGAAAAATGTAATTATTCTGTTAAAATTATTTTAAAAAATTTTAATGAAATTCTATGTAACAATTCAATTTTTTTAAAAATGATTTTAATGAAATCCTTGGTAAAAATTTAATTAATTTCAAAAACTTGTCAAAATTTAATTATTTTCAAAAATTTTAATAAAATTCTTGGCAGAATTTCAATTAATTTTAACTCAATTTTTATTAGATTTCTCGAAAAATGAAATTATTCTGAAAAAATTTAAAATTTGTCAAGAGAATTCAAATTATTTAGAAATTTGTTACTAAAATTCTTTATGAAAATTCAATTTTAAGAAACATTCAATTATTTAATTAAATATTTATTTATGTTGTTGAATGGATTGATGAAAATAAGTGTAAATATAGAGACGATTATTATCGACGACGTACGAATGTAGACGAATTTATAATTTTCACGTAATTGTAATTTTTCTAATTCACGAGAATCAGTACTCGACACGGTTTCGAATGATATTGACATGAATTATTATTTTTCTTATTAGAGTGATTATTTGTCAAAGACTATTATTAATATTGAAATTTTTTGTAATAAACAATTTGTTCCAAGTTTCTGCAATAAATGTTCAGTGAAGATATTTTTTGGTGTATATAGTCATTTTTTACGTAGCCACACATTCTAAATAATCATTTTATAACAGTTTGAATTATGCATCAACTTCAAAAGGTTTTAATTTTAAATTTTATAAAATTTTAATTTTTAATGAATTTAATTGGAAATTTTAAAAAACTTATATTTTTGCAAAATGTTAATATAATTTAAATTCTTCTTGAAATTAGTTAAATTTGTCAATATATATGTTACGGTCATTGTCGATTATTGGGCATTGTCGACAATGCCCGGGCAAAGTCGACAATGTCCACAGTCACTGGACATTGCCCGGTCAATATCTAAAAATATTCATATCATTTAACTTTTCGGGCAATGTCGACATTGCCCGGTCCATCTTGGGCAATGTCGAAAATTCTATATAATAGCTTCATACGTCATGATTATATACAAAACTAATCACACAATAACGTATACAAAATTTACATTTACATTACATTTTTAGTAAAAATCTTTAATGAGTAGCGGAATTATAACTTCAGTCAAACTAAAATCATTAACTAGTTAAGGAAATTTAATGAAATGTAACTGAAAATTTGGGAATAGTTTCAAAAAGTATAAAGAGTAACTGAAAATTACGAAACTGTAACAAAATTTTCAGTTTTAAACTATTTATTGAATTATGTTTATGAAATTTAATTACTAATAAATGAATGATTAATATTATTTGATTGAATAAATAGTTTTGTGTATAAAAAGTAAGAAATAAATACATATTATTAATATTATTTATCAGTTATTTTTTGACCAAATTTATTTATAAACCGTAAATAAATAATTTTTAAACATTAGCATTATTATTAAATATTTTTAAGGTTAAATAATTTTTTTTACTGAAAATCTAGTGCAATAGAAAAATTTTAAGAATAATTATTTAAATAAATAAAACTTCCGTTGCTTGTTTCCGAAAAATCCTACAAAAATTTCTAACAGTGTATAAAAGATGCACCTGCAAGACAGGATAACTGATAATCGTCTTTTTTTATTCGTAAATAACATTGCCCAAAAGTAAGTGGGCAATGACGACATTGCCCGGGTATTACTGACTATGCCCGGGCACTGTCACTGTCCAGTGACTGTGGGCATTGTCGACAATGCCCAATAATCGACAATGACCGTAACATATATTTAATTATTAATTTTATTAAAAATAATGGATTTACAGAAAAATTTTAGTTAAAAACATTTTTAAAAATTGAATTTTGAAGAAGTTACAAATAATTGCAGAAATTCAATTATTTTTCAGAGTAATAATATTCTTCGCTAAAATTTCAATTATGTTCAAAATTTTAAAAAAATTCTCGTCAAAATCACAATTATCTTAATAAATAACAAAATTCTTATCCAAAATTCAATTATTTTCAAAAAGTTTCCTCATTTCCATGATTTTCAATATTCTACTGTTTTAATAAATTTCCAAAAGGAATTCAATTATTTAAAAAAAATTTTAATAAAATTGTAGTCGAACATTTAATTAATTTCATAAATAATAAATTTTTTTATAAATTCAATTATTTTTATAAATAATAAATTTGTTTTAAGAATTCAATTATTTTCATAAATAATAAAGCTCATTGCAGAATTTTAATTATTTTTAGTACAATTTTAATCGAATTCCTCGAAAAATGTTATTATTCTTAAAAAATTGATTAAAATTCGTCAAAAGAATTCAATTATTTAAAAAATTTGTTGATTTAATTCTTTTCGATAATTCAATTTTAAGAAACATTCAGTTATTTAATGAAATATTTATTTTTGTTGTTAAATAATTGAATTCTCGTAGAATTTTCTAATAAATATTGATTTAAAAATTAATTTCACTTAAAATTTTAGATTATAATTGAATATTGAAAGCATTATAGAGTGGATTTTTAGAAATAATTGAATTTGCAAAAGGTTTCAAATTAAAATCTTTGAAAATTTGAACTTTTCTTACTTTTGATTCAGAATTCTGTAGATAGAATTATAATTCGTTTCAAAAAGTTTAATAGAATTTTTTTTAATTATTTGGAGTTTTTAATTTCTAATACCTATATTTAATTGAAGAATATCAAAATAATCGAAATTTCTTAAAATTAAATGGTAAACAAAAGAATTTGCAAATTCTCAAAGAACCTTTTCAAAAATTATTTTAGAAAAATCGACTTAAAGAAGAATTTTAGTTGAAAATTCTAGAAATGAATAATCGAAATGATGAAAATAATTTTTGAAGAAGTTACAGTAGCAAAGTAGCAAGTTTTATAATAATATTCTTATATGTTATTAAATTTGAAATTTTTGAAAATCTTAATTTCTACAAAAAAATAATAATGATTTATTTAAAAATGAAGTTATTGATATTTTCGAATAATTTTCGTTTTAAAAATCTGGAAAACCTGGAAAAGTCAGGGAATTTGAAATAAAAGATCAAAAGCGTGGCAACCCTGATGAATCTGCATAAATTTTTTAGAGCACATATAAGGAATTAGAATTGCAAAAATTTGTAAATTTGAAAAATGTAGCTATAAATAATTTTCGCATAAAATATCCATATTAATGTTTCATAAAAATGATTTCAGATTCAGGAAAGTTTTACCCTGCTATTCCTTCTTCCACAAACGAGGTGCCTACTTTTGGTTTTTCAGAATAATCAAAAAAGCATGATGAATACGAAAAAAAGAGTTCTGCTGATTCGTAAGCGAAACTCAATAAAATTTTCACTGAATGTTCCAATATTAATAATTTGAATGTACCTTTTTTCATGCAGAGGCTCAACTGAAGAGAAACACAAGACTGACAATGATTACGAATTTATACAAAGGAGCAAAATACGTACAATGCATTTTCAGGCATCCTTGCCTCGACTTCCAATTCCAAAATTGGAAGACACCTGTCGACGATATTTGAACGCACAAAAACCTCTACTGAGTGAAGAAGAATTTACAAAAACAAAATCCTTCGTCAATCAATTTTTGGAAAATGAAGGACTGATATTTCAAAATGAATTAATTAAAAAGGACAAAAAAAATCGGCACACTAGTTACATTAGCGAATACTGGTTCGACATGTACCTGAGAGATCGAAGGCCATTGCCAATAAATTACAATCCAATTATAATCTACACTCAAGAGAGTGACGAGCGCTACAATGATCAACTGGTGAAAGCAACGAATTTCATTGTCTCTTCGGCTCGATTCATGAAATCACTGAGGGCTGGAATTCTGGAACCAGAAGTTTTTCATTTGAATCCTAAAAAGTCGAATACCGAATTATTTCGCACAATTATAAGCATGCTGCCTTCGTGGATTTCCTGCTACGGAGCGTATGCTTTTAAAGTATAGTATTTTATGGAATTTTCATTCATTTTTTAGAAATTATTTTCTCAGTGCACTGGAATCCTTGCTGGGAGGGTTCTCGCCTATATTTTTTAACTACAGTCAAGAAAATTATTTAAATCTTCCATAGAATTATTTTTCTTCTAATTTTTCGAGAGGAATTTAATGGTAAAATCAAAAGAAAATTATTTAAATCTTCCGTAGAATTATTTTTCTACTAATTTTTCGAGAGGAATTTAATGGTAAAATTAGTCAAAATATTTTGACCATTATTTAATTTTTATTTTTCTTAAAAATTGATAAACTTTAAAATCTATATGTAATTTTGTAGAAAATATGATTTTGTATTCACAAAAATTTGTCACATGAAAAAAATGATTTTTACTATTTTTGAAGAATTTTTTTTTTTCTGAAAAAGCATTGTCTTTATGTTGAAAATGCTAAAAAAATACCATTGTTATTTCTTGATATAGTTAAAAATGCAAACGAATCTTCCCCTTAAAACTTTGATTTATTCTCAATATCTAGTATTTTCAGAAAATTTCGCAAAACAATTCAAATATTTAAAAAAAAAATTGATAAAATTCAATTAATTCAATAAATAATAAAATTTTCACAGGAATTCAATTAAATAGCATTTTCAAAACAATTTCGAAAAAATCAATTAAATAATTCAATTTACTTTCACTAATAATAACATTTTTCATGGAAATTCATCGAAAAATTTCAATCATTTTTAAATACTATTTTAAATTAATTCTTAGAAAAATCCATTTATTTTCACAAATAAAATTTTCCACAAGAATTCAATTGTCTAAAATTATTATATTTCGAAAAAATTAATTATTTAAAACAATGTTTAAATATTTTTAAAAAAAATTGTTTTTCTTATGCGAAGAATTCAATTATTTTCAAAAATAACAAAATTTTTCACAGAAATTCAATTCTTTTGAAACATTTTAATAACATTTTTCGCAATAAATCAATTATTTTTATAAATAATAAAATTCTCGTCAAGAATTCAATTATTTTTGAAAATTTTAATAAAATTCTTAGCAACCATTCAATTATTTTCATAAATAATAAAATTTATCTCAGGATTTCAATTATTTCTAATACAATATTACAGAAATTGCTCGAGAAATGTAATTCTAAAAATTTAATTTTAATTCCTGGAAAGAATCAATTAATTAAAAAAATGTTTTTTTGTAAAATTCTTTGAAAGAATTCAATTATTTAGAAAAATATTAGAATTTTTCACAGGAATTCAATTATTTTCAAATATTTTAAAAAAATTTTTTAAAATAATTCAATTATTCTTTTAGATTTAAATAAAATTCTTCCCAACAATTGAATTTTTTACATAAAATAATTCTTCGAAAGAATTCAATTATTGTCGATAAATATCAAAATTATTCCCGAAAGTTCAATTATTTTGCTGAGGCATTTTAATAAAATTCTTTGCAAAATTCAATTATTTTCATAAATAATAATATTTATCACAAGAATTCAATTATTTTTAAAAGTAAAAGACTTCTTCTTGGATATTCAATTATTTTAAAAAATTCTAATAAAATCGTTCACAAGAATTCAATTATTTAATCATAAATAATAAAATGCTTTTTAGGAATTTAATTATTTTCAAAAAAATTTAATAAAATACCACACAGACATTCAATTATTGTCAAAAATTTTAATTGAATTCTTTGTAAAATTTAACTATTTTTAAAAACTTTCCACAATTCAATGATTTTTAAATACTTTCATAAAATTTCCAAACAGAATTCAATTATTTAAAAAAAAATTTGTAAATATATCTTTCTAAGAATTCATTCTTTTCATGAATTAAGAAAAATTTCTCAGCAAATCAATTATTTAAATCAGAATTTGCATATAAAATTAGTCGAAAGAAACCAATTATTTAATACAAAATTTTTATAAAATTCTTCTCAAGAATTAAATTATTTTTCTAAATATTAAAATTCTTTGATGAATAATAAAATTTGTTGCAGAAATTCAATTTATTAGCAGAATAAAAAAGAATTAAATATTTTTTATGAAAATTAGTAAAAAGTCAGGAAAATAAAATATAGAATGTAATTTTTGTCAGTTTTGTGAAGTGTCGAAAACAAGTTTTTTTGGTCGTCAAGTTTAATTTTTCGATATCTACTTTATACTATTTTTTTACTTTTAAAGCTATTTTTTTAAAATTAATTATCGAGTGCGAAGTCTGAAACTCGAAATGTGCACTCTTTAAGCCCCAGATGCGTTAGACAAAACAAAAATATAAGATTTTGAATGAACAGGCCTCGGATCGACTTTAACGAACAAGAAAAGTCGCTTTAGTCGATTAAAAATAGAAAAAAAAGTCGAAAAAATCGATTATTTAATTTAGTGTTGTCACAAATATTTTATTTTCTATTTCCCTAATTCTTCACTGATTTCTAAATTCAATTAATCAAAATTTGTATAATTTTGCTAAATAAAATATTTAAATACTTTTTATTTCTTTTTTCACCAGGAAATAAAATTTTAAAAATTTCAAATTCTGAAATTTAATAATTTCTAAAAATTAAAACTATAACCCTTACAAAAATTCAATTATTTTCTACAATTTTTAACTAAACTTCATTTCTAAATCAATTATCTATATTACTTTTTAATATTTTTCCGAAAGTTCTTCAAGAATTCAATTATTTAAATACAAAAATTCAATTTTGTATAATAATTGAAACCGTTCATTTTTCTTTTTAAAGATATTAAAATAGAATATAGGTATTCAAATATTTTAATAAATAAATTCATAAAATTAATTTTTTAAAAATATTTCTAAATAATTTTTGAAAGACGCAATAGTTTTACAATTACATAACAAACATTTTTTTTTTTAATTTAAATTTTGTAAAATCTTTTTAAAAAATAATTTAAATTTAGAAAAATCTTTGAAATATAATTAAAATTTGCAATGAATTTTAATTCAATTCCTTAAAATAATTAAATTTAGCAAACATTTTAATAAAATTTCTAAAAATAATTGAATTTTGCAAAGAGTTTTATTAAAATTATTATATAGATGAATTAGAATTTTAATAAAATTCTAGTTTTTAAAAAATAATCAAATTTTTGATAAATTTCAATTATTTAATTTCTCAAAAAATTCTAAAATAGTAAATTTAAAAAAATTTTAAATTACTTTGTCAGAGAATTACTTTTTTTCAAAACTATTTTAATATTTTCATTTTTTATCAAATTTACACTTGAAGATTATTCATAAAAATTTTTAAAAATTTAATTATTTCCAAAATTTTCAATAAAAATTCTATAATAGTTAATTTTTAAAAATTATAATAAAATATACTTGAAAAAAAAACATTTATTTTTAATTAATTTTACTAAATTTCAATTATTCAAAATCTTTTTAATTGTATATTTCAAAAATTTAATTAGAAACAATTTTTCAAAAATAATTTTCGAAAGATTTATCTAGAGTTATTTTTTATACTGCACGTAAAAATCGAAAAAAGTTGCATTTTATACTAAAAATATGCAGGTTTGCCACAGGTCAGGGAAATCAGGGAGTTCAGGTAAAAGTCAGGGAAAGTGAAATTGGTCAGGGAAGTCAGGGATTTTTATTTAAGTAACTGGAAAAAATTGAATTTTGGAGAAGTTACAAATGAATTGCAGAAATTCAATTATTTTCAAAAGTAATAAAATTCTTCGCAAAAATTCAATTATGTTCAAAAATTTAAAAAAATTCTCGTCAAAATTCAATTATCTTTAAAAATAATTAAACTCTTCTCCAAATTTCAATTATTTTCAAAAAATTTCATAAAATTCTTTGCAAAATTTCAATTATTTTCAAAAAAATTTTCTCAATTCAATGATTTTCAATATCTACAGTTTTAATAAAATTTTCTAAAAGAATTCAATTATTTAAAAAAAAAATTTTGATAAAATTCTAAGCAAACTTTGCAATAATTCAATTATTTTCATAAATAATAACATTTTTTACAAAAATTTAATTATTTTCATGAATAATAAAATTCATCGTAGAATTTCAATTATTTTTAATACAATTTTAAATAAATTTCTCGAAAAATGCAACTATTTTTTAAAATTTTAATAAAATTCTTTAAAAGAATTCAATTTTTTGAAAAAATTTTAATGAAATCCTTTATAATAATTAAATTGTTTTCAATATTATTTTAATAAAATTTTTTGAAAGAATTGAATTATTTTCATAAATAAATAAAATTCTTCCCAAGAATTCAATTATTTCTATAAATAATCAAATTCTTCTCAGGAATTCAATTATTTTTAAAAATTTTAATAAAATTCGTTGCAAGAATTCAATTACTTTCATAAAAATATATAAAATTCTTCTCAGAAATTAAATTATTTAAAAAAAATTTTATAAAATTCTTCTCAGCAATTCAATTATTTTCACTTTATAATTTTAATAAAATTTTTCGAAAGAATTCAATTATACGAAAAGATTTTTTTTAAATTCTTCACAAGAATTTAATCATTTTCATAAATAAATCGAATTCTTCCCAAGAATTTAATTATTTTTATAAATAATAAAATTCGTTGCAAAAATTCAATTATTTCAAAAAATTTGATATAATTTATTTCTTAGATTGTAATCATTATTTTCAATTCATTTTCAATTACATTTCTTCAATGAATTTAATTATTATCAAAAATTTTAATGCAATTTTTGGTAAAAATTCAATTATTTTAAAAAATGTTGATAAAGTTCTTTATAAGAATTCAAATTTAAGAAACATTCAATTATTCAATAAATTATTTATTTTTCTATTTAAAGAATTGAATTCTTGTAGAATTTTCCAATCAAAATTGATTTAAAAATGAATATTAGTTAAAATTTTAGATAATAATAATTGAATATTAAAAGCATTATAGCATGAATTTTTAAAAATACATAATTGAATTCTTTCGAAGAATTTACTTAAAATTGTATTAAAAATAATTGAAATCCTGTGAAGCATTTTATTAATTTATTAAACTAATTGAATTCTTGCAATGAATTTTTTCAAATTTTTTTTTAAAAATAATTGAAATAATGTAAAGAATCTTATTATTTATGAAAATAATTGAATTCCTGCATCGTTATAATTGTATTACATTTTTTTAAATAATTGAATTCTTTTGAGAACTTTTATTAAAAAAAAGTATTGTGAAAATATTTGAATTTCAACAAAGAATTTCATTATATTCGTGAAATGTAATTAAATTCTTACAAAAAACTTAAGAGAATATGCAACGAATTTTATTACATTTTATTTAAATAATTATATTCCTTTGAAAACTTGTATTAAAAATGTAAATTTTGAAAATTTTTAAATTTCAGCCGAGAATTCCATTATTTGTGAAATGTACCTAATTTAATTCTTGCAAAAAATTTCTGAAGATAATTTTATTTTTCAAGAAATTTATTTAAAATTGTATTAAAAATAATTGAAACCATGTGAAGAATTTTATTATTTATGAAAATAATTGAATTCTTGCAACGAATTTTATTATAATTTTTGTAAATAATTTAATTTTTTTTTGAAAAATTTTATGGAAATAAAAATTTTTATAAGTTGTTTAATTTTAAAAATGTTTGAATTTGAATGTTTTGAAGAATTTTAATTCCTATGGAAAAATAATAATTAAATACCTACTTATTTAAAAATTTAGTTATTGATGTTTGCGAATAATTTTACAATTTAAGAAATTCGTAAGTAAATGTAATAGAATGTCTTTTTGAGTATCTAATAATTTTTAGAGTGAATCAGAATATTCTTTATGGTCAGGGAAAAAGTCAAAATTTTGTCTGGAAATCAGGGAAAAGTCAGGGAAAAATAAAATTAAATATTTGTGGCAACTTATGGTATTTTGTCGCAAAATTTGGAAGAAAAGTCGAAAAAGTCGCATGATTTGAAATAGTCGAAAAAAGTCGAAAAAATCATAATATCCGAGGCCTGAATGAATATTCCAAAAACGTGTTTTTCGGGATTATGAAGATATTTTTTTTTTATTTTTCATATCGGAAGACTGTGTACTTAAACTTTACAGAATATGAAATTTAATTTATTTTAAACCATTTAATTCTATAGAAGAACTTTCATAAAATTATTTGGTGAATAATGTTACTTGAAATTTAAAAAAAAGAATTGAATTTTGGAAGAGTTGCGTTTGCAATTTTTAAAAATAGTTGAATTTCAGAAGGTTTTAAAATTGAAATTTTTAGAAATCTCTCTTATTTCCTCTAGGCTTTTCCATTAGACATGTCCCAGTACGAGAATCTATTCAATTCGACGAGAATTCCTGAATTTGGGAAAGATCGAATTTTTTTGGAAAAATCAGCTCGTCACATTCTGGTAATGAGAGGCGGTAACTTTTACTGTTTCGACGTTATAAATCCTGATGGTACTCTAGTTTCGCCGGTGGAAATTGCCGCAAATTTGAATTTCATTCTCGGAGACAACAAAGGAAGTTCAAAAAATCCCATTGGAATTTTCACTACATCTGAGAGAGATCAGTGGGCGAAAGCGAGGGCACATCTTTTGAAAATAGGAAACAATGATGTCTTGCAGAAAATCGATTCAGCAGCATTTGCTCTAATTTTAGACGATGAAGATTTCAGTCAAGAATTTATGAATCTTTTACGCAACTTTCTCCACGGCGACGGCAAAAATCGATGGTTCGATAAATCTTTTTCTCTAATTATTACCAAGGATGGTTCTGCTGCTGTGAATTTCGAACATTCTTGGGGTGATGGCATTGCTATTCTCAGATATTTTCAAGTAAGTTCATTATGTATATTGCAATTAATCATTTTATTTCAACTAATTTATGAAAGTTCAAATAGTTTCATTGATGGAATTTGTAATCAATCTACATTTTAAATTCTCATTATTATTATCTAAATTTCCAATCATTCTCATTCAAATCAAACGCTAATTCAATCAATTTTAAAATTTAAATTAACTATAATAATTTGAATGTTCTTTCTTTCATTCATTCACTTAAGAAATAGAAAATTTATTTATTTTGCATTATTTTTCTTTATGAATCACAATTTTTTTAACAAAATTATTATTTTGTTTTAGAAAAAGAAGAAAAATATTTGCACAATTCCTATTTTTAATCTTATTTTTGGAACAGGATTTTCCACGGGAATTAAGAATTTTAATTAAATTATTATTTTCCAGAGTTTTAAATTTTTTTTTTTTTTTATGAAAATAATAATTGAATTCCTTAAAAAAATTTTATTATCTATGAAAATAATTGAATTGCAGTCAAATTTTTATTATTTATGAAAATAATTAAATGTTTGCATAAAATTTTATTAAGCTTTTTTTTAAATAATTGAATTCTTTTTGGGAAATTTTATTAAAATAGTAGATATTGAAAATCATTAAAATTAGAAAATTTTTTGAAAATCATTAAAATTAGGACAATAATTTTTTTGACGTTTATGAAAATAATTGAACTTTGGAGAAAAATTTTGTTATTTATAAAGTTAATTGGGATTTTTTTCAAATTTTGAACATGGTTGAATTTTATAAGAAGAATTTTATTTTTTTTTGAAAATAATTGAATTTCTGTAATTATTTGTAATTTCTCCAAAATTTAATTTTTTTTAGTGTTTTCAACATAAATTTAAATTAGGAAATTTTGAAATTCTATTATTTTTAAAATTACTAATTTTATTTAAAAAAGGTAGTAAGAAGTTAGCCGCGCGCTTTAGCGAGCGAATTGTTGCTAGTTAAAAAATTTAAATTATGTAAACTACTATTTATGTGTACGTGAAGATTACATTCTTAGATATTACAAGAAAGGATAAAAATAAGAAAATTTTCAACTTAAAATTCTTAAAGAAAAATATTTAATATCGATTTAATTCTAGGACGTGAAGACTGACATTTCGAAGCACTGGTGGTTTCAACCAGAAGACAAATTGTTAATTTCGAAAATAAAACCGGATGTAGAATCATTAGAGTTTACTGTAGATGAAAAAGTGAAAGATATGATTGAATTTGAAGTGAAAAAATACAAAGAATTGACAGATTCTTTAAGTGTCGATTATATTAAATATGACGAATTTGGAAAAGAGTTGATTAAACAGTTTGGTGCTAGTCCCGACGCAATAATTCAATTGGCTATTCAATTGGCATTTTACAAACAAGAGGGACGAACTGCTGCTAGTTATGAGTCTTGCAGCACTGCCGCTTTTAAACACGGACGCACAGATACTGTGAGACCTTGCACGGAGCAAACGAAAAAAGTTTGCTCAATTTTGGCTGAAAAATCATCAGAAGTTTCCAACGCAGAGTTGAAGAAGATGATTGTTGATTGTAGCAAGGCGCACACCGAACTTGTCAAGAATGCTGCTATGGGTAAAATATTTATTTTAATATTTATTACAAGGTTGCCACGCTTTCCCTGATGACTTTTCCAGCTTTTACAGGTTAAAAAACGAAATTTTTTCACGTTTTTAAAACTACATTTATATTTTACTAAATTAAATAACTCATACTGATTTACAGACAAAACTTTGACTTTTTCCCTGATTCTAAAAAATACTCTGAATCACTCGCAAAATGATTATAGATACACTTAATAATGTTTTACATTAACATTTATTTACAAATTTCTTTAATTGAAAAATTATTCGAAAACATCAATAACTTCATTTTTAAATAAATATTTAATCATTATTATTTTTTCATAGAAAATTAAGATTTTCAAAAATTACAAATTCAATATAATATAAGAATATTATTATAAAACATGAAGATATCGAGTGATCGCCTTCTTCACATTTTATAATAATTCAAACTTGCTACTTTGCTACTGTAACTTCTTCAAAAATTATTTTCATCATTTCGATTATTCATTTCTAGAATTTTCAACTAAAATTCTTCTTTAAGTCGATTTTTCTAAAATAATTTTTGAAAAGGTTCTTTGAGAATTTTCAAATTCTTTTGTTTACCATTTAATTTTAAGAGATTTCGATTATTTTGATATTCTTCAATTAAATATAGGTATTAGAAATTAAAAACTCCAAATAATTAAAAAAAATTCTATTAAACTTTTTGAAACGAATTATAATAATTCTATCTACAG
The DNA here is from genome assembly GCF_015476425.1 of Leptopilina heterotoma. Taxonomy (NCBI): domain Eukaryota; kingdom Metazoa; phylum Arthropoda; class Insecta; order Hymenoptera; family Figitidae; genus Leptopilina; species Leptopilina heterotoma. The sequence goes on from NW_025110849.1 coordinate 2,443,425, forward strand.
AATTCTGAATCAAAAGTAAGAAAAGTTCAAATTTTCAAAGATTTTAATTTGAAACCTTTTGCAAATTCAATTATTTCTAAAAATCGATCCACTCTATAATGCTTTCAATATTCAATTATAATCTAAAATTTTAAGTGAAATTAATTTTTAAATCACAATATTTATTAGAAAATTCTACGAGAATTCAATTATTTAACAACAAAAATAAATATTTCATTAAATAACTGAATGTTTCTTAAAATTGAATTATCGAAAAGAATTAAATCAACAAATTTTTTAAATAATTGAATTCTTTTGACGAATTATTTTTATTTTTATGAAAATAATTGAATTTATAAAAAAATTTATTATTTACGAAAATAATTGAATTATTGCAAAGAAATTTATAAAAAATTTGAATTAATAATTGAATTCCTGTAAAATTTTTATTATTTATGAAAATAATTAAATGTTTGACTACAATTTTATTAAAAATTTTCTAAATAATCGAATTCCTTTGGGAAATTTATTAAAACAGTATAGAATATTGAAAATCATTGAAATGAGGAAACTTTTTGAAAATAATTGAATTTTGGAGAAGAATTTTGTTATTTATAAAGATATAATTGTGATTTTTACTAGAATTTTTATTGTAATTTTGAACATAATTGAACTTTGAAAGAAGAATTTTATTACTTTTAAAAATAATTGAATTTTTGCAATTATTAGTAACTTCTCCAAAATTCAATTTTTAAAAATGTTTTTAACTAAAATTTTTCTGTAAATCCATTATTTTTATTAAAATTAATGAAATATATATTGGAAAATTTAACTAATTTCAACCATTTGCAAATTCAATTATTTCTAAAAATCCACGCTATAATGCTTTCAATATTCAATTATAATTTAAAAAATTTTGCGAGAATTTAATTAAGGCAAATAAAACGACAACATATTCGGACAATGAATAAAATATTTATTTACTCCAACGTTTCGAAATCTAAATGATTTCCTCTTAAGGTGGTCTATCAAAAAATAATATATGCAAAATTAAAATAATAATAAAAATTATATACAAAATTAAAATAATAATAAAAAATTATTTAACTCCATAAATAAATAAAAAAAGTATTAATGGATAATTATCTTACCAAAAAATAATAATTAAAATAGACGAAGACTTAAATTTTATGCCCTGACGATGGAGTGTAGAGTCTGGAGTCAGAAAATTATAAAAGAGCTTAATATCCATAAAATAAATTTAAAAAATAAAAATATTTGAAAAATTTTGTTAATTTAAAAATGTAAAAAAAAAGAATTTAAATATTTAAATACAAAAAATAAATAATTTATTGAATAATTGAATGTTTCTTAAAATTCAATTCTCATAATAGAATTTTTGTAAATTCGTAAACATAATTGAATTTTTGCGAAGAATTATATTATTTTTGAAAATAATTGAATTCTTGAGACTTTAAAAAATAAAATTTTTAAGAATAATTTTATTTTTCGGGAAGTTTGATGAAAATTGTATTAAAAATAATTGAAATTCTGCCAAGAATTTTATTAAAATTTTTGAATTTTGGAGAAAAATTTTATTATTTATAAAGATTAATTGAAATTTTGACGAGAATTTTTGTAAATTTCTGAACATAAATTAATTTCTGCGAAGAATTATATTATTTTTGAAAATAATTGGTTTTTGACAAATTTTCGAAATTAATTAAATTTTTACGAAGAATTTTATTAAAATTATTTTGAAAAAAATTGAATTGTTACATAGAATTTCATTAAAATTTTTTGAAAATAATTGAATTCTTTGAAGTAATGTAATTAAAAATGTATTGAAAATAATATGTACTTAAATTCTAATAAATAAACTGTAGCAAAGGTTTTTAAAATAATTAAATTTCTGCGAAGAATTATATTATTTTTGAAAATAATTGAATTCAAAAGAATAATTTAATTAAAATTTCTTTTTAAATAATTGAATTCTTTTGTAAAATTTTATTGAAATAGGAGACATTAAAAATGTTTTGAAGAAATTTAATTAAAAATGTATTGAAAATAATACATAAGTTCTAATAAATAAATTGTAGCAAAGGTTTTTAAAATAATTGAATTTCTTTGATAAATTTTAATAAATTTTTTTAAATTAATTACATTTTTCCAGAAATTCTATTAAAATTGTTTTAAAAATAGTATTGTATTGTATTAAAAAGTCTACGAGGAGTTTTATTATTTATGAAAATAATAAAATGTTTGCGTAGAATTTTATTAAAATTTTTTTTAACTAATTAAATTCTTTTGGGTTTTTTTTTATTAAAGTAGTAGATATTAAAAATCATTGAATTGAGGAAAATTTTTGAAAATAATTACAATTTTGCCAAGAATTTTATTAAAATTTTTGAAAATAATTGAATTTCTGAGAAGAATATTTTACTACATACTTTCGAAAATAATTAAATTTCTGCAATTATTTGTAATTGCTTCAAAATTAAATTTGTTTTAGTGTTTTTAACTAAAATTCTTCTATAAATCCATTATTTTTAATAATCAATTAAATAAATATTTAAAAATGTAACTAATTTCAGAAGAATTTTAGTTGTTAAATTTTTTTAAAATCTACGTTTTTTAAAATTTCTAATTAAATTAATTTAAAATTGAAATTTTACAAAATTTCAAATCAAAATCTTTTGAAATTCATCTACTTATGAAAATTGTAAACGCAATTCTTTTAAAATTGAATTAATTTTGAAATATTTAAGTAAAATTAGATTTTAAGAATAAACACCATAACTTTAGAAAACAACAATAATTTTCCAGGATTTCGATAAAAATTCGCTGACTTTTTCCAGGTTTTTTCAAGGTTTATAAAATTCCCTGGTTTTCCAGATTTCCAAGTTGCGTGGCAACTTATAAAAAAAATTTCCAAATTTCAAAAAATTCAACCACTTTTATATTAATAATAATTAATATAAAAGTGGTTGGATTGTTTTGCAATTTGGAAAAATTTCACTGAATTTTTCTTGAAATTTTAATGATTTCTTTTGTAAATTTTTTACAGGTCAGGGCTTTGATCGACATCTCTTTGCATTAAAAAAAATGCAAGAAGAGTTGGGTTCAAGTAAGAGTCCCCTTTTTGAAGATCCAGCATTCTCATCGTTAAACTATAATATTTTATGTACATCCACATTATCTACTCCGGCTATGCTTGGTGGTGGATTTGGACCCGTTGTTCCAGAAGGTTTTGGAATTGGGTACTTTCTACTTTTGAACTTCCTCTCTTATATTAATGTTTCTATTTTTTATGTATGACAAATCGTTTTATTTCCTGTTTAGGTATATGATGCTGAATAAGGAAATAAGAGGACTAATAACAAGTTATTCAGAACATAAAAACGCAAAAGAATTTGTTAAAAATCTTACAGCAGCGCTGGAAGACATCCGGAAAGTGGTGATTTCTCCTTGAAATTTCTGATATTTATCTAAATCTACGTTTTCAAATTTTTTTTACTTGAGTTTTGAAAAGCTCTCTAAATAAAAGTTTTTTGTTGCATTTTTTATAGTTATCTATATATTATTCATTATATATATATTTATCTTCATTTTTACAGAGGTTGTAGCAATTTTTATAATAAATATATACTTATACACTGTATACATTTATTTTCTTTTAATTGATGACTTCTAAAAAAAAAAAAATGATTTCTACAATTTACTTACTTTTCTTCTAATGAAGAATTAATGAGAACTTTAATACAACAATGAACTATATCTTATCAACAATATACATAGAACGATAGGGCCTAAAATCCATCAACTTTACTCATTTTAGGCTCTGGAGAATAAATCATTAAATAACACACTTCTTGAGTCCATTTAGACAAAATGAAATTTATAATACTATGACTTGTTGCGCGTGAAACTGGAATGATTACAAGAAATTAACCGACTTTACTTCCCATTTTAACTTTGGAAGTCTGAAAAAGAAATGAATAATTTATTATTTTTTTATTTATATAAATAAATAAAATTTATCAATTTTTTATAAACACAAGAATTTAAATTATTGTTTTCCTTACCATGTAAATGCCGACGATTAAACCGAAAAGGCCAATGGCGGAACCAAAGATCTCGACAATTAAGATTTTCACGAAAAGTGCAGAATTAGCTGCATCGGAGAGTGCAGCTCCGGAACCCACAATTCCCACGGCGATGCCACAGAAGAGGTTGACGAGGCCGACAGCAACACCGGCTCCAAACATGAGGTAACCAGAAAACCAATTCTGATGCTTTACACTGGGATTATTTGCAATCACGTCATCGTCGTATTTGTCAAGCATGCCAGACAGAACGATGGCGGTGATGAGGCCGTAAATTGCTACAGCCTCGCAAAAAATAACAGAGATTAAATTTTTTGTCTTGATCCTGGGTGCCTTTACTCCGCCACCGACAATAGACACACCGGTTGTATGAATACCCCTGTAATTCAAATAAAAACAAATTTTTATTTTCTAAACCAATAAAATGTTATTGCAGGCTTCGCACTCGATAATTAATTTTAAAAGAGTAACAAAAACAGGTTGGTCACAAGTTTTACTATATAAATTTCCCTGACAATTTACTGACATTAACCCTTAAAGCGCACCCTGGGTGTGCGACACCCATATTCTAGCTTTTTACTCCAATATCTGGTTTAAAGTCGTAAAAATTGAACATATGTCGCTATTGGACGACACATTTTGTACTTAACTTTATGTTCCGTGAGGGACATTAGTCTCCCAAGTGTCTTTGTGTATTTGATAACTTTATGAAGTTAACAGCGAAAAATTTCTGGGTGGCTGATACCCAGTTTTCGGTTTAAGGTGATTTCAGTAGTTTTAAAAAACATTTTTTTAATTATTAAGATTAAATAAATCATTATGAAACTTGTTTTCCTTCAAAATAGATGTACTGAGCTACATAAGATAATTTTTCTTAACCATAATATCCTTTTCCAGCTTCGAGAACACACTTTAAAGTCCCCGGGTGTCGCACACCCAGTGTGCGGTTTAAGGATGGATTCGGAAGTGTGCGGTTTAAGGGTTAAAATTATTTTCCCTGACAAAATTCTTTTTACAGGAAAATATATATGAAAGTTTACGGAAAATGAGTAAAATTTATGAATTTTAATAATTTCTAAAAATTACAATTATAACCCTTCCTCAATTCAATTATGTTCTACAATTTTCAACTAAACTTCAAACTATGAATAAATTAATTTAAACAATTCTCCAAAAGTTCTTCTAGAATTCAATTATTTAAATACAAAAACTCAATTCTTTATAATAAATTGTAACTCTCCATATTAAGGTATAATATACTCAAAGATAATAGTTTTTCAATATTGACTTTCCAAACAATTAAAATTTGGTAAAATCTTTTAAAAATAATTGAATTTTTGAAAAATATAAATAAAAATTATCAAATTTTTAAAGAATTTTAATTATAAACAGGACCATGATTTCTCAAAAGTTTTAATAAGTCCAGAAATTAAATTTTCATAAATTCATAAATTCTAAAAAGAATTTTTCTATAACAGGGTGTCCAGCGATTCTTAAAAAAAAATTCAAGGACTGTTCAAGGTTTTCAAGGTTCAAAATAACTTTTTTTCAAGGTCCATTTTTAGGATACTAATTTTCAAAATATTTGTTATTTATAATCGAGTATAATAGTTTATTTCAAGTAAATTTTTACTTACTCTCTAAATTTGAATTAATAAAAATAATTACTAATTTGATTTAATGACTGACTTTTTGCTTTTGAATTAGTAAATTTTATTAATAAATAATCATTTCTACTAATTTTTTAGTGAAATTTACTAATTAAAAAGCAAAAAGTCATTTAGTAATTCAAATTAGTAAACATTTTCACTAATTCAAATTTAGAGAGTACTTATAAACAATTTTATAATTTCTACATACAAAAGCTCTTCATAAATAACTTTAAATACAATTTATTGATAAAAAATTAGAAATATAAAGAACATCGATTTAAGAAACATCAATCAAAATTGTTTTTAAATAATTGAATTCTTTTTAGAATTTCTATTAAAATAATTGATATACAAATTATTGAATTAAGAAAAATTTTTGGAAATAATTGAAATTTTGCAATGAATTTTATTAAAATTTTTGTTTTTTGAAAATAATTGAATTTTATTACTTTTGAAAATAATTGAATTGCTGCGAAGAATTTAATGACAAATTTTAAAATAATTGATTGATTAAAATAATTTTTGAAAATAATTGAATTTCATTACTTTCGAAAATAATTGAATTACTGCGAAGAATTTAATGTCAAATTTTAAAATAATTGATTATTGCGAAAAAAATTATGCAAATTCTATAGAATTTTTTAGAAACTTTTGTTTAATAATTAAATTCTTTCGAAAAATTTTATTAAAATAGTAGAATATTGAAAACCATCGAAGTAAGAAAATTATTTGAAAATAATTGAAATTTTGTCATGATTTTTATTAAAATTTTTGAAAATATTTGAATTCTTGTGATGATTACGAATTATTTACGAAAATAATTGAATTTTAGCGAAGAATTGCATTACATTTTTTTAAAAATAATTAAATTCCCATAAAGAATTTTATAAAAATTTGTTTAAATAATTGATTTTGTTCGAAAATTTTTATGAAATTCTTTTAAATAATTAATTTTTTTCGATAAAATGCAATGAAAATTGTATTTTAAATAATTAAATTACTGTAAAAATTTTATTACTTATGAAAATAATTGAATCGTTTCTAAGAATTTTATTCAAATTTTTAAGAATAATTGATCTTTTGCTATGAGTTTTATTATTTATGAAAATAATTGAATCCCTGAGAAGTATTTTATATAAAAATAATTGAATTCTTGTGAAGAATTTTATTAAAGTTTTTTAAATAATTGAATTTCATTAAAAAACTTGATTAATTGCGAAAATTATTTAATTCTTGCACAGATTTTTCTAAAACAGTTTTAAATAATTGATTTTTTCCAATAAATTTATGCAAATTCTATTTTAAAAAATTGAATTTTTGTGAAATTTTTATTATTTATGAAAATTCATACATTCGAATTAAATGTTTTGTATAGAATTTTATTTAAATTTTTTGTAAATAATTGAATTTTTTTGGGAAATTTTATTAAAATAATAGATATTGAAAATAATTGAATTTCGAAATTTTTTTTGAAAATAATTGAATTGTTTCAAGGCATTTTATTAAAATTCTTTTAATTGATTTTTTTCAAAAAAATGTATGAAAATTGTATTTTAAATAATTGAATTTATGAAAATACTTGAATTCCAGTAAAGAATTTTATTATTTATGAGAATAATTGGTATCTTACAATTTTTTTTTGACGAATTCAATTAAAATCTTATTGAAAGTAATTTAATTTTTATATAGAATTTTAGTGAAATTTTTTAATATAATTGAATTTCTGCGAAGAATTGCCTGTTATTTAATTTGTATTTACGAAGTGGCTATTTCGCCAGATGTCGGGCGAAATAAGAAAAATTTTTTATTTCGCCCGTTGTAAAAATACACAGTGTCGGGCGAAATAAGAGAAATATTTTATTTCGCCCGTCAGAAAAATGCATGAAAATAAACGGGCGAAATAAGAGAAATAGTTTATTTCGCCCGTTGGAAAATAAAAATTTGCTAAATTAGAAACTGGCGAAGTAAAATAAACTAGGTTAAAAAGGTGGGAATTTTGAACTAAGTAAGTGCAATCGAAAATTGAATTTATTTTTAAATTATAAGATTTATTTTTTTTATTTATTTCTTTGTAGAAAATAAATAAAATTTATTTAATAATAAAATAAATAATTTAAATATTACCTATTATTAATATTATTTAGATTAACAGCAATATCAATCCTCGAGAAAGAAATTGACAATCAAAATATTTATTTCTTTTTGTACAATTAACACACATGATCTAAATTTTTTGTCATATCCTTTTATTTTAATTGGTCTAAATCGTTCATTTTTTCATTTGGGGGTTGGAAATATATGATTTATTTTTTAAATATTAATTTTTTCTCCATTTTGTTTAACTTAACCAACAAATAAAAAAGTTGATTTTGAAAATAGGAGGAGTTTGAATCTTTTTTTATTGGCTAATAGCAGTCTATTTTTTTGAGAGAGGCTGTTGTTAAATTTTATGTTTTTAAAATTATAAATATTCTTCCATTTTTTCAACTGGACCAACAAATGAAAAAATAGCTTTCTTTAAGAAGGAGGAGTTTAAATTTTATTTTAATTGGTCTAAATCATCCATTTTTCCTTTTGCGGGTTGGAATTATATGATTTATTTTTTAAATATTAATTTTTTCTCCATTTTGTTTAACTCAACCAACAAATAGAAAAATTGATTTTGAAAATGGGAGGAGTTTGTTTATTATTTTTATTGGTCTAAAACATCCATTTTTTCTTTGGGGGTTGGTATTATATGTTTTATTTTTCAAATATTAATTTAACTCAACTAACAATTATTAAATTGCTTTTTGAAAATAGGAGGAGTTTATTTTTATTGTCCAGAATAAATATAAATAATAAATCTTATAATTTAAAAATAAATTCAATTTCCGATTGCACTTACTTAGTTCAAAATTCCCACCTATTTAACCTAGTTTATTTTACTTCGCCAGTTTCTAATTTAGCAAATTTTTATTTTCCAACGGGCGAAATAAACTATTTCTCTTATTTCGCCCGTTTATTTTCATACATTTTTCTGACGGGCGAAATAAAATATTTCTCTTATTTCGCCCGACACTGTGTATTTTTACAACGGGCGAAATAAAAAATTTTTCTTATTTCGCCCGACATCTGGCGAAATAGCCACTTCGTTGTATTTACTTACAATGCAGCTCCTACGACAGACAGGGCAACAGCAAGTCCGATGCCCAAAGTCGACCACATATAAGGAGAAGTTTCCTCCAGAAACCTGAAAAGAAACCATTTATCTCAAAATTAAATTACAAATCAAATAATAATCAAATCGATGGAATAACCTTGAAATTTTTACACTCGATTAAAATTTATAATACCTATAATAAAAATAAACAGACAAAAAGAAAGAAAAATTTTTTTTACTTACCATGCCACACTAACTCTTTCCCCTTTTCCCGTGAACACATGATATAAAACTGAAAAATAAAACAATCATGTGACAATTTGAAAGCCTTCTACTCATTGTTTAAATCTTCCCTAAGAAGATTCAGCTGATTCAGATTAAAAACTTGATAAATTTTGACAAAATATGTGAATGATTCTTTTTAAAGAATTATTTATTGATAAATTAGTTTATTAATTACTGTAGAAATACATTATTTTAAATGGTAAAATTTAATGGTATAAATGAAATCCTTGAAATTCCAAATGTAATGAAATATTACAATGTTACTCCAATCAAGTAAAATATGATTAACAATTGATTATTTAAATGTTACTTTATTTTATGGTATCACGTGTTTTAAAGCTTAAAGTGTTATAATTATTTATAAAATAGAGATGCACACCCAAGATTACTATCGTTGTGACGGCGGTGCCCACGAAGGTATTACTTATTATGTATCTCATTATGGTAAAATATATCACTCACGAAATAGAAATTTAAAAGAAACAATTAATCGAATTCATAAAAACTAAATTTTACTACAAATTCTAATTTCTACTTTAAGTTTCTTTCAGAACCGACATTGACATCAGGAACCTGTCATTTGATCATGTGAGACTAAAACAAGCTACCAACTGTAATTCCATTTTTTTCCTAAATTCCTAAATAGTATTCAGTACTACCAACTGCACAATGTCCACTAGAATGCTGGTCTCTTCCTTTATTCAAAAAAATGAAAATTCAATAACAAATATTGTTTATAATTTAATAAATCCGTGGCAATTAAAAGATCCTACATTTAAATAAAAGTTCATAAAAAAAATGTAAAATTTAAATTTCTACAATTTATTAATAATTATTTCATACTGAAAGCTTTTTCTACTAAAAGATCAATTGTCAAAGAAGAGCTCACTTCATACTGGTGGTAATTAATAGGTTTGTTCTCGCTAGCTACACTTTCTACACTTTGTACAAAAGTGTACACTACGGCGTTCTCGTTACCAGAAGTGACGCAATAGTGTACACCTAACTCCCTAGAAGCCCGTGCACTTTTCCCTATTTTATTACACCCGATTGCGAGCGAGTGTAATTGAGTGTTCTGATTAAAATGGCGGTAAATGGACATTTTATTTAAAATGCATTAATTATTTTATGAACATAAAATTATAATATATTTCTTAGTGACTTTTAATTTGTAAAATTATTAGTAAGCAATTCTTATTTTGTTAATATTTATATAAAGTACCACATTATAAACAATTAACATTGTAAAGCAATTTTTAAATAATTATTTTCCCATTTATTTTAAAACCAAACTTTATTTAGGGTAAACGTACCAATTGTCGAGGATGGTTCCTGTTGTCGAGTAAACAAACTTTGAATTTTATTTAAACAGTGTAGCACATTGTAAATGAAAAAAAGTAATAAATATTAATTTTTTTATTTATAAATGTGAAAAAAATATATTAATATTATATAAACAAACAAATCAGACATTTTAGACAATATTTTTTGGTTATTACCATGGTAACATCGACAAATGGAACACCCTCAGCAATTGGTACACTTACCCTACATAGAATTTAAAAAAAATTTCTTAATTTTATGATGGTAAACATATTTTTTAAAAAATAATAGAATTTATGAAAAAAATTAAGTTTGAAAGATAACCTTTAGAATATTTCAAAACATGTCGCTTCCGTTTTTCTTGAAACCTATGTGAAAATGAAGCTTAAAAATTCTAGTTTTATTCTCTGTAAACATTATAATGAGAAAATCGGTTGAAATTAAGAAATTAATTAAATTTTACAAAGATGTCAGAGTTTAAACTGTGTAAAAATTTGAAAAAATTAAATTCTGCTCGGTACATACATTTAACCTTCGAAATTCTTGTAAAATTTAATTAATATCTCAAATTTCCATGAATTGCCCATTATAAAGTTTACAGGGAATAATAGGAATAAATCCTATTATTAAAAAAAAAAATTTTAACATCATAAAACTGATAAATTTTTCTCTTAAAATCACTAATAGTAAATAAATTTTGGCTTTAATAAATGTGAGAAATAATTATTTAAAAAATTGCTTCACAATGGCAATTGTTTATAAGGTGGTTTGTTTTAAATAAAATGACCCATATATTTATTTATAAAACCTAACTATATTACAGATTGTATGCAGTTTACAATTAAGATAGCGTTAATTTTTTTTTCATTTTTTCGTGCACTTTCTCTACACTTTTGCGTTCTCGCTAGATTTTGTACTTTGTTTAAGTGCGCATGCTCCGTTTTACACTCTTGTTACACTCGAGTGTAGCGGTGTAGCTAGCGAGAACAAGTTAAATGTATGGTTTCAAGGATTAATTTTTATTTCAAGAAAAATTTTAAACCTCTGATAAATATTAATAATTATTGATTGGTGTTTACTGGCAAATAGTATGACTCCCTAAGTAGGTAAGAGAAAAACTTTGGTTTTTCGAGAAACTATCATTTGTTATTTTTTAAAAGTAAATCTAGAATCATGCAGTTATTAAAAGTCATAATAGATAGAGGTTAGAAATCTAAACAAACTCGTGTGCACTATATTTTGCTTCTAATTTACTGCGCAAATCTCGTGTTACGTCAGATAAAAATAAAATTTATGAATTTTAAGAAAAATAATGTAGAGAAAATGTTTCAGTGATAGTTTCAGTCAGAGGGATAGAAAAATCAACATTCAAGAATATTTCATGGACGGAGAGTTCGATGTCAGAAAACAATCAGGTTCTTAAAAATTAGTGTTTACTATTCTAGTATTTTTGTTCATGATTATAAATTTTATTCCATCATTTCACTATTAATTTAGTTTTATTTTTTATTGATTTTATTTATTTTATTCGTTTTATTCAATGTTTATCAGAATTTTTTCTCATGGTCATCATCAAAAATTTTTTGAAGGTTATAATGAAGTTTTCTAAATTTATAACATAAATAAAGAATGTTAATTGTTAGTAAAATTCATGATTGTGAAATTTGAAAATTGCGTCGTTCAATTTTTCATTTTGCGTTTTATGGACTAGAAATAAAAGAGCACAAGTTGATTTTAGAAAAAAGTCGAGGGGGTATTTTTTATTTTCGTTTTGACAAGTCTTGCTGTTTATACTTAAAATTACAAGATCACTCTGTATGTTTACCAATAATGTTAGTATTATTTAGTTTCACACAAAGACACATGTTTTACAAGCTACAAATGTAATGAAGTGTATGTACATTTATTTGTATTATAAATAGTAACCCCCATTTTGTTTATAAATAAAATGAGAGAAATGTATTTTGAAATGATTATTTAGAGTAGAATGTAAATTTATTTCGATGTATGTATTTTTCTGCTGAAACACTGCTTTGTTCTTTTGATTTCAGTTGGTCCTGCATGCCGTGCACCACTTTGAGAATTCCGTTCAGTCTACCTTGCACTTCTATTTTCGTTATTTTGCTCTGTAAGAATCACGTCTTTGTAAACTTGTAAACATAAGGACAACATGGCTGCCTATATAAATCGCACAATATCAATGATTGGAAACGAAAGCCAATATCGTACAAATGATGCTAGAACTGAAAATTCACCTCTGCAGATATTTGTCAAAGCCAAGAAGAAGATCAACCACATTTTCGAGGAAATAGAAGATTATGTTCAGGACACTGTTGGATTTATGGAGTGTAAGGCTTGTTACATTTTAAATTCATTTTGTTTTCAATTTCATTCTCATTCACTTCTAGAGAATATAACTAATGGATATTTATTTTTAGCTCTTCGAGATGATCGAGAAGTCATCAATAACGAAGAGGTGAAAATAATTACCTCATATGTCGAGAAAGTGCGAGGAATTCGGGACGTGCTCAGACGGGATCACATGAAGGTTGCATTTTTCGGACGGTAAATTATTATTTAAATTAATCGTTAAATTCAATTTCGATGCGTAGCGTAATTTATTGCGAGAAAGAATATAAATTTTATTTAAGTGGATTTTATTAAACAATTACGGACGCGAAACATGATTTTCAATTTTTTATTATTATTATTAGTATGCAAATTACAAATTATTTTTATTATGAAATATAAACTTCAATTTTTTGAATAATTTCAGATTCAAAATCTAGAAAATTCACTCATTAAGTACATAATTAATTATTAATCTTTATTATTATCAAAAATTTTAATAAAATTCTTTGGAAGAATTCAGCTATTTTCATAAATAATAAAATTCTTTAGAAGAATTCAATTATTTTTATAAATAGTAAAATTTTTTGCAAAAATTCAATTATTCCCAATAGAATTAATAAAATTCAATAATCAAATGTTTAATTTCAATTATTAACAATGACGATTATTTTAAAAACTGAAAAGAAATTGTTCATAAATAGTACATTGTACAACTAGTGGCGAAAAATCATTCTTTCACCACGTGTTATTGTGCACTACGTTTTCTCCAACGCCTTGCGAGGAAAGGTTTCTTCGTGAGTTTCGAATAATTTTAATTTAACGTGTGCTAATGTTTAATATAATAAAAGATGAATTTTTTGAGTGGGGAAGAAGTTAGATACAAAATAAATCTCGGTCAAAGAACAAGAAAAAAGAATAAATTCATGATTTACTTTCGCCACGCCAAATTTACTTTCGCCACACTTTTCTACCAAGAAAAGTACTCCTTTCAGAGCAAGTGTTGGAGAAATATAATTACTTTCAAAATTTTCAATTGAAATTATTAAAAAAAACTACTATTATTTTAAAAAAGTTCAAAGAAACTCTTCAGAAGAATTTAATTAAGATTTTCAAAACTTTTAATAAAATTCTTCGTAAGAATGAAATTATTTTCAATACATTAATTATAAAATTGAAAACATCTAAAAAGAAAAATTATTAAAAAATTAAGAAACAAAAAAAAATTATTAATTATAATCAAATTTTTTAAATCAATTATTCAACAAAATTTTTATACAATTCTTCACAATAATTCAATTACTTCCACTAATAACAACATTTTTCATAGAAATTCAACTTTTTAAGAAAAATTTTGATAAAATTCTAAGCAAGAATTTAATTATTTTCATAAATAATAAAACTCATCGAAGAATTTCAATTATTTTTAAATTAGTTTATCGACAAATTTAATTATTTTCACAAGAATTCAATTATTTTAAATAATTTTTTCATAATATTTATAATATTTCGAAATAATTAATTATTTAAAAAAATGTTTACAAAATTCTTATGATGAATTCAATTACATTCAAAAATAACAAAATTTTTCACAGAAATTCAATTCTTTTTAAACATTTTAATAAAATTATTCGTAATAATTCAACTATTTTCATAAATAATAAAATTGTTCAAGAGAAATCAGTTATTTTAAATACAATTTTAATTAGATTTGTTTGAATTAATTCAATTATTCTTTTAGATTTAAAAAAAAAATCCTTCCCAAGAATTCAATTATTTAAAAAAAAATCCTTCCCAAGAATTCAATTATTTACATAAATAATTCTTCGAAAGAATTCAATTATTAAAGATAAATAACAAAATTATTCCCGAAAATTAAATTATTTTGAGGCATTTTAATAAAATTGTTTGCAAAATTTAAATGTTTTCATAAATAACAATATTCTTCACAAGAATTCAATTATTTTCAAAAAAATTTAATAAATACCACACAGACATTCAATTATTATCAAAAATTTAAATAGAATCTTTTATAAAATTTAATTATTTTTAAAAACTTTTTGCAATTTAATGACTCTTTTTAAATATTTTAATAAAATTATCCGTGATAATTCAATTATTTTCATAAATAACAATATTCATCACAGGAATTTAATTATTTTATTATTATTATTATTATTATTATTATTATTATTATTATTATTATTATTATTATTATTATTTTATTGGATTCATATGTATGACCTTTCGGCCTTTTACAAAATTTAATTATTCTTAAAAGTAATAAATTTCTTCTTTGTAATTCAATTCTTTTAAAAAATTCTAATAAAATCGTTCGCAAGAATTCAATTATTTTCATAAATAATAAAATGCTTCTGTGGAATTCAATTTTTTTCAAAAAAAATTAACAAAATGCCACACAGACATTCAATTATTCTGAAAAATTGTATTAGAATTCTTTATAATGTTTAATTATTTTTAAAAACTTTTCGCAATTCCAAACAGAGTTGAATTATTTAAATAAGAATTTGCATGAAATTAGTCGAAGTAGTGAATTATTTAAAAATTTTTATAAAATTCTTCGCCAGAATTAAATTATTTTTATAAATATTTAAATTCTTTGATGAATAATAAAATTCGTTGCAGGAATTCAGTTTATTAGCAGGATAAGAAAGAAAGAAATATTTTTGATAAAAATTAGGAAAAAGTCAGGAAAATAAAAAGTATGGAATTGAATTTTTGTCAGTTTTGTGTAGTGTCTAAAACGAGTTTTTTTGGTCGTCAAGTTTAATTTTTCGATAGCTACTTTTTTACTACTTTTTTTTAGTTTGATAGCTACTTTTTGCTACTTTTTTAAAATGAATTATCGAGTGCAAAGTCTGCAAACTTGAAACTGCGAACAGATTACCGGAATACAACGACGATTAATATAGATTTTGAATTTAATTTAATACGCAGGACAAGCAACGGAAAGAGTACTGTCATCAATGCCATGTTACGAGACAAAATACTGCCAAGTGGAATAGGTCACACAACAAATTGCTTTCTTCAAGTAGAAGGTTCAGAAAATAATGAATCCTACCTAATAACAGAAGGGTCTAAAGAAAAGCAGCCCGTTCAGTCGGTTGGACAACTTGGTCATGCATTGTGTAAGGAGAAACTATCTGAGAGTCATTTGGTACGAATTTTCTGGCCGAAGGAAAAATGTCTTCTCCTCAGAGACGATGTTGTATTTGTCGATAGTCCTGGAGTCGATGTTACACCAAATTTAGATGAATGGATCGATAAACATTGCTTGGATGCAGATGTTTTTGTGCTCGTTGCAAATGCGGAATCCACTTTGATGGTGACGGTATGTTTATTACTTTACTTGTACGTTCACTTTTTTATTAAAATTAAGTGACGTTTCTAATTACATAAATGTCAATTTTACTTGTGAATTGAATTCAGTAGATATTTTCTAATCAATTGTTATTTTTTTTATAGGAAAAAAACTTCTTTCACAAAGTATCTACAAAATTATCGAAACCAAATATCTTCATTTTAAATAATCGTTGGGATGCTTCTGCTTCAGAACCAGAATTTTTAGACGAGGTAATTTTGTTATAATCGTTGCTATCTATAATCATTATAATTTTCGATTGTTGGAGTCTTAATTTTTAATAAAACAAGTACAATAAAAAATTTATCCTTTAGCTGGTCGATGAACAGAAGGAGGTATGTTCATAAGTCGACAATATTCATTAAGCCAGAGCACAATTTTACTTTAATTTTATGCAATTCACACTAGGATGATTATTTTCAAAGAAACTTACAATGTTATTTGCTCTTGACGGTGAAAGTGCTTTCCTTTACATCACAGTTCTATTTTCATTTTTGGAATGATTTTTGCAAAATAAAATTGAACGTGCTTATTTTGATTTAATCGAACGTCTAAAAATGTATGTGTAGGTAAGAGCGCAGCATCAAGAACGAGCTGTGGACTTTTTAGCGAGAGAATTAAAGGTCTACAGTCCAAAGGATGCTGAGGAACGTGTATTTTTCATTTCTGCGAAGGAAACGCTTTTGGCCCGTCTAGAAGAACACCGTGGCAATCCAGCACATAGTAAGATTATTTTGGTTTAAATTCCAGACATCACAGTTGGTCCCCTTTTCCCCTTTTGTCCCCTTATTTCAATTTTATCACCTTTTTCACCCTTTTCACCTTTTTTCAATCAAAAATAAAAAAGTTTTTCTTTTTTTGAAATCTTTTTCAAAGTGTAATCATAAAATTCAGACTCAATGGTATAGAATTCAGTCCATTTTATTTTTGATTTAGATTTAGATTATTAACACCACAACATAATATAAATATGTATTCTTTTATATTAACGATTTTAATAATATAGATAACGTAAAGAATTTTATAAATTATAAGGTGGTTCATTCAACAGAATGCAGACCTCTGGAAAAATAATTAATTAACATTCAAATAATTCAAATATTATTATTAATAGTTTTTTCTAGAAAAACAAAAATTCTAACACGGAACCTTCAATTTTCCCATTTCTGACAAAAATTTCTTTTTAAATAACTTAATTCTTGAACAACTATCATAAAATTATTACTTAGAAATTATTTAATGAATAATTTTATTTATACATTTCAAAATTAATTGAATTTTAAAAGAGTTACGTTTACAATTATCATAAAAAAATGAATTTCATTTTAGAAATTATATATTATTATTATTATTTTAATTATTATTATTATATTATTATTATTATTATTATTATTATTATTATTATTATTATTTTTATTATTATTATTATTATTATTATATTATATATATATATTTAATTAATTACTAATTAATAAAAATAATACATTTATCGAGGAATTTTAGTTAAAAGCGCTAGAAAAAATTTGAATTTTAGAGAAGTTTCAAATGATTGCACAAATTCAATTATTATCAAAAGTAATAAAATTCTTCGCAGAAATTCAATTATATTCAAAAATTTAAAGAAATTCTCGTCAAAATTTCAATTCTCTTTTTAAATAATAAAATTCTTTTTGAAATTCAATTATTTTCAAAAATTTCAATAAAATTCTTGGCAAAATTTCAATTATTTGCAAAAATTTTCCTAAATTCAATGATACTCAATATCTATTATTTTAATAAAATTTTCCAAAAGAATTCTATTATTTACAAATTTTTTTTTATAAATATCTTCGCAATAATTTAATTATTTTTATAAATAATAATAAAACTCATCGCAGAATTTCAATTATTTTTAGTACAATTTGAATCAAATACCTCGAAAAATGTAATTATTTTAAAAAAATTTATTAAAATTCGTCTAAAGAATTTAATTATTTAAGTATTTGTTGATAAAATTCTTTATGAGAATTAAATTTTAAGAAATATTCAATTATTCAATAAATTATTTATTTTTGTATTTAAATAATTTCATTCTCGTCGAATTTTCTAACAGAAATTAATTTAAAAGTGAATTACAGTTAAAATTTTACATAATAATTGAATATTAAAAGCATTATAGAGAAAATTTTTTAGAAATAATTGAATATTTAAAAATTTTCAAATTAAAATCATTGAAAATCTGAATTCTCCATATTTTTAACTAACAATTCTGTAGAATTAATTTTTTTCAAAAAGTTTAATTGAAATTATTCCAAATTTTTATTTTAAAATATAATTATATTATTTAATTGAAGAATTTTCGAATAATCGATGGAATTTCGTAAAATTGAATTGTAAACAAATACGTTTGAAAATTCTCAGAATTTTTTTTTAAAATTATTGTACATAATTGATTTAAAGAAGAATTTTAGTTAAAAAATCCTTTCTTAAAAAAGACATCCTTTCTTAAAAAAGACATGGAGTGGAAAGGTCGAATGTATCGAAAAGTATCGAAATAAAGAATGGGCAATGAGAATGTAAAATCTTAATAGAAGGGTGTTTTCAAAATTGTTTGGACATGTAAACGTGGCGCTGCAGTCGTATGTTATTTAAAAAGAGCGCGAATATATAAATTTTATTTTTGTTAAGAGAAAGTACTCATAATAAATCTTATTTTGCATTGTCAAAAAAACGTTAACATTTCAAATATAAATAAGCAAATTGTTTAACTGAAAAAATTTGAATATTATAATTAATATTATTATTAATGAAATAATGGACTTGGACAATGGACATATAAAAACTAGCACCGTAGACGGCCGCTTGCGGCCGTCGGAGGAGCTAGTTCTATAAAATAATAATTTAAATGAAGTGATGAAAATAATTTTGAAGAAGTTACAGTAAAAATATTTCTTATATATATTACAAAATAATGATCTTATCACTCGGTCATCTTTAATTATTATAAATTATTGAATTATTTTTAATCTTATTTCTGGAACAGGATTTTCCACAGGAATTAAGACATTCAAAAATTTCAAATTCAAACCTTTTTTAAATTAAACAACTTTAAAAATATTGTTATACAACATGAAGACATCGATTACTCCGAGTCTTCGACTCGGAGTGATCGATTTCTTCATGTTTTCTATTAATTAAAGATGACCAAGTAATAAAATCATTATTTTTTATTATAGGAATATTGTTACTGTAACTTCATCAAAATTATCTTTATCATTTTAAATCAATTATTATTTTCTAGAATTTTAAATTATTTTTTATGAAAATAATAATTGAATTCCTTAAAAAAAATTATTATTTATGAAAATAATTGAATTCCTGTGAAATTTTTATTATTTATGAAAATAATTAAATGTTTGCATACAATTTTATTAAAATTTTTTTTAAATAATTGGATTCTTTTTGGGAAATTTGATTAAAATAGTAGATATTGAAAATCATTGAAATTAGAAAAATGCATTTTATTTTTGAAAATAATTGAAATTAGGACAAGAATTTTTTTGACATTTATGAAAATAATTGAACTTTGGAGAAGAATTTTGTTATTTATAAACATAATTGGGATATTTACGAGAATTTTTTTTCAAATTTTGAACATAGTTGAATTTAATAAGAAGAATTTTTTTTTTTTTTTTGAAAATAATTGAATTTTTGCAATTATTTGTAATTTCTCCAAAATTGAATTTTTTTAGTGTTTTCAACAAAAATTTAAATTCTATTATTTTTAAAATTGCTAATTTTATTTAAAAAAGGTAGTAAGAAGTAAGCCGCGCGCTTTAGCGCACGAATTGTTGTATTTATTTAAAAATGAAGTTATTGCTGTTTTCGAATAATTTTACAGTTAAAGAAATTCGTAAATAAATGTAATAGAACATTTTTTTGAGTATCTAATTATTTTTAGAGTGAATCAGAATATTCTTTAAGGTCAGGGGAAAAAAATTACCCTTTTCATCTTTTTTTTTTGAAGAAAAAAATTACTTGTGATGCTTGAACCTAATTTTTTTTTACTTATCAGATGGTGCTCTGGCTGAAGGATTTCAGAATCGTTACTTTGAATTTCAAGATTTTGAAAGAAAGTTTGAAGAATGTATCTCCAAGTCAGCTGTAAAAACGAAATTCGAACAACATTCGCAACGTGGAAAACATATTGCAACGTAATTATATTTAACCAAATAAGAAAAGCATTTAAATTATTTTAATTTTACAGTTTTGTGTAAAATTTATTAAGCTCTGCTAATAATTCATTTTATTTATTCTATATCTGTATCAATTTATAATAATAATTGTGAAATGCTAATCTTTTTTATAAATTTGTAGAGAAATCCGACAGACATTAGATGAAATACTCGAGCGCACACAAAAAATGAGAGCCGAGCAATTGAACAATAAAAAAGAAGTTCATGATAAATTAAATTTCACCGAACAACAACTCCTTTTATTAACTCAAGAAATGAAAGATAAAATTCACCACATGGTCGAGGATGTCGAACAACGAGTATCAAAGGCTCTAAGTGACGAGATTCGCAGATTATCTGCTCTTATAGATGAATTTAGTGTTCCGTTTCATCCAGAACCACTCGTTTTGAATGTTTATAAACGTGAACTTCATTCGCACGTTGAAAATGGTTTAGGTAAACAAATTTTTCATTAAAATGAAAATTAAATTTGTTTTTAAAAACTAATTTCTAAAAATTCTATATGCTTTTCCCTTACAGGTTCGAATTTAAGAGCAAGGCTCAGCACTGCTTTGGCTATGAATATTGAAACCTCACAACGGGAAATGACGGACAGAATGTCAGTTTTACTACCGGAGAATAAGAAACAAATGTCGCTCAATATTCTTCCACGTAGAGAGCCTTTCGAAATTTTGTATAGACTCAATTGTGATAATCTTTGCGCAGATTTTCATGAAGATCTTGAATTCAGATTCTCATGGGGTTTCACGGCTATTATTAGCAGGTTCGCTGGTAAACAAAGTCAACGGGCTGCCATTGCAAATTATCCTCAGGATGTGAGTTAATTGCATTTCTCAATTATTTATTTTTTCATTATTTCTGTTTGCTAACTTTATTATTATTAATGAGCTATTATCACTAATATTTATAATTATTTATAACTTATAATTTTTTTTATTACTAATTGTATGTATAATATGATAATCTAATTTTTAAATTTTCGTGTAAAAAAACGAAAACATTTTGTCACCTACTAAAGTTTAAATTATTTGTTTAATTACAAGATACCACCGTACATTGCTTCACCTGCAGACAGCATAGATTCATCAAAGTTCGTCACCACTGTGGCATCTTTTCCGAACAGACAAGATGATTGGTCGCTGGCTACGAAAGTTGCAATTGCTTCAATAACTTCACAAGGCACTATGGGTGGACTAATTGTTGCTGGCTTCGTAAGATATTCATTACTCAATAATTCAATTGGATTATTTTTATTTTATTTTATTTATTTATTCATTTCAAATTTATTTTGTCTTAAAAATAATACTCAGGGTTGCCACGCAACCTGGAAATGTCAGGGAATTTTCATCGAATTCCTGTAAAATTGTGATTTTTTAAAGTTATTGTGTTTATTCTTGAAATCCAATTTTACTTCAATATTTCAAAATTAATTCAATTTTGAAAGAGTTGCGTTTACAATTTTTATAAATAGATGAACTTTAAAAGATTTTTAATTTGAAATTTTATAAAATTTCAATTTTCAATGAATTTAATTCGAAATTTTTAAAAACTTAGATTTAAAAATAATTTTTAAATTAACTAAAATTCTTCTGAAACTAGTTAAATTTTTTAATATATATTTAATTGATTACTAAAAATAATGGATTTATAGAAGAATTTTAGTTAAAAACACTAGAACAAATTGAATTTTGAAGCAATTACAAATGATTGTAGAAATTCAATTATTTTCAAAAGTAGTAAAATTCTTCTTAAAAATTCAATTATTTTCAGAAATTTAAAAAAAATGCTTGGAAAATTTTTAATTATTTTCAAAAAATTTCCTCAATTCAATGTTTTTTAATATCTACTACTTTAATAAAAAAAAACCCAAAAGAATTTAATTAGTTAAAAAAAATTTTAATAAAATTCTACGCAAACATTTCATTATTTTCATAAATAATAAAACTCCTCGCAGACTTTCAAATATTTTTAATAACATTTTAATGGAATTCCTCGAAAAATGTAATTATTCTGTTAAAATTAGGGGAAGTGCGCCGGTTTTGGGCACCCCTACGTAAACTTTGACAGCAAGCAGATTTTACTGATCTAAGTATTGCAAGTCGTGTTTGTTGACAATACGGACTTTTCGTATTGATAACGAAACAAATATATGCATTTGTGTAATAGCTGTGAGCATAATAAAGAAAATTTGCATTAAATAAATAAAAAAGTAATTTTGTATTGTTTTCGAAGAGCAACATATGGGTGTAGATTCGTTCAGAAAAAAAGGGTTTAATTTTTTTTTTGCAGTATTGTTATTATATTTTGTGATATATCTTCGTGTTTAACCAAAATTCTGCATCACAAAATGTGTTGGTCTTTTTAAGAAATGACTGTCATTCCCGGTTGTGGGCACCTTTATGTTAAGGAGGCTCTACCATCTGACAATGATGTGGACTACTGTCTCATCTATCTAAACTTTCTGTCAAGGAAAGTGACAGCCGCAAACTCCATTAAATGCGATGAATATAGTCGTTCAGTGCATTAGAAGTGCGTTATGGTATGCGTACTAGCTACTTCACATGCAAGCATTATGCTTTTGTTAGCGATGAGCATAGTGTGAAAACGTGTCATCATTTTTGTTCTTTATCCCGGCAAAGTCTCTTAAAATAAAGAAACTTTCATTTTTTCTTTATTTGTGTTGGTTTCCTTTAATATTTTTTCATTTTCAGCGGATTTTTCAAGGGTGCCCACAACCGGGTACAAAAATTTTTTTGTCAAAAAATTTCCATTTCACTAAATTTCTAATAAAACTTTTTTATTTAAAGGAATCAATTTAATTCCTTCACTGACAGTCACCTTAGACCTCCAGCTTTAAATTCGTACACATACATTTGTATAATATGCACATGGACAAATGTTATGAGGCAAAAACAAAAGGGTGCCCACAACCGGAACACTTCCCTTATATTAAAATTTATCAAAGAAATTCCATTATTTTAAAAACTTTTTCGCTACAATTTAAATATTATTTTCAATACATTTTGAATTAAATTTCTTCAAAAGAATTAGATTATTTTCAAAAATTTTAATGAAATTCTTTGTAACAATTCAATTTTTTTCAAAATAATTTTAATAAAATTCTTCTTAGAAATTTAATTAATTTCAAAAATTTGTAAAAATTCAATTATTTTCAATGTCTTCTATTTCAATAAAATTTCACAAAAGAATTCAATTATTTAAAAAGAAATTTTCATAAAATTCGTCTCAAGAATTCAATTATTTTCAAAAATAATATAATTCTTCGCAAAAATTGAATTATGTTAAAAAATTTACAAAAATTCTCGTCAAAATTTAAATTATCTTTATAAATAATAAAATTTTTCTCCGAAATTCAATTATTTTCAAAACTTTTAAAAAATTCTTTTCAGAATTTCAGTTATTTTTAATACAATTTTCATAAAATTTATCGAAAAATGAAATAATTCTTAAAAATTTTATTAAAATTTGTGAAGTGAATTCAAATATTTAAAAATTTGTTGATAAAATGCTTTAGGAAAATTCAATTTAATGAAACATTCAATTATTTAATAAAATATTTATTTTTGCATTTAAATAATTGAATTTTCGTACACTTTTCTAATAAATATTGATTTAAAAATGAATTTCAGTTAAAATTTAAGATTGTAATTGAATATTGAAAACGTGGATTTTTGGAAAGAATTGAATTTTCAAAAAGTTCCAAATTAAAATTTGAAATTCAAAAAGTTTAGTGGAATCTTTTTTAATTATTTGAAATTTTTAATTTCCTATATATTTAATTGAAGAATGTCAGAATATGAATAATCGAAATTTCATCAAATTAAATTGTAAACAAAAGGGTTTGAAAATTTTCAAAGAACTTTTTCAAAAATTATTTAAAAAAAAATAAAATTGACTTAAAGAAGAATTTTAGTTATAATAATATTCTTATATGCTATTGATTTTCAAATTTTTAAAAATCTATTAACTTTTTTCCATGTTTTAAAATTTACACTACTTTAAATTTGTTAACAGTTAGAATTCAATTATTTAAAAATTTGTTACTAAAATTCTTTATGAGAATTCAATTTTGAGAAACATTCAATTATTCAATAAATTATTTATTTTTATATTAAAAATAATTAGATATTTAAAACGAAATATTATTAAAAAATTCGTCTCAAGAATTCAATTATTTTCAAAAGTAATAAAATTCTTAGCAGAAATTCAATTATGGTCAAAAGTTTAAAAAAAAGTCAAAATTTCAATTATTTTTATAAATATTAATATTTTTCTCTAAAATTCAATTATTTTCAAAAACTTTTCTTAATTCAATGAAATTTTTTTACAGAGATTCAATTACTTTTAATACATTTTTAATCTAATTTCTAGAAAAATGAAATTATTCTTAAAAATTTCATTGAAATTCGTCAAAAGAATTTTAATTAACTATTTAAAAATTTGTTGATAAAATTCTTTAAATGAGAGTTCAATTTTAAAAAACATTGAATTCTTCAATAAATTATTTTTTTTTTGTATTTAAATAATTGAATTGTCGTAGAATTTTCTAATAATAATTGATTCAAATATGAATTTCAGTTAAAACTTTAGATAATAATTGAGTTTTGAAAAGGTTTCAAATTATAATCTTTGAATGTTTGAATTTTTCATACTTTTAACTTAAAATTGTGTAGATTTAATTTTTTTGTAAAAGTTGAATTGAATTTTTTTGAAGTTATTTCAAGTTTTTATTTTTTAATATATATTTGATTGAAGAATTTCCGAATACCTGAATAATCGATGAAATTTCGTAAAATTGAATTGTAAACAAAAGGATTTGAAAATGTTGAAAAAAATTTTTCAGAAATTATTAATAATAATTAATTTAAACATTATAAAGAAGAATTTTAGTTATAAATTGTGGGAAACAATAATAGAATTAAAATAATGAAAGTAATTTTGAATAAGTTACAGTAACAATATTCTTATAATAGGTATAAAATGATGATTTTATCAGTCCAACATTTTTAATTACATATTATAAAACATGAAGATATCGATTGCTCTGAGTCGAAGACTCGGAGTGATCTATGTTTTCATGTTTTATAACATGTTTAATTTCAAAAAGGTTTGAATTAAAAATTTTGTAAAATATAAATGTAGTTTTAAAAACCTGGAAAAATTCCGTTTTTTAACCTGGAAAACCTGAAAAAGTCAGGGAATTTGAAATGAGCAAAAGCGTGGCATTTAATAATCTATATTTGCAGATGTTAAAAACCGTCGGATGGAGATTAATTGCCGTTACAGGCGCCATTTATGGAGCCTTGTATCTTTATGAAAGATTAACGTGGACGAATACAGCAAAAGAACGAGAATTCAAACGTCAATATGTTGATCATGCGACAAAAAAATTGAAGTTAATTGTCGATCTTACTTCAGCAAATTGTAGTCATCAAGTACAACAGTGAGTTGTGAAAAATATTTAAAATTTATTCCAAGTAAATATTTTTTTCAAACTTTTATTTGAATGAAGTAAATATTTTTTCTTTACAGAGAATTATCAAGTACATTCGCTCGTCTTTGTCACTTGGTGGATGAGAGTACCTCAGACATGGACATGGAGTTGAAGAAAATTGCAACATCTCTCCGTACACTCGAGGAAGCTGCCACGAGTGCTAAAGTTTTAAGAAACAAGGCCAATTATCTGACCAATGAACTTGATTTATTTGATGCCGCTTATCTCAAGTCGTTGAATTAAATTCTAGGGTAATAGTCAAGGAATTCAGCGGAACTGCGGAAAAAGTCTTTAAAGATCTTCACGTGTGAAAAAGGGTTTTTAGACCATTTTTTACATATCTTAATTTCATGGAATCTTTTAGATATGTGTATATGATTTGATTATTTTTGATTATTTTTGATTTTTAATACTCCTCATCCCTTGCCTTTTCTACACGTGGATGGAAAGTTTCTATTATTATTTATGGAAATCTAGTCTCAAATTAATTGCAGATGCCTGTAACAGTGCATAGTTGATTTTTTCCACTTGTAATCGATTTTTTTTAAATATATACGTATATATTATTATATGTGTATATTGTATATAATTATATGTCAAAGACTTTTATATGTATATATAATATATATGTGCATATTATTTATCATTGTTGGATCCTAATGAAATATGTGTTATATATTATATATGTAATTGTTAATTTTTTTCTACGAAATTAAAAGATTTATTTTTATTCTTATTCACACTGTACGAGGCAACTGATCATGAGTTTAGTAGAGTACTTATACTTTAGATTTGAGAATATTTTTATTTATGAATAACATCTATTATCTACATTATTAGATTTTACTATTAAGATTGTATGTTATATTAATAAAGTTGACGATTGTATATATAGTTGTTACTGATTTCAAATTTTCAACTCATTGGAAAGAATAATCCATCTTCTTCTATATTAATTATCGTTATATTCCGATAATCTGTTCACAGTTTGAAGTTAGTTGCTGATTGATTTTTTGTTTCCTAATTTTTTAATAATTTCTCTTGTCAAATTTTTTCAATTTTAAAATCAATGTATCGAACATCATTGAATTCTTGCGAAAAACTTTACAATTTATAAAAATAATTGAATTGTTTCGAAGAATTTTATCAGAATTTCTGAAAATAATTGAATTATTTAATTAATATATTTTTAAAAATAATTGTATTCTTTCGAGAAATTTTACTAAAATTGAATTAAAAATAATAATTGAATTCCTCCGAAGAATGTTATTATTACATGAAAATAATTTAATTCCTTTAAGGAATTTTACTATTCATGAAAATAATTGAATTCTTGTGAAGAATTTATTAAAATTTTTAAAAATCCGAATTAAATTCTTTCGAAGAATTTCTTAAAATTTTTTTTTTTAAATCTAATTTCTTTAATAATTATAATTAAACATTTTTAAAGTAATTGAATTTTATAAAGAATTTCTTTTGAGTTTTTAAAATAATCGCGTTTCTTAATAATTGAAATTCAACACATACTTATTGAATTTTTTTAAAACTTTTGGAAATAATTGAATTCTTCTCAAAATTTTATTACACTTTTCTAAAATAATTTTATTTATTCAGGGAATTTTATTAAAATATAGAAAATAATTAAATTCTTTTAAAGAATAGATACTATTAAAGGTTTTGACAATAATTGAATTCTTTCAAAAAATTTCTTTAATTTATTGAATATAATCAATTTTGTTAGTAATCGTAATTAATAATTTTATCATTAAAACTTTATTGAAATTATTGATAGAAATAGTACATTGTACAACTAGTGGCGAAAGTGTGATTTTTCGAGAGTGAAGTTTGCGGCTCGAGCGTAGCGAGAGCAGCAATCACTCTCGAAAAATCATTCTTTCACCACGAGTTGTGCACTACGTTTTCTCCAACGCCTTGCGAGGAAAGGTTTCTTCGTGACGTGAGTTTTGTATAATTTTAATTTAACGTGTGCTTATGTTTAATATAATAAAAGACGAATGTTTTGAGTGGGGAAGAAGTTAGATACAAAATAAATCTCGGTCAAAGAACAAGAAAAAGAATAAATTCATGATTTACTTTCGCCACGCCAAATTTACTTTCGCCACGCTAAAAATTACTTTCGCCACGCTCTTCAGAGCAGTTGAGAAAAGTTCTACTTTCGCCACACTTTTCTACCAAGAAAAGTACTCCTTTCAGAGCAAGTGTTGGAGAAATTAAACTCTTTTAAACAATTTTATAAGAGTATTTGTAAATAATTAAATTTTTCCGAAGAAATTAGTTTTTAAATTCTATAAAAACAAATTTAATGTTTTAAGAATTTTATTAAAAAATTGACATAATTAAATTTTTATAAACAAATTGTAACATTTTCAAATTTTTATAGAATATAATTTAATATTTTACAAGAAATTTTTTAAAAATTTTGAAAATAATTGAATTTTGAAAATAAATTTTAGCGACAATTTTAGAAATAATTTAATTTTTGAGAGTAACTTAATATTTAGAATTACTTTAATTTTTTTTTAAATAATTGAATTTTGGACATATAATTGCAATTTCTTAAGTTTTAAAGAAGATATTTGAATATTTTTCAAGAAATTTATTAATCCTTTTGAAAATTAAGAAATTTTTTTAATGAATTTTACAAAAAAAAAAGATTTTAAATAACCAGAAGGTAAATAGAACTAAAAAATTAAAATAATTGAAAGTATTTGAATGTTTGGAAAAACTTCAATACCTATTTAAAAAAATAATTCAATTGATTCAATAGATTTATTAAAATTTTAGAAAATAATTGATTTTTTTTTGTAAAATTGTATTAAAATTTTGTTGAAAATATTTGAATTTTTGCAAAAAATTTTATTATTTATAAAAATAATTGAATTCTCCCGAAGAATTTAATTTTATGAACAATTTCTTTCATGTTTTTAAATTAATCGTTTTTGTTAGAAAATGAAATTAACTATGTAATTATTTAATTTTATTAAAATTTAAGAAAGTAATTGAATTTTTTCGAAAAATATTAAAAATTAAAAAAAATTGACTTCTTTCAAGAAAAGAAATTTTATTAAAATTGCATTTTAAAAATAATTAAATTTTTGCAAAAATTTTACTATTTAAAAAAATAATTAAATTGTTTAGAAGGATTTATTAAAATTTTAGAAAATATTTGAATTCGTTCCTGAAATTTTATTAAAATTTTGTTTTAAAAATAATTGAATTTTTGCAAAGATTTTACTATTTAAAAAAGTACATAATTGAATTGTTTAGAAGGATTTATTAAAATTTCAGAAAATAATTGAATTCGTTGGTGAAAGTTTATTAAAATTTTGTTTAAAAATAATTGAATTTATGCAAAAAATTTTACTATTTATAAAAATAATTGAATTCTTACGAAGAATGTTATTATTTATGAAAATAATTGAATTCTTGTGAAGAATTTTTAAATAATTTTTGAAATTAATAAACAAGAATGATTAATTAGTGAAGTAATTAATAATTGATTTCTTTTAAAGTTTAAATCGGAAAGTATTGAAAAGTTCATATTTGAGAATAAAAAATTTTGTAATTTGCGGAATAATAATAAATCGAATATCATGTTCCGCGCGCTAATGGACCTAACATTCGCTAGTTAATTGAATAATGAAGAAAATTTCAATTGGCAACAAAACAGAAATATCTTTTATTTGTCAAGTTTACCTCGCCAGAGAATGTTGTTACATTAGTGATGTTGAAAAGTAAGTTTTGACAAAGAACATGGCCGTACAAACGAATCGGATTTTCAGCATCTAGGAGCATTTATTATGATTTTCATGATAATTAAAATGACTATTATGTTAATTATAATTTATATTTAATTTGTGAATTCAAACAGCAGACGTGAGGAGGTCGCTGTATTTCTTAATTTTACTAGAGACACTCATATCGACATATCTATCATCAATAGAAACAACCATTCCTCCGATTAGGGCAGGATCAACTTTAGTATTCAGTAAAATTGTTTGTCCCTTAGACAAGAACATTTTCAATGTGGATTCGAGTTTTGCCTTCATGTCCGCATCCAAAGGTTTTGCTGTTATTACTTCGCACACAACTTCGCCCCGATTGGCTGCCATAATTGTTTTAAA
Organism: Leptopilina heterotoma; assembly: GCF_015476425.1. NCBI lineage: Eukaryota > Metazoa > Arthropoda > Insecta > Hymenoptera > Figitidae > Leptopilina > Leptopilina heterotoma. The sequence continues at coordinate 2,473,538 of NW_025110849.1, forward strand.
AGCATTCACTACTTGGTTCAATTTTCCTAAACGTCCATTCTCAGCCAGGAGGCACAACATATTTGTTGTCGCTTGATTCAATTTCACAGATGTGCCAATTAGATTGAAGGCCTCCGCCTTTACTTTTCGCTTGATTGACGGATCCTTTACGAATTCAACAAATTTCTTGTCTGTTTTCATTAATCCCTAAAAGAAAGGTGTGAATAATTTCGATGAAATCGTTTATTTTTAAATCAAGTTAATTTTTATACACTTACCTGAATTTTAGTTAAATCCTTTTCAACAGCATCTAAACTTTTCTGTTTGCTGGCAGCAGAAAATAGAGCAGTTGCATATCTTCCTTCCAAGCCGAAAACTTGAATGGGGGGCTAAAAATATGTTTTATATATGTCAATGAAACTAAAAATCTTTATATACATAAGAGAGTGACATCAGGGTTGCCACAGGTCAGGGAAGTCAGGGATTTTAATTAAAAGCATTAAAAGTACTGGAAAAAATTAAATTTTTAGAATTTATAAGAAAATTCTGAATTTTTGTGTCTTTTTTCTTTGCCTCATAAACTATGAAATTGACAAGAATTCTAATACAAACCCTTCAATTTTTTATATTTCTGACAATAATTTCTTTTTAAATAACTTAAATCTTGAACAACTATCATAAAATTATTACTTTTAAATTATTTAATAAATAATATTATCTAAAATTTTTTTAATTAATTGGATTTCTAAAGAGTTGCATAAATTCAATTGTGTTCAAACATTAAAAAAAATCTCGTGAAAATTTCAATTATCTTTATAAATAATAAAATTCTTCTCCAAAATTCAATTATTTTCAAAAAATTTAATAAAATTCTTGGTAAAATTTTAATAATTTCCAAAATTTTCCAAAAGAATTCAATTATTTAAACAAAATTTTATTAAAAAAAATTTTAATTTTTCACAGGAATTCAATTACTTACCAATTTTTTATAAACTTCGCACCAATTCAATTATATTTAGTTTTTTAATGAAGTTTATCGAAAGAATTCAATTATATCCAGAGAATTGAAAAAAATAGTTCTGAGAAATTCAATTATTTCGAGAAATTTAAATAAAATTCTTTTAAAAATTCTATTATTTAAAAAAATGTTGACAAAATTCTTTACAAGATTTAATTAATAAAATTGGAATTTTAATAAAATTTTCCTATACAATTCATTTTTTATTTTCAATACAATTCTTCTTAAGAATTCAATTATTTTCACAAATAATACATTTTTTATGGGAATTCAATTATTTAAAAAAATTCGAATAAAATTCTTCCCAAGAAATAAATTCTTTTCAAAAATAAATTTTTTCACAAGAGTTATTCAATTATTTAAAAAAAATTTAATAAAATTCAAGGAATTAATTATTTTTATAAATAATAATATTTTTCTCCGGAATTCAATTATTTTCACAAACACAAATTATTCACAGGAATTCAATTATTTAAAAAAAAATTTAATAAACTTCGTTTGCAAGAAATCAATTATTTTCATAAATAACAAAACTTCTCGCCTGAAATTTTCAAAATAATTGAATTTTGAAAAGGGTTCAAATTAAAATTTTTGATAATTTCAATTTATAGTTATTTATTTTATTTTAAATTTTTATTTATTTATTTAAATTTTGAAATTCAATTAATAGTATCTAATAATTTTTGGACTGAATCAGAATATTCTTCAGGGTCAGGGAAAAAGTCAAAATTTTGTCTGGAAATCAGGGAAAAACAAAATTAAATTTTTGTGGCCACACTGAACATTTAATGCAAGTAGATTAATCGCAATAATTAAATTTCGCTTTTTACCTTAATCATTTGTTGCCCTGCAGCAGATGAGAATTTTCTGGCCTAGAAATCATAATGAGAAAATATTAGGTTATGATTTAATAATAAATTTTAGAGTTTAATTTAAAACGCCAAATTTTAGGAACATTTTAAAAAGAAAGTATAACATATATTTTATAAACTCACAATCATATTAATTTTGCTCGCTGACATATTTATAAAGTTTTTTTTTACTACAAAAAATTGACTCCAAAATACGCAAAATACTTTACAAGACAGCTGATTGCATAACAGAAATAAAGGCGCTCTCACAGCTAGTAGGCAGCATACAAATTTGAATTTACTATCTCTTTCACTCTAATTGATTTTCTCTCTTACTCCAATTACTGCCTGCGCAGGCAGGCAGAGCTGTGAGAGCTCCATTATACAGGGATATCTAGAAGTCTAATTAAAAAAAGGAGCTGTGTGAACCTGACTTAAGTCAGTGTTGGACAAGTATGTGAGGCTGAAGTCCCATGGCAGCGTTTTGCGTTGCGTTTTGTAACTAGGCCATGAGTGCAAATATAGTAAACATATATCTGTATCTCTCTTACACTCATGGCCTAGTTACAAAACGCATTACGCAAAACGCTGTCATGGGACACCAGCCTTATGCTGATTCCACACTTACTTAGCGCTCCGCTTTTCCGTGGCGCTTTGCGTGAGATAGAAAAAGATATGATGCTGATTCCACACTTACCCAGTCGCTCCGCTTTTCCGTAGCGCTTCGCGTGAGACAGAAAAAGATAGAGATAGTCTCTGTCTTTTTCTATCTCATGCAAAGCGCCACGGAAAAGCGGAGCGCTGGGTAAGTGTGGAATCAGCATGATAGAGAATATCTCTATGTTTTTCTGTCTCACGCGAAGCGCCACGGAAAAGCGGAGCGACTGGGTAAGTGTGGAATCAGCATTAGGGTGGAGTCCCATGACAGATTTGCGTTGCGTCGTAATGGGAGAGAAAAAGACGCAAATATACGTTTGCTGCATTCTCTCTCATTACAACGCAACGCAAAACGCTGTCATTGGACTGCGGCCTTACCCTGAAAGCAATAATGAGTGCAAGAGAGATAGTCGATAACAATTCTTTTCACTCAGGGTGAAGTCCCATGGCAGCGTTTTGCGTTGCGTTTTGTAACTAGGCCATAAGTGTGAGAGAGATGAAGATATATGTTCGCTATATTTTTACTCATCGCCTAGTTACAAAACGCAATGCAATGGTTGGGCGCGTAAAATACCTCAGGTTAATTACATGGATTTTTACAGTAAAATACCTCGTATTTTACTTCAAAAGTTTTATACACAATGTATTTTTTGGGAGAGGGGGGTAAAATACGTATTTTACATATGTAAAAAACCAAGTATTTTACGTCAAAAACCTCGAGTGACGCGTCACTTCCCAACACTGGCTGCAGAAGTCTGAATGCTCCTTTAGAATGAGTTAGAGAAGGATAAACAATATACCTATAAAGGTACACTCTCACCTCACTGCCTGCCTGCGCAGGCAGGCGCCATAAGAGTGAGAGAGAAAAAACATTTAATTTGAATTTTCTTACTCTCTTACTCTTATGTGTTACCATGTCAACCTGCAGGCAGGCAGGCAGGCAGTAGGAGCTGTGCTAGCGCCTTTAAAGAAGCTTCTTTAACTTTTTTTTTTCTTTAACTTTTAAGAATTTAATTATTTTTAGAATTTGCAATTAAAAATCTTTCAACTTCGATTTTCAAAAACTTTTATAAAATTCTTGAACTTGAGACCTGTAGAATGAATAATAGTTAAAAGTAATCACTTTTTAGTTTAAAATCAAAATTTAATAAATAACATTTTTTTTATTTTTTACGAAGTTTTGATATTTTTAATTTTAAGCAGAAACTGTTTGCTCTAACGAATATTAGAATATATTATTAATTTATCCAGTGCTATGTACTTTTTATCACATTTTTCATTATACAATGAGAAATTTTGATTTTCATGAAATAACTGACGTCAGTTTGATGTCTGACAAAAATTGAAATTTAGTAAAAAATTTCATAAAATAGTAGAAGTAAATTAATTTAAGAAATTATAGTAATATTAATTATCACAATTAATTGACATTAAAAAAGCGTTAAATTTTAGAAAAATTATAATATTAAAAAATTACAATAAATTTTACGTTACATTGGATTGACGTTGTCACTTTGGATTACTTAAAAATTTTGACATAAAACACACGTTTCCATACAAATATCGACCAAATAGTTTTCAATTTTCTTCTTATACCTAATACATGAGGTATAATTTAGAAAGAAAGGCGTTTTCTTCTATTTCAAATAATGGATTTGATAAAAAAGGATTTAATAGAAACAATAACTAAAGAGTGCAAAAAAAGACATATTGATGTATCGAGTGATTTAGTTTCCTTTCTAGTACGTTAAAAACTTAATAATTATAATTAATTAAATATATAATATAATTTGAGTATAATATTACACATATTTATTACTAAGGTTTTTTTTATAAATTTCGTTAGTTGAGTTTGACACTATTAAATCCTGAATATTCGATTGAAAAAAATAGTGAAGAGGAAATTTTGAAAGTTGTATCAGTTTTGGTAAAAAATTTGCTGAACCAAAACAAACCGCATTTAGTTACTATTAAAATTCAACTTTATTTCGCAAAACACTATTTTGATAGAGGTGAGTTTTATTTTCTTAAAATTTATTTAGATATACTTTAATGTAGAAAAAAGATTTCAAGAGATTTTTGAAATTGGCAATGATGCTCAGCATCGAAAAATATTTTTTCTTATTTTTAGTGATTATATTTCAAGTCTCATGAAATTCTAGAACAGACGCACTTTCTAAAAAGTATAAAAAAATTTGATTTACAATTGTAAATAAAAATTTAAAAAATGTATTAATATTAATAAATACTAAGTAGATAATTATTTTTACAAAAACAAATAGATGAAATTATCAAGAAACACAGATTGCGACTTCACGAGAAGACAGCTTCTCTTGTCAAGGAAATTTGTGAAACGAAAAAATTAGACTCCGATAGAGACATGGAAAAATTGTATCAGAAAATTTTAGTGGTAATAACATTATTGAGTGGCTTGGGGAATCCAACAATTCCTTCAGTTCTCAGGTGAATGAAAGGGGGTGCCTGATTATCCCATAAAAACATTTGATAGTATTTAACACCAATGATTCATTTCGAACTATAAAATTTACTCGAATTTTTGTCATTTCGAATTATAGAATTTCCATAAATGTTTATATAGACAAATTATATTTTATTTTAATTATTATTTAATTGAATTGAATTCCTGCAATGAATTTTATAATTCATGAAAGAATATAAATATTTATAAAAGTAATTTAATTCTTGCGAGGAATTTTATAAAAAATTTTAAATAAATTGATTTCTTTCGACTGATTTTATGCAAATTCTAATTTAAATAATTGAAATGTTACGAAGATTTTTACAAAAAATGTTTTAAATAATTGGATTCTGTTTGGAAATTTTATGACAATAGTAGATATTGAAAATCATTGAATTGCGAAAAGTTTTTAAAAATAATTACAAACAATTTAATAAAATTTTCGACAATAATTGAATGTGTGGTATTTTATTAAATTTTTTTGAAAAAAATTAAATTCCTAAAAAGCATTTAATTATTAATGAAAATAGTTAAATTCTTACAAAAGATTTTATTAGAATTTTTTTTAAATAATTGAATTTTCAAGAAAAAATTTATTACTTTTAAAAATAACTGAATTCTTGTAATGGATATTGTTATTTATGAAAATAATTGAATTCTTGGGAAGAATTTTATTAAAATATAAAAGAAAAATTAAATTATTCAATTATCTACTATTTTAATAAAATTTTCCAAAAGAATTCAATTATTTAAAAAATTTTTTAATACAATTCTACATAAACATTTAACTATTTTTATAAACAATAAAAATTTCACAAGAATTCAATTATTTATAAATTTTTTTAAAATTTCTTCGTACTAACTCCACTATTTTAAAAACTAATAAATAACAAAAATCTTGATAAATAACAAAATTCTTCAGAAAAATTAAATTATTATTATCATAAAGAACAAAGTTATTCGCAGGAATTCAATTATTTTAAAATATTTTTTATAAAATTCTTTGTAGAAATGCAATTATTTTCAAAAATAACAAAATTTTTACCATTAAATTATTTTTAAAAATTGTAATACAATTTTTGTCAAGAATTCAATTATCATTATATAAATATCAAAATTATTCGCAGAAATTCAATTATTTTCCAAACTTTTAATAAAGTTCTTGACAAGAATTCAATTATTTTTATAAATAACAAAACTTAAAATAATTGAATTTTCGGAAATCATTTTTTTTTATTTATTAACATAATTGAATTCTTTCCAAGAATTATTTATGTAAATAATTGAATTCTTGGGAAGAATTTCATTAAAATCTAAAAGAATAATTGAATTATTTCAAAAAAATGTATTTAAAATTGTATTTAAAATAATTGATTTCTATCGAACAATTTTATTAAAATATTTGAAAATAATTGAATTCCTGTGAAAAATTCTAATATTTTGGTAAATAATTAAATTCTTCCAAGAATTTAAAAAAAACATTTTTTTTTTAAATAATTGATTTTTTCCAGGAATTGAAATATTAAATTTTTAAGAATAATTACATTTTTTGAGCAATTCCTATAAAATTGTATTAAAAATAATTGAATTCCTGCGATGAGTTTTGTTATTCATGAAATTAATTGAATTCCAGAAAATTTTATTAGGTGTATTTATAAAAATACTTAATGGTATTATTGCGAAAAATTTTATTAAAATGTTTAAAAAATTGAATTTTTGTGAAAAACTTTATTATTTTTGAAAATAATTGAATTCTTTATAAGAATTTTATAAACATTGTTTTAAATAATAAATTTTTTTTCGAAATATAATAAATATTGTGAAAATTTTATAAAAATAATTGAATTCTTGTAGAAAACTTTATTTGACATATAATTGAATTTTTCGATTAATTAATTGAAAATAGTATTAAAAATAATTGAAATTCTTCGATGAATTTTACTATTTATGAAAATAATTGAATTCTTGCTTAGAATTTTATCAAAAATTTATTTAAAAAATGGAATTTCCATGAAAAATATTATTATTGCGAAAGTAATTAAATTATTGTAAAGAATTGTATAAAAAATTTTTTTTTTTAAATAATTGAATCGTTTTAAAGAATTTGATTATAATTTTTGAGAATAGTTTTTTAATTCCTAGTATTAGCGAATTTAAAGTAGTGGAAATTCTTAAGAAAAAACAAAAACAGTAGCTTTTAGTGGCTGAAATCTAAAGAAAAGTATCCAAATAGTAGCACAACGTAGAAAAGTAGTAAATAGTAGCTTTTAGTAGATGAATGCGAAGCCTGAAAAAAATAAATTAAATTAAGCATGGCTCAAAAATTTTGATGAATATTTTTTAGAGAAGTGTCACTGGCCTTACAGAGTGTTTATCAGCCTTCTGAATTGTCTCGTTATATAACTTTGCAAAAGAAAGAGAAAGAAGAGCAATTGATGGAATTAATGTGCATTGTGGCGGGCATTCGTCTCTTTAATAGAGATTGTGAACGAGGAGGAGAAGGAATCGATGATTGTAACATTCACTCAAATCTATTTTATTACATTCTCCTAAAAGTTTCTCTATTTCTCTAAATACTCAAAAATATTTTACTTATCAGTCGTAATCTTTGCCAGAAGCATGTATATTTAGAAATTTCTTAATTTGAAAACATTTTACCTAAAAATTTGAATTTCAATGCGGATAGAGTTCTCAAAAATGAAAAGGAACTTTTAACTGAGAATAATTTTATTTTATAATTATTAAACTTATAGGGGAGACTGTGGCGTTATAGCCAACTTTTGATTCAATTAAATTACAATATTGTTTATTACGACCAGGTCTCCTTTAATTATTATAAAGTAAATCTTAAGTGATTTACTTTTTAAATAAATTGAGGCCTTGGATCCAATAACTCGCCCGACGCTCGAAGGCACGCGCTAATACCAGTCGGGTAGCAGTGAGTGGCCCAGAGGCGCTCACTGCTCACTGACTGGCAGTTGCGCGTTCCTCCGAGCGTCGGGCGAGTTATTCGATCCAAGGCCTCAATTACTTTGATGATAAAATAATAAAAAAATGTTCACTTTCTGTCAGTGCCAAGCATTTTGCAAGAAGCTGTAAAGAAAACTCAATCATCAATAATGGAACTTTTGGAGCAACTTATGCAACGAATCTACAAGTTTACTTCTGCAGTGGAAAATGTCCTTCATCTTGAACTTTCCGATTATGAGAAATTTTCCTCCGGTAGTGATAAAAAATTTACGAATTCCATTACAGATAGCGATATACAATGGTCCATTCAAATGCTCGCGTCCCTTCGCCAGCAAGAAATATACGTCAGGTTGACAATTTTTAATAAAAAATCTAAAACGAAAATTAGAAGTTACACAATCAGCCAAAAAACTTGCAGTTAACTTGCAGTATATGCTTACCACGTAAGTTGTGCAAGTTTACACTGCAAGCTTCTGACAAATGAACATTTTGTCACTTGCTACAAAATAACATTTTAAAATTGTTTGAAGTCCATAAAAGTCAGTCTTTTTGAAAAATATTTAATTTAATTGATTTAATTTAATTTGATTGAAAAAAGACGAAAATTTTGAAAAAGTTAGAAATGATTGCAAAGATTCAATTTTTTTCAAAAGTAATACAATAATTCTTCACAAAAATTCAATTATTTTCAAAAATTTTTTTAAATTCTCGTCAAAATTCCAATTATCTTTATATAAATAATAAAATTCTTCTCTGAAATTCAATTATTTTCAAAAAATTTATTAAAATTCTTAGCAAAATTTCAATTATTTTCAAAAATTTCCCTCAATTCAATATCTATTTTAAAAAAATTTTCCAAAAAAATTCAATTATTCAAAAAATGTTTTAATAAAATTCTACGTAAACATTTAACTATATTTTCATAGGAGAACTTTGTTCTTCATGATAATAATAATTTAATTTTTCTAAAGAATTTCGTTATTTATTATTATTTATTAAAGTAATAGAGTTATTACGTAGAATTTAAAAAAAAAAATTATGAAGAATATTGACTTCCTGTGAAATTTTTATTGTTTTTTAAACAATAAAAATTTCACAGGAATTCAATTCTACATATAATTTTTTTTAAAGTTCTTCGCAGGAATTCAATTAATTTTAAATATTTTTTATAAAATTCTTCTCAGAAATTCAATTACTTTAAAAAATAACAAAATTTTTATCAAAAATTCAATTATTTTCAAAAATTATCATAAAATTCATCACAAAAAATTTATTAATTTTAAAACTTCTAATAAAGTTCTTGACAAGAATTCAATTATTTTATATAAATTACGAAATTCTTCGTAAGAATTCAATTATTTTTAAAAAGGACAAAATTCTTCGAAAAAATCCAATTATTTTTAAAAATTGTAATACAATTCTTGTCAAGAATTCAATTATTATTATAAATATCAAATTTCTTCGCAAAAATTCAATTATTTTCAAAAATAACAAAATTTTTAACATGATTCAATTATTTTCAAACACTACATAAAATTCTTCACAGAAATTCAATTATTTTCTAAACTTTTCATAATTTTCTTTGCAAAAATATTCAATTATTATTGAAAAATGTAATACAATATTCTAGACAAGAATTCAATTATCATTATAAATAACAAAATTCTTCGCAAAAATTCAATTATTTTCAAAAATAACAAATTTGATTTTGCTTCCTCAGAAAGGAAGCTTTGTATTAGCAAAATTTTGGATTGTCATTTTTTGACATATTTATAAATTTTTTTTTATTATACCTAATACTTTAGTACTTTATATATGCACAGGAACTCCCCGTATAAATGTTCTAAATAAATAAAAAAAAATTTCGACGTATTTTGACCTCCGAAGTCCAAAAAACGCATTTTAAAAATTTGTCCCGATGTGTATGTGTGTGTACTAACATTACATTTGCCTCAATATCTCAGAACGAGAAAGAGCTAAAGGCCTCAATTTTTTTAAAATTGTAGGTCTCCCCGGGGGACATAAAATGAGAGTATTTTCAGCCCGATTCATGAAGTTTAACTATTTTTTTTTTGCATTTTTCATTTAGTAAAAAAACGTTTTTTTGGACATAACTTAAAAAAATGTTAGGACACTTATAAATCTTTTTTTTTAGTTTTGTAGAGTTTTTTCACACGCATCTTTTGAGGCCTAATTGAACATTTTTCGTCCATATTAACCGGAGATATTAAACTTTTAAAAATAAAAAATTTTGGAAAATAAGACTTTTTTAAAAATTTTGTTAAAAAATGTAGAAGTTTAGTTTTCTTTTGTATTTAGTTTTGTAGAGTTTTTTCGGATGCATCTTTTGAGCCCCAATTGAACATTTTTCGTCCATATTAACCGGAGATATTAAACTTTTAAAAATAAAAAATTTTGGAAAATAAGACTTTTATAAAAATTTTTTTAAATTATGTAAAAGTAACTTCAAAAAATTATTACCAACTTGAAGAGCATTAAAAAACGCTTCGATTGACCTATTTTTGAATCTGATTCGGGCAGAAATTATGAAATTATTGGTATTTGAAAAATCAAAAATTGTGGAAAATATCATTTTTTCAACATTCTTGTTTATTAATTTATGTGTAATTATTAAACTATTATTACCATCTTATAGAATATATAAAAACACATTTTTTAGACCAAGATTTAATGATTTTTAACCCTTTTATAAAAAGTAATTCTTATATTTCAATTATTATTATTTCTATGAGGAAGCAAAGTGTTCATGAAATGAACACCAAAATTATAAAAATGTACAACTTGGCAGCGGTTTTTTTATTTTCTTCAATATATTTAATTGAAGAATTTCCAAATAAAATCGAAATTTCACGTTAAATTGTTTTGTAAAGAAATGGATTTGAAAATTCTCGTAAAAAGAACTTTGTCGAAAATTATTAAATTTAGAGAAGAATTTTGGTTAAAAATTGTAGAAAATAATAATTGAATTGAAATAATGAAAGTAATTTTGAAGAAGTTGCAGTTACAATATTCTTATAATGTAAAATAATGATTTTATCACGCGGTCATTTTGAATTATTAGAAAACATGAAGATACCGATTATTACCGATTGATTTCTTTATGTTTTATAGTTATGAAAAATTTTATTTATAGTTTTAAGTAAAATTTTTTCTTATTTGACTTGGACTGCTTATATTTTTGTCAGTAATCGGTCCGTAATTTTTCATTTTTGGTCCGTAAAGTCCGTATTTTTAAATATTTTCACTGGCTCGAGCCCTGTAAGTTTGTTGCAATTTTTTGGCTAAATTAATGAGTATTAATGAGTATTAGTATAGTAATTTATTGATATATGTGAAAAACTGCATATTTGCTTACCAAATTTGTATATAGAAAAATTCTTTGCGATATTGAACATTCTGAAAATGATTTCAAAAACATTTTGGAGCGACTTCAAAATCGATTTATCAAACTTCACGAAACAGTTCGTTACAGAACAGCAATTCCAACGTCCCAAGTTTACGTGAGTCAGAATGGTCAGAATAAAACAAAAAAAATTGATACAATTACTATTTTATGAAAAGTTACTTTTTTGTTATGATGTTAAAAGTTTTCGGTTAAATAATAATTTTATTAAAAATCATCAATGAAAGTACCTAATTAAAATTTGGTTAAATAATATTTAATATATTTTGCTCTTAGCCGCAGTTTGTAGACTTGGCAGATATTTGGATGAATTTTCAGGACGAGGTGATAGTGCTGAGCAACATTAACCGTTTTCTTTGGCAACTACAGTGTCTTTATACGAAGGTACATAATTCTATATAATTATGTAAAAAGAAATTTATTGTTGCACTGTTTTAATTGAATATTATAAATATTGGGCATTATATAGTGATAAAAATACAACATTGTGAAAAATTCCGTTTTCAGATTATGAGTGTAGATGATGAATGTCTTTTGAACAATATGATACAAGACGTCCAAGTTTTATCCGACGCTGAAAGATTAGAGAAATCTATGGGATATCTAATAAGTAGGTTATGATTGACTAATCACATTAGCAAATAAAAACAGAAATATAATAAAAAATGTGTTGCTTAAAACATTGAAAAATTAGAAAAAGCTCAAGTTTAACTCCTGACGGATTCTTTCCATTTTAGCCGAATGTGAAGAATGCGAACTTTATTATCCAAACTCTGTGAAGGATTTTGAAAAGATTAATTTAGAGGTAAATTTTGTTTACATTTCCAGTTGAATTTATTAAAATAAGGTAATTTGAAAGCTATTGTTACAATTTATAGTAAATTAATTAATTAATCAAACTTAATGCAAGAATTAATCAATAATTAACCCTTTGCTGAGGACCGCAGAGATGATTTCAAGCGCATGAACATATTTTTGTTATGCTTGATTTTAACAACTGAATTTTGTAAATTAAAAAATTTTATATTTTCAATTTTTGAATGATTACTGATTCAAAATTTAAAGAAATCACTTATTATTAAATATTCTTGTTTATTATTCAAAAATTTTAATAAAATTTTTCGCAAGAATTTCATTATTTTTCATAAATAATAAAATTCTTTAGAGCAATTCAATTATTTTCAATACAATTTTACTTAAATTTCTCGAAAGAGTATAATTGATTTTTAAAAAATTAATGAAATTCGATTATTTTCAAGAATTTTTAAATAAATTCAATTATTTTCAACAATTTTAATGAAGTTCTTTTAAAAATTATTATTTTCGAAATTTTAAAGAAAATTCCTTAAAAAAATCCAATTGCTCTAAAAAATTCAGCTAAAATTGTTTGAAATAATTTAATTGTTTTTATAAAATGTAAAATCCTCCGCAAAAATTCAATTATTTTCAAAAATAAGAAAATTCTTCGCAAGAATTAAAATATTTTCATAAATAAGAAAATTCTTCAAAGGAATCCAATTATTTTCATAAATAATTAAATGTTTTAGAGGAATTCAATTATTTTCAATACAATTTAAATAAAATTTGTCAAAAGCTATTTTTAAAAATATTATTTTAAATTCAATTATTTTCAACAATAATTCTGATAAAATTCTTGGAAACAATTCAATTATTTTTATAAATTGTAAAATTCTTGGCAAGAATTCAATCATTTTTGTAAATAATAAAATTCTTCTGAGAAATTCAATTATTTTCAATACAATTTTAATAAAATTTACATGAAAAAATTCAATTATATTGAAGATAATTTTAATAAAATATCTCTAACAGGTTCAATTATTTTAAAAAATTGTAATAAAATTTTTCTAAATAATTCAATTGTTCTCAAAAGTTTTTAATAAAATTCTTTGTAAATTTCAATTATTTTCAAAATTTTCAATTTAAAATTATTTAAAAACATTATACATTATTTTTACGAAATTTAATGAAATTAGTCAAAAAGAAATGTAATTATTTACAAAAACTCTAATAAAGTTGTTTTAAAGAATTCAATTATTTAAAGAAATGTTGATAAAATTCTTGAAATGAATTCAATTATATTTAATTTTTTTAAAATACTTTACAAGAATTCTGAAAATAATTGAATTCTTGAATAGAATTTTATTGAAATAATTGAATCCCTGCGAAAAAATGTACTATTTCTGCAAATAATTGAATTTTTGCAAAATTTCAAAAAATAAGTGAATTTTTTAATAGAATTTTATGAAAATTGTATTTAAAATAATTGAATGTCTGAGAAAAATTTATTTTTTATTGATATAATTGAATTCTTACGAAGAATAATTATAAAAATAATATAATGTTTCCTGGATTTCAATAAAACTGTATTTAAAATAATTAAATTCCAGCGAAACTTATATTATTTATGAAAATAATTAAATTCTTAAATTGAATTTTATTAAAAGTATTTTTTAAATTAATTGAATTCTTGAGAAAATTCATTTTTTTTGTTAAATAATTGAATTTTCGAAGAAATCAATTAAAATTGTATTGAAAATAAGTGAAGTCCTGATAACAATTTTAGGTATTATTTATTTAAAAATAATTAAATTTTTTACGAAGATTTTTATTATTTATAAATTGACTTTTTGCAAAGAATTTTATTACAATTATTGAAAATAATTGAATTCTTATTAAAATTCAATTATTTTCAAAATTTTCAGTAAAAATTATTTTTAAAAAACTCCACTATTTTCAAGAATATTGAAATAAATTCTTTAAAACAATTTTTAATTATTTCAATGAATTTTAAGAAAAATCTTGCCAAGAATTAAATTATTTCCAATACAATTTTTAATTACATTTTCTCGAAAGAATTCAGTTATTGAAAAAAATGTTGATAAAATTCTCGAAGTGAAGTCAATTATTTTCAAATTTTTTTACAAATACTTTGCAAGAATTCAATGATTGTTAGTACATCAATATTCATGTAATTTTAAATTTAATTTGAATTTTGACCACAATTTTGAGAATATGTTCCATAGTGCAGCTCTGATTATTATGTAAAATTATCTTTAGTTCATTGGATTTTGCGCCTGGACATTTGTGCAAGGTAAAGGATTTCTTTTACCAGGAAATCCTAACATTGGAGTTGCTAAATGGAAGGGAAAGTATTTCGCCTTCAGTTCTTTGGAAGCAGCCCGTGAATTTGGAAAAAATCCAAACAAGTTTGTAAATCTTGAAACCAACTGAAAAATACGATAATTATTTGAAATTTTAATATTTAATCTTTCAATTTTCATTTTAGGTGTTTAATTGAAATTTTTGATTTTATACGCAAACATCCGGAACATGTGTATCTTTTCCAAATCTACAACGACGTGGAGGCTATAAAAAATCAAGAAATGTATAAAAAAAACTTATTTATTTTATTGTGTTAAATTAATGGAAATATTGTAATTCTTTCTTTTCAGATTAACTACTGATATATCTCTGCTGACAGTCCAACAAGATCAAGAAGTTCAGACCGAGTTGCATGCTGTGTCCTCTTTCATCGACAATAATTATTCATCTAATATTTGGGATTATAGAAGAAATGCTCTAAAATTAGTAAATTTCAATTTATATAAAAGGGGTCATACTTTAATTACGTAACGCTTTTTTGCAATTTTACTTCATCTCTGAATCAATTGATTTAAATAATTTTCCAAAAGTTCTTCTAGAATTCAATTATTTAAATACAAAAACTCAATTTTTAGGGTTTCGTGGCCAAGGGCCAAAACCCTTATAGCGAGACTTCGGTGTCCGTCCGTAGTTTTTATGTCTTAAGTCTTATGTAATAAGTCTTAAGTCTTATAGCGAGACTTCGGTATAAGAAGGTCTTAAGTCCTAAGTCTTAAGTCTAAAGTCTTATAAGTCTTAAGACAACATAACAACCGTTGCCATGGTAATCGTTGCTATGTTAATGGTTCCCATTACAACCGTTGCCATGGCAACCGTTACTATGATAATAAAAAAAAATTTCAATCTTAAGTACAAAAAAATTTCTAAATAAATTATTATTTATTTTTTTGTCATTTTAGGCCACGAAACCCTATGATGTAGGCGCATTGCGCCTGCTTCTCTGACTGATTTTTTTATAATAATTGTAACTCTTCATAATTTTTTCTTAAGTTATTAAGGTATAATGTTTTCAAAAAATTATAAAAAAATGCTTACAATAAATTTTTTAAAAATATTTTTAAATAATTTTTGAAAGATAATAGTTTTTGAAAATAATTGAATTCCCGCTGAAAATTTTGTTATTTTGAAAAATAATTGAAATTTCGCCAAGAATTTAAAAAAATTTTTTGAAAATAATTGACTTTTAGAGAAGAATTTTATTATTTATATAAAAATAATTGTAATTTTGACGAGAATTTAAAAAAATTTTTGAAAATAATTGAATTTCTGCAATCATTTCTAACTTTTTAAAAATTTCCAAAATTATATCGCACAATTTACGAACTTTTCGTCCTTTTTCAATCAAACTACGGACTTTACGGAGCTTTTTTTTAAAAAAAACTGATTTACTGAGAAAAACCAAAATCACAATTCACTCTTGATTCTTTCTATGAAAAAGCAATTATAAAACCTTTAAAAGTTTTGTATAAGCAATAATACATATTGAATTGCGAGACAGAAAAGGCCGTAGCAGTATAAGCATGTAAAAATGGCCCCCTCTTGGATTGGGTCCATATTTAGGAAATAATTTTGACCTATTATGAGACTTATTTTCACCAAGTTTCAACTCGAAAAAAAATTTTGTTTTTGAGTTATACAATTTTTTTTCCCTCCGAAATGGCTGAACCGATTTTCATGAAAAAATTTTTTTTGTACAATACAATATGAACAGTTAATAAAAAAAAATTTTTCGACCAAATTCTAACAAAAAAAGTCAGTAAAAAGTCAGTAAAAAAAAATTTTTTTTTAATTTTTTTTTAAAAAACATTTTTTTTTATTGAAATTTTTTTTGCACAACCGCCATTTTTTTCTATAAAATAATAGTCATTTCAAGAGTAACATATATTTTTTGCAAGATGATTGAAAGGGTACTTCATACTTTAAAAAATAAAAAACCGATTTTTGGCCCCTAAATAGTACAGTTTTCTATATAAACGAGGGGCCAACATTTTTTAAAATTACATTAAAAATTAATTAATACTTAAATTAAATTTCTAAAAAAGTTAATAATATATGCCTGTTTATTTTAAATATTGATTTTTTAGTATGTACAAGGTTTATTAAAAAAGTAAATGGACGTACACTACCGTCGGGAATTACCGGTACGGCTACACGCGCACGGCCCAAAAACATGTCAATCACTGAGAAAACGATTTATTTGATTCAAAAAAATTTTGTTTAAATCAAACTTAAAATATCTTTGCTATACAGTCAAACAAATTTCAGTTTAATTCAAACATATTTTTTGGTTCATTTATAGAAATAATATATTCAATTCAAACAAAATTTAAGGTTGATTTTAAATTATTTCTAATCAATATTTAAGTTTGGATCAAACATAACATTTTTAAACATATTCTTTGTTTAAACCAAAACAGAAAATATATTTGAATTAAACACAATTATTCAAACAAATATTATTTTTGAATCAAAGCAGTAGATATTTTCTATATATATTGGGATCTCACGAACCGATTAAGATTTTTAAACTCTTTTGGTCTTAAGTTAAAGATAAAACTTAAACCTATGTAAATTTCAAATTTCTTCTACAATTATTAAAAAATATGCCAAAGTTGAAAAAACTTCAAAAATAATTTTTTTTTTGTAAATTTTTTTGAAAAGTTGACTAAAAAATCAATATTTACAATAAACAGGCATATATTATTAACTTTTTAGAAATTTAATTTAAGTATTAATTAATTTGTAATGTAATTTTAAAAAATGTTGGCCCCTCGTTTATATAGAAAACTGTACTATTTAGGGGCCAAAAATCGGTTTTTTATTTTTTAAAGTATGAAGTACCCTTTCAATCATCTTGCAAAAAATATATGTTAGGGTGCGATCCCATGAATGCAGAATACGTCGACCGAAAGCAGAAAATTATGAGAGTGAAAAGAACAACAATATCTATCTATCTCTTTCGGACTCATGATTTTCTGTTTTCGGTCTACGTATTCTGCTGTAATGGGATTGCACCCTTACTCTTGAAATGACTATTATTTTATAGAAAAAAAATGGCGGTTGTGCAAAAAAAATTTCAATAAAAAAAAAATGTTTTTAAAAAAAAAATTTAAAAAAAATTTTTTTTACTGACTTTTTACTGACTTTCTTTGTTAGAATTTGGTCGAAAAATTTTTTTTTATTAACTGTTCATATTGTATTGTACAAAAAAAATTTTTTCATGAAAATCGGTTCAACCATTTCGGAGGGAAAAAAAATTTTTGAATTTTTTTGAATTTTTCAAAAAAATTGTATAACTCAAAAACAAAATTTTTTTTCGAGTTGAAACTTGGTGAAAATAAGTCTCATAATAGGTCAAAATTATTCCCTAAATATGGACCCAATCCAAGAGGGGGCCATTTTTACATGCTTATACTGCTACGGCCTTTATTAAGTTTTTAATGATAGATCGTCCAACGTCCTTCCGGCAGGACGAAAAAGACTCAGGTGAGTCCCTCCGAAATCACTAAAGAAAACTAACATGGATCCAGATAAATAAAAAATGATATATATCATTGGAAAGGTAACGAAACAAGCTTTCAGCGCATATAAATATCGAGCTTGTAAGTTCAAAACTAAGGGCTGGGTAGTTTGAAGAAGTTACATGTTCCAAAAATTCACATAATTTTTAGTCACAGAATGACGAAGCCCGGTCCTGCCGGCAGGACGCTTTTCGCTTTATTTAAGAGACTGCCTAGCCCAGGTTTATAAATTTAAAGACTCGATATTTACATCATTTGAAAGCTTGTTTCATTACCTTTCCAACGATATATTTAGTTTTATATTTATCTGCTTCCATATTAATTTTATAGAGCAATTTCGAAGGGACTCGCGCCTGAGTATTACTCAGATATACTGAACAATATTAAAAATGAATTTTTTTTTAATTGAACAATTAGGTTTCATTCTTGGAACGTTTCTGAAGAGAAAGAGACTTGTCCGGTCAAAAAATAATGATTTTTGGGGATTTTACATTAAATTTACGAAAAAATGTTTTTTTCACTGTTTAAAAACATAGCAAGTTTGAAGGCTTTGAAAAATGGTTTAAATTATTATTTTAAAAAGTCAAAAATATGGATTTTTTTGTCTTTTCGTCTACTTTAACCCCAAAGAGTGCCAGAAAAGAAAAGTTGAATTCCCTTTTTTTAAAAGCCTTTTTTCCGGAACGTCCTTCCGGCAGGATGGGCGCTTGGACGATTTATCATTAAGGATTTACCAATCCGTTACTATGGCGACTTAACAATATTATTATTTTTAAATAAAAAAAAATTTAAGTATAACATTATATTCTAATGAATTTAGAATACATTTTTATATTTTAGGCGACAATTTGTAAATTGGCAACAAGAAGTACGCAAACAAAAAAATCATACTTCAGACGTGGAAATGAGAGTCAAGCAGAACCATCTAAAAATCAACAAGTTCAAACAAGAAAGGAAAATAGCACAAACACAAAAAAAATTCAAACTTATGTTTTTGGTTTGCGGGGTCGGCGTGATGATGCTCAACACGTTTTTACCATTGTCGAAGATGATTTTGACAAATGATGAACATTTTAACGTAAAACCTCAACTTGAAAGCCGTTCAAAAATGCCAAACCTCATCTTAACAGCTTAACTTCTTTTCTTCTGATGAATTTTAACAAATTTTTAGTTATGTTTTCAGGGCTCGAACCAGTGGAAGTATTCAAAAATTCAGACTTTACGGACCAAAAATTAAAAATTACGGACCGATTACAGACAAAATTATAACCAGTCCGAGTCAAATAAGAGAACATTTTACTTAAAACTACAAATTGAATTTTTCGTAACTATAAAACAAGAAGATATCGATAACTCCGAGAGATCGTTTCTTCATGTTTTATAATAATTAATGACCGAGTGATAAAATCATTATCAATACAATTATTATTTTCAAGAATTTTTAACTAAAATTCTTCTTTAAATCAATTCTTTTTAATAATTTTCGAAAAAGTTCTTTGACAATTTTCAAATTCATTTGTTTACAATATTCAATTTTACGAAATTTCAATTATTCGTTAATTCTTCATATGTGGACGTCCACATGAAAAGGGCCCATATTGTCGGTTCCAGTTTTCGAGATAATCGCAATTTAGTAATTTTGGAGCAAAATCTTAATTTTTTTTTATTTTTTATTGTCAATCTACATGTTTTGACAAGTCGAATCATGCGGTTTTCATTAATTTATCGATAATTTAACTGTTTGATTTCATTGGTTCTTTAGAAAAATAAAAAGGGCCCATTTTGTCGGTCATTTTCAAAAGTAATCCGAATTTTAAAAATGGAGGTGTAGAAAAATTTAAAACCTCTCGATTTTTCATCTCTAAAGTGTCCTGGACTGTAAACAATTCTTATCTGAATAACTTCCGAGAAGAACCAGAGATATTGAAGTTAGAATCTTTTTTTTTGTAATTTTCGAAAATTTGAATATTGCGTCAATTTTTTCATAATAGAGACTGTCAAAAAATTTTTAATAAGTGTAATATCTATTCTTTTTCTTCAAATGACACAATAAAATTGTACCTAATCATTAATCTTGTAAAAAATGGTTTTTTAATAGAAAAATTCTCCTTTTTAGAAAAGGGCCCATATTGTCGATTTTTAGTACTTAAGTACGAAATTTTTGAAAATTAAGAGAGGGGATGGTTTTAAAAATTTAAAACCTGTTGATTTACATCTTCAAGGTGCCCTGAACTGGAAACAATTCTTATCTGATTAACTTCCAAGAAGAACCAGAGATACAACAATTAGTTGGTATCGCAATCTTTAATTCCGTTTTTCTCGAAATGAGGTTTGTGGCGTTCTAAACTTTGAAATTTCGTAACTCAGCGAATTTTTAACCAAAAAAGTTCTAAGACCACTCAAAATTTTCCAAATTTTGCCAGAAATACGCCCATATAGATAACTCCAATAGTGCCAAAATGGGCCCTTTTCATGTGGACGTCCACATATATTAGAAAATAAAAACTTCAAATAATATAACAAAATTCAATTAAACTTTTTCAAAAAAATTAATTTCAAAATTCAATTATTTCTTAAAATTCACGCTATATTGCTTTTAATGTTCAATTATTATCTAAAATTTTTTTTTAAATCAATTTTTATTTGAAAATTCTTCGAGAATTCAATTATTTAAATACAAAAATAAATAATTTATTGAATAATTGAATGTTTCTTAAAATTGAATTCTCATAAAGAATTTTATCAACAAATTTTAAATAATTGAATTCTTTCGACGAATTTTAATAAAATTTTTAAGAATAATTACATTTTTCGAAGAATTTGATTAAAATTGAATTAAAAATAATTGAAATTCTACGATGAGTTTTATTATTTGAGAAAATAATTGAATCCATAAGAAGAATTTTTATTATTTTTGAGCAATATTTAATTTTTGCGAAGAATATTATTACTCTTGAAAATAATTAAATTTATACAATAATTTGTAACTTTTCCAAAATTAAATTTTTTTCTGTGTTTTTGAATAAAATTCTTCTATAAATGCATTATTTTTAATAATTTTTGAAAAAGTTCTTTAAGTATTTTCTTTATTTGTATTTAATTAAATTTTAAAAAATTTAAATTATTCGTAAATTCTTCAATTAAATATATATTAGAAAATAAAAACTTGAAATAATTTCAACAAAAATCGGCAATTAAACTTTCTCAAAAAAATTAATTCCACAGAATTGTTAGTCAAAAATATGAAAAATTCAGATTCTCAAAGATTTTTTAATTTGAAACATTTTCAAAATTTAATAATTGAAATCCATTTTTAAATCAATTTTTATTTAAAAATTCTACTAGAATTCAATCATTTACATACAAAAAAAACAATTTATTGAATTATTGCTTATTTCTTAAAATTGAATTCTCATAAAGAATATTTTATCAATAAATTTTTAAATAATTGAATTTTTTTAACCAATTTTTTATTTATTTATTTATTTAACAAGTATACAAGTATATTATTTTAATAAAATTTTTAAATAATTAAGTTCTTTTGACGAATTTTAATAAAATTTTTCGACGAATTCGATTAAAATTGTATTAAAAATAATTTAAATTCTGCAATGAGTTTTATGATTTATGAAAATAATTGAATTCCAGTGAAATTTTTATTATTTTATGAAAATAATTAAATGTTTGCGTAGAATTTTATTTAATTTTTTTTAAATAATTGAATTCTATTGGGTAATTTTTTTTAAAATAGTAAAATATTGAAAATCATTGATTGAGGGAAATTTTTGAAAATAATTGAATTTTGAAGAAGAATTTAATTATTTCTAAAGATAATTGAAATTTTGACGAGAATTTTTAAAAATTTTTGAACGTAGAATTTTATTAGTTTTAAAAATAATTGAAATTCTGCAATGAGTTTTATTATTTATGAAAATAATTGAATGATTGCGAAGTAATTTATAAAAAATTTGTAAATAATTGAATTCCAGTGAAATTTTTATTATTTTTTGAAAATAATTAATGTTTGCGTAGAATTTGATTTAATTTTTTTTAAATAATTGAATTCTTTTGTGGACAATTTTTTAAAAATAGTAAATATGGTAAATATATTAAAAATCATTGAATTGAGGAAAGTTTTTGAAAATAATTGAAATTTTGCCAAGAATTTTATTACTTTTAAAAATAATTGAATTTCTGCATTCATTTGTAAATTCTGTAAAATTCTCCAAATTATATTGTAGAATTTACGAACTTTTCGCTGTTCCTCAATCAAATTACGGACTTCAAGCAAATTTACGGACCTAGTTCGAGCCCTGATATATATGTATGTATATTGACAAAATTCAATATTGGATCTATGAAAGAAAATTTAATTCATCATGTAAATTTTATAATTTTTTTAAAAACAAATGTGACGTTATTTTTGTAAAAAAATTAGGTTAAAACGAAATAAACGCACACTTAAAAAAATGAAAGCAATGACTTTAATAAGACACAAAAATCAAGTACACTCATGAACAATATACAGATTTGTAATTGTAAAATGCATAATTTTTTGTATAGAGAACATAAAATTTTTAAGAGTTTATTTTTACGAGGCTATGGTTACTATGTATTTAGAGTAAACATATTTCATACATAATACTCAAAAATTTTGAAGATATGTAACTAAACTGAAGAACTAATTATTTTGATACGCATATATATATATATGTTTACCAAATGTTGACAAAATATAACTAATGACTTTTATTTCTTCTTTCATGAAATATTGTTTCCAAAAACCCTTTATCTTCATTTGTGATAGGATAAAATTTTACTTTAAATAGAGAGCGATGCAATTTTACATGCATCTGTAAAATTTCATTAAAACTTGAAATTTCGTCAACTTTTTTAAATATTGATTGAAATTGAAAAAATTCGATAAAAGGGTTTTTTGTTTGTTTTTGTTTTTAAAAAAAAGATCGACTTTAATAATTCTTTTTGTTAATGTTTAATATTTACCATTGATGCCCGTGACACTCATTGAATTTAGGCAAAAACTTAAAAGTAAAATTTATATCTGAAACGACACAAGTTCTACACAAGTTGAAGTGCAGACAAAACTCGCACTTTTAATTCGATAACTTTGTACCGAGAAACAACCACTTCAGTACTAAGCCTTAAATCCTTAGGTAAATTTTTTACACCGAAAAAACCTACTTTACGACAATAATTAGTAATTACATGTTAATACAATTAATCCTCGCTTAGTTGTAATTTCAGTGTGCCACTGTAACTATTATACAAAAAAGATAAAAAGAATTATCTTCTTCAATGTAATCACTTTTCTGCATGATTTCAGGATTCCGCTTTCATTTTCTCAAAAACCATTACATTTTTCATTATCATCTTCAACTTCATAATAATCAGTTGTAAAAGAACATTCAGTACGACAAATGTATGTAAAAAAAAATTATCAACATTTGAAAAAAAGTTTATCAAAGAATTAAAATTCATCGCACCAAAATTCAGATATCAAGAAACAAACAAAACCATTTATACAAAATAAATTCAAAACTCGTCAAATCTTTTTTTTGTCTTTAAATAAAAAAAAGCAACTGGTGCAGCGTTTAAAGATTTGACTCATTTTAAAAAGTAGAAAAAAAGGGATGTCGCGAGTGGCGTACCATACACAATCGAAACGTTTCAAATGCAAGTTTGATAAAAAATAAACGTCGGTCAAAGAGAAAGAGAGAAAGAGTGAAGATATAAAAAAAAACCGTTTGTAGTGAATGATGGGCAAAAATCAATCGCACAAACGGATTTCATCAAAACTTGTAAAAGAGGTGTGTGTGTATATGTGAATGGGATTATCCGCGAGATACTTTACTGCCAGATATTATAATTGCGGAATCGCATCGCGGAATTAAGTTGTACAATTTAATTTGTCGGAGACTGACTTAATCTACTGATTTAATCTACGAAGTGATTTTTGAGGTACTTCATCATACCGAAGGTCCTGAAACGTTTCACTCCTATTACCTTCATCAACTCATCGTCACAGATGGCGAATTGCTTGTTCTTGGGATCCTAAAAGAATTAATAATAATGTTAGTTTATTGAAAGAGAAATTTTTAATTTGCAAATATTAATTTTTCCTAATTAGAAATCTAAAAAAGTTGATACTTACGTAGAGATTTCTCTCTTTGATGATGCTCCAGACCTTTTTAACAACTTGGTGTCTAGCCATTTCCTCGGCACCGACAATGGCAGCCAATTCTGGTGAGAGCGTGATTGGCCGGGTATATCCACCACCACCTTTACCCTTGGCTCCCTTTTTCGCAGCAGCACCGCCGCCGCCGCCACCACCACCACCTCCACCAGACTTTTTGTTCTTTCCCCAATCCTCATCACTGTCGCTGTCGCTTCCCTTCTTCTTTCCCTTCTTAGCTGTTTTTCCTGTTTTTTTTTTACAAAAATAAGTTAATTATTCGATTTTTTCCAGAATTTTTCACGAAACAAGTTAATTATTTGAATTTTCACAGAATTTTTCACGAAACAAGTTTATAAGTTAATTATTTGAAAATTAGAAATTAGAAAGCTATTATAAACTCTGCTGTCGAAAATAAAAACCTAGTAAGTCGCGCATTTGTCGTAAGGTTGAAAGTCGCTTACTTTTGTAAGCGACTTTCAACCTTACGACAAATGCCCAACTTACTAGGTTTCTACTTTGGACAAAAGAACTCTTTGCCTTACCTTTTTTAGGAGAAGGTTTGCCCTTCTTTGGACTATATTCCTCGTCACTAGCGTCTTCGTCACTTGCACTCTCCTCATCGTCAGATGATCCCTTCTTGCGTTTGTTAGCTGCCTTTTTGGGAGGACCTCTCTTGGCGGGCTTCTTCTCCTCCTCTTCCTCTTCCTCCTCGGAGGCTTCATCTTCCTCTTCTTCGCCATCTTCAGACTCCTCACTGGCGGCCTTCTTCTTCTTCTTGCCACCGTCGTCTTTCTCTTGCAAGCATTCCATAACTAAATCGTCCACTTCCTTTTTCCTAAAAAAAATAACAAATACTACTTTAAAAAACGAAATTTTATCATTTAAATTTCATGTAAAAAATAATTTCGATTCAATAATGAATTTCAAATTATTTCGTTACATAAACTCACCAGAAACATTGCGAAGTTAAATTTTAATGTTTCGATATCAGAAGTAGAATTTTATAATTTAAAAAGTCAGGATAGTTTTACATTTATTTTGCAAATAAATATTTTCGAAAGAAATTTAATGTTTACAAAATTTGTATACACACGGAGAGAATATATATTAAATTTTTTAACAGTATTTTACAAATTAGGGAAAAAGTGCGACAAAGTGAAATTTTTATATAAAAAATACTAAAATTTTAAAAAATTTATGTGAAATTTAGTAGTTATTTAAAAATTTAATTAATATTCTTGATATTTGATATAATTTGACTAAATTTCACATAAATTTTTTTAAAGCTGAGTATTTTTTATATCAAAATTTCGCTTTGTCGCACTTTTTCCTCAATTTGTAAAATACTTTTACAAAATTTAATATATGGGGCATTCTCCGTGAAATTTCGAAATTTATTTTTAGTAAAACAATTTTTTTCGAATTTTATATGAAAAACAAGTAAATACTTATTTTTTTATTTTTCTATTTGATTAAAATTACGGAAGTTGTGATTTTTTAAAAATTTAACGTCTTCAGAAGCAGAAGACTTTTGAAACACTTTTTTCTCTGTTACAACAAAAAATAATATAATATATGCAAAAAATGTATTTTTTCTTAAATATTTCAAATACGTGATAAAAAAATGACGTTAATAAAGCGAAAATATTAAATAAATTAAAATTCCGTCTAAAAAGTGATTTTTCTTAAAACCGAAGTTTGAAATATTCTAGAAAAAAGAAATTTTTTGCATATATTATATTATTTTTTTGCTATAACAGAGAAAAAAGTGTTTTAAAAGTCTTCTGCTTTTGAAGACGTTAAATTTAAAAAAAATCATAACTACCGTAATTTTGATTAAAAAAATAAAAAAAACATGTATTTACTTATTTTTTATACAGAATTCAAAAATTTTCAGTAAAAATTTCATGAATTTCCCCATATTAATTAAATTTTGTAAAAGTATGTTACAAATTGGAGAAAAAGTGCGAAATTTTTATATAGAAAATATTAAAGTTAGAAAAAACTTTTGTAAAATTTAGTAAAGTTATTTTAAAATTTAATTAATATTCTTGATATTTGTTATAATTTAACTAAATTTCACATAAATATTTTTAAAGTTTAATATAAAGAAACAGGTATTTACTTATTTTTCATATAAAAATTCGAAAAAAATTATTTTCATAAAAAAAATTTTGAGTGGAAATTTCACGGTCCCATATTAAATTTTAAAGTATTTTATAAATTGGGAAAAAGTGCGACATTGAGAAATTTTTATATAAAAAATACTAAACTTTAAAAAAATTTATGTAAAATTTAGTAGTTATTTTAAAATTTAAATTTCGCTTTGTCGCACTTTTTCCCAATTTGTAAAATACTTTTACATTAATATATATTTTCTCTCCGTGCATATGACTTTGATACGAACTTTTTTTTATTTTTCTTAATTTGTTAGAAGGGGAACGAGGTGAAAACCTAAAATTCAACAGTTTCACACAGAGATCCTTTAATTAATTTTGGATGTTTTACACTTATTTGCATTATTTAAACGCAAATATTGTAAGTAAAGCATCCATGTGACTAAAATTAAGGTTACTCCAAAATGAGAAAAATAATTTCATATTTGATTAAAGAGTAACTCCAAAAGTTTTGATATAATTAATTAATTAAGTAAAAATAATATTAATAATAATAATAAATTACATAATTTGTAATCAGTTTTTATGTTTACCTTTCAGAAAGGTCAATGTCCAATTTCTCTTCAATTTGTTGTCTAACTTTCTTGGCAGACATTGTTGAGAGATCAGCATCCTTGAGGATGGCTAAACAAAATTAAAATCATGTAAGTCAAATAAACACATACATAGTAAATTTTTTTTAAATAATTCTATGAAAATATTGGAAAATTAAAAAGAGAAAAAAATGAAATAAAAAAATAATAATTCAAAGTGTATCTAATGGCAATTAATCAATAAAAAAGTAAAATATAGTATATTTAGCAAAGTTATATTGATAAAAGATATGTTAAACAGATAAAAATTTTTGCTTTGAAATTCGATCGAGCTCCAAAAAATGGTTCAAGTGCGCATTTACCTGGCCTTTAGGGACTAATAATACTGAATGCGGCGGGAAACGGGAATTGAGAGAAAAGGTGTATTGAGCGCAGATGGCAACCCGTGGATGTAGTCAACAATCGACCCGCTTCTTAATCAAAAATGTCTGAAAGTAAATCGAGATGCGGCAAACTACGCCGCGTATTGCTATCTCAAAATCTGCATTGTCGACTTCGTTCCTCCCAAGTCAATTATTCACGTCTTTCTACCAATAAATTCGAAGCAAAAATGAAAAACCGCTCACCCGGAAGCGCAATGTAAAATACTCGGCGACGCAGTAATTATTTCATTTATCACTGAAAATACAACTCTCCGATTGTAAATAACGATTAATAATCGACTGTAAAGTCCACATCTACTTGTCTAAAAACGTTATGAACAAATCAACATTTCACATAGGCGGGAAAAATGAGAAAACCGTCAAATAACCTTTTTTTGCAATCTGTAATGCCTATAACAATGAATATCTTGTTTATTGAATATACAATGACGGAAAAAATTAATAAGAAAATTTCACGAAACTTCTAATTAGTTTTTAAGAAAATTTGAGATTCTAAGGGTAAAATTACGAGACAAACGCCTCGTTTTCATTGCACGCCACTACCGCCAGACGCGTCATATCAGAGAAAAGACAACGACGCCCTAAGAAAGTTCACTTTAAGCGAAAATCAGCGAAAAACAGGCAAAGTACCTGAATATGGAAAAATTTAATTTAAAAATTCCCCAACTCTCACAGTACTCGAAAAAAAGTTTACTTGTTTGATAATTGAGCTACATTGATGAACGATGAAAGACGAATATTCGCGTACAATGGCCGGCGTTGGGCACGCCACTCAGAACATAGAACGTTTTTCAAGCTCGATTCACAAGAGTAAAGCGCGTGTTTTTCTTATCTTTTTCACTCGAAAATAATTGAAAATTATGTACAATAACAAAGATCGATTAACATTTGATAGTTTAGAATTGGAGAATCAACGTAAATCAAAGGTATTTTAAACTCACCGGTGATTTCTTTGCGAAGATCGTCCTTGGAAATATCAGCCATAGTGATGTTTCTCGTTGTACGTTCTGGTTGCAACTGAGCCGATGCCGACTGCCGGCACAGCGAACTCCCATAGCGTTGGACAGTCCCACTCAGAAATAGGTATTCTCTTAATTTTGGGAATATTATTCAAAAATACATAACTTTTAAACCACAAGTTAAAAACGAATAAGATATACACTAAATTGTATCAGTTTTTTATTTTCTACATTTTTCTTATGACGCCCCATGCATATTATTGCAATCCCAGAGTTATGTTGAGAATATTCTTGAAATTTGTAAGGAAAACTTTTTATTTTGATTGTACAACAGAGCATAGATGTAGCGGCGTCACGGGTACAGTGGAACCATTATTGGTCTCGTCTTTCCAAATAAATTTGCTTTCGGTAAGAAATATCTTTTTTTCTACTTTTCCAAAGGCAATATAATATGGACAAAATCGAACTAATTTTTTTTTCTCTACAATTTTCCCATCATGCCCCATCCTTTATATTTTGACTTGACATTATGAGATGAACGTTGTTGTGTTGAAAAGTAATCTTTTAATTTGCTTTACTGTGCTTTATACGACTACTGCCTTATATATGCAGAATCGAGCAGTACTAAGGTTTTCGCGCTTTTTATCATTTTTGTGAAAAATTAATAAGTTAACTATTATATACTTGCATCTCGAAATAAAATCTTAAAAATACTTTTATTTTCTCAATAAATTCTTTATAATATTGTTTCTTGCTACATCGTAACATATTTTTTTGATTAAGGAAGTATTTAAAATTCTATATTCGTATAACATTTTTAATTAGTTTAATCAAATTAATGAAAATAATTGTAAAAATTAGTTGAAAAATTCTTCTCTATATATATATTTATCTGAAAGAAATATTCATGTGAAAAATTTTCTCTTAGGAAATTCGTTATTGCAAAATCTGTTAAAAGGGAGATTTTATTGAGAAAAAGGTTTTATTTTGTCTCGTGGTGTTTGAAGGGGCATTCATCGATTGCGTCCCGAGAGGGGAAGTAGCCATCTCCTACCATGCACCGGGGGCCTAGGTCCGAGCTCTGGGGCAAAGGTAGCACCCCTAGGGTGTCGAACCCTTAGGGTACAGTCTCATGCATGTCTCATACACTCACGTGAGCAGAAAGTTGTGTCAAAAAACAAGAAAACTAGAAACAGAAGGTACAATTTAAGTAGTGGGGGTACTGGATGATTTGGTTTTGAAAAAGGCGGATAAATTGCTAGAAGCGCAGTAGCCTTCTACGCATATTACCTACAGGTGGTAATAAAAAAACTGTTTTACCGAGGCATATATGTATTAATATTTACGCTGAATAACCGCCAGGAGTCGCCTGTATTTTTCTCAAAATTATAAATATATTTACTCGAATCAAATAATATTTATTAGAGTCAATTAAATGGTATTTGAACCAATAATTTCAGTACTTTAAGCAAATACTAAGTTCAATAAATATTATTTGATTCAATTAAATATTTAATTAGTGTTCTAAAGCCGATAATTTACGTTAAGAAGAGAAAGAAGGTTGCGGTAAAATACCGGTAAATTACCGGCTCGTTTTTCATTAAGAATTTGTGAGAATTGTTTTAAATAAGTGTTTTAATTTAAAGATTAACTAAAAAATGTGTTCAAATTTATAACTTTAAATATTAAACACTAAATTATCATTTTAAATCACCAAAATTGTTAAAAATGTGATAGAACTTATATAAACTAAAAAACCGCTGCCAAGTGGTACATTTTTATAATTTTAATGTTCATTTCATGAACACTTTGCTTCCTCATAGAAATAATAATAATTGAAATATAAGAATTAATTGTTATAAAAGAGTTAAAAATCATTAAATCTTGGTCCAAAAAATATGTTTTTATATATTCTATAAGATGGTTATAATAGTTTAATAATTACACATAAACAAGAATGTTGACAAAATTATATTTTCCACAATTTTTGATTTTTCAAATACCAATAATTCGATAATTTCTGACCGAATCAGGTTCAAAAATAGGTCAATCGATGCCTTTTTTAATGCTCTGCAAGTTGTTTAAAGTTTCTTTTATATTTTTCAACAAAATTTTCAAAAAAGTGTTATTTTCGAAAAATTTAGATTTTTAAAATTTTAATATCTCTGGTTAATATGGACGAAAAATGTTCAATTAGGGCTCAAAAGATGCGTGTGAAAAAACTCTACAAAACTAAAGAAAAAGATTTATAAGTGTCCTAACATTTTTTTAAGTTATGTCCAAAAAAACGTTTTTTTACTAAATGAAAAATGCAAAAAAAATAGTTATACTTCATGAATCGGGCAGAAAATACTCTCATTTTATGTCCACGGGGAGACCTACAATTTAAAAAAAATTGAGGCCTTTAGCTCTCTCTCGTTCTGAGATATTGAGGCAAATGTAATGTTAGTACACACACACACACACACACATCGGGACAAATTTTCAAAATCCGTTTTTTGGACTTCGGAGGTCAAAATATGTCGAAATTTTTTTAAATTTATTTAGAACATTTATACGGGCAGTGCCCATTCGTACATAAAGTACTAAAAGATTAGGTATAACGAAAAAAAATTTATAAATATGTCAAAAAATCACAATCGAAAATTTTGGTAATACAATCCTTCCTCTATGAGAAAGCAATTAGAATTTTTTAGTGAGAACGAAAAAAAAATTGTTGAAAAAACGTCCAAATTATTAGACTAGAAATTCTGAATGGCTTTGTGAATGAAATTTAAATTTTTAACAAAATATTTCATTCAAATAATTATTATATTATAATAATCGACATAATCTGTCCTCACCTGAAGTTAGTGTTGTTTTATAGTTCGAATGGTTATGTCGAAAGTTTGACAGTTAATTTGTAAATAATAAAATAAGTGGCCCGGCAAGAAGGCTGGAATTGGATGGATTTAAAGTTATCTCACGTTCGTACATGGAGGTGAAAAATTTTAATTCTTTTTAATACCTGATTTTTCCACTTTTTCTAGTTTCACGGAGTAGGATAAATCGCCAACAAAGTGAATTCCACTTAATTCTAAAATTTAAAAGCTATTATCAGTCGTAAATTTGTTTTCTGTTAAAAAGAATAGAATAGAATTAAGAATTTCAGTAATTTTTTATTTAATTTAATTAAATTAATTTCTTTAAATTTTAAAATAAATAAGACATAAAAAATAAAATAAATAAAAAATTAATTATGGAAATAGGTTAATAACAAATATAATAATAACAAACACTTTCTAGGCAAACAAAAAATTAACCAACCAAAATGGTTACTGGAAAAAACGATGAAAAGAGAAAAGAGATAAATGGTTTTGTTCAAGCTTCAAGGTGATTTCAGTCAGATTTGTAACAAGTTGTAATGTGCATGGAAAGAAAATTATATTAATTTTTGTAAAAGTGCTTCTCAATTTAGGGAAAAAATGCGACAAGGCGAAATTTTGGTATCAAAAATACTAAACAGTGAAAGGAATAATATGAAATTTAGTATAATAATATCAAATATCAAGAATTTTAATCTAACTTTACTAAATTTCAAATTATTTCTTTCACTGTTTAGTATTTTTGATACCAAAATTTCGGTTTGGTGCACTTTTTTCCTAAACTGTAATAGTTATTTTCGTAACAAGGGCGCAAAATAGGTGATTTCGCCAAAGTCGTAATCACCTTTGCGCCCATGATGCGAACATAATTTTTTGTCCTAACTGCATGGAAAGTATGGCATTGAGGGCACGCACGATTAAACGCTCATATTAGTTAAAAATTAAGCTCTATATAAACATTATATCGAATGAAGTCTATAAGGGAGCGTTCATAAACTACGTAGACCTATTTTGGTCATTTCTTGACCCCCCCCTCCCCCTGCGTAGACTAACGTAGACTTTTGCTGAACCCCCCCCTCCACCCCGTGTGTTACGTAGTTTTTTTTCAAACTGCATATTTAACTATATTCGCATTAAAAACAATTAAAAATTAAATTAAAAACAATGTCAAATATTCTGCATAAAATATTTTATTCTTGGCATATAGCAACATTTAACAATGGCGACGGGTAGTGAGTTTGCAAAATTAATTTTAGTTTATATGTATTAACTACGTAGTAAGAGTCTATCTCCCCCCTCCCCCCACGTAGACTAGCGTAGACTTTTGCCGACCCCCCCTCCTTCTAAGCATGCTACGTAGTTTATGAACGCTCCCTTAATGATAGAAGTTTTAAAATAGAAATAAAAAAATAATGTATTCTGGAAACATAGTATTTATTTAGAACGTAGTAATTAATAATTAAACAAAACTGAAACAAGAACTTTTAAAATTGACAATTTTGATAAACGAAATGGGAACAAAACCAAATGTCTCATAATTTTTTTTAGAGAAAATAAAAAAAAATTGCAAATTTTTAAAGGTAAAATAAAACTAGTTGAAAATATTTGCAGTTCTATAGTCAACTTAAAAAGAAAGTCGAAAATGTCGCATTTTAATGAAGAAAATCGAATAATTAACAAGCGGGCGCAAAATACTTTTCCGCCCGCTCGGAGGTAGGGGAAGCGGGCGGAAAATACTTTACCGCCCGCTTCCCCCACTCCCGGGCGTAATGTGTTACTTTGCGCCCGCCTTAAGTGCCCGAAATGACATACTTTCCGTGCAGGTAGGACAAAAAAACTTTTACAAAATATATATATGTGTTTTCATAAATTTTTTAATATAAAATTTATGAAAACTCAAATTTTTTTTGGTTTATATTTTGAAAGACGATAAAATTTTGAAAAGAATAAGAGCTCACAGAAGTCATTTGGCAAATATTTTTTCAAGATATTCTTAAAAAATCGTCATTTTCAATGTTTTACAAAAATTTGAATAACTTCTAAAATAATGAACGCTTTTTAATAATCCTAGGCTTATTTTAAAGGTAATTTTCTACGGAATAAGAATTACTTATCACTGTTAGAAATATCTATGTGAATTTTCAATAACATGTAAGTGAAGTCCATATCAATCCGTGTCATTGAATTTTTAGTTGAATATTCAATAGCAACTGTGATTGAAAATTCAATAACATGGAACTGAAAATTCAATAACATGGAATTGAACATTCAATAACATGGAATTGAAAGTTCAATAATATAGAATTGAAAATTCAATAATACCTATAGAATTGAAAATTCAATAACATAAAATTGAAAATTAAGTAAGTTTGACCAGTATTGTGTAAAGGTACATACACTGTAAAAATTTTTTTAGAGAAAATTCACAAAAATTTCTTCTTTTCTGTGAATTTTACAATTAATGATGAATATTTACCAAGATTGAAGAAAATAATTGTAGTTTATAGAGATTCGTTTTATTTCACAAAATATGTTTGATTACAAAACTATTTAACAAAATATTTTTCACAAACCATAACAAACAATTATGAAGAACAATAATAAAATAGTATCAATATTATATTAATCATAACCCACACTAACAATAAAATTACTTATCCCTAGAAATTGAAATTCGTCTAAATTAACTGATGTACACAAGTAGATTAAAAATTCACTATTGCTGTTCAATAAATAATAATAAAATATAATATTATAATATATTTATTTTGAATTAAATTTTAAACACTCATTTTTTATTTAAAACACTGTAAAAACAAGAAGAGTTTCACGCGCGGATGTATAGTTCCTATGGCAAATGCTGTAAAGCAACTGACGCTAAAAGAACCTTTTGTCAAAAACTTCTAAGAAATTGTAGAAATTTTCCAAACCAGATGTGACAAACATTTCAAAAAAAAAATTTTAAATAACAGTATTGAATTTTCAATAACAGTAATGAATTTTCAATAACAGTATTGAATTTTCAATAACAGTATCGAATTTTCAATAACTGTGTCTGTATTTTTCAATTACAAACCAATGGATTTTCATTTTTTCAATAACAGTAATGAATTTTCAATAACTGCGTTTGTATTTTCAATTACAAACCAATTAATATTCACTTCAAGTTCTTTAATTTTCAATTCAAGCTGAATTGAATTCAAATTCAATAACTTATATGTAATTGAAAAGTTGTTGAATTTTCAATTCTTTTCTAACAGGTAATTTTTTTCTTGGAATAAGCCTGACTAGTAACGCAGAAATTGATTTCACCGATTTAGTGAAAAATGTATTTTGAAAACGTACTTTTACAAAAGTATGTAAATGTAACATTTGTTAATGGTATTATAAAATATTGTAAAATTACCATGAAAAGGAGTTTAATTTTAAAATTTAGTATAGGTGACATTATTTTTAAGAAGTATTAAATGTTTTATTTAATGAAAGGTGTATTTTTTTATAAAAAAAGAAATATTTAAGAACAATAATTTTTATTAAAATAACGTATTTTACACAAAAATTCTTTTGCAATAAAGTTTTTGAGCTGAAGGCAATATCGATATATGTAAATCTTTTTACATTAAATACAGTGGAACCTCGATTATCCGAATATTGAGTTTAGGAAAAAGTTGTCAAAAAATGAAAGTTTTAGTTTTCTTTCGACTTTTAAGAAATGTAAACAAAAAAATTTTTTTTAAATTTTTTAATAAAAAAAAATTTTTTATAAACAAATTAATTTCTTTTAACTTTGGGCCGGATTTTTTTTTATTTTTTTGTACCTTATAATATAGAGAAGATTTTCCAAAAAGTCCCGAAATGGGCCTGATGTGTTAAATGAGTTTTAAAATATTTTCAAAAATCACTTGCAAGCATCACAGTGGGAGTTTTTTACAATTAACTTTCTAAAACTGTCTACAAGGTACAATTTTTAATATATTTGAGTGTTCTTTATTTTAAATGAAAGGGTCTACGCTGTAAACAGTTTTAAAAAGTGAAATGTAAAAAAAATCCCACTGTGATGCTTGCAAGTGATTTTTGAAAATATTTTAAAACTCATTTAACACATCAGGCCCATTTCGGGACTTTTTGGAAAATCTTCTCTATATTATAAGGAACAAAAAAATAAAAAAAAAAATCCGGCCCAAAGTTAAAAAAATTAATTTGTTTAGAAAAAAAATTTTTTTTAATAAAAAATTTAAAAAAAAAATTTTTTTGTTTACTTTTCTTAAAAGTTGAAAGAAAACTAAAACTTTCATTCTTTGACAACTTTTTCCTAAATTCAATATTTTCGGACTTATAAGCTACTGAATATAGGTCTACAATTAAAAGTCCAAATTTTCGAAAATTCATAACTCGAAAATTTGGACAATTAAACATAAATAAAAAAATATGTATCTGTTTTTTTCGATACAGAATAGAAAAAAATATTTTTGTGGCCGATTTTAAGAGGTCGACTTAAATCTCATGTGGAATTGCCCATATATAAAATCACAGTCGTACATAACAATTTAAAATTTTACTTGAACTCAAACATAAGTGACATCTAAAACGTTTTTCATCACTTATAAGTAGACATTTTACACAGAAAATTATTCTAATTACAAAACAGTGCAAAATATTTTGAAAATACAAGTTAAAAAAAATTTACATAAAAAAATATTTTCTCTTCTATGTCATTTATTATAAATATTCTAAACTTTACTGAAGTAAATCTTCTTTAAACAATGTTTATTATAAAAAATCGAAAGAGAAAATATTTTTTAACAAGAAAACAATAAACTTTTTTGTTTAGAAATTCTTTTCCAACTACTTATAAAAGAACTGTGTAAAATATCGCATTAAACAAAAATTATAAAACTTTAAATGGACGAATTTTTTCTCTTCTAGACCTTTTATCATTAATGTTTCGAAACTTAATTAAATGACTTTAAAAATTTTTCTGAATATCACACACTTTTTCTCATTAAACATTTTGATTTAAGGCAAACTTTTTAGTCACTTTACAATGCTTATTATAAAAAATCGAAAAAAGAGAAAATATTTTTTAACAAGAAAACAATAAACTTTTTTGTTTACAAATTCTTTTCAAACTAAAAGTACTGCAAAATATCATCAAATAAAAATTATAAAACTTTCAATGGACGAATTTTTTCTCTTCTAGACCTTTCATCATTAATGTTTCGAAACTTAATTCAATGACTTAAAAATTTTTTCTGAATATCATACACTTTTTCTCATTAAACATTATGATTTAAGGCAAACTTTTTAGTCACTTTACAACGCTTAATATAAAAAATCGAAAGAAGAGAAAATATTTTTTAACAAGAAAACAATAAACTTTTTTGATTACAAATTCTTTTCCAACTACTTATAAAAGAACTGTGTAAAAAATCATTAAACAAAAATTATAAAACTTTAAAATGGACTATTTTTTCTCTTCTAGACCTTTTATAATTAATGTTTCGAAACTTAATTAAATGACTTAAAATTTTTTTTGAATATCACACACTTTTTCTCATTAAACATTTTGATTTATGGCAAACTTTTTAGTCACTTTACATTGCTTATTATAAAGAATCGAAAAAAGAGAAAATATTTTTTAACAAGAAAACAATAAACTTTTTTGTTTACAAATTCTTTTCAAACCAAAAGTAGGTACTGCAAAATATCATTAAATAAAAATTATAAAACTTTGAATGAGCGAATTTTTTCTCTTCTAGACCTTTCATCATTAATGTTTCGAAACTTAATTAAATGACTTAAAAATTTTTTCTGAATATCATACACTTTTTTTCATTAAACATTTTGATTTATGGCAAACTTTTTAGTCACTTTACAATGCTTATTACAAAAAATCGAAAAAAGAGAAAATATTTTTTAACAAGAAAACAATAAACTTTTTTAGTCAAAGATGTATTTTGTGTCAATTTTATTCGTCTGATCGTAAATAATAATAATAATATAAAAATGAGCTTTCGCTCCGCGACGCAGAGCCTCCTCAGATAATAAATCTGCGAAAAAAGGAAAAAGATTGTAAAATCCTCCCTTCACAAAAATATGCGAATCTTATAAGAGTTAACCTCAAAAACTTACCAAAACACGAGTAAAAAACAGATATTGTACATAATCATAAAAAAACTCTCCTCCAACGAAAAACATGAGTGACCGCCAACGACAAAAACTATTACAAATTAAACAAACGAAACATAACAATAAAAAAAAAAAAAAAAAAATGTGAACGTGACCATCAAAAATCAGCGCTTGTTAAACACTCCCATGAGAATGACCATCTTTTTCAATTTAAAAACGTTAAAATTTTAAAAACAGAGAGGAGCTACACCCGTAGAACTTTCAAAGAAATGTTCCAAATAGTAAAAAATACCAATTCAGTAAATTTGAGAACTGATACCAAGTCACTCAATGACATTTATAGAAATGTAATTTTAAATACAAACAAATTATAAAATTTTCCAACCAAATGTAATTTTTTTAAAAAATCTTTTTTTGAATCTTCTCGTGAGAGTGTAACGCACCCTATATTCCGTGCGTAAAGGTTGCATGAATGAAATCTGTTTTACCAACCAAACACATGCACTATATTCGCGTTTTTAAAAAAAGTTTGTAAAGAAAATCATCTGCCAACATGTGACTTAAAAAGATGACCCAGTGGGCACCGGGACATCTAAAAGACGTCTTTAGGACGTCCTATTTTGTCCGTGGACATTTTGGGACAACGTTGTTCTTGTCCGAGAGTCATCATAAAGACAACAAAAAGACTTCTTTAAGATGTTCTATGTCTGCCATTTTTATGTCTTGGGGACATAAAAAAGGAAAAAAAAAGTCCTCAAAAGGACCACATTTTCCATCAGGAACTTCGCAAATTTTCTATTACAAGTAGTTTAATATCTTTAATAATTTCAGGCAATAAATATTTAGAATGGAATTACAAAAGTTTTATGTCAATCCACTGTTAGATAAATTTATATATTTTTAAAAATTAAAAAAAATTGTATGAAATATCAAACATGATAAATTTTCATTTCTAGATAATTGAAATAAAACGCTATTTATATAACGGAAAAATAAAGGCAAAATATAAGGCAATGCAAACATTATTAACCCATGTCTGACAAAGAATATATATTAGAGCATGGTAAATCAAAATCTTTTATTACACCAGTTAATTTTTAATTGTTATTAAAATTGAGAATTTACAGTAGAGGAGTTTTCCATTTTCGTCGTATATTTACACCACGAGAAATTTTTTTTATAAGTGACTATTGCTCATTTTATTATTTCAAATATATATTATTTATTATTCCAATAATATTTTATTGGAAAATTATAATATTAATGTAATGCTATCGTGATATTCTCGGTAATATCATTAGGCGGACATTTTAATATGACTGTAATATTACGTGCAAAATGGATTGCAATATTGATCAGAATAACAATTTTCGTATAATTACAGAGACTAAAAGGGTTTAAGAAAAATGCTTTTTGCTTTATTACCGACAATTTATTTGGAAAACCTTTTATTTAGGATGAAGAAGCTTAACTGAAAAATTGCAATGTATAATGTCCAATTGACGTCCTCGGGACGTCCTAGGGACGTCTTTTGGACATAGAACTTAGAAATTTTTCCTCCGAGAAATGAGATTCCAGTTTTAACTTTTAATAAAAATGACAAACTCTATATAATTACAGAGACTAAAACGGTTTTCGAAAAAAGCTTTTTATTACCAATTTTTTTATTTGGAAAACCTTTTACTTAAGATGAAGAAGCGTAACTGAAAAATTGCAATGTATAATGTCCAATTGACGTCCTCGGGACGTCCTAGGGACGTCTTTTGGACATAGAACTTAGAAATTTTTCCTCCGAGAAATGAGATTCCATTTTAACAAAAATGAAAAATTCTACACAATTACAGATACTAGAAATATTTATAAAAAAGCCTTTTTGTTTTATGTTGTTGAGCTGAATAAAAATCGGAGATAATTACATAGACTAAAAATGTTTCAGGGTTGCCACAGAACATGGATTTTATAATTCCATGACTTTTCCAGGTTTTCCAGGACACTTTTAAAAAAATTCCAGACCCAAAAATAAAATTGTTTTGATAAATTTGTATCTTATTTTATGCCAAAAAAAATATAAAATCCTTTAAGTAAATTATTAATAACATAAGTTATTAATTTTTAATTTTATAAATAATTAAAATTTAAGTAATGAATAAATAAATAATTAATAATTTTAGCTGTAATAAAGATTTTATTCTAAAAATTATAAACAATAACGTACAATATTTTGCTTCTAAGGTACCATTTTACCTATTTTACAGTAGATAAAAAAATAATATATACAGAAAAATAATAGGAATTTAAAAATTTAGTTTTGCTTAGAATTTTTCACAATGAAACGAGTATTTTAACATTTTAAAAACATTTTTGGTTTTTCTAATTCTAATTCTACATTGATTTAAATAATGTAAGCTCTAAATTTAAAGTTAAAATGTTGTACAATATGAACTTGAAAACTTGAGATTTTTAATATTCAAATTGAAAAAATTGAATTTTCTGAATAAGACTTTATAAAATTTCCTGACAATTCCAGGTCTAAAAAAAATTTTAAAAACCTTTTATTTAGGATAAAGAGACTACCCGTTTAGAAAAATGGTGAGGGCCCCCGGCGGGGTCCTCTTGCCATAAGGAATCCGTAGGGGCTATGCTACGGGACCTACTTGAAAAATATTGCTTTATTGTAGGTGACTTGCTGACTTGCTTTTGATAATTCAATAAATTATTTATTGACACTAATACACCATGACAAATAATTAAATAGTTTAATAATAATAATAACAACGTTAATAATAAAATAATAGACCATAAATATTCATAAATTAATAATAATGGATTTATTCTATCACTCAGTCGTATTAAATAGTAAGAATTTGATGTAATCGATCACACTGAGTCAAGGAAGTTAAAAATTAAAAAACTCTCTTTTTACGTTTCGATAGCGCTGCCGTCCTCATCAGAAACTACAATTTATTAAAAAAGTTAAAAATTATTACAAAATTTTGTACATTATTAATTAATTTAAATCTATAGTAATAGAAAATTACCAGAAAAAAGAATATATTTACGCGTTCACATTATTGAAATAACGTCCTACACGCTATAAGCGAAATGTGACACTGAGCAAACAAAATATTAAGAAGTAGACATATACAAGAAAAGAATCGACGATGAAGGGTCAACGACATTTCAGTAAACAGAGAAATTAGGTAATAAGAGAAATGTCAGAGCATCAAAATATGACAAGATTACGAGTATTTATTTTCATTGAGAAAGTGTGTATAATAATTATTAAGATTTTGTATGTCATCCCTTTTATTAATCGGGTTAATTTGTAAATTAATATAAATCATTTCTGATATTAAACGTTTTTTAAGATTAATTGTCATGATTGCTCTGCCTCATATGTTGGACAGTCAAAAAGAATGGTTGGCGTCCGAATTAATGAACATAAAAATTCTAAAGATAATATAGTTGCACATCATTGTGATTCTTTAAAACACAGATTTGATTTTGTTAATTTTGCAATTCTTGACAGAGAGGATAATTACAAAAAACGTTTAATATCAGAAATGATTTATATTAATTTACAAATTAACCCGATTAATAAAAGGGATGACATACAAAATCTTAATAATTATTATACACACTTTCTCAATGAAAATAAATACTCGTAATCTTGTCATATTTTGATGCTCTGACATTTCTCTTATTACCTAATTTCTCTGTTTACTGAAATGTCGTTGACCCTTCATCGTCGATTCTTTTCTTGTATATGTCTACTTCTTAATATTTTGTTTGCTCAGTGTCACATTTCGCTTATAGCGTGTAGGACGTTATTTCAATAATGTGAACGCGTAAATATATTCTTTTTTCTGGTAATTTTCTATTACTATAGATTTAAATTAATTAATAATGTACAAAATTTTGTAATAATTTTTAACTTTTTTAATAAATTGTAGTTTCTGATGAGGACGGCAGCGCTGTCGAAACGTAAAAAGAGAGTTTTTTAATTTTTAACTTCCTTGACTCAGTGTGATCGATTACATCAAATTCTTACTATTCATAAATTAATATTTTTATTATTTAAAAATAAAAATGTCAAAACATTTGTGTTAAAAACGCGTTTTTCATAGTTTAGAATCATAATAAACTTTAATTTTTTATTTAAAAAAAATTTTTTTTTTGGACGTAGAAATTTTTTTTAGTCAATTATATGGGCAATCTATGCGGGCCCCTCGCGAGGGCCCTCATGGATTTGCCCTCATGTGAGTTCAATATTTCCAAAAAAGTAACATTAAATATTTGTTAAAAACGCGATTTTCATTGTTTAAAATCATTATAATCATTAATTTTTGTTATGTAAAAAAATATTTTTTGTTAGAACTTAGAAATTTTTGCTAATTAATGTTGTGGTCAATCTATGCGGGCCCCTCGTGTGGGCCCGCATTGTAAACATAATTTGTTAGTGTAAAAAAAAG
Source organism: Leptopilina heterotoma (assembly GCF_015476425.1). Lineage (NCBI taxonomy): Eukaryota > Metazoa > Arthropoda > Insecta > Hymenoptera > Figitidae > Leptopilina > Leptopilina heterotoma. Next base: position 2,515,393 of record NW_025110849.1, read on the forward strand.
TTCGTTGTTTGGACTTAGAAAAATTGTTGAGCAGGGCATTCATAGTGGCTACGAGCAGGGGCCCTGCTGGTGCCCTCGTAAATTTCCATAACTTTGTGATAGAATTTCCGGAAAAATGTCACTCAATGTTTATTTCAGTTGCTTTGAAATGTAATTTAATGCATTCTGATCTAAAGTTTTTTAATAAAAAAAATATTTTTTTGAAACTTAGATAAATTTTTGAGCAGGGCAGCCGTAAGGGCAAAGAGCGGGGCCCTAAGAAATTGATGTATATAATGTCCAATTGACGTCTTCGGGACGTCTTTAAGACGTCTTTTGGACATAAAACTTTGAAATTTTTCCTACGAGAAAAAAGTTGGCAACTTTTTCAAGATCAAGATCAACAACTTTCAAGATAATATCAGTTTCCACATACAGTATCCCCAAACCAGGATGTTTAGTGAATTATGTTTTTTAAATTTCCGAATTTTTTAAATGCAGTCAAACCTGGATTATTCGAACTAATTTATAGGCATGATTTGGTTCGGACGATATAAATTGCAATTATTTTCGTTTAAAGTTAATTTAGCTTTAATAAAACAATTTTAGTAACTTCTATTTTTGCAATTTGTTTGAACTTTAAAAATAATAAATATTAAAAATTGTAACATAGCCTTAAAAAACTGTCATTTTAAATGAGCATGTATTCTATTTGTTTTCGTGAGTTATGTGTTTTATAAACGCTATCGCGAATAATGTTTTCATTTAAGAGCCATCGATTTGTCTTCTTTTAAGTAATTACATTAAAAGTCACTGAATAATCACTAAAACTTCTTTGTTTTTATAAGATTTTTGTACCAATAGATGTAAAATTTAAAAGTTTTTGCTTAATATGACGAAAAAGTTCGGACAAATTGATTTACAGTTTGGATAATGAAGAGTTCAAATAATCGAGGTTCCACTGTAATAAGTTAAAAAGAATATGGGTTTAAATTTCAGGGACATTTTATTTATTAAAATAGTATTTCTCTTACTACAAAATTTTGATTTTTTTTATTAAGATCAAAATAAAACGCAATTAAAGCTGTTTAGTCTAGTTAATAAGCACGTCCAACTTTTGAAATGTTTCGTTTAATTCGATCTCCAGTCCTCTTGAAACAATCCGCAATAACTCCTTCAATCGCAGTTTCCGTGGTTGTTGGAAAACTTTTCAGAATTTCTCCTACAAAAGAAAATTGGTTGAATTAAAGAAACAATATAACTTAACTGTGTAGCAATGTATTTATTTGGTTGATTCAACTAGAATTTCGTTGTTTGCAATAAATTTTTTTTCTGAGTGTAGGGGAGACTGAGGTAAACCAGACCACTTTTTTTCAGATCGGTAAAAATCTAGGAAATTATTCTCTAAATCCAAGTTAATTTATATCATTTGAAAGCTTATGATTTCTACTAAGAAAATAAAAAAGAATTTTTTAATTGATCTTTTTTAGTTTTACTTAAAGAAACTTTTTAACACAAATCTACCAAATTTTGAAATCTCAATTTTCCAGAGTAAATTAGGTACTTCAAGTTGGGTGGGGGAAATCCAATATAGCTGACATCAGCTGATTTACCGGAGGACAAACAATGCATTGAAGTCAATGGGACAAATTAGTTTTTAACCATAACTTTTAAAAAATTCATTTTTGAACTTTGTGTAATGGAAAATTATTCTTTATTTATCGAAAGCTATTTTTTAAAACAATAAAATTTAATTTTTTGGTTTTATTGTTTTAAAAAATATCTTTCGATAAATATTACTTGATTGGGATTTAAGATGTTTCTACACTACCAACATTTATAAATATTAGAGGTAATATAGATAGTAATATAATATAATATTACATTACTGTAGCAATACATCATAATGACACTTACAGCAAACACATCCCTGATGACAAATTTGATCCGCCTTGAATTCTCTGAAATATATATATATATATATATATATATATATATATATAAATATATACAAATATAAAATTGAAAACGTGCATTTGTATATAGGGCAAATTTTCTTAAGTGTACTAAGCTCAAAAGTAAAAGTTGGTAAATCGGACTAATATTTCCACAATCTTTAGTATTACTAGTAACTACTTAAACCACTAAATATAATAGAATTTTCTTTGAAAATTTTTGTCCAATTTGATCAAGACAATTTTCAAAAAATTAAAATCATATCAGAGTGTCTACTGAAAATATGACTTAAAATTCCAGGACATTTATATGTGTAACAGGGTTTCCACAAGTCAGGGAAGTCAAGGAATTCAGGGAAAAGTCAGGAATTTTTATTAAAAGTACTAAAAAAAATTTAATTTATATAATTTATAGAAAAATTATTAATTTTGGTGTCTTTTGTTTGCCTTATAAACTATAAACTTGCCAAGAATTCTAATACAAACCTTTCAATTCTTTCTATATTTGACAATAATTTCTTTTTAAATAACTTTTAAATAACTTCGCATGAATTCAATTAGGTTTAAAAGTTTTTTAAAATTCTCTTCAAAATTTCTATTATCTTTATAAATAATAAAATTCTTCTCCAAAATTCAATTATTTTCAAAAAATTTAATAAAATTCTTGGCAAAATTTCAATTATTTTCAAAATTATTCCTCATTTCAATTATTTTTGAGATCCATTTAAATAAAATTTTCCAAAAGAATTCTATTATTTAAACAAAATTTTAATAAAAATTTAACAGGAATTCAATTACTTAGGTACTAATTTCTTTTATAAATTTCTTCGTATCAATTTAATTATTTAAAATCTTTTAAGGGGCCAGTCTGGGTCTTTTGCACGTATTTTGAAGAATTTTTTTTTTCATAGTGAAATTTATTTAAACATTTTTGAATTTTTACATATTACAGATATATTAAACTAAATAAAAAAAATTTATTTTTATATTTTTTGTTGTTAACCCTCTGCCTACTCAAGTGACCGTTATCGACAAAAAACGACAATTCGGTCGCCTGGTGGGGACTATGGGAATTACATTTAAAAGCGCTAGAGTGGGGATAACTCAGCGTAGGCAGAGGGTTAATAGCGAAGAAATGGCCAACTGTAAAAAAAAATCTCGAAAATCTGGTTAACATGATATCTTCAGTCAGAACAGACGGAATCAAAAAATTCAAACGGTTTATTAAAATGTATGTAAATGGTTACAGCCTGAACTAAAATCATAATTTTTAAATAATTTTTAACCTATTTTTTAAACAATTTTAGTTGCAAAAGAAGCGTTGAAAAAGTAGAAAGTCCGCCATTTTGTTATTTTTCAATGCAAATTTTTTATTTTAGTTCCAGCTGTAAACATTTACCTATATTTTAATAATCCGTTTGAATTTTTTGATTCTGTTTGTTCTGACTGAAGATATCATGTCAACCAGATTTTTCAGATTTTTTTTACAGTCTCCATTTCTTCGCTATTAACAACAAAAAATACATAAAGAAAAATTTTATTTTTATTTTAATATACGTGTAATAATATGTAAAAATTTAGAAATGTTTAAATGAATTTCACTATAAAAAAATTCTTCAAAATACGTGCAAAAGACCCAGACTGCACCCTTCATGAAATTTTTGAAAAAATTTAAATAGGGTAAGTGTACCAATTGCCGAGGGTGTTCCATTTGTCGATGTTACCATGGTAATAACCAAAAAATATTGTCTAAAATGTCTCATTTGTTTGTTTATATAATATTAATATATTTTTTTTACATTTATAACGCATAAAAAAATTAATATTTATTACTTTTTTCATTTTCAATGTGCTACACTGTTTAAATAAAATTCAAAGTTTGTTTACTCAACAACAGGAACCATCCTCGACAATTGGTACGTTTACCCTATATAAAGAAAAATTGAAAAAATAGTCTCAGAAATTCAAATATTTCAAAAAATTTAAATAAAAATCTTTTAAGGGTGTTCGAACAAGAAAAACCTTTAAAAATGGCTGCCAGAACTTATGCTTCATCTGAAATGGATTATTATCACAATTGAGACATTTATCACAATTTTTAAAAAATTAGCCGGAATCTTGAATGGTTGTACTTTCATTTTCTTCTAATAAATTAAACATTTATACATAAATAGAATGATAGGAAGTAAACTAGAACCACACAAGCGAAATATAAACAAATTAGTGCTATTAAAAAATATCTTCAGAGGGCATCACCCACCAGGTACATAGAAATCTCTTAGTTTACTTCCTATTGTTGCATATATGTTAAACAATCTTCAATTTCTTAGACTCAAATTAAAGCAAAAATTTTCAAAATTCCGGCTGATTCTTTTCAAATTACTATCAATGTGTCAATTACGATAAACATTCGTATCAAAAAAAGTATAACTTCTGACCGCCATTTTTAAATACCTTTCTTGATCGAACACCCTTAATAATTCTATTAATTAAATAAAAGTTGACGAAATTCTTTACAAGATTTAGTTCATTAAATTGCAATTTTAACAAAATTTTCTTATATAATTCAATTATTTACAAAACATTTCACCTTAAGAATTAAATTATTTTCACAAAATTACATTTTTAAGGAAATTCAATTATTTAAAGAAATTTGAATAAAATCCTTCGCCAGAAATCAATTATTTTTTTTCTTGAGAATTCAATTATTTTTAAAAATTTTGATAAAATGCTCTATAAATTTGAAAAATTACAATAAAATCGGCCATAGAATATCACTATTTTCGTAAAAAACAACATTTTTCTATAAATACAATTATTGTCAAAAATTTTTGTAAAACTCTTCGAAACAATTCAATTATTTAAGATATTTTAATAAAATTCTTCCCAAGAATTCAATTTTTTTTAAAATAAACATTTTCACAGGAATTAAATAATTTAAAAAATTTTTTTTAATTTTGTATTAAATTTTAACTATTTTTAAAGAGTTTTTAAAAATTCTGAAAAATTCAATTATTTAAAAAAATTTGAGTAAAATTCTTCACAAGAAATTAATTATTTTCATAAATAATATTTTTATCTGAAATTCAATTATTTTTACAAATAAAATTCTTCACAGGAATTCAAATAATTCTTAATAAAGATTTTTTATAATTTTATAAAATTCGCTGAAAAAATTCAATTGCTATTAAAAATTTTGATGAAATTCTTCATAAAAATTCAATTTTGTAAAACATGTAATTACTGAATAAATTATTTATTTTTGTATTTTAGTAATTGAATTCTGAAGAAATTTTCTAATAAAAATTTATTCAAAAATGAATTTCTCTTAAAATTTTAAATTATAATTGAATATTAAAAACATTATAGCGTGAATTTTTAGAATTAATTTAATTTTAAAAATAATTTAATTTAAAATCTTTGAAAATTTGAATTTTTAGTTACAATATTCTTATGAAATAAAATAATGATTTTATTACTTTGTTATCTTAAATTTATTATAATATTCTCGTAAGTTAGGTATTGAATTTGAGAATATAAATTCCTAAAGAAAAATAATAATGATTAAATATTTATTTTAAAAAAGAAGTTATTAATGTTCTTCAGGGTCAGGAAAAACCTGAAAATTTTGTCTGGAAATCAGGGAAAAATAAAATTAAAATTTTGTGGCAACCATGTGTAATATTATTTCATATTACGATTTTAAAATAATTTAAATTAACCTATACTTAAACAAAAATATTTATTTTATTATAAAAAAAGTTAAAAATGAATATTGTATAGATACCAGTTTCTTTAATCAAATGACAAATTGAAATTATTTTTTGATGGCTCAAAAAAATTATTTTTTTAAAATTGAGTAAAATTTTTAATCCAGGACATTTAAGGACATTTATTCAAATTCCAGGACATTTCCAGGTATTCCAGGACTTCAAGGATCAGTAGACACCCTGCATTGTATGCACTTTAAAAATTTTCAAATTTTTACCAAATTGTTTAATTACTTTTTATTTATTTAAATATTTCAGAAATATGAAGATATTTTGTTTGTTAAAAGTATAGACTAGAAAAAAGAAGAAAAAACAAGTTCTTTCTGAAACGGGTGTCTACATAGAAATTTTTCCTCCGAGAAATAAAATTCCAGTTTTAACTTTTAACGAAAATGATAAACTCATATATAATTGCAGAGACTAAAATTGTTTTCGAAAAAAGCTTTTTATTACCAATTTTTTTATTTGAAAAACCTTTTATTTAAGATGAAAAATATTAACTGAAAAATTACAATGTATAATGTCCAATTGACGTCCTCGGGACGTCCTAGGGACGTCTTTTGGACATAGAACTTAGAAATTTTTCCTCCGAGAAATGAGATTCCAGTTTTAACTTTTAATAAAAATGACAAACTCTATATAATTACAGAGACTAAAACGGTTTTCGAAAAAAGCTTTTTATTACCAATTTTTTTATTTGGAAAACCTTTTACTTAAGATGAAGAAGCGTAACTGAAAAATTGCAATGTATAATGTCCAATTGACGTCCTAGGGACGTCTTTTGGACATAGAACTTAGAAATTTTTCCTCCGAGAAATAAGATTCCCGTTTTAACTTTTAACGAAAATGATAAACTCATATATAATTTCAGAGACTAAAACGGTTTTCGAAAAAAGCTTTTTATTACCAATTTTTTTATTTGAAAAACCTTTTATTTAAGATGAAAAAGATTAACTGAAAAATTACAATGTATAATGTCCAATTGACGTCCTCGGGACGTCCTAGGGACGTCTTTTGGACATAGAACTTAGAAATTTTTCCTCCGAGAAATAAGATTCCAGTTTTAATTTTTAACGAAAATGATAAACTCGATATTATTACAGAGAATAAAAGCGATTACGTAAAAAGCTTTTTGCTTTATTACAAACTTTGTATTGGAAATTTTTATGATATTTTGAATTTCGAAAAACTTTAAACCGTTTGAACTACCAACTACAAAAATATGTACTTAACAAAGCAAGAAACTACATTATAAATATTTTTGTTCGAAAAAGTGGACCATCTATTTTAAAACGAGTATAATAAATAATAAAATAAACCAATTATTGCTTATTAAATTTAGGACTTAAATTAAACGACATTGAATAAAACATTGAACAAAGAAACATAGTAATTGGGGTACAATAAATCATGCACAAAAAAGTATAAATGATAGAGATATGAAAGCAGAACAATTACCTGCGATAGTGTTTTCAGAATTTGCCTCTCTTAATCCCTCGTTAGGATTACCAACAGCAATTGGACTGCTCTCTCTGGAACTATCAATTGGACTGCCCTCCCTGAAAGTGTCACTGAAGCTGTTCTCCCGGAAGCTGCTATTTCGATTGCTTCCCTTAATTAGGTCGACTGGACTGCTCTTCACGACTGTCGTTTGGGATGTCCCTCTAGCTCGACTAGCATGGCTGGTCTTCCTTAAGCTGCTACTTGGATTGGCTCCCCCATTAAATTGACTGGACTGCTCTTCACGACTGTCGTTTGGGATGTCCCTCTAGCTCGACTAGCATGGCTGGTCTTCCTTAAGCTGCTACTTGGATTGGCTCCCCCATTAAATTGACTGGACTCCTCTTCACGACTGTCGTTTGGGATGTCCCCCTACAGTACCGTCCGCAATTGTCAGTCCACCCATTTTTAAAGGAATGACAAAAATTTTTTAACATAAAATTCATGAAAACTAAAATTTTTTTTGGTTTATATTTTGAAAGACGATAAAATTTTGAAAAGAATAAGACCTTACAGAAGTCATTTGGCCAAAATTTGTAGAAGATATTCCTAAAAATCGTCATTTTCAATGTTTTACAAAAATTTAAATAACTTCTAAAATAATGAACGCTTTTTAATAATCTTAGGCTTATTTTAAAGGTCTTTTTCTACGGAAAAAGAATTACTTATAGGCATTAACCTGTCATTTTTAACTTGGAATAAGCATGACGTCAAAATTGGACAAAAAAATTGGAAAAATTTGAAATCAATTTTTTGTACTAAAAACTATTCTAGAACATATATAAAACATGATATGGTGTAGATTTTTCAAGAAAATTTAATAAAAATATATGTTTGAATTTCAAAAATTATTTTTCTTTTAATAATATTATTTCAAATTTTTTGAATTTTTTTGTCCAACTTTGACGTCATGCTTATTCCAAGTTGAAAATGACAGGTTAATGCCTATAAGTAATTCTTATTCTGTAGAAAATAGTCTTTAAAATAAGCCTAAGATTATTAAAAAGCGTTCATTATTTTAGAAGTTATTCAAATTTTTGTAAAACATTGAAAATGACGATTTTTAAGAATATCTTCTACAAATTTTGGCCAAATGACTTCTGTAAGGTCTTATTCTTTTCAAAATTTTATCGTCTTTCAAAATATAAACCAAAAAAAATTTTACTTTTCATGAATTCTATGTTAAAAAAATTTTGTCATTCCTTTGAAAATGGGTGGACTGACAATTTCGGACGGTACTGTAGCTCGACTAGCATGGCTGGTCTTCCTTAAGCTGCTACTTGGATTGGCTCCCCCATTAAATTGACTGGACTGCTCTTCACGACTGTCGTTTGGGATGTCCCCCTAGCTCGACTAGCATGGCTGGTCTCCCTTAAGCTGCTACTTGGATTGGCTCCCCCAATTAGGTCGACTGGACTGCTCTTCACGACTGTCGTTTGGGATGTCCCTCTAGCTCGACTAGCATGGCTGGTCTCCCTGAAGCTGCTACTTGGATTGTCTCCCCCAATTAGGTCGACTGGACTGCTCTTCACGACACTGCTATTTCGATAGGTTCCCCCCATTTGGTCGACTGGACTGCTCTTCACGACTGTCGTTTGGGATGTCCCTCTAGCTCGACTAGCATGGCTCGTCTCCCTGAAGCTGCTACTTGGATTGGCTCCTCCAATTAGGTCGACTGGACTGCTCTTCACGACACTGCTATTTCGATTGGTTCCCCCAATTAGGTCGATTGGACTGCTCTTCACGACACTAACGTTTGGGATGTCCCCCATAGCTCGATAAGCATGGCTTGTCTTCTCGAAACTGCTAGTTCGATGTGATCTCTCATGGAATCGCACTCAAATAAAATATATTTTGTTTAAATAATATTTTTCTCTGGGTTTTTATAGATTTTTAAAGAATTAGCGAAATTTTCCAAAAATTCACGGATATTTTTTTCAATTCCTCGTTTTTCCCGTACGTATACCAGTAGGCTCCTTACCAAAAATTTAATTTTAAAAAAGTAGTAAAAAGTAACTTTAAAATTAATAAGTAGAAAATTTAAATTTGCCCACAAAAATTTGATTATTTATTTACCCCCTTCGCTTTGCCTGATTATCGTAAAAAATATTAACTTTTTTTTCATATCCTTATAATAATTCTAAATTTTATTTTCCTAACTTTATCCTTAATTTTATCTAAAATATTTACTTCTTTCTTATCCTGCTAATAAATTGAATTCCTGGAATTTTAATTTTCATGAAAGAATTTAAATATTTATAAAAATAATTTAATTTTTGCGAAGAATTTATAAAAATGTTTAAATAATTCATTTCTTTGGAATAATGTTTTTAAATTCTAATTTAAATAATTTAATTCATAAAAAAATTTTGTTATTTATAAAAAGAATTGAAATCTTACAAAGATTTTTACAAAAATTTTTTTAAATAATTGAATTCTATTTGGAAATTTTATAAAAATAGTAGATAATATAGAAAAACATTTAAATGCGAAAAGTTTTCGAGAACAACTGAATTTTTCCTTAGAATTTTATCAAAACTTTTTTAAAAAATTGAATTTCCCAAAAATATGTGCTTTTTTTGTTTTAAATTTAATGAAAAATGTTATTATTAGTGAAAGTAATTAAATTATAAATTGTATAACAATTTTGTTAAAGAATAGATTTTTCGAAATTTTTTTAAAATACTATTCAAAATTAATTGAATTCCTGTGGAAGTTTTATTATTTATAAAAATAATTGAATTTTGAATAAATTTTTTTTTTATTATGAATTATTTTGCGAAATTTTATGATAATACTAGATATTGAAAATAATTGAATTTCTAATTTTTTATAAAATAATTGAATCGTTTTAAAGAATTTGATTAAAATTATTACGAAATTCCGATTATTCTGAAATTCTTCAATTAAATATATTAGAAATTAAAAACTTTAAATATTGAAAAAATTACATTAAACTTATTGAGAAAAATTAAATTTATAGAATTCTTAATTAAAAATATGAAAAGTTCAAATTTTGAAAGATTTTAATTTCATATTCATTTTTAAATCAATATTTATTAGAAAATTCTACGAGAATTCAATTATTTAACTATAAAAATAATTATTTTATTAAACAATTGAATAATTGAAATTCTGCCAAGAATTTTATTAAAAGTTTTGAAAATAATTGAATTGCCGAGAAAATTTTATTATTTATAAAGATAATTGAAATTTTGACAATTTTCAAGATATCCGAGGCCTGTAGGATGAAAAAGCTTAACTGAAAAATTGCAATGTATAATGTCCAACTGACGTCCCGGGGACGTCCTAGGGACGTCTTTTGGACATAGAACTTAGAAATTTTTCCTTAGAGAAATAAGATTCCAGTTTTATTTTAATATAAATATCAAACTCTATATAATTACAGAGACTAAAACCGGTTTTCGAAAAAAGCTTTTTATTACCAATTTTTTTATTTGGAAAACCTTTTATTTAAGATGAAAAAGATTAACTGAAAAATTACAATGTATAATGTCCAATTGACGTCCTCGGGACGTCCTAGGGACGTCTTTTGGACATAGCACTTAGAAATTTTTCCTCCGATAAATAAGATTCCAGTTTTAAGTTTTAACGAAAATGATAAACTCATATATAATTTCAGAGACTAAAACGGTTTTCGAAAAAAGTTTTTTATTACCAATTTTTTTATTTGGAAAGCCTTTTACTTAAGATGAAGGAGCGTAACTGAAAAATTACAATGTATAATGTCCAATTGACGTCCTCGGGACGTCTTTTGGACATAGAACTTAGAAATTTTTCCTCCGAGAAATAAGATTCCCGTTTAACTTTTAACGAAAATGATAAACTCATATATATTTCAGAGACTAAAACGGTTTTTGAAAAAAGCTTTTTATTACCAATTTTTTTATTTGAAAAACCTTTATTTAAGATGAAAAAGATTAACTGAAAAATTACAATGTATAATGTCCAATTGACGTCCTCGGGACGTCTTTTGGACATAGAACTTAGAAATTTTTCCTCCGAGAAATAAGATTCCAGTTTTAACTTTTAACGAAAATGATAAACTCATATATAATTTCAGAGACTAAAACGGTTTTTCGAAAAAGCTTTTTATTACCAATTTTTTTATTTGGAAAACCTTTTACTTAAGATGAAGAAGCGTAACTGAAAAATTGCAATGTATAATGTCCAATTGACGTCCTCGGGACGTCCTTAGGGACGTCTTTTGGACATAGAACTTAGAAATTTTTCCTCCGAGAAATGAGATTCCGGTTTTAACTTTTAACGAAAATGATAAACTCGATATTATTACAGAGACTAAAAAAGCGATTACGTTAAAACGCTTTTTGCTTATTACAAACTTTGTATTGGAAATTTTTATGATATTTTGAATTTCGAAAAACTTTAAACCGTTTGAACTACCAACTACAAAAATATGTACTTAACAAAGCAAGAAACTACATTATAAATATTTTTGTTCGAAACAGTGGACCATCTATTTTAAAACGAGTATAATAAATAATAAAATAAACCAATTATGGTTATAAATTGGGACTTAAATTAAACGACATGGAATAAAACATTAGATAAAGAAACATAATCATAGGGTGCAATAAATCATGCACAAAAAATTTTTGAAAGATTTAATTTGAAATTTCATTTTTAAATCAATATATTAGAAATTCTATGCAAATTCAATTATTAACTATAAAAATAATTATTTTATTAAACAATTGAATAATTGAAATTCTGCTAAGAATTTTATTAAAAGTTTTGAAAATAATTGAATTGCTGAGAAAAATTTTATATTTATAAAGATAATTAAAATTTTGACAAGAAATTTTGTAAATTTTTAAACATACTTGCATTTCTGAGAAGAATTTTATTAAAATTATTTTGAAAAAGATTCAATTGTTAGGCAAAGAATTTCATTAAAACTTTGAAAATTATTTTATTCTTTAAAGAAATTTAATTATAAATTCATTAAAAATAATACTCAAATTCTAATAAATAAATTGTAGCAAAGGTTATTAAAATAATTAAATTTCTTTAATAATAACATTTTTAAGAATAATAAATTTTTTCGAGGAATTCCATTTAAAATTGTATTAAATAATAATTAAGTTTTATTATTTATGAAAATAATTGAATGTTTCCGTTGAATTTTATTAAAATTTTGTTTAACTAATGAATTCTTTTAGGAATTTTTATTAAAGTAGTAGATATTAAAAATCATTGAATTGTAAACGCAAATTCTTTTAAAATTGAATTAATTTTGAAACATTTAAGTGAAATTAGATTTCAAGAATAAACACAATAATTTTAGAGAAAACAACAATTTTCCAGGATCCGATTGGAAAATCCCTGACTTTACAAGGTTTTTTCAAAGTTTATAAATTACCTGACATTTCCAGGTTTTCCAATTTTCCAGGTTGCGTGGCAACTCTGAATTAGTAAATAGATTTTGACAGATAAGTGCAAAGGCCATAAAAATTTTAATTATACTTTTCTAAAATCCTGTCTTTTCCTTAATTACAAGATTATTCAAAACTTTTAATGCCATATAAGAAAAAATGTTCTAAAAATTTTGATGAATACGTTTTTCTTAAGATATTTCAGTTTTTATATCTGGGAGCAAAAATTCTAAAAATTACTTCCTCAATAGTGTTGTGATGTTCAAAAACGGAATAATCGATAGAATAATTAAATAATGAAAGTACACAAAAGTTTAAAACTGACTTTAAAAAATGGTTGTCAACTACTTTATCTCTCAAAGAGAAAAACTTTTGATCCCTTTAAATCACACAATTCATCTTTAATTAAAATTATCTTTGACATTAAAAATCTCATCTGTAATATTGATAAAAAGGATAAAAAATCCTTAACAATTCAATACAATAATTTTGCGTATTTCAATACCTTGCATTTATCTATTTCGTTCATCTATTCTTAACCGAAAACAAATTATAATCTTATCGTATTTTAAAAAACAACTTAACTTCAAAAAAAGATTTTTTTTAACTTCCAAATACATAAATATTTTTTGTTTACCTTATATCAGTTTCAATCCAAACGGAATTTCCTAGTATTAAAAACGAAAGTAAACAAATCTGCAGAGATCATAAACAAAAGTCTTTAGAAGGCGTAACGCGTTCGAATATCCTCCAATCTCTTCGAAACTTCAGACGATGTTTTTTCTAAATCGCCGGCAATATTTTTTTGAATTGTAGACTGAATTGAGTTGAATTGCTCGCATAAATCACCATCATCTGAAGGAGAGTGGATGAATAATTAAATATGTCTAATATCAGAATTTAGTTTAGTAAGTTAGTTTTTTAGTTTAGACTTTTTAGTTTCAATTTAGTTTCAGAATTCTTTGCGAAGAATTTAATCAAAATTTTTTAATATAATACAATTTTTTTTAAAAACACTAATTAAATTTTTCGCTGAACTACATACAAATTGTATAATAAATAATTGAATTCTTTCAAAAAATTTTATTATTTACAAAAAATTCAATTCTTGCAAAGAAAAGTTCATCGAATTAGACTTATTCTCTAAAACAATTGTTCCTATCAAATTCAAAAAAAATCTTATTGAATTCATTTTTTAAAAACAAAAATTAAAATTTTGATAGAAATTGTAATTATATAAACATTTTTCTTTTAAAAATTGTTATGATGTAATATCGAAAATATTCAAAAATAACAGAAAATAAAATGAAGGACGAATTTTCCAAATTTTCAGAATCTTTAACTTTTTATATCTATATAGTCGGACACTATGATTGTTAAAATAATGAATAAAAAACTATTTGTCGAAATATAATTTCAAATAACACTATTTTCATAAAATATGAATTACATACCACTATGTAATTGTTTGGAATAAAATAAAATTCCGATAATTTGGCAAGAGCTGGATGTGGCTTCCATTGATGACTCGACAGAAAAGACAGGTTTCCGGTTCCGCCGTTCCGGTGTATCGTTACTAGTTCAACCTTCAACATTAAGGTTTATCCACATAGAGTGAAACATCCAAACTGCGACAATTAGGCTGTTTCACTACATCGAGATATTTCGAGTTCGAGTATGACGTCAGATAGCTGGAGGAAAAACAAACAGACGACGCAAAGCAATTCTTATAAGAGAAAAAAATTTTGCATTTTCTTTTCAATGTTTTGCAAATTTAATGGATTTTAAACACTTTATATCTACATAAATGTAATTGAAACGGATTCTGTAAAATAATTGTAGTGAAATTAACACTTTACACATCATCACAGAAACTTAAAAATATGCTAAATTGTATGTTTTTAAGGTTAGGAATGTCTATTTACCACTATTATCTCTATGTATAAAATGTATAAAATAAGGGTAAACAATCGTTCCTAACCTCAAAAACATACATTTTAGCCATGGAGTAGTATAAGGAGACCGAACGACCGTGCGAAATCTGTATTGAAAGTGTACCACTTTTTGGTACCCGCTTAGCATCGTGAAAACACCGAATGCAACACTAGCGCTACTTGTGAGAAAAGTGGTAACTGTCATGGAAATTCATAATATAACCTACAATTATGTATGTGCAGCAACGTGCAGCGTAGTATGGTTATAGCGTAGTCAAATATAGTGATAAATATTATTATTCGCCAAGTGTAAATAGTAAACTGGCATGTGATTATTAAAAAAATGCAGTTTATTTCTTCATTTTCCCGCGAGTAGCGCTAGTGTTGCATTGGTTGTTTTCAC